>NC_090936.1:869475153-870725153 GCF_040938575.1 Ambystoma mexicanum
CAAAAGAGGGAGACAGACTGGAAGTAACTTCGGGGAAGGGAGGGTGAAAGCGAGAGATAAATTAAATCAAGACATAAAAAGAATACAAGGCAGAACAGAGAAAGGGTGGCTGATATATCAAAATGAGATGGTGCGTGTGTGCCGGTGTAAGGGGGTCACAAAAAAGAGACGGGAACAGGGAGCGGGGAGAACAGAGGGCAGGGAGTAGATGTGCGACAAGGCGACTAGACAGGGGGTGGGGAGAGTGCGAGACAAGCTAGGTGCACTGTGTGAGTGGGAAAGGAGGTTGGGCGGTGGGGAAGTCGAGCTGCATTAACACAAGAGAGACAAACTAGGGATGGTGACTGGCTGTGCCTGTGTGAGAAAGGAAGACGGACTTCGTGACTGCAGGGAGGTTGACACACACTCTGGCTGTTCTCGTAAAAAAGTCAGAGACAGACTGGCCGTGGTAAGAGACAAAGGAAGACGACAAGAAATGGCGGGGCTGCATATAACTATGGCTCAGAGCCTTGGAGAGTCGCGGGGCGTCCGCGGCTGAACAGAGAACGACGGGGAAAAGGTGGGCGGTAGAAAACAGAGACATACTGACACTGAAAACAGAGACATACTGACACTGAATCAAAAGGAGGGAAGGGGTTGGGCGTACACCTACGTGTGGAGAATGGGTGGCAGAAAGTGGGTGGGCTGCGGTGGGGGTAAGTGGCCGACTGAGGGGCGATACTGAATACGAGAATGCGTTGCAGAATAAGGAGACAGACTGTGAGAGAAAAGAGAGTACATGGAGAGAGACCCCGGAAGAAGGGCACTGCCGACAATAAAAAGAAGGTGCAGTGGGTCACAGAGAGGCTGTGTGATGGGAGAGGGGTTATTTTGAAGAGGGAGACGGCGTCGAGGAAAAGTGACAGGAGAGCTTGAGAGCCCGTGTCGCCCAACGAGGGTGGCCGGCTGAGGGAAGTGATACCTTCGAGAGAGAGAGCGAAGCAAAAAAAAGAGCAGGAGGGCCAAGAGAAGCCCTACTTTATACGGGAGCGGGAAGAGAGACGGTCCGAGAAAAAGAAGGGGACGGAGAGCATGGGGGAGTGCTGGATAGAGAGAGTGTGGGTGGGTGAAAGTAAAGAGACCAGGTGAAAATGACGTAGGTGCGACTCTGAAGGGCGGCAGGCAGAAAGTGATGAAAGAGACACAAAGGTGGGTGGTTGGATAAAGGGGGAGAGAAATGCGCGGGGGGACGGGGGGAGGTGGTAGGAAGCATGCTGAAGTGGGGTAGTGGACCGGGCGCATTCACACAGAAGAGAGAGAAAGAAGGAGGGGTCGCTAGAGCGTGAAGGGATAGAGGCAGATGGGGGGAAGGCTGGGGGGAGGCAGCACATAGGAGGAGACTCTTTGGCTCATAGTTGGAGCGCTGGGGCTCGTACTGGCACTTGGCAGTTACTCCTCGCAGCATGCGCTTCACGGGCAGCCCGGACAGCGACTGGCCGACCACCGGCCCCTTGTCCTCCCGCTGGAACACGACCCTCTGGAGGGACCCCTCCAACTCCAGCCTGCCCCCGCCGCAGCCCACCACCAACTCTTCGGACCTGCTGAGCCGGGACGAGGAGCTCGCGCGGCTGGAAGTGGCCGTGCTGGCGCTCATCTTCGTGGCGGCGGTGCTGGGCAACGGCGCCGTGCTCCTGGCGCTGCACCGCAGCCGGCGCAAGACTTCGCGCATGCACCTCTTCATCCGCCACCTGAGCCTGGCCGACCTGGTGGTGGCGCTCTTCCAGGTGCTGCCCCAGCTCTGCTGGGAAGTGACCTACCGCTTCCACGGCACGGACGCCCTCTGCCGGGTGGTGAAGCACCTGCAGGTGTTCGGCATGTTCGCCTCGGCCTACATGCTGGTGGCCATGACGGCCGACCGCTACATCGCCGTGTGCCACCCGCTGAAGACTCTGCAGCAGCCGGGCCGGCGCTCGCACTTCATGATCGGCGGCGCCTGGGCGCTCAGCCTGCTGCTCAGCACGCCGCAGTACTTCATCTTCTCCTTCCGCGAGGTGCGCAGCGGCTCCCAGGTCTACGACTGCTGGGCCGACTTCATCCAGCCCTGGGGGCTCAAGGCCTACGTGACCTGGATCGCCCTCAGCATCTTCGTGCTGCCCGTGCTCGTCCTGGCCGCCTGCTACGGCTTCATCTGCCGCATCATCTGGAGCAACATCCGCGGCAAGACGCGGAGGCGCCCGCCGACACGGGCGGCCCCGGGCGGCGCCCAGCTGCTCTCCACCGCCGTCAGCAGTGTCAGCACCATCTCCAGGGCCAAAATCCGCACCGTCAAGATGACCTTCGTCATCGTGTCCGCCTACATCATCTGCTGGGCGCCCTTCTTCACCGTGCAGACCTGGTCTGTCTGGGATGAGAACTTCTCCTGGACTGGTAGGTGGTCCCGGCAATTCGCGTCTGGTAGAGCCCAGGCCTCACTACTTGTATGTCAGCCAGTCATCGTCACTTCTGTGGTGGCACATTAGTGAGTACCTGAGAGGGGGACACACACGCACACACACGCACACTGAAAACGGCTATGTGTAGGTGTCCGAAATATGCTACATTAATACCTCTGTGGTGCCCCATCGAGAGTGCCCAATATGTCATATGATAGGTTATTTTAAGCAGGGGCCTGGGGATCGAACCTGTGTTGCTCTGTGTCATCTTGCTTCCAAGGCGAGTGCGTTGCCTTGAGCTATCCTCCCTAGACGATATGTACCTGTCCCCTGAAACTATTGTGTCAGGGGGTGTACATTCAATGAATGCTTGTGGCGGGACACAGTACCTACTAACAGTCTTATACGGCTGTTTCCCTAGAGTACAATCAAGTTCTTCTGCAGGAGAATGCCTTCTCCGTTAGCAATCCTATTACTATTCATTTTGGGGTGTCCCATCAATGAGTATCCAAGGGTGGGTAGCTACATAACTAAAGGTTGGTCTGGCATGAGAGCAGCCATCACTTTGCAAGTTCGAATCAGGGCTGGACTGGGAACTAAAACAGGCCCTGGAAATAATTACTGGGGACCAAAAGAGGCCCTGGAAATAAAGTTCAAAGGGGCCCCATATGACAAATTTTCAGCAAGCCCAATGCTTTTCCTATGAGAAAAATTGGAAATACCACACAAAAGAGGACCAGGGAGCAGAGGCCCACCGGGAATTCTCCAGAGTTACCTATAGGCCAGTCCACCCCTGGTTCGAATCCCGTGGCAGGGACCTTCCAAGGTTGATCAATAAAGTACCTGTAAACAGGGGA
This sequence comes from Ambystoma mexicanum, assembly GCF_040938575.1. Taxonomy (NCBI): domain Eukaryota; kingdom Metazoa; phylum Chordata; class Amphibia; order Caudata; family Ambystomatidae; genus Ambystoma; species Ambystoma mexicanum. The sequence continues at coordinate 869,478,422 of NC_090936.1, forward strand.
TACTATTCACAACTGTCGCTAGCGCACTGGGAGTCCCGGATTAAGCGCTGTATAAGAACACATTCTTATTATTATCCATAGAAAGCACATTCCCTGTAAGTGATCCACTACTAATAGTGCTAATGTGTTCTGTCAGTTAGCGTGGGCAGTGGGCCATATTCCCAGGTATTTTATTTTTTTATTTGTATATGGTTTAAAAAAATCCTTTACAATTCAATAGTAGAGAAATATATAACACATGATAAAAAAAAGTAGAGGCTCAAACTTAATTCCCATCTCTACATATTCCGTGTTAATGGTCTCTTAATACGATTGCTAGGGTATGCCACCTGTCTGTGCCTGCAGGAGGATGCTGCCCGCTTACATGTACACACGTTCTTATTTCTGTGCTGCCCCATCAGTTACTGTATCCAAGGGCACACATTCCTTATAACCTTGGCCATATAAAAAGGTTTGGGGAGCTCCATCAGTAAGAGCTCACATTCCCTTTACACCAAACCAAGAGGGCTATTTCTATGGGATAGGTAGTTCACTGTGCAGGAGAATTAGTCGAATTCAACACATCTTTTAATTGAACTTCGCTGCAAATATATGCGGGGGGTGCGTAAGGGTAATAATTAAGGTGAGGGAGGAAGGGGGGCTGCAAGGGGTCTCCCCCCATATATTTGCGATTAAATTGATCACACATTTTTGTTGCTGTTGTAGAAATCAAATTCAATGAATTCTCCTCGATCAATCCACATAGAACCATTTCCATTGCGTCCCTCCAATAACATACTGCAGGGGGACATATTTGCTATAACTAGTCCATATAATTATGCTTGGCCAGTTCAACCAATGCGTGCCCAGGGCATATTCCCTGTATGTTTTCCCATATCATTATTGCCAGGGTGGTCGCTCCACCAATGTCAGGGTCATATACTCCCTGTAAACTCTGCCATCATTATGTGTTTAAGATGTCACAGCAATGGCTTGTCATACATATCCCCATATTATTATTTCTATGTTCTGGATAGCAGCAAAGACTACCCATACAGGAGCATTTGCCTGTAAACAGTTGCATGGTATATTAGTTTAGTGCCCCATCAATGGGTGTCCATATTCCCTCCACTCTATTCTATATTATTAGGTCTTAGTTGTTACACCATGCAAGGCCTTTAGACACATTCCCAGTAAAATAGTCTATTGTCATTTCATCTGTGCCCCTTTTTTGTTTGCCTTTAACAGGATGACCCATCCTTGGTAATCGTTCCCCTTATTGTTATGTCATCGCCATGTGTCCTGTCTATGAAGACCTTTAAGGCAGTCATTTGTACTATTTTACCAAGTTCCATTGCAATTATTATTTATTTCATTACATTCCAGCAATGGCTGTTTTTCAGTGTACCCCTTCTCTGCAAAAGCTCTGATTGTTATATCTTCACTCCTGTCCTAATAACAACTGCCTGTAGGAGGGCCAATCCTGTGTACATTATGTTACGTCCTATTGATTTAAATTCATAGTGTATATGAAAAGTGGTGTAATTCTGTTAAAATCAAATTGTTCACTAAATTATTTGTATGTCATAGCCATTAAATAAACATTGGCATGCACCATCGCAAGAATGCTGCCATTCTGAAATCCTTAAGGAATATCTTTTCATAGACACCGGTGCTTCCCTCGAACCCACCCTCTTTATGGAGGATGTCACCTGCCCGGCAGTAATTTTCACCCTCAGAAGAATCCCCATGCCTTCCTTGGCATTTAGTGGGACTACCCTGCCATTAAACACCTCCTCAGTAAATTGTTCATCTTCCTTGACTTAAATGGGATCACTCGCCAGAAATGTTGACTTCCCCATAGTTGAAGACTCAACAGGTTGATGCCTGCCTTGCTGGTTTATGAAAATGGGCCATTGAACTGAAGCATCTCATTCGGTTCCCCAAGCCGGTGACTGGAGATTGGCTCAAACCCATGATCACTGTGTCATTGCCAGCTAGCTGTACCGTTTTAGGACTTCTGACGCGTATATCTGGTTAGTTGTTATTATTGCTCTTGATATGATATGTTATTTATAACACGCTTAAAACCCAGAGGTTTCTAAGCGTGGACTCGGGGATCGAACCTGTGTTGCTCTGTGTCTTCTTGCTTCCCATGCGAGCATTTTGCCCCTGGGCTTTCCTCCCAAGACTCTTGTTATTATTACGATACCATTTATTAAGCGCCGACTTAGTGGACTTAGCTTCCGGAAGGAACTGAGCACTATACAAATCATAGGCAATCACTATACACACAGCGAGGGAAGCATTCATGAGGGGTCAATAGAAGGGAGCGGGGGACTAACAACGGGGGCGGGGTAGAGCGCGGCAATTTGGCATCAAGGCATCTACAATCAACCAGGGGAGGGAACGAGGGAAGCAGATCGCCCAATCTCAGGTTAGGTGAGGTGTGAAGAGGGTGAGGAACTAGATGTAAAGGAGGAGCAGGTGGCATACTTGACCAAAGAGCAAGGATAATCTCACCACTGATAAAAATGCAGAGGTCCTCGCCAATGCTGGCGGTGGGCCAGGGTCCTGGCTGCAGACATGGTTTCAAGATACTGCTGTAATACGGGGTGACCCCCCTCTTTCCTATTAACTGTCACTCTGCACAGGCTCGTAGTACACCAGCCTATCAATGAGGGCGGTTCTTTTTGTTTATTGTAGTTTGGCTAAACGGCTTGTCCTCAAGCAGTACATCTGATACTTAGGGCATCCAGCCCAAGAAGAGAGCCAGCGGGGAAGGGCAAGGAGCAATATTTTCCATTTGTATAGCACACACCACAAACTCCATTGTATTTTAGCACTCTGATTGTCCGTACTCAATTTACCCAGAACGATAAATGGTTAAATCAGCTTTCTCAGGATTCAGACCTGTGACTCGTGGTTTCACCCAGATGTCAGAAGCACACGCTGAACTCACTGAGCGGTACCTCATCCCCTTCTCTATAATTCTGAGCACTGATGCCAGCAACTGTGGAAAGACTACCCGGACTGCACATCTTCTGTGCTCCAGCTCGTTTTTTCACTGCCCCCGCCCTCTAGAAACCTACACGTAGCCTTTCCCAGCCTTTATCCTTGTAGTGTTATTTTTCCGTCGCAAGTCTGAATGCAGAGACCGAACTTCAGGTTGGTTCACACTTTATTTACAATCATAATTCGCAAAAGTAGACGGTGGTGACTATCGCCACACGTTATGTACAGTAACTCTGCTCGTTTCCGTGTAGTTTGTTCGTATTTGACAGGCCTTCCATCAGTGCCTCCTATATTCAACCTGTGTATTGCGAATTTAAGGAACACGTGACAATACACCTCGACAAAATACCCAAAACATCTTCATTAACAAAATCAAGGGTAGAGAAACGTACACATCATAATATGGATTCACGTCGCCACCTCTCCTACTTCATGCAGAGAATGTAGCCTGGCCGGCGTGTACATAAAATAGTAAATGTACCATTGTCCCTATTTGTTTGTGTATGGCTTCCTATACCCTTGAAGGATTCAATGGTAAAAACAAAATGGACCATGTCATTCGCTATGGTGACCCAACAATGGAAGCGAGTGGCTTCCTACTACTGTCTTCTTCAGAGAAAGGGTGAGAAAGATGAGAAGGGTGAGGGGGCGCAGGGGACGGGCGGATAGTTTACTGTTAAGTGGTCATCTCCAACATGGGACCAGCCTGTAAGACACAAGTTCGAATCCAGGCAGTGCCAACTTAGCTTCCATTCTTCTAATGTCAACAGCTTGAGTAACACATAATAACAGTGCTTAGAAGCAGGTGTAATCCAGCATGCAGTGCAAATGCCAAAAACTGACATTATTCTTAGGGTGGCAGGAGGCCACATATTTTGCACATTTTAGCTGCAAGGGGTGGGAGAGCTATGGGGAGCATAGGGGTGGGTGGCAGGAAGTTGGATATTTTGGGGGAATATTTGAGGTGGTAGTGCCGGGAAGAGTCATGAGGGAAATGGGAGTTGACATCAGAAGGCAGACATCTTTAATAGGGTTACTCACGGGAAAGCTGCAGGAGAGTGGTAGAAGGCCGGATGATTGTTGTTGGCAATGTTGTTCATGGATTACCGATGACTCCACCAACCTACTCCCCGGCAATGCTGGTCTAGTTGCGCTGCTCAGGAGGCTCAAAGAGATATATTGTGAGGGGGATTAAACCAACGTCAAACAGTAGGGGTTGTTTTTCCACTGCAGGTTTCCGAGTGACATCAGAGACAACCTGTGTGTCAGTTCCATATGTTGGGTATGACCTCCCAGGAAAGTCCTGAAGCCAGAAGTAGAAAGTGCATGTGTCTGTGCAGTTGTCTGGCATCAGACGAGTGTACGACCGCACTCTTTGAACATGGTTGCACTATGTCACAGTAACTGTTTTCCAAAAATGCCTAGATTCTTACAGCCAAACACCTTTGCCCGGTGCTTCCACAACACTTGTATTCTTAAGCAAAGTTTTACCTCTCACATCAGTTCCTCTTTTCTCCACAAAAGAAACAGCTTCTCTCTTTAAGAGGCCTCTAAAACCGATCTAGAATGAACAGGAACTTAGCCTGCTCCAGAAAGAACGTGAATCTTACCAGCTTCCGGGGCAAGCACAGCATAAAGTCGAAGATGTGTCAGAATCAGTTGTAGGTGAAAGGGTCGAATGAAAAGGTTCGAAGTACAATTGTTTCGAATCAAAAGGTCCCCCGACAAACCCGCGATTTTTACCCAAAAACCACAATATTTACCTGTACCAAGCCCCCCCCAAAAAAAATACATTTAAAAAAAGGAATTCGATCCTTTTTTTAAATCTTTTTGAGTCGAACATATTGTATTCGACCCTTTTTCATTCGACCCTTTGACTGGACACCGTCAGAATACAAGAAGGTATTTTCCACCGCTGGGTACTGAGTAACATCCTAGGCAATTCTTAATATGAGCTTACTATGTTTAATGAAAACCAGCCCTGTTGTTTATAGCCAACCTTCTATCATGCTATATGTTGCCACGACTTTCAATATGGAACACAAGCAGTCCCTTGTTGGGGATCCCCCCTCATCTTGATGTAGATCCACTCTGACTGCGGTTTCCTGGAGGCTATTGAGTGGGATATGAAGCGGATTTAAGGCTCGCTTGCCCTCGTGCATCCTGTTAGCAGAGCTTTTGAGGCCGGGCAAGCGATGCAGACATCTGAAAGGCATTTGTCAATGTCCGAGTACAGTTTATAGCCACATTTTTGTTATGAAACCGGCAGAGACCAACCAGCACATGGGATCGTATGAATTGGAGCGGGTCGGAGTAAGTTAACGAACCTCCAGAGGGTTGCAAACAGAGCTGGCGGAATCCATCATATCGGCTATTGCTGTAACCACTCCAGCGTGTCCCTGTGCAGTGGCGATATATCCTGCAAGAGCCGCGGCCAATTGCCTGTCAAGCGAGCGTGCTCTTGGACCCGCGAATAACCCTATCGCTTCCAAGAGTGTGATACACGCTAAATACGTTCCAGTGCCATATGTGCACACATGCGCCTTCTTTCATTTGTATTTAACTGCAAACATGGGCCGAAGTAGTATGAGAGTTATTGTATGTCCCAACAAGACTGAAAGTAAAAGAGAAAGGCAGATATAAAAGAGAAATTAGGAACATTATGTGTTCATGGGCAATGACCCAGATACCGTAAATATAAATGTACGTCATGTTATATTCTATTTCTAAAGTGCTATGTCTAAGCTAAACCGGGGCTCTTGGCACTAACGCCCATCCATCTCACATGTGCAAGGGGCACATGCTTGGATGCCTTGGCAGGTTTTCATCTACTACATGTGGATTGCTTTGGGGGAGATCCTTTGTAGGGCGATGGGTCTTGCAGCACCCCCCCAACACTAGCTTGTGTGTGTGTGTTTGCATGTTTGCAGAGGCGTTGCTAGAGGGGGGCTCAGGGGGCTATAGGCCCAGGTCATTTGGTTGTAGCCCCGGATAGAAGCTCAGGTGTTACAACCAAAAGGCTTTGGCTAGCCCCGAATCCTGCAAGTCCCGACATTAGCATAGCCCCTGATCTTTTCCAGATTTAGCAACACCCCTGCATGTTTGCATGTGTGGGTTTGTGTGTCAGTTCGGGCATTGAGCGCCAAGGGACCACTGCGGTGGTGATAGTGCGCGGTACAAATGTCCTTTAACATTAACATTAACATTTGCCGTGTTTTCAAAGGCTTTGTTGAGGTTATATGGGTGACTGCCCTCAACAGCTCTGTTAGTAGGATGTTAGTTAGCAGATGGCGTAGCCTAGTTCATCAGCCTCTCATGTGTCCGTCTCAGACTGCGTCAAAAACTGGCATGACAAAAAGTCATCCCATACACTCTGCAGTCGATTTCTTTGGTTTAACTACTGTTTCCACTCACTTAATTGCAATATGCCCCCTCCCGGAACCCGTCACCTTCTTCGGTGGCATTAACCGCAATCTAGTGCATTGCAACTTTCCTCTTAGCAATGATCAATCTAATACATGCTGTATTCAGCTCAGGGTTGTCAATAAGCAATACCAGATACCAGGAAGCAACCAGTTATGGAATACAGGATTTCAAAGCCGGCTATTTGTGATAGTACCTTCAATATTTCGGTCCAATACAGATGGGCCCCACCACAATCCCATGCCTATTGGAAAAACCCAACTGGTCTCACACAACCTTCACACGGGGGAAGCATCTGTAACGGATTCTCTATTGTATGTAATTTCACATGCCTATGATACATCCTGTGGATAATCGTGTAATGTATCAAGCGCAACCTACTACCCAGGGAGATGCTTCTATCGAGGACAGATATTTCTGCCCAACTCTCTGTGGTCAAACCAACCTCTAAACCCGAACTTCATTAAGACAGGGATGCATACGCCACAACTGGTCTGTTTTCCTGTAACTGGTCATATAACCATTCTGAAGCTGCTGTCACCTGTCACTGCCATATGTGCTATCCTGCACATTTCAGAAGGTCACTGGATTCAAGCCATAACATTCCAAGCCTATTGCAGACTGTTTTATTGTACCACAGTGGGCATTGTTCTACCAGCGCGCCCCAATAAAGCGCCCTTAGTCAGAAACATATCTTCTTCAACAGTATGCCCAAAGTAGGCACCCCAGTGTCTTGCCGTGTTCCCCGAATGCCACCGTTCTAATATGTGAAGAACAGGAGATCAAAAAACATCTATCTCCAAGCAACATCCCAAATTGTGCCCACACTCACTGAGTGAATGCTACCGGATCGAGCCCCTTGGGAGAGTGCCTGCCTATGTGTGCACACTACCGCGGTGTTAAGTATGTGAGGGGGCTACTGTTCTTTACCAACTCATCAAGTGTCAGACACTACCCCACACCAAACCAATATAGAGCGAACTGTGCCTGCGACACTGTGCAGTAGAGGTAGAGGTCAGGAATAGCTTAGCAACGTTGGTTTTCTGGTCTTGTAAGGGCACTCCATCACATCCTAGCAGTTTTGACCCTAGGATAATCATAATATTTGGGATGTAAGCTATGTAAAATAATGTTAGGCTAAAGCTACCAGTATTGAATTGAATTGAATTGATATTTTATTTATATCGCGCCCATACACAAGTGTTTCAGAGTGCGACAAGGCAAGGGAGGGGAACAGGAGAGAACAAAACAGCGATCTTACTAGGCCCAGTGACATTGAGAACGGGCAAGTGCATGGGGCAGGGAAGGGGAAAAGTGCCAAGAGGGGGGAAGAGATGTGAAGTGCGGAGCAAAAGGAGAACATAATAATTATTAATAAATAAAATAAATAATAAAAAGCAACAAAAGTGATGATGCCGCCAGAAAGTGGCAAGTGCTGAGTTTAAGACAGTAGACAGGGTAGGTCAGATAAGTGCAGGAAGAAAAGGGGGGGCTGTATTGGTACAGATACAGACCCCAGTTCAAGGGGTGGCCCAGAGGCAGTGCAGGAGGGTGGCAGGTTGAGCAGGAACCTGGGCCCGAAGGACAGAGGGTGGCCAGGTGCACGGTGCCATGAGAGTACAGATCAGCAAAGGAGGGGGGGGTTGAAAGCAGAAGCAAAGAGGAAGGTCTTGAGGTGCTTCCGGAACTGGAGATGGTTCTCCTCAAGTTTTAGAGTGGCAGGGAGGCTGTTCCAGAGGGAGGCCCCCATGAAGACAGAGATCTACCCCCTGCCTAAAAATGTATAATAAATTGAGAAGGACTATCATTTTGATGATAGATATTCTGGCCTGTGGCAGCAGGAATTTCAGCCACTTACCAGTTCAGACTTGCAGATATCCAAGTACCAAACAAACCTTTTTGTCGTACCGCATCTTAGAGCCCATGCACACCCTAATTCCTATATATCTTATTTTCTCTCTGGTACCACCTAAATCCTGCACGAGATTGATGATTTGTGGTCTTCATTGTAAGCAGCAATAACCCCGACTTATCTTGGTTAACTTGAAATGTAGGAAACCTGCTGAACCCTGCAATGTCCTGCACCTGATGCTCCAAACTGGTCTCAGGCCCAGTTAGATAAAACACCATATCATCCGCATAGAGTGACACTATAGGCCTATATGAACCAATCCAGATGCCCATCTAAATCCGGTGATGCCGGTGATTGCCAGCTGTTGAATGGCCAACGAAAAAAAGAATAGGGCAGAGTTGACACCCCCGCCTTGTTCCTCTTTCAGGTGTTACATATGGAAATAGTGTTTAATTAATATACTTGCCCTCTGCTCTATATCAGAGTTTAATCCAGCTACTTGGAACAAGGCCAAATGCAAACTCATGCATCACTTGTCAAAAGTAGTCCAACTCAACCAAATGCTTGTTTTAGCATCTAAGAGTGTGGCTATGATGTTTCATTCCTGATTTATCAGATATATTGGTTTGAATATGCATCCCAGATTCAGCTGAGTCGACCGACCAGCGATAAAACTGGACTGGTTGAGATGCACCAAGGAAGCAATGTGCAGTATAAATATATATCCCAAAACCCTGGCCAATATTTCAGTGTCAATGTGTAGCATCAACAGCAGTCTGTATAATCCGCATTGATAGGTTAACCAGGCTTCATAGGAAAGATCATCACAGTTTCACAGAAGGTATCTGGCAGAGATCATCTATCCAAAGCTTCCGTGTAGATGAGCACCAGTTTGGGGCAGAGAATTGTGCATTGTACGAGGCACCTGGTCAGTTGGTACTCCTACATTTAAATAGACCATGGTAAAATTGTGCAACTTGTTCATTAATACGTTGTTGTTCAGGTATCTTGGTAACCGCTTCGTCAGTCAAGACCATAATCTAATTGTCCCCCCATTCTATGTTAGACCAATGAATGACCAATATGCCCACTCTACCTCACCAATCGCCCTGGCTGTAACGTGGTTATATATGTATGTACCCTTTCCCACAGGTATCACGTAGGCATGCCCATAGTTCTGGGCCACCCGTCATGTCATGGGCGCACTGTAGTGTTTGCATTTCCACCTCGAGGACAATTGACCTAGTCTGTATGCCTCACAGTGTTCCCCTTTCCTGGGCTATGAACACACTTCATATGTAGAACCTAAAGACCCCCGACACCACAGCTCTTAAACTAGCGATACCTTCATAAGGTCCGAAATACATCCCGATTTCCACTGCAATAGTTTTTCTGAACACTGGATCTTAAATTGTGACTTACATTGCCAGGATGGTGTGACCATGCTCTGAAAGGTAACATGCATGTAACAGTGTTGTGTACCTGCCACCTGCGTCATTGTATACCGCCATCCTTTGAAAATCAAAGGACGTATGCACTAATAGCAACTCTTCCTCTGCATAGTTGTTATAACAGGCATAATATCAATGTTTACTACAGAAGCTGGCAACCCCATTCCAGTGTCTGGGCCTCAAGATGTGCCTCCTGTACGCACATAATCTTAGTACTCACCCTTCTAGCATAAGTAAGTACCTATTTGTGGTTGTTGAGGCACCCAATGGTCTGGAATAACACACACACCTCACACCCCGGCAGGCCTGTATTCGGAGCTACCCTATATCTTTCAGACGCCAGATTATTATTCACCATTATTCCACCAGAAGGCAAGACCACTTCATCTAGCTAGTACTGCCCACCGCATGGTACAGATTATTCGTACCCAAGGACCAAACCAGCTATTCTTCCTCAAGTACTATCAGTAATGGCAGTATCTTCAGTTGAAGTCCATTACTCCTCAGCTGCAGTATTCCTCCTTGGATGTCTGACAGGAGATCAGTTTCTTCACTGAGTGTCCACCAAGTCCCTCCGCAGCAGGGGGCTCTGTTAAAAAGTGAATCCTGTTGTCTACCACCACACACAATTTGGCAGGGTGCATCATGGAGAAAAAAAACATTGCGATCTCCCAGCATGTTCTTCCCTATGCCAGGTTGATACCTTCATCACCGGGACTGAAATCTGTGGAGAACCTGAGGTACATGTTTTCGAACATGTCTATTCCAGCATCTGTTGCCGTCTTGTAGATAGTATCTCTGTTATGATAGTTCTGTAACCTGGCAATGACAAGATGTGGAGGCTTTCAAGGTTTCAGCATGGCGGAGAAAAAATGAGCCCTTTGAACCCGGAAGTGGGTACAGAACTTGGCCTGGAGCAGCAATATTTACAGGAGCTTTTCAACATACTCTTCTGTGTTACCCTTTGCAGCCCCCTTTCTCTGTCCAACTATGCAAATAATATTTCACCACTAGCACCTATCAAGATCATCTATTATGTACATACATGTACTTCTTGTACAAGTTTTTTAGAGACTTTGCTCGGTTCCTGGGCATCATTTTCCACAACGCCGACCCCGTTCCTAGCTTTTTTGGCACAACCAGGTACATTGTGCCTGAATTAGTCATGTCTAAGTATCATCCATTTTGGATGCAATTGTAGCCATTTGTACCAAATTGATACCATCTGGTACCGCTCAGCCATTATCTCTTGAAGTGTAATTATCCCAGTGCTCCTCCCTCGTCACAGTCCCCCTTTAACAGCACTCCTACTAAAGCTTTTTCTCCTCATCCCGCACAACAGCCCTTTCCCTTATGGCCCTTCTCAATGGTATTAAGGCCTGTGACGCCCTGGGTGCTTCCTGCGTTTTCCTCTTCGGGAATTCCACAAGAGGACCCATCAAAGCGGGAAGCAGCAATCTCCTGATGATGGGCAGCTTGTTGACCTTGATTCCAAAAATAGTCAAGAAGAATTGCAGGGCCGATACCCAGTAGCAAGAGGCAGGGCCATGCGATACATGGAAGGCAGGAGTCAGATGCCACCAGGGAAAAAACATTGCTCAATGAGATGGGCTTGTCGGTCATGCACGTGCATTAAATCAGAAAGAATGCTGACATCCTTCAGAGGCACATTGAACACTAAGGCAATTAGACTAAGCAAGGTATTCCCCTTTCCCCTGAAGTATGTCCAGTCCACAGCAGTGTTCCATCAGATCTGCAGGTGATTCGGGAAACCAATATTGGATCTTTTCCCAATGAGGGAGAACATGCTGATGAAACCTTTCTTCTGCAGGATACTCGACCAGCCTGAAGGATAGATGTTCTGTTGATTGCTTGGCCAAGTACCCAGTAATTTGCTTTCCAAACTTTCCCCTAATCTCCAAAGTCTTGATGAACTTCAGAGAATACAGATTTGATTCTGGTAGTGCAGTATTGGATGCGGCAGCCATTATTTCTGGCTTTGTTGAATGTAACTTATGCAGAGTGTCTGGTGATGGATTTGGTTCACTATCCCCTAGTATATCCTGGCCTTTCATCCCTCAATATATCCCAACTAGTTCTCTTGGCCTCATTGCCTGGCTTTTGGGAAGAGTGCACTCAGTGTCCAAAAGAATGACTGAAGCTGTCCAAGGTTCTACACGATACTCCACCAAGAGTCTGTATTCCCACAATTTAGATTTATTTTAATGGCGTTGTTTTTATAAGCAGTTTTGTGCAGTGGGCTGACATCCTATGTCAATCAGAGAATTCCTTCTGGGTGGATTTCAAGAAGGCCTAGCCGTGTCTTTTTTGAAAGTACATGGGGCTGCTATTAAGCTATGCTGTAACGACTCTAAGAGGTGTATCTGTGTTTAATCCTCTGATATCGACATTGTTTAATTGTTTATATTATTAAATCCTTTGTGAATTGTCTGTCTGCCTCCTTGTGGCCTTCTACCTGTATTGAAAGTTTAAAAGAAACTAATTTTGCATTTCTTTAGAAGAAATTCCTATCAATCTGTTATCCTGCAACATTTGGTTTCTAGTGGAGCTTGCTTCATTAAGGTGGCTGGTGGCATTGGCCCTCTGGTGTGCTCACCTATTTTTTTCACAGCTCTAGCAGAGACCCTGGGTGTATGTAGTGGTACTGCCTGTCTACCAAAAACGCGTTCCCCCTTTCACCTGGAACAAGGGGTGGTCCTTCCCGGTCTGTGTCCTAATTTCTCAATTAGGAAGGAGAGGCTCTGCATTACTTGGAATAAAGTGCGCTTTTTTGTGTTACTGGGCTAGACCACAAGGGGACCTTACGTGTAATAATTTGTTTGTTGCTTTTGGTGATAAAAAAAGGGTTTGAACCCAGCAATGTCTTCACTGAGCAGATGATAATTGTTATGACGTGTGGATGTGAGGTGGTACAGTTGCCCCAGATGGTTCTGGATCGGTCCACCATGGCTGAAGCCAAGAGAGTACGCTTGATAGACAGATGCAGGCCCACCACCGGGGCATCCACTGACATGTTTGTTTCCCACTGCTAGGGCAGGGTAGATGTTTCTGCTGCCTCTAATCCTGGCGCGATAGTGCTGCAGTCCGCGCTGAATCACTAAATGTAAGCCTTCTCAGCCTTTTTAAACAAATCCACTATAATTTGCAAATGCATTCTGAGGGAGGCTCTTTGTTGCAGCGGGGCCCTCTTACAATGTGTATACTCTTAGTAAAGTGGGGACTGTGACGAGGGAAGTGGCCCATGAGTAATTCAGAGAGCATAGATGGTAACCCTTATTACTATGGTCATCCTCCATCATCAAAGTGCTCATATCCCAGCTTGTCTCCCAGAGGAGGTTTTCCATAGTCGACCTTCACTGCTTAGAGTCGTAGAATGGTACGATGTACATTCATCACCTGTTTTTTCCTGCTGAGTTTTTTGCCACCGATTCTTTTGCCACAAAAACGAATCGAAAAATATAGAAGGTTGGGTAAAGGGATATAATGGGTGGGGGGGGGGGGGTGGGGACTAGGTTTTAATAGCTGGAGGGAGACCCTTGGGGGGGTTACCCAACCCCCAAAAAAACGAATTGATGATATGGTATCTCACTGGCCTTAATACTATCGGTAAGGGCAACCAAAAGAGGGGCTGGAGATACAGGATAAGAAGAAAGAGTATTAGACGAAAGAGCATTAGTAGGAGTTTCGTGAGACAGCAGAACCTCAGTACAATGAGTGCTGTGATGAGGGCGGAGGACCATCATGATGAGGTTTACAATTCGTAATCTAGACATCCCATCCGTTCACCATGATGGTTGGCCACTGTTGGGCCTCAGTTGCAGCCTGAAATACAAAGCAATTCAGACTGGTTATTATATTGAGGGCTCCGCTTCTTAGCTTAGTAATGCCCGTTTAGCAGCCCCTCCGGCACATGAGATTCCAAGTTTGGTAGCCCAGCATGGGTGAAAGCCGCATGCCTTGCCACACAATCAGACATATCCCTGTACATTTTTCAGCTCAATGCCCTGCCTGCTGCTGTCAGAGGTCCTTCACTCCAGAACCCGATGGGTCCGCTGGGAGAGCAACCTCCTTTGTACATAGTGTTCTCAGGGTGTGCAGGCTCCTAGCAGGTGAGATTGATTAATCCTAACACACTCTACACGCACCCTGTTCAGGAAGTCCAGTACCACCTTTCTACAATCACAGAGTTAACAGGGATGCAGTGCTTCCAGAGGACTGGAGCAAGAGAGACAGTGGCTTTACCACTGTTTCTCCATAGCGAGCGAGGCACAACAGGGCTATGAAACAAGTGCCCCACAGTACACCTCTCCTAGCCTAGGGCGAGTCACTCCCCGTGTCTATTGTGGCACTGATCTTTCTTGCCTGTCCGGAGGGTCTATCATGCTAGCTTTTTAACACAGTAGACTACTCTTGTGTTCGTCAGAGGGCTATTAGCATGGGAGACAATACACCATGGTGAGCTTTTTCCTCACTCGCGAGTTGCTCTCTCACACCTTAGCCACCTTTGCCAACATGGTCAGGGGTGTTTTCCGAGGGGCGCAAGCAGAGCCCTCCTCACTCTGGTACGTCTCAGCACTGCCCGTGATCCAGCTCCTCCCACGCACAGCATGGTTCAACCAGAGTGGCCACGCATGGAACTGTCATAGCTGTGTGGCTCCTTCCGGACCCTAAGGCCTCAGCTCAAGCCCCATCTTGGATGCCAGCCAAGGCATTTGTCTCAAAGACCTGATGGTGTTTCATGGTCCAGCCAGCACCTAGTGGCACGGGAGCAGAAACAATGCGCATACCCCAACTTCCCTCCACCCTCCCCTGATTCTCCAACCCAAAGTCGTGTAGTACAATTAGGGGATCTTTTTGAAGGGATATGACAGTTATCTGCAGAGGAAGCTCTCACTCCTGAGTTAGACCTGGACACTGACCATCGCAACCCCCCCCCCATCTGCATGATGTGAGTTATGTGTGAGGTTCAGAGGAATGTGTGCAACGTTTTCCTCGTGAGTTATTTGGGTAATTTTGTGTGTTGAACCGATCTACGTCAACTAGTGAAGTTTTAAGAGAGGACTCCGGATCATAAGCCTTTTGTTCTATCACAATCTTCTTGTGTATTGGTGTCTTGTGTGACAGTGCGGTTATGTGCTGTCTCACTAGAGCCCCGTGTGTGTATTTTGTTATGTGTTTCACTCCTAAATATGTGAGATTCAGATGCACTTGAAATGTGTTTTTATTTCAGGCTGGGTTTGCAGTTCATTAATGCACGCATTGTACAGATACATGCACACACAGAGCACACGCACACATTCACCCACACATAGTTGCATTCCTACTCACATACACATATGGGCCATTTGTTAACCCTATAAGAGGGGAGCAGTGTCTCTGTGGTCCTGCTACTTTGGAAAAGTAAACATTGGGTCTACTAGGTTAACATGTATAACTGCAAGAGGGCTGTGTTTACTTGGAGCATGCTATGTTTGCCAGCCATTTACTTTCTGCAGTGAGAAGTGATATGAGCAGCGTCATTCTACCATTTTCTGTCTTTCTAGACTCCGAGAACACAGCAGTCACAGTCACCTCCCTGCTGGCCAGCCTGAACAGCTGCTGCAACCCCTGGATTTACATGTTCTTTAGCGGGCACCTGCTCCAAGACTTCATCCAAAGCTTTGTCTGTTGCCGGAAGGTGCAAGAGACTCTGCAGAAGGAGGACTCGGACAGCAGTTGCCGGAGGCAGACCTCGTTCACCAGGATCAACAACCGGAGCCCAACAAACAGCACAGACACATGGAAGGACTCCCCAAAGTCTATCCGGTCCAGCAAGTTCCTCCCCATCCAGACCTGAGGCCGTGAGCATGCATGAGACCCAAGCTCAAGGCGCGTAGACTGGACTGGTGGCCCGCGGCTTAGTCAGACGCAATCAAGCCCACACCCACCCAATATACTGTGAATTAAAAATGATGGGGTCCTCTTTTGAAGGAATAACCCGGAGCGACCCTTGCCAGTAGAATAAGCACCTCAACATGACACATGCACTGTTCTGAGTGACAGAGAGGAGAGATATCAATGGACAACATTACCCTGTGTAAGATGATAAGTGTTCTTCTCTCAAGGCACTATATCATGCTCTGTGCAGTACAGAGAGCATCCTGGGCTATTCTGGGTCTGATACCTTGGCCCCATTGCTTCTTCCCTTAACTACCGTAACTGATGGAGTATGGGAGCAGTCTGGGAAGAAGAGATGGGGAACTCTGGGGTGCATTATCCTGCACAGGAGGGGACCAAGGAGGGACCCTGGACTTTCCATCTGCTATCAGCAGTGAAACACAACCCATAGCCAAAGGAACACCGAAACTTTGTGTATAATGTATATTATAATGCAGTCTTTTTTTTTATAACCAAGTTGTACAGTATTCCATTTTATAAACTATTATAGGTTAGAATGGGAGGGGTTCGGTCTGACAAATGTCTCCAAAGAATAATATATAACTTAAGAGCTTTAAACCAGTGTTAATGTTATTTATGTTTTCCCCATGTGGTATATATGTATGTATACTTTGTTCACCTCACTAACTTTCCCATTAGGCAATAACTGCTTCTTTGTGGTCAAGTAAAGCAGTTCTTCAGCGATGTAGATAACCAAGTCATGTGTCGGAAGACTGCGTCTCTCCGCCTCCTCGAAGCACTGAATTCAAGCTCTTTCGTTATACTCCAATGTATTTAATATCTGGATGAAATGAACTGTTTATTTTCAGGCATGCATAAACATGAATAATTATTCTCCCTTTCTATCTGTTGTCTTTTTTGGCAGTTTTGGCGGAGCTTTCGTAACCTTTCATCATTCAGAGAAAGATAAAAGCAGTAGCATTTTCTTCGTGCAGAGTGCAGCAGCTGGAGAATGCCATGTGTGGTACGCAATGGGTATAACCATACAACACTGTAGAAGCCCATGTCAAACTCTCTCCCTCTTTGAAAAGAAACTAGTAGCTCTGAATTAGCGTTCTACTAATGATTCACGCTCTTGGACAAAATCTCCTTTCAAGGGTGATCCGCCCTTAGGTGGCATGAGGGTGACGCTCCCCGTTCATTTTTGGGGGCTTCTGGGTCCCATTCCAAAAATATAAAGTAAACTAAAATATAGATTGTGTTTGGTAATGATATGATAGGTTATTTATAACGTGCTTAATACCCAGAGATTTCTAAGCACGGACCGGGGATCAAACCTGTGTTGCTCCATGTCATCTTACTTCCAAGGCAAGTACGTTGCCGCTGAGCTATCCTCCCGAGATAAAAAGGAACTCCAGTTATGATATGATAGCAAATGTCTTTGCATTGGCAAAGAATCTAAAAATGTTTAGATTTCTTGCAAAAGCAAAGGCTGGCGGGCTTTCCAATTCCTTTTGTCTTTCATAGGGCTGCACGTGAGACCGTGCGGGATCGCGCTGTACTGTCTTGTGCAGCCCTATGAAACAAATTACGGAAACGTCACCTGATGTCACAGTATTTATTTCCCTGCATGGGCAAAATGGAAAGCCAGCCCTTGCAGGGATACAAATGCCTCGTCATCCCTCCCTCGACGTGTCTGTCTTAGGCCAGGCGATGGGGTCAGAATTCGGACCATGGCCCGGCTTGGTTCAGAGAAGGAAGAAGGAGGGGTGAAGGCTGTTGACGCAAGACCTGCTGCTGACCATGTGCATCCATGGTGCCCCAATCCTGTGGAGAAGATATGGCTGTCGACGCCCGAAGGTAAGTGAATTGTTGAATGTGTGTGTGAGTGTGCGCTCATGTGAGAGACTGTTTATGTGCGAGTGATTTAATGGTGTGTGCATTTATAATGTGAGCGCATATGTCCTTCACATACCGTTAGCGTATCTGTATGTGAGCATGTATGTCTGAATGCTGTGTTCAATGGGATGATCTCATTTAATTCAAGCATTAATACATACGCTTGAGAGGATTGAGGTTGTCTGTGGATGGGGTGTTGTGTGTTTGTGTGTGCGTTTGTATGTGTTTGAGATGATGGCTGACAAGTGAACAGATTCTGTGGCCTCATCAGTGCGAGAGGGGGGTGTGTAGGGAGAATGCTATATGAGCAAAATGGGACCACTTTTTTGTTAGGGGCTTGTGGGTTGTGGCCTGGAATCAAAAAGGAGAATCCCAAAACAAGCTACCTATTGATGTCAACATATAAGTAGGAGATTCAGACTCGCATGAGGAGACTGTAAATCAAAATCTTGTATGAAACCTATGTAACAAGATCTGAACAAAAGCCGGTATTACAAAAATATACTAAATTTTATTTTCTGATACATCATAAAAAAGGGGACAACATGGTCCATCTTTTTTTTGTTTTTTTTTTTAAAACACAACACATGTGACAACATGTAACAACAATGAATAAGACACAATATTAAAAAGCATATGAATAAATGATAACATATGTCAAGGCTCAATGAAGCCCAATTGTCGACTTAGAGTGATGTTTGTAAGCAGAGGTGACTTCCAATCATATACAATATAATTGATTTCTCAAGGGAGCCCCCATGCAGACTGTGCTGACAGAGGTGACTCTGTTTCCAGCCTTATATATGTGAACACTTCAAAAGGTGAGTGTCAACAGTTGTAACCGGACGCCTGATGGTCCGACTAAGACTTTCGTCAGGACACAAAGAGGACACCTGGTGTTGGATGTCGTGTTTTCGGGGCAGATGTTTTTTGTATTTGACAATGTATCTAAATGAAAAAACAATAATGAAAAAATATTACCAACCGGCTAAGTGATAAATTGTAGTTATAACATCACCTCATTATGTCTAATATTTCCAACTTTTTTCAGTAATTGTATATGTGCATCACAAGTATATCATTATCAAATAAAGTATATACCACTTTTTTCAAAATTGGATGCGTGTAGTTTATCCGTCAGATATTCTTTTTATACCAATATATATGTCTTTCTTTTTGACCTAATATGATTATTCTTCGTTTGTAATCATAATGTTCCCACACTTGTGCATAATCAAATGCGGGAAGAACCAAATGAAAGTTTTTTAGAAGTAAGGCAGTGAATAGGGAAAAGGTTCAATAAATGAAGGAAACAAATACTTATTATGTCTGACAAGTATTTCAGCCAATTTAAGCAAAGTACCTTGATAATTTAATTGAGATGGACCCAAACGAATTCAAGCGATGTAGTAATCGAAACGTCTCTTTTATTCATGCTGGGGATTCAGTGAGCGCGGGCCAGCGTATGCATTTGTGTCCATATAGTTCCACATTAGAAAGAACAAAGGGCTATTAAACATTCGTATTGGCAGTGTCTGGATTTGTTCTTCAAGTGCATAGAGTGCTGTGAGTTCATGCCTCGGGATTTCGAGGGAACAAAAGACTAATGAACATTTATATTAACTATAACTGTTTTTAGACTCGAAGTACGCAAAATGCTACACATTCCTACCTTCAAGTTTTGATGAAACTGCACGGGTGCACTATCACTGCAAACTCTATCGTATCACCAACGTGTGGAATCTTGTATGTAACGGGCCGGAATTATCCTCTTCCAAATTCTAGACTGTCTCGAGCGCTCTGTTATAATAGATTAAGAGACAGAGTAATGTTTTAGCCCAAAGGAATAATACGCTATACGAGTCCACCTTCAAGCGAATATAATGGTTCTTGAAAGTTAATAAAGCACTTACTTGTATGGCAGGAAGCCTACGGCATATTCGGATCCATATGCAAGATACGAACGATTCTATTAAGTCACATGATACGATTGATATAGCCAGCATGAGATGTAATGACATCATCACGTGGCTGAAAGACATCAGATGGTGTCTGGACGGACGAGTTTTGTTTGCATGGTGGCCATTTGAAAATGTCTATTTTCACATCCCAACATATGTCTATTTATAGGTGTCTGGTGTGTGTCGATACCAAAACCGGCACCAGTATTATATTATACAAAATCCAAACATTAATGTTGGTTTGCGAGATGTGATACCATCATTACGTAGCTAGAAGACATCGAATGATGTCTAAACAGACAGATTCTATTTACATGGCGGCCATATCAAAATGTATATTTACGCATCCCAGTCCATATATATATATTAGTTTCTAGTGTATACAGATGCCAGGGACGGCCAATCTATTGGTTGCCATGTATCCAATCATTCTTGTAGGCATTGTCATGCCCATCCGTGCTAATTACATGGAAGGGTAGAGCACAACGATTGGAGAGAAAGGTGTATTCATCAGTAGCTTAGATCAGGGTTGGACACAATATGAATTAGAAATATTAACCCTACCATGTATGTGACCGTGGAACAACGTTCATACTTTAAAATTACTGTATATTTCAGGGAAAGGGGTCTGTAGATGTACAGAGCTCTAAAGATCTACATCTGAGTGTTGAATGTATGACTCATTTATGGACAAAAAGGTTCCACTCGATGTACAGATTAAGACCGCTATTCACCGAGTCTAATTTATGGATCCCTTTTTGTTCGAGCTTACATAATTTAAGGTCCCTATCTCCCCCACGTGGGTGTGCATCCACAGTTTGCAATACACGCCACGATATGTCATTGTGCGAATGTCTCATTTTCTGATAGTGTTCCACTAGTGGTTTGTACTTTGTCCCATTTTGTATACAAGAACGGTGTTCTCCTATTCTGGTACGAACTGTTCTTTTAGTTTTTCCAATATAAACAAGCCCACAAGGACAAGTTAATCAATAAATGGCCCATTTTGTTGCACAGTTTGTAACAGATCTCAATTTCCAAATGACAGTTTTTAGGTCAATGGATTTCAAATTTTTGGTGAAGTTGCACATTAAACATTTTCCACATTTATAGTGTCCTACGACAGGTGGCAGGTTCCAAAGTGTCGATTGTGTGGACAAGTTGGTGGGCTGTCTATGTGTGCGCTAGTTTGTCTCCTAGATTTTGTAACCGTTTGAAGGCAAAACATGGAGGAAGACTGGAGCACGACTCTGTGTTGATCATCTTCCAGTTTTTGAGGATGGTCTTTCTCAAGTCATTACTTATAGGAGTAAAAGAAGTCACACACGTTATTTTGTCCAATTTGGTGTTCTCTTGTTTGCACAGACAATCAATCCTTTGGATATTAGCCACCCTCTTATATGATCTTCTGATGGTATGTGAGGGGTAACCACTGGCTTTCAAATGATTTTTTAATGTTTCGCTATGGGCTACAAAGTCTTGTTTATCCGAACAATTTCGTCTGATACGCAAAAATTGACCGAAGGGGAGATTTTCTTTCAAAGATTGCGGAAGGAAACTTCCAAAATGAAGTAGTGTGTTCTTTTGAGTCGGTTCTTTATATAGACTTGTACCACTATGATTGTTTGGCATTCGATAGATGAGTAAATCAAGGATGGCAATTTTGGTATTATTAGCCTCCCATGTAAACTTTAGAGAGAGCTCACATTGATTGAGCCAGATGTTAAAGATCTTAAGTTCTTCCATAGTACCCCGCCAGATCATAAAGATATCGTCAATATATCGACACCAAGCTTGCATGTTATAAAACATGTTGTCTCTAAAGTTTACATGGGAGGCTAATAATACCAAAATTGCCTTCCTTGATTTACTCATCTATCGAATGCCAAACATATTAACTTTCAAGAACCATTATATTCGCCTGAAGGTGGACTCGTATAGCGTAATATTTCTTTGGGCTAAAACATTACTCTGTCTCTTAATCTATTATAACAGAGCGCTCGAGACAGTCTAGAATTTCGAAGAGGATAATTCTGGCCCGTTACATACAAGATTCCACACATTGGTAATACGATAGAGTTTGCAGTGATAGTGCACCCGTGCAGTTTCATCAAAACTTGAAGGTAGGAATGCGTAGCATTTTGCGTACTTCGAGTCTAAAAACAGTTACAGTTAATATAAATGTACATTAGTCTTTTGTTCCCTCAAAATCCTGAGGTATGAACTCACAGCACTCTGTGCACTTGAAGAACAAAACCAGACACTGCCAATACGAATCTTTAATAGCCCTTCGTTCTTTCTAAGGTAGAACTATATGGACACAAATGCATACGCTGGGCCATGCTCACTGAATCACCAGCATGAATAAAAAAGACGTTTCGATTACTAGATCGCTTGAATTCGTTTGGGTCCATCTCAATTAAATTAACAAGGTACTTTGCTTAAATTGGCTGAAATACTTGTCAGACATAATAAGTATTTGTTTCCTTCATTTATTGAACCTTTTCCCTATTCACTGCCTTACTTCTAAAAAACCTTCATTTGGTTCTTCCCGCATTTGATTATGCACAAGTGTGGGAACATTATGATTACAAACGAAGAATAATCATATTAGCTCAAAATGAAAGACATATATATTGGTATAAAAAGAATATCTGATGGATAAACTACATGTATGCAATTTTGAAAAAAAGTGGTATATACTTTATTTGATAATGATATACTTGTGATGCACATATAAAATTACTGAAAAAAGTTGGAAATATTAGACATAATGAGGTGATGTCATAACTACAATATATCACTTAGCCGGTTGGTAATATTTTTTCATTATTGTTTTTCATTTAGATACATTGTCAAATACAAAAAGCATCTGTCCCGAAAACACGACATCCAACACCAGGTGTCCTCTTTGTGTCCTGACGAAAGCCTTAGTCGGACCATCAGGTGTCCGGTTACAACTGTTGACACTCACCTTTTAAAGTGTTCACATATCTAAGGCTGGAAACAGAGTCATCTCAGTCGGCACATTCTGCATGGGGGCTCCCTTGAGAAATCAATTATATTGTATATGATTGGAAGTCACCTCTGCTTACTAACATCACTCTAAGTCGACAATTTGGCTTCATTGAGCCTTGACATATGTTATCATTTATTCATATGCTTTTTAATATTGTGTCTTATTCATTGTTGTTACATGTTGTCACATGTGTTGTGTTTTAAAAAAAAAACAAAAAAAGATGGACCATGTTGTCCCCTTTTTTATGATGTATCAGAAAATAAAATTTAGTATATTTTTGTAATACCGGCTTTTGTTCAGATCTTGGTACATAGGTTTCATACAAGATTTTGATTTACAGTCTCCTCATGGGAGTCTGAATCTCCTCCTTATATGTTGACATCAATAGGTAGCTTGTTTTGGGATTCTCCTTTTGTCCACTCATCAGTGTGAGGCCAGCATAGTACACCCAATTTTTTGCCAATTTTTTATTTATTTTTATTGTGTTTATGTTCAATATTTGAACTTTTACACATATATATTACAAAAATGACATTAAAACATAAAATTGACCGATCGTATGATTTTAAAACAAGTAAAATACTTTCATCATTTTAACGCAAAACAACATATTTACATCACCATTATCTCTAAAATGAAATATAGCAAAATACTAACATCCCACATATTAACAATTCAATTCCAATCTAGAAATCAATAAAAAGAAAGAGAGAAAAAAAGAAAAGAGGAAACGAGAAAAACAAAGCATGGAAGGGGAGACTTTAGGACAAGCACTACTTCGACATAGACCGAGCTCGTCCAGCATTCTTATCACCTCTGCGGTCAAGAAACCTCATTGCCTCCGATCAACCTATACCATACTTCCTGTGTCAGATCCATCCATCCCATTGTGAAAAATCTACTCAGAAAGCGCGTTCTAATTATTTTCAGAGCCGCGCATTCGACCATTAAATGGAATGCTCTTTATAATAGCGACACATATCTATATTGTCAAGTGTGTGAGCTAATCTCTTAACTAGTATTTCTCCTGTAGGCAATAGGTTGAGACGGAAGTGCAAGCATTGGGCCTCATTACGACCCAGGTGGCGATGGAATATACGGTGCCGGTAAGGGACCGGGACCGTACATTCCGGGCCGCCCTATTACGAGGTCCGCTATCGGGTCCTGCTGAGGACGTCTGGTAAAACCAGGAGTCCTTAGTGGGACACGCTAGCAGACCAGGATGCTAACAATGGGCCAGTCATTAACGGGCCTGTTGTTAGCATCATCCCCATTACCATTGAGCCCTACAGGGCTCAAATGAGAATGAGGATACATTTTTACCCACGCCCAGAAAAGGGCAATTACCACGTCGGCCAAGGTCGGCATGACCCGGTTATTGCCCTTTTCTGGGCGCCAGTAAAAAATAATTACCAGCGCCAGTTGTGCCCTTAATAAGGGCACGGCTACCGCCTAGGTCGTAATGAGGCCCATTGACTCCATATTCTGGGACACGGGAATAGCTTTAGATATTTTGGTAATGTTCCTAATCGTTTATCAATTCTGGCCCAAGTGGTTGAAGTTTACAATTTCTAACTATAGCAATGGTCTCAATACAGTCAAACTCTTTTAACCTTTTTTTAATTGAGTCTGGATTTTCGTGTTATTCTCTCCTGCTTTTATTACATTCAGATAAAATAATATCAACAGTATTAGCCATATTCATAAGAAAAGGGGAGTTGTTTGACTCTAGCTCCTTATTCAAATTTTCAAAGAGACTGTTACTCATCGAATTAAATATTTTTTCCATCAAAGTCAGGACTTTCCATTGGAACCAGTATGCAAGAGACAGTAACCCAAATTCAAATCTAATTGAAAGCATTGGCGTCCCAATGGGAAGGCTCAGAACCATTTTCCATATGTGACCCTCGATCTTGACCCACGGAATAGTTAGGCTCATTGGGTTAATTTCCATCCCATACATAATCTTCAGGACCACCTTAGCTACATAGTAGGTCAGCAAAGGGTTTATTGAAAACTTGCAATATTTACTATACACCTTCTTCATTTGGTATATCAATTGCTCACTGTTGTTCATTATTAGCTTGATGCTGCCCTCATGGGATCTTTTGTCCCATAACTGAAACCCTAAATAAATTAGCTCCCTATGGGGTACTATCTTAATATTATGTACCTGCCAGATGTATTTTGCTCTGGCCATCTTTGGGTAACTTAACTGAATAATCTGGCACTTCTTTTGATTGATAACCAAGCCATTTGCTTCAGCATAATTGGTCATTTTAGTTATCAGGCGCTGTAGGTCTACAGGTGTATAATCTATCAGAGCCAGATCATCTGCATAAACCAGCCAGTTTATTGATTCTCCCCCCAATTTAGGTGAGACGAGGCCAATATCTTTCATTGCCTGATAGAAGGCTGCCATAAAGAGGTTAAATAGGCATGGTGCAAATATGCATCCTTGCCTTAACCCTTTAAATGTTCTAATTGGCGCTGATAATACTCCTTTAGAGTTCAGTTTTATTTATTCCAGGTTTCTTGGTGGATGTGTGCAAGTATTACAAGTAGCGTTGCTGGTATTCCCCAAGCCTTTAATTTCTTCCATAACAGTTTCCTGTCAACGAGATCAAAGCCTTTGGAGAAGTCCATTAAAGCCACAAATACCCATGTCTGACTACCGTTGACAATTCTACCCTTCCATGCGGGTAAGATCAAGCCATTCAACATTGTTCCCATCCCCTTTCGAAACCCAAAAGGGTTTGGGTAGGAGCTTTGGGTAGGAGCTTTTTTTCTCTCACCCAATCATTCAGTTTCTCCAGGACAATTGAGGCAAATATTTTGCTATCTGGGTCCAGCAAGGCGATTGGATGGTAGTTAAATGGGTCAGACCGTTCTCCTTTTTTATGGATTGTCACGATAATAGATTTCCTCCAGGATTGAGGGATTGTGCATTTCCAGAGGATATCCCTAGATAATACATCCAGTATTACAGCCCATCATTTTGATCACCGCGATAGATAAACAATTCGGACCACATGCTGCAGACATAAATGCTTTTACTAATATTCTTTCAAGGTCTGGTGCCTTAAATTCCACTATCCATGGTTTGTTACAGTTAGCAACCTTGCTGGACCCTTCAAAGCCTATACTATTAATATTTTTCCAATGTTTAATCCACGAATCCTCAGACATGCCTGTCAATTTCAATGCATTCGGTGATGCTCATTGACATTTATTATAGACCAAAATTGCCTTGTATCTTTTTTTATATGTACCTCCAACATCTTCTCCCCAGTTTTATAATTCAAAAGTTGTCTATGGCCCCTTAGCCAACGCCTATAGCTTAGTTGGATTTCCTTTTTTTAGTCATATAATTGCCTGTACTGTTTTTATTAATTCTAATTTGTCTAAATTGGTACTTCATACCCCCTTTTTTTAGCCAGCCTTTTTTGTGAAAAGAGTATTTGTGCCAATTATCTGTTAAACGTATTGTGTATGGAGTTTCCTGCTCAAGGAGAAACTCATTGAAGCCCTCAACTGAGCAGTTATCTACTAGTGTCTCTCTGCTAGCATGCGCCACATAATTAGTTAGCTTCTCATTTAATGTCCTGCCCGTATGCCTATATTTCCATATACTGTTTCCCGCAGGATTCACCAGCAGATCTATTGAACCTTTGATATCTAATTAATTTGTCTTCATCGATAAGTGAGTAACTAGTATATTGTGATCACTCATTGTTGTTACCTTCACTGTAAAATGGAAACACATATCTAGCAGCGCTCTGAAAGCCATAATATAATCAATTGTAGTTTGTGATTCTCCTCGCTTCCATGTACTGGTCATATTTTTATTATCAGCCATTGCTTTGTTCAAGATGTGGACGTCCCAAGCAGTGCAGAGATTATCCCATTTCTTCCTATTCAGTCGCGCAGACAGCTTCATTTTACGCCTGTCATTCACACAATCAATATTAAAATATCCAGCTATAATCACCAGCTAATCAGCCTCACTCAGCCATTAAGCCACTAATTCAGAGATGTAATCAATATATCTATCTAAGTTGTCCAACTGATTGTTCCAATATACACTAACCACCAACAGTTTCCTTCTTAGACCTGTGCATGCCACATCTATTTCCACAGCCAGAATACCTTTTATTACATTGGAAATGATATGAGATGACACTATTTTTGAGTTTCTTGTTGCCAACAATAATCTACTCACCGGTCTACCTCTCTTTTGTTTCTTAGCCTCTTGCTGTAATATGGTCAACCCATCTCGGCAAAACTTAGTACTAAGCCAGATTTCCTGAAAGGTGATAATGTCGTACGATCCATTGGGGATACCGTGGATTGGTCATCTGCTTTCCCCACTACTTCCTCTGTCCTGTCCCGGACCTCCTTGGCCTTATTTGAGTCACTCAATTGAACTGCCGCTATCATCACTTGTTTCAGAATAGAACCCTGTATGGGCAGACTCCCCACTTGCATTTGCTTGTGACATTCCTGACTAGTCGTAGGCACTGCAAAAAGCGACACCCATTGTTCCTTTGCATCTGCCATCTTTTACGTTACTTTAAGTTATTTATATAGCACAATCATGGACCCATAGGCATTAGGGCGCAGACAGAACACAAAATACAATAACATGGGAAGTTTGAGAAACAGTCATAGTCTAAGATCATAAGTCAATGCTGCATCGGAGATTTAAGAGAACAACCAAGTTTTAAATTCTTTCTTAAAAAGGTCAAAGGAGACCTGGCCTCGCAATCCGGGGGGAGCAGATTCCAGGCCTCAGTGGCTGCAGAAAAGAAGGCTCAATTTTCTACCTTCTTAGTTCTACATCTGGGAGGAATCAGGACATTCTGATTACTAGACCTAAGGGTTCTGCTGTTCATCTTATTAGTGTAAAAGGTCTTGCAAATACGAAGGAATAAGGCCCAGTCTACATTTGAAGGTGATAACGAGGAGTTGGAACCGGGCTTGCGCCTCCACAGGAAGCCAATGCAGAGAACGTTTGGCCGCCAATACATGGTCACGGCGAGATAGTGCAGTGACCACTCTAACCACGCCATTTTGAACAACGTGGAGTCTATTGGTATCCGCTTTATAAAGTCCAACCAAAAGACTACTACAATAATCTATCTTTGCACCGATAATTGCTCTCGCAATGGTTTCAGCATTGTCCTGGGATATAAAAGGTCTGAGATGCACCAGCAACGTAACGTAGTAGACTGCTGCCGAAACAAGACTACCCACATGAGCCGTCATGTTCAGCAGCTGGTCAAAAACCACTCCTAGAATTTTATTTTTTGCCTGCGGGGTTATTTTTACTTCGCCCAATAGAAAGCTACTGTAGTAGGGGGTCAGGCTTCGCCAACATCGATGGAGTACCCACGATCACAAGCTCTGTCTTTTCTCTATTTAAGGCAAGATTGTTACATGCCATCCAGTTCTCTACCAAAGTATAAACTCTATTAAGTTCCTCTTCATCCTGTGAGTGAATACCGATCATAGGGACGACACTGAGTGTCGCCTGCATAGTCAGGAAAAATAACCTCCTCCTGCTCCAAAAGGGGGAAAAAAGGGGCCATAAAAATGTTATATAGGCAGGGAGAAATACACGCTCCCAGCGGCACCCCGATGTTAACTAAGACTGGTAAGGCCTCTGCCTCCTCAAAGAAAACCCAACTTGCTCTGTTGTCCAAGAAAGAAATAAACCATTGAACTGCAGATGGGGAGAAATTGGCCACCTCTGCCATCTGGCAACCAGAATGGCATGGTCGAATGTGGCTGACAGATCTAGTAATATTAAAAGAGAAGATAGACCTCTATCAATACGCCCCAAAAGCCTTGACTTCAGCTCCAATAGAGAGGTCTCAGTTGCAAAGCCTTGTCTGAATCCTGATTGATAACGATTAAGGATAGGCAACTTGTTCAGATGTTGTGAGATCTGACTGTAAGCAATATGATCAAGAACTTTTAACAAAAAGGGCCTATTTGTTATGGGCGTATAGTTAAGTGGATCCTCCAAATCCAGGCCAGGTTTTTCAAAATGGGAGTAAACCAAGCTTTTTTTTTATATCAGCTGGAACCTAACCCTCCTGCAGAGAGGAGTTCACAAATGTACATATAGCATCCAGAGGTACAGGAGGACACGATTTGATTATCATAAAGGAGCAGGGATCTCCCTTACATCTGGTTGGCTTCCACTGCTCCACCGCCAGATCGTCAACTGTAATAGGGGAAAAATGAAATTGAGGAATCGAAGAACATCTAACAAAAGACTCCGTACCACTGCTACCGGATGTTGAGGGTTGGAGATCTTTTTTAAGGTCTATGTCAGACCTAATACCCTTTAGCTTATTTTGCATCACATTTTGAATTTCCTGGCACCAGGTTGCATCCTTTATAGGGGAGTTTGCCTATGGCTGGGAGATTTTCTCTTGTTCTAATATTTTAAAAAGTTCTCTGACATCAGATTTGGCATTCTGAATTCTTGAATTGTGGAAGTTTTTCTTCGCTTCCACAATCGCCAATTAATAGGATTTGGCAGCTGCTTTATAATCTGCCAAAGATCGAAAGCACGGGTTTTCTTTCCAAGAATGAAAGAACTTAAGGGTAGAAGATTTTAATTTTTAAAGATCTGATGAAAACCACGGTTTACTTTTCTTTCCATCGATATTTTATCTCGGTTTCAGAGGAGCAAGAGAATTAGTAATAGAGTCCAAATTGGCTACAATGGAATGGGACATGGCAGCCACTGGCACGGAATCGACGAAATTGATAGCAGGATCAAGTAGAGGTTTGATTTTTTCTCACGTGAGAAGCTTCAGATTCCTAGCCAATGTGGCCCGAAAACTCCTATTCTTCAGTTTCTTAGGAAAAGCTGCCATAATGGAAAAGTGCACAAAAGCATGATCGGACCAGGGACAGGGAGTGACCTGAAAATCCAGGCTACTAACGTTGGCTGTCGAAACCCAATCTAAGGTGTGTCCCAATTGATGAATGGAAGCATTACATTTTTGTTCGAATCCAGGTCAGAAAGGACCTGCTCTAATTCTGCCGCCAAATCATCACCTGCATGACCCAGCCAATAATTAAAATCTCCTAATAGGACAAAATGGGAATTTGGCTTGAGAGCGGCTAACAGATAATTAGAAAGGGACAGAATAAAGTTTTCAGTTAAGGAGGGAGGCCTATATATTAAGAGAAAATTCACAGTGGATTCTGTGTTAAGACCCACTTTATGGTGCAGGGATTCTATGCCACGCATAATTTGGCCACACACTTCCCAAATACTCAGGTCAGCTTTAAAAATCAGAGCAACCCCAACCCCCCTGCCCTGTCAAAACATAGTATAACCCTCAGGTAAAGCTAAATTGAGGGAAGTGCCCGCAGCACTAGTACCCCAAGTTTCAGTCAGTGCGCAAATATCAATATTGTTCTGTTCTATGTAACCACAGACCTCATGGGTATATTTAACCAGAGATCTAGTATTCAGAAGCATGCATGATAGTTTAGAAACCGGGGTAATAGAGCGTTTAGTAAGCTGGTGTACCACGGTTCCAACCTCTAGCATTTGAGTAACAGAATCAGCGTTACCAGTTGAGGACAAGGTGGTGTCAATATCCCCCCTGACACTCTCACAGCCACTGCTGCATGAGGAGGATCGGGAGACAGTATATCCATCTCCTTATCACCAGTGGTAGCATTAGGTGAAAGGTTATGGTCTAACAAGAGTTTAGCTTGAAATACGGGAGCACAATTCGGATCTAAAGCCAATAACGTAGGACATACCGAAACCTTCTCAGCAAGCCTGACAACTGGAGCATTGAAAATATTTCTGGCTGCCGATATTGCAGCCAAAACTTTGGTAATCCCCATGGCCGACAAACACCCAAGCAGCCTAACAAGCCCACCACGGCCTGACCACGGACCGGCACAGACCTGCTTTACTCCTTCACGCCGGCACGTTCGCACCGGGTTTCTTGTGATAAGCGCGCTCTGAACTACAACAATTATGGGTATTGTAGTTCAGAGGCAGCAATAAAGCGTGCATGCAGAGTCTGACTCTGTTTTAAATTGCACAAGCAGAAATTAGTAAAAACAAGATCACTTGTTTGAAGAAAGCCCCAGTATAAATGCAAAAAACAATTTCCCCACACTAAAAGCAATAAGAAAACGGATGAGCTAAAAGCAATTAAAATAAGTACTAAATGTAGCTGAAGACAACGAAGAGACTAGCAGCAGCAAGTATAAGAATCAATGAGGCCTGGGGGCAAATCATTTTGTTCACCCGTTCTTTCGAAGGGCTCAACTTCCCCCGGTTCGAATTGTCTTTCTCTCTGACTGGTGATGCTGATCTAGCGATACTACAACCAATTGTTTTCATCTTTGATGAGAACTGCTTATTAACCGTAAATCTCTCTTTCTTTCCCCATTCGGTTTTTTGCCGGGTATCTGACGAATCACTGTCCGATGTAATATATTCCCACACTTCTATTAGACTTATTGAGTCTCTTTCTTTGTCCCTATCCATAGAGATCTCTTTTTCTGCATTGGTCCCCATTACAGGTAATTTTCTTAGTCTACTGTTGTCTTCACCGTTGGTTTTATGTGCTTCATCCTTCTTTGACTGCCACAACACATCTCCTAAGTATTTTCTTGAATCTTTCTTCAAATGATTCCTCCTACCAAGTCAATGATTTTTTCTTTGCTTTTCTTGGATTCTTTGGTGAAGATGTTGTTTCCTCCAAGGGTACTTGTGTTGTAATAGTAGATATTTCCTCAGTACTGTTGTTTGTTCCTACTGCTTTCTCACTTGTGCTCTTTATACATTTTTGTGTGTTGAAGCAGCTAGAACTCAGTATGTCAATTTTTATATTTAGCTCTGAAAAGATGAGCGTATGAGCTCTTACCTCATCCCTTATATTATCAAATAGGGTGAGCACTCAGTATGGAATTGAGTGCTGAAATTGATGGTGATGACAGTTTTATACATTCATCTGCCTCACGTAAGGTGGGATGGAGTATGTTTGTTCTACTTGCTTCTGGGCCTTGTGCAAGATTACTTAGTGACATTAATTCCACTAGCTCTGATGGTGATCCTCTCATGGGGCCATTGTCTCCATAATACTGTTCCTCCGGGCTTGTGTAACCATCAGCTGCCCCCACCCCCTTCATGTGTTCTGGAAGGCGCATGCCTTTATTAACAGAACTTTCTCCTTCTACCCAGCACAACTCTCCAACACCCTTCAAAAAACTAATATCCCTCATGTTGACTCTGTTTAAATTCAATTGAGCAGGTGGACGAATGTTCTTTGCCATCGTACTTGCCCCCACGGGCTCAAAATAGCTTTGTTGCCTTTGCGACACTCCAGGGGTTGAGTGATTTTCCACCCCCCCCCATTACCATCTCTAGTGGGTATAACTGATATTTGCGCTGTTTCCCACTGAATTCCGGGGACACTCTCATTCCCTGTGTTAATTGGGGTTTGTTTTGCCCCAGGGAGGCCCAAACCAGCACAAATAGCATTCAAAAGGCAGTTTTCTTGCTGAAGTGTGGATGGTACAGTGTTCAAAGTGTCCACCAGGCTTATCAGATCCCCCGACATCACCTCTCGATCTTCTTGGGGTTGAGTTACTATTTCAGGTGATTGGGTCTTGGATCGTGTTTTCTGTTTATGTGTCTGTTTACGCAAGACTGTAACTGTCAGCGTAGATTGCTTCTTTCTTGTTTGTACAGACAGCACCATACATTCTAATAGCCTGTGAAATGCCAATACCCTTACAATTTGAACTTGGCTAGTAATGTTTTCTAGAGATGTACATTTCAATCCTTATGCCAATAGTCAAGCAGCTACAAGCTTGTGCCCACACTCTTCTCCTAGGCTGCTTTCAACTCATAGACTGTAATATGAGCTGTCTCTGCTTAATTGCCTGACGCGGTCCAAGGCAGCTTAGTTTAGCAGTCCAAGGTTCCGCTGTGCACCCAGTATGCTGCACTTTTAATAAAGTTTCCCACCTGCTACAACTATTGTTTAACCTAGAGACAGAGGAAAGAGAGACAAGTCTAGAGAAAGCTCAAAGGCTCAATGGCCCACAGTCGCTTCCTCTCTCTCCCCCTGATAGGAGTACCCGGTGAAAAGGATGATTTTATGGCTGCTTTTGTCAGGTGTCTATCAAAAGAGAGTCAAAAGAGAGTCAGGACTAGAGGTAGTTCAAAGGCTCTAATGGCCCACAGACGCTCCCTCTCTCTCCTGATATGAGTACCCAGTGAAAAGACTGTTTTGTAGTTACTTTTTTCAGCGAAGGCCGTTCATACTGGCAAGATTCTAGCAAAGTGTGAAGGAGTTAATGTCCCCGACCCAAACTGGAGCTTTGATTCTGGTCCCATCGGCAATTGGGGGATGCTTTGGGAGGGGCTTTGAGAGTTACACCGAGCACGGCTTACCTTTGTTAAGCCTCGCAGCTCCACACCTCTGCACCCCGAACACCAAACACACTGTTGTACACCACTGCGATGCGCACAGGGTGTGTATTCTTAAAGGATCCTCCTCCTTTGGAAAGTGAAAACAGAGAACAGACTCCTTGCACCACAAATGTCAGCCCGCCAATACTCTGCCAAACACACTGTTGCACACTACTCATTTTTCCAGTGATATGATATCCCTCCATGGATAGATGGGAGTCCTGTCCAGTGGCTACTGCATGCTGATGTTTTGGTGCTGCTGGGTCGCACTCCTGTTGATCTTGTGAGGCAACTAAATGCTCTTAAATCATACGTGGATAAAAATAAATTGGTGATAAATGTGGCAAAATCGAATATTCTGATTTTCGGTCCTCCGAGAGGATGTAAGGTAGAGAACTTTAAGTGCCACCTTTTAAGAGCCACCTCAATTATTCGGAG
The DNA here is from genome assembly GCF_040938575.1 of Ambystoma mexicanum. Lineage (NCBI taxonomy): Eukaryota > Metazoa > Chordata > Amphibia > Caudata > Ambystomatidae > Ambystoma > Ambystoma mexicanum. The sequence continues at coordinate 869,511,828 of NC_090936.1, forward strand.
GTGACCAGAACACATTCCTATCAGTATTTAGGATCGATGATATATAATACAATGAAAGATCTAGCAAATACCACCATGCTAAAAAATAAGATAACAGTGTTAGCCATTCAGAGATTAGCCCTCCATCGCTGATTTTGACGTTATTTCTTTCCGCTGATTTTACAATATTATAAAATGAAAGCGGTCCACACTATTATGTATGGAAAGGAGACCGTATTAGGCACACCAGTTGCATTACGGAATAGCTTGGAGGGTCGTTTCTGGAAGAAGGTCTTGGGGTCCCAGAAGGAATCCCGATCCAGATTGTTTGTTTTTAATAAAAAATTTTATTAATTTTATTCACACCAAACAACAATACAAACAATCCCAACACGCAGTGTAGTTTACAACAATTCCATTAAACACCATTTGTATTTCCATTTTGCCACTGCTTCCCAGGTCCCACCCTCCATTATGAGCCTATTTATACTTCGCGTTCAACATCTGCTACATGTGGCCGGGTCTCACTATCATCGGATTCCGTCGGGTCCGATATAGATCCGAACAGTTTCGCTATTAATAATTTCCATGCCATCAAGATACCTATTTCCTCCTCCACACTCATGCTGCTCACCTCCTGCCATACTACCGTTTCGGCCAGCGCCCATTTCTGTAACTACTTCCACCATATCTCCACCAGTGGCTTGTGGCACTTCTTCCATCCCATGGCGATCCTTCATTTTGCTAACACGTATGCTAAGTTTCTCAGTTTCTCCACATGTTTAAGTTTCCGTGGTCTGGGGAACTCTCCCACCAAGCAGGCCCAGGCCGTATCTATGACAAGCGTGACCCCTTTTGTCACTAAATTTTGTGCCACTTCACCCCAGAAACATTCGTTTATTACTGGGCATGACCAAAACATGTGTGTCATGTCAGCATTTTCCATGTCGCACTTAGGGCACGCCTGTCGCCCAGCGTTTCGGAACTTGGATATCCTCAGAGGGGTCATATATGCTCTATGCGTTATGTACAGCTGTATTTGTTTAAGTCTGGCGTTTCGTGACACTTTTTTGTGATATCCCTAGGTGCGTTCCCACATCCCATCTCCCATTGGGGCCCCCACCTCCTCCTCCCAATGAAGTCTCAAATGTGTCAATTCCTTCCCCACCTTGGTCATTACCATCTCATACAATCTAGAAATCTCATGCCCCCCTTCCGATATGTCATATATTGCCCCCGCAGTAGCATCTGGTTCCTCTGCCAACACTGTTTCAGGCCACGTTTTCCGAATTTTCTGAACCATCCTATGGGATGTAACATATTGGCCAGTATGTAATCCCACCTCCTCCCCAAGTTCTTCGAAATCTCTAATGGTCCCCTCTTGCCAGATGTCCCCTAACGTTACCAGCCCCACCGATTCCCAGTAAGTTCTGATAATCACCCTCAGCTGCTTGTCCCCTCCTGCTAAAGCGACCAGCGGTACTTGCGGGGAGCACGGGAATGGGTCCTCCATCATCACGTTCGACGCCACATTTTCCACCCCATCATCATCATCCTAGGGCGCTCCTTCATATCTGTCTCAGGCAACCATATAATTTCCCTTAAGTAAATTGGGGTAAAAACCCGCCCAAACAACCTATGTTCAGGGGTCACTTCGTCGGAGAGCCAATTGGCCACATATTGTAATTGACTTGCTATACAGTAGACCTCAAAATTGGGCAGCCTGATACCCCCCTTTTCGTAGAAGTTCTGCAACTTCCATAGCGCTACTCTATTCCGGGTACCATGCCATAGGAAGTCCCTGCACACACTATTCAGTTTAGCGAAGAACTTCTTGGGTATCATATGTGGGATATTACTAAAATAATGTAAAAGCCTAGGTAGGACCACCATCTTAAGCATTGGCCCGTCCCATCATAGGTAGGGGCAACCTCTCCCAAAACTTCATGCATTTCCGGATTTTCTCAACAGCTACCTCAGTGTTGTGCTTATGTTCCGCTTCTGCGGTGTGATATTCATCTATGCCAAGGTAACGGAAAGAACCAATCACCCATGGTATCTGTAACACCGGCAACCTTTCCTCCGAGGTCCCCTTATAGCTACCTAGCGGGAATATACTAGATTTTTGAGGATTTACCGCTATGCCGGACAACCCCGCGTATTTCTCCATCACTTCAAGGAAATATTGAAGATTCTCTTCCGGGTATTTCAAGTATAGTAATAAATCATCCGCATATAAGGATATTAGATGCTGCTCCTCCCCAACCTCAATACCTATCGTATCGTATTGTTGCCTGAGGTATATCGCTAGGGGCTCCAGGGCTAGGATGTAAAGCATCGGGGACCAGGGGCACCCCTGCCTGGTACCTCTACTAAGCTGCCATCTCTCGGATATCACTGATCCCGTTCGAACTCTGGCTAACGGCTCACTGTATAGCATTTTCGCCCACCTGATATAACCCGGCCCTACTCCGTAACCTCCCAGGGCCGCCAGCAGCCACTTAACGGAGTCAAAAGCTTTTACTGCGTCTAGGGATACGATCGCCATTTCGCCTTCATTTCTATCCGCCCATTCGATCACACGGTGGAGTCTCCTATGATTATGGGTTATATACCTATTCGGGACATAGCCCGTTTGATCCAGGTGGATTAATTTACTAATTACTCTCTGCAATCTGTTTTCCAGGACAGCCGTCAGTATCTTGCTGTCCTGGTTCAGCATCGACAAAGGCCTGTAGGAGCTACAGCTACACCCCAGTTTGTTGGGTTTAGGGAGCAGTATTATGATTGCTTCTCTGAGTGACTGGGGCAACCGTCCCATCTCAAACGCTTCGTTAAGCATGTCTAGCATTGGGGGGAGCACTTCTTCTCTATATACTTTATAAAATTTGCTAGGGAACCCATCTGCTCCTGGGGTCTTACTGGTGGGCAACTGCCTCACAACCTCCTCCAACTCCTCCAGGGTAATTGGTACATCAAGCTCTTCTCTCTCCTCATCACTTATCTTAGGTAGTCCTATATCTTCTAGTGTTTCGGTTATCTCCTCTTGACTACTCCCCTCCTTGTCCCTGTATAGCACCCTCTAATAATTTGCAAATTCCTTGTTGACTCCTTCTTGAGTGTCTACTACATCGCCATCTTCTCTAGTTATTGTCCTAATCGGGGGTCTAGGGGTCTCACTCTTGTACAGCCACGCTAAAAGCCTACCCGTTTTATCTCCTCCCGCGTGCTGTCTTTCTACATACTTTTTATAATTGAGGTTACAGTGCCTTTCCCAGTGTTCTGCACATTGCTGTTGTAGTTTAAGTACTAGCTCAGTGTCCACACTGCCACTTTCTAATGTTCTTTCTAGTTCATCTTCAACTCTTTGTAGGTCAGCCAGTACCCCACCTTGCAGGCCCTTTGACTTAGCTATGGCTGCCCCCCGCATCACCACCTTAAAAGCTTCCCATAGTGTACCCGCCGAGTCAACACTACCAGTATTCATTTCAAAATAGTTAATGATCTCATCTCTTATGTCCTCACGAAAGACCGGATCTTTGAGGGCCTCCGCTCGGAGGCGCCATGTCGGAATCCGCGCCCTTGGGGGGCAGTATTGCCACCCAAGGACCATGGGCGAGTGATCTGAGAGGACCCTCGCCTTGTATTCTATTTGAATGCTCTCCGTAATTACTTCTGGCATGGCAAAAACATAGTCCAATCTCGTGTGTAGCTGCTGCGGGGCAGAATAATGCAAATATTGCCTATCATTGGGATGTTTTGTTCTCCATACATCTACCAAGCCGAAATCATCTAGTAACACCTACAATGCTTTGGCCTCTGGGGTGGGCCTGTCAATCCTGCTATCAGATCTATCCACCTTGGGGTTCATTACACAATTAAAATCCCCGCCCAAAATAACCGCGCTTCCCAAACACATACTAAGGTTGGTGCACAAAGTTCTGAAGTATGCCGCCGTGTTATGGTTGGGGGCGTACGTATTCACGATGCATACCTCTTTATTCTCCAACAGCCCTCTCAATATAACCATCCTCCTGTCAGTCTCAGCCACTTCCTGTAGTAGCTGAAACAGAACATGAGGCGCCACCCAGACAAGCACTCCCCTAGCGTAAGCAGAGTACGACGAACCCACCACAATCCCTTTCAACTTTTTCCCAACTAGCTCCAGCTTCTCCCGCGTCAAATGCATCTCCTGTATCAATGCAACATCTATCTTTTGCCTTTTCAAAAACAGCATGACCTTATTCCTCTTCATATAACTGTTAAGTCCCCTGACATTTCACGTCACTATCCTGAGATCTCCCATAGCGCTCTGATATCTTCCTCCCTCATTTCCAACTGAACCCTCCCGGTCATGCAATGCAGATACAACCCTTCAGCTCTTCCGTGTAGGCTCATGTTTAAACTTAAACTCCCCAAAACTATGTACACCCCAAACTTCCCACCTCCCTTCCCTCCCCCCACCCAACCCTTCCCCAACAACGCCCCCTCCAACTGTTGCCCAGCTCCATCCCTGGATCTCAGGCACCCCCACATCTAGCCCCGTCCAGCACAAACTTATGCTCAGGGCTCAGTAGGGTAAAGTCGCCCTAATGGCCACTTAACTATTAGTATTTCGGGAGTGGGTTGCTGCCATCCTATTGCTCCTATTTCCAAATGTATTACGCATTGTGTTAACCCTATGCAGTTTCCAATTACAATTGACCTACTATATTCCAGTCCATGACGGGCACAAGGCCCGAATGCTATCCAGTGTTCAATCAGTCTCGCTTCCCGGTATAATCCGGTACCCCCAATGCACGTGGCACACATTTTTCAGCCATCCTGTTCCTGCCGGTCACGGTCCACTTCTTGTTCCGGGCAGCCTTGCAGACCCGATCCAGAATGTTCGTTTTAAAACAGGGTTGTTATCCCTCCAAGTTATAGTCCAGTGGAAAACCATTATGCTCTTGAGGAAATATGTACTGGCCTCAGGTTTTTCTGTTTTTCAAATTCTAAAGACAGCATTAACTGGAAATAGAGATTGTATATTCTCTTCTTGGCAATCTGAATGTATGGCTAGGTTAAAGGAATCGGAAATTGCACTAGATTTATTATTGAAAACCCTCTTGAAAGCCAAGGAATGGCTTTGAAGATTTGCCTGGATTCGCACTCTAGAGCAACGCAGAGCCTATAAGCAATATAGTCATTTTAGGGGTGAAGAGAAGGTTTAAACTGCCTCCCTAATTATTTACGGAAATTCCCAGATTGGAAATTCTGTAACTTATTTATGCCAGTGTGCTTCAATTTGTTACCTACGGGGGAAGTAGTGGGGGCTGAACTAAACTAGAGATGGCTCTGAGAGGGTGCAGATTTTGTAAATCCCCTTCCGAGCTTGAACTATAAATCATTTTCTCAGTGATTGCCCAGAGTGGGCTGAGAGACAAAACATACATATAGGGAACTATATCAGCCAACACCGGTCTAATACCTCTGAAGAATGGGGGAGAATTATGATAAGTGGAGCAAAGGTGGGTCTGACTCTAGCTGTGGGAATTTCCTTAAAGGATTTGTTTGTTTTTTAATATACCGGTGCTGTTCATTTTGTATTGTTTGGCAGGGAAATCACAATGAAATGTTTGTGGGACAGAGTTGAATATGAATGATTAAAATGTCTGAAATGTTTTACAATGCTGTGTTTTGTTTTAGAAATGTGATGTATTCTTTTTATGATGTTTGATATATTGTATGGGTGCATCTGGTGAAAGGTTTGCCTAGAGCAGGCTAAACGCCATAATTAATAAAATAACATTATAAATATTATTGGATAATGGACAAAGACAATATGAGTGTTCTGATGTGGGCGGTGGCTAGGTAAATTGACAAAGCCAATCTGGACATGTGTTCTTACTGTGGTTTGACTATTTTTACTGGCCATGTAAAACCAACATGGTGGGTGTTCATACTTGCCCATGCTGGCCTCAATTGGTGCAGCCAGTCTGGACATATTTTGTTATTATGGCATGCTGACATAGTAAGAAAACATGTCCAGACTGGCTTGGCATGGCAATATGTGAAAAGCCAGCATGATGAGTGTTCTCACGTGGCTGTTCCGGCCTACATTTGTGCAGCAAATATTCTGGACATATTTACTTACTGTGGTATGATGCCCTAGTAAAAAAATATATCCTTACGGGGTTTGCCACTGCATGGTTTACTGGCATAAAGGGTAAAGCAAACCTGATGAGTGTCCTTACATTGACATAATTGCCAAAATTGGTGTAACCAAAATGTGCATATTTCCTGAATATGCCATTATGACATAGTTCATTAGCATTACATTGCAACACTGTGATACACGCTCATGCTCATTGGTTTAACAACCTTCCACTGCAACACATAAAACCAGGTATTGATTTAACAATACTGCCATTGTCCCACTTCCTCATATACAAAGAGTATATTCCCAACAGCCATATTCAGTAAAGCACCTTATCCCCAGAGCTCCACCCCTTCACTTTACCTGGACCAGTGAGGGCCAGCAACATCCATCCACATACTGCTTCTTTAGTTGCTATGGCCTCATCCTGTCTTTTGGGGGAATTGTGGGCTTCACTCTATTCCCTTCGTTACCTGATGATCTCCCCTTGGGCTATTACATTGAGAAGTGATCCATCTTTCTGTCCTAAAGTGATTTCCTCTCTTTCCATCGGTCAGAGGAGATTGTCATTTCTTCTCTTCCAACAGGGTTAGTAGGGAAGGATACAGAGGTCATGGTGGGTCTGGATGTCCACTACCTGGCTAGGACAGCTGATTTCCACAAACCTTCCAGCCTATTTATTATGTTTGGTTCTGCCAGAAAGGGTAGGAAAACCTCTTCCCTCACGATTGGTTGATGGATCAAGGATACCGTTGTTTAGTCTTATAACTTGTGCGGGGTCCCTTGTCCTTCAGGTGTGATGGGCCAGACCATGAGGGAGATGGCTGCTACCTGGGCAGAAGCTCAGGGGGCCTCCATTTCAGAGATTAATCAGGCGGCCATATGGGCTTCCTCGTTTACTTTTGTGAGTCATTTCCAGCTTTTTCTGCCTGATCATGACGATGGGGTTTTAGCCCGCTCAGTTCTGATTGGTGCTACTGGTTGAAATGGGGGCAGTTATTAAAAATAGTCAGGATGCACAGCAATCCCTTTTTAGTGTGGATTGTGATGAAACTCTTTAGCATTTGGGATTCCTCTTAAAGTAAATACTGGGACAAGGAAGAGGAACATGGAGGTAATACCCTTACCCCTAAACATACTCTTCTCATCCCAGTACTAACACCCAGCCCCCGACCCTTTGCCAAGTCACATCCGGAAATTTTGGGATGTCAGGATGTAGATGGGGTTTTGCTCGCCCTTATTAGCCCAGCGAAAGGGAATGTGTTGAGTTTTGGGATTAAGGAGTTGTATTGGTTAATGCTGTCTCGAAGGTGGACACCTTCACTGAGTGAATACTAGGCCGAAGAAGAGTCGAACTAAAAATAATCAATATCAGCTGTTAGTAATAGGGGCACTGCCACCCTATGATTCTAACTCACATTCTTCAGTTTCACATTGAAACACTGGGAGGCAGACATCTGTTGAACCTTGTAGCACTGGTGTGTGTGTGTGTGTGTCTATACAAGAAGCCTGAGTGTGTGCTCTTCCAACACCCGTCCTCGCAGAGGAGCATTCCAGAGGTTCTGTGGAGTAGAACATTTCATTTCACCTCTTCCATGCACCAAAGCTTTAGCTTAGACAGGTCTATGATTTACAACAGTCCTGTACATGTTTTTCATTACAGACAAGCAGCAAACAGATGGTATTAATCAAAGTTATAACTGTTGCAACTTGTCAACTTTCAATAATACTCGTTGCATTGTGTCTGCAATGCAGCCAGGCACTTTGCTATATCTAATCGAACAATATAATAAAAGGCCAGATGTAGGTTTGTCCGTGTATGTTTGTCCGATGCAGTAGCTTCACCTGTGTTCACCGCTAGAGGGAGCTGTTGCCTTAGGAATATAGAGACAATGCCAATTTGCATAGTTTTGCCTGTTGTCACTGCTAGAGGGAGCTGTTGGCTTAGGATATATAGTGGTCCTACTGTGTCAATAAAAACCTGCACTTTGGCCCATGTACATGGGCCTGTACACTACAGTTTACATAAAATACCCCTCAACATAAATAGCAAAGGCCCTCGGATGAAAAGTGGTACAAACACCATACATGTAAACCTTTACTATTTCATTAGTATCAGAGTTCTAGGTTATTTTGTACATGTTAAGTTTTGCACAACTTGCAAAACTGCTACCCACACATTGTATACTCATACTGATGTGCTCGTGCCACAATATTGTTTTCATTGTATACTTTGTGTGAATGAGATTTCTTCATGTAGAAAACGACGAAAAAGAAGCTGAAAAAACACATTACAATTATGTACTAGTTCAAAGGAAAACACTAGCAAGGATGTCTGCCTTTGGCCAGTATTTGCTTTAAATAATAAAAAAGAATACAACCTGAAAATTAGAATAGGTTAAAATAAGAATCAGATTGTGGAGGAAAGCAGGTCATGAAGCGATGTGTAGGCAGCACAAATAAAGATTACACACAACTTGAAGTTAACCTCAGGGGAGGCCTCCAATATGGTAGCACCTGCATTCGGTTGAAAAAGGCGCAGATGCATATTTAGCTTCAGTCTCTCATAAAACACAGAATTGCTATCCCCTATGGATGTGTGAGTGTATTTATTCTGTGCGTTTTCCCTCACAATGGCAAGGTTAGGTTATGGAGTTCTGATGGTGTGAGCATGCTTCTCGGGAACAACCGGAGGAGTTGCATCTGTTTCGAGTTGCCAGGCAGTGGGGTGATTGCTGAGGGTGGTGGTGGAGGGCATCAGTAACAGGCTAGGTGATCAGTTGCCTCTCCACATTGCGCAGACGCCAATGAGGAGGGAGTTGTTGCTGATGCTTGCATAGATATCCCCTGTGGCATGGATCTGGCCTATCCTGCAGTGGCAAAAGTGTGTGTGTGCGTGTGCGTGTCTGTGTGTATGAGAGAGAGAACATTGGTGCAGACATCATATTGAAAGGTGCAGAAAGTTAGTGTCCCCCATCTTGATACACAACAAAAGGATTACTGAACTATTATTTTGGTAAATTCTATTTATTTCCAGCATTCGGTTTAGGGGTCACAAGCTGCAAAGGTGGGCACAGTATAGGCAAGTATCAGTTGTTCTTGAGATCATGGAAACAGTGTTGACTGTGTGCTGGTCTCGTTTAGTAGATGAACCATGCATTGCATAGAGTGTGGCCACTGCATGATGTGTAGGCTTGGGCAGAACAATTCAGTATGTCAAATGGGTTTATCTTCTCACAGTCCCCGCACTGCTTGTCGTTGTCCAGACCTGGAACCTGAGGGCTATGTGCCTCATTTTAATAAGCCTGCGTAACTTGGGTTCTGGAATAAGCTGCATGAGGGGAGATTTGGGTGAACAGAGGATAGCACAGGGGCAACATGTTGATCTTGGAAGCAAGACCACGCAGTGCAACAGAGGTTAGAATCCTGGATCCGCCCTTAGAAACCGCACTCATCGGTATTAGATGCGTTATAAAAAAACAATGAAATAAAAAGAAATTGTAGGCGGCAGTGGTGTGGAGGGTAGATGTGCTGGCCATCAGACCCTACCAAGTTGGGCATCAGGAGCCATATGTGAGGTGTTGATATTGCATTTCAAAGACAGTGACTTTCAAAGTTGATAGCCACATGGCTTGGCTATTTGGTAACGTTTGATGAAGGTGGGGTGAAGCCCACCATAAGTGTCAAGCTGGCAGGGCAAGTCCATGACTTCGCCCAGCTGCTGTCTTTCTCCAAAACAGTTGTATGTTTCCGAGTCCGGCGGGTTGCTATCATAGTTTGATTCTTCATTAATGCTTGGTAAAACTGTTGCTAGTGGATACAATTCTAGTTTGATGAAGTGGAGTGGCAGCAGCCCTATAGATAAGCTGCGCGTCAGCCACATTTAGTCCCTAGAAAAAGCCAAATGTCCCAAACAAAAGAAACGAGCAAGTAAAATACTCCCAACAAATAAGAAGAAACAACTGACACCTGGAAACCTGCCCCCTGGGTAGCACCCACACAGCTCCACTAACATGTTCATATCAGTGGTATCAGCAGGGTAATGGCACAGAAAGGTGCCTACTTGTGTTTGGGTGCTTCCGGAGACAATGAAACTTCTTGTGGTGGGTTTACGTCAGTCTTTGGTCTGTGGCCCTTGATCTATTAGTGGGTGCCTTTAGGGCTGGCCTTTGCCTGTGGGAGTGGGACAGGCCTTACAGCTGTACTTATGTGTTTTTGGAGAAGGGAGGTGTATCTTTCTTGGTCTGAAATGTACTTGGTGCTGCGGTGCTCTGCAACTGTATGCCAGGTGGAAGGGTGGAGGGTGTCATTAATTTTCTTTACATTCAGTACATTTGGAGAGAGTGGGGGTGTTTCTGAGAACTGACAAGATTCCTTACACAATTAGGCTCAAATCAATTGCACACAGAGAGAGGAGTAGATTACTTCAAACCACTAGAATCAATGTGGCAGCTTTCACACAATGCTTCTCTTCAGAAGTGACTTGTATGGATGGAGAGAGAAGAGGCCGTTGCCACGTAAATGACATAAACAATTTAACCTAATAGGCAAAAAGCCCAAGCAATGTGGCGTCAAACTATTTAATAACAGATCACACTTCTTTTTAATGAAAACAGAAAATGTGAAACAATTTGGTTGACAAATATTTTAAATATGTTGGGTTTTTTGTTGTTCCTTTTATTGGTCACCGTTATCATTTCTTATCAGCTGTGATGCATCTTTTAGTGTTCAGCATGAGCCTCTTCTCTTCATAGCCCGGATGTACTTATCCGCTGTAGGGAATTGGCTTCCTGTGCTTTTTTTTTTCTAATACAATATTGGCTAGTGAATGCAAAGCAGGGGATGTGGGCCTGTGGGTTTCTCCCTAAGGGACACAGGTGATGTGTCATTTTTGAGCTGCAAAGCTGATATTTCACCCCACCCTGTGCTCTTTCATTGTTCCGTGACCACATGGATTCATGCAGAGCTTAATTTATATAAATATTAAGTGTCAGGGCCAAACAAAAATTGGCTCACTGATGCCAGCCCCGGCGGCCCAGCTCAGAGCTAGATTGGCCCCCAGACCAGGCCCCTCCAGTGCCTATAGTAGAGCAGGACACTGGTACTTTGCCATATGCCAAAGTTAAACTTGCGCTAGCATTGAAACATAACTCTGATTAGTGGCTTTGCAGAGTGTACAACTGCTGTAGCATTGATGAAAGCGGCGCACCTGGTGCAATGGGCAGAATACACATACCACAGCATAGATGGGGGATACAGATTAGTTAGAGGTCCATTTCTTTAAGTAGTGTTGCCAGGAGTGCGGAAACAAACAAATTGTGATGCGCTCTATGTCAGAGCTCCCTATTGCTTATACATGAAGCAATGCTATCACCAATTAAACCATGAGGGCAGATTTTTTGAAGTGTGCACACTGAGAACTAAATTACTCGGAGGAGCTGACCATTTTCAAATATTAGGGACTGGGCCTGGCAATTTTTACAGGTTAGGCCAGAGATGGAAGTGTAGTATAAATCATTGGTATGCCGTACCACTAGTTCTTTTAATTTTTACAGAGCGTACCTTTAGTTCATAGGTTCAAGAAACTGAGAAACAGCCCTGGATGCTTTCTCTTTCTCCTGAGCCAAATATAGAATCGCTAAGGCCGGACATTCAAGCACAGCCCATTTCTCAAGTGTGTGTGTCTCTCTCTCTCTCTCTCTTTCTCTCTTTCTCTCTCTCTCTCTCTCTCTCTCTCTCTCACACACACACAAACACCCCCACCCACCCACCCTCCCCCTATTGAGGTGCTCAGGTTGAAAGCACATTTCAGTGGCTCTGGCAGAGTCTTTCATATGCATGATGGAACATTTCCATCTCAAAGAGAGCGCACAAAACAAAAACACCAGTTACCTTGCAAGTCTGTACAAGTTAAAGTCAGCAACACAAAGTGCCCATTTGAAGATTTACTCATCATATATACATGATGTCTACTATCCTGATATGCAAAACAATAAAGTTGCTTTGAGTCACTAATCAAATGTTTTCAACATCATGAATAACTACGAGGTGGATGTTTGCGATTGAATCTGCATATCTATCTATCTAGCTTTGTATATTACACAACTTATTTTATTACATGTCTTAAATCACTGAAAGTACCGTGGAGTTAACTAGATTTTTCAGGTTGCCGTTATCTTGCATTCTGACACTTATAGTTTACCATTCAGGTTATGAAAATGAAAGCACAATGATATTCTTTTAGCTTAACATGTTGCTATAAAAGATTTACATGTGGCCATAAGCCTTTATTATGAAATGTGTTTTTTTTTTTAAGTAACCTCCATAAGACATCATTACCGTACACCTTGAAATCTAACTATTTGAGCCAAAGGTTGTGATCCTCAGAGACTCCCCGAACCCCCTCAACATCCCCCCGCCCTCCCGGCAGCCAGTACCACTGTTTCCTTTTTCCCACTTCCACGCGCGCACAGTGAGAATGAACGAGCAGCAGAAACGCGTTCAATCTCACTGTGCACGTGTGGCTCTTTACATAGCATCAGGAATATGACATGTGCAAATATAAATAACGTATGCAAGAATATTTCTTATACAAAATATAAAATGTGGCATGACAATTGCACCCCAAAATAAAATGGTTTCTCGCTGAACAACGGTTCAATATTTTGCCCACACGCACACACGAACTAAAGAAAAGTTACTGTTAATGAAGCTTGCATGTCTCCTAGTATAGACATAAAGTGTAATTACAACCATACTGTCAGGGTAGCACATGTAGGGATGTGAATGTCTAGAAACTGTGCCAAATATTCCCCTGTCGTTGAAATCAAAACAAGATAAAATGGATGCCTTTGTGAAACAATGCATGGAACTTTCTCGAGTTGCTGCTACAATGGAATCACTGAAGACATGACTCTCTTAACCATCCCTATTAAAAAAGCAGAGATTGCTCAATGACAAAAAGAAGGATTTGAGAGTGTAATCATTCCAAACGGTTATGTGTATCCAAAAACACACAAGTATTTTCCATACTGTTACATCCACGCCAGGAGACATGAATTTTAAATTGTTGAAGCACAAAAGAGACAATACAACGTGCACAGGGTTTCTAAAAGAAAACGCAGCCCATAGAGTGGACTTATAAATAAATATGCCATAACAGGGGAGAAGGAATAGTGCTGTTATGCATTTCAACAACACTCTGATCGCGCACAACAACGTCAGGCGTTTGTAAGAGGCAGCCTTGACAGATCTGCAGAGAGGCACAGAGAGAAGGGGTGAGGGGCGCGGGTGGGGTGCAGTCAATCACAATAACGCATAATGATGCGTGAATTCCTGCTTCTCTAAAAGCAGGAATATGCTGCGTTGCAAAATATCAGAGTATCGCAAGGCTTATCAAATAACGTTCTAACATTTTGCTTGCAGGTCACACTTTCTGCTGCAAGAAAGACTCGCGTAATTGTCGAACAGAAACAATGTGGCCCACCTTGTGCTGCGCTACTCTCCCCGAAAAGACACTCATTCACAACATTGGGCATTCAAAGCTGTACCAACCCTCTGAAATGAGTAGCTTGCCAACCTCACTGCACACTGTTTTAGTAAATTTAAGGGGCAGAGGGAAATATGCACGCAGCTGGCTAATTTAACTTTTTAGTTACCTTAGTTCCCCACTGGCACAGAGATGCGAAGGAGAAGAGAGGTTTTACTGGAGCTATTTTGGGCTACTTTTGATGAGTCCTCCTAAGCTGTGTTGTTCTTCATATTTTTGCCCCCAACCAACTACCATCATCCATCCACCCCATCCCCATTCTCTCTAATCCCACTCGCTCACTCACTCACTCACTCACTCACTCACTCACTCTTAACCAACTTTCCCCAACCCTCTCACCCTATTTCCATCTCTCTACAAGCACTCTTCTCTCTACCCCTCTGATCCTTTCTCTCACACTCTCAATGTATTGATTACCCTCTCACTCTCAACTTTTCTCGTTCATATTTACTCTTGCTCATCATCAATGGCAGGTTGTCTCAATTGCTTTCTCCTTTGATCTATTGTACTTCTCATTCTCTTGCACGTCCGCACCCCTTATCGCATCCTCCTTTGAAATTTTGCACTCTCCTGCTTAGACCCCGATGCCTGTAAATGCAAAATGCAAAGTACAGAAGTAAACGCCAAAACTATTGGCTTTCCCAATGCTTGTTTTGTGAGTTGCCGCCAAGCAGCCACATCGCTGTGAAGCCCAGACTTTGGCCCTCATGACAACTAAGCCGGAATGATACCGTCATGATTCCATCATGCCGGTAGTACCGTTTCTGGCTATCCAAGAGACGGAATCACCAGCATATTCCAACAGTGCAGGCATGCACCCCTTATTGCAGAAACAGTGTTACCAGCCTGAAGGAAACACCGGCATGAACAAAATTGCCGTTAAGAGCGATTCGGGCATGATTCATAATGGAAACACTGGCAGCAGTGCATCCGATGCTGGAAACACTGACAACGCTACTACCGGCAGCGGTACCAAAGTCATCGCAGGAACTGAGAGTTCCTCTGTGGCCATTTTGAAAATCTCAATACATTTAAAATCAGGCACTTCCTATTGCCATCCATGGACACAAACAGCATCAAGATGTCTGGAAACACAAAGTCATGTCTGCCTGAGGTCCGGCTACGCAAGCCCTGCTCACTCAGGCAAAATTAACTGCTCTTACGGACAACATAGTGGCTAATGGCGATTCGCTGTTTGGGAGGGGCAATTGCTAAACAAGTGTCAAGATTCGTATCCGAATCTGAGCCCCCCAAATGCTCACCTGATTCTTCCGGACTTGTAGAGAAGGTTTCCTTTGTCTGACCCTTTTTTCCCTTTCTCTTCTTCTTAATAGTCTTTCTTTCTTTAAAAAGATAAAGCCTGCAGCAGGGGGCTGCCAGCCACTATGTCTGTCTATCAAATTGACAGACGAGTGGCTGCATCCCGGAAACAGGCAGACAGGGGAAAAGCCGGCAGGCAGAAAAACCCCTGATAAGGATTGATGTCCAGATGACTACTCCGAAATCTCCAGAAGATCGGATGCAGGTGGAAGAAGTACTGGAGTAATGGAGTCCTGTCTGAGCAAGGATAAATCCTTCCAAGAATCCACTGTAGGCGAGGTGAGTGAAGAATTCCCCCAAAAAATAAAGGGAGACCACAAGAATCCAACTTGCAGCTTGCTAGAAGCAGGGAGACTGAACACAAGACGGGAGAGCACCAGACCACAGGACGGGAGTGCACCAGCACAAGGACAAGGAAGCGGGAGAGAGGAATGTGGGAAACCAGGAGAGCAGGGGAACCTGAGTGAGACCGGGTAGCGGAGGCAGAATCGAACCAATGGAACAATGGGAGAAAGAGCTCTGCGAGAGCAAAGAAAGGGAGATACACAAAGGCCGTTATGAACCAAGCAAGGGAAACAGAGCATATGCAAGCCTACACACAGCGTCTTACCCCTAAGAGGATGGATAGGTTACATCGCGCTGCCGAACTCCGCTGGAATGAATAAGTAGTGGAAAGGCGGCGGCCATGATGAAATTCACTAGAGCACTGCAGCACGTTAAAGAAATAACATGCCGGCCGAATCAATGGCGGAATGTCCAGCGCCACCAAAGACACCACAGAAACACAGAGGTGACAGTATGCCCCCATCGATACCTGGTCGTTCCAGGCTTCCCTGGGTGAAGGCTATGACATTTTTGCAAGAAAAGAGGAGCTTGTATGAAAGATCTGAGTTCCTAAAAGTTTTTTGAAGGAGGGTAGCCTGCCCATTGAATTAGATATTCAAGTCTGCCCCTGTGATACAGCAAGTCACAAATCCCAAATACCTCATGCTCCTTGGGGTTGGTAGTGACCTGTATAGGTTGTCTTGTTCGCTGATGCAGGAAGGGATCTGCTAGCTAAGGGCGAAGCAATGAGGAGTGAAACACAGCATGTAAACCATTGAGGGTCTTCGGCAACTTAAGTCTGAAGGCCGCATGGTTGATCTTGGACGAAATCTCATAAGGCCCTATGTACCGGGGTGATAGTTTAGAAACGGGCTGTTCTGTCTTGATGGTCGTGCAGATATTTGGAACCTACGTCCCCAAGTACCACACGGGTAGAAAGTGAGACCACTGCCCATGCAATCTTTGAGGCCACAGGTGTAGAGGGCTGCCAGTCTGGAGCCAGGAATGCCGGAAGAACCCCCCCGACCACTGCAAGGCAAGGAATGGTTAAGTCAAACACAGTGGCAATGGGAATCAATTCAGAATGACAAGGATGAGTATCAGGGGCTTACCTAATTAAGGTGGAAGGGCAGCCAAGTAGAATAAGTGGAGCAGGAGCCTGTGGGTAGCCGGCGGCAGCAGCAGGCTGATGAGGGACCTGGTAGCACTCTGGATGCCGGAATAACACCTGAGCCAATAGTACAGAACACTGGGTGCTGATCCTTAAGCAGTCCGGTAAACAATCTGAGGTCGAGAGCCAAGAGTAACGCCAAAGACAAAGGAGTCCGATTCCTGTATCCAGTTAGTTGAGCCAAAGGTCAAAATTCCAAAAAGACAAGATAGTGCGACTGAACTCAAGGGAAAAAGCAAGGCAGTCCGTGTAACGTTCTGTGGTCGTTATAGCTTAGGAAATCCAAAGAAAAACCAGACGCCAAACAGTACTCCGAAGAAGCAGCTGTGAAGCGTTTCTTCTGCGTTTCCCCGATCCTTTTGACTGTGAAGTCTGGTCACATGATGTGGGTCACGGGATCATGTGCTCCGAGTCACGTGTCCCACGATGTAAACCGAGAATACTGATTCTTGACCACGTGACGCGGGGATCTCTGCGCACCCATATGGTATCGATAACCATGGGGAAATCGCCATGGCAGGTGCCAATGTAGAAAGGGTCGCAAAGATCCTGAATTGCCAGCTAGGAATCTCTGCTTCCGGGCAAGCTGCTGCCGTTGGGTACGTGAGTGGGCACGGGGATTGCCAGGGACTCGGCGGGTGGTGTATGTGGAACCAGGTGAACAGGAACTGGATGTGGACCGGGACATGACATGGGCGAACCCATTTAGGTAAGTACATAGTGGACAGCCAGACCCTAGTACCCACATTCCAATCAGGCCCTCTCTACGAAGCCTGTCAGTTCATTGTCCTTCTCCTTGCATTCATTTAGGTTCTTGAAAGCAATCTTGTGAGCATCAGCGATTTCTGACAACAAGGAGTCAACGGGTGGAATTTTAGAAGAAGAGTTAATCGAGATGGGTAAACTACAGGGATGTAGACCATAGGTGCAAAGGAAAGGACTGATTTTCATGGCAGAATGAGTGGCATTATTGTAGGAAATTTCTGCCTTGGGTAGCAGCTCCACCCCGTTGTCTTGTTGTGAATTGGTGAAGCACCTTAAGTACTATTACATAGTGCTATTCAGCAGCTCGGTTTGACCATTGGTTTGTGGGTGATATCCAGAAGACAAAGCCCTCTGGATACCCAAATTCTTGCACAGGGAGCTCGAAAATTTTTGAAGTGTATTGTGTGCCCCAATCAGAAACAGTACATTCAGCTAAGCCATGAAGGCAGAAGATCACCCTGAAGAACACTTAGGTCATCTATGAAGTGGTGGGCAAGCCAGGAAGAGGAGAGAAATGAGCCATTTTTTAGAAGGAATCAACTGTTACTGTGGTGTCAGTACAACCTTGGGAGGCTGGTAGGTCAACAAAATTGGTGGAGATATGACTCCAAGGTCTTGTAGGAACCGGGCTTTGCTCCAGTATGCCAAGGGGTTGTTGTGTGCAGTATTTATTTTGAGCATAAATCGAACAGGATTGTGTTTAGGATTTTACATCCGAGCAGAGGGTCGGCCAACAGAAGTTCCTACTGATAAGTTCCACGTTACTGGAAAATCCTATACGACCTGCCATCTTGCTTTCATGACACCACGACAGAACTTGCTTCCGTAAGGAATCTTCCAGTATATATAGCCTGCCATTGATAAACACTAGACCTTCCTTTCTTTTGAAGGGGAATCTGCCGTCTTGGTGGAGATCCGGAGTTAAGGTAACTGAGGCCTCCACCTCTTGGAGAAATGAAGAAACCAAGTTGACAAAGCACTTTCTTCTGAAGAAATATTCTTAAGACCAGTAACAGATCCTGTTAACAGGGTTGGAGCGAGACAAGGCATCGGCTAGGATGTTTTGGCTTCCCAGGATGTAAGAGATAGAGAAATCGTACTGGACGAAGGAGTAGGCCCATCAGGCTTGTCGACAGTTTGGACACTCCATCTACTGTAGGATAAGTAGGTTCCTGTGATCAGTACGGATGGTAAATGGATGTGTGCCTCCTTGCAGTAAGTAGTGCCACTTCTCACAAGCCAACTTCATCGCCAAGAGCTCCTTTTCTATTACAGAGTAGTTCACTTCACTTGAAGACAAGGCCTTAGATAAATATGCCACTGAATGTTCATTCCCATCAACTTCTTGTAGAAGAACCGCTCCCACAGCAGCCGCCGACGCATCATATTCAGTAATAAAGGGACATGTCTGGTCTGGCTGGCGAAGAACAGGGGCTGAACAAAACAATTTTTTAGACGTTGGTAGGTGCCCTCGGCCTGTGCGTGCCACTCAAGAACAGCATTTTTCTTTAAGAGGGATGTGATGGGAGAACCACTTCAGAGAAACCTGGGTTGACTTAGCGAACCCACGAATGGCTGAACATCCTTTACCAATGTTGGAGCAGGCCATTGGAGGATAGTGGAAACCTTGTTCTGATCCATTTGGATATCTTGATTGGACAAAACATATCCAAAGTAGGGTATGGTGGAGACTCTGAACTGACATTTCTCTCGCTTCACAAGGAGCTGGTTGTTTCGCAGACGTATTAGAACCTCCCAGAGATGTTCTTGATGTTCTTGGTAAGAAGTGGAAAAGATGAGAATGTCATCCAGATAGACAATCACAGAGTGAAACAGTAGGTCTGAGAAGAGGCTGTCCATAAACCTCTGGAAGACAGCCGGGGCATTAACGAGACCGAACGGCATCACCCTGTACTCAAAATGACCAAAAGGGATCCTGAAGGTCATCTTCCACTCGTCTCCCTTCCTTAGGCGAAGAAGATGGTAAGCTCTGCGCAGGTCCAATTTGAAAAACACTGTGGCTCCTTGAACCGCCTCCAGGATATCACTTGTAAGAGCCATAGGGTAGCGGCCACGAACCGTGACTCGGATGAGTCCTCTGTAATCAATGCAGGCTCTGAGCTCCTGTGTATCCCTCTTAGGTATGAAGAATAATGAAGCTCTAGCCGGGGAATGAAAAGGTCGAATGAGTCCGTTCTGTAGGTTAGAAACCAGGTACTCCGTGAGCGCCCATTTCTCAGGAATGGAGAAAGGATACATACGCCCAAATAGAACCAAGGCCTCTGGGGTGAGTTCTATGGAGCAATCCTTCAGTCTATGAGGCAGGAGATCCTGGGGAACCTTATCACAAAAACATCAGAGAATTCAATGAGCTCCAGGGGTATACAAAGAATGCTGATCGAATCTACTGGCGTGGAAGGCAATGTCTTCACCGATTCCGGAGCAATGTTGAGTAGGCAATGTTTGTTACAGTGGACAGAATTGAACTCTCGGAGATTCTTTGTTCAGTCTATGGTTGGGTTATGTTTTCTTAACCATGAAATTCCCAGAATCAAAGGGAAATGGGTTGCCCTGATGATATCAAACTGGAGGGTTTCCTAATGCTGAAAGACAGAAACTTGGAGTTTTTCTGTGGTATGAATGATGAGTCCCGAACTGAGTGGCCTTCCGTCTAAACCTTCCACCTTTTGATCTTCCTTTCTTTCCACTCTTGGGATACCTTCTTGATCAGCCCAGACTGTGTCAAAAACGTTTCCTGCAGCTCCACAATCAATCAGAGCCAAGGCATCAATCTTTTTCTTGCTGAGTGTTAATTGAACTGAGACCACCATCAGTATATTCACCCTGTGTGGACCGACTGGGTTGTAAAGGGACTGACAAGCGAACCTCGGATACCCTTCCCTATTAGTACCGAGGTCGATAGTTTCCAGACCTGCGAGGATGTACTTCAGGACAATCCCACAACAGATGAGTGTCTGATCCAGAGTACATGCACAGGCATTTCTCCCGTCTTCGTTTCATTTCTTCGGGAGTCAGGGGTCCTCGAGCAGCTCCGATTTGCATGGGTTCATCTCTGGAAGGTCTGGGTATCGGAGAAGCATATGGTGTGGGTTCTGTAGCTTGAAAAAGTGGACTCCTACCCTTCTGCCTTTCGGCCAGCCGATAATCAATTTGTAGGATGATGGAGAGTAGCTCCGAGAAGCTGTTTGGTCGAGAGGTTCTGGCCAGTTCATCTTTGATGTCTTCCCGGAGACCTCTTCTGAAGATGGTATATTGAGCGGACCCTGGACACCCTGCATCTACCGCAGTCCACTTGAAGGAGGTGATATAAGAAAGAAGATCCATAGAGCCCTGCCTGATATCTAGCAGATACTCACAGATGGACCACCTCAGCTCTCTCAAATGTTTGCTTCAACAGGTTAATGAAGGCTCTGTAGTCTTGCAGTACAGGATTACCTGAGGTGACTAAAGGGGTTGCCCAAGCAAGTTCGTTACCCACCATGTTTGTCATCATAAACCCCACCCGAGCATGGTCAGAGGCATATTTGCCAGCACGAAAGGTAAAATGAACCACACAGGCCTCTATGAACTCTTTGAGTCTTTTCGGTGCCCCGTCGAACTTTCCAGAGGCTCACCCCATAGAAGGGATGTTGCTCATGAGCAGTAACCAGTTGATGTAGTACTGGGTTCTCAGCTTTGAGATTTTGGACTTCCAGAGTGAGTCCTTGTATTGTAGTAACAAGCTCCTGGACTTGTTCTGCATTTGCCATAGTAGCTTCCAGGCATTGAAATCTGTCAAGATTGATATCCAAATCTGAGAGGGCTGTCAGGCTTTGGCTTCACCTCCCCCTACTCCTCACCTGAGTCCTCAGATATAGGATCCTTAAACACTGCCTTGACTCTTGAACGTTCCTTCTTCTTAGATGGAGTCTGATCCTTAGGAGTTTGAACCTTCTTTTCGTGCAAATAAGGTCTGGCCCCTCCGGAGGCCACCTTGGCAGTTATCAGAACCTGCCTTCGGGAGCTCCCAGGGGGCCAGCCTCAGCCCCATGGGAAAAAGCCAGATGGCAAAAAAAAACCTTGGTAGAAGTTCTGCAGGAGAAGTGATGAGTAGTTCCAAAGACTAAGGAGTGTGTAGGCTGTTTCTCCCAAAGCTGAATGCCAAATAGACTCAAAGATAAGTCCAATATATATGAGGGGATTCCACGATAGCACTGAAGCTTGCAGATAAGGGCTGGGAAGGAAATGGTCTCCGGGAAATAGACAGGTATCCCAGACAAAATTATAATCCGGATGGAATACTGAGACAAACAGTAAGCATACGGAATGACAATCTGGAGGAAAGAAAACAAAGAGAATAGGAGAACAAGGCGGAAAGGAAAAGACTGAGTTAAAGGTAAGTGAAAGAAAAATAAACCTAGCCGACCGTACATGCGTGCAGACGGCACAAAACTAGAGCAGCAAAGGAAGCCGAGTAGCAAGGAAAACAAGAAGTCGTAGAGTAGCAGGACGCAATCCGGGGATCGCGCCAGAAAGTAGAACGACTAGGAGGTCAAAAGCGGAAAGAAAGCAGAAAGCAGGCTAAGGTTAAAGAAGCGAAAGGCAGTGAAAGTGCCACTGGCCGAAGCCGCGTATGAAAGAAAGTTAAACCGAAAGCCAAAAAAAGGGTGCAGTAACCGAGGCGAAAATGCAGATAAAAATAAACCAGGACAGAACAAAAGAAAGTCCAAACGGACAGACAGGGAAGGGACACGAGAAGACAAGCACACACGGAAACCGTGAGAGGAAGAAAAAACTCAGCAGAGTGAAACGGAGCGTCAACAGTGAAAGTAAACACAGATACAACGCACAGAGATAGGGGCGGAGCTAGGATTTATAGTGGAAGCCGCCATATTGGATGAGGACTAGAGCATGCTGTCTACTAGAGCCTCCATTGATTCCATAGCTTCCACCCTCGATTCCTGACAGTATACCCCCTTCTCCTCGGGGAACCCCCTGGCTTACCCAGATGAAATTGATGGAATCTCTTCACCAGGTGGGGAGCATTAATGTGATAGTCAGGTTCCCAGGATCTTTCTTCTTTGGGATAGCCCTTCCAATGAACCAGGTATTGCAATCTGCCCTTGCGGTATCTGGAATCAACTAAACGAGCCACTTCGTACTCATCAGGAATCTGATCCACCTTGGTGCGTCCTTTATGAACTGGTCTTTGAAATGGATCTTCTTTATACTCCTTGAGAAGAGAGGTATGAAAGACAGGATGAAATCTCTTGAGATAATCCGGAAGTTTGAGCTTAAAAGCTGCTGGATTGATCTGTTGAGCAATAGGAAACGGTCCAATGAAACGCGAGGTAAATTTCCCCGTGTGGACCCATCTTGGTAGAAATCTGTTGGACAACCAGACTAGCTATCCTATCTTCCACTCAGGATTGGAACGTCTGCTCCTATCCACCCACTTCTTCTGGGACATTTGGCTCACTAGGTGTGCCTTCTTGGCTACCTCATGTACTTCGTGCAGATTTCGTAGAGCCTCATCTAATGCAGGAACCTTGGTAGATGGAGTACTAAGCCAGGCTAGGTGTTGAGGGTTGAATCCATAGGTACAAAAAAAGGACTCATCTGAATAGTCGTGTGAATGGCATTATTATAGGCAAACTCAGCTTGGGAGAGAAATTCGAACCACTGCTCCTGCTGTGGGCTACAGAAGCACCTCAGGTATTGTTCCAAGCTAGCGTTGAGTCTTTCCGTCTGGCCATTACTTTGGGGATGATAACCTGAGGAAAGCACCCTATGGATTCCCAAAATGTGACAGAGAGTGGCCCAGAATCTGGAGGTGAATTGGGATCCACGATCAGAAACTATAGTTCTTGGCAAGCCATGTGTCATGATGCCTACTCCCGGGGATCCAGACCAAGTCCAGAAACCCCGGAAGCAGGCATCAAATCATTCCAGGCAAGCCCAAAAATCCCTGCTAGGAGCTATTTGGGTGCAGTCCTGGCATCTATGGTGCCAGGCTCATATGGAGAGTCAGTCCTGGTGCCATAGGACTTTGGAGGCTATTTAAACCACGCCCGAAGAGCAGCACACGCTTCGCGTTATTCTGCATCCAGCAGCGTAACGTTCACCGTGCCTGCAAGTCTGCATCCAGTTTTCTGCCACGCCCACCTCGAGTCCGGAGCTCCTAGAAAAAGGGAGAAAGAAGGAGAAAAGGTTAGAACAAGAGCAATACCTTTGATCCTTACCTGAATTACCAATCCATCGTCTTGCCAGGAATCTCAGAGTCAGTATTGTTCTGGAACTCACCAATTCCTTTGAGCCAGTGAAGCAACTGGTTATCTACGCGCCCCTGCGCTCAATGCAGGATGGAGAGCTCATCTTTTCAAGGCATCAGGTGAGACTATAAGAGGGGACATCAAAGGTGATCAGTGGGGAGATCAGCGGGAGTGGGGGGGGGGTTAACGCTCAACTCCACAGGTGGTTAATTCCCTTTCTCCATTTGCAGAAGAATATTTCTATGGGCCAAGCAAACGAAGCTAGGTGGGCCAGTCCAGTCCGTCATCTCGGCACTACGCGTCACATTGGTGGAGACTGCAGCTGTCCAGTTCAGATCAACGCCCCTGTGGGAGCCAGGTGAGCGTAACACCATGTAGACGGACAATGTCTCAAAGGAAGACTGCTGCGGTATCTGAGGCCGAAGGCAGCTGTTGAAAGGCCGAGAAGTGCGCCAGTTTGCTATAGGAATCAACAGTGACCATGATTACAGTCATGCCAGAAGACTGAGGAAGATCCACGATGAAGTCCATGGATATGTGTTCCCAATGGCGTTCTGATATAGAAGGTTGCTGCAACAAACCTATGGGCCTTCCCGTCTGATACTTGTTTGAGGCACATACAGAACAAGTAGAGACGTACTGATGCACGTCTTTTCTGAGGGTTGGCCACCAAAAACCCTGACGTAATAAGTCGTAGGTCTTTCTTATACCCGGATGACCCGTCAAGGGCGTATCATGGCACCAGGAAAGAACCATCCTTTGAAGTTTCTTGATTGGGACAAAGAAAGCTTTTTCATGATAATACAATCCTTCCTTTCCTTGTACGATAGAGGAAGGAAACAGTGGTAACAGCTCCTTAAGAAATGTGGTAGTTGAGGCTAGAATCTTAAGCTTCGGAAACACCAAGTCATGTCCTTGATATAACCCCAAGCCTTCCCACTTACTTCGTGACAAGGCATCAGCCTTCTTGTTTTCAATTCCAGGGATGTACGTTATAACAAAGTCATACTGTAGGAAAAAATAAGCCCATCAGGCATGGCGTGCATTGGTACATTCCATCTGCTGTAGCACCTTCAGATTTCTGTGGTCAGTACGGATAACAAAGCAATGTGCAGCTCCTTGTAGGAGATGGCGCCATTCCTGGCATGCCAGCTTGATCCCAATAACTCTCTCTCCAATACAGAGTAGTTCCGTTCACTGCAGGTTAACGTCTTGGAAAAATAGGCAACCGGATGTTCATAGCCGTCTTCTGATTCTTGGAGAAGTATGGCTCCTACTGCTATGATAGAAGCGTCAGTTTCCAGGATGAACTGTTTGGTCTGGTCTGGCTGGATCAATATGGGAGCTGTAGAGAATCTTTCCTTAAGGATAAGAAAAGCTTTCGTGGGTTCGCCTTCAAATGAATATCTAACCCCCTTCTTAAGAAGTGAAGTAAGGGGTAGTACTGTCTGTGAGAAGTTAGGAATGAACCGCCTGTAAAAGTTGGCTAGACCCAGGAAACTCTGCAGCTCCTTTATGTTCACTGGTTCTTTCCATTCTTGGATAGCCTTGACCTTTCTTGGATCCATTTCGATTCCTTCTTGGGACAGGATGAACCCAAGATAAGACACTGAAGTTGTCTCAAACTGGCATTTTTCTGGTTTGACCAACAGCTGATGGTTTAGTAGCCGCCTCAACACCTTCTGGACCTGTAGTCTATGTTCGGCAAGTGACTTAGAATAGACGAGGATGTCGTCTAAGTAGACCACCACTGATAGGTACAACATGTCTGCAAACACCTTATCCATGTACCTCTGGAAAACAGTCGGAGCGTTCACAAGACTGAACGGCATGACTCTGTATTCATATAAGCCGAACGGAGTGCGAAAAGCTGTCTTCCATTCGTCTCCCTGTTTTATTCTCAGGAGATGGTAAGCTCCTCTTAGATCCAGCTTTGTAAAGTACACTGCCCCTTGTACCGCTTCTAAGATGTCTCGTATGAGGGGCATGGGATACCTGTTTTGAACTGTGATCTTATTGAGTCCTCTGAAATCAATGCATGGACGTAACTCATCCGAATCCTTCTTAGGGATAAAAAACAATGAAGCACCACAGGAAGACCTTGATTCTTGAATCAACCCGTTCTCAAGATTGGCATCAAGATATTCTCTCAGTGCTCTTCGTTCTGGGAGAGACAAAGGGTACATCCTTCCGAAAGGCACTGTAGAAGCCGGTATCAGGTCTATGCTGCAGTCCTCTGCTCTGTGCGGAGGTAATTGCTTGGGAATGGTATCCAGGAATACTTCTGTAAATTCTTGATATTGGAGTGGATCTGCGGATATAATTACTGGTCTGAGAGTGTTGGTTCCTTCCTTGGCCATGAGCTTGGCTGTAGAAGAATTCATGCAGTTAGATTTGCAGAACTGAGAGTCGAAGCACACTCTATTGGCCGACCAATCAATAAGAGTGTTATGCCTCCTTAACTAAGGTATCCCTATCACCAAAGGGAAATGTGCTGCACGAATCTGGTCGAATACCAGGAATTCTTGGTGGTTGCCCACTCTCATCTGCAATGGAATTGTCTCTCTCAGGATAGGACACGAGGATAGGGGCTCACCGTCCACTCCGTCCACAGGAATGGGTCTTGACTTGGGTCTTGTAGGGACAAGATTCTCCTTGGCCCAGTTCAGGTCCATCAAATTGCCTGCTGCTCTGCAGTCTAACATCGCCAATACCTCCACTGGAGCTGAATCAGATAACCACAAGAGGACCTTAAAAACCATCAAGCTGTTCTCTTCATTCTGTTCTAAGGTTCTTGAGTTGTAGCAAGAGTGACCGGCAATTCCCCCGAGACTTCCCTTGCAGCAGATCGGGGGTGGGCGTTTTCCTTCTTCCTAGGGGGAACTTCTGGACAATTTCTCAATAAATGTTTTGAGGATCCACAGTACATGCACAGCCCTGCCTCTTGGCGACGTCTTCTTTCTTCAGGATTGAGAGGTCCGCGAGTGGCACCAATCTGCATGGGCTCATCGGTAGAGGGAATAGGTCTCTGAACAGGAGTCTTGGAGGGTAGACCGATTGCCTGTGAGGTTCCCTGTATGCGTCTCGTCTCTTGTCGACGTTCCTGCAACCTAAATTCAATCTGGAGAGACAAAGTCATCAGATCCTGGAATGAAGAGGGTCTAGCTACTCGAGCAAGCTCATCCTTAATCTCATCCTGAAGACCTCTTCTGAAGATAGTCTGTTGAGCCGAATCTGGCCAGTCCACCTTTGCGGCCAGTCTGAGGAAGCAGGAAATATAGGTTTGTACGTCCGTATTTCCCTGGCGGCCATCAATATAGCTTCCCAAGAGGAGTAAAGCACCTCTGGTCTATTAAATCGGTCCTTAAAGGCAATCACAAACTGGTCATAGTTATTCAATGAAGGGTCATCATTTGAGACCAAGGGTGTTGCCCATGATAAAGCATTTCCTGTGAGGTTAGCTATAAGAAACTCAACCTTGGAACGGCTAGTCTCATAAGCATGGGGTCTAAAAGTAAAGTATACCTTACAGGCGTCAAGGAAATCCTTAAGTCCTCCTGGATGGCTATCATATTTGCCAAACGAGAGAGGCATAGTAAGTAAATCTCCGTGGTCTTCTCGACGTAATACCACTTGTTGGCGAAGGACTATGTTTTCCGTTCTTAAGGTTTGAACTTCAGCAATGAGGTTCTGCATTGCAGCTACAAGTTCTTGGTATTGCTCCAAGGATGCCATGTTTAAAGATGGGCATTGTATGCAGTCAGGCCTCAGCTCCACCACCCCCTTCTCCTCACCTGAGTCCTCAGATATAGGATCCTTAAACACTGCCTTGACTCTTGAACGTTCCTTCTTCTTAGATGGAGTCTGATACTTAGGAGTTCGAACCTTCTTTTCGTGCAAATAAGGTCTGGCCCCTCCGGAGGCCACCTTGGCAGTTATCAGAACCTGCTTTTGGGGGCTCCCAGGGGGCCAGCCTCAGCCCCAAGGGAAAAAGCCGGATGGCAAAAAAAAACCTTGGTAGAAGTTCTGCAGGAGAAGTGATGAGTAGTTCCAAAGATTAAGGAGTGTTTAGGCTGTTTCTCCCAAAGCTGAATGCCAAATAGACTCAAAGATAAGTCCAATATATATGAGGGGATTCCACGATAGCACTGAAGCTTGCAGATAAGGGCTGGGAAGGAAATGGTCTCCGGGAAATAGACAGGTATCCCAGACAGAATTACAATCCGGATGGAATACTGAGACAAACAGTAAGTATACGGAATGTCAATCAGGAGGTAGGAAAACAAAGAGAATAGGAGAACAAGGCAGAAAGGAAGAGTCTGAGTTAAAGGTAAGTGAAAGAAAAATAAACCTAGCCGGCCGTGCAGGCGAGCAGACGGCACAAAGCCAGAGCAGCGAAGGAAGCCGAGTAGCAAGGAAAACAAGAAGGCGTAGAGTAGCAGGACGCAATCTGGGGATCACGCCAGAAAGTAGAACGACCAGGAGGTCAAAAGCGGAAAGAAAGCAGAAAGCGGGCTAAGGTTAAAGAAGCGAAAGGCAGTGAAAGTGCCACTGGCCAAAGCCGCGTATGTAAGAAAGTTAAACCGAAAGCCAAAAAAAGGGTGCAGTAACCGAGGCAAAAATGCAGATAAAAATAAACCAGGACGGAACAAAAGAAAGTCCAAACGGACAGATAGGGAAGGGACACGAGAAGACAAGCACACACGGAAACCGTGAGAGGAGGAAAAAACTCAGCAGAGTGAAACGGAGCGTCAACAGTGAAAGTAAACACAGATGCAACGCACAGAGATAGGGGCAGAGCTAGGATTTATAGTGGAAGCCGCCATATTGCATGAGGACTAGAGCGTGCTGTCTACTAGAGCCTCCATTGATTCCATAGCTTCCACCCTCGATTCCTGACAAGGACCCCCAACTCCTCGGCTGATTCTTCTGGACTTGTAGAGAAGGTTTCCTTTGTCCGACCCTTTCTTCCCTTGCTCTTCTTCTCAGTGGTCTTTCTTTCTTTAAAAAGATAAGGCCTGCCACGAGGGGAAGCCACTATGTCTACTTGTCAAATTGTTCACAAACAAGCAGCCCTCTCCCTGAAACAGGCAGACAGGGGAAAAGCCAGAGTAGCAGAAAACCTCCTGATAAGGATTGATGCCCAGATGACTACTACGAAATCTCCAGAAGATCGGATGCAGGTGGAAGAAGTACTGGAGTAATGACGTCCTTGCTGCCTGAGCAATGATAAATCCTTCCAAGAATCCACTGTAGGAGAGCAGAGTTAAGAATTCCCCAAAGAATAAAGGGAGACCACAAGAATCCAACTTTGGGCTTGCGAGAAGCAGGGAGACTGCACACAAGATGGGAGAGCACCAGAACACAAGACGGGAGTGCACCAGGACAAGGAAGCAAGAGAGAGGAATGGGAGAAACCAGGAGAGCAGGGGAACTGGAGCGAGACCGGGTACCAGAGGCACAATGAACCAATGGAACAACAGGATAAAGAGCTCTGGGAGAGCAGAGCGAGGGAGATACACAAAGGCAGTTACGTAACAAGCAAGGGAAACAGAGCATAGGCGAACCTACACACAGCGTCTTATCCCTAAGAGGATAGTTTGCAACGCACCGCTGAACTCCGCTGGAATTAATAAGTAGTAGAAAGGCGGGGGCCATGATGAAATTCACTAGAGCACTGCAGCACGTTAAAGAGAGGACGTGCCAGCCAAATCAATGGCGGACTGTCCAGCATCTACAAAGATGCTACAGAGACAAAGAGGAGACAACAAGCCAGCGGCGCAAGATGGCCATATGGGAGGAGGCGGCGGGTAAGGTCACAGCAATGGGGCCAGTCCCCGTACACCCAAAGACTGCTGCAAAAGGTAGGGCAATCTGCGCCTATGAGTGTGCAACATCTTGATAGCACATCGTAGGGAATCCCTGGCCGCTGGAGGTGGGACGGCCTCACCCCTCAAAATAATGCTGTTGGAAGAGACCTGCAGTTCCATCATGCATCTTGAGGGGATTGGGGGTGTCAGATCTGTAGAGGACAGAGCCGGTTCCCAAGGAGACAGCGGGGAGTACAACAAGCCACATCTAAATCCCAAGAATGACACAAATTGTACATACACCTAACAGATCAGGGAAATATGTCCAAGGAAAGGAGTACAACACATGACATCAGCATCATAATGTACTATGCACACATAGATGCCAGGGGCCAGGGTCAGAATAAGCCATGCAAATGCATCATACACCAAATCCATTAATGCACATGAGCACTAGAAATGTGCACAATGGCAGAACAAGACAATTAGCACATCCTCATAGCACAGACAAGAACAAGCCACCATGCCATAACAACAACTCAAGTGGACTCACACCACACACATATGCTTGCCTGCAACAGAGCACATTTGAACCACAGACATCATGTCCAGGCCAGGGCACATTCATTGTGGTACAATGTGACACACAGGTGTCTATCTGCTTGCTCATCTCAAACTAAACGATACATCCACTGACAGCAACACCGTTGGACCCTCCACACCCTGTGCAAGATCTGGCAGGATGGCTCAAACCTCCACCCCACCCCCACATCCCTTCCAACGCCTGCTGCACCAACTCTGCCAGACGTCCGAGCCACACAACCTGATGCACTACCTCTGCCAGTGGCCCCGGCCGCACAGCCTGCTGCACCACCTCTGCCAGCGGCCCCAGCTGCTCAGCCTCCTGCACAAACTCTGCCAGCGGCCCCAGCCGCACAGGCTGCTGCACACTGCAAGCGGCACAGCAAATGCGCACTTTCTATGCGCCAATTCCACACCAGCCACCACCCTATCACAGCACCTTCTCTGATGAGGCTGAGGCAGCAGATGGAGGGTAAGGCACCAATCACACCATATATCCTACACCAACCTTCAGTCCTCCTACCCTGCACAGCCCTCCACACCCACCTATGCCCAACATACTTAAAATGGACACACATATCCATTGTATGGAGGCTTGTCACACTGAGATGGCAGACATGGTCCAGCAGCAACTTTCAGAATTCAGGCGGATGTGGGAGTGTGTCTAGGTTAGCAGCCAGTGCTGTGTACGTGCCCTGGCACAACATCTTACTTGTACTTCTTGCACAGTGGGTCCGAACGGCAACAAAGGGGGTTCTGCACTTGCAGAGTCCCTAATGCACATCCTGCAGGACACCCTGAAGCGCATGGCTGCCCAGGGACCAGACCCCTCCTCAAGTGCGAACACCCTGCAAGCTCACTCCAGGGCAGTCCAAGGCACTGCTTGCAGTGCTTTATGGGCACACCCGCCCATGGCAAGAGCCGATTCATCGATAAGCAAAGGCAGTTAAAAAGAAAAGGACCCTGTGACGCCGGTTCACAATCACGGAAGTCAAAGGGAACCGGCGCCGCAGGGACACAGCGCATCAGGATGAAAGGTAAGTAGGGGGTGGGGGTGTTTAGACAGTGGGGTTGTGTTGCAGGGTGTTGGTGGGGGTGTGTCATTTTATGGATCTGGGGTTGTTTTTGAATGGATGTCCGCATGGGAAATGTACAAACATTTTTGTATTGTGTATATTTCCAGTGCAGACATTTCCATCACGGGTAATTGAGCCTTGGAAAAATCACACAGATCCTTTAGGTCAGCCATGGGCTTGTGTCTGCTCTCTCACCATTGGCCACTTTCTCCTCAATAGCTTATAAGTGGCACAGGGAGGCGGGAGCTGCCCCATTCTTCAAAGGCCCACATCTAAGACAGTGTCTGCTCCCTGTTCGCTTCCTGGCCGGGTCTGTGGGTCTTCCCCCACACCCCACATGTGCATGTGGAGGCAGAGGAGAACCTGCTCCACCTTCAACGTGACTTTTTACCATCTCTCTGAAGGTTGCTCCCTCAACCAAAATCTTCCATCCTCTACCTCCTCATGTGTCACCCCATTCCACACTCCAACTCACCTAGACTTCCACTCATACAAAAACAATTGAACTTACATGTTGTAGAGGAGGTCACAGATACGGCCTGCACTCCAGCCCCCCATTTTGAGATACCAGGAGCATACTCGCCAAGATATGTGACGCATAAGGAGCAAATAAACCAAAGGAGAGCCACGATGGGGCTCTGTCCAGTACCCATCAGAAGAGCAATACCTATTGAAGCGCCAATAACCATACAACCATGGGCTGCACAGTACCCATTGAGACAACCGTACCAGCAGCTGACGCGAAATGAATATTACTTACAAACTGTCCCTGAAGAGACCCAAAGGGCCCTAATTGAAGGTGAATGGTGACGACAAAATGGCCCGGACAGACGTTCAGATGAACGAAATGACAATCCAAAAGATGACACATAATGAGGAAATGATATGAATAAGGATGTAATGGACATAGAAGAAGAGACAATATTGAAACGATGTTGCAACACAAAGAACATAACCATAAAAGAAGGAAGAAAATATGCAACTAGCTAAACGACTGTAAATAGGCTTGGAATGCAAGAAGCCAAGAAAACGGTACAGCCTGCTAAGCTTAGTAGAAGAATAGAGCGGCAAGCGCCAACTATATATATATCTACCTCAAGAAGCACACTATACTAGTGCGACTCCATTTTACATAAGCAGAATTAAGCCCAGGATGGCAGAGGACAAACAGGCCAGGATTCTTATACCAGCACAAAGCCAGACGAAAGAGCGGAATCGAAACTCAGGAAGAAGCAGCTCATGCCTGGGAATTCGAGGTCAACTCAAGGAAGGGAGGAGAGCGGCAACTCTAAAGAAACGAAACGTAAGAGCATAGCAGCCAGCCAGTGAAGGATGAGATAATGAGGCCCAGTCAGGTGGCAAGGCTAAAGGAAGAATCAAATACACAGATAGAGGAAGAATGAAGCAGAGTCACAGTGAACTGACACGTGACCAGCCAAGCACAAAGAGGAACCCACGGCTGATGTCATCCAAACCCAGTGGATGCAATAACCTCTCCTGATAAGAAGCTACAGTTTCGAGGCCATCCCCTGCCAGCTAATTGACACATAGCCCTAAAGTACTGATTGATGGAAGGGGGGCAGGGTGAATCTTGGGGCACACCGCATCTCGGTGTCCATTCTGGATGCTGCTAATTAAAGTGGAGATTTATGCCTGGGGGTGTAACCCACCCAATCACAATGGACCAAATAATCTAGGGTCCTATAGCTAGAACCAATGAGACGTCATACTTTTAGTGACGTCTATAACAAGTGATGTAGAAGGATGGGCATAGACGCCCACCCAATACGAGTTATCCCATCCCCCCACTCTGTTACCATATACAGATATAGCACCTATATTTAAGTTACCTTTTCCGACCAATAGAATTGCATGTCAAACTTATGAGTGTAACACGTCAAAGATGATGAAAATCTGCTATAAATATTACTGTCTGAATGAAGAATTTGGAAGTTGAAGCGAGACGGGCGATCGCATCACTGTTGATTTCCATTTGTTTCCCCGTTTTTTGTACTTGTCATTAAACGGGCTTCCCTTTGCCAAACCATTGACTTGTCCTTATTGATTGGTGTTGGAGTAAGAGAATCCTGCACCCCATCCTCCTCAAGGTGCAGCTATCTCGTTGTAGGTACTTGAGGATAAGCTCTGATCCCATGGGCCCGTCAGAGGTCGCTCCACCCTCCTGTACACTTGGTAGCGGTGAGGATGGTTTTGTCCATCAACAATTGAATATTGATTATTGATAAGACATATATTGACCGTCGACACAAAGTAACTCTAGATCTTCTGCAATATCACGAGTCCTTCGCCATTTTGGCCGAGTAGACTGTGAAGCTTCCCGTGGACAATGATAGCTTAAACTTGTCCAAAAAACTTCAGTGGGTTTGAAGGCAGCCATTTTACAAACATAAACCCTTCCATTCCTACGGGGAGTGGATCAGACAAAAGACTAAAAAAGGCGTTTAACGGAGGCGGTGATCCAAAGGGTCCAGAGAGGAATGATCCGAGCAGTAAGTGAAATGAAAAATTGATGCCTTGGCAAATGTCTTTAGGCAATAGAACAAGTAAAGGAAAAGGTAATGGAGGGAGGTGGAGAAAAACAAAATAGTCAGAAATAGAGAAGGCTGTATACATATATATAAGGGGCTAATGACTCGAGAACAACTGAATAAATAGTGAATACTGGGGTGGACACCTGAGATAAAGGGAGAGGATACCGGGGTAGACGCCAGAGAAGAGTGTGGATACGCCTTGTTCCTGCACTTTAATACAGCGGTCAGAAGAAACGTGAACTCATAGTCCCACATAATAGGGAAAGACTAGGCTACTACGACGGTTAAAGATTTCATAAAAGGAGTTTGTTTAAACTCCATGTCGGGGTATTGATTAGAAGGCAGAGATATTTGTGTCCAGTTGGTGTCTGTCTAGTCTGTTTAATGTTTGTCATACATATTATATTGATGTGTCACACGAAAGGAAATTTGTCTCCTTGTTGTTTGAAATTGATCAAGGGGTTTTACGCGATTCTATAGTTGAGAGGGAATCGCACATGAATTGGTGTTCTTGAGTAAATTGGTGATGTAAAACTTTGTCAGGAAAAGATTGGATTGGAACTTGCGGTATTGGTGCTCTCTCATATCATAAGAGTGGTGAAGTTACATGGAAGTATTGTTAGAAACAGGTTTAAGCATGGAAGATATTACTCCACTAACACACTTTTGTAAACAACTGCCTAAACATGCACTAAAGCTTAAGAAATAGAGTGCCGACTGGGTTAAGGGCAGCGCCCACAAGATGTTTATGCCATGGCCACAAAATGGGTCTCTATCTAAAGCCGTGTTACAACACATGACGACAGCCACATATACAGGCAAAAAACTAGAGAACCTCCTCGCTGTTCTAGAACTTTGGAAAATGTTCGATCAGTCGAAGGAGGAAGAGCCACTTGCCGACTGGATATTAAACGTATGCACGGAGGGGGGTGAGACGCCTACTGCACCACCTGCCCCGCCTGAAACAGAAACCGAGGGAAGTAAGCCTGAGACCCTCTACCCATTAAGAGAGCTTAAGGCAGCTACGGGGTACACCAACACCGCATATGAGTCACCTACGTACAGTAGTGATGAAAATAAGGGGAAGGATCAGGATAAGAATCTTACTTCCACAGTCCCGAGGGACAAGGAGAGATGCGAGGATGAGAGGAAAGATCAGGCACAGACTAGTACATCTCTCGATAAAGAGGGAGAGGGAAAGAAGTGGAAAGGTAGTGAAGACAGAACTGATGAGATAGCATTTGCAAAAGACAAATGGTTGGGAGGACAGATATTGTTGAAACTCGATGGAAAAGGAAGTGATGATATGAGACCGAGAGAGAAGTTTGATGAGGCACAGAGAAGGGAGAAGGAGAAGGAAAAAGTGTTAAGGGACGAAAGGATAAGAAGAAAAGATAGGCGGAGGCGAGAACAGCTATTTCGCGAACAGCAAGAAAATCAGCTCACTCGCAAACAGACAGCAGCCTATGACCAGTACAGACAGAGACAGCAAAGTTTAGAAGAAGAGCAAAGAGCACATGAAAAAAGGGTAAAGAGACGAGAAGATATGGAAATTCGAAAGGCAAATGAATGTAGAAATGAAAGGAGAAGGGAAGAAGATAAGGTCAGAGAAGAAGCGAGGAAGCGCAAAGAATTTGTTGATGATATTGAACGTAAGCGTAGACAGAGGGCACACGATCTCGAATATCTGGAGCGGGAAGTTGTTAAGATGGATTTCTGAACTCTGTCCTGGAGGGGCAGAGGTTCAGACGGCCAGCCTAGTTTCTTGGAACAGGGTAACCTCTGGACAAGCCAGACCAATTAGGCTAGCGATGGCGGCGGTCAAGACTAAGGGCCTCATTAAACTGTAGGTGGTAAGGGTTTACCGGTATTTTACCGGTACCGGTAAATCCTTACCGCCTTACTACGAGGTCCCTTTGCGGGTTGGGGTATTTAACGCCTGCTTTTTTCAGGTGTTAAAAACCAACCCGCAAAGGGACCCAGGGAGCTAATTACAGTACCGCAATTTGCGGTGCTGTAATTAGCGCCTTCCCCATTCCCATTATGCCCTATGGGGCAGAAATGGGAATGGGGAAGGACAATGGTGGAGGGGGAATTACCACCCCACCAACCTTGGAATGGGGCGGTAATTCCCCTTTCCACCAAGGCGGTGCCGGTATTTTACCGGCATGAACCATGGCGCTAATAGCGCCATGGTTCTCCGCCTGCCGTGTAATGAGGCTCAAGGTCTCAAGAGGGGTGAGGGTGACTGAAAGCCTGCAATGAGCACACAAAGCAAGGACGCTTACAAATTACTCCAAGCAGGTGTTATATTAAAAATATAGACACATTTATTACAAGGCCTTTGTAACATTGACAATAGTAAAGAATCACGGTAAAACTCAAGTAAACCAACACATCACAATCAAATACAATATATATACAATTACCGAAGGGTCTAAAGAGTTCGAAGCACGAAAAATGCAGACCACCTAGATGGGGAGGAAAACAGGCAGTGCAAGTAATCGTTAGACCCAGTTTGCCTTCAGAGGCAACCTAACTAGAAGGAAGTCCGAGCCCTACGAAGAGTGGAGCCTTGTGATCAAAAGTACCTGCACACACTGGTGCCAACGGGCCAAGTGGAGTCTCTTCAAGGAATCAGGCAGTTCAGAGCGGTGAACAAAGGAGGGCGAACAGATCTCCGCTACTCAAGCGCGGCCTCCACTTGTGGGCAGAAGCAGAGCGCCAGTGCGAAAAAGGCGTGCTGTTTAACACAGCGAGAAAAAGCTACGGGCTACTGCAGGAGGGTGACCGGTTCCTAGCGTTGCTACTCACCGGTCCCCGATGCAGGCAGACCCAGGCTTCTCCGCGTCAGTTTCAGTGCTGGCAGGTTCAGATATGAGCAGGGGACGTCTCAGCTTCTTGTAGATTCCGCGGCAGCAAAAGTTAGAGTTGAAGATGTCCCAAATACAGTGAACCCACACAGATTGTTACCACAGCAGGGCAACGAAGCGGCTGTGTGTATTTCAGCCCAATGTACACTTCTCACTTCAGACTTGGGAATGCCAAGTGTACGAATCTTGTGAGAGTGTCAAGGACTCGGAATACAGCAGCAACCTGACGGTGGTGACAGAGCAAGACTCCTGTGTAGGCTGGTCAGTCCACTGAATGGCCCAGAGACGCTTCCGAAGGCTTACGTGCAGGAGATGATGAAGATGCCGAGAATAGTTGTTCCCACTATTCCAAAGGGTCGAAGTACCAGTACAGGCCTTCTCGTTCGATCAGAGGCAGAATGGTTTCACAGGGCGACAGCAGTGCAGAGGAGCAGTCCTTCAGCGGGTCACCAGCGATTCCTCGGTTCAGCCTCTTAGTTGCAGGATACTTGGCTCCTGTATCCGTCTTTCGTGAGAACTCAGGAGATCGACATGGTGGTGTTTCCAGCCTCCTCTTATCCAGAGTTCCCTTCGTGCCGAAACGGAGAGGACCCAATGGGAGATCTGCTCAAAAAACACTCACACCATACGTGGACCTCTCACGGACCACGGTGGTCCCAGGCATTGAAGACACACTAGACTCTCTGGTACCGAGGATGTGTATTGGGACGAGACATCCCAGCCCACATCCTGGAGGCACACACAAGGCCTGTAGAAGCCCGCGAAAGCATCTGTGTTTCGGATCGACCTGGGAAGGTGAAGGGGCAAGACGGTCAACGGACAGATAAAGAACCTCGTGGCATGGCCATTTTGGAAGCCAGGCCACACATTTTGGCCAAATGTGAGAAGCGCGGTTAACAGGGCAAAAGGGAGTTCAAAACACAAAGAAACGATCGCCGCCACTAGTCCCATCCGTGACATACTTGCACAGTTCGTTGTAAATGCATAGAGAGTTTCTAAGGCCTGTAGAATGACTAGAGACCCAAGAGCGCAGTAATGTAAATTACGGTGCACTCTTGTGCCATGTTGCACGAAAGCTGCAACATGAGAAAAGAACTACGTAAAACAACGTTTCCCGGTACTGACTGTCTTAAGGGCATGTCAGTTTCCCCGTAAGAGTGGAGCGAAAGCCCAGAGGAGTGAGGCGGAAGGCTCCACTTCTCTGGCAAAGTCTAGATCAGGGTGTAAAACAACAGCAACAATATGGGGGTTGCCACATGGAAGGAAAATTACCTACAATTAAGAAATCTTTCCTAACACTCGCCCCTCCCAGACTATGGACAGGGGGAACTAATCCACCCCTGGATGAGTCTCTTGTTCAGGTCGGTTAAACATTCTGGACAACCCATCAGCAATGCTATGTTGGACACGTGGCCTATGCTGAATAGTGAAGTCAAAGCCTTGAAGACTTATGGACCACCTAAGCAACTTTGGATTCTCTCCCTTCATGTTCATCAGCCACTTTAAGGGCTTATGGTCAGTTTGCTCAGTGAAGTGGGTCTCATAGAGGTAGGGCCTCAGTTTCCGTAGGGCCCACACAACAGAGAAACATTCTTTCTCTACTGTGGACCATCTGAGCTCTCTGTCCTTAAACTGGCGACTAATGAACCCAATAGGGTGTTCCTTACCCTTCTCATCTACTTGCGATAGTACAGCTCCTATCCCAGTGTCAGAGGCGTCTGCCTGCAGAATAAAAGGTCTTTGATAATCAGGGGCCCTGAGGACAGGGGCCTGACACAAGGAGTCTTTTAAGCCGTTGAAGGCCTTCTCACACTCAGCGGCCCAAGTTACCTTCTTGGGTTTCTTCGGAGTGGTGAGGGCAGTCAGAGGGGCGGCTATGGTGCCATAGTCTGCCATGAAGTTGCGGTAATACCCTGTGAGTCCTAAGAAGGCTCTCACTTGGATATGTGTAGTGGGGGTAGGCCAGTCTCGTACTGCTTGTACTTTACTGGGAAGAGGCTATATCCTCCCTCCACCTACTTCATGTCCAAGGTAAACCACTGAGCCTTGTCCAATCTGGCATTTACTAGCCTTTATGGTCAAGTGTGCTTTCTGAATAGCCTGTAGCACAATCCCGGGGTGTTTCACATGGTCTTCCCAGGTGGCGCTGAAAACTGCTGTATCATCCCGATATTCAAGATAGAATTCATCCAACCCATTCAACACATAGTTCACAAGCCTCTGGAAAGTGGCAGGTGCATTCTTCAACCCGAACGGCATTACCCTGAATTGGTAAAGACGGTCTGGAGTGGAAAACGCTGTCTTCTCCTAGGCATGTTCTTCTAAGTCTATTTGCCAATAGCCCGCAGTGAGGTCAAACGTGCTGAGGTACTTGGAGGCACCCAAGGTATCCACCAGCTCATCTGTTCGAGGCAAGGGGTGTGCACCTGTCTTGGTGACAGCATTCAGAGCCCTGTAATCCACGCAGAACCTCAATTCAGAAGTGCCTGCTTTTGGAACCAAAACCACAGGGCGGGACCAAGGACAACTAGAGGGTTCAATCACCCCAAGATCTAACATTTTGTTGACCTCTGTCTTAATGTAAGACCGTACTTTGTCTGACATCCTGTATCCTCTACTTTTGGTAGGAACGCTGTCTCCTGTGTCTATGTTATGTTTGCACCAAGGTGTCAAACCAGGGGACTGCGAAAACAGGGGGGAAAATTGCCTAAGCAAACTTTTCACCTCAGCCTGCTGATCAGAAGTCAGGTGAAGGGCCACTCAGACACCCTCAAAGGAGCTATCTGAAGGACCGCTTTGGAACAGGTCGGGGAGAGGTTCAGACTCCTCTTCCTCAACATCTGAAGCCAGTAGCAGTGCTCCGATTTCGACTCTTGGGACGAAAGCCTTCAGCCTATTTACGTGGAACACTTTTGGAGCCTGTCCAGGCCTTCCAAGGTCCACTAAATAGTTGACCTCACCCAGGGGCTCCACCACTGTGTAAGGGCCTGACCATTTGTCTTGTAAAGCTCTAGGCCTTATGGGATTCATGATCAGGACTTGCTGACCAGGTGTAAAGTTGATGAGGGAAGCTTTCTGGTCATACCAATGTTTCAGCAGCGCTTGTCCTGCCTTCAACTTGTCACTAGCCAGACCCATCAGAAGTACCATCCGTTTTCTGAGCCCTAACACATAGTCTACTACGTTGGTAGTAATAGGGGGAGTGGGCATCTCCCATCCCTCCTTGACTATGGCTAAGGGTCCCCGCACAGGGTGACCAAACAGAGGTTAGAAGGGGCTGAAGCCAACACTCTCCTGTGGTACCTCTCAGTATGCAAACAGTAAGCATGGTAAAAGAAGATCCAATTTTCTTCTCTGAGGTTCTTCCAGAGCCCCAATCATGCTCTATAACGTTCTGTTGAAACGTTCCACCAGACCATTGGTCTGGGGGTGATATGTAGAAGAGAACTTGTAGGTGACCCCACATTCTTTCCACATAGCCTGCATATACTTTGTCATAAAGTTGCTGCCTCTGTCAGATACAACTTCTTTAGGGA
Source organism: Ambystoma mexicanum (assembly GCF_040938575.1). Classification (NCBI taxonomy): domain Eukaryota; kingdom Metazoa; phylum Chordata; class Amphibia; order Caudata; family Ambystomatidae; genus Ambystoma; species Ambystoma mexicanum. The sequence continues at coordinate 869,551,775 of NC_090936.1, forward strand.
AGCCAACCCTAGTAAAGATGCCAAGTAACGCTTTTGCAACTGACTTGGCAGTTGCAGTTTTCAATGGGATGGCCTCAGGATATCTGGTAGCATAGTCGACTAGCACTAGGATAAACCTATTGCCTGAGGATGTTTGCAGGTCAAGGGGACCAACAATGTCGATCCCTACCCTTTCGAATGGTATTCCCACAACTAGGAGTGGTACCAATGGAGCTTGGATTGTTGAGCCACTCTTACCAGATAACTGGCAGGAGGCACAACTCCTGCAGTGTCAAGGACTCGGAATACAGCAGCAACCTGATGGTGGTGACAGAGCAAGACTCCTGTGTGGGCTGGTCAGTCCACTGGATGGCCCAGAGACGCTTCCGAAGGCTTACGTGCAGGAGATGTGAAGATGCCGAGAATAGTTGTTCCCACTATTCCAAAGGGTCGAAGTACCAGTACAGGCTTTCTCGTTCGATCAGAGGCAAAATGGTTTCACAGGGCGACAGCAGTGCAGAGGAGCAGTCCTTCAGTGGGTCACCAGTGATTCCTTGGTTCAGCCTCTTAGTTGCAGGATACTTGGCTCCTGTATCCGTCGTTCGTGAGAACTCAGGAGATCGACATGGTAGTGGTGTTTCCAGCCTCCTCTTATCAAGAGTTCCCTTCGCACCAAAATGGAGAGGACCCAATGGGAGGTCTGCTCACAAAACACTCACACCATACGTGGACCTATCACGGACCACGGTGGTCCCAGGCATTCAAGACACACTAGACTCTCTGGCACCCAGGATGTGTATTGGGACCAGACATCCCAGCCCACATCCTGGAGGCACACACAGGGCCTGTAGAAGCCCGCGAAAGCATCTGTGTTTCGCAGGAAAGGACATGCCCAAATAAGGATAGCCCCTGAGACGGCTCGACCTGGGGAAGGTGAAGGGGCAAGACGTTCAACGGACAGGACAAAGAACCTTGTGGCATGGCCATTTTGGAAGCCAGGCCACCCATTTTGGTGAAACGCGAGAAGCGCGGTTAACAGGGCAAAAGGGAGTTCAAAACACAAAGAAACAATCGCTGCCACCAGTCCCATCCATGACATACTTGCACAGTTCGTTATGAATCCATCGAGAGTTTCTAGGGCCTGTAGAATGACTAGAGACCCAAGAGCGCGGTAATATAAGTTACGGTACACTCTTGTGCAATGTTGCGCGAAAGCTGCAACATGAGAAAAGAACTACAGAAAACAACGTTTCCCGGTACTGACTGTCTTAAGGGCATGTCAGTTTCCCAGTAAGAGTGGAGACCCAGAGGAGTGCGGCGGAAGGCTACACTTCTCTGGCAAAGTCTAGATCAGGGTGTAAAACAACAGAAACAAGTTTGGGGGTTGCCACATGGAAGGAAAATTACCTACAATTAAGAAATCTTTCCTAACAGAAGTTAAGAAACCCAATCCTGTTGTAGAATGGGAAGACATTGAAGAATTCTTCCCTGCGTACGATTCAGTACCAGGCACGAGTAGGGCAAATATTGAAGATGACTTCGACACCAGAAGCATCGGGGAAACGATCAACAAAATATATGATGAAATGGGGCTAGAATCAATATCCCAAGGGGAAGTCGAGCGCTTGGAAAGCACTCAGTTATATGACACTGAGGACGTCACCTGGAGTAGTGGGAGCAGGAGACTGTCCTTGGATAGGCTAGACATTAGTAAGAGCAACGATGACGCAAGGAGTTGCGTGAATTGGGAACAATCAATATCCGACTCCGGAGAGGAGACAGAGTGTGAGGCAAATGAAGAAGGGAGACTGCTTGAAAAGCGGCTCCCAAGGGACAAAGGGGTACGATGGTCAGATGCTAGCGAGTCTGCATCGAGGGCATCAGAGTCTGCCACACAGTCTGACCGGCATGAAGGAAAACCCCATGGTCAGAGGGGGGTGTCAGCATCCGCCTATGTAGACAAATTGAGGACATTGCCAAGCAGACGGCGATGCAGGAATGTTACCCCAGCGATAGACAGAAGAGCTGCGGGAAAAGAAAAAGAAGGCTGTGCATTCCAATTTCCGCTGTTAGAAAAGGGGGAGCAAGACCGCAATATATTCCATGACCACACATGGATCGGGAAAACCTGTAAAACAAACATCCAATGCTGACATCGGGAGCCGGGAAGTGGATACACACGTTAGGAAAAATGACAGGGGGTGCCACGTTAGCTATAGGGGACATTAAAGGTCTCCTGATCGCTGTTCTCAGTGAGAGAGCAGACGATGTGTGGAAACGGGCAGGGTACCCTGGTGTAACCATTATTAGCACTACACACGACGGAGTGCCATTTAATAATTGCAGAGCAGCAGTATGGAAAGCGCTATGAGTGCTTTACCCAGACACTTCCGATATGGGAGTTATAATAACTCAAAAAATGAAGAAGTCAGAAGATGTGTTGATTTATATCCTGAATTTCCAAGACGCGGGGGTGCTTGAAACGCATGAATCTTGGATGAAATCTATACCTGTATTTTATCACATATTGTGCCAGGGGTTACCAGAGTCTGTACAAAAACAGCTTAAGAAATTGGTTGGAGTTGAGGCTAAACCTTGGGCCGAAATACAGTTGACTATTGCACATTACTGTAGATTGTTGCAAGAAAAGAATCGGAAAAAGTAGGCAACTCGAAAAGGTGAAAAAGCAAAGCTTGTGCAGAAGAAGTTATCAAAGTATGCTCTTGAAGGAGCCATGCTGACTAGCCCAGCTGAACAGAACGTACAACAGGTGGCTACCCCACAGCAGAACAACCAGAGTAATTTAGGATTGTACCCGAGGGGAAGGGGATTTAGACGAAGAGGATGGCAGAGTAATCAGGGAAGTTTCCAAAGTAATCAAGGAGGCTTTCAAAATGTGCAGATGGGCAGTCCAGACATGTTAAATGGACAACCAGCCCGACCACCACAAGTGTGTTGGCTGTGTGGAATGACAAGGCATCTGGCGCACTCATGCAGAAGCCAAGGCGCGTGGCAAAAATGGCCAAGGAATGGGAACAAGCAGAGTGATTCCACCTGCAATCCCACAACAGGTCGATGCACAGAATCACACAGTGCAGCAGCAAGCACCAGGCATGCAGCAAGGTGCGCAACAAGGGGTTCAACCCCCAAACATGGGGAACTTGCCGCAAGGGCAATTCCAACAGGCACCACCGCAAACTTCTCAGGGCACAAACTCCGGAAGGGGAGACAACCCAGGGAATGGAGAGAATCCACAAGTGTACAGTGGAACAAATTTATATATGAACTAGGACAGCTCACTGGGAACCCTGATGTGCTCTATCTTATCAGTGAGACCAGACCCTAACAGGGAACCAAGGGTGAATGTTGTCATGGGGGTAAAGAAAATTCCTTCTTAGTTGACACGGGTGCAAAACGCTCACTCATACGAGAAGGCAAGTTTTCCTTGTCCCGTGAGGCCATATATACTCAGAGTTTTACAGGAGCTCACAGTCGAGTTCCCTTTACAGACGCACTCCCAGTCTCCGTAGGAGAGTGCAAGATGAATCTACCTTTATTATATTGACATCAGACCCCAGTAAACATTTTGGGCCGAGACTTAATGATGAAATTGAACATGACGATCTCGTTCACGGAGGAGGGCATAGTATGCTCCACTCCAAGAATGCATTATTCAAACGTGTGCGATATGATCAGGGCATACTCAGGACACATAGCCATGAGAGCTATACCATTAGAACCAGAAGATTTTGCATACGGCATGCGTGTGCTTATGGCAGGACTGCCAGGCCTCGCAGACAAGGTCATGAGAACCCCTGATGAGTTTTTATTCAGACCAAGAATACCTATGCAGGAAGAGGAAGGACAAGTATTTCCCTTGATGATAAATGCAGCAGCAGTGAGAAAGAGGGTAGCGTTAGTCGAAGGTTACGATGATGAAGGTAGACAATGGTGTGAGGTTATCGCCATTGAAGAAGTGTATTGAGTGACTGACCTCACCGATGACAATCTGTTTGAAGAACAACGAGACTCAGAAGAGACGAGAGTGGACGTGAGTCTCATATTTTGGGTAAAAATTATCAAAAGAGAAGTGCCTCAGAGAATGATGTTGGCACTGATACGTCCGGAATACTTTGATGACGATATGGCCTAGGTGCCTGTCTCAGTATGGACTACAGGACCCTATGATGTAGGCCTCTTGAAGGGGGTGGGAGAAGTGAAAATTAAATTAAAACCAGGAGCAATTTTACCAAGAGCGTGACAATATCCCATGTCCAGAGAGGCGGATGACAAAGACAATGTCCACCATGATGGATCAGGGCATCCTAGTGACGTCAGAGTAACCCTGTAATACGGTGATCTATCCTGTCAAGAAAGCAAAAGGAGAGTCTTGGCGTTTAATCCAAGATTTAAGAGCATTAAATGATATTGTTGAAGCCGAGCTCCCTCTAGTCCCTAATCCATCTACAATCCTATGTAACATACCCATTGAGGCAAAATATTTCACGGTGATTGACCTGAAAAATGCCTTTTTCTCAATCCCATTGCACCGTGACTCTCAAGATCTGACGTCATTTAGATTCAGACAAATGCATCTGAAAAGCACAAGTTTGCCACAGAGGTACTGCGAGCCCCATCCATTTTCAAAAGAGGCCTGCAGATGGACCTAAACAATATTGTATTAGCAAGTGTCGTCTTGCAGTATGTGGACGATGTCTTGATCTGCAGCTCCACAGAGGAACAATGCAGGCGCGATTCTGTTAAGCTACTGACTATACTGGCTGAGAAAGGCTATAAGGTTGACAAGGAAAAGCTACAGTATTGTCAACAGGAAGTGCTGTACATAGGCCAATTCATCTCGCATGAGGGAAAAATGGTGACCCTAGAAAGGGCTGAAGCTATCATGAACACGGCAAAGCCACTCACGATAAAGCAAATGCAGAGCTTTTTAGGCCTTTGAAATTATGTTAGAGCATGGGTCTTCGATTACTGCTCGTATACCAAGCCCTTGCTCCAGGCTTTAAAGAAGGTCCAGGTGACAAAAGAAAAGATTGAATGGACCGAAGCAATGGAAAAGGGGTTTACAGAACTCAAGAGAGCGATTTGCATGGCTCCAGTTCTCGGGATTCCTAATTATGCAGAGGAATTCTACCTATTCTCACACACAGGTGGCAGCGTTATGATGGCAGTACTCGCTCAAAGAACCTCATTGGGGTACAAGCCCCTGGTGTATTACAGTGGGAGCCTGGACCCAGTCATGAGAGGCCAATTACCATGCAAGCAAAGCTTAGCTGCCACAGCGTTCGCCATAGAAAAGGCGACAACCATTGTAATGGGATGTTCCATGACCTTATATGTTGAGCACTCATTATTTGCCATCTTAGAGAAACCAAAGGGTACGTTGACATCTCAAAGAGCTCCTGCCTATGAAGTGATCATATCTAATCCATCAATCAAAATAATTTGATGTAAAACAGTAAACCCAGTTATGTTCACAGCTGAGCCAGTCACTGAAGGAGAGCCGATACATGACGGTGCAAACTATGAAGAATTCTATGATGAAATCCCCAGGGTGAAAGAAAATGCCCTGGCGGGAGGTGAGATCGTTTTTATTGACGGTTCTTCGAGCATCGACCAAGAAGACGGACAAAGATATACAGGCTTTGCCGTAATGAAACACATAGCAAACAGAGAATTGCAAGTACTCGTTAGTTCACGAATACCATCTCATTATTCAGCACAGGCTGTGGAATTATTGGCATTGATACTCGCCATTGAGAATCACGCAGACCAGGAAGTTACGGTGTACAGTTACTCCACCTATGTGACGTCCATAGTGCACGCAGGCCTAGCATGCTGGAAAAGGACGGGCTACCTCCGAGCGGACGGCACGCCAGTACAACATGCAGCCCTATTGGACAGGCTGATTAAGGCACTACATCTCCCAGAGGGCATAGGGGTCATGAAATGCGCCGCCCACACCAAAGGGACAGATTTCGTGTCACGCGGAAACCATGCAGCAGACACGGAAGCCAAGCGTATGGCATCCAAAAGTGAAGCGATCATGGATGTAGAAGTGGCGTGCACCCATGAACGGATGATGATAGCACGAGCCACACCAGAAGCCTATAGCAATATGGGGCAGACACAACTAATGGAGCTTCAAGGGGAGGCACCTCAGGATGAAAAGAACCTGTGGAAACATCGAGGGTGTTCCTTAAACCCCTCTGAAGGATTGTGGTGGCAAAACAGCACTGGTAAACCAGTAATGCCTGTAGCCCTACTACAAATAGCATTGGAGCAATTGCATTACCCTATACACATGTCAAAAGAGAATCTAGCAGCAACGCTCGCAGAAGACTGGTTTATACCGAATTTAGCTGAGCATGTTGCATTCTTTATGGTAAACTGCATAATCTGCCAGCAATTCACCGCTGGGCACACATTAAAAGTAGTGAGAGGAGTCCTCCATCGGCCACATGGGCCTTTTCAGCACTTACATATCGACTACATCGACATGGTTCAAGTGTGTAACGGGTACAGGTACTTTATTGTAGTGGTGTGTCCATTCTCTAGATGGATAGAAGCAGGTCCATGTACACACCCAGACTCTACCTTTGTGGCCAAATTCCTGGTGAGGGAAGTGTTCCCTAGATGGGGGGTGTGTGAGGTGATGAGATCAGACAACGGGGCTCATTTTGTCTTTGAGCAAATCAGCTTGCTGCTTGGTATAAAGCACAAGTTCTCATCGGCATATCATCCGGAAGGTAATGATATTTGGGAGAGGCTCAACAGCTTGTTAAAAGAAAGGATAGCCAAGTTGAAGCTTACTCTTAAGAGGGGATGGTTGCACTGCCTTCCACTGGCATTGTATGCTCGTCAGAACCAACCAGGCTCTGACCATCATTTTACGCCGCACCAGATAGTCACAGGAAGAAGAATGAATATCCCCCTTAACCCCTGAAACAGAGCTAGATGTGATGCCCAGTCCACCCGAGAGGTCCTGGGAACCGAGTTACAAGAGTACCTGAACTGCATGACATCCAGCCTTACTATAATTTCAGACCAACTACAGCAACGATGAAATGGGTGCAGCACAGCACAAAACAAAGCAGGGGACGCTACAACAGACCCAGCTCAAGGTCTACGTGTTATACTCGTCTTTCCTGGACATGTGGTGGTAGTATAAAACCACATGAGGAAGAGGTGGGACGAGCCAAGATTCAATGGCCCTTTCATCGTAGAGGACTGCACTCTTTCGGCTGTTAAACTGCAAGGCAGGAGAGCATGGATCTTTCTCAATGACATTAAGCCCTAAATAGGAGAAAGCCCTCAAGCTGCACCCCACCGTGAAGAAATTACAGACAACAGGGAAGAACCTCAGCACATGCAAACGAGAGCCATGACAAGGAAGAAGGACACATGAGCAGCAAAGCCAAGACAAAGAACCTGTTTGCAAGTTGTGGCTTAAACTGAACATTTCTTCTGAGCAAAAAGAGGATAAGGAGTTAACGGACACTCTGTTCATCCTAGTTGCAGGGTGAAGAAGAAAATTGCGCATCTAAGCCACAACACGTTTGTCGACACAAACTTGTAAATTAATCACACTAAAGCGTTGGTGAGAAACAAGACTCAAATAGATTGTGATCAAAGACTTGTGCCTAAGGAGCTAAATGCAGCATCCTGAATCATCAAAGAGCAAGACGTCACTTTGCAGCATTTATGATGTCTCCCAGCAGAAATATCACAAGGAACCTGCTCACTTATTTCCAGTTAGTTCTAGTTTCCTATCCGTCACTTGTAAGGAGAGTCACCATTGTCACAGACTTCATCCAAGATCCTGCCCACAAGAAAGTAATCTGGCAACTGCTTACTGTCATCGCGGAAGCCTTCATTGTGTTACCAGAATACAGTGATAAGGGCACAAATGCTTCCACCACAGCCAATTGTAGATGAACTCATCAATACGCTCTTCTTTCACATCATAGAGGAGTGCCCAGATATTGTCAGAAGAACCACAGACACTCTCACTTACATTAGAGATCCAGCAAACTCTGAACATTTGAGCCAACTGTGGACTAAACTAAGTTACTTAATAGCAATCCACGCAGCAGGAAAGTGCAAGGACTGTTCATGTCAAGGGAAGGGCCTGTGATCCAGAACCCAGCAAAGCAGGACAAATGTCCCTGTCACCCGAAGACAGCGGACTGGCGCACAATGTCCTATTTCACCTAGTCACTGACTTTCCAGAAATGGTGCGGAGACCTATCGAGGTTGACGTCATTACCTTCATCAGAGATCCAGCTAATGTTGCTCATATGGGAATGCTCCTCCATTGAATAATGCTGCAAGTGGAGCTGTCCTATTTTCAGAGAGATTATATGAGGAGATTCCAGTGAAACTTTCCGCCGAGGGACAGATCGAAGAGACAGAGGCAAAATACTTCATCTTTCCGCCGAGGGACAGATCGAGGGAGCAGAGACAATAACTTCACCTTTTTATTTTTTTGATTTTGATAAATTGTCATTTTTCCATTTTTTCACATGGAACAGGTTCCAGCATGTCCTCAGGACTGAAACAGATTCGGGGGGTGGACTGGGAACTCACCTATTTTGAATATGCACAATGAATGTGACTTACCAAAGGTGTTAGTCTAATCTATTTTCCACAGTCTAGCAAGGGAACTGTATCCCGTATCCAGAGACAATTGTCACCCACAATAGGGGGGACACTTGCGAAGCACCAGACACTTTATGACACAAACTTTCTGAGAAACAATAATGGAGTAAGTGAAAAGAATAAAATATTGACATTTGTTATGATTATGATGGGGCCCCAGAACTGTAACCTGGTCCTCCCACAAGCAGAGAGGCGCCCCCGCTTCTCTGGATGGAAATGCTGCAAGCTTTCCTACTGCGCGATTATGTGTATATGCATAGTGATTATCATTGTCTTTCTGTCATTAACAATCAGAACTGCATTCTTTATTGGTGTACGAAGCGTTCCAATCTCAGTGCACCCACCGGATAATGTACACATAGGTCCTACAAAAGCACCCAGACCCTATATTGTTATTCCAATCCCGAGAAAATCTGATGGTATGATAAATGAACCAAAATTGAATGTAATTAGCAGTGATACATACACACTTGACGGAATGAATGAAGAGAAAAGCTGGAGACAGGGTCAGCACAGAATGAATGAAAATGTACCACTAACCACTACACGCACCCATACACCAAATGCACACAAACTAGGGCATGTGTCAATGACCACAGAACCTCAAGCAAAGGCGACAGAGAGCATGAGACTGCCTACCAAACAATCAGTCCCAGAAAACAATGAGAGAGACCGAAGGGATTCAAGTGAAAGGCCGACTAATACAGACATAGCAAAAGCCCTCGGGAAGACAGAAGCGGCTACGAGAGAATTCACTACAAGGACACAAATGTTGATAGATCATTTATTCCCGTTCATAGCTAGAGCGAAGAAACTACATGAGGAACTGAAAAATAAACCCGCAGAGATTGCATCGACAAGCACACCAGTTCCAACACAGGGAATAAGTACCAAGCCCACGATGCAGCCTTACGTTGGGCTGATGACAGACAGATGGGAGTTAAAGGCACTTATAGAGGGCAGGAAAAGAATACAAGAGGAGAGGAAGAGATTTGAAAAACCTCCACCTACCACATCGATGCAGATAAAAAAACCTGCTCCACCGACCAGCATGCCCGAGAGTCCTCCAGCAAGGAAAAGTCACACAGACGTGTTTAGAGATGTAGTTATAGCTAACTACAGAAATACACTAAGAATCAAGAGAAGCCCACATGAAGATAGCAATGAACTAAATAGTTACCTGGACAGCACAGCACATCTAGGAAACAACATCTGGTATCAACACATGAAAGAAGTCGGGAGAAGAGGATCAGAAGGAGATTGCTTCGTTTGTGCACTTCTACCGTACAGCATGGGGAAATCCAAGATCTTCGTGGCTGTAGAAATTAATGTCCCGACAGCACACTGTTTGTCATACATAGCAATGTGCAATACCAGAGGACACTTTATGGGGAGGGATGCCTCACTGATATGGGCAACTGAAACAGCGTATCCCGATGAAGATGATTATGTCCAGGACATTAGGACAAGTAACAGAGCTCATACTAGGAATTATGTGATCAGGTACGAAAAGCCAGAAGTTAAAGGAGCAGGAACAAGATGGGAAATTAACCCAGGACTGAACGTCCAAGGAAAAACTCCAAAGTTTGGAAGAACAGAGCCCAACTGCAGATTGGGGAGCAGTGCTTTCACCAGATGGATGGGAAGAAGGAGTAATGATATGCCGAGCCTGGATGGTCCTAGGACCCTGCCAAGAAGCAATAGAAAACTCACAGATGTTGTGCAAACCTCTATGGCCAAAGTTGGTAAAGTTACTAACATGGGTCGAAGACAAAGGAGGACCCTTGCAGATAGTGCCACTGGAAAGGCCAAAATTATGCTTCAGGAGCAATGTATGAGGAAGATGGGAGAAAATCAAAACTGCGGACGAATCTTTGAAGCTCCAGGAATGACTCACGGAACCACAGTAATTATGGATCATTAATGGGCGTGTGGATCCATGGCATACATAAGACTACCGAAGAACTGGGGAGGCATATGCACAATAGTGAACGCCCATGTTCCTGCACTAGTGATCCCGAAAAGTGACCTGAATATTGACAGTTTTCCGAAAGCAGATGCTCACCTAAGGAAAAGGAGATCTGTGGAACTGGTATCCCGAATGAAGAGAGAAAATTACTTTTCTGCCAAATCGAAAGAAGCATTCCATGCAATCCCATATGAACACAGGCTGTTCAGCCTCACCTCATCAGTGTTCACAACAATCATCATGCCAATATTCCAGGTTGGAGAAAACACTAAATGGTTCCAAATAACCAGATGGGAATTATTACAGACCATCAACACCACCATAAAAGGATTCAACGCGATTAGAGAAGAACTAAGAGCAATCCGATTGATGAGTATCCAGAACAGATATGTACTTGACATGATCACAGCGATGGATGGAGATGTTTGCGTGAAAATCGGAGAATCATGCTGCACATTTATAACTTCACATGATGAAGAAAATTGAACTTTAACAGAAGCCATAAGTATGCTGACAAACCTACAGCACCAGATGATCAATGATACTGATGAAGTGGATGATGACAGCTGGTTTGGAACTCTATTGTCATGGGTCCCACAATGGATGGCAGACATATTCAAGTTTCTCGGAGCCCTGCAATTGATGATACTATTAGGATTTTGTGTTATCAAGATAATCATCACACAATGCCAGAAAACTGCGAAGAAATCCATTGGGATGAAGATCATGATCGATGTCAAACAGGGATGGAAGCCAAGAGACCTGACAGATGAATAAATAAGAGACTTTATGAAGGCCAGCGAATTTGCGCCAGAAGGAACAAAGTTTGTGTACCCCAGAAACCAAAGAAAGTATGAAGGAAAATGGATCTATTGCAGCCCAAATGGACAGTGTCAGCTTATGACCGGGAACAAAGATGAACATGTAAAAACAGCAGGAAGTCTGAGAGGAGTGATAAAAATATGGACTCCAAAGAAACACATGTTCACACCATTATGTACAAACACAGAAGACGAAGAAGTGGATACAGAGGAGCCAAGTAAGACTAATCCAAAGGAGGAAGCAGGAGTGGTCGATGAACCGACCAGAGGGAGGATTGTAGAGGAGGTCCCAGATACGGCCTGCACTCCAGCCCTCCATTTTGAGATACCAGGAGCATACTCGCCAAGATATGTGACGTATAAGGAGCAAATAAACCAACAGAGAGCCACAGTGGGGCTCTGTCCAGTACCCATCAGAAGAGCAATACCTATTGAAGTGCCAATAACCATACAACCATGGGCTGCACGGTACCCATTGAGGCAACCATACCAGCAGCTGACGCGAAATGAATATTACTTACAAACTGTCCCTGAAGAGACCCAAAGGGCCCTAATTGACGGTGAATGGTGACGACAAAATGGCCCGGACAGACGTTCAGATGAACGAAATGACAATCCAAAAGATGACACATAATGAGGAAATTATATGAATAAGGATGTAATGGACATAGAAGAAGAGACAATATTGAAACGATGTTGCAACACAAAGAACGTAACCATAAAAGAAGGAAGAAAATATGCAACTAGCTAAACGCCTGTAAATAGGCTTGGAATGCAAGAAGCCAAGAAAACGGTACAGCCTGCTAAGCTTAGTAGAAGAATAGAGCGGCAAGTGCCAACTATATATATATCTACCACAAGAAGCACACTATACTAGTGCGACTCCATTTTACATAAGCAGAATTAAGCCCAGGATGGCAGAGGACAAACAGGCCAGGATTCTTATACCAGCACAAAGCCAGACGAAAGAGCGGAATCGAAACTCAGGAAGAAGCAGCTCATGCCTGGGAATTCGAGGTCAACTCGAGGAAGGGAGGAGAGCGGCAACTCTAAAGAAACGAAACTTAAGAGCATAGCAGCCAGCCAGTGAAGGTTGAGATAAGGAGGCCCAGTCAGGTGGCAAGGCTAAAGGAAGAATCAAATACACAGATAGAGGAAGAATGAAGCAGAGTCACAGTGAACTGACACGTGACCAGCCAAGCACAAAGAGGAACCCACGGCTGATGTCATCCAAACCCAGTGGATGCAATAACCTCTCCTGATAAGAAGCTACAGTTTCGAGGCCATCCTCTGCCAGCTAATTGATAGATAGCCCTAAAGTACTGATTGATGGAAGGGAGGCAGGGTGAATCTTGGGGCACACCGCATCTCGGTGTCCATTCTGCATGCTGCTAAATAAAGTGGAGATGTATGCCTGGGGGTGTAACCCACCCAATCACAATGGACCAAATAATCTAGGGTCCTATAGCTAGAACCAATGAGACGTCATACTTTTAGTGACGTCTATCACAAGTGATGTAGAAGGATGGGCATAGACGCCCACCCAATACGAGTTATCCCATTCCCCCACTCTGTTACCATATACAGATATAGCACCTATATTTAAGTTACCTTTTCCGACCAATAGAATTGCATGTCAAACTTATGAGTGTAACACGTCAAAGATGAGGAAAATCTGCTATAAATATTACTTTCTGAATGAAGAATTTGGAAGTTGAAGCGAGACGGGCGATCGCCTCACTGTTGATTTCCATTTGTTTCCCCGTTTTTTGTACTTGTCATTAAACGGACTTCCCTTTGCCAAACCATTGACTTGTCCTTATTGATTGGTGTTGGAGTAAGAGAATCCTGCACCCCATGCTCCTCAAGGTGCAGCTATCTCGTTTTAGGTACTTGAAGGTGAGCTCTGATCCCATGAGCCCGTCAGAGGTCGCTCCGTCCTCCTGTACAATGTGCCCAGTGGCTGCATTGTGTTTTCATTTTGTCCTGCTAAAATCGAATTTAGCTGTGCTTAGTGGCTGCATTGTGTTTTCATATCGTCCTGCTAAAATCAAACGTACCTGTGTGCACTACACTCTGTCTCCCTCCCCTCCCTTTTGCCCCCCCACCCATCCTCTTCTGTGCATCAGTACTTCAGACTGGTATGTGTCTTCCTCACCACTGCAGCAATCTATGTCGCTATCTATCTCTCCTATCTTCTCTAACTGCTTCACCATCTCCTATCCTTCTCCTATCACTAAATCTGGCCAGAAGAAACTTAAGAAGGACACACTGTGCTCCAACCCTAGCCTTCTTATTGCCGACACCTAGGTCATGGCTTCCACCAGAGAGACTCTCACTGACATCCTTTTCTTCGTTAATGCACCTGACCTATGGACTCGCCACATTGTCGGCTTGCTCTCTTCTATCACCTCTTCTCCCATTAATGGTCCTCCTTGACCGCTTCACCATTTCCAGAGTCATCATTAATGTCTATTTCAATGGAACCATCATGGTTCTGGGCCCTCAACCCAACCTCCTTCTCTTTGACAGGCTCCTCCCTCGCCTCTCTAAACTTACCTCTCCCCCCGGTCAGGCTCCCCTGCCTTCCATGCCTACTTCCTTCTGCGCACAATCTCCCCTGCCACTGTGCCTTCCTCATTCTCTGCACAGGCTCCCTTGCCAACTGTGCCTTCCTCCTCCTCTGCACAGGCTCCCTTGTGCACTGTGCCTTCCTCCTCCTCTGCACAGGCCCCCTTGCCCACTGTGCCTTTCCTCCTCCTCTGCACAGGTGCCCTTGCCTTGCCATACTGTCCGGGCTCCCTTGTCAGCCTTGACTCCTCCACCATCCTCCACTATCCCTTTGGCCCTCTTGCCACCCGCGGGGGGACCACTGTTCCCTGTGCCCTTCCACGGAAGACCTTCAAAGATGACAAGCTGCTCCACATTGCCATGCTCAACACTCGCTCTGCTGTCAAACACTCATCTGACATTTGCTCCTCCTCGAACTCATGGATCTTGATGTGCTCGACATCACAGAGACATGGTTCAAGGATAGTTCTGTCACAAGCTTTGACACGCTCCTCCCTGAAGGCTTCAAAATACTCTATGCGCCCAGGCCAAAGAAGACAGGAGGGGAGTGGTGCTGAACTTCCCAGAATGGATAGCTGTGCCATCATCCCTACTCAGGCCTACTCCTCCTTTTAGGGCCTAGTCTGTAGGTGTTCACTCTCTGCTAAATCTTCTCTCCTTATGCCTAACCTCTATCGGCAACCAAGAGAGTCCACTCTCTTCCTCTCTGAATGGGCTGACCTGGCCTCCGCTCTACTTTCCTCCTCATCTCAACTCCTTCTGATGGGTGATCTCAACACCCATCTGGATTCCCCTGACTCCTCAGGACCTTTCTGCAACCTATGAGACTCTCTATCCCTCTCTATCCTACCCTCTTTCCCCACGCACAGCATGTGTCACACTCTGGATGCCCTCATCTCTACTGACATCCTTCTCTCTATCCCTCTCACTACCTCTCTCTCTTGGACTGGCCACTCTCTTCTCTCAACACACTTGTAGCTCTCATCTCCCCATACAGTGGCACACCCGGCACAGCCACTAGGCTTCAAAGTCACCAGACCCATTAAAAAAGTGACAGTGGCTGCCTTTGCCTCCACCTACTCTCCTCCTCCCACAGCTTTGGCTGACTCCCACCCTGACACAGCCCTCACTAACCTCAATCTTTCTATCACCAACACTCTTGATACTCTTGCCCTTGTCATGAGGGTCTGACGGAAGCCTTCCAAAAGTGCGACTCTTGGCACAACTCCGATCTGGCTGTCCTTTAATATAGGTGTAGGGAAGCTGAGAGGAAATGAAATTTGTTGGCCGGACCATCTGACAAACTGGCCTGCGCCTCCTTCAAAGGCATTATCGACTCTGCATCCACTCCAAGAAAATAGTCTTTATTTGAGGCTGAAGCGACGCAGCATCAAGCAACACAGCCAAACTTTTCAAAGTCTGCAAGAAACCGTCAAACCTGCAGCAGCCTCTTCTTCTGTCACACCCACCCAGTACCTTTGCTCGTTCGTGGCTTCACACTTCATCACAAAAACCCAAGAAATCCTTTCCTCCCTCTCTCCCACACCACAGCATGCACAAACACCTGAGCCTCCCTTGGCCCCCCCACTTCCCCTCTCTTCTCTCTCACCCATCACACCAGATGAGGTCACCAGAGAAGTCCAGTCTATGAAGGCTTCATCCAAACAGGTGGACCCCTGCCCCTCCAAAACCATTAAGGATTACATTGACTACCTCACACCAGCCTTGGCTGACCTCTGCAATCTCGTCTTTTCCACTGGAGTTTTCCCAACTGCTCTTGAGGACTCCCTTGTGCACCCTCTGCTCAGGAAACCCTCTGCCAACCCCTACATTCTGGCAAACTACAACCCTATCTCTATCACTCCTTTCCTGGGCAAACCCCTGGAGAGGTTGGCTATCTCTCAGCTGACCCGCCACACTGAATCTATTGGTTGCTTCCATGACCATCAGTCTGGCTTTAGAGCAGTGAGAGGCAGGGAAACTACTCTTATGAACACCCATGAAGACCTTCTCACAAACCTTGACACTAACACACCCTCTGCCCTCATTCTGCTTGACCTCTCTTCTGCCTTTCACATGGTTAACCACAACATCCTGATCACACGTCTCTTTGACACCCTGGGAATCACAGGTCAGGCTCTGGCATGGTTAACCTCCTTTCTCTCCACCTGCCCATCCCAGGTAGAACTCAGAACCTTTCTCTCGACTATCGCTCTCTCAACCTGTGGTTATCCCCAGGGATATAATTTATCCCCCTGGTCCTTCAACGTCTATATGGCAGCCTTGGCACGTGTGATTGTCACTTTCACCTCTAACTTCCAGTGTTACGCGGATGACACACAACTATCCTTCAGGCTACCCTCTTGCGCATCCTCCTCCTCGCTCATATCTGACTGTCTGCAATTCAGTCTTGGAGTGCTGCAAACAACCTCTGCCTCAACGCCAGGAAGACTGAGATTGTTTGCATTGGGACCCTTGCTCCCGATTTCCTGCTCTCACTCTGGCTGGCCTCCCTTGGCCCTGTGCTAACACCTGGAGGACAGCTCAGGGGCAACGTGCTCACCTTGTAAGCAAGATAAGACAGAGCATCACAGGTTCGATCCCCGGGTCCGTGCTTATAAAGCTCTGGGTATTAAGCACTTTATAAATAACCTATCATATCATATCATACCTACATGCAAGGCTAAAAACCTTGGGGTCATCTTCGACTCCTCCCTCTCCTACTCCTCTCACATTTTGGGCATCTCAAAAAAGTCTAACTCTCAGCTAGACCTCCTCAGAGGTACTCTACCTTTTCTCACTTTCCCTTAGCGGCTCACTGTCTCCGGAGCCCTGGTTCTCTCTAGGCTGGACTACTGCAAAAGTCTTTTCCTCAACCTCCCTGCTTCTGCCCTGCGCCCTATGCAACTCATCCAGAACTGAACCGCAAGACTTATCCTTGGCCTCAAGACCAAGGACAGCATCTCTCCAGTGATGAAATCCCTTCACTGGCTACCCATGCTGCAAGGATCAAGTTCAAGACCCTCTGCATTGTCCACAAGGCTTTGTGGGCCTGGGACCCACCTACCTGCAACGCTGCCTATCTAAATACTGTCCCTCACGAGCCCTCCGCTTATCTACCTCCAACCTTCTGTGCGTAAGCCGGTTTTCCAAGCAGAGATTTGGAGGCCGATCCTTATCCTCAGCAGGTGCCTCCTTCTGGAATAGCCTCCCTGCCACCCTCCGTCTTGAGCCTGAACTTCTTAAGTTTGGAAACTCCTCAGACCTTCCTCTTTTTCTCTTTCTTCGCTCTCCCTTTACCCTGCTAACCTAGCTCTCTGCTCTTTCCCTCTCTCCCTCCTCTTCCTTACAGCTTGCTGATTGGCTGACTGGTGTACCTGAGAGGCTCACAGGCACCCCCGCCAGTCCTCTCTCGCAACTGCCTCAGGGCCCTGCACCCTCACTGCAATTAAGAATTAACCCAAGAGAGTGGCTCCCTCTGCACTTACCCCAGTTTCCACCGACTGGGTGCACTTGGACCTCCTCCTCCCTGTGACTGTCTGTGCACTTGCACGATCCGGATGCACTGTGCCTGAAGATTGTCTATCTGTTCTCCCTTGTCGTCACCCCCTTAATTGCACTTGGAATCGTCGCCAGAGCTATTTGCTGTGTCTCTTCTGTTAAAATGTATTATATGCACTTCTCTGCCTGTGCAGACTATTATCGTCTCAGAATTTCAAGGGCCATGGGCGATCGTTGTTTTTCGCCTTGTTCCCACCCTCCTTGAGTGCTCTGAAACACTTGACTGTGTATAGGCCCTTTATAAATAATCATTACCATTACCATTTACCACTGAATGCCACACATTGTGCAGCGTAGCACAGGTAGCACCATGTGTTTCCACTTCTCCTATAATGACAGTACCAGTAACATTTTTTTATTTATTTTTTCATTTCTTTTTTATTGTGTTTTGGTTCCCATATACAAAGAAATGAAAACCTTTCACAAACGATAAAAGACAGTAATACGAAGAAATAAGTACCACTAAAATTTGAATTTAGATCTTAAAATATGGTATCCCTAAACGATAGTGCTGCAAAACACCCAAATCGGGTCTGATGTTAGGCATAGTCTTTGCTAAAAGACTTTTGAGCAGCGGTGTATCTGGAGGAACTCTACTTTAGCCTTTGACAAATACAACATTTTTAAAAGCTAGTCCAATAGTGTAACAGGCCAAACTGGGCAACGCACAGCTGTGCATGCTTAAATCATGCCAGCCAAGTAGTTTTTGACAGTTTAAAATCACCCTTCAATAGAAATTCATAGAGTTCCTCTTTTGTCTTTGCCCAAGTTCAAGTACACATTAGGAAACCATTCATATGTAGAATGGAAGGGGCTGTTGCTAAAACACAGCCCTGACGTACTCCATTTTGGCTTTGATGCTTTTTGGGTGGCGTAAGCCTGAAAAATATTGCCAAAACATTGCTACAAGAAGAAAGGGGTTCCAAAAAGCAGTCTTTGTGGCTGGCAGGACAGTTGGAAATGCTTTGCCATACAATTCCCAACACACCAGGTGTTCATTCCTGTTGAGCTATGGGATGAAATCCTATAGTGGCTTGTTTATGGTATTTTTTGACCAATCAGGAGTCCTGTCATATGTCACGAGTCTGTGTGACTTTCCACGGACTGATCTCTTGGAGACTGAGACAGGCCTCCCTTCTCAGACCAGATCCCGGACTAA
The DNA here is from genome assembly GCF_040938575.1 of Ambystoma mexicanum. Lineage (NCBI taxonomy): Eukaryota > Metazoa > Chordata > Amphibia > Caudata > Ambystomatidae > Ambystoma > Ambystoma mexicanum. The sequence continues at coordinate 869,570,514 of NC_090936.1, forward strand.
AATCCACCTCAATCCTCAGCCTGCTCAGTCCAGCTGCGAGTGTGGGCTCCAGACACCACGCTGGCTCCCGCAGCTCGGAAGGAAGCGGCTCTGTGGATGTGCCACTGCTGCTCCTCTACTGCAGTCTGCAGCCCTCGCTCCAAGCAAGGGTCTGTCCGCACCGCTGCACACACTCTGCCGCTGGCACATGCGGATGCAGAGCCAGGCACAGTCCCTGCCTGCACTGCCACACCCCCTGCTCTTGGGCTCAAATCCTCAGCTAGGGAGGCAGCAGCAACCTGGCAGCGGCGTGTAGGAGCACCACTCCCTACACCTTTGGTGGGTATCTTTTTTGCATGCATTATGAGAACACTCCGGACATCTTGCGTTCCTGTGCATGTTAACTGCCCCCGTAGTGTCGTGGGGTCGCCCTACCTGGCTGGGGCGCATTGTCTTGCGTTACCTAATGTTCGTGTTCCTGCTCTGGCCCGAGGATGCAGTGCCTGTTCTTGACACTTTCTAGTGGTGTATGCATAGCTTGCATGCCAGGTTATGTATAAATGCCCCGGGTGCAGTGCACCCTAACAACAGTAAACTGCACGCTCTCTAATAAGATTGAGCAGGGTGACCAGACGCTCCGGTTTTGCCGGGACTGTCCCAGTATTTGGAGCTATGTCCCCCTTTCTCAAGATTATGTTCCCATTGGAAACTGCAGTGGTCCTGGTTTTTTGTTGTAGGTCTTCATAGCTGGCAGGCAGGAATGCACAATCTCGCGCAAAAGAAATGCTGCATTTTACAATTTAAGATTGCGTTCGTTTGTGATAAATTAAGTATAATTTATGTTTCTTTGAACAGTAACACTTAAACCCCCTTCTCCTCCAAATGCTGCTGAAGTGTGTTGGCTTGGCAGCTACTTTCAAGCATAAGTCCTACTTTTATGTTAGTTGCTGTGTCGCAGTTTTTTACTTTTTAAATCTGGTCACCCTAAGATTGGGTGACTGGGCTGCTGCCGCGGAAAGCGATAAAATGTGTGCATAGCGCTTTACACCCTCCACTCACTTTGCTTAGCAATTGGAGTGGACAGCGAGGACTTCGTGGGCTTCTTCAATTTGCCTCAGCTTCTTTCAGGTGATGTGCCTGGTTGCCAGGCGCAATGAGGATGAAATCGCCCCTGTGCCACGTCCAGGAATGTGTGCGCTGCTCTGCGTTGCGTGGGAGTCAGCAAGGTGAGGGGCATTGTTATGCCCGGACCTGCGAACACGCAGGCCCGACAGACCGGCAGCTGGAGGCGCCCCGCACACTTGCTTCACCCAACAGTTGTGGGCTGCCTCACGGGCCACCCCGAGGGTTTGCTGGGGGGCACCCACCCGATGCACATAGGACAACAGGGAGACACAGTGTCAGCCAATAGTCACATGGGCGCTACAATGGCCTGGGGGCACCCAGGCCAACACGGCTGGAGTTTTCCAGCAGATCCACCAGCACAAAGCTGCAGAGTTGCCCGGCAGGGGCTCTGCTACACATGGGGACATCAGGGACACCGTTGCCTAGCAGGGGCACTGTTCTGTTAGAGGACACAGCAGGGCAGGCCCTCTGCCTGCTATGCAGTGCCAGTGCAGTACTGCGAAAGAACGACACAGCATGCAATAATTCAGTTGGTATGGACTGATGAGCGTGAAACAGCTCATCCCTTTTATTCATGTGGTCACATGGTCACTAACCTGACATGAGCACTAGCCCTTCAACAGGACTCCTTTGTCCTCAAAAGGGCACAAAACCGCAGGCATCTTCCGCGTTGGTGCTCATTGGCATTCTCTAGGCGCCTTAATGTGTTGATGTTGTAGCCATATTTTCTGGTTAGAGCAGACTACGAGTGTGTATGTGTGTGGGGGCATTCGTTTGGGAGGGCCTGCATGCAGTCTTTCTCCTCATCTCACTCTTCAACTTTTTAGAGTTGAGTGCCAACGTCGACCCAGCCCATTAAAGCCACAAACTAAGTAGAGAACATGTACTCTATGGGCGCTGCAGATGGCAGGAACATGCAAGCATGCACTGGGAGGGCCAGCACCCTGGCAGCCTGTATCTCGAGACTGGGAGTGTGCTGATCTGACGCGCCTTCACACCGCCATGAGGGAGACCTGCAAGCACACATCAGCCCTAAAACATCTGGAATTCTAGATGGAGATCGCACGCAGCTCCCAGCACAAGGAGACAATAGGTTGTGTTGGCAATCAGCAGCCACGCTATTGTCAAACACACTCCGAACATGCAACACAAAGGCAGAGCGTACAGGAGGCTGCATGCAGGTTTTATAGTGGATGTTTAAGGTATTTCACAGCCATGAGGTTTTGAACTGTTTCCCCCTAAAATGGGGGTAATACATAAGCGAATATTGCAGCGAGTTCAATTATGTAGCAGTGGCAGGACACGCCTCTTGCTGACAAGCCTTGGGCAGCCTTCCAAAACGCGCGCTTTCCGACGTTGTTAGCAATATTCTTTATACCTGTTTCCCGAGGCCGCTTCTACTATCCGTTACAGGTTTGTGATTCGTTTCTTTAAAGATAGAACCTAACCTGAACCCCTTATCACATCCTCCTACAAACTTGGCCCCGTACCTAAAACATGGGGCCTGATTCACAGAAGTGTTTTAATGTTTAGCGTGGAGCAAAGTGGCTTTGCACTGCCAACAAACACCTTCCATCAGGCCTAATTCACAGAGCGGTGCAACGTGCATCTTTGCACAGCAAAGTCACTTTTCACTGCAATAGTACCCTTTGCACTGTGCTAAATGGGCCTAATTCACACAAAAATTACTAAATCCTATTGCTCGGTGTTTTTACTGTACAGGAACCTGATCCTCTGTGTAGTTCTTTCATTAACACCAAGGAGATTTGGCTGCTTTTCAGCATGATTTACAGAGTCAAGATCATCCCGAATATCTATAAAAGCTGAACAAAAGTGCCCTTCTTTAGATTCATATACTCCATAATAAAAAAATGTGCCCAAAATATCGGTCACTAGTACCCTGTTCTTGCCTCAAAGCAGCAATGTGCTCGCCTTGGAAGCAAGAGGACACAAAGCAACACAGGTTCGATCCCCAGGTCCGCGCTTAGAAACCTCTAGGTATTTAAGCGTTATAAATACGCAACTAAGACAAAAACAATTACGAAAAAAAATTAACTATTCCTTTAACAGCGCCTCGATGCTTGCGGGCTGTGTGAGCGCTTTAAAAATGCAAATAAAATTAAAAAGCAGCTTGAACAGGGAAACGCAAGTTCCTTTGTTCAATACCTGTCTCAAGACGACCTTGCAATAGTTTTCCTAAGATTTCCCCCTATGGGTCCAAGAGAGAACTAGCTTTGTAAAGCGGAGTGGAGTTGCGATTCCCTTTCTTGAATACTAGAACAATTACAACAGGCACCCAGGATTTAGGAACAGCATCAGTTAGTGCAACAATCTTTAAACAAAATGACACCACAGAACCATATCACTTCTGAATAAATCCCAGCAATTCTGTGAGTTCCAGGTGCTTTCAAATGACTCTGGGCATCTATTCATGGCCATAATTTCCATCATTTATTGTGTCTTCCTTTTTAGCTTGTGGATAGTGCTTATTTTCTCGTGTTTTTCTTACTGTATTCTTCGCGTTATGTATTTTATAATATTTCTTTGCCTGCATTTTTGTGAGGTTGGAACCGTTTAAATATTTAAATTAAATATGTAAATCTGGTAAGCCTTTGATGTTGTTTCACTCCCTATTGTACGAGGCATGCAGTACACAGCTCCATACATATGAGCACCATAGCCAGGTTAAACTCTTGTTGCTGTTATCTTTAGGTGGGAGGTTCAAATCCGGCCTAGCCAACTCAGCCTTTCATCCTTTCGAGGTTGAAAAATGAGTACCAATTTGGATTGGGTAATAATATTAATGTGTAAATATGTCCTATGTAAAGAGCTATATTAAAAGCAAATTATTATTCAAAGAATTGCACTTGAAAGCGATATTTGGATACATCTCTTATTTCTCCTCACCTAAGCAGCTGTGTCGTCAGCAAGTATGACTAATTGTTTGGCCCCAAAATATCCCGATATGTGGCCAGCACAGCTGTGTGAGAGTCTATGCATCGTTTTGTCAATAGGTGTTTGTGTCAGTCAACAGCCGTTGTCATGCCTGCATTTGAATGCTCTGCCTATAACGAGGCGAGTATCCTGGCCTGAAAGTAGGTCATATGTGCGCCGGCATACATTACTGCAATATCATCGGTGGACCTTGGAACAGTTACTGGGGAAGCAAGCAACCACAGGAGCTGTGGTTTTGATCCTCCCCACCAATGATCTCATGCTATTCCTTTTCCTTGTGCCAATATTTAAGCAATATACCCCGAGCGGCAGGGGCATTACCGACTCAGGTAATGCCCCGGGGTCCATAGTTATAGGCCGGAGCGAATATCTGCGTGACAGGGGCACTAAAAGCATTTTTTTCTTTCCCAAACCGCTGTGGCGTTTAAGAACAGAAAATAAAATAAAGAAACGACCAAGAAAATGGCCACCGGGAAAGGGAAAACAGAGTCCGTTTTTCCTTTCCATGGCGCCCATCGGGAGCGGACATGCTGGGAACAGAAGTGTTCCCAGCGTGTCCGCTCCCGAGAAAAAGAAAGGAGCAGAAGGTAAGTGGGGTTGGGAGGCAGGGGAAGAAAAAAAATAATAATACGTACCTGCGTCCCCGGCGGGGGACAATGGAAACCTCCAGCCGTGTGGAGGCATGGAGCGGGTATGGCCCCGCTCCGAGTCTCCACACGCCGGGGACGAAGGAGCAAGAAGGTAAGTGGGGTGGGGAGGGCAGGGAGGAGGGAGGAAAGGAAAAAAAATAATAAAAAGCCTTACCTGAGTCCCCGGTGGGGGGCGAAGGCAGCCTCTCAGCCGTGGGGGGGCTCGGAGCGGGAATAGCCCCAATTCGAGGCTCCTCATTGGCCGAGGGGCTCCCAATCCCCCAGCCGAGGACAAGGCGGCTTGGATCCCGGCCAAGAATCGAAGGATTTTTTGCCGGGTAACGACCCGGTAAGAGCCAATCAGAATGTATGGTGAATTCTGCTTGACTCTCACCCGGTACTAATATTTCTAATACTTCTCTGTGCAGTAGAAACAGTTGTCTACTTTTTCAGTACACTCTATTTATATCCCTGAGATGATTGGCCACAATTACATGTGTATCTTGACAAGCATCTACACAATGGAACGTGGTATGTAGGCGTTTATGTGGCTGTACTGTATAAAGTGATGGTTGGCTCCAGTACTGTAACTATGTATTTTATATATTTATTTATCCTTCAACCTAAAAGCATATTTTGGGGGAAATGTGTTCACTGCTATGACTTTACCACGAGAGAATATTTGGCATAGGCTTTTAAGTGGACACCCAATCTCCCTAATAATAGCCTTGGTTCAGAGTCTCATTGGCAGTCATGCCCTTTTTGGAGGGACATGTTTACTGTTCTAGTGGGTGAAGGCTTGTTGTCTTAAGTGTAATATGCCTAAATGTTAACTCTTTTCTTGTGCTCTTAATGTTTTAATTGTTTTGTGTACAAGTACTTATGAATGTATGTGTAATTAATTAGTAATATTATATATTGGTAAACGTTTATTAAAAACTGAATACACAATAAAAAAAGAATGTCTTTCTTTATCTTGCCACCCACTTTCCAATGCCACTGAGAAGTGGCATGCTGCTCTTTGGACCCTCCCTCACCCTCCCTCACCCACGGCAACCATCATGGGTACCTTATGCTTGCCTGACATCCCAAGTAACCTTGAATGGCTATCCTGCAAATTGCCAATCTATGCCTTCCAGGCAACTCCAAAAACACCCACAGCATGCCAACACTAAAAAAAATACTTTTCATGATATAAAATTGCTAAACTAGAATAAATATTCTAAGTATAAACAGTATTCAGTATGTACTTGATGCACCGATTCTGGCAGGGCCTTGGTAGCCGAGGGGATCGGGTTGAGGTTAAAGATTTTCTTCATGAACCCAAACGTATGCACCTAGCCCGTACAGTAACTCCTAAGTAAACAATGTTCAGAGGAGAACTGGCACAGGCAAGCACTCTAGTTTATCCACCAGCAAAAATGAACACAGTGTGAAAGAAGTGATTGCAAAGGCTGGGAATTATTTAGGAGCGAAACGAGAGCAGAGCAAAAGAAAGCAGGAACAAATTAGGGGGTGAGGGACATAAAGATAAAAAATAGGAGGACTGAATTTCTTAAATATCTGCAAAAAGCATGTGCTGCCATGATCAAGACAGAAGAAGTTTCATACTTTATGTTGTGAATAAGCTCTGAGAAATTCGATTAGAAATTCGATTCTTTTTTATTTTTGTAAAATGCTCCATGCAATTGAAACAAGCACTGTCAAGGGCAATAGTTTTAGCTTTTTTGTAGGAATGGTATAGGCACTGTCCTAAAGGATAACCACAGCTGCCAAATGGTGTGTGAGTATGTGTGCATAAGATGGCAGTACATAGTAAGTGCCTATCAAAGGCCTCTGCAGGAGCTACAACTGTTGGTTTCACCAATGCTTGTTTTGACAGGAATTTAGTGCAAGTAACAGATTGAAAGACACAAATATTACACATATCATAGCACGCAAAGGTTGCCCAATATATCCCAAAACTATAAGAATGATACACCTTAATGGGGCACCAGTCATTCCACTGTGATCAATAGACAGTTGCTGATTATGTTGAAAAACACTAAAGTCTGAAGACGTATTTGAGGGTGGACATTTTCAGGGTAATTAGTGGAATAAATATGCGCCGAAAAGGGGAGCGCAAGCGTGAAAATCGCAGCGCACACGTGCTAAAGCAGCGCACACAGCCATTCATCGATTCATGGAATGCGCTGCGCGTGTAAAACCTGGGATGTGCGCCAAAATCTGTGGGTGGCGCACGTGGGCGCACACGTCACTAAACGGCATGCACGACACGCACAGGGAAAGCGCACATCTTGTAGCGCACACAAGAAAAGTGGGCGGAACGCGGGGCGTAACACGCAGAATGAAGAACAACGTGTGAAAATGTGGGCGTTACGGGGGAAGTACAGGAGGTAAATGCTCGCAATGCCCACACGGGCGCTAACAACACATATTCAAGGAATTGAACAGGAGAAAACCTGTGCACCAAAAAAGACGCGCTAATCCGGAAACACGTACGCCAGCAGGAAGCAGGCGTAAGCGGCCCCGCACAGCATAAATGTGCACGCAAACAACAAACAAGCTCATACCCTACGATGAATATACCGGTCCTCGCAGCAGTGGTCGTGGGACACCACAGGAGGAGGAGGATAGCCATGCCCCACATGTTTTTACCCAGGACCAGCCTTTTTGGGATGCCTGATGACCAGGTGTATGGGAGGTACAGGTTTCCACCACTAGTAATCCTAGAACTGGTCAGGGAGTGGGAGGATGACCTCACATCACCCACCCTGTGCTCCCAAGCACTGAGCCCCTTGGAAAAGGTGCTCAATGTACTGCACTTCTTGGCTACTGGGTCATTTCAGCGGATAAGTGCCATAGTTGGGGGTGTCTCACAGGCCACGCAGTCACCCTGCCTACAGCAGGTGTTGACGATCATGTCTGCACGCCCCTCAGTCCGCAGGCAAATATACATGCCCAGAACACCTGCAGAAAGGCAGGCTGTCGTCCAAGACTTTTACGGGGTGGCACACTTCCCCAAAGTGCTAGGTGCCATTGATTGCACCCATGTGGCTCTACGTCCTCCCAGGGCCACTGAACACATCTATTGAAACCGCAAGCACTGGCATTCCATCAACATAGAGGTTGTATGTGATGCCAAGGGAATCATCACCTCAGTATATGCCAACTATCCGGGGTCCAGTCATGATAGTTTCATATTCCGAATGTCACCCCTAAACCGGGACCAGGAAGCTGGACGGCATGGCGACACATGGCTAATTGGTGAGTATAAATGCCTCTGCACATGCATGCATGTCAGACACTAAGAAATGGGAAAACCCAACTAATGACAACCATTATCACCTCCCCAGGGGACAGTGCCTACCCTCTGAGCACCTACATGATGACGCCAATACGGAACCCCACCACACCACACGAGGTAAGATACAACACAGTCCATATTGCAACCCGGTGCATAGTGGAGCGCACATTCGGAGTGCTGAAGTCACACTTTCGCTCCCTTGACCGTTGTGGTGGGCAGCTGCTATATGCGCCCCCAGTAGTGTGCAGGATCATAGTGGCAGCATGTGTCCTGCACAATGTTGCAACCCAGTGGGGCGTGCCGGTGGACATGGTGGTGCCCCCACATCCCCAACCACATGCAGGGCCGCTGCGCATGGGAGGTGAAAGGGCACGTGTTGAACCAGCCCGTACCCAGCTTGTGGCAAATTTCTTCACCTAAAATCCCACCCCTGCGGAGTGCACACAGGCCTGGCACATACCAGCTGACAATTTATGATGATGACAAAAGGGACAGTCAACTGTCACAACCATACCACCCTGAGATTGTTTACCTGGAAGTGCTACATTGTGTGCATCCCTAGCTACTTAAATACACCCAATGCTGTGTCAGTAAAAGGCACACATTCATGCAGCATGAAGGACTACCCCCTTGCAAAACACTACAAACAAATAGTGGCATGTCACCCAACCCCTCCCTAACCCCATCTCAGCTACCTAACACACCATGGCATAGCATGCGGTGTGAAAGCAACCAAATGAATGCACATCACATGACACAAGTGTAACAAAGTGCACTGTCCCAAATTGAAACAGGCCACAGACAATTGCCTCTCACCAATGAAAAAAAACAGCACACATTAACAAATACTTACCAGCAAGACAAAACATCAGTACAGGATTCAACAGTGGCAACATATGACAGTAAAAAATTAAAGTAGTGCAAGTGTCACAACCTGTCTAAGGCAGTACATCGACCCCTTCCAACTGCAGAGTGTTGCTGGTAGGCAAATGTGGCAGTGTACTGCATACAACATGAACTGCATCTGCAAAGGAGACGGGCTCGTTAAGATATGATGAAGCTACATGTATATATGCAAAAGTCCTGTATGTAAAACCATATACAAATCCACCATGCAGTGGAGAAATGAACAACAATCCCCACTAGGGATGTGTACACAGTTTGGACTACAGACTGCCCACACAACTTATGGGAGCCCAATGCCTCTGTGTACGTTACTGTCACTTGGTCACACCCTTTGCAAGCCCATGGAAAGGGGAAGCAAGAGGGGTGTGTGTGTCAGGAACCCAAGTTTCTAACCCAAAGACAGGACAAGCCTGCATGTGCCCAGCTTGAATACACAGTGGATGCCTACGGGAGCCACACAAAGCAACACACTGTAACATTAATTCAAAATCTGAAAGAAAATGGTTATGAACAAAAATGTAAATACAAATCAAATATAGAAAAAGCAAAAGTAAATGTAAAGTAAAAGAAACAAATTAAATAATAAAGTCAAAATCAGAAGCATAACCAAATAAAAATAAATATATGAAAATCAAAATAACAAATCAAGAATTAAAATAAAATGAAAATAATAAATAGAAAAAAAAGAAGAAATAAAGATAACAAATGAATTAAATACTAATTTCATTTAGCAAATCGGAATGAAATGTGAAAGAACCAAAAAAATGTTTTATAAAAAATCAAAAATGGCCATGTGTGGACCGGGGTGTGGGGGCACCCAGGAGGGACGAGGTACAGGGTGCATCCCAACACCCACATGTGTGGATGTTGAGAAAAGAAAAACCCTCCATGGGCTCATGGCCTGCACGGCTACCTTTACAGTGGGAGAACTGCTGTCGCTGTCATCACCCTCTGGTGGTACATCAGATGGTGAGTGTAATATGGGAGGCAGACCATGCAAAGCCCTGGCATGCTCCTCCATGTCAGCAAGCATGCGGGTCTGAAAGGTTTGGTTCTGTAGGAGGATGGTACGGAGATCCCCATGCAGCACCTCATGGGCAGCATGCATTTCTGCCTGGGATAGTATCAGCTGCATCTCCCTGACCCATTGGGGGAGGCATAGGTGTCCCTGATAGGCCCTCCACACACTGGCCTCTTGGGCCACCCTGCACATCCTGGCCATGTCCCCTACCGTGCCCACCTCTTGGAGGTCGGCCACCTTTGCCTCCCTTACCACTTGGTCACCTCCCAACCATGGCACTGATGTTCTTGTGTGAATGGGGGGTGCAGTAAACAATTGTCCTGGGCAATTGGGGTGAAAGGGGCAGGGTAGTAGATGGAATACGTACCCTAGTGCTCTAGCAAGGCTGTCTGTGACCCCTGGGGGAAGATGACGGCTCACGCAATGCTCAGGGACCCCGAAAAAAAGCTTTAATGTGCATGTGACCCCTGGTAGCCCACATGCGTGGAATAAAGAACCCGCACTATGCTGTGGCACCCAGAAACACAAAAAGAAGCATATGCGTGGTACACGCAGGCTACAATGACCTCTGAATGGGTACGCAACACATGAGGGCAACCACAGTTGAAAAATACATGCGCGACTCACCCTCTGCCTGGAAAAAGAATGTGAAAAAGACGCGCGTGTGCGTATTGGCAACACCCCCGCTAAAATAAGAATTGAACGCTGTCTAAGTATACAAGGAGTACGAACTGGAACCGTTGTGAAGTAATCACGTGTGAACCGACAAGAAGTACAAGAATCACCCGCTCGCTCTCCACAAAAAGCACGTACAAGAAAATGGCATCCTACGCGTACATTTTAACCCAGCCCACACGTGCAACGTCACTTATGCACATACACGCTAAGGGCCTTTCCTCCAATTACACGCAATGACACCCAGACGCGCAGTTTTTGCACGTGTACAATCAACTTGCAACCGTGTGGAGGGAAAACGTCTGCGCGTGTTACGTCACAGACGCGCTTATGTGCAAAGGGCCTTTCCTCAAATTACATGCTGATGTGCAGTTTTTTCACATGCCAAATCACTCTGTATCGAGCTGGCCACGCAACAACACACGGAAGACCACGCTCCTGCCCAGAAGGCCGTTTTCCTGAGCCCCGAGCATGCTCCCACCTGCCATCTGCTGCTGCCTGCCTGCCTGCTGGCCACGTGCCCTGATGTTTGGTGCCTGCACGTCAGCCATCTGCAGGGGTCCAGTTGCTATGACCACGCCTGCTGGAACAGAAGACTCCCGACTGGCATTCCATCGCTCCACAGCCCAGCCCCAGGACCCAGTTGCCTACCCACACCTGCCTCGGGGGTTGCCATGTCTGACACAACACCATCTGGCACCAGTGGCAACCCCCCAGCAGAGAGGCAGTGGTCTGCCAGCTTCAGTGCCAATGAAGTTGGTATCCTGGTGGAGCAAGTCCTGGGGCATTATGATGCTCTCTTTGGAAGTTCACGCGCCGACAATGAAGGACGGAAGAGGATCTGGAAGGACATTGTGGCTGCCATCAACGTGGAGGGGGTGGCAGCCCGCGACATGCAACACGTCCGGAAGCGCTGGGGGGACTTCAGGTCCAGGACCCTCAGCAAGGCCCGGCGCCTCTTGAAGGCAAAGCATCTAGAGGGGTGCCAACATCCAGATGAGGGTCCTGGAACGCATACACCCAGTGCTCTACCTCCAGATCCTTCAGAGGCAGACCCGTCTGGAGTTGAGTGGTAAGTGTCCATGCGTACTGATTGGATGCTGTGCATATTGAGGTGTGGAAGGAGTGTGCAGGTTGCACATATGTCTTGGAAGGGCCATGTATGGATGTGTATGTACAGGGACATGAGCCTGCCGCATGCGAGTCCAGTCATGTGTGAGGCACATCAATGGTGTATGTGTTCAAATGCATGGTGCCCAAATGCATGTGTCGGTGCACACATGTGTATAATTATGTGTATGTACTGTGGCATGGTTGTGGTGTGACACATGGATGCTGGTTCCACCTTCATGTATGTGCACAATGTACATGTGCGTGTGTGTGTATATTTGACATGTGTGCCACTGTGATACACCATGGATGCATGTGACACCGACATGTAGGAGGCTGATTGGCAGATGTGACATGGATGCCGATGATTTAACTGCGACAGGTGGTGGAGATGTACAGATGTATGTATGTCTGGTGGCATGTGTGCATGTGTTTGGCACTCCCCGTGTTGCATGTGATGTCAGGCTAACGTTCGGATGCTCATGCTGTTGTATGTGTATGGACGGTGCTGCCTGCTGCCTGCTGCAACATTCCTGTTAATTTGCGCATGTGTGTGGGTTCAAATGATAGGTGTGTTGGGGATTGTGATGGCATGTGTGAAGTCTGACACTGCCACTCATGTGCAACTGTCATGTGTGTATCAGACCATTGTACAGTGCCCTGATGGCTGTGTTCTGTCTCTCCCTGTCTGCAGCGTCAACTGATGAATAGGGTGGAGACGGTGCGGTGGAGCACAGCGGCAGGGATCCCACCGCCAGCCGGAGACGCAAGGCCCAGTTCCCCTCCCAGGTTTGTTTGTTTGTTTGTTTGTTTGTTTTATTTCTAATGTGCTCTAGACCCGTGGGTAGAAGGGCGCAACAGGTAGGATAATGCGAGGCTTACAAAGTTACAAAATTATACAAGATACAATAATATTATACAAATTATACAAGATACAGAAATAATATACAAATTATACAAGACCGGAGTCGTAAAAGTCTGTGAATTGCATAAGAGATGGTGCAGGTAACATATCATAATTCAGCAGGAAAACAGGGATCAGTGTCGTGCCTGGGAATAGCGTGGACCGGTGACTAGTGGTCGTTGGAGATAAAATGTTGGATGGCGTTCCTTCTAAATAGTGGGTAAGGTTGATCAGCTCTTAAGTTGTTAGGTAATAGATTCCAAGTTTTAGCAGCCTTCACAGGGAAGCTATTGCCACCAATCGTGGTTAGTTTAAATCTAGGTACTACTAGGCAGTTGGTGTTGGTGGCTCTGGTTGGTCTGATAGAGGTTTTATTCTGTATTTTGTTCATGAGGTAGCTTGGGGCGGCATTATTGAGAGCTTTGTGTGTCAAGGAGATCATTTTTAATTGTATTTTTTGGTTTGTGGATAGCCATTTGTATTGCCGTCTGGTGGCGGAAATGTGTGCTCTTTTATTTATGCCAAGCGCTGCTCGCAAGGCGTTGTTTTGGAGCGTTTGTAGCTTCTGGATGGTTGATTTATTAGCACCACTGTAAAGGGCATTACAGTAGTCGATCCTGGAGAGAATAAGTGCTCTGGCCAGGATCATGCAGCTATTGTTAGAAAGGAAGGGCTTACCTGCTCTTATAAGTTTGCAGGTATAGGCGGTGGAGGAAGCCAAGGATTTAAGCTGTTTATTAAATGAAAGTGTGGAATCCAAGTAGAAGCCAAGGGTTTTTACTTCCTTGGAGACCCTAATAGTATTTCCATCGATATTAAAGGATGAGAATTCCTGGCCTAGTTTTTTGGTATTTGTGTGTGATCCCAGAATTATCAGCTCCGTCTTGTCGTCGTTCAAGCACAAGCCATGTGTGGCCATCCATGCTTGAACAACGAGATATACCCTGTTCACCAACTCCGAGTCCTTCCTATGATCCCCGGAAAGTGGGAGGAGAATCTGTGTATCATCTGCATAGTTAGTGTAGGTGATATCCAGAAGGTCCAAATCGTCGAACAAGGGTTTGGTGAAGATATTGTATAGGGTTGGTGAGACACAGGAACCCTGGGGAACACCACACAATATAGGGGTAGGGTCAGCAGCAGCTGATGGGGAAAATACTCTCATTGTTCTTTCGCTGAGGAAAGATTCTAACCACTTGATGGCCTCAGGAGAGAAATGGGCAGCAGAGTCCAGGTGCCTGCAAAGGACCTTATGATCGACCAAGTCGAATGCGGCTGAGAGATCAAGTAAAAGCAGGAGTGCTGTTCCCCCTCCATCGCTCAGCTCATCGATTTGCATCTTTAGATCGATTAGGGCGGTTTACGTTCCGTGTAATGGGCGGAAGCCAGATTGTCTAGCTCCTAGGAGCTTGTGCAGGTCAAGGTGTTTTTGTATCTGGATATAGGCAGCTTTATCCAATATTTTAAGGAGGAATGGCACAGTGGTAATGGGGCGGTAGTTGGTCGGGATGAGTGGGTCTAAGGTCTGTTTTTTGAGAAGTGGGAGCACCCAGGAGTGTTTTAAATTAGCTGGGATAGTACCTGATGTGAAAGAGGCATTGATTAATTTTGAAATGAATGGTGAGAGGTCTCTGGCCGCATCTTTTATTAACTGTGCTGGGCAGATGTCGCCCTTACAGTTGGACGGTTTGAGTGAGAGAATGATTTTTTCTACTTCTAGTGGAGAAGTTTTGGAGAAGTGAAATTTGTTGTTTGCCTCAGGTGAGTCACTATGTGAGGTATTAGGGGAATGCTGTAGATTGAGCATATCTTTTTTTCGTTGTATTTTAGTTTGGAGTGTGTTAATTTTGTTTGCTAGCGCATTTTGGATGTCTGCGCACCAAGTCTTGTCCTTGGTAACTAGGTCTGGTGTGGCTATTGGTGACTCTAGTTCTTTCAGTATGGAGAAGAGTTCTCTCATGCTAGAGTTTGAGTTAGTGATCCGTTCATCATAGGAATTCTTTTTGGCGAGGTGCACTTCTTTTTTGAAGTGTGAGGAAATGGAGGTTAGTTTAGCTTTATTTTCGATTGAAGGGCATAGTCTCCAGGAGCTTTCACTTTTTCTTTTTAGAAGTCGTAAATCTCTTAATTGGGGCGTGAACCATTTGTTAAGGTGCGCTTTAGGTTTGCTTTTTCTGAGTTTGAGTGGGGCAATTTTGTCCAGTGTATTGAGCATAATCTTATTATATTCTTGGACTAGCGTACTAGGGTCTAGATTGTCAGGTAGAGCGTTTAGCTTAGGTAGGATTGCAGGGATGACTTTTTCCACTGTAATACTTTTTTTATTTCTAGTAAGACATGGTGGTGCTAGCAGTGAGACCGTAGGAGAGGGTCTGACTGTAGATAGGTTAAAGGCCACAAGTGAGTGATCTGTCCATGATTGGGGAGAGATGGAGGTGATGGAGACTGTGCAGTTGTAGTCCGCTATCCAGTCCAGTATTCTCCCTTTAGCATGAGTGGGTCTGTTGACTTTCTGAGATAGGCCTAAGGCGTTGATAATATTGGCTATATCTAAGGCTTGTTTGTCCATAGGATCATTAAAGCCAAGGTTAAAATCTCCTAATAATAGAAGCTGGGAGGTAGGTTTAAGGTTGTTGGTAATTAGACTATACAAGTCTTCCTCAAAGGTGCCGAGAGGACCTGGGGGTCTATATATTAGGTGGATTGTGAGAGTTTGTATGTTGTTTATCTGGAATTTAACCGAGAAATTTTCGCAGGATTGTAGGATTTGAGGAGGAGATGTTCTGAGAGAGAGGCTTAATTTAGAGATAATGGCGATTCCACCACCTCGTGAGCCGTCCCTATCTTGTCTTGTTATGGTATAGCCTTCTGGAATGGCTAACATTAGCGATGGGCCAGCTGCATTGTGTAGCCAGGTCTCGGTTACTGCCAGGAAATCCAGATTGTTTTCTGTAATAAGGTCGGCTATGTCGAGGGCATGTGCGACAAGGGATCTCACATTGAGGAGTGCTCCTCTGAGTACTAGTGTCTCTTTAGACATGTTAGCTTGGCTGGGGGAAATTAAATTGGTGTCTATGAACTTGTACTTTTGTCTTTTAATTTTAGTGGCATTTGTTATTACAGTCTGGTGAGGTTTTTGTGGGTAGGTTGTCATCTCGTCGGGGAGTGAGGGGTCTGGTGCCACGGCCACAGCTGCCGAGGGTAGGTCCAAGAGACGGAGGTCAGAGGTGGACTCCTCGACAGCAGAAGGGGCAGCTGAGACCCCACAGGGGCCTATGGAGGAATGTCAGGTGTATTGACCCACGTTTGAGTCATTAAGCTGCAACATTTGGTGCTGTGGGCTTAGAAAATTCAAGATGGCCAAAAAGCCCACATGTGCGCCAGAATCCAGGAGAACCGCGCAGTTTGTGCGCACACCAAAATGGTCGCCTAACCTTCCACCCACCAGTGCGAGCGTGATGGGCCAGGGGTGCCATGAGTGGAATGTGTGCCAAAGGAAAAACAGCAGTGCCTGTTAGCTTAAAAAGCCCTTTGAAATCACCTTGGTTTCTCTGAATGCAAGCTTTCAAACATTGCAGGATATTCAAAAATCTCACTGAACACCAGCAGACATTTGGCAGAATGAAGTTTTGTGTGCATACAAAATCTGGAAAGAAAAAGAGCCCAAAACCATGTTCATAACAAAACTGGCTGAGCTGTGGAGGTCAGCAGCTTAAGTTAAACTGAACTGAAAACCACTAAAATTGAAATGTTTAAATTAAATGAGGGACCTACTTTTGAGTGTCACATAGTTTGTAACTGTTGAAATGTCATAGTTTTGAACTTAGAATCAGCACTCTAGCTGCATGTGTAAAAATTGTCAGTTTGATTTGAATGTAGAAAACTGGGAACAAAAAGTGACATTTAGCAACCTGGCTTAATGAAACTGAATTCTGCCTGAAAACTACCCCCAACAGGAGTTGAAACTGGATCAACAGCTGTGTTCCCAGGCCTGGCTGCATTCTGCTGCCCCACAAAAAGGAGGTCACATGGCCCTGTTGATTGAAAGGGGAGTGGCAGCTGGGGACTGCAGGAAACTGAACAATGGGCCTTCTTTGGCTCAGGCAAATGTTATATTGGGGGGGCCGTAAAGTGGCTTCCTCTTGGGGGAAACTGGGAGGGGCAGTGCCTCTGCTAGCAGCTGAGCTTGGGGGAAGTGGATAAACCAGTTATTCCACTCTGTGATGTGGGAAGCCACACCCCTTTTTGACCAGAGCATAATTTTAAAAAGATAGATAACGCATAGTGCGGACTGGTCAAAATTATATAATTAATATCATTGTTCTTGGGATTTTTCTGTGCACGTTTTAAGAGGCGTTAGGACCCTGTGTTGTATTCTGGGGGGTTGCTAGCGGAAAATAGGGTCTCACTGCAAATGTATGCATGTTAAAAATCTGACACTTTATCATCCGAAACCCATCACCCTGGTGCACATTTGTGTAAAATCTGGAAAGGTTTAGAGGTCGTTATCTGGATGTAAAGGGGAGAATTCTGTCATCAGTGGACACGACATCGTACAAAGACAGGGATCGGATGGTTTGGTGCTACAGAAAATATGTAAACTGGACCTATAATATGATAAAAATGGTACATAGATAAATATGTATTTGGATCAGAAATAGATTTGTGTGCAATTTGACAAGGGGAGGTTCCTCTGACCATAAAACCTACAGCATCACTCTGACACTCCATTTCTTCCCCCCAATCAAGGGAGAGAGGAAAGTTTGGCCAATGATAAGTGAGAGGGGCAGGCTTAGCTAGGCCCAGGCACACACCCATTTTCAAAACACATAAAAAGGGCCACAGAAACCCAGGTGGAGGACAGTCAATTCCATTTTCTGCGGGACGCTCTGCCGGGAGACTCCAGACTTCACATCCATCAATCTTCAGAGACCAGAAATTTACTTCAGAACTTAAAGCAAGGGCTTAAACCCACAAACTGAGAACTCTTCTCAGCAGGCCTCAGCATCCTTAATATCATCTGCAAACTATTCCACAGCCGGGCGAGCTGTCTGAATTCTGTGGCAAGAACTTTTGCCAGTACCCAGAAAGCAGTGTTACATCCAGAATCCACGTGATCCGGACCGGAAGCAGACCAGAGATCCAGAGAACCACAGGCCGCTGTATCCAGAGAGCTGACCCAGATCGCTGTGAAGTGCCGAGACCAGAACCGGAGTCCAGTCCAAAACCTGAACAGATCCATGGCGAGGCCCATTCCTGCCCAAAATATATTGTGAGTACCGCCAGAACTGTGCAGAACCCAATCTCTTAGTTAAAATAATCTAATTCAAGCTATTTTAACCTAATTAAAACAGCCTCCTAGAAATCGTGTCATCTGTCATTTTTAAAGCCGCACAACTGTCACCTGTCAATTCTGCAGCTGCAAGCTGTCACCTGTCATTTTGAGTTTTACTTTGAATCCGAAAATCTACCGTTATTAATCCGTATCTCCGGAACCATTTGTGCTAGGAACGGGATTTAACTTTCATCTGAAAGCTTAGAATCTAGGCTTTCCTACGAACCTAGAACCGACTTCCTACTCCCCATACTTTTTCTGTAATCGCGAGACACGCACCCACGAAATTTACCACGATTTGCGATTTGGCCCGATTTCTTCATCTGTAGAAATCAGCAGCTTTTTGCTTCTCTTTGCTAAAATTCGTTTGCAATCTGCTAATCATTCATAGAGCATTGCTAAAGTGAGCCTGAACTAATACCAACAAGCATCTCTCACTCACCCTGAACCTCTAGAGGGAATTAAAAGCAATTTTAGCACCTTTTCACTTCCTTGCAAACCACATTAAAGTAATTCGCCTGTGTTTAAAACTCATCCCTGTTTTCCCTAAGCTTGCTGGGAGAACTGGAACTGTGTATTGCATTATAAAGTGTGATTTGTTGGGATTCTTGAAGAGTGTGTGCTCTCCTTCCATTTCTTGTATTGCATAGGGGGGGAGTGAATTGTCAAAAGAAAAAGTGATCATATTACCTTTTGCTAAAATCAAAACAAGTTATTTCTGTACTGCATTTTATTCCACCTTGCGTTTCCTTGAACCATATAAAGCATTCTTTCCCACCTTATTCTTCTGTTCCTATTCATAAGTTACCTCTTGCTGACTACTGCTCATATTCACAAGTGTAAAATCCATTATCAATTTATTTATAGAAGTGTGATATATATATATATATATTGTTTACATTTCCAAATAAACCTTTTAATTTGCAAAACAAACCTACTTCTTGGCTCAGTGGGGTCAGGGGGATTCCAAGAGGGGGGTGTTATACAAGGGTTGTCATCCAGAGTACTGAACTGGATATAAAAATACATCAATAAGGGTTTTCCTCAGCATCCCAGACTAGGCATTGACTTAGCTGTAGTGTTGATTGAATATCGCTTACAGGAAGATGGCACCGAGTCATCCAGGTTGGTTGAGGGTTTGGTTGAGTAGGAGGCCATGGAAGGGCCACACACGGGGTCTGGAGGGGGGATTCCACTGGTGCTAGTGGTGGAGTCCAGGGGCAGGGACAGGAGGCAGCACAGGCGGCCGCGGAGGTGCCTGTGTGTAATCCTGTCACCGATCCTGTGACTGCATCATCCCGCACCAGCAGGGATACCTTGGTCCAGACCCGTTTTCAGGGAGGGGATCAGCTAACAACAACTGGCCTTCCTCTCCCTGCGGATGTGGCAATCCGGGACCGTGTTGAGCCTGTTCTGGCTGGGGTGGCATTACATCAACTTGGCATCTGGGATAACGTGCAGGGTTCTCGTGAGGACGCTGCACGTTACTTCAGATGCCTCGTTGACCGTGTCGACTGGCTAGGAGGGATCACCAGTGCTAGGTTTCTCCATGTGCTGGGCCTTATGCCGACCCCCTCCTCAACTGAACCACCTATGCGCCAGTCGTCCTCTGTGCCATCTTCCGGGCCAAGTATCACCTGGCCACCCTGTGGAGCTGCCTCTGACCCAGCGGCCAGGCTGGTGGAGGACACATCCCTGCCACAGTTGGGAGTCAGAGGTCCAGCAGGGGTGGCCACCCCAACAACTGGACCCCAGCAGGAGGAGGACGTGCAGGCATCAACAGGCAGGGCACATGCACGGCAGCAGCAGGATCAAGGTGGGGGCGATGATGTCTCGGGCCATCAACATCAGAGGCGCAGGCATCGGCGGGAGGGCAGGAGGACCCTGATTGGGAGTGTCTTCCATGTGGCCGCGGTTGGGCCAGCAAATAGATGTGGAGCAGCGGCGGGCGGAAGAGGCACGGCTCACTATGGTCAGGGCGTAGAACTCCATGCACAGGTCTCTGAGGCGGGCTGAGTGCCTCGATGAAATTCGCAGGGAGTTGGAGGTGGACATGGCATTATCCCTGCGAGACCTCGGGCCAGGGAACAGGCCCGCCTCCAGGACGTTGAACAGGAGTTTGATGATGCCCTGGCCCAGGAAATCAACAAGTGAGCCGTAGGACTTGCCCACCGCCATTGTATATAGTTCATTAGTGTTAGGTTTCCTTTCTATTTTTCTTTCATTTGGGGCGCATGAACTATGCCCCACCTGTTTGTATATAGTTATTTATTATATAGGGTTTTTTGTAGGTTTGCTTTGGATTGTTGGGCTCATGGACCCTGGATTTTTACATTGTATATAGTTCAGGACTGGATTTGACTTCATTGATTTTTTTTTCCCATGTAGCAATGGTTTTCTATTTTTTTTTACCTTTGGATTTGGTTTGATGGACGAACCCTTTGGAGCCCTTTTCATTTGGATTTATTTGGATTCAGCATTCATATATTTTTCATTAATATTGGACATCCAGCCTTTTGTTTATTATTTTTTTTCTTGTGTGATTTTCTTTCATTCCGTTGATTTTGTATTTAATACATTTTGATTTCATACTTCATTTGTGTGGTATTCTCTCATTGGTTTCGTGCATGTCACGATGTGGGTTTTCTCATTCACTTGCCCCCATTGTGTGTGTCTGACGGACATGTATTGATGTGCATACTTGTCATTTGGGATCTATCATGACATGGGGATTTCAATGTGGAATGGATGGAATACTTGTTTGGGTGTTTGGACTGGGGTGGCGTGGGGTGGGATTTGGGTGGCCATAAGGGCCATGAGTGTGGATCGTGATGACGTGTTGTGGGGGGACATGAGTCGGGGCCTGCTGGCAGGTGCCCGTCACTGCTGGGTGGGTGGGGGTGCAGGGGGACATGAGTCGGGGCCTGCTGGCAGGTGCCCATCACTGCTGGGTGGGTGGGGGTGCAGGGGGACATGAGTCGGGGCCTGCTGGCAGGTGCCAGTCACTGGGGGTGGGTGGGGGTGAAGGGGGACATGAGTCGGGGCCTGCTGGCAGTTGCCCCTCACTGGGGTGGGTGGATGGGTGGGGGGACATGAGTCGGGACCTGCTGGCAGGTGCCCGTCACTGGGGGTGGGGGGACATTAGTCAGGGCTCACAAGAGTGCTCACAAGTGCATGCTGCCATGTGAGCTGCCTGCAGGTCATGGTGAGGGTTGTAGGGTAGTCCCCTGCGGTGTGGGCTGCCTGAAGGGCATGGGGAGGGGGGAGACCACACACCCGGGAGGGCCCATGATACCAAATAGCGTGTGAAACTCCCCGCGTACACCCCAAATACACGTACCCCACTCTCACCTGGAGTTTCGCGTGTGAAACTTCCTGCACACTCCCAAAATACACGTACCCTGCCCGCACAAGGCCTATCGCGTGTGAAACTCCCCGCGTACCCGCCAAATACATGTATCCCACTCTCGCCTGGAGTATCGCGTGTGAAACTTCCTGTGCACCCCCAAAATACACGTACCCCGCTTGCACAAGGCCTATCGCGTGTGAAACTTCCCGCGCACAACCAAAATACACGTCCCCGCTCACACAAGGCCTATTGCGTGTGAAACTCCCCGCGTACACCTCAAATACATGTACCCCGCTCTCGCCTGGAGTATCACGTGTGAAACTTCCCACGCACCCCCAAAATACATGTACACCACTCTCACAAGGCCTATCGCGGGTGAAACTCCCTGCGTACACCCCAAATACACATACCCCGCTCTCGCCTGGAGTATCGCGTGTGAATCTTCCAGCGCACCCTCAAAATACAAGCACCCCGCTCGCACAAGGCCTATCGCGTGTGAAACTCCCCACGTACCCCCTAAATATACATACCCCGCTCTCGTCTGGAGTATCGCGTGTGAAACTTCCCGCGCACCCTCAAAATACACATACACCGCTCGCACAAGGCCTATCGCGTGTGAAACTCCCTGCGTACACCCCAAATACACATACCCCGCTCACGCCTGGAGTATCGCGTGTGAAACTTCCTGCGCACCCCTGAAATACACATACCCCGCTCTCGCCTGGAGTATCGCGAGTGAAACTTCCTGCGCACCCCCAAAATACACATACACCGCTCGCACAAGGCCTACCACATGTGAAACTCCCTGTGTACACCCCAAATACACATACCCCTCTCTCGCCTGGAGTATCACGTGTGAAACTTCCCACGCACCCCCGAAATACACATACCCCACTCTCGCCTGGAGTATTGGGTGTGAAACTTCCCGCGCACCCCCAAAGTACACATACCCCACTCGCACAAGGCCTATCGCGTGTGAAACTCCCCACGTACCCCCCAAATACACGTACCCCGCTCTCGCCTGGAGTATCACGTGTGAAAATTCCCGCGTATCCCCCAAATACACGTACCCCACTCGCACAAGGCCTATCGCGTGTGATACTCCCCGCGCACCCCCGAAATACACATACCCCGCTCTCGCCCAAGGCCTATCGCGTGTGAAACTCCCTGCGCACCCCCGAAATACACGCAGGCACCCCATCCACCCTGCCCATGCTCCACAGGCAGCCCACTCACTCTCCCCATGCCCCGCAGGCAGCCCATCCACCCTGGGCATGCCCCACAGGCAGCCCATGCCACAGGGGTTGCTTTTTCTATGCAATTTACCTGGCGCGAGCGGGGTACGTGTATTCCGAGGGGTGCACCAGTACATTTTCATGCTTTTGGGTGCCGTGAGTGGGGTGCGCGTAGTATTTTCACGTGATTACAGTGTACCAGCCCTGTAAACTGGTGCATGGTTAGCGCGGCCCTTTGCGCTGCATTGGGGATTTCAATGCCTTTTCCTCGCGCAAGGGGCATTCTTGGGGGCGTAACTGGCGCTGCGGGATGTTCTCTGCACCAGCGCTCAAAATGGCTTGGTAATTCCATGAATACGCGGTGCGCCAGAATGCTGTTTAGCGCAGACGGCTGGCACACGCTGGCGCATGCTCCCTCTCTGCGCTGCTCGCGTGCGCTGCCTCTACGCTGAAATATATGAATTACCCCCTTTATTTTGTACAATGTCCATTCACAATATTGCCCATAAGTGACACGTGTTTCAGCCTTACTTAGGCCTTTATCAAACCTGGGCTATACATATCCACCAAGTCACATAAAGTTTAAGGAAAAAAGAAACATCATAAGATTGTCAACCCATCAATATATATAAACAAAATAGTAAATTGTGCAAAGTAAAAACAGTAAGGTCAGATGATAATGACCAGTCAGTACATATAGGAGCACACTTGTTTTTGTTTTTGTTTTTCTGTTCTACTTTTTGTGTTTTACATGATTAGTAAATGTTATATATATGTAAGAAAATTATATGATAATAGTTTTGTATTTTGTAAAGGTTTAAAATAAACCAGAAACAAATAAAAAATAAAAAAAAAGAATAAGAGCACACTATTATATTGACACACAGATAAGTCAAGGTTGGCAAAAGGGGGGATTTTTGGGGGGAGAGAGAGGTATACAAGAATACAGTTCAATGATCATGTGAATTGCATTCATCAATTTCAATCTACCATTATACTTCCAATACCTTTGGTGATCTACAGTGTGAGGATGTGGTATTCCATGTATGCCCAGCTCACCAATCAAAAGGTAATAAACGGTGCCTCTTAATAAGTGATTTATAATTTTGAGTTATCTATACCAAAACAATTCTTTGCCATGCATATTCCCAAATAAATCAAGTGAGCAAATTTATCGCTACTTGTGTGGGTCAATGCCTATTTCATACATGTTTAGTGTTCTCTTCCTGGTATCAGACACCCTGAAACTTTCATGTTGTATTACTATTAACGTTTTGGCAAAGTTGTATTGAAAGATCAGGATGCAGCTCACCTGGTTATTCTTAAATAATTGTAGACCTCCTTCATTGGAGTTAGACCATTGAAAATCTGTGGGATAGTTCCCTTGACCCTATAACAGTATATTCATACAATGACTACCATAATGCATCTGCAAGTGCATTCCTCCCCTATAACATAGCCATATATGGGTCAATGAGCTGGTTTGTCGTATACATGTATCCGCAAACATTATGAATATAAATGTGTCCTTAGATTAATGGATATATAAACTTGAAGTGCTGTGCATGCATGTATTCACAACAGGCGACCAGGGGCGCTGAGTATGCGGGTGCTCTGGGGCCCGGCCACCGGCCAGGAGAATGAGTTCGGGGCTGAGCCCCCTCCGGGCTGGGACGGAGAGAAGACACATGTCTCCCTCTCCGCTGGCCGTCGCACTGGGAGTGTCTGCTGTTATGCCCAGCCTCACTAGGCCAGCAAGAACCTGTCACATTTCTCACCTCGGAGAGCAGTATATTTACTTAAGCAAATACACTGCTCTCCGAGGTGACAACACAGGGGTTGAAGTGAAGGCAGAGGAAAAAAGCCTGCCATTGGGGATATCAGTAGTCCCCCCCCATCCTCCCATGTTGCAGCTGAAGGCTTAACTACTGGCTCAGCTTTTACATGGCCCATGATGCCAATTATCAGCATTGACTTTAAAAAAAGTGTATTTGTGTGCATGTAGGGATTGTATGTAAACATGCATGTATGAATGTATGAGTGCATTCATGCGAGGGAGTGTGTAAGTGGTTGTATGTGTGTATGCTAGGATGTGTTTGCAAGGTCACACCTATGAATGAATGCAGTGTGAATGGTGTACATGGGTGGGACTGCGCGTTTGAATGAGCACACAGTCTAAATGTTCTGGGTGCTGTGTGAACGACAGATCAGCTGTGTGGGTGCACGTTTCTGAATGCGTCCATGTCTGTGTATCTGTGTGTATGCACGCTGGGGCCTGGGAAAGGACATTGGAGCATGAACATTTTTTGACAAGAGCATGGCATGTTTTACTTTCATTTTTGGAGCAAACGAAAGCCAACTTGAGTGTTTTTATGTGATGGTGGGGTTGGAGTGGGGGTGGTGGGGAATACTGTAGTGGGACTGGCCTGGCTGGGTCTTACTGTGGCATGGAATGTTGTACATGCATTAAGGTCAAAGGCAGCATGATGAGTGTTCTTACATGGGGAGGGCATGTTTCCTTATTTTGACTTGGGTTTTTATTTAACTGGTGTTAAGGTCAAAGGCAACATAAATATTCTTTGGACATCGGGGGAGTATAACATGAGTGCAACATAAGTGTTCTTATATGGAGGGATTTGTGTAATGATATACTATTTATATAGCGCTTTCGCCAAAGAGCTGTACAGAGAACAAAGTTACATAAAACTTATCACCAATTCCCATTTTTAACTTAGCTGGAATTCACTTTCAGAGGCTGAAACCTCAGTTCTTACTAAAGGCCTATCATTTGTACCAACAGGCCGAACTGACTGGTATGACTCTGAAATGGAGATTCAAACTTTCCTACATAAAGTAAGGCTACGAACATTTTTTCAAGAACACAATTTAGAAGCAGAGGAACAAGAGGAAGACACTAGTTTGCACAATCCCTCTTCTTTTACAACCTCCGATAGTCAAATACCTAGCAAACTCTTAACATTCGAAAGATGCATTTTGCAAGATTTTGCCAAACTACAAACTAAAACAATCAAAACTAAACACAATTTAACTCTAACTGAGAAAGAAGCTCTGATATCGCTTCAAAAAAACAAAAATATCATTATTAAACCATCGGATAAAGGTGGTAGTCTTGTCATCATGACCTCCGACCAGTACAAAAATATGGTGCTGGCACTACTTAATGACTCAAACAGCTATACTGTTCGCCGTAAAGATCCAACACAAGAAATATGCCAAGAGATCTCTGAAACTGTGAACTTCGCTCTGCAACGCGACTGGATCTCCAAGAAGGAATCTGAATTTCTTATCAGACCACGAGGCAGAACCCCTTGTTTATACGCGCTCCCCAAGATACACAACGACCCTGTTAACCCACCCGGTCGTCCAATAGTTTCAGGAAGAGGCTCCATCCTTGAACCACTTTGTAAATTCATCGACTTCTTCCTGCAACCAATCAGTACAAAAACATCTACTTACCTCCGGGAAACCACACATACATCACCATTTTTGAGGGCCTAGAATTTAACCCAGCAGAACAACTCTTGGTACAAGGCAAAGAAATCAAGCCAGCGGATATAAACAAGTCCACTATAAACAACACAATTTGCCTTGTTTCTGGTTGTTTCCCCTCTTGCCAGCGATGTAGGGGGTACCCATCTATTGTATTGCTGAACAACTCTTGGTAAGCATGGATATTAAATCGTTATACACAAGTATCCCTCAGGAAGAAGCAATCGAGTGTGTCAGGGAATGGCTTACCGCTGAAACCTCAACTAACAGGACTCCCACCAGATTCATCCTAGAGCTAATGTCAATCGCGCTCCATAAAAATGTCTTCGCCTTTGACAACTCACTTTACCTGCAGACGAAATGCACCGCCATGGGCGCAGCCTTTGCCCCTAGTCTGGCTATTCTGTTTATAGCAAAATTCGAAAGGGACTTTGTACTCTCTAACCTCAACAGATGGCATTTCCAGATTAGCTATTGGTCCCGGTACATAGATGATGTTATCTTTATATGGACCGGTACCACCCCTCAACTAACAACTTTCTGGACCTGGCTGAACACATGTAACACTGATATTCAGTTTACCATGTAGCATAGCAATTCTGAGATCAAATTCCTGGATTTATCCATCCGACAAAAAGATGGTAAACTGATATGTGATTTATACCGTAAACCCACGTCCAGGAATACTTTATTGCACTATGCCAGCAACCATCGTGCCCACACCAAGGACAACCTACCCTACGGTCAATACCTCCGAATACACAGGAACTGTACTGTGCCCGAAGACTTCAACCGACATGCTGAGAGCCTAAACACCGGATTACGAGTCAGAGGATACCCTAGAAAACAGTTAGAACAGGCCAAGAAAAGAGCACGCAATAGCAACAGGGATACTCTTCTTGAACTACAACGAGATACCCCTGTCACTAAAGAAGATCGCCTCACATGTGTTGTCACCTTCAGTACCCACACCTCACAAGTCAAGAAGATTATCAACAAACACTGGCACATAGCACGCTTGAACCTCCCGGGTGAACCAACCCCCAGATTTGCCTATAAAAGGGCAAAAAACATCAAAGAATACTTGGTACACTCCCAATTCCAACCAAGTAGAAACCCCACACGGACACTAAGACCACTACAAAGTCACCACCCATGCGGCAGCTGCGTGGCTTGCCAATTTACTAAGAAGATGAGTAGTTTCCAAATCGGACAAAGAAAATGGACACTGACGGATCTCACAAATTGTAAGAGCCAAAACATGGTCTATTGTATCGAATGCCCATGCGGCCTTCGGTACATAGGCCAAACCACAAGAGCGATCAATATTAAGATCTCTGAACATAGGTCCAGAATTAGATGTAAAAATTTGACAGCACCCATAGTGGAACATTATATAGCGGCCAACCTCACACCAAACAACATCCTCTGGTGGGTAGTTGAGAAAATAAAGGGAAGCCCTGACACTCAACAAAGCCTTCTGAGAAAGGAATCCAGACGGATCCATCGACTGGACACTTACCACAACGGTCTGAATGAAATCTTCCAGCCAGTAATATAAAGACACACACTAGACTCCCCATGCACTACAAGTTACATTCCAAAATTTGGGGTAACAAATCCCAGTCTATTTGTATGCACTTTTATATATTGCAAAGGAGTTTCGTCTTTTCTAGACCATCCACTGTGACTATTTGAATACTTCGCCGCATGGCCTCCACTAGTCCTCCCTTCGTGAGGTCTCACGCATTGGTCAACTCCTTGTGTGTCTGGACACTGCCCCTATGTTCTGGCTACTACTCTACCCCTTTGTTTGATCTATGATCACAGCTATTTATCTGCCAACATGTGGTGAGATACACAACAATATGAAACTAATACTCTCATACACCTCCAATTTGTCCCTCCGTAAGTATGGATAATTGCACTTCTTCCTACAAAACTTCTGCTATTCATTTTTTGCTTCCAGCACTCACCGCGGCCATTTGCTGCCTTTAAGATTTCCTGTGTGGAAAATGTAGACTGAAAAGCACTGACTTTCGCCTCCCTGTCGCTCCGAGTGGCCCACATCCTAGGTTGCCTTGACAAAAATCGTAAACACTATCAGAGCGCATGTGCGCTCACCATAGCAACGGGCATACCAGCAGGTAGACGCTGCACGCCTACACCCTTCATTCCAGGCGGAACGGCCGTGACGGCGAGCATCCAGCCCTCACCCGGCACACCTTTCTGCTGACTCATGCAGCAGCGTCTCACGCCGTGCAACAGGTAACGTCCGCCACATATGCAGAATAACATCTGCTCTCGCGGATATCTAAATGGTCTGCCCCATCTGTTCTTTCATCACATTTGCCACGCGAATTCATGCGGCCATTTGCCCTGCACAACCAGTGCAATATAACTGGCGTCTCTCTGGCTGTAATCACGAATCTGGAGCTACACCCCCAGTTACTTTGAATTTAGTTTGAACAACTATGACACCAGATTTTGCTTGCCGTCCAGCAAGTGCATTTTCAATATATAAAGGTGACAACTATCAACACTCGGCCCACCTTTAATAAGTATCTCGAAGCATAACACCTTACTAGAAGCAATGCGCACAGCCTATTATTTATTTATTTTTTATTCCATTTAATCTTCTTAGCTGCAGTACACTTTCAACCTCACTCTAAAACGTGGCTCTGGCAATTTTGCATTATATTTTGTCTTTTCAGGAACCACTTACCAACAAGCCTTGTTTCACCACGTGTACCTGCCATTAAAAGAATTGGACTACACCAAAGCAGCGATACTTTATCCAAACCAGGTACAAATAGAACTCGCTGCAATGTTTCCTTTAAGAACCATATACCACGTGATACACAGAATCTAAACATTAACAGTATAATATAAGGCTTTAGAATTCCATCTAAACAAGCCCTTTTCCCCCCTTTTCCTCCCCCTTTTTTTGCTTAATTTTCCTTCACAAAAAAGACCCACTTGTGAGATCTTGACTAAAACACCCCAGTGGCCATTTACAGGACTGCTTCTGTTGCCCGGTATCCATCTCCGTGTGGCCTGTATGTGAGCACTTGGGATCGAAGCACCGGCAGGCAAGCCTCCCGACCGGTGCTGAGAGTTCTTAATAAGTATACTAATGCCCTACTTTCACGGGCATCCGCATCCCTACCCCACTCACCTGATATCCATATCATCTCCACAGGGTCCCCTTATAGGAGCCCTGATGAAGGCGGACCTATTTCAATAGACTACCGCCGAAACGTGAAGAAGACAGGGAACCCAACTGAACATATACATCCCTGCCCTTTGGAACTTATTCCTTTGTTCCAACAATCAATCTTCACGTTAAGGCGGACCTATTTCAATAGACTACCACCAAAACGTGAAGAAGACAGGGAACCCAACTGAACATATACATCCCTGCCCTTTGGAACTTATTCCTTTGTTCCAACTATCAATCTTCACGTTGGCAAGAATACAAGATATCTTATACCTAAAGACCCTGCAGCATTAATTGCTTTGCACAGAAACAACTACATGAGGGACTACAAAAGAAATTTCTAAAAAAAGTCCCCACTTTTGGGAGCCATGATGCTAAATATCTACTGAACTACTGAACTATTATCAGGCATCTGTTTCTTTCTGCATCCCATCATTTGTTACATATGTTTTTTAGTGAATTAACTAAATGACATTGTTCTCTTGCTTATTGTTTCTGCTTCTGTCATATGTTTGTTTCACAATACTCCTTTGTACTTTTTGAATTCTTCACTGTATGTATCAAGTGGATGTATTTATTCCCTTTTATGCCCTTGGTTGAGATTGTAATCACATTGATTTTTTGTTATATTGTTTGTTAAAAATATATGATTTACAACTTTTATGAATTGTGATTGTCTTTTCTTCCTATTCATAGTGTTTATTTACCAGTTAACAACTGTCATTACTATTTAAATGCTTGTCGTTGAAATATACAGCAAGTATACTTCATGAGTGGAAATTTCCGAATTGCGGCTGATTTAGTCTTAGGATTTCCATATTAATGGGAACTTTACTGTGTTAAAGTTAATTGACAGATTTATAGAATCAGATATCTGTTCACCCTACATGTCTGTGTTCACTCTCTTAAAAGAAGAACTATTAGTAAGGGTACATTCCTATGTTTAGATGTCTTACAAAACTTATCACCAGCAGAAGTTTTCACTCATTTAATGAGCTTTATTTATTCATTACATTTATTCACAGCGCCCACACCCATAAGTATCACAGCACTGGTACAACTTGGTGAGCAGAGAAAACAGTACAGTACAGAGTAAGAGAGAGGTAACAAGGTGCTAAAGCAACATACTAGTACTAGGTCCATAGAGGAGGGTAGAGATCAGGGAGGTAACTTTGAAGTATGAAAGGCTGAATTGGCCCTACCAGGATTTGAAGCTGCAAATCACAATCGGAATACAACACTGTGTGCTCAGCCTGCTGAGCTATTTTACCTGCTAGCCAGCAAGAGCATGTTTTCTTACTATGGCATTGCAGTTTATTACTGGTGTTAAGGCCAAAAGCAACATGAGTATTCTTACATTGGGGTGGGGCCATACGTGCAGCATGCAAGGCTATGTTTTCTTTGCTGTGGCGTGACATTTTTTACTGCCGTTAGGGAGCAAATACACCATTCTCATATGAGGAGTGGGGGATTTGTGTAGCCAGCAAGGATATCTTTTCTTACTGTGGCACGGCTTTTTTTCACTGGCATTAAGTCAAAGGCAAAAGGAGTATGTTCTTACATGGGGATACTGGCATGTATTGGGAGAGCTAGCATAAACCTGTAGTATCCTTACTGGCATTATGGACAAAGCAAACATGAGTATTTTCCTATGTGGGAAATAGTGGCATATATAGGTGCACCAGAATGGACATGTGTGAGCATAACCGATATGAACATGTCTTTTACACTTGCAGAGTACTGGCATATAGTGGGCAAAGGCATTATGAAAATGTGTTTGAAAATGCTGCTGTGCATTGTTGGTGGCTTGCCAACTAATCAACCTTTTATTTCTTACCCTGCAAAACCGATTGTAAACCGTGTGGCTTTTTACCTAATGTATCACAGAAAGTGTACTGAAAAATGCAGTATTTTAGCCTATTATTTAAAATCTTTTCTCAAGTGGACAACCCTCCCTTGATTGGTCCACCCTCCCTTACTACTCTCAATACTCTGTCACTCCTGTGCATTTGGCTGGGGCAGAATAAGTGACCTTCCTTCTCCGGGCTCTTCTTGGTGTGGACCCTACTACATTAGCTGCGGGCCCCACTTGTTACAGAATCATGGCTACATCTCTTGTGAGTTGGGGTGAAAGATGGATGTAATGGGCCAAAGGAAAGCTCAATATCTACTCATACTCCTGGGCTTGGGGAGGGGGCAGTAGGAGGCAGGGTTGGGGGGGAATCAGTAGGGCAATAGGGAGTAGGGGCAGTGATGACTTACTGGTATGCAACTGGGAGGCTTACATCTCCTTCTTACTTGACTTTAGTATATGCAGTACATGCTAGCCAATGTTTCCACTGTTCTGCGCCACCCCCTTGCACCAAGTTGGCGACTATGTGCAAATGCGGTCATATAACTGCCAGTGATGTTCCTTCTCTATATTTGCGCACCCCCTAGGAAATTCATTAGTAGGCTCCCCTGCAGGCGACGGTTCCAGATCATTTGTGTGCTATTCTATTAACATTGTATTGTCTTAAGGTTTTTACAAACTGCCCCATGATCCATTGTAACATGCCACCATCATTTAGTTGCTGGTCAAAATGTAATTGGGGCATTCCCCAAACCTCAAAATTAGTAATTGCCTTATGAAATCTCCAAAGAACACAATATCTGGCACTATATTCTAAATAGTCCCACTTACCTTATTTTTACAGAAGGGTACACTGGTCGAAAAGCACCCTACGTGCGTGTATTCACCACGGGCACCATTGTAAATCAGGTATTTATTTTGTAACACTGTTTGATGTCACACGTTGTGCGCGTGACATCATACATCCCGGCGGCCATCTTCGAAAGCCCTGAAATCGCTGCATCTATTAAAATATGTTTCCTAGGATTAAAAAGCATGTTAAAGGCTGATGACTTAACACACTATACAGCACACATTTAGCACACTATTACATGGTATCCATGTTAGGTCAATTTTTCATCCATGACATTGTGCTATTGCAATATGGAAACCTGCCTTTCTTTCACAATGTCTTACAGCTTGTCACTACACAACTGCTTGGCGCTCAGTAGCTCTTCAGAATTTTTCTGGGCCGCTTCTTTGGCAGTGTTTAATCTGAGCATCCCTGTCTGCTAACCTGCCCTTCACCACCTCAAGGTGAAAATACAAGTCTGCAGAGAGGTAGATCAGTTTAAAGTTCTCTTGTTTGACAGTGTAAGTCATATATAGCCTCTGTAGGGATTGGTTTAATGGGCCACATTCATCTCGAATGCTTATGCCAACTGAGGTGATTCTGTCTAACATCTCTGTCTTCCAAATTTCAATATCTGTACCTGTCCAATCCCCTTTCAAATACAACGTTGAAAGGGCATGGGCCTTGGCCACAGGTACTGCTATGTCAGACATCTCTTAGTGTAAATGTAACAATTCTCACTGAACAGAAAGGCAAACCTTTCTTGCTGCTATTTTACCACTGTCGCGTAATGACTTAAAACACCAAATTCAAACCCTAATAATTTTCTATGTAACAATCTCTACTTCTGTGCACACCTTGGTATCTCCTTAGGAGGCTGCGGTATCAATACCATATAATTCACTGCAACACAAAGCTTCCATGCACATTCATGAGCTCTGCACATTTTAATTTAAAAAGGTCTATGTTGCAATGACACTAGTTATCCCAAAAATTATATCTCGATGGAAACATCAGTTTTGTAGGATGTCTTAGTCGGCCAACATCTAATTCAGGGGAACTTTCCACCCACCCCAAACCCCCAATTTAATAACATTAATTCCTTACAGCTTCCATCCCCCTTCAGCACAATAAACACATACGGTTGCACAGAAGTTCTATTTATTAACAAAACAGAAATGATTGAATCAGATTAAAGATGAACAAATGGTTTCTTCACAAAAGGCCAATGATAAGACATACTCAACACACTAGCTACTTCAGTTTCCAATGCTACCATTATCAAGATAGAGACTTTTGTAACACATTCACCAACATGGGTATATATGCATTTAATTCACCCTCAGCATGCAGGCACCATGGATTGAATGGATGAGAGTCCAGGAGGAATCTTTCATTTCTGAAAACCAAAAAATTAGTTTAAAATATCCTTGCTGATCCAATTCTTGAAACTTCCCCTTTACTCAAAATACAGCCCCTAACTCAATAGAATTGCAACAGTATTTTAGACTCTTGCAACATACTACTAGACCTTCATTTATGTAGGTGGCTTGTAGAAAGGAAAGTATGTTCAACATGTATGTAGGCTAGATTCCCTTCTGAGATGTTTCTATTTGATTATTGTGTAAAAGAGTACCTTTCTCACTTTCAATGGGAATCTTTAAACAGCGAATAATCACCATCTCCTTTTCGTCTGAAACAATTTAGCTTTAACAACAGTATTCTACTCAATAGCGTATCCAGGAAGTGACTTTAATTGATTTATGTGTCTAGGTATACACACAGTGAGATGTCCTATGCTTTTCTGTGCTAGTACATTGCACAAAAAAGAAGTCCAAGGATCTCCTCATATACAGACCTTAAGTACGATTTCATTGATCTATAATTCCAGAAGCACATACGCTTATGAAATATTTACTTATATCCCAGGATGTACAGCCAGTTGTTGTGTTATATTAGGTGGTCACACTCAACTCAGGGAGTTCCTTTCCCCTCCCAAGCAAGGTGGCGTGCACCCAAAGTGCTTATACAGATTCATCTTTAGTGAAGCCTCAAACCCATCTTGCACCAATCCCAACAAATACCCATTGTACCACTAATAGACTAGGAACCAGGCCTTGGTATAGTAAGAATATATATTTATTTAAGGTTTCAGAAAAAAGACTAGCAACCAACATCACCTACCAATGCTGTGGCACTACACAATATCACAAATCTAAATTACTTTCCGTTGTTAAAACAACACAGTTGGAATTTTGAAATATGCCATCCAATTTACATCAGATTCAATTGCAAATTAACCAATAGAAAACATTCACAACACAATGGAAACATTGTTTTGGCTTTATTTTGAGAAAGGCAATGTTTGAGAAAGAAACTCAATGAGAAAATCATTTTGGCTTTACTTTTAGAGCGACAATGTTTGAGAAAGAAACTCAATGGGAAAATCGTTTTGGCTTTAATTTTAGAAAGGCAATGTTTGGAGAAAGAAACTCAAATGAGGAAATCGTTTTTCAACACACATACTCTTGAAATGTAAGGCTTGGTAATTCTGACTTTGGTATCACTGGGAATAAATGCAAAAATTAGTTTTTGCACAATTTGTTCTCCAAGGAAATGCAGGGTTTGGAGATTCTGGGTTTGGATGCAAGGGAATCAATGTGAAATTTTGTTTTACACCCTCCCCATTCACTTGAAAAGTAGGATTTTAAGGTTACTTCTTTTGGGATTCAGGACTTCCCCCCCCTACTGAACAGAAGTCAGGGGTTTCAGTCACTCAAGTCTTTATTGTCTATACCAGCTCTAACACACTGGGCATGAACTTTGTTAGCTTCGAACTCTAACAACACTCAACCCGTGATTTTCTATATGGGAATTAATTGATTTAACTTCAATTCAATGTGCTAAGGATCTACACAGCATCCCCCGTCCCCACAATTTAATGGAAAGGATTAAGGCAGGCAGTTCACAGCACAATTCAATTGAAATGGATAGGGTGATTTTCTATAGTGGAATTCATTTGAATTGGATTTAATACAATGTGCTAAGGACCTACCTAGTTTCACCCACACTACCCACTAATGGAAACGGATAACGTCAGGTAGCTCCCTACACATGTGATGGCTTTTGGATTACTCTACTTACATGGGAGGCCTTGATTGTGGGGCAACAAGCTAAACAGCAGGGCTCCTCTGAGGGCAGCACAGATATGGTCAAGGACTTCAGTCAATGATTTTCTCCTACACCCAGACATCCTCTGCTCCTCTGATGGGGTCCCAGATAGCTTCTAGATTTCCCTTTCACTGTCTCCATGCAAGGATTGAGGCCTCTCTACTAGTTGTTCCTCGCAAGAGTCCGGCAGTAGACTACCTCCAGGAATAAAGTGAAAAGGCCCTGTTCTGATGCAAAATTGACCTCTTATAGGGCTGATGACCCTCCTATATTGTCATAATTCCCATTGTAAGGATTGGCTAGCACCCTCCCTTTACCTCCCACAAAGACGTCCACTGGCTGCTGATAGGACCTGAAATGGGGAGGTAAGGGTTATGGAAGCTGAAGGAGGAGGAAAAATACATCATCCCATAATGACAGCTGGGTTTTACCTTTCTGGGTTCTGAAAATCTAATAACATGGCAGCTATGCTAATTTTTCAGATAACTGCATAAATCTCTATATTTTCTAATTGTACATTTTATGATGAGTCGGAAAATACTAATTTTATTTCGGCACGTCCTTCCTGGGCAGAGCCACCATTTTTTGCACTTTGTGGCTGTGCCGTAATAATTACAACTCTAACACTGGATACTTCAAACCTTAATTTCACCATCTACCACTTTAGCAATCATCCAGTTCCTCAGACTTATGAAAATGCCAGAAGCATAATTTTGATCATAACTCAAATTATGTACATCACAAAAGGTTTGTTTTTACATGGTCCCAAATGGCTTTTTATCCCCTTTAAAATGAGTCTGGGGTGAGTTCAGAGAAACACACAATGCTCTCTTTATTTAGGAAAATGTGTTCAGTGTTAAACATATGGGTAGGTTCATTTTTGGCCCCACCTTTTCGCCTCTAAGTTTCCATTCTCCTTAAACATGTGACCAGGTAATCTGCCCATGCAAATGTTTATTCTACCCCCTTCTCCTGAGCTTCAAAGGGTCTTTGCTCAGAGCTAATGCACACTTAATGGGGAACCTGACCTTAAAGGTAATTTCTGTTGGTCATCTTATCTGTAAATCCCTGCAGTCCCGATCTATCTTGCAGCATTTCTTATATTTGTAACTGAAGCTAACCCCAAAGGTCTTGGGTTGAAGTTTCAGCTCAGAGAGAAAAACAAGTTGCAGTTCAGAATTCTGAAAGGCTAGCATATTACGCGTACCCACTGTTTACATGTAGCTTTCGATACTGCACCAGGGCCTGTTCACAATATAATCTTTCTTTATATGCTGTATAAACAGAAATATTCTTCACACAAATAGGCCATAGTTCCATAAGGAACCAGTGTTCAAATTTACACCAAAATAAATATGCCTTTCTCTATACATGCTGTGATTTTATATGATGAAATTAATTCAATTTATTCCTGAAAACGCAGTCTGTCATTTGACTTTATTTCTTAAACGTAAGGCATCATTCCTGATTTTTAGCTTCCGAATGCCCAGTGTTTAATATGTATCTTTTCTTTCTATGTGCACTGTTGCAGTTTTTGTCACGCTCATCTGGTCTCCATGGGGGCGTTGCACGAAGCTGAACGATGAATGTCTGCATGTGCGTTGCACGAAGCTGAGTGATGAATGCCTGCACGTGTCTTCTCTGTTTCACTACTTCTTCACAGGGGAGCGTTGGCCTGGAATGTTGAAACAAGATGTTAACCAGCCGTGAAGGGCGGCTAGGCTCCCACCTCCCGTAAGTTCCTAGTGCCCCTCTCTGCTTATGCCTCACCTTAGGTGTTTTAATGTCGGATTCTCTGTCCTGCAACTGAATGCAGGGGCGCGGTAATGTTCCAGCCTCTCTTCTGGATCTAGTTGCGTCACTGATCCTGCGGGCTGTAGCGGAGTTCTGAATAACTGTGACTCTGTAGCTAAGTCTCTATGCCAATAGACTCTTGGTATAGTTTGCTTAAATGTTCTTAGTTGGCAAAGTTCTCACTATTGTTCTTATTCCTTTACAGGTCCGGTTTAGGAGGGTGCCAGATGAAGGACTGCTGTCTCCCCATGACACCGAGCAGAATTCTTGCAGGTGAGTATTAGCGTAAGAGCGCGGCGTCGAAATGTACAGAAAATGGTTCTTTTCCTTTGCGCGACTAACATGCTGTTCTTTCTTTCCCGTTCTGCAGGTGTGGTGTGGTTTGGCTCCGGAGCGTCGATCGCGTGAACCGCTTCAATGGAATACAGGAAGAGCACAGCCTCCGGGTGAGTATTGGCTCTCGATGCATGTGTTTCCTTTCTGCAGATGCGGCGATCCTGAGAGCGGCAGAGGGAAAGGCCTTTCGGATGGACTGGTTCTCAGGTAAGGACTCAACCAGTGTTCTTGTTCTCTCTTCCTTTCCTTTCTCCACAGGTGCTGATGGTTCGTGGCTCCCAAGGCAGGCGTGGCTGAAGACCGGGTAAGTGGAGCTGAGCAGACACGGTGAGCGTTACACTGCAGGAGTGCAGAATAACGCGAAGCGTGTTCTGTCCTTAGGGTGTGGTTTATATAGCCTTTCAGTGCCAGGTAAAGTAGTCCTTCCAGCCACACCCGAAGCTAGACTGTATGGCTCAGTTCTTTCAGGCTGGGCTATGTGTGTTTCCATGCTCTCTGCAACAAGATGGAATAATATGAGCCTGTCACCAGGACTGACTCCAGGAAGTCCTAAGGCAACCGTTTGGGGCCTTAAAGGTGCCCATGGGTGCCAGCAAATGGTGTTGGCTGGTCTGCTCCTGATGTCTGGGGGCATGCACCATGACCATTTTGAATCTGTCAAAGTGGGCATTTTTCCTTATTAAACAAATTCAGCATCTGCAATGCCACACGTCTTTTTGGAATCCATTGGACATTGGTAGTAATATTTCAGTTCTGAGACGCACTTTTCTTCAGTGAATGCCTGTACATTCTAACAAAATGGAGGGAGGCCCATTCTCGCTCATTCAATAGGCCTTTTCTCAAAATCACTGTTTTGTGCTGGCTTTTATATTTCAATGGTACGCCACACTTAGCCAGTTTCACTCTCACAATGGCGCCTAGCATGGCCTCTCCATCTCTGTCGCTCTGGGGCTGTCTTTCTAGCCCACAAATTTTCTTTTCCCCTTTAGATCATACTCACACATGAATTTCTTTTGGCTTTATCAAAGACAGATGGACACCCTCTTACAGCTAGTTCAATTATGCCCATCTAGGGACAGGTGGACATTAGTCAGCAAAATGGGATCAGCTTTCATCTATGGCCTGTCTGCTATTTCTTCCACTTTCGAAGGCCTCAGGCTTTAACTCCTACTAAGCCTTACTTTCAGGGTGTTGGTAGTAATCCAAAATGGATCCAAAGGGAGAACAATCTATTCCTTCTCCTTCCTATTGTTATCAATTCTTCTTTATCTTCATCAGTCAGTAAGTGAGTTTGTCTGTCAGTGTCTGTCCCTGATTGAATGTATTTTGAATCTTATATAGAACAGTGACCCCCATCTTTTTGAGGTGAATATACTGTCCCCAATCTAATTGCTCAATGTTTGTGATTGAACAGTGTTCCAAAAGTGACATCACAGTAGACATACCCGTCTGCATTCATTGGGCATATTAATGAAGGAGGCGATCTGATGGGTGTAGCTTCTAAACCCATTTTCCATCCTATTTAATGTGATGTCATCTCAGGGATTTCTTGCATCAAATATTGAAACATTTTCAGGTAAAGAATTTCACACATATTACCACTTCACTAATTTGCTCACCAGATTTCGCTCTCTGGCGCGAATCAAATGAAGAGATTCTTATCATGATAGGACCAATGGTTAATTACTAACAGATTTTGGTTTATAACTTGTTGATACTTTTCTGCACTAATTGTCTTTCCATCTCAGAGACGGGCTCATTCCTGCGGACATGGGCCTCATTAGGAGTTTGGAGGTAACTATGGCGCTATTAGCGCCCTGGCTGCCTCCAAATCCTTACTGACTCCGCCCTGGTGAATAGAGCTATTACCGGACCATTCCAAGGTTGGCGGGCGCGGTAATTCCCCATTCACCAGGGCCCTTCCCCATTCCCATTTGAGCCCCCATAGGGCTCAATGGGAATGGGGAAGATGCTAGTAACGGTACCGCAAATTGCGGTACCGTTATTAGCACCAAACTCCCTTTGCGGGTCCCGTCCTTAACGCCTGGTAAAACCAGGCGTTAAGGGAGGACCCGCAAAGTGAACTCGTAATAGGGCGCTAAGGGATTACCGGTACCGGTGCCCTTACCGGTACCGGTAATCCCTTACCGCCCGGGTCGTAATGAGGCCCAGACATATGACACACTGATGTGTGCCATTTCTTTGTGACAAAATACAAATTCGCCTAATTTGCATAATTAAAAATCACATTGGCAAAATCATTTTTGGCAAATCATCCTTGTGCCACTGAATTAACCTTGGCTGCAACCAACAAATCAAGCCACCTTTCTAGCAATTCCTTACTGACAAGCTTACATACTTATAAAAGAGATGGGGTGATAGTTATGTAGACTCTGTTTTCCTTCTTTAAAATTGGGACAAGTTCAAAGAGGAGCCACTGGAGTCTCAGCTAACCTCAAAAACGAATTGAAGTTTCGACATGAAAAGTGTCCACAAATATCAGGGGTAATCAGGAAAAATCCTCTCATATTGTATGTACAAACAGAGGTCCGCACACCCCCTTTCAAACAGGCTAGCACCAATTTAATTTCCCTTAAATCGAATGCAGGTACTAAAAAACGACACCCTTGAACATTAATTACTGGAGCCCGATTCACATGCACTGGTGATCTGTATAGCATGGTAAAGTGCCACGCGGGCTGTTTTGCAGTTTGGTGATAGAGATGAATGGGGAGAGGAGCTCAAAAGAAAGATTGAAAATGATAGTCCAGTAGTTTGCAAAGTCCTCGCACAATTGAAATGTACAATTTCATAGCCGAAATATGAGTGTTCTTGTTCTTCCACATTCATTAGAGAATAATGATTTGCTGCGAAAAGCGAGGCTGCTTCGGCACACAAATTGGAAGCATAATTGGCAATAAAGTGAGCAGGGCATGTTTCTGTATTACTGCACTGTTCTGCAAAATGTTTCTTAGAATTCATTCTAAAGGGAAATTTAGATGTAGACCAAGTAAACTCTTGGGGTCTAATTCATGGAACAAAGTTCTTACCTGCTATAGAGCAAAGTGACTTTGCACTGCCAACACACATGTTCCACCGGGCCTAATTCACAGAGCGGTGAATTAGGCCCATTTAGCGAAGTGCAAAGAGTACTTTTGCAGTGCAAAGAGACTTTGCTCCGGAAAAATGAACTTTGCACCACTCTGTGAATTAGGCCCGGTGGAAGGTGTTTTAGGCAATGCAATGTCACTTTGCTCCGCTCTGAACGTTCCATGAATTAGGCTCTTACTCTCTTCAAATGATTGCAATTCTTAAAGTCAGGGCTGGCTGATAGCCGAATATGAACCATGCAAGCAAAGTGTTCGTGTTGTTCTCTTTGCAAATGATAAATATCTTCTGTTGTGTGCAGGTGAGTAAAGCATGCAGATATGTCACCTGCATGCAAAGTGATTTTCAGAGGCCGTAAATGATGTGTGAATGGGAAAACTAGGTACAATCTATAAAAACAATTGAAGAACAATCCTCTAATGGCTTACCAGGCACGGTTGCCACAGCAAATGTATGCTAAATCTAAAAGTTCTACATTTACTTTTATGAAACATGGATTTCAATTCATCCCACGTTCAGCAAAATGGTTGCGCGGCGCATCCAGAAGTGTGATTCACACTCAAGAAATGTCTCACTGCACAATTGTATATGTTAAGGACCTTTTGGTGAAAAAAAAGAGCTGCACAATACATGTTCCAATGTGTCTCCTTTTGTTATTTCTTTCAGGGTGCTTAATTTTCATGCTGTACTGTAAAAGGTCCATGTCAGGAGTAAGAGAGAACTCTTGAGGCTAAGTTGAACCTTTCGGTGTTCCTACCCCAGCTTGACCCCCAGTGCTCTCTCTACTGCAGCTCACACCTCAAAGATGAATTGGTCTCCCAGAATTATCCGCAGTGGAGGACAGACCCTCCTGCGGCAAAGTAACATGAACACGTGTTAAAGGGTCATCCCAAAGAATCCATGGCTCCCAGAGGCAAGGCTCGGTGAATGTACTGTAGAAGCGGCCAGCGGGTTTGCGACCAGGCCAGAGTGCACAAGTGACACCAACCTGGCAGGCGGTCTTCAGAATCGCCTCATCTGCAATACTGCAGTCGGGGTTCTGCGGCAGGAGGAAGGGGAGACCTCTAGAGTTTACAGTGGACAATTTGCAACACACCTGCAATCTTCAAAATAGGGAGCACATCTTTGCGCACAGTCCAAGGACAAAGTGATATTTTAACCCCACCATCCCTGCTCCCATACAATGGGCCACATGTTATGCTCTGTGTGCCAAAATGGAACCCCATCGTGCCTGCCAGGTGGCGGTGCCCGAGGATCAGGCCTAGCATTGCCTTTTTGCAGCACTGGACATCCTCCGGGCCTGCCACTAACATAAACACCAGCCCTACCCCGGTGAATGCTCACCTTGTGGATCGTGCTTGATTGTTGAATCCCACTGGTGAGCTTTGATAATTGCTGATTTCCTAGCGTTTGACACATTGCCTTTAATTTGGGAAAATGTAAGGCCTGCATTTAGTTTGTTTCCTTGCTTGCTTGGAGTCTTTGAACCTATTTTAGCTTACTGTCCTTCAAAGTCTAATAAAGCAGGGATTACACGGACTCGGGGGCAATGATGTCTCAGCTGCTTTGGGACATGGTTCTGCATTTTGCAATTTGCAGATAAGCTTCTACTGGAATGGGCCTGGGCGCACCTGCATGTTGTGGCTTAGCCCCCTTTATGCAAACTGCTCTATAGAAGGGTTGGTGCTGGGAGAACACAACATCCCATGTGGGAGAGTGCTGGCATTACATTTCCTTATATGCAATGTGTGGGATGCATGATAAATGCTGCCAAGTGTTTAGTTAATTAATGTCTGTTATACACACCAGAGGGGGTATGTCTCCATTTTAATGTGCCACTGGTGACTTTTTTCCAAGTCTACAATAACTTAGTGCCTGATTTGTGGAATTGTTTGTGTGCCGCAAAATGACTTTGCACTGGTGCAAAGTCACTTTGCACTGACTATGCACTGGTGCAAAGTCACTTTGCACTGCAAAAATACACTTTGCACCACTCTGTGAATCAGGGTGTTTGTTGGCAGTGCAATGTCACTTTGTACCAGTGCAAGGTCACTTTGCACCATGCCACAAATTCCATAAATCAGGCCCTAAGTATCCAAAGGCATTTCTTGAAGATGTTTCTTGTTGTTACATATGTTGCCAGTGGATACTAAAGGGATATTACAGAAACTTTGCTCTGTTGCAATTTGCACTAGAGCAAGAATTGCCCTAATGCAAACAATATGTTTTCAATGCATGTTTACAACAGGCAAAGGACTAGGGCTAAGGCAAACATTGCCCTGGTGCAAACATGTATTTGAAGAATATGTTTTTTGCACTTGGGCAATTTGGGGATTGTGTACTTGCGCCCATTCAAAGTTTCTGTAATATGGCCAATGGTGTCTTGTAAAACTTTGTTTCAATTCAGCACCCGTGGCTCTCAACAATCTGGAAAGGTGCACACCCAAGGCGGAGTCATGAAGCTGGGGGCATGGCCTACACCCCTTTGGCAGCTTGAATGTGCCACACACATGATTTTAAAGGCTTACATCTAATCCAGTTTCAAAAATACATTTAGTCCAGAATGGAGCAGCATGAACACTGCAGTTCCTAAATCTGTCTTAATTTACTTTGAGTGCATGGAGCTCTGGGTATCGGAACATGTGCCCTTTAGTAGTTGCAATATCCTAGGAAATTGCGATGTGTGGGAGAATGGAAAGTCAGTCCAGCGATAGTCTCTAAAATCACACAGCCAGCAATAAAAGTTATCAATCATGTGACCAGAAAAGAATGATTGAGATTTGCGGAGATAAGAGCATTTCAAAATACAATAGAGCACCAAAGGAATCCATCTTGATAGGTCGTGACCTGGTGGCTGACTATCAAAAGTGCTCCAGTGCCTTTGTTAGAAGTCCTGCTTCATCTTAATTGGGTCAGTTATAGGTTAAAGTAAAAATGCCCAAATGAAAGGGCTAAAGATCCACGAA
Organism: Ambystoma mexicanum; assembly: GCF_040938575.1. Classification (NCBI taxonomy): domain Eukaryota; kingdom Metazoa; phylum Chordata; class Amphibia; order Caudata; family Ambystomatidae; genus Ambystoma; species Ambystoma mexicanum. Next base: position 869,613,833 of record NC_090936.1, read on the forward strand.
GCGATCACGTGTTTTCCTTGAAGGCATCCACGCATTCATTTAGATCTGCATTGCCCAAGGTCTGCTCCGCTGATATCACCGGCAGCACCCCGGTTTCCTTCTTGCTGCATTGTGGAACACAATTTTGTTTGCACAGGTGCACATTTGTACAATTTATTTTGCTCACTCGCACCCATGATGGGCAACGATAGGAACACAACCACCGTCATCCTGGTGACTCTGTAAACTGCGGAGGTGGCTTGTCTCAGGCAGGCAATAGGTTCTTCAACAGACTCTCTTGAAATGTGCTATAATTTCTCATCATCATTGCCTGAATGGTTAATCATGGGAAACCTTACAGAAGTTTGCGACATTCCTGACATCGACATTTGAAGCACATCGCTTTAGAAGAACATTTGCGAATGCATTTCCCAGAGAAACCATATCCCGCGAGAAGGAGTCATTCAGTCCTGACAAGGTGCTGTCAAGCCTCTCCTTGGAGTACTTCCTCAAATGTTACCTTTCAGTCTTAACAGGGCTCATTAGCTGGGTTGCCAGCACTGCTCGCTTTTCGGTTTCTCTTTTCTGGCACTTGGATGTCAGCCACGGCATATTTCTTCTCCAGGTCTGTAAACAAGTCATCATTGCCAGCACACATACCCTGGATGACAGCCTCTAGAATGGTTATAGCATGATTGGCAGAACTGAGATTCTGACTCGCCACCTGCAGTACGTTGCCTACTTATTAATGGCATTCACAAGTGGCATTAGCATACTTAACGAGACAATGAGTGAAAGGATGACAGCGCTTTTGTTAAACTTGCTCCTTATGCCGTCTCTTTAGTTCATGTTGTGCTGTCATCAGTTTGTTTAAGAGCAACAAAAGGTCCGCCAATGTTGCTTGCAACAGCGTTGAGAGTCTCAGCTGTTCAAGACCCTCGAATATCAGATAACTGTTTGAGTGCCAGTACTGGGAGCCCAAGAACTTGAGCAGAGTTTCTAAAAATATCCTGCTCATGCTACTTCCTGCAAAGAAAGCCTGCAATGCTTCCAGGTGGTCAACGGAAGGGAATGCAAGCCTTGTACAGTGCATCAATCAAGGCAAGGGTCAAGCAGTGGTCAAAGCAATGCACACCAGGTACATCATGCGGACACCATGCCTTTACAAGAGCCTGGACCCCCTTGTGAACCCCTTTCATTGCTGCATCCCCTCAGCCGTACAGCCATAAGGAATGGACAGTCTATCCTACCGTCTGCTGGAGGGATATTAGAGTCATGTGACTTTCCAAAGACTAGTCAGAGTATCTGACAAGTACCAAGACTTGCTCACGATGCCAACAATGCACAGTTTCAACCACCAGTACAGTAGCCCAATACCTACCACTCAGCCTCCTCTTGTGGGATGTATTTACCCAGGCATCCGAGCCCTACCTCAAAACTGTGCAGTACTGACATGGAAAACATCATGATGGCCAGAGCTTCCCAGAAAATGCACAGGGAAATGCATGAAGAATAGGCTGCCACTCATTTTTGCCGATGTTGTGGGCACAGAAGGACACTGCCTAAAACCACCATTGGACTACCCACACAGTAGTCTGAAACCATTGGGAATGGCAATGCTGATTGCCAAAAGCAAACCCATAACTGTTGGGAATTCATTTTCTTAAATCCCAAAAAGGGGTGCAGTACCAGTACTCACCACTATCCAAAAGCCGGCGTTTTAAAACCACCAGATTTTGTAGAAAACTGAATAAATGAACCCAAAGCAAGCCAAAGAAAGACTTACTGAGAGGTGGATCCAATGTAAAGTTATATTCTGAAGTGACTTGAAGGTTTATAACAAGACTGGCTGAGCTGTGGATTTCAGCAGTTTAAGTAAATGTGGACTGAAAGACACTAAAAAAATCTAAATGTTCAAATTGACTGAGTGACCTACTTTTGAGTGTCACATAGGTTGAAATTGTTTAAATGTCATAGTTTTAAACTTAGAATCAGCATTCTAGCTGCATATGTAAAAATGTTTAGTTTTATTTGAATGCAGAAACTGGGGAACAAAAAGTGACATTTTATCTGAAACTTGGCTTGAGAAACTGAATTCTGCCTGGCAACTACCCCCATCAGGAGTGAAACTTGAGTCACAGCTGTGTTCCCAGGCCTATCTGCCTTTTGCAGGCCATACTAAGGATATGCCATCTCTCTGATAATTGAATTAAGGGGAGCCCCCACAGAATACAGGAGCTCTGAACAAAGCCCTCTCCTGACCCAGGCAGATGGTTTATTGCAGATGTCGTAAAAGTAGCTTCCTCCTGAAGCAAAGGGGAGGGGCACTGCCTGTGAGAGCAAGCTGGCTTGGCAGAACTGGAAAAACCAGAAATTCAACCTTGTGCTGGAGGAAAACCACACCCCTTTGGGGCCAGAACATAACTCTAAAAAGATGAATAACTCATAGAGCAGACATGTGAAAATTTTATAAATGATACCATAATTCTTGTGGTTTTTCTGCCCACATTTTAAGAGGTTTTTAGAACCGGTGGTATGTTCAGGGGGGTTTTAGCGGAAAAGAGGATATTACTCAAAATGTGTGCATGTGAAAAATCTGACACTTCATCAACTAATGTCCATACTCCTTGCGCACATGTGTGTAAATTTGGGTTAATGTCCGGTATTGCAAACCAGTTAAAAAGTGCAAAATATTGCCATTTCTGAATGCAAGCTCCCAGGAAGAGCAGAGTTTGAACAGGGTATACCTCTTGTAATGCATGATGGGTGCATATGATTTTAAAACAATATGTACCTCTGCAAATATGTATTTGGTTCAAATCTAGATTTGTGTGTAAGTTGACAGGAGGAGTGGACTTTCTGCAGGCTGTAAAATGACATCACTCTGACACAACTTAGCTCCCCCAATTAGGGGAGAAATGAAAGCTTGGCCAATGATAAGTGGAGAGGGGTAGGGTCTAGTGATGCTGCACACACACCCATTTTGAAAACACATAAAAGCAGACAGACAGGACAGATAGGGACCTTCAAATCCATTTGCAGCTGGAAGCTCTGCCGGGAAAATCCATACTTTACCTCCACCTTCAGAGAGCAGACATAGAGACTTCAATCTATTCACCTTCAGAGCTGATCCAGACCACTGTTAGCAGAACCAGAGAGAGCTGACCCAGATCACTGTGAAGTGCAGAGACCGGCGTCCAGTCTAAAACCTGACCAGATCCCTGGCGAGGCCCATTTAACTCAAGAATATAGTGTGAGTACCTAGAAAACTGTGCAGAACCAATCTCTTAGTTAAAATAATATAATCCAAGCTATTTTAATCTAAGTAGAACTGCCTCCTAACTGTCACCTGTCATTTGTAAAGCTGTCACTTGTCATTTTCTAGTTGCAAGCTGCACTTGTCTTTTTTAAACTTTAAAATTTCAGATCTGAAAAACAACCTTTATTTAATCGCTCATATCTCCGTGACCGTTTGTGCTAGAGACTTGCAGTAACTTTCATCTGGAAGCTGAGATCCTAGGCTGTCTTAGGACCCCAATACGATCGTGATAGTCCTTGTAGTTCCTCTGTAATCGCGCTCGGCGCATTCTCAAATTTAGCCGCAATTTGACATTTTACCGCGATTTGCAAATTTCTTCACGTGTAAAAATCTGCTGCTGCTTGCCTTTCAGTTGCCAAAAATTCGTTTAACCTGCTAGTTACACCCTAGATCCTTGCTAAAGTGAGCCTGGACTAATATTAACTAGATACCACTCACCCTGAACCTCTAGAGGGAATTAAAAGCATTTTAACATATTTTCACTCCATTGCCAGCACATATCAAAGCATTTTGCCTGTTTTCAACTTCTGTAGTCTAAGTTGCTGGGGTGAACTGAATTACATTTAATTGCATTTCTGAGAACTGTGTGCCTTCCTTCAATTTCCTTGCATTGCATAAAAGGGGGGGGGGTGAATTGTACAAGAAAGTGATTACATTGTCTTTTGCTGAAATCCTATCAAGTTATTTTCTTTACTGCATTTCATTCCACATTGCATCCATTTGAAACTATAAAAGTATTGTTGCTATCTTATCCATTTCATGTCAACTCCTTAGTGATTATCAAGAAGTGTGCTAGTGCCAGATTCTCCGTTGTTAATCTTTATCATATCAGATTAAGTGTGATATTCAATTATTAAATTATTATAAAGCGTGATATATATATATATATATATATATATATTGTTTAAATTATCAATTAAACCTTTTAACTTGCAAAACAGAACTACTTCTTGGCTCAGTGGGGTCAGGAGGATTCCAAGAGAGGGGTGTTATATAGGGGTAGTCATCCAGAACGCATGAACTGGACATAAAGATATATCAATAAGGGTTTTCATTCAGTATTATAGACTAGGCGTTGACTTAGCTGTAGTGTTGAATTGAATCCTCTTACACTCTTTACATCAGAAGACATACCTGCCTTCGCTGCATACTTCCAAATGGTTTTTCAAGTGTACCTATTGCAAGCCTGTTCAGTTGCTTTCTGTCTTTGCAGACCAGTATCAAATTCTGCCGGTAGTTAATGCAGCTCTAAATAAACTCCACCAAGTAGGGCATGGGGGCATTTCCCTACAAAAATGGAAAAATGGGTCAAAATCGTGAATTCTAAAGCACATTTCTCCCATTATAGGGATTACCAAGTATTCAAGCATAACAAGACACTGACAACGCATGTATTAGAATGTGGAATAACATACTGGAAGCTTTTAGCCAAGTATTTGCTTCAATGGGATGTGGGAGATGAGGAGAGTAGGCAGGAAGCGGTGTGGTGACTGGGAGAGAGGATAAGAGGAGCAGAGAACCCACTAAAAGATCCATGGTGCAGAAGCCCGCCAAACAAATCTCCAGAGTTCCTTGTAGGCCAGTCCAGCGCTGTGTAAGGACTGGGAAGCAGATGTTGTTACTGGGGATGCACTAACTGCAGATTCCCCGGGAACGCCTGCGCTGAGTTTTGGAAATAAAAACAAAATAAGGCTTGATTGCATGAGGCGGGCTGCCAGGGCCCCGATCGCCATCATTCTTCACCTGACTGCCATTGCAGGGCTTACACCATTGGACTGCTGGCCTGGTAAACAACTTCTACCCATTCTTCAAGTGAGCCTTCCTACCCATCACCTCACCCTTCCGCATTCAAAGAAGAGTGCTGACCTCACCTTGACTGTTTCTAAAGGCCTGATAGGGCTGGCGTCACATTAACGATAGCTCAGCAGGTTAATGCACATATCTGTCTGGAGCCTGCAATTCACAAGGATATAAACTATTCTAAGATTGCTCAGCTGGTTAATGTACCTTTTGTGGTGATCTGTGTGCTTACTTGCAACTCACAAAATGTTTGAATCCAGATAATATACCTCTGTGTTGATGGACTAGCTGCAGGGATATGTATTTGCACTACAAGCCACACTTTCCTCTCTTTGAAGGATAGTTCAGCAGATTAACATACCGACTGCAGAAATCTATTAATATCTGCTGTGGGTCAAATGTTTATATGACTCACCTGGAAACCGCTTTGATCATTTTAGAGGATCTTGTTGACTCAAGATCGAGTTTATTTTGGCATGCCTTGTGGTCGGACAATGGGGAGAATCTGGCAAAGGCCTTAGTTACCAACTTGCTGTCTTTCACAAGTTGGAGCAGAGTAGTCTGGGTTGTTTTTATCAGATCTCTTCTGATCACGCTAGGTTGGGGTTCCTCTAAAATGAAAGATGTTCCCCTTTTTTTGCCAATAATAGAGAGGACGAAACGGCTAATCGCAAAAGGGGACTTACCGGGCCATTCCGACATTGGAGGGCGCGGTAATTCCCTTTCACGGGACCCGGATCCGGTACGTCCCCATTCCCATTTGAGCCCCCATAGGGCTCAATGGGAATGGGGAGCATGCTAACAACGGGCCCGTTAATGACGGGCCCACTGTTAGCATCCTGTTCTGCTAGCGGGTCCTGCTCCACACGTCTGGTCTGGCCAGGCATTCAGAGTGGGACCCGCTGCAGAACTCGTAATGTAGCGGCCCGGTATGAACGGTGCCGGTCCCTTACCAGCACCGTTTATACCGTGGCCGCCACAATTGTAATGAGGCCCAATGTATTAAAAAGCATTTGACATTTGATATTTTCTATGACTTGATTTAAGCACAGGATCACTTTTAGAAATTCGTGTAATTATTGTTTTAACATTTATCTGATCATATTATAATGTGAGTTTCATGATATTGTAAATCTGATGTAACACTTGTTATATGGTTTTATGGATCATCGATCCGAAATAAATTAAGTGACGAGACAAATGTTTGAAGTCAAATATTTGAAACCTGTCCCGATTGACAATTCATCGGTTGCAGATGTTACAAAAACTGCAGCACCTATTTTACCTAATAACCCCAGAGGAACACACATTACACCTATTCTGAAACCAATGCATTGACTGTACTTATTGTATCTAATGCCCCCAGAGGAGCACATATTATGCCTATCTTGAAACCATTGCATTGGCTGCACTTATTGTATCTAATACCCCCATAGGAGCACATATTACGCCTATTCTGAAACCATTGCCTTGGCTGCACTTAGAGGTGACATATTACGCCTATTCTGAAACCAATGCATTGACTGTACTTATTGTATCTAATACCCCCGGAGGAGCACATATTACGCCTATTCTGAAACCATTGCTTTGGCTGCACCTAGTGTATCTAGTACCCCTAGAGGAGACCATATTACGCCTATTCTGAAACCATTGCATTGGCTGCACTTATTGTATCTAATACCCCAGAGGAGCACATATTACGCCTATTCTGAAACCATTGCCTTGGCTGCACTTAGTGTATCTAGTACCCCTAGAGGAGACCATATTACGCTTATTCAGAAACCATTGCATTGGCTGCACTTATTGTATCTAATACCCCCAGAGGAGACCATATTACACCTATTCTGAAACCATTGAATTGGCTGCACTTATTGTATCTAAAACCCCCAGAGGAGCACATATTACGCCTATTCTGAACCATTGCCTTGGCTGCACTTAGTGTATCTAGTACCCCTAGAGGAGACCATATTACGCTTATTCAGAAACCATTGCATTGGCTGCACTTATTGTATCTAATACCCCCAGAGGGGCACATATTTCGCCTATTCTGAAACCATTGCCTTGGCTGCACTTAGTGTATCTAGTACCCCTAGAGGAGACCTTATTACGCTTATTCAGAAACCATTGCATTGGCTGCACTTATTGTATCTAATAGGCCCAGAGGAGCACATATTATGCCTATTTTGAAACCATTGCCTTGGCTGCACTTAGTGTATCTAGTACCCCTAGAGGAGACCATATTACGCCTATTCTGAAACCATTGCATTGGCTGCACTTATTGTATCTAATACCCTCAGAGGAGCACATATTACGCCTATTCTGAAACCATTGCCTTGGCTGCACTTAGTGTATCTAGTACCCCTAGAGGAGACCATATTACGCCTATTCAGAAACCATTTCATTGGCTGCACTTATTGTATCTAATACCCCCAGAGGAGCACATATTATGCCTATTCTGAAACCATTGCCTTGGCTGCACTTAGTGTATCTAGTACCCCTAGAGGGGACCATATTACGCTTATTCAGAAACCATTGCATTGGCTGCACTTATTGTATCTAATACCCCCAGAGGAGCACATATTACGCCTATTCTGAAACCATTGCCTTGGCTGCACTTAGTGTATCTAGTACCCCAGAGGAGCACATATTACGCCTATTCTGAAACCATTGCCTTGGCTGCACTTAGTGTATCTAGTACCCCTAGAGGAGACCATATTACGCTTATTCAGAAACCATTGCATTGGCTGCACTTATTGTATCTAATACCCCCAGAGGAGACCATATTACACCTATTCTGAAACCATTGAATTGGCTGCACTTATTGTATCTAAAACCCCCAGAGGAGCACATATTACGCCTATTCTGAACCATTGCCTTGGCTGCACTTAGTGTATCTAGTACCCCTAGAGGAGACCATATTACGCTTATTCAGAAACCATTGCATTGGCTGCACTTATTGTATCTAATACCCCCAGAGGGGCACATATTACGCCTATTCTGAAACCATTGCCTTGGCTGCACTTAGTGTATCTAGTACCCCTAGAGGAGACCTTATTACGCTTATTCAGAAACCATTGCATTGGCTGCACTTATTGTATCTAATAGGCCCAGAGGAGCACATATTATGCCTATTTTGAAACCATTGCCTTGGCTGCACTTAGTGTATCTAGTACCCCTAGAGGAGACCATATTACGCCTATTCTGAAACCATTGCATTGGCTGCACTTATTGTATCTAATACCCTCAGAGGAGCACATATTACGCCTATTCTGAAACCATTGCCTTGGCTGCACTTAGTGTATCTAGTACCCCTAGAGGAGACCATATTACGCCTATTCAGAAACCATTTCATTGGCTGCACTTATTGTATCTAATACCCCCAGAGGAGCACATATTATGCCTATTCTGAAACCATTGCCTTGGCTGCACTTAGTGTATCTAGTACCCCTAGAGGGGACCATATTACGCTTATTCAGAAACCATTGCATTGGCTGCACTTATTGTATCTAATACCCCCAGAGGAGCACATATTACGCCTATTCTGAAACCATTGCCTTGGCTGCACTTAGTGTATCTAGTACCCCTACACGAGACCATATTACGCTTATTCAGAAACCAATGCATTGGCTGCAGTTATTGTATCTAATACGCCCAGAGGAGCACATATTGCGCCTATTCTGAAACCATTGTCTTGGCTGCACTTAGTGTATCTAGTACCCCTAGAGGAGACCATATTACGCCTATTCTGAAACCATTGCCTTGGCTGCACTTAGTGTATCTAGTACCCCTAGAGGAGACCATGTTACGCCTATTCTGAAACCATTGCCTTGGCTGCACTTAGTGTATCTAGTACCCCTAGAGGAGACCATATTACGCTTATTCAGAAACCAATGCATTGGCTGCAGTTATTGTATCTAATACGCCCAGAGAAGCACATATTACGCCTATTCTGAAACCATTGCCTTGGCTGCACTTAGTGTATCTAGTACCCCTAGAGGAGACCATATTACGCCTATTCTGAAACCATTGCCTTGGCTGCACTTAGTGTATCTAGTACCCCTAGAGGAGACCATATTACGCCTATTCTGAAACCATTGCCTTGGCTGCACTTAGTGTATCTAGTACCCCTAGAGGAGACCATATTACGGTTATTCAGAAACCAATGCATTGGCTGCAGTTATTGTATCTAATACGCCCAGAGGAGCACATATTACGCCTATCTTGAAACCATTGCATTGGCTGCACTTATTGTATCCAGTACCCCCAGAGGAGCACATATTACATCTCTTCTGAATCCATTGCATTGGCTGCACATACCCCCAGAGGAGCACATATTACGCCTATTCTGAAACTATTTAATTGGCTGTACTTATTGTATCTAATACCCCCAGATGAGCAGATATTACACCTATTCTGAAACCATTGCATTGGCTGCCCGTGATGGCTAAAATCATGTTTAAACGTCTTACCTTGGCCCACAACGTCTTGTATAGCCAAGCTCCTTTGTATCTCAAACACCTTCTTTTATTATTATTTATTTATTGTAATTAGTCAAAATGACTTTTTACAAATCATTAACACTTAAGGCACAAACAATAATACTTATATATCCACACATTTCAAAACATCATTACAAATCAAATCATGAGATCATAAAAATATCCTCATGACCAATTTAAGGTTTTGTACAATAATATAGAGTAATTTTACTCCACATAGTTCTACTCCTTGATAAAACAAAAGAAAAACATCCTCAAATAATTATCAATCTACCCATGATGAATACCAAAACTCCTATATCATATACACAATAGACAAACAGATGCAGTAAAGTGCTATTTTGAAAAATATGCATGTGTGCAAATATGCAATGTGCAAATAAATATTTAAACATATTAAATATTGCTGTAAACCAAACTGTACACTCTCCACACTATACTAATTGTACTCAGATATCATGTGTAAATATGCAAACTGGTAAATAAGGTGCAGTCGGGTATATCAGTACCCAATCAATTAAATTTGTGCAAAATTGACCATGTGCAAATACTCTATATTCATCTACACATTGTTTGAGTTGTAGGATGTAAACAACTAGCAGACCTTTGTATACCATTGCCATCAATATCCAAATCCAAATAAGTTTGTTCCAAAGTCCATTAACTTTGCTCTTTGCTTCCAGACCCTAACGAGGGAACGGTGTACAGAAAATGAGGGAGAATTCAAACAATAAAGCCAAAAGTCATTGGGCCTCATTACGACTATGGAGGTAGCCATGCGCTTTTAGGGACATGGCTACCCCTATAACAGGTACTGGGTCCGGGATCCCTGAATGGGGAAATACCGGGCCATTCCGACCTTGGAGGGCCCGGTATTTCCCCATTCCCATTTGAGCCCCCATAGTTAATGACAGGCCCGTTGTTAGCATTCTGGTCTGGTAACGGGACCCGATAAGGATGCATGGTTTTGCCAGGCGTCCTTAGCGGGACCTGCGAGCAGACCTCGTAATGAGGCGATAGGGGGTTAACGGTGCCGGAAGCTCTACCAGCGCCGTTAACCCCCTACCGCCAGGGTCGTAATGAGGCCCATTGTATTTTATAGAGTCGTAGTCATTAACAAAATTCTCATAGGCACACATATAAATGGTACTGAGGATCATACACACTGTAAACAGATGTTTTTATGTTTACAAAAAGCCATGACGTTTACAGATGCAACAATTTCTTTCTTCCAATGATAACTTCATTTGAGATCCCATAACTGACAACAATGGAAGTTGATTAAGTCATAGGCACAACATGAGCCTACGCAATGCAGAATTGGGACTCAAAGTAATATACGGTTGTGCTCTATTAAACCTGTGCACCACTCTAGACACATGACTAAGACTTTTTAGGGTGGAAATATGACCATCATTTTTGTTCCAATCCCATAGGTCAAATTTGGATTTAAATGAAACTTTTCAAACTTAATCTCCGCCCCTAGTTTTCCAATTTTAGTACCAATTTATCATTTGAATGTGGTCATCACAAGGTCATCAAAGGTATCACCACTTGTAAAGAGGTCCCTTCCACAGTTGGTACAACATTTCCAAAATAGGGCACACATTTAACATCTTGGCCTTTAAATATAGTTCTCCCCTCTTTCTTTCCACCTGCCCTCCTAATGAAATCAAACCAAGTTGTAGGCGCAACCGTTCCATAGATACTGATGGTCTAAGTTTCAGTACCTTCCTCTAGAAGGCTCCATCGACATAATTTAGCCAGCTCAAATCCTTCATTCGCAGTTCTTCAAGACCATATAAAATGGTCAGGAAGAAGCACTGTTGGATTGGATTAATATACCCTCATGGGAGTATCTTGCGGTCTGGTGTGCGAACCTGCAAAAAGGTGGGTCAATAGAGCAGCTTTAATCTTCTTATTAGAAACAATATGTGGATAATCACTTTCCATGCTCATTTCCAACCCAAGATAAGGGTAATGATCTACGTAGTCCACATTCCCCAGTTTAGAGGTCAGCTTCACTCTGCTAACCCTCTTCCTAGAAATCAACGGTGTCTTAGTTTTCTCGATGTTGACTACAAGGTCATTATCTTTCGCATAGTTAGCCAACTCATCCAGCATAGTTCTACAACCAGAAAGAGTACGATCCAAGAGGATGAGGTTGTTAAGCATAGAACATGCTGGTGACTCTCGTCCTTGTGATCCTAGGAGGACAATTAGAACTGCCCTGCATCCGTTAGAGAAGATCTGAGATGTACAAATGTAACAGCAGGGGAACCAGCACACAACCTTGCTTGATTTCCATGCTGAGCTGCACTGGTGAGGTCTACCATCATTGTCTAAACAAACTCTGGCACCTTTATCTTTGTGAAGTCTCTGGATTATAGAAAGGAACCACCCAGGACAACCCAAGGTCTTCATTTTGTCCCAAAGCCATCCCTGTTTACAAGATCAAACGCCGACCTGAAGCCGACAAACATTATGTATAGGGCTGGGGCTTCTTTTCTGAGGACTCCAGATAAGTCGGTCCTGTATATGAATATTATGAATCGTAGAGATACCAGAACGGAAACCAGTCTGTAGGTTGTAAAAAATGTTATTGGACGCTACCCAAGCCTTGATCTCCTTCAAGACCAAACCCACGAACAATTTAGGGGTCACGTCCAACATGGATAGCAGTCTGTAATGTTCCGGCATACTTCTGTTTCTCTTTTTACAGACAGGGATAAGAAAAGACTGTCACCATGTGACCAGTAGGGTGTGCTTGGTAGAGACCCTATCAAACCGAGCCTCCAGAAGAGAGGCCAGTGCTTGTGGGTCCTTCTTAAGGACTGTGTTAGCAAACCCATTTGGGCCGGGAGTCTTGGAGTACTTTAATTTATTAATGCCAACAATTATGGCCCTAATGGAGGTGTCAAACAGCCATCGTTCTGAATTCCCAATAGTCTGTGAGACCAAAGACACCGATGTAGACTTCATCTTTCCCCCAACAAAGTCCATACATACCCGCTCACCTATGGGATTAAGAATTGTTCCCTTGGACCTTTGGCAGTGGATATAGATGCCATATTGACCTTGTGTTTCTCCCGCAAAGGGCACCTATTATCTGTTGCCATTGTACGTTTCATACTGAGAATTTCCATCTTTTTAGCCATCTACGATATCTATTCTTGATCTTAATTTATTCATATTGGAGTTCAGGACCTGAAAGTAGAATTTTATCTCATGTGACAAACTTCTCTCCGCATTACTCATTTTGCATTACAAATTTCAATGTCACATGGATTACTAATGCCACTACCAACAACCAAGGACTGGCCAGGACTTACAGATGCCACTTCAGAGGTAAGAGCACTTATCCAATTCTCCATCTCGTCAGCACTGCAGGCAGTATACGCTTTCCAGCAGGCCATCCCAAGATTATTTACTGCAGATGTGGCCCTGTCAATACTGACTCCAGACCACTGTATTTGGTTGCCGGAATGACTAGGTAGTATATCTTTAACCTTGGAGTCTGACAAAATCTTTACAGGCAGCTGCAATGCCAACTTAAGGAAAGTGGTCAATGTGGACATTTGGCAGTACCTCAAGTTCTTGCTCACAGTCTAAGAGGGAATTGCTGTGGAATAGGTAATCAAGGGTTGCCCAACTTATTCTGCTTTTCCATGTCTCTCTTCCCAGTGTATCACCTCTGGCTCGAAACGTCCAGAAGTACTAGTTCCCATTCTTTAAAGAAGGTGACCCATTGATGCCCACGTCCATTAACTTTCTACCGTAGGAGTATAGACTCTGGATGAATGTTCTTAAAAGGAGAGCATCAGTCTTTTTCTTGACATTATGCGTTGAGGTCCCCACCCACCAGCATTAAATCATGGTCAACTGCACCCCCAGTCTACACAGACTTTCTCTATATATGCAAGAATACCCTCAGTACAATTCCCCCACGGGGGTCATAAACATTTATCAAAAGCATATATTTACTTTCGTCCCCAGATCACAGCTTGATTTGAACCGCCATCGCATTGTCATCATTAGTGGCAATAGTTAACAACTTGGAAACCAAGGTTTGCTTAACCCGCAATCATGAGACTGCCAAATGGCCTTCATAAAGCACCCTTTTTAGCCAAAACCTGATGCCTCACAAAGCCTTCAATGTACCCCCTGTCAATGGACCATATCTCCTGAAACATAATATCGTGCTCCAACAATAACGGTAGATATCCCTCTTCAGAGAGCAAGTGGCAGTGACCTCTAGTATTCCAACTAAGCAACTTTAGGCCTCATTTAGAAGCCATACACTGTTGGGGACGGAAGGTCTTAAGCCATTCCCATCCCTGAGAATTCGATGTTGTGTACATCCGAGGTGACTTATCAGTGTGGGATGGTGATATGCAAAGAGGAGTGGGAGGTTGTGATGCTGAAGAGGCCCCTTTATTTAACGGATCAGATGCATTCCAGATCCCGAGGGATTTGTGCGACCCCATGAAGTGAATAGCAGAGTGCCAATAAAGAGTTATTGTCGATCCCAATTGTGGAGCGATTATCACTGCCCGAGAGTTCCTCTTCATTTAGGGCCGTTAAGAGATCCTCACCGCTTGCTTCTTGTACCCTATTTATGTTTTGCACTGTTTAAGGTGCAAAATATGAAGTAATTTGCCCACGGGTGGGTTTCTCCACTATCACTGCTGCTGACACTGACAGTGAAAATGTTAGTCCTAGCCCTGACTGCTCCGTGCTAGTCGAGCGCGTTCTTGTGTTTGCTATATGGTTTATCCCTTACGCAGGTTGTAGGCTTTGGATCTGCTTACTGACTTGTGGAATCAGAAAAATACAATATTAAGGCTTTTACACGATGCAAAAGGAAAAGACACTGACACGGGCTTGTAAAGATTCCCAGAATCTTTATTACAAAACTGAACAGTTACAAAACAAAGTACACAAATAGCTATTTGGCCGTCAATACATCACAGAGACCACCAGCAGGGTTCAATGTGAGCAGTGAGCAGGATTTGCTAGCTGGACATCGGTGTATTTATACATTTTCGTTATAACGATGTCCAGCCTCTTTCAAGTTAATCATGTACTGGGCTAGGGTCACGCCAGGTTTATTCCTAATTTACATATCTCGTGCATGCGGTTTACTTTTTAATACATTTACTAACAAACATTATTATTCTCTAAGTTTAACGTTACACTCTTTACACATTACTTTTATACAGATGAAACAAATGTTTCGCATGTCGTATTTGGATAGCGTTATTGTTCTTGTATACTTGTAGGTTAACATCGTTGATTCAAGTAATCCCCTGATCCCGAGGTCAACAAAGGACAAGGTCTACATGACCCTAACATGTAGCCTGAAGGCAGGTTGGACATTAACTCTCCTACAGAGTTTGAAGAGGTTAAGGCAAGAACAGGAGCACAAGAGACGGCCATTTTAGAGCAGAGGGTGACTTTGTACAATAAACTAAAATGGCGGCTCTAACCTAAAATGGAGGCTTGATTCACTTAAGGTCACGACCTTGTAATACGAATTTCCTCGCAAAGCGACTCGGCATAGGCCAACATATACAATGAGGATGAAACAATATTATATCAGTTCTAACAAACCCTCCTTTTCGCCTATGCCAAGCGCTAAACTACCTTCAATCATTTTGCGATTAACTCCACATTTCAACGTCTATACACCCCGAATCATTGTCGGACATATCTATTGCCATTAGATCAGATACTTTTTCTTTCAACACATACTCTTTGGAAACCTTATCTGGGGCGTATATTTTATGCCCTAATACACTTGTTGCTTGCGCGCAACACCCCCCTAATACTGAACATATACCAGGGAGACACTGTATACAACAACAAAGGAATAGAAAACTTCCCAAGATAATCAGCAGGGCCGAAAACAACTTCCATCCCCACAACCGTAGGAGGTCCCAAAACCATGCACTAAGTTGCCAGTTTCCCTCAGGAACATGCACTTCTGAACTAAGAACATGTCGATTTTGGATAGCCCTAAAGATTGTTGGAGAGGAGCCTGGACCATAAACGCAGCAAGCGGACCCCACTAATTTACATACTCCTCCACGCTCAGCCAGAATGACATCTAATGCCATCCGGTTCTGAAGAGCCACTAATCCTATCGCTTTCTGTTCTAACGTCATATTATAGAGTATGTCAGTGGTCCGGTTCATGGTTCTCTCCAATACTCTCGCCAGTCCCCTGATATCTTCTGAATTCGTAATTTGCCCAAAAAATGGCACAAAGGATTTCACAATGTCCCCTAGAGTTTGCACTGGAGTATCCCCTTTCACACCTCGTCGTGGACGAGTTTTCGAAATTTCTGCAGTACTGGCAATAAATACGCCAGGTAATAGAATCCCTAAATAACAGGTTCCTTGCCAATCCCTGGGCAACCATGGAAATGCCATATTACCGCAAACAAAATACACAAGTTCGCCTACGTACAGAGCTCTGTTCTCACTAGTCGAATTCGCAACGTTGGAGCACTTTCTAAAATTATCCATTGACCGTGTTCCATTCCTCTGTATGCAGAAGGATACTGAATCGGGGCTATGATTAACAGAATAAGAAGGAGGCGTGGCATCCTTATTGCCTATAGGAGCCATTTTGAAAGAGATCAAAGACTGAAAAGGACGAGACAATCTATCAGAGGGTTTAACAGAAGCAACGTTCGGTTTACTCCTATTTGCCAACAGCGAGCATCCCAGGGGCATCAAAACACGTTTTTCAAAACTATTCAAATTTGTACCATCAAAGTTCCCTGAGCTGCTGTCATTCCATCGGCCAAAGAATAGTGCTCTAAGAGAAGCGTAACAGGCAGTTGTGAAAGGTAGGGGATGAATATTCCAACCTAGCCCCTTATCCCCATGTTGCGGTAGATGTGAACTGATCCAGCGATTGGTTCTATTTAAAATTGCATGAGTGGCATTCATGATTAACAAAAGGTATTATTCTGATAGTTCCGTCTATGCGAAGAATCTCTAGGCGATAAAGTATGCAATTGCACGGAAGGAGTGGGGATAACAGATACATTTTCAATAGGTAAAAAGTCCTCTAGCGGATATGCTTCCTCCAGATACCATAACCCAAAACCAACAGTTACTAAAAATCCAGTTATTATTACAAAAAGGCAACAATACACTTTGGGGGCCTCTTTGCAGGCTTGATCATTGTCTCTGCTAGTCACATATTTATCTAAAAGTTCGGTACGAGCGGTAGCGGGTGCAGGCATTGTAGTGTTCAATCGAAAAAACACCAATTGTTCGTTTGCTACCGACTCCAGTCGCGCGTCTTCTTAATGTCTTTCCCACAACCCTTAGCCAACAGAATCCTCCCGTCCAGTCGGGCCAAAAGGCAAGCCGTCAAATGATTTTCCTCCATCGCACAGTCAGACCGTGCTGTACGTCTATTTCCTTCGACGTAAATTATATTTCACAATTTCTGGTGAGAACAAAGTGTCGTCACTTCCTACTGGAGGTGGCGAGTGAACGGAAATGGGATCAGAAAAGGATTGATCCGGAAGTTCCACTGTTGGAGAGTGCGGATACAAGATGGCCATTTTGTCTGGCCTTGCGAATTCTGGAATGGTCTCCGATACTCTCTTGTCGGTTGTTGCTGTTTCAGGCACGTTAGTTACAGCAGTGGGAAGGGATTCTGTGTCTTCTGTATCGCAAGGCACGGGCTGCGGGATCAGATTGGTGTCACATTGATCCAGGTCTTAAGACCCGCTACCCGCACAACAGTCTGGTTGACTAGCAGGACTTGGTAGGGACCCCTCCACCGAGGTGCAAGGCAAGATGACCTCTCAAAAACCTTCGTGAGGATCCAGTCCCCTGGTCGTAGACTGTGACCAGGACCCTCGTATCGTACAGGTAATGCCTCTCGCACTTGGTGATAAATTGAAAACAGATTTTTAGTCAACTGGTTACAGTAATCTGAAAGAAGCACATTCTCTATATCCCTCAACAGACTGCTTTTTGGCAAACCCCAAATATTAGAAGGTCTCCCCATTACCACCTCAAAGGGAGAGAGCCCAGTCTTAGTTTGAGGGGTTGTTCTCATCGACAGCAACACGATCGGTAAGGCATCCGGCCATTTTAACTTGGTGCTAGCACACGTCTTAGCAAGCTTGTTCTTTATAATGCTGTTATGCCTTTCCACTAATCCGGCACTTTTGGGCATGTCTGGCCGAATGGAACCGTTTATCAATCTGTAATCATTTGCATATTTGTAGGATTACAGCAGCGATAAAGTGTGGCCCATTATCCGACCAGATGATTCTCGGCAGCCCGAACCTAGGAAAAAACTCTTTCAACAGAGTTTTTGCCGTGGTTATGGCCGTTGCATCTCTAACCGGGAAGGCCTCAACCCACTTACTAAAGGCACAAATGGCAACCAAAACATATTTAAGATTGTTGCAATGTTCCATTTCAATAAAATCAAAGTGAATAACCTCAAACTGAACAGAAGGTGGAGCGAAACTTCCTCTAGGAGTCGAGGTACCTTTTCCTACATTATGCTGCAAGCAGACCATGCACCCTTGGACAAAGCGCTCCGCAGTTTTGAAAATCTTATCTTTGGCCCATACACTGTGTAGCATTTTAGTCAATTTACACGCACAGACATGTGTCGGACCATGAGCCATAATAACCATCATTGTAATATAGGCGTCAGGGAGTAAACATTTTCCTTCAACATTGTCCACCCAAGACCCATCATCATCCAGTCTTCCTGCACCCTCGACCCATCTCTTAGTTTCCTCTATAGTAGCATCTGCTTGAATGTCTTTTACAGAACCGATACTTTCACCCAAATTGCAAATATTTACAGTTTCTCTTACAGCATACATTTCTGAACCAAAATCAGTGGCAGTTTGTTTAGCTAGCTGATCAGTGAAAGCATTCCCTTTTCCTACATCATCTGTAACCTTTTGATGTGCTGCACATTTTATGATAGCTAGCTGAACAGGGAGTGTGAATGCCGAAAGTAATCGTACTATTAAAGTGCCATGCTGAATTTTCGTGCCATGCGAGGTCAAGAAAACTCGTTCTTTCCAAAGTCTACCGAAGTTGTGGACCACCCCCCCAAAATCATACTGACTATCGGTATACATATTTACTGTAAGCCCTTCAGAAAGTTCACAAGCGCGAGTTAACGCTATAATTTCTGCGGCCTGCGCGGAATTATGCATAATTCTTTTGGTTTCCACAATCGTGCTTAAAGTAGTAACGGCATAAGCAGCCGTGGATGTACCATTCGGACGTTTAAAACAAGAGCCATGACAAAATAGCTCTCCTTGTGGGCTATTCAAAGGCGTGTCTTTCAGATCGATTCTACCTTTAGTCTCTTGTTCTGTCGCATAAAGTCAATTGTGTGACGTTTCGTCACCTTCAACAGTATCTTGCGGGACAGGTAAAAGTTCAGCCGGATTTAATACACAACACCTCTGAATTTGAATGTGGGGGGCAAACAAGATTAGTTCATATCTTGTCAATCGTGCGGAAGTGAGGTGTTGCGTTTGAGTTCTATTCAATAAAATATCTACAGAGTGAGGTACCATTAGGGTTAACGCATGACCCAGGACCATTCCCTTACTCTGTTTTACAGACGCAGCAGCAACAGCTCTCAAACATCTCGGCAAAGCGCATGCAACAGGATCAAGGGCGGATGAGAAATAGCCGCATGGCCTATTCTTCCCTCCATGTTCCTGCGTTAACACAGCCAAAGCACATCCATCACGTTCATGCACATACAACACAAAGGCCTTGTCATAATTCGGAGTAGCTAAAACCAGCACTGAACACAGCGCGGATTTGAGCAAATCAAATGCTGTCTGGTGTTCCAAAGTCCATGGCAATGGCAAAGAAATGCCCTTCTTTGTCAAAGCCAGCATTGGTTTAATCGTTAACGAAAAGTTAGGGATCCACAATCTACAGTAAGAAGCCATACCTATCAGGGCTCTAACTTCCTTCTGCGTATTTGGGACAGACATGCCAGAAATAGTCTTTCGTTCAGGTGTCAACCGTCTTCCCTCCTTTGACAGGAGATAGCCTAAATAGGTGACCTCCTGACAACAATATTGGAATTTTTTGAGTGAAGCTTTGTGGCCATGTTTCGCTAGATGACAAAGCAACAACACGGTACCTTCTTTACAGGCACTCTCAGAATCAACAGCCAAGAGGAGATCATCTACATACTGTAGTAACGTGCAAGTAGTAGGAAACCCGAGAGTATCGAGCTGCTCTTTTAATGCCCTACTATAAATACTTGGACTCTCAGTGTACCCTTGTGGTGCACGAGTGAATGTGAACGAGCATCCACCTAGGGTAAACGCGAACAAATACCTGCTATCCTTGTGTATAGGAATACTGAAAAACGCGTTTTTAAGATCTACAATGCTAAAATGAGTGGCAGAAGCCGGAATCATGGTTAGTATCGTTGGAACATCAGGTACAATAGGACATTGAGGAGCCACAATTTTGTTAATAGCGCGTAAATCGATTATAAACCGAAAGGGAATTGCATTATCACCTTTTTTGTATACTGGCAAAATGGGGCTGTTACATAGGCTACCCGTAATTTCCTCAATTACTCCACGATGTACAAAATCAGAAACAATACATTTCAAAGCCTGCTCGCCTTCAACTGAGATCTTATATTGCTGGATGTGAGACAATTATACTCCATGTTTCAGAATAATTTTAACAGGTTCAATTTGAAGAATGCCCACATCATTATCATCAATTGCCCATAAGCATTCCGGAACATTACTGAATTCTGGCGGTAAAGGTCGAGTCAAAAACTGAGAGGCGAGTGATTGCCGAGGTGAAATTGTTAACTGAACTCCGTCCGGAGAGCAATGTATTACTGCATGCAATGCCTTCAACAAATTTAACCCCAGCAAGTTCTCCCCACAGTTTGTGGTAAGTAGAAATTGACATTGCTCCGTGAAGGGACCCAGCGTTATCGGTACTGGTAAAGAGACCGGACAAACTACAGGTGTGTCTGAAAACCCTACGGAAACGTTGGACTGCCCTGACAGGGGAATATTTGGAACCCGTGAATGGTCAATAGAACATTTCTGTGCTCCCGTATCTACTAAAAATAGATGCTTCCTATTTCCCCCCGCCATCTCAACGTAGGGGCCTTTCTGATGAACGGCAATAGGCGTCGGTTCCAAATCCTGCTTCGGGCAATCCTAGTGAAACAGAATATTATCAAAAGGAAGCTCTTCAGAGAGGTACGCGGCAGAAGATTGATAAAAAATGTTTCTATTATCCACATTCGAAACTTGCTTATCTTGTGAAGGAGGTTGCTGTGATTCTGGTGCAAACTGACCTCTGCCAGGGCCCCCTGTACCTGGGCAACCTCTGGATCGTCTACCCATGTACCCAAATGACCTTTGCTGCAAGGTCGAACATTGTGCGTGCCAGTGGCCTTCCTGTCGACAATAGGCACACTGGTTAATGGTTACCAGAGCCAGAGGCGTACTTCCCTGTGGAAAGTACTGACCTCTAGATTGATTACCCCCTCTAGGGTTTCTAACAATCTGTGGTAATAGGACTTTTGTTTTCAGGTCACCCTTTTTTTTCTCAATGTTTTCCTTTTCATTATTCACACGATTTTCATAGTACTGAGCCATATGCAGTACTTCTGATTGAGACTTCGCCTGCCAAGCGCTTTCAGAAGACATAATCTGTAACTGGATGTCAGGCAGCAATCCACGTACAAATTTGGTGACAAACAGCCTTTTCCCTGACTCTGTGCCTAAGTCTTGTCCACTGAAATCTGAAAATACCTGTTCAAACCGATTGAAAAAATCAGTAGCACCCTCAGACTTTCCTTGGACACAGGCCGTAAGCTTGTCCCAAATGATTTTTTTTTCAGGAACTATAGTTTTCAGTTTTACAATAATCCTATCAGGCAGGGTTAATATCACTTGAGGCGGTCGCTCGCCAGCTGGTCTTTCTATATCTAGCCTAACCATGTTATACCATGTATCTCCTAACCCAGGTACATCATCTACAGTCCTAATCTGTTTCCATAAATCAACTGGAAGGAGTACGGGAAATAATAAATCAATATCACTTAAGGTGAATACCGACGACTGTAAGACCGACTCTATTTCTTTATAGAACCCGGTCGGATTCTTTCTTACATCGGGAATAGATTGCTTTATGGTGTTCACTTCCTATCTTGAAAACGGGACATGAACAAACTGCGATACGTAATGTGCAGGAATGTCCACCGCGAGTATTCCTTGCGCAGCATCGGCCGCAATCTCAACTTTCGGGACAAATGTCAGAGGGACCTCTCTCATAGGCAACTGAGAAGTAGGCAGCTCCGAACGCTTACTAAGCAACAGAGCCAAATCAAGCGCTAAGGCAGTCGAAGAAGTACCAATCGAAAAGGCTCTCTTATAAACACTCAACAATTCTGCGGGACAACAAATCTTTCTTTTTACACACTCATTCTGCAGGTATTCTACCATCACCTGTATCACCTTCTTTTATATATCTAACGTATACTGACTATATGTGTCATATACTTCATCTGGAGTTATCGACATATCCGGAATCCATCTTATCGCATCCTTTGTACAAATTCGCACTTCCTCACCTTTTAATTCACGGCGAGGAGAAAACTGTTTCTGTAAGTACATAATACCTAGCAAAAACAAAGAGGTGATGGCTGGAAGGTTTAGACTTAATCTTAACCACTGGCAATGCTCTGGGCAACCCTCCAGACCACCGTTCTTCGCCTGCCAAGCCATTACAGAAGGGAAAGACCATATGCAAATCAGGCTTGGCCCCACCCCAAAAGGGGCAGTCCAGCCCGAACTGCTAGGCCACATCCCTTCTGCACGAGACCACAAGCATCCCCAAACATGTTTCGCCCTTGTTGGGGCTCATCAGTGAGGAGTAGCTTGGGTCTCTAGGCCCAGCAGGCACGGGACCCACGTCTGGGCATACCCGTCCCACTCGGGGTGACATAGCAAAAACAAAGAGGTGATGGCTGGAAGGTTTAGACTTAATCTTAACCACTGGCAATGCTCTGGGCAACCCTCCAGACCACCGTTCTTCGCCTGCCAAGCCATTACAGAAGGGAAAGACCATATGCAAATCAGGCTTGGCCCCACCCCAAAAGGGGCAGTCCAGCCCGAACTGCTAGGCCACATCCCTTCTGCACAAGACCACAAGCATCCCCAAACATGTTTCGCCCTTGTTGGGGCTCATCAGTGAGGAGTAGCTTGGGTCTCTAGGCCCAGCAGGCACGGGACCCACGTCTGGGCATACCCGTCCCACTCGGGGTGACATAGCAAAAACAAAGAGGTGATGGCTGGAAGGTTTAGACTTAATCTTAACCACTGGCAATGCTCTGGGCAACCCTCCAGACCACAGTTCTTCGCCTGCCAAGCCATTACAGAAGGGAAAGACCATATGCAAATCAGGCTTGGCCCCACCCCAAAAGGGGCAGTCCAGCCCGAACTGCTAGGCCACATCCGTTCTGCACGAGACCACAAGCATCCCCAAACATGTTTCGCCCTTGTTGGGGCTCATCAGTGAGGAGTAGCTTGGGTCTCTAGGCCCAGCAGGCACGGGACCCACGTCTGGGCATACCCGTCCCACTCGGGGTGACATAGCAAAAACAAAGAGGTGATGGCTGGAAGGTTTAGACTTAATCTTAACCACTGGCAATGCTCTGGGCAACCCTCCAGACCACCGTTCTTCGCCTGCCAAGCCATTACAGAAGGGAAAGACCATATGCAAATCAGGCTTGGCCCCACCCCAAAAGGGGCAGTCCAGCCCGAACTGCTAGGCCACATCCCTTCTGCACAAGACCACAAGCATCCCCAAACATGTTTCGCCCTTGTTGGGGCTCATCAGTGAGGAGTAGCTTGGGTCTCTAGGCCCAGCAGGCACGGGACCCACGTCTGGGCATACCCGTCCCACTCGGGGTGACATAGCAAAAACAAAGAGGTGATGGCTGGAAGGTTTAGACTTAATCTTAACCACTGGCAATGCTCTGGGCAACCCTCCAGACCACAGTTCTTCGCCTGCCAAGCCATTACAGAAGGGAAAGACCATATGCAAATCAGGCTTGGCCCCACCCCAAAAGGGGCAGTCCAGCCCGAACTGCTAGGCCACATCCGTTCTGCACGAGACCACAAGCATCCCCAAACATGTTTCGCCCTTGTTGGGGCTCATCAGTGAGGATTAGCTTGGGTCTCTAGGCCCAGCAGGCACGGGACCCACGTCTGGGCATACCCGTCCCACTCGGGGTGACATAGCAAAAACAAAGAGGTGATGGCTGGAAGGTTTAGACTTAATCTTAACCACTGGCAATGCTCTGGGCAACCCTCCAGACCACCGTTCTTCGCCTGCCAAGCCATTACAGAAGGGAAAGACCATATGCAAATCAGGCTTGGCCCCACCCCAAAAGGGGCAGTCCAGTCCGAACTGCTAGGCCACATCAAAAGGGATGTGACCTAGCAGTTAGGGCTGGACTACCCCTTTGGGGGTGGGACCAAGCCTGATTTGCATATGGTTTTTCCCCTTTTGTAATGGCTTGGCAGGCGAAGAACGATGGTCTGGAGGGTTGCCCAGAGCAATGCCAGAGGTCAAGATTTATTCTAAACCTTCCAGCCATCAACTCTTTTGTTTTGCTATTGTCACCTCGAGTGGGAAGGGTATGCCCAGACGTGGGTCCCTTGCCTGCTGGGCCTAGAGACCCAAGCTACTCCTCACTGATGACGCCCAACAAGGCTGAAACATGTCTGGGGATGCTTGTGGTCTCGTGCAAAAGGGATGTGACCTAGCAGTTCGGGCTGGACTACCCCTTTGGGGGTGGGACCAAGCCTGATTTGCATATGGTTTTTCCCCTTTTGTAATGGCTTGGCAGGCGAAGAACGATGGTCTGGAGGGTTGCCCAGAGCAATGCCAGAGGTCAAGATTTATTCTAAACCTTCCAGCCATCAACTCTTTTGTTTTGCTATTGTCACCCCGAGTGGGAAGGGTATGCCCAGACGTGGGTCCCTTGCCTGCTGGGCCTAGAGACCCAAGCTCCTCCTCACTGATGACGCCCAACAAGGCTGAAACATGTCTGGGGATGCTTGTGGTCTCGTGCAAAAGGGATGTGACCTAGCAGTTCGGGCTGGACTACCCCTTTGGGAGTGGGGCCAAGCCTGATTTGCATATGGTTTTTCCCCTTTTGTAATGGCTTGGCAGGCGAAGAACGATGGTCTGGAGGGTTGCCCAGAGCAATGCCAGAGGTCAAGATTTATTCTAAACCTTCCAGCCATCAACTCTTTTGTTTTGTACATAATACCTAACCTACCACCATCTGCTTCCTCATTCTGTAACCCTTCCAACTCCTTCCTATACTGAAAAATCTTCTCGACATGCTCGTATACTTTCTCCGCAGTATCTCTGGACAATGCTAAGGCGTTCAAATCCTGTAACCCTTGTGGGAAATCTACATCGTTTAATCTATTCCACATTATACTCAAATGAGTCCCTAATCCTTCAATAAAAACATTTTTCTCAGGAATACTTTTTAAATTTTCGAGTGTGGAAAAAACATCAGCTTGTTCACCCTTCATACAATGTTTAGCCCAAGTGATCAATTCATTCTTTTTTTCTGGGGGCACAGTATTACGAGTCACAACCCTTGGTCTCGCTCCCTTGTCTACTACAAGCGATGCAGAATCACTTGGAAGAGGAAGAGTAGGCACATTCTGAATATCAATGGGTGGAGGCAAAGGGGCAGGCAAAGGAGCGACGGCTGGAAGAACAACAGGAAGAACAACATGGAGGACCGGAGGAACTATAGGAGGGGGAATAACAACGGGAAGGGGCAAAGCACCAGGAGGAGGGACGTACGGAGGTGGCGCGGAGGCACCGGGCCTTCGTTCAAGCAAAAGTTTATTAATCAATTCATCTGACGTATGAAAATCTTTTGAAGGGTACATTTTCTGAATGCCTAATTGAAACGCCCTGTCCGTGTTCCTAACTGATTCCAATTGTTTATTTTGATCATATAACCGTGCCTTTTCGACCTCTGTCATATGTCTACGCATATGTTTCTCTGTACTCTTTTGTTGCTGCAAAGCTTCTGTTTTCCAACTATGCAATGCGTCAAATGCTGCAGGTCTAGCCTTTTTCTTTACTAATACAGACTCTAGATATTCTATACGAGGGATTTCAAAACTACCATTGGTTGGCCACTGAAGATTAGAATTATGTCTGGTCTGTCTGTGCCAAATGTCATTAAATGCTATACTACCGAAGCCTTTCTTACAGTACATAGTACATGCCGGCGACCCCTCCTGTGGTGCGGGACGGCTATCTTCCAAAGATTGTCTGTCTTGCAGACAATTTCCCAGGCATATCAAAGTTCTGGTGTTACCTGGTCAAGTAATTGTGCTCGCAAGTACAATGCGCCAAATTCAAATTGTCAGGGTTAAATTAAGAATTGGGTCACGATTCACCTGACCAAAGGACTGGGAGGCCCGATCGGGTTACTAAGGACAATGCTAAGGACCCACGTGTCTGGTGATTTACGGCAAATTTACCCACCTCGATATATGGACCCTCATCAAGACGTTGTCTCGGGCTACAGCTCACCGTTCAGGGATCGGATCATGCAGTTTTGTCGAGGAATTCACTTCTCGTCCAGATTGGTCATTTCTGTTGGCACCGTCCGATCCCGGTCCGATAGCCGAGCCAACCGTCAATGAGACGAAGTCGATCTTGAGGGTCCCTATTCGTGCGCCATCTGTGGAATCAGAAAAATACAATATTAAGGCTTTTACACCATGCAAAAGGAAAATACACCGACACGGGCTTGTAAAGATTCCCAGAATCTTTATTACAAAACTGAACAGTTACAAAACAAAGTACACAAATAGCTATTTGGCCGTCAATACATCACAGAGACCACCAGCAGGGTTCAATGTGAGCAGTGAGCAGGATTTGCTAGCTGGACATTGGCGTATTTATACATTTTCGTTATAACAATGTCCAGCCTCTTTCAAGTTAACCATGTACTGGGCTAGGGTCACGCCAGGTTCGTTCCTAATTTACATATCTCGTGCATGCGGTTTACTTTTTAATACATTTACTAACAAACATATTATTCTCTAAGTTTAACGTTACACTATTTACACATTACTTTTATACAGATCAAACAAATGTTTTGCATGTCGTATTTGGATAGCGTTATTGTTCTTGTATACTTGTAGGTTAACATCGTTGATTCAAGTAATCCCCTGATCCCGAGGTCAACAAAGGACAAGGTCTACATGACCCTAACATGTAGCCTGAAGGTAGGTTGGACATTAACTCTCCTACAGAGGTTGAAGAGGTTAAGGCAAGAACAAGAGAACACGAGACGGCCATTTTAGACCACAGGGTGACTTTGTACAATAAACTAAAATGGCGGCTCTAACCTAAAATGGAGGCTTGATTCACTTAAGGTCACGACCTTGTAATACGAATTTCCTCGCAAAGCGACTCGGCATAGGCCAACATATACAATGAGGACGAAACAATATTATATCAGTTCTAACAGACTTTCCCGGCATATTTTGGATTGGGCTGTGAAGCTGTGGGGAATATAAAAGCCATGACAATCACCGAATCAGGGGAAAGATTGTGTGCTTTAAAACAAAAAAGATTCACAACTTGGTAATCATAATATTAAAGATAGCGTTAGTGCCTTGGCATGAGCTTCTTACTTTAACTCCTTTTCTGTACAATAGGAGACTACTAAGGCTCACCAATAAAGACTGGGTCCAGTTTTGCAGGGAGGAGATTCAGTGGCCCACTCATCTCGTCCCAGCAGCCCCCAGACAACCACTTAGCTCCTAATTGGTGTCCACCTTCTGCAATGGCATCTGTCTTCACAGCCTCAAAGAGCAGCCTTCAGATTCAGCTTGTTTGTCAATCGAGTCAGACTCTTCAGATTCTCCAGGAATTCTTCTGCTTTCTTGGCAGCCAAATATTGGAATGCCCTCCCAGACAATCTGCGTAGCGTAAAGGATCTATTTGCGTTCAGGAAAATAATTAAAACAGTCTCTTGTTTTAACTATCACCATCTTCTATTCTAAGGTTTGTCTGCCATAGGGCAGGTTGATTATAGGTCAAAGTTTCGAATGCATAGGATCGAATGACCAAAGGGTCGAATCAAAAGGACCGAAAACCAAAGGGTCGAATTTTCTTTTTTTTTGGGGTACCTCCCCAAACCCCAATTTTTGTGGTAAAAACTGATTTTTTTTCCAAGACGGAAACCCCCAAAAAAATATATAAAAAAAAATGTGATCCTTTTGTTTTAGGTCAAATTGAGTCGACCCTTTGACATTCGATCCTTTTGTATTCAGTACTTTAACTGGATACCGGTCGAGTTGGTACATATCCTGCTTTGTCACTGCACTTACCGCCCACAGCAATAACACTAACAATAGCATTGTGCTCGTGCTACTCTACCAATGTGTGGAAATTTCTGATTTACATTTATTTTGTTATTCACATAAAAGTGTTCTGGGCAATCCATTGAAAAACTATCAGACTCACTTGCAGTCCGCTCATAATTAATATCTGAGTGTTGCATCTTTCTGTATGTTTTTTTCAACCGTGCCAAAAAGTCAGTACCACAAAAACAGCCATTACTATAATCACCATGTAGTAGCACCCATGGGTGTTCTCTGGGTGCTATGAAACTCTTTTTGTAATGAACTTACAAGTGATCACGAAATTCACCAGAACATAAGGGAAGCCTTCTCACAAAATGAAACTGGGAAAAATTCTAATAAGATATTAATCCTTTCTTCCTCAGCAACGGGGAATCTTGATAAGCTGCTAAGGATCATAACAGACCATTGGTGCATGGTCCACGGTGGTGTCAACATTAACATGCAGGGTAACAGAATCCCACATTCAACCCTCAGGGGTTAGCAGCTTGTACTCTGTAAATGTTTAGGACTGAGACTCCCATGATCCCGCAGTATTGACTAGGCTGGCAAGGGCTAATGGGATTAGTAGAACATACAATCTTGAGACCCAAATGAGACCCAAAAGTTGCAGATCCCTGCTCTAGGAGGTATGAAGATTTCCTGCTGCCTAGGCACTTCTCCCTCGCACTCACTTTGGAGGACAGTGTCGGAGGCCACCCAAACTCATTTGCATCCTTGCTGAAAGCAAGATGCATGCCTCACCCCACCTACACAGAAGCTGAGCAGACATTAAAACACTCTGCTCCTTCTTGCAGGCTGGATTCTGAAGGATATTCTCTTTATGTATTTTTTCACAAGTTGCATCCCTGCCCCTGGAAGCAACAGCCCAGCCAGCCTCGGGGCAATTGCTACCTTGCCCCCCTTTCCAGAAAACCCTTGCCTGTACAGGTGCAGCACCATAATTCATCCCACTCTCCATCTAGGGATGACCAAGAAGGAGAAACTGGTTTGCACATGCTCATGTACAGAGTTTCTTGTCAAAACTCTCGTCTCGTTCTAAACACATACAACTATATGCTTCATTGGTGCTAGCGTTCTGTCTCACTGCTCTACTTGGCTGATCCCTTCTGCTCCAACTGCTACTGGTGTTACTGCTTGGGAAATGTAACCTTTTGATAAAAAAAAAGTGCAAGGTGTAATTAAATTGGAAAAATGTAATCTGATTTTACTAAGGTGGAGAAAAGATGACTACAAAAATGTTTGTATCCATTTACCGGGGATAAAATTATTAACAAAACATAGTTGCAACACTAGATGTGTCTGTCAACAGATCAAATGGATAATGAGTGCGAAAACAGAAGTAGATGTAATCTGGAAGGGTCAGGTCATTTCACCCACACACACTCACAGTAGTTGTATCCTCTATCCAGCTCCAGAGCAGTGTCCAGGTTCCTGTACACAGCATAGATTAGTTATATGGGGGCTGGGAAATGTGTATGAGGAGTTTAGAATGCGTTGTGTGCATTTTAGCCAATATGAAGGTAGATAGCTGTGGCGAAGTCCCAGATAGCTACCCATGTCGAGCAGTTATGTGGATGGGTGCTGTCTGGTAGTCTGGCGAGTATGCGCGAGCAGGAGGCTCATTATGTGTGCAGCTGGTACGAATTTCTGTCGTGGGCGATAGCTGCATTCTTATGGCAAAGGTGTTGTGTTATGTGTCTTAGAGTACTGTATGGAAGCAGATGCGTGCAGGTGAGTGGCCGTGCCTTTGGCTTTGTTCCATAAGCATGGAGTGTGATACATACCCGTGTGTCATAGCTGGTTTCTTGGTTTCATAAATGCAGCTGAATTCAGAAGGGGGTGAATTCAAAGCGCAGATCATTTTTACACAGTGGCTATATTGAAAAGCAGCTAAATATAACACAGTGGTTATACTGAGAATGCAGCTAAATATACCACTGTAGCTAGACTCAAAAAGCAGCAAAATGTAACACAGTGGCTATAGTCAAATGGCTAAATAACACAGTGGGCAGCATTATGAGCATGGAGGTAATGAAACTAGGAAGGTGGAATGGTATTACCGGCATCGTTAACGGGTCCGGGCCATTACGACCCGACAACCCGCCAATACCGCCACTGCCCGTACTGGCATGCACGCGTACACGCGCACCTTTGCGGCGGAAATACCAGGATGCCGCTAATAGGTGGACAGTACAAGTTACGCGGCCATGCACTTCCGGCATCCTGAAGGCGGTATTTAGAGCCTGCACGACAGCGGCAATACAGGCATTGTGGACTACCCATAAATAGCAACCTGCAGTGTAGGCAACTGCCACAGGTGCACACAATCACCACAGGTGGAGTCAATGGAGCCTGTCCCAGTACAAAAGGAGTACACCCACACACCACACGCCTTCCCACACCAAAATAATACCAGTAGCTGTTGCAATCATGGGGCTGGAGGACATTCCTGTACTGCTACAACTACAGCAACAACAGCAACAACAACAACAACTACAGCTACAATAACAGCAGCACAGAGGAGACGCAGGAGGAGAAGGAGGATGAGACAGGCCCAGCAAGTTCCACCAGTGCAGCCAGTGGTACCACGTAGGCAGCCACCAATCCCTCGCATCAGACACAGTCCATTCAATCTAGCCCCTGAGCAAATCCACACCCTGTACCGGTTGGAGCGGGACACCATCACCACTATAGTGAACATGATACATGACGACATCGTCAGCCTCATAGAAATATGCACTGCCATCCCCCCGCTACTAAAGGTGGTGTCTGTGCTCCACTTCCTGGCCACAGGCACCTACCATCACACAGTGGGCCAGCTGCATGGCATATCACAACCATTCTTTTCATGCATGCTGACCCAAGCGCTGGATGCCCTCCTGAAGCATGCTAGTACCCACATATCCCTACCACGGACTGCCCAGGAGCTTGGCGACACTAAAGTAGGCTTCCATGCACTGGCAGGCATGCCCAATTGCGTCGGTGCCCTCGACTGCACCCATGTCGAATTGGTTGTCCCTCATGCAATAGAGGCTGTGTACCGGAATCGCAAGCAATACCACTCCATCAATGTGCAGATGTATGTGATTCCTGCAAGATCATCACACATTGTTGCGCCCCCGATATCCCAGATATACACATGATGCCATGGTGTTGCGTAACTCCACGCTACATGGAGCGACATGCTGGACAACGTGCCCGGCTGCTCGGTAAGTTGCCTGACTGGGCCATGTCAGTGCATTGGGGTGGTTTGGTGGGGGGGTGCATACTCCACCTGGGAGGGATTAGGTGGTGCGTGGACCATGCACCCAGAGCTAAACACTGTTGACCTGAACATCCCAACCCGAACATGACACATCAATGCCATACATAAGACCAATGCCGTACATCAATGACAACATGCAAGACGCACAAGCAGGCCATATTGCAGTACACAATGCATCAAACCAATCTGTGTGCATACATACACGGACATGTGCATGTCAACACCACATAGCTGCGGCCATGGACGTGAATCCTAAGGGTGTCAGTTCAGATTGAATCACACAAACCTCCTTGTGCCCCCATGCAGGTGATGGAGGATATCCCTTGAAGCTGTGGCTACTTATCCCTGTGCGTAACCCGCATAACAGGCATAAAGAGGAGTGCAATCGGTTTCACACCCGTACCCGTGTCGTGATTCAGCAGACCTTTGGCCTGTTGAAGGCACGGTTCCGCTGCCTAAGCAGGTCTGGTGGAGCACTCCTTTATGGACCTGAGCAGGTGGCAAAGATCACCATGGTCTGTGTCATGCTGCACAACATGTGCATTCGGAGAAATGTACCACTGCCACCTGACATTGACATGCATGCACCGGGTGAGGATGATGAGGATGATGATGGAGGAGAAGCAGCACCCCTGCCAGTATGTGATGCACAAGATGGCCGTGCTGTGCGCCAATCACTGATTGACGAATACTTTTGAACCACAGGGACATTGATGGTTAAGTGTCAGTGCTACACTGAGCACTTGGACCGTGTTGACATGGACACAGGGTGTGTGGGGAGTTGGGCACTGTGCGCTGTCATGAATTGAATGGACATACACGAAATGAACAAAGTCCAGGCATTAAATGATTTCAAACACAACGGGTGTATTAAGGTAATTTACAAAACAGTGCTTTCTCCCTCCACCACTTACACGCCCTCCCCGCCCCCCAAAATCCCCAATGAACACCCCATACCCCCAATGAACACCCCCTTAATCCCCAATGAACACTCCATACCCCCAATGAACACCCCCTTAATCCCCAATAAACACCCATACCCCCAATAAACAACCCCTTAATCCCCTCTATACCACCTACACCACCTCACCCCTCACCCAATCTCATCCCACAGTATTTGCAGGCTATTTTAGTGTCCGGGGGCAGCCTTTCGATGTGCATTGTCATCCGCACAGGGCTGGAGGGGGTTGAGGATGCAGGTGTGGGTGAGGGGGTGGATGCATATGGTATTGCCACCTCCAGTGCTGGTTGTTGGCGCTGCATGTGCTGTAGCATGCTGGTCAGGACCTGCATGACGGCCCCCAAACTGTCACGGATCATGACTGCACTGGTGTTAATGGTCGCAATGGTCGCAGCATTCGCCTGACGAATCTCTCTGCGTGTTTTCACCCCGTCAGCCACATATTGGCGCACCAGCTCGATCATCGAGTCCTGCCTTGCCTCCACCCTGGACAGGCGTGCCTCCAAGTCAGTGCGGGCTGCTGAGGGTGAGGGTGCTGCGGCTGGGTGTGCCATTGCAGGTCTGGCCTCTGGGGTGGTAGTGATGTCTGAACTGTGCAGTAGAACTGCAGATTCCAGCATGGGGCTGGAGAGTGAGCCCTGAGTGGCGTGTTGGGAGGAGGACGGGGGACTTGGGGTGTGTGGACATGCGACATAGATTGTTCCATCTAGGTCCACGTACTCCTCCGCTCCTACGTCCATGTCACTGAGTGGGGCTGTGGCTGCTGCCTCACCTATTTAACTTGTGGCAGTGGACAGGGTGCCACTAGCCTCCCCTTCAGCTGCTGTTGGCAGCTCTATGGTCGCAGTCTCATCCGCTGCTGTGGGGTCCTCATGTGCCTGCATGGCCTGTGCACTTGCCCTGGCTTGCCCTGTGGGCCACGGTGCTGCCCCGCAGGTGGATTGGCCAGTGCCCGGTCGTCTGGCTCTGGACGTAGATGGCCTTGTGGCAGGGTCCTGACTCCCACCTTCTCCATCAGTGCCTGTGGGGGAAGAAGAGATGTAGGGCATCAGTGATGGTGTTACATGCAAGATGCATGAGATGGTGCTGTACAGTATTTCATTTTTCATGCATTGCAATCTTATAGGTGTGTCACACAGGGTAGTTTGAAGGTGGGGGGCATATTGGCATTAGCCGTGGCGTCTCCATTCAGCACTGATGCGTACCAGGTGGTATGCCGTTGTATTGGGGTTTGTGTGATGTATGACATGCAAATGGTCCCTGTGTGTTGGGTGTCTGTTGGTAATGGGATTGGCACACAGCATGCATTTCAGTGTGGCAGGGTTTGGGCTTCCATCTGGACATGGATCTGTTAATGTGTGGATGATGGGCCATGCATTGCCTTCACTTGGCTCACCACCACATCACTTGTACTACGTCATGGTTTGGCCTACTGGGATTTGCAGGGTCACTCACCTCCATCTCCAGATGTTGCAGCACCCGTCTCCATTTCCCCGAAGCCCTCTATCGACTCCATCTGGATGGTTGTGCTGCAGGTTTCCTCCCAGCGCGTGAGTTTCACGGGTGAGTGGGCAACCCCGCCTGTGGCCATGGCCTCACTACGATTGCTGGCCAGGATGTCCGGACCCTGAGACGGAGGTTGTCCCATCTTTTTTTGCAGTCTTTGACTGTGCGTGGGGTGGTGCCAACCACTTACACCTTGCGTGCTACCTCCTCCCACATTTCCTTCTTCCTCAGCTGCACCTCCCTTTTGAGGTTATGTGTGAAAACCTCATCGGCACGGGCAGCAAGGGTATTTGCCAGCATATTTAACTCCTCATCAGAGAAGCACTTCTTGCGCAGGCGCGGGGGTGGTTTTACGGGTAGCCTTGGACATGATGTATACAATGGGCCTGGTCTCTCCTCTGTAGCACTGGTGGATTGGGAGGATTGCAATGGATTGTTTTTGAAGATGGCAGCCAGCGCATTCCTGTTCCGACGCAATGATGTTACTTCCGGGTCCGGTATTACAAGCCCGGTATTAACATGATGTTCTTACTGGGTCAGTATTAAGGGGTTGCTCCTTGGCGGAGGCGGTATCGGCAGGTCCGGTGATGCCCCTATCAGGGGGTTGGAGGGCCTTTAGCAGCGTGGCGGTATGGCCATGACCGGCATGGGGGTTTGCGCGTGCTCGCGCACTCGTAATCAGCCGCTATTAGCGGTGTCAAAGGAGCACGGACCCGCTACTTCCTCCATGCCGGTCATGACTCCATTTTTAGCAGGATTCTCCTAATGAGGCCCAGTGTCTATCCTAAAAATGAAGCAAAATATACCACTGTGGCTATACTCAAAAAACAGCTAAATGTAACACAATGGCTATACTAAAAATGCAGCTACGTATAACACAGTGGCTATTCTCAAAGGCAGCTAGGTTTAAATGGGGGCAAGTTTTAAATGAGGGTAGATCCTAAAAAATGCAGCTAAGTATGACACGGTGGCTATACTAAAAAATGCAGCTTGGGGGCGCTCGAGAGCCCGAGCGATATGGCCACAGGGTGACAGAGCTTCAGAGTGGGCAAACTTTAATAAATCATTTTACCCCACTCAGCCTGCGGAAAATCATAACATTCGGATGGATCTTTAAAGCGTCTGTGCTGGTAATCGCAGATGTGCAAGTTTCCCAGACAAACTGTGCTGTATGCCCAGCTCGCGACGACACAGACTCTGGCGGCCTGGGACCACGTGGCCCTCTCTTGGGTTGCAGTGGCAGTGGCCTGTGCCTTTCGGGTGCTGATGACTGGGGCCCTGATCCACGGCCTCCCAGCCCGGACAATGCAGCAGTGCTTGGGGGCAGTGGCAGCGGAGAGACGACGGGTTAAGCAGAGGCCCGCCAGCTGATCAAGGTGCTGACTGTGGCAGAGCTGGGGGCATGCTGGAGGGCCGGCCTTGCCTGCAACTGATGCTGTGGCAAGGTGGCCGGTGCACACCCAATGGCCCGTTGCTGCAAGTTCCTGCAGCCAACCCCATACAGCAGCGTTGGCGGATCCGCTACTGCCTGCTAGAGCCTGCAGCTCTGACTTGATGATCCCCACTGAACACCACACAGGCTGCAGATCCATGGCTGGGGGAGAGTTGCCCCAGCTACAAGCAGGCTATTGCTTTGTCAACGCTGCTTATGCCATTGGCGAGACATGCTGTAGAGCGAGCAGGAAAGGGTGGAAACCGATAACCTCGGCATAACGCTGGTGGGGCCGGCCCCTCTGATGCCCACAGGGAGGTGCACACTACATAGCGCTACCACCCGCACCATTGGCGCTGGAGGTGGCCGGCCCTTGCCATATGCTGCTGCCCTCATCAAGCGCTGTGACTGTGTCCCTGATCTCCACATGGGGCCTGCATTGGCACGGCACAGTGAGGCATATGCTGAGGTGTCCTAGAGGATCTCCAGCCTAATAGTGTGCGCCCACTGGGGGCTAGAGGCACCAATGGATTTGCTGGAGTTTGCTAGCACCTCAAGGGGTGTGCCGGTACTTGCCCTGGACTGGTGGACTGGGGGTACTCATCGGGGGACGAGTTTGTGCAGAAGCCCCACAACGCTATGACTGCTCTGAGTATTGCGACCCCTGTCTGGAACATGCAGTTATAGCGGGGCCCAGATGTGTAACACCAACATATCCGATCCCCACAACCACAGACGTGACTAAGTGCTGGAGTGGATCGCCCTCCACCTCTGCCTGCATGCCACTAATCAGCAGGGTAGTAGCTGGCGGATTGCCTCGCAGAGAAGTCCCTCTTGGTTGGATTGCTTTGTGGGACATGGGTGTGGCCATCTTTCGGGAGGTGCTTCAATAATCACTACCATTGCTCCTGGCTACCCCCCTGTACACCCTCCACTACTCTAAATGGGAGAGTTTCAAGAGCACTAGGAACTGTGGGTTGCTGCGCTTCATTTTCTGTTATTTTATTCTTGGTGGTACCTGCAGCCTGTAGGTAGAAGCTAGTAGGCCTGTGCTTGTGGTGCCTGCTTGTTGTGTTGTAGTAATTGGGTGTTAGTTTCTACACTGTTGGCGCTGGTATGGTTGTATAAAAGTGCTTTGGACCCACTCAGTTGGGTAAAAAGATATAATCCACAAAGTTCTTGGTTTACACTTGTTTGTTTATTTTTTCATTTTTCACTGTCCATCATCATGTAGACACTATTTCATCTAGTGCCAGATATTCTAGACATTGATTAACGTGGGGTGCTGACACGTGTTTCGACCGTGGGGTCTTTATCAAGGCTACCATGGTTTGTAAGCAATTGATACAGTATCATAGTGTGTGTTCACCATTGGTGTGGTGTGCATAGTGAATTGTGGTGTGGTGGTGGATTCCAATTTAAGGCCAAGTGACATAAAGGAGATCATGAAATGTGATGTTTGCATTGGTTAATCCAGTGTACAATGAAGACAATATTATTCAGATGGTTGACATTTGGAAGTGAAATCACAGTCATAGATGTACATCATACAATATCAACATCCAGGAACGTATTGGTCATTGTCATGATACAAGGTTTGAGGAAAGGAAGAACAAAAGAAAAAAAACAGGGGGGGGGGCGTTGTAAAACAAGTGTTAGTAAGATTTATAGACAGGATGGAGCAGAAATATCTGTGTGATCTATAGAGGCTGAGATTAGGGCTCACCTGTTGGGTGTGAATCCTGGTTTTGGTAGGGGTTTGGCGCAGGGTGCACTCGGATGGTGCTGTTAATGGTCCTGGTTGCCTTGGCGAATGGAAGTGGAGTGTGAATGCTCCTGGGTCTTGAAAGGTGGGTACCTGGGGTATATGATAGGATACGTTAGGTGCTGCCAGGTATGATACTAATAATCATTTTCTAATTCAGTTCTGGGTGCACCCCGCACCAAACCCCTACCAAAACCAGGATCCACACCCAACAGGTGAGCCCTAATCTCAGCCTCTATAGATCACACGGATCTTTCTGCTCCATTCTGTCTATAAATCTTACTAACACTTGTTTTACAAACCCCCCCGTTTTTCTCTTTTGTTCTTCCTTTCCTCAAACCTTGTATCATGACAATGACCAATAAATTCCTGCATCTTGATATTGTATGATGTACATCTATGACTGTGACTTCACTTCCAAATGTCAACCATCTGAATAATATTGTCTTCATTGTACACTGGATGAACCAATGCAAATGTCATATTTCATGATCTCCTTTATGTCACTTGGCCTGGAATCCACCACCACACCACAATTCACTATGCACACCACACCAAAGGTGAACACACACTATGATAATGTATTAATTGCTTACAAACCATAGTAGCCTTGATAAAGACCCCACGGTCGAAACACGTGTCAGCACCACACGTTAATCAATGTCTAGAATATCTGGCACTAGATGAAATAGTGTCTACATGATGATGGACAGTGAAAAATGAAAAAATAAACAAACAAGTCCTCCACTACTCTATACTGCTCTGTTATGTCACGGCCTGCACTGGACTTAATCGCTGATGACGCAGCAGAAACAGGCAAGACTGGCACACCACTTCATCGCTCCTTCCGCAAACATCCTAACATGGAGATGCAGGCACAATTGCAGGCTATATTGGCGGAGATGAAAATGATAGGGCAGCAGAGCCAAGAAACTAACAGTACTGTCCAGGACATCAAGCAGGATCTGCAAGACGTCCACACTCGACTGAATGCACAGGCGGACCTCACTACATACAATGTGCAGCGCATAACCTCACTCGAATATAATTATGAAGTGGCCGTCTCTGACCTAGATGACATAATCAAAGATGTGCAGTGCCTGGGTGCCAAAATGGATGATCAAGAAAACAGGTGCCGCCTGAACAATCTTCGTATGGTCGGCCTGCCTGAACACGCAGGGGGACCGGACCTGGAATCCTTCATATACTCCTTTTTCAATGAGAAGCTCCATACCCAGGATCCAAGGAACTATATAATTGAAAGGGTGCACAGGGCTCCAATCCCCAGGGCAGCGACGGGTGAGTGCCCACATATCATCACCATGTGCCTACTCAATTTCCAACATAAGCTGGCCATACTGAAGGCTTACTGGGCCGCTGGGGTGGTGCGTGTTGAGGGAACTGAAGTCCGGCTGTTCAATGACTACTCTGTTGAGGTCTCCCAGTACAGGAAGGGTTTTAAGCCCTTATTCTACGCACTAAAGGGAACCGACTACAGGTCCTACTTAAAGTTTCCAGCCGTCTGGCACATACTGATCAACAAACAATGGCACTCCTTTGAGGATTCTGAGGAGAGCTGGTGCTTTTTGTGGCAACGCGATGTTCTGACCACCGATTTCCCTGCCGCTGCGGGAGAGGAATTACAGGCCGAGTGGCTGCCACCTCAGCAGCAGCTGCAGCCGAAGGGTTGATGGAAGAGAGTGGGCAGACAGCGTGCAGGCATGGAATGGGACCAGGAGGGTCAGACGACATGATGGCCATGGAACTTGCCCTGTCAATATACGTTGGGGCTATTTTCTGGATTGCTGTTTCGTGGATCCAAAGGAACCCTCTGGCTTGTTCCCTCCACGAGGGGGGGTATCTTGAATGCTCCTAAAATGCCTCCTGGTGACATGGTGTCTGGGCTGCTCCTCTCTTCCAGCAAAGGTCCTCTTATGCTTACTTTTATCGGACTCCTTGGCAAACTCTGGGGAAGACTGCCCACAGTGCTCTGCTCACCACCCTGGACATATCTGAACGTCCCCCAGCTTGGTTTGATTTGCCCTTGTTAAATTTTTGCAGTGTTCAACCAAAGTTGCTGCAAGGTGAGACTGCCAGCGCTCCCCGGATGTGGGTGTTGATCTGCATGCGGTGCGCAAAAGATCTACGGGTCCTCCCCCACCACTCCCAGTCATGGGCTTACTTTCTTCTGTATTGGGATGCACTTCTCTTATCCCATTGTTCAATGTTATGGTTAGGTGTGGGTGTTTGTTCTGTTGGGGTTCGTCAATCGCATTTGCTTCTAATGTCACTGAGGGTGTTGTGTACTAAATGGGGCCCAGAATATAAGCATACGCCTGCTGGCCCTCCCACATAGCAAAGCAATGACCTCTCTTAGATTGTTAACTCTAAATGCACAGGGCCTGGGGCACCCCGTTAAAAGTAAAACGGCTGCTTAATTATATGGACCATAGGCGGGGGATTTTATCTATTTGCAAGAGACCCACCTCAACGCTGCTGAATCAGAGAAATTGTGCTGTAGGTGGGTTGGGGTAGTGGTGCACGCCCAATGCCAATGTAAAAGAGGGGTATCGATACTGATTCCCAAACGCGTTCCTGTCCAGGTTACAAGCACACTGTCGGATAAGGGTGGGAGGTATATCTTGTTGCAAGGCCGCATTCAGCAACAACTCCTTAACCTCCTCAACATATATGCATCCACATCAGATACATTGTCCTTCTTCACATGCCTCTTTGCAGAGTGCATGTGCTTCATGGAGGCCCTTACACTTATCAGGGGTGACCTGAACATTGTTCTTGATCCTTCATTGGACCGACAGGGGACGACTATAACTCATCATGCCAACCCGTGCAAGCTGGCCACTCTCTGATCCCTTATGAGAGATCTCAAGTTGATCAATGCTTGGCAGCTTGCACACGAACAACTGTGTGATTACACCTTTTACTCGCATCGCCATGGTAGCTGCTCTAGACTAGACTACTGGTGAGTCCCCTCTAACTCCACGTCCCTGATAAATCGGTGTGATATTCTGGCGATGGCCCTATTAGACCAAGCGCCTGTGTTCTTGTGCATCAGCCTACACAAGGTCCCACACAGAGGCCACTGTGACACCTAAACCTGAGAGCCCTGGGGTACCCTGACTTTCTTGAGCTCCTAGAAGGTGACGTTGATCTGCTTTGGCAGACAAATCTGACACCTGGCTACTCCGCATTCGATTGATGGGACGCCTTTAGGGCATTTATCAGGGGGCAGTGCATTTGAGGTGGTCCCATGAATTGAAAACCTGGGGAGAACAGGAGTCCCAACTAAGGGCTGATTTTCTAACCAGCGAAAAACAACACAAATGCACGGGCGACCCAGAGACATTTGCACAGCTCATCCAACTGTGGGAGGAATTGAAACGTGTGTCTTACGCCTGCGCCCAGAAGTCATTCAACGGCTGGTCAAAAACCTTTTTTCAGGAAACGGATAGACCTCTGCACCTGATGGCGCTCGCCCAGCATAACAGGCAACACAAATCATTACCTCTATTAAGGATCAGGGCGGGAATTTACTCACGTGGACGATAATATGAGTAGACGGTTTGCGGAGTACTATAGCATGCTATACTCAAAGCCAAAACGATCAACGCCCACTGCATACGCATGTTTCTCAGGATCACGGATCTACCCACACTCAGCGCGCCCAAGTGGACGGTCTCATTACCCCAATCACTGCTGCTGAGGTGACCACTGAGGTGACCCGGCCATTGGGTCCCTATCAGCAGGCAAGTCATCCAGCCTGATGGATTACTCATAGACTTTTATAAGGCGCTGTTGGATTGCTTGACACCATTACTAGAATCTGTGTTCTCTGGTGCCTGTGTCAAGGGCCACTTGCAGGGGACGATGTTAGTAGCCAACATTGTGGTATTTCACAAGAAGAAACGTGCCCCAGAGGACTGTGGATCTTACTGCCCCATCTCCTTGATTAATGCAGATGCTAACATTCTTGCCAAATGTCTGGGGCAGAGAATGGAGAGACTCCTCCTGATGCTGATCCACAGAGATCAAACTGGCTTCATCCATAGTAGACACTCTGCCAATAACGTGCGTTGTCTGCTCCACAGTATTGCCAATAACGCCGACCCTGGTGATGAAATTGTAACACTCAACAACGAGAAGGCATTTGACAAGGTCCAGTGGGACTTTATGTTCCAGGTGCTCGATGCTTTCGGCTTCCCTCCCCGGTTCACTGAGTTGGTCAAGCTTCTTTATACCTGCCTGACGGCCTCAGTGGTCACAAATGGTGTCACCTCAGCACCTTTCTCCCTTTACATGGGTACACAACAGGGGTGCACCTTCTCTCTCAACTCCTCTATGCCCTTACTATAGAACCTTTAGCGGCTAAGCTTTGTGCGACCCCTGGTGGTCCAGCCTATGGAGGGGGAGGAAGAAAATTGAGTGTCACTTTACACCGATGACTTTCTGGTGTATGCCAGCAATTTTGCGACCTTGTTGCCATGGCTATGACAGCTGTTTTGTGACTTTGGCCCCATGGCAGGGTATAAGATTAACTGTGCAAAATTAGAGGACCTCCTATTGAGAATGGACTGAAGAGGGAGGATTGAAACCACCCCTGCTGCCAGTCCCATCAAACACACGGCCCGTAAGGAGAACAAAAGGAGCCATGATCGATTGTACCATTTTGGACCGATTCCCACTGCTCTCCTAATAGACAAATGTGTGGAGTGGTACCAACTCAGCCAACCCTAAAGGCCAGGAGCAGTGCAAACGTTGCCCAGAGTGGATGAGGAGTCCTGGGATGTAATTAAGGATACTTCCATTGACAGTCTCGACTAAAGCACCAAGAAGCCATGCATAACGTTGTTAGAGACACCATGACATAGCAGTGTTACACATGAAGCACACGTGCCATCCGCACATCGGGACACGATCACGCACCCAAATACATGAAGAACACATGCGTACAGTTCTATAAGATAGAGGACAGAGAAATATACCTACTGTCTTCACGTTTATTATTTTGTCATTAGCTTCACTGCAGCAATGCAGAAACCGCAAGAAGCAAGAGATCCTGTGCAAAAGCTTGCAGATGCATATATGCAAATAACCCTAAGGATCTGCAGGAGTACCTAAGGGACCTGACAGAGCCATAAACAACTAACCTATGGATACTATAGAATAGCACAATGTAGAAGCCATTTTATGGCTTAGGAAAATTACAACACGCCACAGACGCTCGACTGGAGCTGAACGCAGCAAATTAAGGCTGCCCAGAGGAGCTAGAGTGTAAGACAGAGCCTTCTGCCAAGGCCACCAAGATACGAGCATCATTCCATTGCCTGCAATACAGTAACATTGGCTGCAGTAAATATGAATAATTCTTCATAAATACAGGCTAATTCAGAGCTGCAGAGCTCAAAAACACGATCTGTGGACACGTGACCCGGCCGAGCCGTTGATGAACCAAAACTAGCAGCTGGGAAAGTGGAGCAGTCTCACGCAGCCAGACAATGGCTTGCAACAAAGTTGTTACAGAAGAAGCCGGGTGTTGCATGATGAGAACAAGCACTCCCATAGTCTTTGGTGGTGCACACATGTTACAATGCAGACACATAGTTGTTCTTAGTACCTTGAAAAAGTACGCTTTGATCTGAGAACCGATGTGGCTCCTATGCCTGGGGAAGACAGCTCTAATCAATTAGAGTTCAGGACCTGAGGGGTGGGTAGCAACGGGCAATAACCAATGATAAGACCCCCGACACTGCAACATTGCAGAAGTAGCATTTTTCGGGGATGATTCAGGCCAGCCATCTGACATGGGAGAGTCAATAAGCTAACAGATATAGGGTCCTCTATAGGTGGACTATCACTCAGTGCCCAATCCACTTGCTCGATAGGTTTTCTGGAAAGGGGCCCAGGTTCTGATGTCATTGTGACATGATTTGCCTAAAAACTGGCCTGCAAGCCAGAGTTTGCCAAAACGTTCGAGGAGCTTGTTCCTTGTTCTGATCGCTGTTGGTTTTGGCTGTAATAAACCACAGTTTAAACTTGCTGTCTGTCTGGGCCTGCATTCCTTTTGGGAAGGGAAGGAGTTAGGCCTTCCATGAGTTCTGAGTCTGCGAACTCCTAGCAACCCTCATCCTGCCTGGGATGTTGTCCTAACAAGGTGGTAGGCAGAGGATGGTTGCCTGCGCCAGCCCGACATCAAGCCGACCCCTTCATTGCTGAACCTGAGAGCCTGTGGGAACCTTGAGTGTATTTCGAGAAGAACGGGAAACATGTACCCATTGAAAAGGCCATCAGGAGCCATTTGAAAATCATCCCGCCTGGAATCGGTAAGTTGTCCAGGCAGACCAGGACAGGGTGGCGAGCACCTTGACGGGGAGCCAGCAGCCAAGCAGCGCCAGTGCAGCATGGAACATAAGTATCGGTCCAGGTACAAAGGTACAGAAGGCAAATTCACCAAACCATGGCCGCCCTGCAGCAGGTTCTCCAGAGACATGCAGCAATCGCTATTGACACACATACAGGGCACTTACAAGGGAAAGAAATTGACCAAATGCACGGGAGTGTTCGAGTTATGGTGCATGTTCCAGGAGGGAGAGGGGGAAGCGGCAAGGCGTCCATAGATGCTGAAACAGCACAAGGTGAAGAAGGAAGGGAACCATCCCTCCTCACCTCCCCATGACCCTCCGAGTGTAGTATCTGATGAACAGGGAATGTGCCCAATTAGAGAACTGAGAGCAGCAGAGGGATATTCAAATCTGACACACAATCCACCACCATACACTAGAGAGGACAAACCGAAAGGTGCAGGACAGCTTACTAGCAGTGCAGAAGCAAGCGAGTATGGTCTGCAGCGCACAAAGGCAGAGTTTGATGGCATAGGCATGGACGAATGGATAGCAGCACAGATACCCTTGAAATTCAAGGGGAAGACCACAGGGCAACTTGGGCGATTGAGAGCTTGGAAAAGGATCGAGATACATCTGACCGGGCAGAAATAATGGAGGAGGAGGAGGACCAAAGCGAGA
Organism: Ambystoma mexicanum; assembly: GCF_040938575.1. Lineage (NCBI taxonomy): Eukaryota > Metazoa > Chordata > Amphibia > Caudata > Ambystomatidae > Ambystoma > Ambystoma mexicanum. The sequence goes on from NC_090936.1 coordinate 869,657,898, forward strand.
AAGACAGGGAGGTGAGGTTAGAGCGTGAGGACAGAGAAAGGAGAAGAGAAGATAAACTAGAACGGGAAGACAGAGAGCGAAGAAGGGAATAGGAAGTGGAACAGTTGGAAAAGGAGCAAGAACAAAGAATAGAAAGGGATCTCAAGGAAAGGAAGAGAGCAGAGAGGGAGATGAGAGAAAAGAGGGAGAGAGAAATAGATAAGGCAGAGAGACGAAGGGAGATAGCTGAGAACTAGAAACACGAGTTAGCACAGAGGGAACAGAGGAAGTTGCAATTGGGTAGACTGACGAGAGAACAAGCACGTATGGAGGAAGATGAAGGGTAATAAGGGCGGTAAAGACACAAGTAGCTATGGACTGGGTGAGAAATAAACGCGAGGAAGAAAGAAGGGCAGAACATGATAGCACGAACCCATGAGGAAGGAGTGCGACAGCAGATAGTGGAGCAGTCCCAGGGGCCTAGGCAGGAGGGAGCAAATATAATCTAGTGAAGATAGATCTCAGAATGAATGCTAACACAGACCTGACATCAAGGAGGCTGAGTTTTGCAAGTGACTTTTGTAGTAACATGGACATAGGATCTGACAATGCCGAGAGACACAGTGGTGATGAGAGGGGGGAGCAGAACAGGCCCCACTCCACAGGGACAGAAGACGGAGCATCATGGGAGTCCAGATCCCATGGATAGGGAGAAGGAGGGGATGAGGACAGGGAGCAAGCACAGCGGGCAAACGATAGGTGCACCACTCATAACACATACATTAACAGACTTGGGGATCTCCCAGAGCGCAGGAGGGAGGAGACAGCAATAGTATGTTCAAGGGAACGGTTGTCTAGGGCCAATGACGAGAGCAAACGAGTGCCTACCCTAGAACCAGTAGATATATGTGCTGACATTGAAGACGAGAGGGGACCTATACAAATCAGGCAGTACCGATGGGCACCAGAGGATAGGGTAGAATATTCCCAGATACCATTATTGGAAAGGAGAGGGACGAGGCCTCAGTATGTACCCTAGAAACACACAGACAAGGAGAATGTCAAATGCAGGTTACCATCTTTAAGGACGGGAACTGGGAAGTGGATTTATGAGATGGAAAAACTGATAGCGGGTCACAGGCTAGCAGTGGGTGACGTAAAGAGATTGTTGATTTCAATACTGGGTGATGCCGCTGATGACATATGGAAGAGGGCGGGGTTCCCAAGGGTGATGATACATAACGCGGCATATGATGGGTCGCCATTTGCAAACTGCAGAGCGGCAGTTTGGTAAGCACTACGAACACAGTATCCAAACACGTCAGACATTGGGGTGATTACATCACGCAAGTTGCGTGAGGGCCAAGACCCTGTTCAATACATTCAGGTCATTCAAGGGCTTTGGTGTCTTGAAACATGAGAGGTTTGGGACAAAACTATAGCTATATTTTATCACATTTGAGTACACGGCCTGCCACAGCCAGTACAGAGGAGTTTGAAGAAATTGGTGGGAATGGAAGCAAAGGGATGGCCCAAAATTCAGCTCATGATAGTACACCATTGAAGATTATGGCAGGAGAAAGTTAAGCAAAAAGCAGAGTAAAGAAAGGCAGACGAGGCCAAGCAAGTGCAAAAGAAGCAATCAAATTATGTGATGGAGCGTGCAATCATAACCAGCTCTACCCAACAGGCACCAGCACCACAGCAAGAAAAAAAAAGAGGACCCAAGATTGGAGTCCTCCCGTCCCCTGCACGCTCTGGAGATACGCGGCAAAGGTGTACTTGTTTAGAGTAAATATTTCAGTACTCTATGGAAGTGGTTGTGAGCTGACACATTAACTTCTAATATCTCTTATTGAAATCAAAGAGGTAATGGTGTAAAAGTAAAGGGAGGGATATCTCCCATTTATTCATAAACAATAGTTGAAGCAGAAGCAATAAAAGTAGCAATACATCATCTACATCATTATAGTTAACAGAGATTCCACTGTAGTAGGCTGACGCGTTTCGAGGTCAATCCTCTTCTTCAGAAATGTGTATTCACAAGTAGTATGTCTTCACAAGTAGTATGTCCATTATATCTAGAGGAATTCATCCAATCAAGGCTTGTACAGTCACAATGCATTTATAGATCAAAGACGGTCCTAGCAAATGACCAAAAGTGAGAGATATAATACAAAACAAACAGAGCATGTATATGAAGTCCTCATAATAATATAAGGGTGAAAAGCGTTCATCATCTTAAAAGTCAAGAAGAATCCTGTTCTATACATCCACTATTGGTTGAATGACACAAGAAAGGTGGATACATGTATTACCTTAATAGTTAAATGGATCGGATGAATCGAAAATCTCAGTCCGCAAGGGATTATGTTGATTTGCACTGAGGCACTAGAAAAATAGAATAACGAAGGCAGCATGTGTAACAAGTATAGAGTAATGGCTCGATAATCAAATGCATCAAAATAAAGCTGTATTTCACTCAATTAATGGGTAAATTTAATCCCAAGGGTAGGGAGCTAACAACACCTGGAGGGGTGACGTAATTAACATGGCTATACAGGTTAGTCACGGTAATAGTGAGATTCAAATAATTGTTATAGTAGATGTGGCTCAACTAGTTAGTCATCGCAATAATAGAATTCAGGCTAGTTTGAGGTTCATTAAACGGAGGTCGTAATGGGAAATGCCAAGGTAGTTCAACTAAAACATCATAGAAAAACAGCAATATTGAGTGTAAAGATCGAGAAGAGTAACTACTCACATTCAGTCATAAATGAGGTTTCCAACAGGAGAAAATGCGTGCGTACACATTGTCTATGGAATGCCCCACGTCTTGATGAGTTCACTGCCTGAGAACAGGCGAAAAGAAGGCACAAGCTACCTGTAAAGAATTAGATAAAGGGTCATCTAAGATGGTATGGCTATCACTGGCCGAAAATAACCTAAAATCGAGACAGAGTAAAAGTAGACCGATAGATGTAAGGGACATAATAATTCTAACCTTTCGTCAACAGGTAGCGGAGCTAAGTGCCTCCTATGGCATGGTTCGTTTCCAAGGAAACTGTAGAGCCGTCAGGACGGCGAATGAAAAATGGCGAATGGCATCTAGGGCGGTAGATTGAGAATCGTGTATGTTTTCTGAAAGAAAAAGTGCCCACATAACTAGTGGATACGTGTGGATAGCCCAAATCTAGGTATTCAAGGGGAAGAAAATCAATCAGGGCACAATGGGTAACTGATATTAACGCAGTAGCGCGTAACTTTCCTCTATAGCATACAAAGTAGAACGCGTCCCGTAGTGCGATCCGTGTCCATGGAGACAAGGGATCATGGAGAAACTGGCGGCCCTCTAGTGTGTGTCACTATGTTAACTAGCTAGAGAGAAGCGGGAAGGAGAAATAGATAAAGGACTATCAATAAATTCATAACACGCTAATCCGGTGGACATCTTGGACGTGAATATGTGCCTAACCAACCAATAGTGGTGTGCATAGATACTACATTCCTCAAGAAAAGGTGGAGTAAAAGACAGGGAGAGTAATAAAGTTTAATCCACTGTATCAATGATACGGATTCTAATAGTGAAGGTAAATCTAGAAATACCTCAGCTGAAGCCATCATACATATAATTCTGATGCTAATGGTTAAGTTAGTATCAATTCTATATGTTACAAGGTGAATCGTTGTTGAACTCATGTTTCACTCTAATATCTATTAACCCTGGATGAAACTAATTACTCAAGTATTTATTTTATGTATTTTCATTTAAAAAACAGTAATACGTCCTTAAATACATATATATGTATATAAACATCAGGTGAAAGTGCGAACATATAGAGCCGGCTCAAGCATGCTCATGACAATGGGATCAGCAAAATGCTGTAATACATTAATACACATGTCCACAGTGTTGACTAAACAACGCATCTTCAACATGTGCTGTCAATTCATTGTCAGTGCTGAAGAGGGTCCACATGTAGTTATTTTGATATGCATATCAATCTTATTTGCATACTCAATCTACGGGTTGGTCAAAGAAAGAAGAATTGAATTGTTGGTCAACTTCATTGTATAGTATGAGGACGTGAGTGTATCCTGTTATTTAGAGTAACATGTGGTTGTAAATTGTAAGTCAATGATGCTAGTGCTGTACAAGTATGTGGTGTTTCTAAATAAAACAGTTCAAGGACGTTTCCTCATTGAGGCCCATCGGATGGTTTGTATCCAATAGGTATATCAAGTATTTTTCTCTTTGAGACAGAATCATTGTGTAATTACCACCTCTTTGTGGTTTTATTACAACTTCAATGACCTGAAATCTCAATTGCGCAATGTTGTGTCTAGCTTCCATGAAATGTCTCGCCACTGGTGATTTTTGGTTGTGACACCGAATAGTGGATTTATGTTCTGATATACGTTCTTTCAATGGTCTTGTAGTCTGTCCAATGTATAATTTACCGCAGGGACATTTCAAAGCATATATAACGCCTGACGTCATGCAGGTGGCAAAGCATTTGATCTTGATTTTTTCCCCGTTTGAGGGTGCGAAATTGTATCTCCTTTAATCACATTATTGCAATTAATGCAATTAAGGCAAAGGAAAGGGCCCATCTTTTTGGTTTGAAGAAGCTTCTGTTTATCAGTAACACAGCAGCAATGTCCACCACCCCAACAGTATGCACCGCCCATGGGAGGAGGGTATATGGGACGGGCGGGTTCCAACCAGGGTTTCAAGGGAGGGGAGGATTCCAAAAGGGGTGTGATTTTGGACCACAAACGCATCACAATCAAGGGGGGTTTCAGGGATATGGCCAACAAATGCAGCAGGGACCAGGGGATTTCCTGGGTGGTTTCCCAGGGCAGGGGAGGGAACTAACTCAGTGCTGGGCCTGTGGGCAGTTAGGACAAATTTCAAGGGTGTGCTGATTTAGAGGGGCCCAGCAAGATTGGCGAGATCGGGGCAGCAGAACTATCATGGGAAACAAGAGGATTATTATGCTCAGGGTCAACAGCAACAAGGACAGATACAGGGCACCTACCAACAGATGTTACAAGCACAGACGCAAGCACCAGCACCACCGCAGTTACAGACACAAGCACCGTAAATGGTAGCACCACTACCACAATATTTGCAAGTACCACAGATCAGAGGGAACACACAACAGCTAGCACAACTACAGGACAACAGCACAGCTGAACCCATGGACATAATGGCGACAGTACCAGTTAGGAGACTGGAAGGGGTTACCATGGTGGGGAACAACCCCTTCAAGGGGAATGGATTGTCACTGTACCCCCAATAGGACAGCCCACAGATGAACTTGATGTGTCCCATCCTGTCAGTCACACCCAATCCTGCGGAGTAACCTCGTGTAGGGGTGGCGATAGGTGACAAAATGTTTTCCTTTCTTGGTGACACTGGGGCAACTAGGTCATGCATCCAGGAAGGGAAATTTCCATTGTCAGGCGATGCCATGAACGCTCAAGGATTCTCTGGGGCTCAAGAAGTGGTTCCCTTTACTGATAACATCTCACTATCTATAGGAGATCACGACTTATGACTACCTTTACTTTATTCTAGACAGACACCTGTGAATTTATTAAGACACAACATCATGAGTAGACTAAACATGACAATCTCATTCACAGACAAAGGCATAATATGCTCAACATCAGGCATACACATGATGAATGTAAGGCAGATGGTTCAGGCGTATTGTGGGTGCACAGTAGAGAGGGGGGTGCCAGTGGACCCTGAGATGTTTCAATACGGGACAGGCATCGCAGGGAAGGTGTGACGAGTACCAAATGAGTACCTGTTAAGGTCAGAGACACCAGTGGATGAACCAGAGGGAACAATAGCGTCGACTGAGATTGAGGCAATGTTGGCAAGGGAGGATTGGATTGTAGCGCATGCAACAGATGACATTTGGGAGGGCGTGGAGCGCAATCATCGCAGTTGCAGAGAGGTGCAGGCTAACAACAGTAACAGATGAGGAACTCTTTGGGTAAGGGAGACTGGAAGTGGAAATGATGTTCGAAATGAGTGTAACATTCTGGTTACAGATCCATTACAGAGAGGTGCCACAACAAATGCCTATGGTGCTGGAGGCGCCGCCCTCATTCTGGGAGAAGGACATGGCCAAGGTACCAGATAGCTTATGGACCACAAGTCCTTATGACATAGGGTGCATCAAGAGCATGGGGGGTGAAGATCAAATTGAAACAAGGAGAAATCTTGCTGAGAGTAAAACAGTATCCCCTAACCAAGGAAGCATATGATGGCATTTATGAAACAATCAGCACCCTCATTGAGAGAGGCATCTTGGTACCATCACAATCTCCATGCAACACAGCAGTGTACCCTGTGCGCAAGGTCAACAGGGGTCGTGGCATTTCATACAAGACTTAAGACCCTTTAACCATATTGTAAAAGCAGAGTATCCAGTAGCAGCGAATCCAACAACCATTTTGTGTGACATTCCAGCGGAGGCCACCTGCTTCACAGCTATTGATTTAAAGAATGTGTTATTTTCAGTACCATTGCACCCAGGCTCACAAGATCTCACCAACTTTATGTACCGCAACCAGAAGTGGAAACATACTTGTTTGCCACAGGGGTACTGCGAGTCACCTTCTATCTTTGATAGAGTGATCAAGATGAATTTGAGCAACATAGGGACAGAAAGCACTGTCCTACAGTATTTTGGTGACATTTCAATTTGCAGTGAGTAGAAGACAAGTGTAAGAAAGACTCAGTGCACATGTTGACAGTGCTTACTGTCAAAGGATATAAGGTGTCAAAGGCCAAACTACAATAAGGTCAGAAGGAAGTGCTATACATTGGACAGATGATATCCAAAGACGGCAGGCACAGTGCCCTAAAGAGAGCAGGAACAATATTTGCCACACTACAGCCCAAAACAGTGAGGGAAATGCAACGATTCCTGGGGTTGTGCAATTACGGCAGAGCATGGGTCTTTGAATACAGCACATACACTCCTGACTGGACTGAAAGAAGCCCAAAGGGGAGCAAAGACACTACAATGGACTACAGAAATGACTGATGCCTTTGAGGAGTTGAAGCTGGCCATATGCACTGTGCCAGTGTTAGGGACCCCTGACTATAAAAAGGATTCTTTCCTGTTCTCCCACACTGACAGTGTAGTGATGAATGCAGTACTGACACAGTAAACAAGCATGGGCCATAAGCCAATTGCTTACTACAGTGGACAGCTTGACCTAGTGATGAGAGGACATTATCCATGCGAACAATCCTTGGCACCTGCAGCCTTCGCAGTGGAAAGGGCATCAGTGGTGACAATGGGGTGCACCACCACTCTAAATGGGGCATGCCCTGTTTGCGATACTGCATAAGCCAAAGAGCACACTGACAACCCAGAGTGCATCAGGGTATGAGGCCATACTATTAAATGTGGGACTGAAGTGCGTTGCAAGACAGTAAACCCAGCCACATTTTTGACAGATGTCCTTCAGCCAGGGGACTGGGCTCATGACTGCTCCAAGAACATAGAGCAATTCAGTGAGACACGCAAGGTGGAGGAAGATGCACTTGAGGGAGGAGACGTGCTTTACAATGATGGTTTATCGACTATTGATCAAACTGATGGGATCAGAAGGACTGGAACTGCTGTTGTGGGGCTGAAGGAGGACTGGACAAGTGAATTGGTTGTGAGTGCACAGTTACCATCCCATTACTCAGCACAGGCAGCAGAGCTAATTGCTCTCATATTGATGGTAGAACACAGCGTAGAGAAAGGTGTGACAGTCTATTCTGACAGTGCTTACGTCACATCAACAGTACATTCAGTATTGGCGCGATGGCTGAGGAGGGAGTTCAGAAGGGCAGATGGGACCCAAGTACAGCATGGTCTCTTGCTAAGCAAAGTGATCGACGTGATTGCATATCCAAGGGAGCTAGCTCTAGTGAAATGCCAGGCCCACACAAAAGGGGAAGATGCAATCTCAAGGGGAAATGAGGCAGTGGGCTATGAGGCAAAATGTGCAGCATACTTTGGGTAACTGTGGGAACTGAGAGACCCAATGCCCCAGGAGGAGTAAGGAACATGGTGATGAGGGAAGGCTACAACATACCAGAGAGACAAATCATGGGATTGCTATCATTACCACTGTGAGAGGCACACGTTGTGCTACATGCAGGTTCCCTCCAGAACCCCGAGGGCCTTAAAACCACTGCAAAAGGGCTCCTGGAGCCAGTCCTGGTGCCTTTTGCACCAGGCTCATATGTAGGAAGGGCGGCCTGTTCAAACTAGGTCCCATTTATGTACCTAGGCCTTTAAATCCAACATGGAAGCACCCACACCGTCTAGTTCTAAGAACCAAGCCATGCGGTCTAGTGTTTTGGGTGTGGCAGGCCTGGAACCACTTTCCCTGGTACTACTTTACCTGGGATATATAAACAACACCCTGACTGCAGAACATGCTTTGTGTTATTCTGCAACCAGCAGCGTGACGCTCACCGTGTCCAGCTCCTTTTTAGCATTTTCCTGTAATCTTGCAAGAACAAGATTATTCTGTCTTACCAGAGAAAACACCATCCAGCACTCAGCATCTCAACTGGGCTGCAATCTGTGGAAACCAAGATAAGAAGAAACATCACTCACCTGTAAGTACTAGCTTAAGAACCACTACCACAGCTGCTGTTCGAACATTGCAACCTGCAATAACGAGAAAGGGAAAAACAGTATTAGAACATGCGCTTCCAAAACATCGAATTCCATTAGTGTTACCGGAATTCCATTGCGCTACGCCACGCTTCCATCCGGAGCACCACAGCAACATCTGCAAAGGAAAAGAGACATATTCAGGTTCACTTTCAATATTAAACAACCGCACAGCGCTCTACTACCTTAACAGATTCCGGGAGCCTGTTTTTCATCACGCTCTCATCCGCTCGCAGCGGCCTGTGAGGAGAAGAAGAAGAAAGCACAGGTTAGTTTCAATAGACAATAAAGGCGCTGCGCTTTGCGCTTGTTCTTACCTAGAAACGTGTTTCTCCATCCGGCACGCCAGCATCAAGACCTTCGCACCCGAAAAGAAGGAGATAAGACATTAACAAATTCCCACCATAAACAGAAGAAAGACTTACAATTAACAAACCTACCTGCTTACCAGTAGATTGGGGGTCATAGCAGGCCTGGGCCCAAGGAAGGCATACTGCACCAGTGATGCAACTCGGACAGCTCGCCAACAAATGTCAAGCGCCCCTGCACAAGAAACGCAGGACGGATAGCTCACCCTACAAATAACTAATATTCATTATTCAGCACTGGGCAACTACGCATCCAGGGTTCCAGATCTCAGAGCCTTCCTGAAGCCCCCGGGGATATCAGGTGAGCGTAACAATTGCAGGGAGTAGCACCACAGGAGGAGAGAGAGCTGTGGGTAAAATGAGGATGCTCCATGTCCCCAACAGACGCCCTATGGTGACAAAATAACACATGGAAGGTAGTCATGCAGCTTGCTTTGTTAAAAACAGTACTGCCACAATTGCATTATCCGACACACACAGGGAAATAGGTAATTGCTACATGCATTGGAGAATCATGGTTTGGCCCAAATATGAATGAACATGTAGCCAATTTCATTAGTAACTGCTTGACTTGCCAGCAGTTCACAGCTGGACACACCCTGAGAGTTGGGAGAGGAGCCATACCAAGACCCGAAGGCCCATTTCTTCATCTCCATGTAGATTACGTAGACATGATCCAAGTGTGTCAAGGACACCACTACATGGTAGTGGTTATCTGCCCATTCTCCAGATGGATAGAGGCGGGGCCCTGTTCACATGCTGATGCCCTCAGGGCAGCACATTTCTGGTCAAGGAAGTATTCCCAAGATGGGGCGTCTGTGAGGTCCTGCGGTCTGACAATGGCCCTCACTTCACCAATTAAATGTTTCACCACATCACAACCCTGCTAGGAATCAAACACAAATGTGCATGTGTGTACCACCCAAATGAGGTGTGTGACTGCCTCAATGGCCTCCTGAAAGGGTGCATTGCCAAAACCCAGCAGAGCACCAAGAAAAACAGGCGTCATTACTTGTGTCTGCCACTTTTTGAATTGCGCAACAAGCCAGGGTCCGACCACCATTTAACGCCCCACAAGGTGGTGACAGGAAGGCGCATGCATCTTCCCCTGGCTCCTCCCACTAGAGCATTGAAGGACTGTGATAATAGAGCAGATGTGTTAGGGCAAGAAATGTTCAAATATATACATTTCTTGGTTTCTAGCGCTTCTTTTATCTCTCACGAGATACAGCGGACACAAGGCAGGCCTGAAGACAGTGAAGCCACAGATTCTAATAATACAGACCAACACATTGGACCCACACATTCAGTAAAGGTGGGGACCTTGTCCCCCTAAAAAATGTTCTGCGTAGGTGGAACTCACCCACATTCTCCGGCTCCCACATGGTCGAAGCGGTCACAGATAGGGCTGTGCGGCTCGAGGGGAAAACAGTTTGGAACTAAATCCAGGACATCAAGCCCTACAAAGCAGTGGCCTCACCCAGCAACAGAGTAATAGTGATCGACAGGGCCAACGTTGAGGATCTTGATGAACTACAAGTGCGTGCAGATCTTACAGATTTAGGGAGGCCGCCTGGCCATCATAAGGTCCTATGATCCGAAGCAGATGAAATAGCGACTGGAGCACTTGTGCACATTGACAGCTGAAACACTGTGTTTGTTTTCTCTTTTCTTCTGCACATGCAGGTTGATGTGAGTGTTGTTAGAACTGTATAGGGAACTGTCCTGATGTTACCTCCCACTGACCACCCTGAAGCATTTTCCAACCAATTTGTACACTATATAAGGAGACGCAGGTGATTCAGAGCCCGATCCCCTGAAGTATACTTCCTCGTATTCATAGAGTAACTCGCCCAAGTATACCCACAACTTGAACAAAGTGCTTATCCCTTTCTGCCCACACTCAGAGGTCCCTCAATAAGGAAAGTCTGGGAGGATGTCTTTGCATTTGCTATTAGCGACTACCTAGTCCGCACAGCTTGAAGGTACTGACAGATATTAACACAATAACGCAGTTCTTGCGATTTTCAGGCAAGCAACTTTATCGTCTCATCAGCTGCAAGGATCAAGCAGTGTAAGTGGTCATGTCGGAAACAATAAAATTTGGTTTAACTTTGGTGTGTTTACTGATTCCCACTGAAGTGCTGGGCATTATAGTCTGGCAACTCTACTTTGCTATGAGTGCTAACGCTGTATCCACTACTAACAATCCCCCGACCCAGGTAGGAGGAACTACCATGTCAGGTAGAAGAGAAGACACTGATGATAAGGTAAGGAGAGGTAAGCTCAGTGTTGATGCATGAAGGGGGTTGATATGTATCTCACAGACACAGCACAAGTGACAAACACCATGTGGTACAAACACATGTCCAAAGTTAGTAGAGACACCAACGGAAGAGCGGTTATGTCTGCTCCTTAATCTCCTACCTACGCCATGAGCGTTTCTAGAATGTTCATTACAATTGGAATACCGGCTGCCAAGGTGCAATGCTTGATGTACCTCGCAATGGTCCAAACACTAGGCCGATTCAAGGGAAGACAGCAACCTTAAGATGGATATCCATGGGGACCTTCCCATATGAAGCTAGTTACATCAAGACACTAGACATGATGAACAACTACTGGCAATTCAGTGATGGGTTGCAGTACATAACTGATGGACCAGAAAAAAAGGGGAAACAAAGACTTGCACTGAAGAAATTGCCATGCGCCTTGACAAGAGTAAAGGAGATAGGAGGAGAGTCCGGTTGCTGGTAGAGACCACATATATTGATCTAGGGACATGTATACAATACAGAAGGTTTGGAAGATGGAGTGGTGAGAAGTAAGGCACTGACCTTAGCCAAATCACCAGTAAACAAGGTGCAAGAAGAGAATGACAAGTACCTGAAGGAATGGAACAGAAGTGCAACATTGCTGACCTGGGTGGAAAACGAGGCTGGACCATTGCCAATAATTCCCCTGAAGACACCAGTGCTGTGATACCAGCACAATGGTTATGTGGAGGTCCTTGAGAATGTGGGATGCAAGACAAATGAGATTATCCCAGCAATGTGAGCAGGGACAACAGTGTTGATGGATCACTATTGGGCATATGGGTCCAAAGGATACAAGAAACTGCCACCTGCCTGGGGAGGGGTATGCCCCCTAGTACACATCAACATGCCTTCATTGGTGGTACCCAAGAAAGATGTGAAGCTTGATGACTTTCCGAAGATGGAAAACACCAAACGGAAGAAGAGGTCACTAGAGATAGCACAACCTGCCCAAAGGGAAAAGGCTGACAAGCAAACAGGATTGAGCAGAGTAAAGTGAGGGGGAATTACTTCTCAGGCAAATCAGAAACAGCATTGGACAAAGTACCAGCAGAACACAGACTGTTTATCAGAACACAAATGCTCATTGCATCGCTGATACCAGGAATACAGACATATACAAATGGCAAGTGGTTACAAATCACTCGTTGGAAGTTGATGGTAACAATAAACTCGACAATAAATGGATTCAACACCATAAAAGAAGAGCTTAGAGCAATAAGGTCGGTGGCGCTCCACAATAGGTACATTCTCACAGCAATGGAAGGATAAGTTTACACAAAAATAAGGAGTTCATTTTGCACGTTCATACCTGCTAACGACGAAGATAACAGAACTCTCTCAGATGCAGTTACAGAATTAGCACAAATGCATGCAAAGATGGAGACCATATCTATGGTCATGGATGCCATCATGGCTGTATGATCGACTGAAGGTGATGCTGGAGCACTAGCAGAAGAAGCAATCAGAATGCAGATCCTGATGGATGTGAACATAGGAGGAGCAATGGATGAGATTGTGAGAGAAATAGGTAGACTAAGGGAGAACATTGCAATGTGTGACTTGTTCCCCACCGGATCAATAAAGTTGGACAAACCCCCTGACCCAAGAAAGTATGAGGGGAAATGTGTTTGGTGCAACCCCGAAGGAGTGTGATGTTACATGTACTGGTCTTTCAATGATCGCACAAAATATTATGGACATCTCGGAGGAGTAACGAAGGTATGGCGACCCAGAGAAGATGAGTGGTTCTTTCAAGGTGTGGTCGACAAGTCAACCAGAGGGGGGACTGAAAAGAGAGGGTCGAAACCCATTCCTGCTCCCCGTCCCACCAAAGACACCCCCGGAAGAAGAACAAAAGGAACCATGATAGATGTACCATTTCGGATCCATTCCCAGTGCTCCCCTGATAGACAAGTATGTCGAGAGATACCCTCTCAACCAACCCAAAGCCCAGGAGCAGTGCAAACATTGCCCAGAGTGTATGAGGACTCCAGGGATGTAATTAAGGATACTTCCATTGACATTCTCAACTAAAGCACCAAGAAGCCATGCATAACATCATTGGAGACACCATGACATTGCAGCGTTAGACATGAAGCACATGTGCCATCCACACATCGGGACACGATCATGCATCCAAATACACGAAAAATACAGTTCTATAAGTTAGAGGACAGAGACATACACATACTGTCCTCACGTTTATTATTTTGTCATTAGCTTGACCGCATCAACGCAGAAACCTCAAGAAGGAAGAGATCCTATGCAAAAGCTTGCAGATGCCCATATGCAAATAAGATGCCCATATGCAAATAAGCCTATGGAACTGCCGGAGCACCTGAGGGACCTGACAGAGCCATAAACAACTATGGATACTATAGAATAGCACAATGTAGAAGCCATGTTAGGGCTTAGGAAAATTACAACAGGCCACAGACCCTCGGCTGTAGCTGAACGCAGTGAATTAAGGCTATCCAGAGGAACGAGAGTGTGAGGCAGGGCCTGCTGCCCAGGCCCCCAAGATACGAGTGACATTCCATTCCCTGAACTACAGTTACATCGGCTGCAGTAAATATGAATAATACTTCAGAAATATAGTCTAATTCAGAGCTGCAGAGCTCGAAATACAGTCTCTGGGCACATGATCCGGCCGAGCCGATGATGAACCGAAACTAGGAGCTGGGAAAGCAGAGCAGTGTCACACAGCCAGACAATAGCTTGCAAAAATGTTATTACAGAAGAAGCCGAGTGTCGCATGATGAGAACGAGCACTCCCATAGTCTTTGGTGGTGCTCACATGTTACAATTCAGACACATAGTTGTTCTTAGTACCTTGAAAAGGTACTCTTCGAGCTGAGACCCGATTTGGGTCCCAGGCCTGTGGGGGACAGCTCTAACCAATCACAGTTCAGGGCCCTAGGGGTGGGTAGTAACAGGAAAGAACTAATGGTAAGACCCCCCCACACTGCAACATTATAGAAGTAGCATTTTTCGGGGATGTTCCAGGACAGCCATCTGACATGGGAAAGCCAAAAAACTAACAGATATAGTGGGTGCCAAAGGTGGACTATCGCTCAGCGCCCAAACCACTTGCTCGATAGGTTTGTTGGAGAGGGGCCCAGGTTATGATGTATTTGTGATGTGGATTTGCCTAAAAACTGTCCTGCGAGCCAGAGTTTGCTGAGAGGTTCCAGGAGCTTGTTCCTTGCTCTGATCCCTGTTGGTTTTGGCTGTAATAAACCGCAGTTTGAACTTACGTGTGTCTGGGCCTGCATTCCTTTTGGGAAGGGAAGGAGTTAGGCCTTCCAAGAGTTCTGAGTCTGCGACCTCCTAGCAACCCTCATCCTGCCTGGGAGATTGTCCTAACAGGACATTCTATGGGATCCCGGAGGTGCCGCTAGCTTCCGGCTTCAATTGAACCATATCAAGTATCCGGGAGTGAATGTTATTCCTGATTTGAGTAATGTCCTGGATCTGAATTATCCATTGATACTTCAAAAAATCAAACAGGACCTTGTCAGGTGGGACTCCGCAACACTATCCCTAACAGGCAGGATCAATGCCTTCAAAATGAATTCCCTACCCATGCTGACTTATCTGGCTATGATTCTACCCTTTACCCCCACACGCCACATGTTTAGAGAGCTAGACTTGTATATGTCTATGTTTTTTGGAGGGGCAAAAAGGCACGGCTTAAGCTAGAGGTCCTGCAAGCCTCTAAAGCAGACGGGGGACTGACTGCACCGGCATGGCAGCTCATCAGACCTTGACAGCGCTGGTGTGGACCAGCATACGGGTACTCCTGTCTTATGGGCTTGGTCATAGATTGCACCCTAACCAAGATACTGTCTTCCTGCATGTTGGATTGATGGATTTGTATGGGGAGACCACGCTGAACTTTCCCAAAGCAAGGCAGGTGCTGAGGATGGTAAAAACCAACTGGCTCCGATATAGGACATTGCTAGGGGTGATCAGCGTGCATACGATGTTACAAACCAGGCGAGTCGGCCGATGTGTGAGCTTGAAATGGAGCAGAATATGATGACGTGCCCATGACTCCATATTCTACACCATCTGCACCCCCAACAATGTTGTATGAAATCACACATTAGCGAGTCAATGGTCCACTGACCTGGAGATTGCACTCTCTTTGACTTTTTCGATACCATTCCTGCGACCTCATTTAACATTATGAATAGGGAGATAAAATATAAAATAATTCAGAGACTGTATTACACGCCTATTAAACTTTACAAGATGAGCCTCAAGCACACGCCCACATCCAGGTGACATTGCAGGGGACTGGGTAACATGGGGCATGTTTTATGGTCTTTCCTGGCGATACAGGCATATTGGCGCATGGTTCTTAGGCAAGTCGCCTGCATGCATGTCATGGAGCTCGAGTTATCCCCTAACCACATGCTGTTCGGGGCCCCGTGGGTGGAATGACATGAAGACCCCATGAGCTGTAAGCTCATTCACATTATTCTTTTCTTGGCACACAAGCTCTTAATCCTTAATTGGAAATCAGATGATGTACCTACCGAATCCACCTGTTGGACCCTACTGGTCAAACTATGCTCACTGGAATGCGATACTTTAAGGCGTCAGTCTGGGTCTGTGCAGGCCGATCAGTTTTGCGAACTTGCTGACCGCTATATTTGAATTGCTTCTTCCACCACCAGTCTCTTGAGGGGATTCCGCTCAGATTGGATGGGCAGGACTTCTCTGGACTGTGCGTTTTGTGTGCTTTGAGGGGTGATGGGCAGGGGCCGCTGCCACCATTAATGCTTTACTCCTCCCACCTTCTTCATCGCAATCTGCTTTCTTACATGCTCCCATGCTGCCACTCCCAATGTGGAAATGGAAAGTCCTGACCTACTTATTATCCAACAATTCAAATGTAGACTTTTCAGCTAGCTGGAACCCTTAGTGCACTGAATAAAACACTAGGCCATGTGCCTTTGCCTTAGCGTATCGACCAACTAAAGGAGAGTGAGCAATATGTATATGCAGGGGGGGTTGTGTCAGGGTGGGGAGGGAGTGTATGGCTATATCATATATGGTCTCTCCTTAGAACTGTTCTTCATGCAACAGTTTATCATTTTGGATGTATGGTCCCGTCATGAGACTGGGATGAACTGTTTGTCATTCTGCTTGCCATGCTACTGGCTTACGTTTTTGAAACTCAATAAAAAGATTTAACAAAAACAAAAAGAAAATGCAGCTTAATATGACACAGTGGCTTTACTCAAATATGCAGTTAAGTATGACAAGAGGGTTACCCTAAAAAATGCAGCTGGATTTCACACAGTGGCTAGACTAAAAAATGCAGTTGAATATACCACAGTGGCTATACTCAAAGATGCAGCTAAATATAACACAGCGGCTATACTCAAATTGCAGCTAAATATAACATGTCTATTCTAAAAATGCAGCTACATATACCACTGTGGCTATACTCAAAAAGCGGCTAAATGTAACACATTGGCTATACTAAAAGTGCTGCTATGTATAACACAGTGGCTATACTCAAAGGAAGCTAGGTTTAAATGGGGATGAGTTTTAAGGAAGACTTGATTCTAAAAAAATGCACCTAAGTACCACACAGTGGCTATACTAAAAATTGCAGCTAATTATGACACAGTGGCTATACACATAAATGCAGCTAAATACGACACAGTGGATATACTAAAGAATGCAGCCAAATATGAGACAGTGGCTACACTAAAAAATGCATCTACATATTACAGTGGATATTTTCAAATGAGACCAGGGTGGTGAGGCTGCAACCCAATAGTCCCCCTGAGGGTGGTACTCAGCAGGTGGATCTTATGGGAGGGGAACCCCTTTTGGGAACAGTGACGACCACATCGGGACAGCGTGGTATTCCCACCAATCAAATGACCCTAGGACTCCTTCCCACAGTTACCCCACCTTTCCTTCACCTCCTTCCTCTTCAATTCTACCCTCATACCCTATGTACTTTTCTAAAGGAGTCCAGGTAGAGAGTACTGAGACGAGGAAGATCCTTAGTGAGTTACCACATCAGCACGCACTTAATGCAGAGATGAGGAGGAAGTGCAGAGCAATACCAAATAACCATTGTAATCACTTTTACCAGTCTAATGGTTCACGACAATTGACTGGAAGAAACAATATAAATACTGAAGAGGGACTTGACACAGCGTCAAGCCCTCCCTGAAGGAGTCGTGAGAGCCAGTACGAGCCCAGCGTGCAGGCAGGTGCTAACCAGGACACCGAGAATGGGGAGAGAGAGGCTGAGGCCGGTCCAGGATGGGAGGACCTCACTGTCTGCAGGCGGACTAAGACTCTGGTTGCCACAGAGACCCAGGAAAGCTAGAGTATGAGACTACACTGCCTCAGCAGGAAAGACGACTGTGAAGCTATAGCAAAGCGAAGGAAGATCTAGGAATTACCAAAGCCCCAACGAGTCCAGCTACCTCAAGGGAGCCGACAATTGCGCAGACCACACCAAAAGGTACACAGGCAGCCGAGAAGGCGCTGAAAGCTCAAGGAGGTGGTGGCACAAATCGGAAGGCTAGGAAAGTAGGGTCTGGGACCCTTCTTTAGTGAGAGAAAATGTACTAAGGCTTGGCAGGAGAGTGAACCAAGCTCAGAGAAAGATAAAGCCGGAATTGAGAATCTGGGACTTGCACCCAAATTCAGAGAACTGGAGGTTAATGGACAGTTCATATAGTGCTTGGCAGGTTAGTGGCACAAGTCTGTATGGGCCACCAGAGGCTGGTGAGTGCATCCAGTCTACTCTTCTTCATCGCAGTACCTGGTGAGAGGGAACCATGTCTGCCCACCAGGTTCAGGGACCCACCACAGCCTGGGGAGTAAATCCAGGCTACTTTTCTTCATTGCAGTACCTGGTAAGAGGGAACTAGGTCTTCCCACCAGGATCAGGGACTCACCACAACCTGTAGGGTGCATCCAGATTGCTATTCTTCGTCGCAGTACCTGGTGAGAGGGTACCGGGTCTGTCCACCTGGGTCAGGGACCCACCACAGCCTAGGCAGTGCATCCATCCAGGTTACTCTACTTCATCACAGTACTTGGTCAGAGGGAACCAGGTCTGCCAACAAGGGTTAGGGACCCACTACAGCTTGGGGAGTGCATCCAGGCTGTTCTTCTTTAGTGCAGTATATGGCCAGAGGGAGCAAGAGCTGCCAACCAGGGTCTAGGACCCCATATATCTAAAGTCATAAGCATGAGAAGGGCTGGGGGCGATGGAAGACATTCCCCCACCAATTGTGGAACTGAACCACAAGCCTGAGAAGGGTGGGGAAAGGGAGACGCGTTCTACATCAATCATTGAACTATATTGTAAGCCTAGGAAGGAAGACATTACCCTAACAGCGAAGTAGTGGCTGAAACCACATTGGGAAAATCCTACAAGAATTTCCTTTTGTCCATCGGAAGGAAGTCATTCCCCTGGAACAAGAAGACGTCACTTTTGATTTAGCTAGCTGAGAGTGTAAGGGACAGAGTTAAGATTTTGACACTGGACATTGGGACTGTTGCTTTGAACATTCTGAAAGTGATGAAGAGCTCAAGAACAATCCAGAAGTCATTTCCTTGGAGGATATTTTGTTGGAGTCTGACACCGGTAACTATCTAGAAGTAAGAGAAGGGTAGGCACTGGGGAATCAGATGAGTGGGAATTGTTGTCAGGGCACCGCCGAGGCTCAAGCCCTAAAGAAGATAGTCCCTTCCCAGCAGAGGACCTTGGAAAAATTGTAGAAAGTTCCATCCCATAAATTGGACCAGTCCCTGTATCACGAGTCAAGAGAATCTTGGATTGGGTCAGATCTATTACAAAATCAAAATGGTCTAATTCCTCTTTGTAGTTGCTCCAAATAAGAACACCTCTTCTGAAATGTCTAGTGACTTTGACTCTGAGAGCGAAGAGGAGACCACTGAGGTAACGGATACACTATTTATCAAAATGAGTGTAAATCCCCAGGAAAACTCAGGCAGATCTACGACATCAGGAGGGATTGGACAGACTCATCCCTCTCCTCCTCCCTGCTATTAATGGCCTGGAGAATATCACCAACCCAGACACTTTTGTGGACACCTTCAACAAAGCTATGACCACTGCACTAGACACTATTGCACCAACCAAACTGCGCAAAAGCAAGCAGGAAGCGCATTTGAATGCCTGGTTCACACCCCAACTCAAGGATCTAAGAAAACAGAAAAGAAAGCTTCAAGCTATATGGCGCAACTCGCCCATGACAACAACAAAGTCAAACTAGCCCAACTATCCAAACTCTATAAGAAAGAAATTATCAACACAAAAAGAAATCTATTTGACGACATAATCACAAAAGCCAAATCCAACACTAAGGAACTTTTTTCCATCCTCTGGGAAATGGAATCACCCCTACAACCAGTAGACATTGTCCCCAAGGACAAGATATGGTGTACTAACATACAAAATACCCTATCGAATAAAATGTCCACCCTCCAACTTAAAATAACAAAAAAAAAGACTCCCTGCCCCTCTCTGATCAGCAAATACCACTGCCCACGGAGCCCAATACTATTCCGCCTTTCAGCTTCAAAACCATCTCAATCATTGATACTGAAAAGGTCATTCTCTCCCTGAAACCATCCAATTGCAAGGGCGACAGTTGCCCAGCGCAAATAATAAAGGATGCAGCAAGGGACTTCGCCCATTTTATCTCGAAGCTCATAAACTCCTCCTTTAAATCAAATACAGTACCTACTAACCTGAAAGAATCTTGGATCCTCCCCTTACTCAAAAAATCAAACCCTTGATCCATCCATCCCAACCAACTGCAGACCTATCACCATTGCATTCCTACTCAAAATTATTGACAGAGTAGCCTACTTACAAATTCAAGACTACCTGGAAGCCAACCACCTGCTAGGCTCTCAGCAATCGGGATTCCGCCCCCTCCATGGCACTGAAACAGCCTTGCTAGACCGCAAGACAAAAATTGAGGAGCTTAAGGATAGTGGAAAAACAGCTTTGCTACTTCTACTGGACTTGTCAGCAGCCTTTGACCTGGTGGATCACGCAGTTTTATGCAGCCACCTTAGGCTCGCTGCCAACTTCACAGGGGAAGCTATAGCCTGGGACCAATCCTTTCTAGCCAACCGGACTATGAGAGTTTCCTCTACCTCCACCTGCGCTGACCCCTTCCAAATAACATGTGGAGTCCGACAGGGTTCCTGTGTCTCACCCACCATGTATAACATTTTCACCAAGCCATTGTTTGACAGGTTGGACAGACTGTACGTGTCATGATGCCTACCCCCGGAGCACCAGGCCAGGCCCAGCATCCCCGGAAGCAGGCATCATGCCCTCGGGTAAAAGCCCAGCGGCCCCTTATAGGGGCTCTTTGGACTCAGTCCTGGCGCCTTTGGCGCCAGGCTCATGTTGGAAATCAGTCCTGGCGCCATAGGCACCAGGCTCATAAAGGGAGGTGTTTTGTGCACTTACCTGATGCAGACCATGCTGCACGCTTCAGGCCTCCCTGAGACCTGAAAGGGACTATTTTTTCATAGGGACTATTTTTTCACTCGGGCGTGGCCAGGGAAGGATACATACCTAGTTGGTGAAGGATACATACCTGGGACTTCTTTGGAGGCTATTTAAGCCACGCCCAGACAGCAGCTCATGCTTCGCATTGTTCTGCTTCCTGCAGTTTAACGCTCACCGTGTCTTCTCCTGCTCCTGGACTCCAGCCACGCCCGCCTCGAACCTGGAAGACCTGCAAGGAAGGAAGAGAAGAGAAAGGTGAAAACCAAGGACTATTTTAAACTTCTTACCTGCATCCGGAATCTTCTCGCCAGCATCCCTGAAGAAAGACTTCCATTTAAAAGCATTGTGTTGCTCGCTGCAGCGCCACGCTTCACTCATCTGTCCTCGAGACATCTCCCGGCTCCATCGCGGCTGTCAGCATCGGACGCCACATCTCTGCACCTAGGGGAGAGAGGAAGAAACAAAAGGTGAGCAGAAGGAACACAGAAGGAAAGCCTGATTAACAGCCATAATACTTACCGGCTTTTCTTCCACATTTCGGGTCGGCGCCGCCCCGTTGGCAGGTACCGTACCCCGGCCCCTATGGGGAAAGGACAAGAGACATTTCTGGGGAATTATAAGGACATTTAGAGGGATCGCCCTCATCACTACTCACCTCGGCAGTTTAACCCCTCGACGCATCGCCTTCATTCTGCACCTGAAATAAAGGACAGATCACAGGTTAGAAAGACAACATAAAGGGGGCCTCACTTGAACTTTGAACTTTCATACTTACGGCGCATCGCTCAGGAAAGTCAAGTGGATTTTGCCAGCGCCATTCTGAAAACCAGTGAAGTAACTGGACGAACGCGCGCCCCTGCACCAGAAGCAGGATGTTCATCCTTCCAAACCATAAGGTGAGCTTAAACCGAGGTTTGGAGGAAGTTAGAGAGGAACGAAGGGCGAAAGGGGGGAGCTAGCACACTATTCTGCAGACTGTTAATACCCTTTCTCATCTGCAGAAGGATATTCCTACGGGCCAGGCAAGCACGATTTGGAGGTCCTGTCCAATCGGTGTTCCGGGTCCTGCGCATCACGCTAGAAGAGGCCACAGCAATCCAGACTAGACCAGCGCTCCCGTGGGAACCAGGTGAGCGTTACAGTACGTCACCTAAACTAATTATGCAGATGACACCCAGATCCTCATACCTTTTTCGGGCAACTACGATGCGGACTTGACCCTGGTGAATAAGATATACATCCTTATTCAGGCATGAATGCCCACCCATGGCCTCTGTCTGAATGACGATAAAACTGAGATTCTGCTCCTCGGATCTGACTCTAACTTAAAAAACTAACCCCAAACTATGCATCCTTTAACATTGATAACAATATTATTAAGGTTATGCCTGTGGTAAAAACCCTAGGATTCTAGCTGGACTCCTCTCTCACCCTTAAGAAGCAAGTCAACTCCCTCTCCTCCACAACAGCTTACATTTGCAAATTAATCCGAGCTGCCAGACCATTCGTCTCCAGTGCCAGCTGTGTCACCTTGGCCAATGCTCTTATCATGTCCAGACTAGACTATTGCAA
This sequence comes from Ambystoma mexicanum, assembly GCF_040938575.1. Classification (NCBI taxonomy): domain Eukaryota; kingdom Metazoa; phylum Chordata; class Amphibia; order Caudata; family Ambystomatidae; genus Ambystoma; species Ambystoma mexicanum. Next base: position 869,680,387 of record NC_090936.1, read on the forward strand.
CGCCCTGTACTCAGGAGCCAACAAGTATGTCACTGACAAACTTCAAAGATTGCAAAATAACGCCTTAAGAGCAGCGCTGAACATTCCACATAGAGAGCACATCTTTAAATTCAGCAAAGAGACCCACTGGCTAAATATAAAGGATTGAATCTTCCTCAAAACTATCTCTATCACTTCCAAATGCCTAAACAATCTAGCATCTCCTTACTTATCGGAAGAAATCTCCAGGAGATCTACTACCCGACCTACGAGATCTGCCAATTCATTTATGCTTGAAATCCCTAGATTTAAACTGACCACAGCCGGAGGAACTAGCTTCCCAGTCAAAGCTGCGCAATCATGGAATACACTCCCAGTTGACCTTAGACGTCCCCTACCCTACGCCAGATTTAGACACAATTCTCTCAAATGGCTTCGCACTAACGACCCATAAAAACCTCTCCCCCCTACTGCCGCTCTACCTTCTGACACAACCTCGACAACCATTGCACTCAACATTACTATTGCAACCTACACACCAGACCCGTAGTCCACAGCTGTAGGAGCTCCTTTAAGTATACGCAATGTTAAGTCCGATCCTTGTCATGTATCTGTGATCAGTTATACCCTCCATGCTCCTCGAATGGCAAATGTCTGTACTGCATTATGTACTGTATTATACATTGTATTCACATGTATGCACCTGCCTGTGACAGGCAATGTAACTAAGCTTCGAGACTTCTTGTACTGCTGCGCCCAGCTGCCTAAGGGCTTGGTGTGCATTATCAAATTAATAAACAAACAAACAAACAAAAGACTAGCTTAACAACAACATAGGCCAATCCTCCCACATGGCATATTGCAGTTTGTTTGGTTGGTTATATGTTTGCTAGTCACTTCATTGTCTACCTTGCTCCAATACCCTCTCCTTTTAAGATGTCTTACTTTTACTCTACAGGTGCTTCCAGACGATCATCAGAAAATCAACTACTGGTGACTCTGTCTTTCTCTTTGAAGCCACTGCAACAGAAGTGCCCTTTCTTAGCTCGCCCCTGTCAGAGTGCATTGGCATGAAATGCGCACCGCCCGTGTGGAGGGCCTCTGGTAGGGGCTTCAGGGTACTGATAAGGCTAGTCCACCTTATGTTTAACACCTGCTCTAGGGGGGTCGAGCATGTAACACAGCTAATGCTGTCTCTAGGTCGCATTCCGGGAAGTCTAACACACTAAACGATGCATAACGTGTTGGACTTCCGAGTTAGTGGGATGGAGACCATCCGGGGAGGCCAGGTAAGTGGCACTTCCAATGCATTTTTTAAACAGGGCAACGTTTGCCCTAGCGCAAATACCATTCCATATTAGCACTAGGGCATACTTTGCCCTGTTGCAAAAATGCTTTGAAAGCCCTTTTTATTTTTGCACTAGGCACATTTTTGACCTAGTCCTTATACCATGAAAAATAGCACTTGTCACGGTGCAAATGTTTTCGAATATGGCCCCAATGTTTTTTGCACTAGTGCAAGCTTTGCCCTAGTACTAATACAGTGCAACTTTGCACTTGAACCAGTCCAAGGTTTCTGTAATCTGGCCCCCATGTATGGGTTGTGTGATGGGGGGGTTGAGGGTGGGGGTGGCTAGGCAGGATTCAAGGTATGGGTCTTGTGTTACATGGGGTGAGAAGGCAGGAAACCGGTTGCGAGCTTTGTGTTGTGGGGGTGGTGGCAATGCAGTACTGATTGTATGATGAAAGTTTGCACTGTCTACAAAATATTACATTCCAAGATGCATATATCCATTCTTTTGTCGCAAGCTTCTTGTGTTTGGCTGCTAGAGCCATGCCAGACCCCCTGTTTCGTCTCAGGCTCCAATCTACTAATGAACTCTTGGGCTCACCCACCTTTTTTTCTTGTATGTTCATCATATGTAAGGGATCACATCATATGTCCAGGTGTTCAGAGCAGAAAATGAAAACATATGAAACTGCACCTCGGTGGAAAGTTTCTCAAAATAACAACATTTCAAAGATTGGAAAAGTTTTTGCCAATGAAAATGTGAGGTAACTGGCTATGTGGACAGCACACACTGCAATCTGACGATTACATCTCAGACAAGTAGGTGGGCAATTGATTAAGTACATTTGGTTTTGCATTCATTCAGCAAAAACGTCGAATCCTAAAATGCAGGGATTTATGCTCCTAATACCTTAGTTTACCTAAATTCAATCACAATAAATCAAACATTCCGTGAGTAGTTTGATTGAATGGCAAATCGGCTAAAGCCGTGGTGTGTGAAGGAAGGCACGTCAAGCATGATTGGCCTCGTGCCATTGAGTTAAAAGGCATTAATCACCTGAGCTTTTACAGCGTCGAACGAAGCCCTGTTTGCCTTCTGTTTCTGGCACTTCTCCTGTGCCCTCTGACCTAGGGGTCGCCACAGCAGTGCCATGGGTGGCAAAGGGGCATCCAGGGGTACCAGCCCCCGAAAGATGTCCTAGGGAGATGTCACTGCATGCAGATTGTTAGTACCAGTATACAGTTGTGACAGTATTGAAACTAAGGCGTCCCTAGAGGCAACTGATTCTACTATTAACAGGGTCGAACTGGGGTATAAAATTGTCTCGGGCACCAAATAAAAAGTGGCTCATGTTGTGTCCTGCCTCCACGGCTCTGCGCACGGGGAGACAGAACAATGAAGAGCCAGGCCGCGCGGCCTTTATGTCGCAGCTCCTACGGGAGCGAAAGAACGTACGCCACACACACAGGTTGCTGGTCTGCCCGGAACTCCCTCCCGTGCTCAGGGGCGGGGCTTTTATTTAGACGACCTGCGTCACCGCGTAGCGGGACACAGGGCAGATGTAACATTCCTCCTTTATTTCAATTTAAAATAACATCAAACCAAAACATGTCCCGAACTAATTCAAACAATTAAACTACTGGAAACCCTGGGGTCTTCCTTTCTCATAGTCTGCAGGGGGCCAGCTACCACACATAGTCTTTGAGCCTGGCGGGCGGTTTAGTGGCAGTTCTCAAACTATATCGCCCCCCTCTCGGGCTGAGCCCCACTGTCTCACTGGGTGTCTCACCTTCCGTGTCCGGCTCACCCATTTCCGGCTCGCTCCACTGCTCCCACGTCCTGTCGCCCACTTCTACCTCATCCTGGAGGCGAGCGGGTTCTCCTTCGTTCGACTAGGCTTCTTCTTCTTCTTGGTGGCCTTCGCCATCTGTCCACAGGTTGTGTGGCACCGCCTTGAACCATGGCGCATTTCCTGTCACCTGTCGGCGTCCTCTCTGTACCGTCACCATGGTCCCTTGTTTCCCACTGACGGTCCATGGGAGCCTTTCGTATCTGGTGTCCAATTTTGACCTTGTCGGATTTCGCAGCATGAACACCTGGTCACCCACCTGGTGGTCGGACGGTCTTGACCTCCTCTTGGCACTCCTGTGTGCGTTGGCACTCGTTCTCCTTCTTTCAGTGCGCTCCTTGTCGACTTCGTCCGGGGTCCTGCTGGGGTGATGTGGGATTGAGGACTTTATTACGATGCCATACATGAGGTCCGCTGGCAGGACACCCGTCGTGCTGTGAGGGGTGACCCGGTAGTTCCGCAGAAAACGGTACAGGTCAATTTTCCAGGGGCTGGCATTTGCCTTTGACACTCTTAGCACCTTGTTGAGGGTCCTCATGAACCGTTCCACATCGCCGTTCGACTGGGGCCATCTGGGCATGATGCGATGGTACCTGATGTTTAGTTCGTGCAGGTACTGTTTGAATTCTTCCCCCTGAAATGGGTAACCATTGTCGGTCTTGATAGGGGTGGGTAGTCCATGTGTTGCAAACATCTTCTCCATGGCAGGGATGACCACCACTGCTGCCGTGGATTCCACCACTTCGACCTCGGGGTATCGGGAGTGAACGTCAATGGCTACCAGGAGGTAGAGGCCTTCTTGTGGTGTGCAGAAATCGATGCTGATGGCATCCCATCGGCCACGACCACGTTCCGCTGATTGAATGGGTTCTGGTTCTGGCGGAGCCCCGGTTATCTGGCAGGGTAGGCAGGTGTTTATCAGTCTTTCGACCTTCTCGTCGATCTGCGGGAACCACACTCGGTGCCTGATTCGAGCTTTGGTCCGAGCCATCCCTTGGTGTCCTTCATGGGCCAATGCCACTATTTTGTCCTGGATGCTCGGCGGGATGACAATGCGTTTACCCCTGAGCAACAGTCCGCGCTCTGTGATCGACAGGTCTTGTCTTATGTTGAATATCCCCGAGAGGAACGCCTTCGCTTCCACTGTCCTGTTGTGGGTGTTCTTCATGAAGGACTTCCAGTCGCCTGAGATGATGGCATCCTTCACCAGGTCGCAACATGGGTCTTTGTGTGTCTCCGACTCAATGTCCTCAATACTGACAGCCTTTGGCCTCATAGCCCGCACTACCTGGCATATGTGCGCCTCGGTCTCTTCAGCAACTTGGACTTCTTGTGGGGTCGCCGCTCGAGGGTGCCTTGAGAGGAAGTCCGCAGGGTTTCCACTTCCCGGCTGATAGGCTAATTCAAAATTGTACTGCTGGAGGTGCAACAGCCATTTGGTTATCCTGGCCGGCGGGTGTGAAGATGTGCCCATGAAAATGGGTAACAGAGGTTTGTGATCTGTGACTGCCGTGAATCTACGTCCATAGAGGTATAGGTGAAAATGCCAACACCCCCATAGTACGGCAATGGCCTCCTTCTCAATGTGGGAGTATCGCTGTTCTGTCATTGTGAGAGCTCTTGATGCGTATGCGATGGGCCTCTTCTCCCCTTCTCTGGTGACCTGCATGAGGATGGCCCCTAAACCGACAGGGCTCGCGTCCACAAATAGCTCCGTCGGGAGCTCGGTGTCGTAGTACGCCATCTTTGTGTCGATGGACAGGGACTCCTTAATGTTTTCAAATGCCTCCTGACACTCTTGCCCCCATTCCCACTTTGTGTTCAGTTTGGTCAGCTCGCACAGGGGTTCAGAGAGAGTGGCCAGATTGCGGATGAACCTCCCACAGTACGTGGCCATCCCCAGGAAGCTGCGCACTTCAGTAGGTGTCATTGGCGGGCTCGCGGCTTGAATGTCGGCAACCTTCTGGGGGTCAGTGGAAATACCCGTGCTGCTGAATTTGTAGCCAAAGAATGTTATTTCTGACTTGAAAATTCGCATTTCTCTTTGTGTATGGTTAATCCAATCCAGCATCTTCTAGCCTGCCCAATAACGTCTTGAGCCTCTTAAGATGTTCTTCCCTGTCATGAGCATGGATCAGGATATCGTCGCTCACATTGAGGACACCAGGTATGTCTCGGATGACCTCCTGAATTGTTTGTTGGAAGACTTCGGCCGCCGATGATATCCCGAAGCTCAGACGCGTATATCTTCGTAGACCCAAATGTGTCGAGAAAGTGGTTATATTTCAAGAGTCTCTGTGAAGCTTTAGCTGGTGGTATCCTGCTTTCAGATCAACCTTGGAGAATACTCGTGACCCAGCGAGATCGGCCACGATTTCGTCGAGCGTAGGTGTGATGTGGCGCTCCCGCTTAATAGCGGTGTTCGGAAGACGCATGTCTATGCAAATCCGGACTTTGCCGGGCTGTTTGGGCTTTCTTGTTACTACCATAGGGGAGACCCATGGTGTAGGCCCAGTCACCTCCTCTGTTATTCTGGCTTCTTCCAATGCTTTGAGTTCTTTTTCTACTTGCTCACGCATGTGGAACGGGGTCCTCCTGTGTCTCACTGCCTTCGGCTGGATCGATTCATCTATGTGGAGCCTGATTGTCTTTCCTTTCAAACACCCTATCCCCTTTTGCAGGTTGGGGTAATGTTCCAGGATCTTCTCGACTTCTTGCACTTCATCCACTTGACAGACGAACTTGACTAGCCCCACATCTTCAGCCACGTCCCCACTTAGAAGGCATTCGATCCCCGCATTCACGACGTAGATTTCTGACGGTAGTCTGTTTTCACCGTGGCTCAGGGTGGTGCGGAATCTGCCAACGACCGGTAGGGGCTTCTTGCAGCCATACGCAAACAGTAGAGTGTCCGTGTTCTTCAGATCTGGTTGTGGTTGTAGTTTTTGGAACGTGCTTGTGAGCATGACGTTCACAGAGGCTCCCGTGTCAATGGTCATCCATACTTGCTGGTTTTGAAGAGTGACCAGGCATTTGCGCCTCCGGAGGCCCTTTCTCTGTGTTGCCTGCCCATGATCCAAAGCCGACACTAGGTCGACCTTCCTCCCTTTCTTCCATTGTTCCTTTCCGGATTCATGTGGTGTTCCTGTGACATCATCTCCTTCTTCCTCGGTCGATGAGTTAGCAGTTTCAACTCGCCTTGCGTTGGCCTGCTTCTTCTTCTTGGTCCTGCTCTTTTCTTGGGGGTTTTGCGGGGGCTGTACCGGGGTGCCCGCTGATCGGCATACTTTTGCATAGTGGTCCTTTCTGCCACATGTCCCGCATGTTGTTCCTTGCACGGGGCAGTTTCGCCATCCATGTCGCGGTCCACCACACCACCCCGTGGGACCCGGGACACGTGGCTGCCACCTAGCTTGTGCGTAGTTGCCACCAGTCTCATCCCTTGTGAATTAGCTATCGGTGACATGGGACACCATGGCTGTCGTGAGGGCGGGCTGTAGTTTTTGTAGTGTTGCCCCCATGTTGGCAGCCCTGGTATGTGCCAGTTCTCTTTGTCGACCCAATTCAAGGATTTGTGTCAGGGAGATGCCTTTCTCACCGAGCACCACCTGTCTCAGTTTCTCCGATTGGATGCCATTGATGAGTTGCCTCCGATTTCTTTTTCTACATTTGTGAACTCACATGATATTGCTAGCTTCCTGAGCCGTGTGTGGTAGGCATCCAAGGTTTCTTCTTCTGCCTGAATGGTGGTGCAGAATATGAAGGTTTCATAGTCAGGGTTTAGTTGTGGGAGGAGGTGAGCCGTCAGGGCATCTTTTGCTTGTTGGTAGATGTCCTGGCCATCATCAATGGTTAGCGAGTTAAATATGCGTAGTACCTCGTCCCCCACGTTTAGCAGCAGGTGCAACCTCATCTTCCTGGCAGTGGTTATGTCCTTGCAGTCCATCGCCATTTCGAATTTCTGGATCCATAGCTGCCATCGGGGGCCAACTGATGACGGATCTGTAAACGGATCAAAAGGCTGGATCATTACCGAGGAGTTCCCCTGCGGGCGAGCCTGTGGTGATGATATGGATAGATTTGCCGCCAGTCTTGAAGGCGTGCCGGGCCTGGGGGTGGATGTGCCGGTTGCCATGGGTGGGGTTCGCTTGCCTCACCTTGGTGCTGGTCCCTGGGCGATCCCTTTTTTTTTCAGATGGTCAGCATTGTCACATTAGGCACTCACCACGTGCAGCCGTGTTGATTCCATAATTGTGGGGCATCAGTGGGCCTCCTCCATTGTTCCCTGGCGCCTCTGACCCATGTGGGGCAGAGAGATGGTTGTGACATCTTGGGTCATGAGCCCAGGTTGATGATCACTGAGGATTTGTAGGTTTTTTTTTGTGGTTGGGGGGGGTTTTTGTGTGCCCCCACTGGGTGTCCAAAAATTTGCTGGAGTAGCTGTGGGTCAGCAACAGCATGTCGAGCGTAGAGCGCGTGTGATTCGTTCTGTTCCCCTCGTCGCCATTGTTGTGTCCTGCCTCTGGGGCTCTGTGCACGGGGAGACAGAACACTGAAGAGCCAAGCCGCGCGGCCTTTATGTCGCAGCTCCTACGGGAGCGAAAGAACGTACGCCACACACACAGGTTGCTGGTCTGCCCGGAACTCCCTCCCGTGCTCGGGGGCGGGGCTTTTATTTAGACGCCCTGCGTCACCGCATAGCTGGACGCAGGGCGGATGTAACAGCACACAGTTGCAAATGGCATTTCATTCCTTTTGTGACAGACTGTTTGAGTAGTACCCAAGGGGGAGTTTTTTGATGAAATGTGATACAAATGTGCATTTTAAAAAAAATATATTCAGGAATAATGGTAAAAACGACTTGCCGCATGGTGAAGTAACTCATCAAACTGGCCCACACTGGCCATAAAAGTGGCCCACTTTGACCAAAAAAACTGTCCCATGCCAGTATTTTGCGTTTTGGGTTCTGGCATTATCCTATTTCCCAATAGGCCAGTGCGAGCCTGACTATGGCATGCACGAGGGAGCAAGAGTAAGCACTCCTGCCGAGTGCACCGGCCTAGTGCTTCCTGCTAAGTATTTCCTTGGGGTCCCTTGATGTATTTTTGACATAGGGCAACGGGCATTCTGCAGACACAATAGAGAAGGAGAGACACTGCTAATACTTGCGGAGAAGGCAAGCGGTACTAGTAATACGTGGAGCCAATGGGTAGCTATGATGCTACCAATGCAGGAGGAGAGAGGTACCATACAGGAGAACACACAACCAATGAGCTGAATGCTTGCGTTGCCTAGGAGATGAGACTACATGTTCACTCCCAAGGGAAGAATAGAAGGAAGCAACAGCTATTGGGGAGAACAGGCCCACTGGTGATGCTCATGGAGATGGCAAATTAGCGGCAAATGAGGAGGAATGGTTACTGGTTATAAATAGATGGTAGAGGGGTGATGCCAGTAACACATAAGTGGAGGAGGAAGTGTGCACAGGTGAGCCATATGGGAGGAAGAAGAAATAATGGTGATTATTTTGAAAAACGGACAGAGACATTGGTGGCACACGAGGAGATGGAAGAGTCATACTGTTGACTGGAAAATGGTGTGGATAACACTAGTGTCAGATGAGGAGTCAAGAGGAGCTAAGGGGGTTCTGAGGTTAAGTAGCAAATTGCAAACAGTGGGTTTTCGGGTGGTGCACATGAGGTGGTCAGGGGGTGAGTGTGGTGACTGATGAAATATCGATATTCTGGTCACATGATTAAGACTGTTGTGCAGATGCCATTGTGGGGATTAGAGCACCATGGAGACATGCTGTATTGGAAACTGTCTACTCACGTTTATAAAGTGCAAAGAGTATGAGTGAAATGCGGTTGTAAGCAATGAGTGAGTTAGAAAAACGGAAGTCGTATGGATTGAAGCCTCTGGATTAGGCATTAATGGCTGTGGGGGCGGGCCTATCCCGCCAGACATGGCCCACAGCCGGAGGTGATACCAGCAGCTCAGGGCCATTACCGGCTAGGTCAGCACCTACCCCCAGTGGCCATTAATTCTATTAGTTCCTCAGATAAAAATCCTGCCCGTTAATTGTCTTTATTTCAATGAAAACGGCTACTTGTAGACAACGTGGACCTGATTTACAAAGCGTTTTTCAATGATAGTACGCCATTCCAAACCGCTTTTGTAAATAAGGCCCCGTGTGTCCAATTGCCTAAAGAATCTGGATGCATGGGGAAACAGGAGCTTACATAGAACACGTTTCTGTTCCGCAGGTGGCAAGCAGAGAATGACGAGGACCTCCAAGGGCACACATGCTGGTGAGTTTTAGGCCAAAGCAGGTACGTGGTGGGTGGGCGTTGGGGGTACAGGTAGAAAGTGGAGGATCGCACCCAGGTTGGGGCGTTGGTAGGAGTGCAAAGGACCTGGCAGTGGGGAGCTAGCAGAAAAAAAGACCAGGAAGCAGCAGAGGCACCGACAGGCAGCATGTAAGGTGGCCTTAAATTGTCTGATAAAGCCTGTGTTTATGGCCACCTAATTGGCTGGCACCTTTCCTGCGGATACTAATAAATCATAACTACTGGCATTGCTTTGGGCAACCTTTGGAGTGTTCGTTTTTCGGCCTGCCATGCAATTACAGAAGGGGAAAAAACATTCACATAATCAGGCTTCATACCACCCCAAAAAGTGCAGTCCAGCTCAAATTTTCAGGGCGTGAATCTTTTGTGCAAGACAAAAGGCAACACCAGACATGTTTTGGCCTCAATGGGTGTAATCATTGAGGTGTACATTTGGACTCCGGTCACAGAAAGTTTGGGAGCTACGTCTGTACCCAACCTTCCCACTTAGGGTGCCTTAAAATCTAAGGCCACTGGATACAAGGTTTTGAATAAATCATAACCCCTGTCATTGCTTTGGGCAACCTGATCATATTGCCAATTTATTTGACCAGTCTGTATATTTGTGTGAAGCCCAAACAATGCAGTACTTGCAACGTTTGTTTTTTTTCCTGTATTCCTATTTTGCATTGTTTCGGGAAAAATCATGATTCTTTCATTATTCTGACTTTTACTAAGACGAAAAGGCAACATCAAATGACTGCATTCCAGCCCCCAAAAAATGCCATATATCAACTCTATAAAAGCTAAATATATTTTGAAAACATCAGCATCTAGATATCTCTCGAATGGAAAAGGCCAACTGTAATTCATGCGGCAGTGTAAACAAAGTAAGCACGTCACCCATCCAGTGGTTTTCCTTATAAATGAAACTTGTAGATAACACCTTATCGCTAATGTAATTCTTGAAATAGAGGAAACAACAAAATATGCTCCTAAAACAACATGCCTTTATATATAGCTATGTAATCTCTCCTTTCCATCAGCTCCGCCTAGCAGCACTGGATGCTACTGTGTGTAGAAGCTGCTGCAGTCGCCATCCAAGGACCAAGGCCGCGACACTATGATGAATGGGTGGGAGAGGGCTGAGTGACAACCTTTTTCTAAAATTAATTTGGAAATTAAACCTCCTTCACGAATTAGGGCATCGGTTGTGGGGCAACGCAATCATCTTGAGGATCATCAGCTGAGGGGGCAGATTGGTCTCCAATATCCCTGAAAGCAGAACATACTGCCTAATTGATCTGATATAATTTATTCATAACGCGCCTATGGACAAGTGTTTCAAGGCGCGACGAGGCAAGGGAGGGGGAAAAAGGTAATACAGACAACGATCTTACTAGGCCAGGTGACATTGAGATTGCGCAAGTGCAGAGGAAGGGGGGTGGAAAGTGCGAGCGGAAAGGGGAAGGGGCAGTGCAGTACATGGGATCATACAGTAAAACAAATAAAACAATAAATACAAATAAATAAAAATGGAGGCCAGCTGTTGGCAAGTGCCGTGGTAAGTGCAGACAACAAGAGTCAAGTGCTAGTAGGTGACTTTAAGGATACAGAAACAGACCCCAAGTGCAAGGGTTGCCAGGGAGGGGGGCAACCAGTGCAGGAGTGCAACTGGCAGGGAGGGGACCTGGGCCTGAGATCAGAGGGTACCCAGGTGACCAGGACAGTTTAAATTTCAACCAGGAGTTCAGCAGGGGAGAGGAAGATAGAAAGCAGAAGCAAAGAGAAAGGTCTTGAGGTGCTTCCGGAAACCGGAGATGGTTCTCCTCAAGTTTCAGAGAGGCAGGAAGGCTGTTCCAGAGGGAGGCCCCAGCCGAGGAAAGAGATCTACCACCAACTCATTGCTTGGAGAAGCGACAGACCCTGAGGGAGTTGGAGGCGGAGGAGTGAAGGGCTTGAGAAGGTAGATATTTACGAAGAGAGAGTTGAAGGTATTGAGGGCCCAGCCCCCAGAAGGACTTGTGGACAATGGAGAGGGTTTTGAACGTAATCCTCGCAGCCACTGGGAGCCAGTGAAGAGATTTCAGTCCTGGAGAGATACGATCCCTGGGCTTGAGGCCAAGGGCAAGTCTCGGAGTCCTGTTTTGGATGAGTTGCAGAGGATGGCGAGTAGAAGCAGGCAGATTTAGAAAGAGGCTGTTGCAGTAGTCCAGCCTAGAGAGAACCAGAGCTCTGGAGGCACTGAGCTTCTGGGGGAAGGAGAGGAAAGGAAGAATACCTCTGAGGTGGTTCAGTTGCTAGTGTGACTTCTTACAGACGTTAGAGATGTGAGGTGAGAAGGAGAGTGTGGAGTCGAAGATGACCCAAGCTTTTTAGCCTCACAGGTGGGAGCAGGAAGAGTGCCAAGAGAGGCTGGCCAGAGACTGACAGGAAAGGAGGAGCAGGTGGGCCGATGAAGAGAATCTCAGTCTTACTGGCATTAAGGCAGATATCATTGGCGGCACACCACTCTTGAATAGGAGACAGTCAGAAATGAAAGATGGAAAAGAGGTGGCAGAGGGGAGCCTGAAAATGAGCTGAGTGTCATCCGCATAGCACTGAAAGTTGGGGCAGATAACGGCAATGCGGTGGACAAGAAGTGCCAGGCATTGGTTGAACAGCCAGAGAGATTAGACCCCTCGGGAACACCACTGGTGGAGAAAGAGATAGAGGAGAGGAAGGACCCAAGTTGGCCCTAGTAGGGTCGATTGGAGAGGAAAGAGGTCAGCCAAGCAAGGGCCGGATGAGTGATACCCAGGTTATCACAAAGACTGTTGAGCAGGATGGCATGGTTGACCGTGTCAAAGGCAAATGAGAGATCAAGTAAGATGAGGACACGGGGTGTTGGAGTCGAAGTTTGAGAGCAGGTCTTCACGGATGTTCAGGAGAGCAGTTTCTGTGCTTCTAGCAGCTCTGAAGCCAGACAGATGGTCATGGAGGCAACCAACAGATTCAGTGTGAAGATTAAGCTGGGAGATGGCCAGCTTTTCCAACAGTTTGCCCAGGAAAGGAGTGATGGAGATTGGGCGATAGTTAGTCAGACAGGAGGGCTTGTCAGAGGGTTTCTTAAGAAGAGGATGCACAAGAGAGTTCTTCAGGGGTGAAGGGAATACTCCAGTGGCAAAGGAGTGGTTGCAGAAGTCAGCCAGAGCAGGAGCCAGGGTGTCAATGTGGTCCTTGATGGTTTTGGAGGAACAGGTGAGCACCTGTTTTGATGAGACTTTCATAGATTTGACTTGTCTAGAAACCTCATCTGGGGGGAACATGGGAAAGGCAGAGAAGGAGGGAGAAGGGGTGGCCAATGAGGGGCCAGAGGAAGAGCAGAGAGTAGAGGGAGGAGGTGGAGAGGAAGAGATTTCTAGAATTGCTAAAAGATCACTTTGCCAATGATGGCAGTAACTCTACTGCCCTCCATGCTGAATCAGCTGCGGTATGTGAATGCTGCACTGTTTCCCATAAATAGCAACCCAAAGAGTGGAGATAAGTTAGGAAGGCTTATAATCATATATTCCCAATAATGATCCGATATATTTTTTGCAGGTTCTGTTGTACTTGTGTAGAAAAGTTATCTTCTTGGCACTCTGCTTAGGTTTTTTGGAGTAAGCTTTATTCACAGTTCATCACAAGATGCCACTGTGTCCCATCACCCAGGCTGACTTCTTCCAACTGACACATACTAGAACCTTTACATAGCATTCACACCCACACATTCCACCATAGCACTCCAACATTCTCTCAGCTCACTATACACATGCATACATTGCAAGCACTTCACAACAACTTGTTTGGGGTCTCAGGAAAACACAGGCTCTGACCGATCGATAAACAGAGAAAACCTTCTTGGTAGGTTGGGTTGTTATCTTGGCTTCTAATGCAGACCAATTTGGGGGAATGCTTTAGTCTGGTTTTAAAAGTAGAAATTGAATGAAGAATCTTTTGAAGTTCCAAGATAAGCACCGTAGATATTTATTAGTAACCCAGAGCAGGCACTTTCCTGAGTATTAAAGTAGAGAGGCGTTCAAGTGCACACCAAAATGTAACAATATTTAAGCAATATAACCAGAGGAAGGTCGTAGGGGGTATTATCATTGAGGTAATTCCTCAGGCTGCAGTTAGAAACCTGAGTGAAACAAGGCCTATAAAGTGAGCCCCTGTGCATTACCTCTCCAGCAATGCCCCCCTTCCGAGGGTAATATTGCTATTAGTACCCTGGCATGTTGTACCGGGGTACTAATAGTGTATTTATCTCGATTTGAGAAACAGTGAGTTAACCGTTTCTCAACTCGAGAAAAAACGATAAAAAAAGGTGGCCACCATGGATCGGAGAGAAGGGAACTACACGTAGTCACTTCTCCCTTTCCATGATGGCTATTCCCGTGACAGGGACATGCCAGGGTCACTGCTGTTCCCGGCGTCGGCGAGAGACAGCAGCGCAAGGTAAGTGACACGAGGGTTGGAGGGAGGACTAAATGTGTGGAAAAGGGAGGTGTGGCAGGAGATGGGGATACAGGGGCGCAGGGGAGGACTTACTTCATTATCCGGCTGGGGAAGATGGCAGTCTCCAGCTCCGAGGAGGCTCAGAGCGGGGGCTTTACTATGTGATAAAGCCCACATTCTGAGCATGCACATTGGCTGGGAGGCTGAGACTACGCCCCCACCGGGTACTAATAATCAATATTCAAAAGGGAATTTAGAACCACTTGGGTGCAGAGGAGGTAAAGACAATCCTGACGCATACCAATCTTTCCTGAACATTCCAACACTTCCTTCGCTCAGCGTGCTGACATGAATGTGGAACACATTTGGAGATGATTACCAGATGACTTATCTTCACCCAGCGATGTCGACTAAACCTATAAAGCAAAGGTGCGCAGCATAGAGTAGATGAACCCCATACCTCCATTTTCTCAGACCATTCATCACTAAGAATACTAAACACTTGACAGCGATAACTATGGGAATTTACCTAACTGACAATCAAAGCAATAAATACCCACTGAAGGAGACACTATGAACAAGTGGAAACAGCGCAATCAATAGAAGAGGAGATTCTACAAAAAGGATCTGTTCCAGAAGTGACAACCATGAGCCCTCCAGGGTGTCTGCAATAAACGCATGTGAGCAGATTTTCATTCTTGAACTGATCCTGAACGAGGAGGTTGATAGCTATTCACACCCCAGTGCTTCCTCCAGGATGCAAATAGTTTAAACGTGTGTTTTCTTTTTTGACAGAAGACTGAACGCATGCATTTTGTGCGTCCCCAAACTCCTGTAAAAAAAAGTAAAGTTGGCCACTGCCATGGTACAGATCGCAAGGCAGTGCGGTCATAAGATGGAGCCCCCCACAACCACGACGAGCAGGTAAGTTGGGTGGGTGGGCGCAGCATGGTGAGGTTTTTTGAGGGGGTTATGGTCCATAGAATGAGCAAAGATTGGAGAAAAAAAAACTTTATGGACACAGGAAGAGTTTCTTTGTTTCTGTATTTATTGATCGCTTGTAAGCTGCTTATACAGCAAGTAAATTCTGTTTCAAAATGCCCACAGGGCAACAAGGAGGAGACATGGGAATGAGACACATTACAATACATAGAAATATTAAGTACAGTGGAGGAGAACAAAGGACAAACTTTCTATGCCTTATGAATATTCAGAATGTGCAAGTGCAGAAGGGAGGGGCAAGTGGAGATAGGTGCTGGGGTGACTGTGCTCGTGGGTGAGCAGCAGATGAACTGCAAGGTATGGTAAGTACGAGCCTCCAGGATGGAGGGTGTGCCAAGGCAAGTGCTGAGGATAGACAGAGCTGAGGGCGATTCGGTGTGGGAGGTCAGGGCCTGAGGAAGCATAAGAGCCCTGGACACCAATGAAGCAACTGTGAGGTTAGCAGAGGAGAGAAGGGGGGAAGGAGGAGGAAAAAAGGAAAGTCTTGAGGAGCTTCCAGAATTTAAGAAAGTCTTTCTCAAGACGCAGAGGGAGGGGGAGGCTGTTCCATAGAAGGGAGACAGCTGAGGAAAGCAATCAACCTCCAGCCCTCTGTTTAGCAAAACACTTTACACACAAGTTGCCAGAGGAACGCAGAGGTCTAGAGGGAGAATATTTAATCAGAGAGAGTTGCAGATAGTGTAGTCCCCGGCCCCAGACAGCCTTGTGGATGATACAGAGGAATTTAAATGTAATCTGTGAAGCAACCAGGAGCCAGTGCAGACTTTTTGGGGTAGGAGAGATGCAGTCCCTGGGCTTGAGGCCAAGGATACATCTTGCTGCCCTATTCTGGATTAGCTGGGTGGGTTGCAGAGTGGAAGAAGGAAGATTCAGGAGGAGACTATTGCAATAGTGAAGCCTAGAGAGAACCAGTGCTCAGGAAATCATTGAGCTTCTGGGGAAGGAAAAGTGTTAGCTCTGCAGGGGTGGTAGGCGAAGTGGGGGTGAGGTGATGGGGAAGGGCCAGGGGACCAAACAAAATAGTGGTACCAGTGGAAGGGTTGTGGGTGGTGGCTTGGGGCACATGGGAGGACTCTGGCAATTTCTGCCTGCTTGGCCAATTACCTGATTGGCTGAGTGCCCTTCCCGAATTGCATATCAGTCCACTAGCATTACATTGGGCAGCTTACATTTAAATATTTGTATTCTGTCTGTAGAATTCCACGAACAGCCATTTGAAAATCAGTCTGCCCCCTAAGGAGCAGTGCAGTCCGAACTGCAAGGCCACACCTCCTCTGCAAACCCAGACATGTTTTGCTCTGGTTGGGTGTCATTAGCGAGCTGCAGCATACTTGCTTAGCAAGGAAGGGATCCATGTCTGTACATAGGCCCTCCCACTTGGGGAGAGATACAATAGACACCAAAAAGGGATGAATGGCCATCGTTTAATTAATTGATTGATTGTAACCACAGCAATTGTGTTGGATGGCTGCCATTTCATGGTTTTTTTGTCCATCTGCTTCATTACATGAGGCAGCCAGCCATATAAAAATCAGACTTGGTCCTGCCACCAATTAGAGCAACCTAGCCAGAACTCCTAAGAAACGTCCCCTCTTCATTGGACTACATGCAACACCATACACATTTCAGCCTTGCTGTGTATCCTCTGTGAGATGCAGCTTTATTCCATAGGTACAGCCTGCAGTGGACCCATGTCTTGACATACCTCTTCTCGCTTAGGGAGGCTCACAATAGTCCCCACAAAGGGATGATTGGAACGTTTTGAATTAATTGCTCAGGAAAGCTTCAAGTTCATCAATTGTGATTGTCTGTGCACCAAGAAGGTGACCGCCCATATGCAAATCAGTCTTGGTACTGTCACCATTGAGGTAATCAAACCTAAAGTACTAGACTGCATCAACATACAGCAGTTTAGTGGACCAGCCAGTCACACAAATATCAGCACCCCACCCTCCGAGGCAGAAAATGTAGGGGCCTAGAGAACCCCTAGCATGAGGACAAATTGGAAAACCCAATCCTTTATGCACAGGAAGAGTAAATAACACATTAACTGTGCAACGGTCTGTCCTTTTTGTCCTGCAGGACGAAGGTCTGTGTTTTGGAAACCTTGGAAGAGGTCTTTGATAAAATGACAGAAAGAATCTATATGACTGGTTTAAGGGGATGGGGGATTGACAACTTTTAGAACAACAGCCACGTAAGTAAATCGATAATGCTCGTGCTTGAAAAAATGGGTAACCTTAAACCTAAGCCACTCTAGTAAGTACCCATGGTAAACACGTGCAGTATATAGAAAGAATACGACTTGAATGGAACTGCATGGGCCAGCCTCCACTGGTAATTCAATGGCCACAACGGACTACTACCAAGTGCAACCATACAATCTGAATTCCGTTCTTAAACCGAAATCAATAGCTCTCAAATGAAACCCTGAAGGCTAACAAAAAGCAGGGAAATCTGTGTTCCAGAAAAGTGTGGTGGGCCTGTGTCAACCGTTACTCCAACATGGCACAAATGTTGTTAATTCAAAATGGTTAAACCAAATTGCTCCTAAGAGATGATTGTCCCCGAACCTGACAAAATGAAAAATGCCGGGCCATGTGAAACTGTCATGATGTTGGTTGGACCATAGGATTTGGAATAATTTAGGTCTGCCCCTTCTCAACCAAACTCCCTATGGGAGTCTGACCTTTTGGGGGAAAGACTCACAGACACTGACTCCCTGCAAAGAGAAAAGGAGGAGTGTCATTTTATAAGCAATGGTTTTCAGATATTATCAACCACTTCCCAGAATTCTAAAATGTAGAATGAGATCTTACCCAGCAATGTGATACAGGGGGTGGGTTGAGGGAAGAGGTGGTCAGTCGCTGAGGTGGGACTGACTGCTAAGCAGGAATGCAGAAAAACCTCTAAGGTATGGGAAAGAGGTGGGAAGGAAAGCCAGACAACCCCAAAACAAAATGAAGTTATGGTGATAATATAAAACCAAAAATCAAAGGAAGAGGGGAACCCATAAAGGAAAACGAAATGAGGATCAGGCATCATATAGATTAGGGAAATCAGGGGGGAAATGTCACAGTTCACTTACCAGAGCCTCGGGGGACCTCCAGGGGAACCATTGGCAGGCACAGATTCTTTTTTTTTAAATTCTTTATTTATCCATTATAAGATAAACAGTAAAACAGTATCAGTCAATGAAAACATAACACCATAAGTAAAAAAAACAGATAAACCCTAGAGAACAGCATACAACAGAGAAAGATTCCCCCAAATCCCACCCCAGCCACCCACCACCCCGCCACCTACCCAAAAAACAAGTACTGGCACAAGGAAGAGTAGGGCTAGGAGTAATGAAGATTACTGATAAGTAATCCAGGCATTAAACACAAGCACACACACACCATTCACCATAAACTCACACACACCGAGCCACCCGTACATTTTCATGTGTACCCTTTCACCATACACTCACACACGCACACCCAGGCAGCCACCCATACATCATGCATTCACACGCTACAATATATACATATACACACACATTTACATGCACGCACACACATTTAAACAAAATACATTTTCTTACCTTTTTCAATCAGTTGGGTCTGGGAACAAAGCCTTCAGCTCCATGCAGCAGCCAGGAACGCTTGTTCTCGTCATTTGCAGAGGATGTGGAGGCCTCCGTGTCTAGTGAAAATAGTTTCTTTTTGAAGTCACGCTGCCTTCATTAAGAAATTATTTCCATTACGGTTCCGTCATGGAAATAATTTCTATATGAAGGCAGAGTGACTTCAAAAAGAGACTATTTCTTTTTTTAAGTTTGAGGGCCCCCCCCTACGAGGACATATGGCAGCGGGGCTCCACACACCACAGGGTCTGCGGGGGCCCTAGCTACGCCAGTGGCCCCAAAGAAACCTATTGTTGCAACATGTGCAGTGGCCACAGGCCAAGGCCATGGCCAGTGGGTCCCGAAGTATAACAAAACACTTGAAATTCAGTTGAAAAAGCTTTAGTTAGGAGAGAGTCAAGCTACCCAGATAAACGTGAAAAATACATAGCAACAAACCTGTGTAATGCAGTGAAAAAAACCTTGGTTGAGAGAGAGTTAAGGTGATCAGATTCAACACAACAAAAACCCTGAAATTCAGCAATCACATTTCGAGCAAGTCCACCTTATTTATGCACCCCCTGTTGCACAGCGCATGACCACAATGATGACATCACTGCTAACCTCTCAATATTCCGCTCTTCTGTTCTATGTCTCCGGTCCGGTCCGGTCTCCTCTCTCTCTCTCTCTCTCTCTCACTCTCTCTCTCTTTCTTTCTCTCTCTTTCTCTCTCTTTCTCTCCCTTTCCTGCCTCTCGCTGCGGTCTGTCTCTCTCTCTGTCCAATTTTCTCACTCTCTTTGTATTATCTCTGTCACATTCTCTTGCTGAAGTCTCCAATTCGCACTTGGTCTCTACATCTCTCTGTCTTTCACTTTAACAGCTACCACTACACAAATAACTAACACTGGCAATATAGTTTTCTACACAAGCGTGTCCCTGCTGCTTCTGAGTCCTGAACAGAAAGAACATCATGATTAGACCAAAGTATAGTTAGCCCTAACTAAAGTGAGATATCTTAGGGTATTTTCCCAGTAAGACCTTGAGAATCCCTTATTCAGGTGGCCAGGACACAGCCATCGCTGTTGGATCCGGTTCCTGGGGGTGGACCAGTCGGGGAGGATCACCTGGGTAAGGGAACCCAGGGTTATGCTCGAGGGAATACCCCAGGTGAGACGTGTGTACTGGAGGGTGGAGCATCCTCTGACGGGCCCAGGGGTCAGAGCTCACCATCAGGTACCTGTAAGACACGATAGCTGCACCTTGAGGGGAATGGGGTGCAGGATTCTCTTACACCGACACAATTCAGTAAGGACAACTCAATAGTTTGGCAAAGGGAAGTCCATTTAATGACAAGTACAAAAAAACGGGGAAACAAATGATAATCAACAGTGTCGCGATCGCCTGTCACGCTTCAACTACCCCATTCTCCATACAAACAGCAATTCTTACAGGCAAAACTCATCATCATTTGACGTGTAAAACTCAAAGGTTGTCATGCATTTCTATTGGTTGGAAAAGGTAACTTAAGTATAGGTGCTATATGTGTATATGGTAACAGAGCATGAGGATTGGATAACTCTTATCGGGTGGGTGTCTACGGACATCCCTCTACATCCCTCGTGATAGACGTCACTACAACTACGACATCTTATTGGTTCTACAAGCTATAGGACCCTAGATTATTTGGTCCATTGTGATTGGGTGGGTTACAGCCCTAGAAAATAAATCTCTACTTTAATTAGCAGCATGCAGAATGGACACCCAGGTGCCTTGTGCCCCAAGATTCACCATGCCTCCTTCCCATCAATCAGTGCTTTTAGGGCTACGTGTTAATTAGTTGGCTGAGGATGGCCTCGAAACTGTAGCCTCTTATCTGGAAAAGTTATGGCATCCTGGGTTCTAGGTGACATCAGACGTTGGTACCTCTTGGCGCCTGGCTGGTCACGTGTCTGTTCACCGTGAATCTGCTTCATTTTCCTGTTCTTCGTATATTTGATTCTTCCGTAGCCTCGCCACCTGCCTGGGGCCTCTTTATCTCGACCTTCACTGGCTGGCTGGTATGCTCTGAAGTTTCGATTCTCCGAGGTTGCTGCTCTCCTCCCTTCCTTAGGTTGACCTCAAATTCCCCAGGCATGAGCTGCTTCTTACTGAGTTTTGATTCCACTCGTTCCTCTGGCTTTGGCTGGAATATGAATTTTGGCCTTGTTAGCCCCTTCAGCATGGGCTTAATTCTGCTTTACAAAATGGAGTCGCACTTGTATACTGTGCGTCATTGAGGTAGATATATAATTGGCGCATGCCGCTCTATCTTTCTACTAAGCATAGCAAGCAGTTCCGTTTTCTTAGTTTCGTGCGTTCTAAGCCTATTTACAAGCGTTAGCTAGTTGAATGCTTCCATCTTGCTTTGCAGCTACGTTTTCTTACGTCTCTTTATGTATCAACATCGTTTCTTCTTATAAATCCATTATATTATTATTCTTTCCATTTCGTTCTTGTGCGTCATCTTTCGATTGTTGTTCGTGTTCATGTTATCCTTTTCGCTTGTCGTTTATGTGCATCTGTACGGCTGTCTAGGTTCTTATGTCGTCACCATTTACCTTCCATTAGGACTCTTTGGGTCTCTTCAGGTTCGCCCTGTAAGTGGTTTTCACTTCGGGCCAGCTGCTGGTAGGGTTGCCTCAGCGGGTACCGAGCTGCCCATGGTTGTCTGATTACAGGCACTTCTACCGGTATTGCTCTTCCGATGGGCACTGGGCATAAGCCCAGTGCAGCTCTCTGTTGGTTCAATTGCTCCTTGTACGTCACGTACTTTGGCAAGTATGTTCCTGGTACCTCAAACTGTGGGGTTGGGGTGTACGCCATGTCTCGGACCGCCACTACACTCCCCCCTCTGGTCAGTTCATCGACCACTTCTGCTTCCTCCTTTGTATTCATTTTCCTTGGTTCTTCTTTATCTTGTTCATCATCTTCAGGGTTTGTGCAAGATGGTGCGAATGTGTGCATCTTTGGAGTCCATATCTTTATCACTCCTTTGAAGCTTCCTGCTGTTTTTACGTGTTCGTCTTTGTTCCAGGTCATTAACTGGCATTGTCCATTTGGGCTGCAATAGACCCATTTTCCTTCATACTTTCTTCATTTTCTGGGATACGCAAACTTTGTTCCCTCTGGCGCAATTTCGCTGTTCTTCACAAAGTTTATTTCTTCATCAGTCAGGTCTCTGGGCTTCCATCCTGGTTCGACATCGACCATCATTTTCATCCCAATGGCTTTCTTCGCAGTCTTCTGGCACTGTGTGATGATTATCTTGATAACACAGAATCCTAGCAGTATCATTACTAGCAAGGCTCCCAGAAACTTGAATATATCTGCCATCCATTGCGGGACCCATGAGAATAGTGCTCCAAACCAGCTGTCGTTATCCACTTCGTCAGTTTCATCGATCATCTGATTCTTTAGGTTTGTCAACATACTTATGGCTTCTGTTAAGGTTCCATTATCTTCATCTTGCGCAGTTATAAATGTGCAACCTGATTCTCTGATTTTTGCGCAAACACCTCCATCCATTGCTGTGATCATGTCAAATACATATCTGTTCTGGAGGGTCATCAATCGGATGGCTCTCAGTTCTTCTTTGATCGCGTTAAATCCTTTTGTGATGGTGTTCATGGTCTGCAATAACTCCCATCTGTTTATCTGCAACCATTTAGTATTCACTCCGACTTGGATGTGTGGCAAGAGTAGTGTTGTGAATACCGTTGAGGTGAGGCTGAACAGCCTGTGTTCGTATGGGATTGCATAAAATGCTTCTTCTGATTCGGCAGAAAAGTAATTCTCCCTCTTCATTCGGGACACCAGTTCCGCAGACCTCCTTTTCCTTAGGTGAGCATCTGCTTTCAGGAAACTGTCTACACTCTGGTCACTTTTCGGGATCACTAGTGCAGGAATGTGGACGTTCACTAGTGGACCCACATGCCCAGTAATGGTCCATAATAACAGCGGTCCCCTGAGCCATTACTGGAGCTTCAAAGATTCATCTGCAGCTTTGATTCTCTCCTATTTTCCTCATGCCATTGCTTTGACCCAGGTCAGCAGCTTTACCAATTTCAGCCATAGAGGTTTGCATAATCTTTGTGAGTTCTCTATTGCTTCTCGGCAGGCTCCAAGGACCATCCAGGCTCGGCAGATTACAACTCCTTCTTCCCATCTGTTTGGGGAAACCACTGTTCCCCAGATATGCATTTGGCCTTTATTCTTCCAAATTTGAACCTCTTCTGCAGTCTTTCCTTGGACGTTCATCCTCCAGTTTATTTCCCATCTTGTTCCTGATCATTTCACTTCAGGCTTTTCGTACGTGATCACGTGATTCTTAGTGTGCGCTCTGTTTCTTGTCTTGATATCCTGGACGTAACCATCTTCAGGATACTCTGTTTCAGTTGCCCATATCAATGAGGCGTCTCTTTCCATAAATTGTCCTCTGGTGTTGCACATTGCTACCTCTGACATACAGTGTGCTGTAGGGACATTGATTTCTACAGCCACAAAGATCTTTGATTTTCCCATGCTGTACGGTAGAAGTGCACAGACGAAGCATTCTACTTCAGCTTTCCTTCTTCCTACTTCCTTTATGCGTTGGTACCAAATGTTGTTTCCTAGGTGTGCTGTGCTATCCAGGTAATCGTTTAGTTCATTGTGGGCTTCTCTTTATTCTTAGTGTCTTTTTGTAGTTAGCTATAACTATATCTCTAAATGCGTCTCTGCTACTTTTTCTTTCCAGAGGTTTCTCAGGCATGCTTGTCCATGGAGCAGGCTTCATTATCTGTATCGCTGTGGTGGGAGAAGGGTTTTGTGTTTCTCTTGCTCTCTTCTTGTATTCTCTCGTTGGAGCTCCTTTAACCACCACCTGTGTACCATCTGTCCAAAGTATGGCCGCGTTGTGGGCCTGGTGCTTGTTCCTTGTGTTGGAACTGGTGTGCTTGTCTTTACAGTCTCTGTGGTTCTATTTTTCAGTTCCTCATGCAGTTTCTTCGCTCTAGCTATAAATGGGAACAAATGGTCTATCAGCATTTGTGTCTTTGCAGTGAATTCTCTTGTAGCTGTCTTTGTCTTCTTGAGGGCTTTTGTTGTATCTTCCTTAGTTGGTCTTTCACTTGATTCCTCTTGGTCACTTCCACTATTTTCTGGAATTGGCTGTTCGGTAGGCAGTCACTTACTTTCTGTTGCCATCGTTCGAGGTTCTGTAGCCATTGACACTTGCCCTTGTTCGTGTGCATTCAGTGTGTGTGCACGTGTAGTTGTCAGTGCTACATTTTCATTCATTCCGCGCTGACCCTGTCTCCAGCTTTTCTCTTCATTCATTACCTGAAGTGTGTATGAATCACTGCTAATTACATTCAATTTTAGTTTGTTTACTTTACCATCAGATTTTCTTGGGGCTGGAATAACTATATAGGGTCTAGGTGCCTTTGTGGGACTCATGTGTACCTTATCCGGTGGGTGCACTGAAATTGGGACGCTTTGTGCACCAATGAAAAATGCAGTTCTGATTGTTAACGACAGAAAAACAATTATAATTACTACGCATATACACATGATTGATCTGTACGACAGCTGGCAGCATTTTCTTCCCGGGAAACGGGGGCGCCCCTCTGTTTGCGGGAGGACCAAGTTACTGTTCTGGGCCCCCGTTTCGATCATGAGTCAAGTGTCAGTGTCACCTCTTGCGGTGTGGCGATTGTCTCTGGTTATATGAAACAGTTCTCCTACTAGACTATGGAGAAAGATTAAACTAACACCTTTGGTGAATCACATTCATTATGCAGATTCAAAATAGGTAAGTTCCCAATGCACTCCCCGAATCTGCTTCAGTCCTGAGGACATGCTGGAACCTGTTTAGATGCGGAAAAATGGGAAAAAATGGTATCACTCAAAATCAAATAAAAAATAAAAAAATTAAAAAAATAAAAAATAAAAAAATGGTGAAGTTCCCTTCTCTGCTCTTCTCGATCTGTCCCACGGCGGAAAGATGAAGAACTATGTTTCTGTCCACTCGATCTATCCCTCAGCGGAAAGATGAAGAACTGTGTCTCTGTCCCCTCGATCTGTCCCTCGGCAGAAAGATGAAGAACTGTGTCTCTGTCTCTTGGATCTGTCCCTCGGCGGACGGTTTCACTAGAATCTCCTTAGGTACTCTCTTTGAAAGTTGGACAGCTCCACTTGGAGCATTATTCCATGGAGGAGTGTTCCCATGTGTGCGATATTAGCTGGATCTCTGAGGAAGGTGATGACGTCAACCTCTGCAGGCCTTCCCACCATTTCTGGATAGTCAGTGACTAGGTGGAATAGGACATTGTGAGCCAGTTGGCTGTCCTCAGGTGACAGGGACATTTGTCCTGCTTGGCTGGTTTCTGGATCACAGTCCTTTCTTTTGACGTGAACAGTCTCTGCACTTTCCTGCTGCGTGGATTGCAACCACATAGTTTAGCTTGATCCACAGTTGATTCAAATGTTCAGTGTTTCTTGGATCTCTGATATACGTGAGTGTGTCCGTGGTGCTTCCGACGAGTCCTGGGCTCTCCTCTATGATGCGAAAGAATAGCGTGTACGTGAGTTCATCTATGATTGCTTGTGGTGGAAGCATTTGTGTCCTTTTCACTGTATTCGGGCAACTCAGCGAATGCTTCCGCAATGACAGTCAGCAGTTGCCAGATTACTTTCCTGTTAGCAGGATCTTGAATAAAGTCTTTGACACCGGTTACTCTCCCTACAAGTGACGGATAAGATATTACTACTAACTGGAAGTAGGTGAGTACATCCCATGTGAGATTTCTGCTGGGAGATACCATGAGATCTGCAAAACAAAGTCTTGGTGCTGGTTGCTTCAGGTTACTGCGTTAAGCCTTTGACAAAAAGTCCTTGTGTACAGTCTATCAGAGTCTTGTTTCTTCAACAATGCCCAGGTGTGGCTTGATTTGAAAGTTCGTATTGTCAGTGCGCTGTGGCTTAGATGAGTAATTCTCTTCTTCACCCTGCAACTAGGATGCACAGAGTGTTTATTTTGTCCTTATCCCCTTTTTTGCTTAGAGGAAATGTCTAGTTTAGAGCCACAATTTTCAAACAGAGTTCATTTGTCTTGGCTTTGCTGCTCATGCGTCCTTCTTCCTCGTCATGGATCTCGTCTGCACATGCTGAGGTTCTTCCCCATTGTCTATGATTTCTTCGCGGTGGGGTGCAGCTAGAGGGATCTCACTGATATAGGGTTTAATGTCATTGAGGAAGATCCACGCTCTCCTGCCTTGCAGTTTGACGGCTGATGCAGTGCAGTCCTCTACGACGAACAGACCATTGAATCATGGCTCGTCCCAACTTTTTCTTGTGTGGTTTCTTACCAACACGGCATCACCAGGGAAGATGAGTGGCGCACATAGACCTTGAACTGCGTTTATCTCAGTGCCTCCTGTTGTGTTTTGTGCTGTGCTGCACCCTTTTCGTCGCCTCTGTAGTTGGTCTGTAATGACATTAAGGCTTGATGTCATGCAGTTCAGGTATTCATTCAGTTTGGTCCCTAAAACCTCTCGGGTAGTCTGGGCATCACATCTAGCTCTATCTCGAGGGGTAAGGGGGTCCTCATTCTCCTTCCCGTGACTATCCCGTGCGGCGTAAGATGATGATCAGAGCCTGGTTGGTTCCGAAGTGCATACAATGCCAGTAGTAGACAGTGCAGCCATCCCTTCCTTAGAGTAAGCTTCAACTTGGCTATTCTTTCATTTAACAAGCAGTTGAGCCTCTCACAAAACCTGTTACCTTCCAGATGATACGCCTAAAGAGAACTTGTGCTTTATACCAAGCAACAAGCTGATCTGCTCAAAGACTGCGTTCATGAAATGAGCCCCATTATCTGACCTCATCACCTCACATAACCCCCACCTAGAGAACACTTCCCTCACCAGGAATTTGGCAGCACAGGTTGAGTCTGGGTGTGTACAGGGACCTGCTTCTATCCATCTAGAGAATGGACACACCACTACAATGAAGTACCTGTACCCGTTACATACTTGAATCATGTCGACATAATCGACATGCAAGTGCTGAAAGGTCCCATTAGGCCCAGGGATGACTCCTCTCACTACTTTTAATGTGTGCCCAGCTGTGAATTGCTGGCAGATTATGCAGTTCAACATAAAGAATGCAACATGCTCTGCTAAGTTTGGTATAAACCAGTCTTCTGCGAGCGCTACTGCTAGATTTTCTTTTGTCATGTGGAACGGGTAATGCAGTTGTTCCAATGCTATTTTTAGTAGGTTACAGGCATTACTGGTTTACCAGTGCTGTCTTTCCACCACAACCCATCTGAGGGGTTTAAAGAACATCCTCGACGCTTCCACAGGTTCTTTTCGTCCTGTGGTGCCTCCCCTTGAAGCTCCATCAGTTGAGTCTGCCCCATATTACTGTAGGCCTCTGGTGTGGCTCAAGCTACCATAATTCGTTCATGGGTGCGTGCCACTTTTACTTCCATGATTGTCTCACCCTTGGATGCCATGCGCTTGGCTTCCGTGTCTGCTTCATGGTTTCCACGTGGCACGAAATCTGTCCCCTTAGTGTGGGCGGCGCACTTCACGATCGCTATGTCCACTGGGAGCTGTAGTGCCTTTATCAGCCTGTCCAATAAGGCTGCATGCTGCACTGGCGTGCCGTCCGCTCAGAGGTAGCCCCACCTTTTCCAATGCACTAAGCCTGCGTGCACTGTTGACGTCACATAGGCAGAGTCACTGTACACTGTTACTTCCTGGTCTGCATGATTCTCAATGGCGAGTATCAACGCCAGTAATTCAGAAGCTTGTGCTGAATAATGAGAAGGTATTCATGCACTGATGAGTACTCGAAATTCTCCATTTGCTATGTGTTTTACCACGGCCACGCCTGTGTATCTTTGTCCATCTTCTTGGCCGATTCTTGACGAACCCTCAATGAAAACAATTTCACCTCCCGCCAGGGCATTTTCCTTCACCCTGGGGATTTCATCTTAGAATTCTTCATAGTTTGCACAGTCATGTATTGGCTCTCCTTCAGTGAATGGCTTAGCTATAAACGTGGCTGAGTTTATAGTTTTACATCGAATTATTTTGATCGATGGATTAGATATAATCACTTCATAGGCAGAAGCCATCTGAGTTGTCAATGTACCTTTTGGCTTCTCCAAGATGGCGAACAATGAGTGCTCGACGTATAATGTCATGGAACAGCCCATTACAATGGCTGTCGCCTTCTCTATGGCGAACGCGGCGGCAGCTAAACTTTGTTTGCATGGGAAGTGACCTCTCATGACTGGATCCAGTATCCCACTGTAATATGTCAGGGGCTTGTACCCCAACAAGGTTTTTTGAGCGAGTACTGCTGTCATAACGCTGCCATCAGTGTGAGAAAACAGGTAGAATTCCTCTGCATAATTAGGAATCCTGAGAACTGGGGCCATACAAATAGTCCTCTTGAGTTCTGCAAACCCCTTCTCCATTGCCTCCATCCATTCAATTTTTTCCTTTGTCATCTGAGCCTTCTTTAGGGCCTGGAGCAAAGGCTTGGTATACGAGCTATAATCGAAGACCCATGCTCTAACGTAATTGCACAGGCCTAAGAAGCTCTGCATTTGCTTTAACATGAGTTGCTTAGCCGTGTTCATGATAGCTTCAGCACTTTCTGGGGTGATATTTTTCCCCTCGTGTGAGATTAACTGGCCTATGTATAGCACCTCTTGTTGACAGTATTGTAACGCCTTGTATCCTTTCTCAGCCAGTATAGTCAGTAGCTGGACAGAGTCATGCCTGCATTGCTCTTCAGTAGTGCTGCAGATCAGAATGTCATCCACATACTGCAAAACAACACTGTCTACTGCAATGTTGCTTAGGTCCATTTGCAGGACTCTGTTGAAAATGGAGGGGGACTCACAATACCCCTGTGGCAATCTCGTGCTCTTAAGACACATTTGTCTGAATGTAAATGACATCAGATCTTGCGAGTCACAGTGTAACAGGATTGAGAAAAAAGCATTTTTCAAATCAATCACCGTGAAGTATTTCGCCTCGATCGGTATGTTACACAAGATCGTAGATGGATTAGGGACTATAGGGAACAATATCGTTTAATGCTCTTAAATCTTGGATTAAATGCCACGACCCTCCCTTTGATTTCTTGACAGGGTAAATCACTGTATTACAGGGTGACTCTGATGTCACTAGGATGCCCTGATCCATCATGGCGGAAATTGTCTTTGCAATCCCTTCATCTGCCTCTCTGGACATGGGATTTTGTCGCGCTTTGGTAAAATTGATCCTGGTTTAAGTTTAATTTTCACTTCTCATACCCCTTTCAGGAGGCCTACGTCATAGGGTCCTGTAGTCCATACTGAGACAAGCACCTGGGCCATGTTGTCGTCAAAGTATGCGGGACGGATCAGCGCCAACATCATTCTCTGCGGCACTTCTCGCTTGATCATTTTGACCCAGAATATGAGACCTACTTCCACCCTTGTCTCTTCTAAGTCAGGGTGTTCTTCGAGCGCGAATCAGCAAACTTTGGAAGAAGAGCAAAGGGTATGTGAAAAAAGGATAAAGAGGTGAAAGGATGAGGAAGTTAGAAGGGTAAATGAATGTAGGAATAAAGAAAAAGGGAAGAAGAAAGGACTAGGGGCTCTTGAAGGAGCTATGCTGACCAGCCCAGCTGAATCGAACATGCAACAGGTGACTAACCCGTTGCAGAATAATCAGGGTAGCGCAGGATTTTACCCGAGGGGAAGGGGATTCAGAGGAAGAGGATGGCAGAGTAATCATGGAGGGTTTCAAAATAATCCAGGAGGTTTTCAGAATAATCAGGGTGGTTTTCAAAACATGCAGATGGGCCGTCCAGATATGCCAAATGGACAGATGGCCCGACCACCACCAGTGTGTTGGCTGTGTGGAATGACACCCTTATGAGTTGCCTCCTTTTTTCAATTCTTTTCTTGCAACAATCTACAGTAATGTGCAATTGTCACCTGTATTTCGGCCCATGGTTTAGCTTCTACTCCTACCAACTTCTTGAGCTGTTTTTGCACCGATTCAGGCAACCCTTGGCACAATATATGGTAGAATACAGGGATAGATTTCGTCCAAGATTCATGCGTTTCGAGCACCCATGCGTCTTGAAAATTCTGGATATAAATTTACGGATCCTGTGACTCTTTCATTTTTCGAGTCATTATAGCTCCCATATCGGAAGTGTCTGGGTACAATACTCGTAGCGCTTTCCACACCGCTGCTCTGCAATTATTAAATGGCGCTCCATCATGGGTAGTGTTAATTATAGTTACATCATGGTACCCAGCTCGTTTCCATACATCGTCTGCTCTCTCACCAAGTATGGCCCTTAATGTCCCTATGGCTAATGTGACACCCCCTGTCATTTTTTCCATATCGTGTATCCACTTCCCGGCTCCCGATGTCAACATTGGAAGCTTGTTTTTCAGGTTCTCTCTGTCCATGTGTGGCCATGGAATATATTGTGGTCTTACTCCCCCCTTTTCTAGTAGCGGGAATTGAAATGCACAGTTCTCCTTCTCTTTTCCCATAGCTCTTCTGTCTATTGCTGGAGTAGCATTCCCGCATCGCCG
This sequence comes from Ambystoma mexicanum, assembly GCF_040938575.1. Classification (NCBI taxonomy): domain Eukaryota; kingdom Metazoa; phylum Chordata; class Amphibia; order Caudata; family Ambystomatidae; genus Ambystoma; species Ambystoma mexicanum. The sequence goes on from NC_090936.1 coordinate 869,710,563, forward strand.
TCTACCTGGCAAGGTCCGCAATATGTCTACATAGGCAGGTGCTGACACCCCCCTCTGACCGTGGGGTGTTCCTTCATGTTGGCCAGGCTGCGTGGGGGACTCTGATGGCCTAGATGCAGACTCACTGGTGTCTGACCATCGTACCCCCTTGTCCCTTGTGAGCGGCTTCTCGCACCGTCTCCCTTCTTCATGTGCCTCGTCCTCCATCTCCCCAGCAGAGTTGGATGCTGATTGTTCCCAGTTCACGCAACTCCTTGCATCTTTGTCATTCTTACTAATTTCTAGCCTGTCCAGGGACAGTCCCCTGCTCCCACTACTTCGGGTGACATCCTCTGTGTCATACAGCTGCGTGCTTTCCAAGCACTCGTCTTCCCTTCCCCAGTGGGATGTTTGTTCCAGCCCCATTTCATCGTATATTTTATCAATCGTTTTCCCCATGCTTCTGGTGTCGAAGTCATCATCAATATTTGCCCCACTCGTGCCTGGTACTGAGTCATACGCAGGAAATAATTCTTCAATGTCTTCCCATTCTACAACAGGATTGGGCTTTTTAACTTCCTGGTCCAAATATTCGAGATCCCGTGCCCTCTGTCTATGCTTACCTTCTATATCCTCATCGACTTCCTTGCGTCTCCTCGCGTCTCCTCGCGTCTTCTCTAGTCCTTTCTTCTTCCCTTTTTCTTTAATTCCTGCGTTCATTTACTCTTCTAACTTCCTCATCCTTTCACCTCTTTATCCTTCTTTCACGTACCCTTTGCTCTTCTTCCAAACTTTGCTGATTCTTTCTGTACTGGTCATAGGCTGCCTTGTGTTTGCGAAAGAGCTGTTTTTCTTGCTCTTCGCGATATACCTGTTCTCGCCTCAGCCTATCTTTCCTTTTTATCCTTTCGTCCCTTATTTCCTTCTCCTTTTATTTCTCCCTTCTTTGCGTCTCATCAGACTTCTCTCTCGGTCTCACATCGTCACTTCCTTTTCCATCTAGTTTCAATAATATCTGGCCTCCCATCCATTCGTTTTTTGCTCTATCTTCATTTCCTTTCCACTTCTTTCCCTCTCTCTCCTTATTGAGAGGTGCACTAATCTGTGCCTGGTCCTTCCTTTCATCATCATGTCTCTCCTTGTCCCTCAGGACCGCAGAAGTAATATTAATTTCCTGCTCCTTCCCCTTGATTTCATCACCACTGTACGTAGGTGACTCATACGCGGGGTTGCTATATCCCATGGCTGCCTTGAGCTCCCTTAGCGGGTAAAGTCCCTCTGACTTACTTCCCTCGATTTCTGGCTCAGGCGGGGCTGGTGGTGTGGTAGGTGCCTCACCCCCCTCCATGCATACATTTAATATCCAGTCTGCGGGTGGCTCCTCCTCCTTCGTCTGTTCGAACATTTTCCACAATTCTAGAACAGCAAGGCGTTTCTCTAGTTTTTTGCCTGTATATGTGGCATGCAGATAAGTCGTCATATGCTGTAAGATGGCTTTAGATAGGGACCCATTCTGTGGCCACGGCATAAACATCTTGTGGGTGGTACCCTTGACCCACTCAGTGCTATATTTTTTAAGCTTGGGTGCATGTTTGGGCAGCAGTTTGCATAAGTGGGCAAGTGGGGTAATCTCCATTCTTAAATTTCGTTACCAACAATATTTTCATGCACGTTTAATACTTCCAACAATATGAGCGAGCACCACATGCGCAAGAACCAATCCAATCCTTTCCTTCCAAAATTCTATATCATCAGTTTACTCAAGAACATCAATCCATTGGCGATTCCCTCTTAGTTACAGAATCGCGTAAAACCCAAACTTCATTTCAAACAGTCAATGATTCAATTTTTTACATTTGATATATTAAAGAAAACGCACGACAGACACTTGACAGACTAGACGGTCACCAGCTGGACACACATATCCCTACCTTCTAATCACTACCCCGACATGGAGTTTAAACAAACCCCTTTTGTGACGTCTTTAATCGTCACAGTAGCCTAATCGTCCCCTATTATATGGGTTCTGAGTTCACGTTTCTTCTGACCGCTATATTAAAGCGCAGGAACAAGGTGAATCCTCTTACTTTTTTATCTCAGGTGTCCTTCCTGGTATCCTCTGTTTTTTCTCTCGGGTGCCCCTCCCACTAACTACTATTTTCTCTCGGTTGCCCTCCCGGTAACCACTGTTTTCTCTCGGGTGTCCTCCCGGTAACCACTGTTTTCTCTAATATGCTCGAGTCAATATACCCATATATATACCGTCTTCTCTACTTCTGACTATTTTTATTTTCCGCCTCCCTCCGTTACCTTTTCTCTTACTTGTTCTAATGCCTACAAGACATTTGCCAAAATGTTGAATTTATTGTTTCACTCACCGCTCGCATCTTGCCTCTCTGTATCCTCAGGATCACCGTCCTTCCTTTACCGCCTCTTCCGGTTTTTTCATCCGATCAGCTGCCTGTAGGAATGAGAAGGGTTATGCTTTGAAAGGCAGGTTCCTTCAGACCCACTGCAGATTTTTTATGGACTTATACTATCATTGTCCACGGGAAGCTTCTCAGTCTACTCAGCCGAATAGCTAAGGACTTGTGATATTGCCGAAGACCTAGAGTTACTTCGTGTCATCGGTCAATAGGTGTCTTAGTGATAATTAATCAATAGTTGATGGTCAAAACCATCCCACCGCTACCAAGTGTACTGGAGGGCGGAGCGTCCTCTGACGGGCCCACAGGTCAGAGCTCACCCTTGGGTACCTGTAAAACAAGATAGCTGCACCTTGAGGAGCATGGGGTGCAGGATTCTCTTACTCTGACACAATTCAATAAGGACAACTCAATAGTTTGGCAAAGGGAAGTCTGTTTAATGACAAGTACAAAAAACGGGGAAACAAATGGTAATCAACAGTGTCGCGATCGCCTGTCTCGCTTCAACTCCCTCATTCTCCATTCAAACAGCAATTCTAATAGGCAAAACTCATCATCATTTGACGTGTAAAACTCAAAGGTTGTCATGCAATTCTATTGGTTGGAAAAGGTAACTTAAGTATAGGTGCTATATCTTTATATGGTAACAGCATGAGGATTGGATAACTCTTATCGGGTGGGCGTCTATGCCCATCCCTCTACATCCATCGTGATAGACATCACTACAACATCTTATTGGTTGTACAAGCTATAGGACCCTAGATTATTTGGTCCATTGTGATTGGGTGGGTTACACCCCAAGAAAATAAATCTCCACTTTAATTAGCAGCATGCAGAATGGACACCCAGGTGCCTTGTGCCCCAAGATTCACCCTGCCTCCTTTCCATCAATCAGTACTTTTAGGGCTATGTGTCAATATATTGGCTGAGGATGGCCTCAAAACTGAAGCCTCTTATCTGGAAAAGTTATGGTATCCTGGGTTCTGGGTGACATCAGACGTTGGTACCTCTTTGCGCCTGGCTGGCCACGTGTCTGTTCACTGTGAATCTTCTTCATTTTCCTGTTATTCGTGTATTTGATTCTTCCGTAGCCTCGCCACCTGCCGGCGGCCTCTTTATCTCGACCTTCACTGGCTGGCTGGTATGCTCTGAAGTTTCGATTCTCCGAGGTTGCTGCTCTCCTCCCTTCCTTAGGTTGACCTCGAATTCCCAGGCATGAGCTGCTTCTTACTGAGTTTCGATTCTGCCCGTTCCTCTGGCTTTGGCTGGAATATGTATCTTGGCCTTGTTAGCCCCTTCAGCATGGGCTTAATTCTGCTTTACAAAATGGAGTTGCACTTTTATACTGTGCTTCATTGAGGTAGATATGTAATTGGCGCATGCCGCTCTATCCTTCTACTAAGCATTGCAAGCAGTTCCGTTTTCTTAGCTTCGTGCATTCCAAGCCTATTTACAAGCGTTAGCTGGTTGAATGCTTCCATCTTGCTTCGCAGCTACGTTTTCTTACGTCTCTTTATGTATCAACATCGTTTCTTCTTATAAATCCATTATATTATTATTCTTCCCATTTCGTTCTTGTGCGTCATCTTTCGATTGTTGTTCGTGTTCATGTTAGCCTTTTCGCTTGTCGTTTATGTGCATCTGTACGACTGTCCAGGTTCTTATGTCGTCACCATTTACCTTCCATTAGGGCTCTTTGGGTTTCTTCGGGGACGGCCTGTAAGTAGTTTTCACTTCGGGCCAGCTGCTGGTACGGTTGTCTCAGCGGGTACCGAGCTGCCCAGAGTTGTCTGGTTATAGGCACTTCTACTGGTATTGCTCTTCTGATGGGCACTGGGCATAGGCCCAGTGCAGCTCTCTGTTGGTTCAATTGCTCCTCGTACGTCACGTACTTTGGCGAGTATGTTCCTGGTACCTCAAGCTGTGGGGTCGGGGTGTAGGCCATGTCTGGGACCTCCTCTACATGTGGTACCATCGCGGGGAGGAAGGTGAGGGGAATCAAGTCTCTGAAGCTTTTAAAAGCTATTCCCGGCTCACTACCATTCCCACAATCCTCCATATTCAGGTCATGATAAGAACTCTGGTCATTCTCATTTGTCTAGAAAACCCTCCAAAACCTACCCTTCCGAGATCATCCCAATTCCAAATAAGAAAGCCATAATCCTATGCGACACCTCTTTTCCTTCCAACCCTGTAGGATACTTTGACACTCAACCCCGCTCCCCCTATTCCGACACAAACACCTTTACACACCCAAGACAACGGACTAATGTAAACCCTGTCTACTTGACATGTCCCAACCCCATCGTCAGGCAAAGTCAGGCAAGTAACCTGAACCACACACAACTGGCAGCCCTTTCCTTTCCCCACACAGTTAACAGGTGGAGCAAGAGAGCGCAGTACGAGCAAGGTGAGAAAGACGAGCACGGCAGACGGCACAATGGCACAGCTACGCAGGCACTGCAGTTCAAACAAAGGAGAAAGATGGCAGGAATCGAGAGGGTGGCCAGGAGAGAAGTGACCTTGCCCTTTTCATCACAGGCCCACTGAACCTTCTTGGAAGAGAGCCTAAGACCGCAAACAATAGCACGAGTGTCTTGCAGCAGATGTCAACGGTACACAGGGCAAGTCTACGCCGATAAGCAGGAGCGAGCGAAGCTCCCATGACCGTGGTACCGGCCTTGACTCCAATTAAGAGAATAGCCAAGCGGTTCATCACAGCAGGTGAGTCGAGGGGTGAGCCAATAAGAACTGGGCTGTGTTCATTGATAATTGCAAAGTGGCAGGTTGTGATCCAAGTTTCAGGAACTGGGAATGAACAATAACGAGTGTTGAAGGGGAGACCAGCTGTAGAGAGAAACCGGCAACACATGGGTGCTAACTCGAGAGACTCTGGTCGAGCTCCACATGAGAGAAACTACAGATACCAGAAGGCCATAGGAGAGCCAGCGGAATAGGTCAAAGTGGTCATACTGAGGGTCAAGCAGAATCCCTGTACAATCGATAGACTTTGATCTATATACTATGTGAAAGCAAAGGAAGTAAATCCCGCATGGAGAGAAAGCAAGGGACATTCATCCCACAAATTCAAGTGAATGTGAAGTTGGCAAGAGTGAGCCCGACCAAGGGATTCTGACGAGAGGGGCAAAGTCTAAAGTATAGAGAAACAGTGTGTTGACAGAGGTGAACCCAGCCGAGGGATGTCCACTATGAACTGTTTGAAAAGACATTGAGAAACAAGGGAAGTGAAATTCTTCTAAAGAGACTTGAGAGGGGTCCAAGCCTGCTAGAGGGAGATCCAGGGGTGAAGCTATCAGCCAAGAACTAACAGTCAAGAGGGGTCTAGGCCCGCCAGAGGGAAATCCAGGGGTGAAGCCATCACCCAAGAACTAACAGTTAAGAGGGGTCCAAGCCCGGCAGAGGGCGATCCAGGAGTGAAGCCATCACTCAAGTACTAACAATCAAGAGGGGTCCGAGCCTGGCAGAGGGAGATCCAGGGGTGAAGCTCTCACCCAGTGTTCAAGAGAAAAGAACTGATACATAAAATTGTGCTAAACAATAAAGAAGGGTCAGCGCCCGGTAGAGAGGGGCCAAGGGGTGAAGTCGTCACCCTATACGAACTGTGGCTAACAATTGAGAAGGGCCAGCGCACAGAAGAGGGGGACCCAGGGGTGAACCCATCACCCAGCAAACCTTGGAAAGAAACTTTCATTTGTTAAAAGGAACTTTTGTTTTGTTAGTTGAAGACCTCGGGTCCTCGAAGGCAAGAGACTTTCAAGGAAATAAGACTTGGCCATCGACGGTCCTGAGCTGCCATTAGAGCTGTCATCTCGTGCGGGAGAAGCCCGAGACTGTACTCTACTCCAAGCTCCCATCTCACTCCATGTGCAAAACATGGGGAAGGGAGACCCAAGCCACCGCATCCTGACATTTTATTTGAGAACATTCCTTTTGTTTCTTCAGAACTATCCCACACCCTTTTTTGTATTAGTTGTGAGGTTTGGCAATGGGTTTTTTTTTTATTATAGGCCCTTTTGTTTGACACAATGGCACTAGGACTTCCTTAATTTTCATTTGATGGTTCACGCTTACTCCCATCCTAGATTTAGGTTTAGAATAGGTGTTTTTCCAACCCGCATACAGAATTAATTATTTAATAAACACCTTTGAACTGTAATCACTTGTGTCTGTCTTACTTGTTGCCACCACGAGTTCCTTACACTAAACTGTAATGCATTTAACTCTCTTTTACCTGTATTTCAACCACTGCCGCCACCCAGCAGGATTTTATGTAAGCACTTTTTAATTTCTGAACTAATTTGAACTAAAATGTTACAGTTGTACATTTTGGAAACTGAAAAATGTACTGTCTCACTTGTTCAATTCCCCTTCATCGCTACTTGCCCTTGCCCCCTCCCAGTATCCTGGACACGTATTGCCAGACTGACTGTGGGGACTGCCCAGCTAAGGACAAGGAACGTACTATGGAAAGTAAAAGGAGGCACTTTGCAAAAGAATGCAATATCAAAGCTGCCAGAAATGTAGCATTAGACAAGTCCCACTTAAATGTTCTTGTAGAAGCTTCCAGCTAGTTCTGCATGTTTCAAGCAGTTCCACTAAGGTTAAGAGCCATTTTGTGAAGTCAAACTTCATAGGTGCTCATTTTCAATGGGGGCATAACGTTAATGGAAAGCATAAAACCCGGCTTTTACGCCTTCCATTGACGTTACCCCCCATTTTCATTCATTTTTATGGCAGGGAGGGGGGCTGAAGGCAATCTGCATTTTTGCCACTTCCTTCCTGTGCGCCATGCAAATGCTCCAGCATTTGCCCCGGCATGGATTTTCATGCCGGCACAAATGCTGGAGATCCCTATGGGGTCCGCCTGCTTTATGCATTAGCATAAAGCAGGCGGACACTATAGGGATCCATTGTAGACACTCCCTATCATGCAAACATGGTAGGGAGAGTGTACAATTTCAAAGAAACCCTGCTTGCATGGAAAAAAGTGTCCACAATTTAAATCAAACCCTGCCCGACATGCTTGCATGTCGGGTAGGGTTTAATTTCAATGCGCGACAAGCAGCGCTCACAATGAAAAGTAGATGCTGCCTGGCAGGCAGCATGCTAAGCACCATTTACGATCTTTGCACTGCGTAGTGCAAATGTGAAGGGCAAAAGGCAGCGTATATGCTTCTACATCGCCTTTTGCCCTTTACATGTGCATCCCATAGTGCAAATTACCAAAATTTGGCAGCAGGACCCACTTACATTAACGTGTAAACGTAAGCGGTCCTCGCTGTCAAATTACGGGAGACTCGAAAATGAGCTCCCTTATATGCAGTTGACGCTTACACTAATTCCGATAACACCGTCATCTCAGAAACAGTATATAAGGAACTTCTCAAAAGTGATACCACACAGTTACACAAACCCGATGTTTCATCTAGCTGCCTACAAAGGACACAAATAGACTGATACAATACACTGTATGCTAATTTGAATGTGAATGTAGGAAACGTGTATTGGGCCTGAATGGGTCCATCAATGCTAGGATGGCAGCACCAGAGACCCCTCCACATAGGTCAGAATACATCTAAAGTCAATTCAGTCATGTCAGTAAAGCAGCCTCCCTGTGCAGAATAAGTACACACGTGTGCCAAAGTGTTTCGTTCACAGCTTGGGTCTATGACAGGATACCTGCACTCAGGCCTCCAGATAATTGCCTGGTATTGTAAATACAACAGCTGTATTATTTTCCTGCACACCTGTTTAGAGCAGAAGGCAGTGCAGAGGTCATGTTACTTGACAGAAACCAGAAGCTTCTTTTGATTTTTATCTATATGGATATTATTACAGGTCATTGAGAAAAACCTCTGAAACTGAATTTCTTTCTCTGATGCCTTTCACAAAGAAATCACACACATTGATATAAGGAATGGTTTGTCTCTGTTCATCTTCTTTTTGTGTCTATGATGCTCATGGAGGAAACCGAAGCATTGTGCATATATATTTTCTTAGCATTTTAGGATCATATAATTAATACGATGGAAAACGGAGTTACAATTGAGAATTATCTTTTGTAACAAATTATGCTTTTTTTAGTGAAAGCAAACCAGTATTGCACAAAAGTATTTTTCAGAGTTGCTGTGCTGTGTGCATTTATCATCAAGATGCATCTCTAGGGTGTGTTTATACGCAACTGTTTTGTTTCTAATGGGTACTATTCATTTTGAAGTTGTGTCAGGTTTTGATTGCCTGTTGCATACTTTTTACATTCGTGCAGAGACAAATCATTTTTACTCTTATAATTTAATTTACAACCTGATTATAAAAACAGTGTGTGCAAGGTCTAGTTTGCATCCATTCAACCTTAACTTGCAGTGAATGAGTTACATTACTATAAAAAGTTCAGTGGCAGCAGAGTCCTTGCTCAAGGGTGAGTGATTGTCATTACGCCAACCACAGGGGGTCACAGCTTCTTTCAAATCTTAAAGATTATTATTAAAACATCAAAATCCTGGAAGTGCAAGTGCTGTTCAAAAACACACAAAAATGAAAGTTACATTTGGAATTGAAATAGAAACTCAGCAAAACCTCTCCCTGTAGTGATAATCCAGATAGGTATTTCATTTCATTCATAGTCCAAATTCTAGGCACTGTGAATATAATACCGTAATCAACAGTCAGTTTACTGACCTCTGAAGGATGTTAGTCACGAAAATAGCTCAGCCGATTGAGCACTCGCTGCTGTGATCTGCAGGTTACATTTGTAACTGAAATAGAATCTCAGCAAAACCTCTGCCTGTAGTGATAATCCAGATAGGTATTTGATGTTTTTATGTAGCGTTTCACGCATAGTTCATCCAACTTCTAAGCATTGTTATTATTATACCTCAATCGATAGTCAGTTCATCAACCGCTGAAGGATGTTAGCCAGTAAAATCGCTCAGCTGGTTGAGTGCTCACTTTTGCATTCTATGCGTGATCTGTAGGTCACAGGTTCAAATCCTGGCAAGGAGAACTCAGCCTTTCATCCTTCAGAGGACGATAAATGAGTACCAACTTTGGTTGGGTGATAATTGTATGTAAATATGTTCAATGTACAGCGCTTTGGCAAAAGTGCTATATAAATAACAAATCATGAACTCGGTCCAGCCAAAATGTGGCCATGGGATTAGATATAGAATTTAGCATTGAGCCATTACCTCTCTGCACTGTTGTATTACAACATTGGCATACCGTTAGGTAGCACTAGCTTGAGGAAATTAGGACTTCATTAAACATCAAAACACAAATCTGTTATCGAACCTCAAAACACACAATACAATATAAACATAAGATATCAAATGACCAGACCTTAGAGAAATAATGAAAGGCATATTGAATGACTTATCGCTCTGCATTATATTAACATACCCTTCTGGAAAAATATTTAGGAAGTGAACCCGCTTGTAGAGTGGCTGGTGATTAATATATAATTGGTATACAAATAGTTTGTTTTTCTAAGGCTGAATTCCATCTAATTATGGTTTACTGAATTCCTACTATGCAAAGCTCTGGCTGATTTGAGTTAGCCTGCGTATTTTCACAAGTCACTATCAATGTTATATTAGTTCTATCTTTGAGGATCTTGCACTGCTGAGGCAATTAACTGTTCCTGTTCTTTGTGGGTGGTTCTCCCACTGCTGTATTGGTGAGATGCTGGGGCCTGTTCTTTGTGACAGTAATTTGGACCGCTGACTATGATTTTCCAGTTATACATGAGTGTAGCTTTCACTGCTCTGGTGAGGCCTTTTATTTACCTCTTCAGTGTGGGGCTGCTTGCACTGGTCCATCCCATGCAGTTCTTTCTCTGTGAAAGTGAACCTATACTTTTGTGACCCAGAATGTATCTGTTCCAAGTGTAGTCATCTTTCATTGTTGAGACTCAAAACGTTCCTGTTCTATGTGAGGCAAGCATGATCTACTGAGAACCATGGTATACCTTTTCTATATTGGGAGTGGAGTGTGCTCTACTGAAGGCTTTGTTACACCTGTTTTATAGGAGAGGAGCTTCTACTGCAGAGACACATTCCTGATCTGTTCTCTGTTTGGGAATCTTCTATCCTTGATTTACACCTTACACCAATCTCCACCTGTGCTACATAATTAAAGCTTACATTGGGGGTGGCCTGGTTTGCCTTTTCTGTTTGTGTGGTGGAAGCATGCACGGTTCCTACTCAAGCTGACCTGTTCTGTGTGAGCAAAGTGTTCAAAAACTTATTCTGCTGTTATACCATTGCTTTATATGCAAAGGACTACTGCTACTGTTCATCTGATCAATTTGTGAGAAGGTGATTGTGCCACTGCACCATGTGCTTTATCTGATACTTATGAGAAAAACCTGCTTTTCTGTCACGATGCAGAAAGCTGCTGCATGGTAATGATTTCCATACAGTTTGAACTCTTTGCACACATCGGTTGAATGTCACATACTTTTTGCTCTCTTGCAAAGGGGGAAAATCATTTGTAATCTCTTGAAATCACATTTACAAATAGGGAGTAAAATATTCTCACTTCAAAATCTTATCTGGAGCACAACCTGCACTCAATCAAAATGAGAGATGCAACATGCCAGTGAAGCACAAATTATGTCCCTCTGTGCTTGCTGCCAGGGAAGAGCAACGTTCCCTATGTCAACATGCAAGATGCTGTAATTGAAGCTAGGGAAGCATCAGATGGGCGAGTACCACTGTTCTCACAAAAACCTATTATGACAAAGCTTTCTGTCTGTGTGTTGACCTCTGGGACTGCAATCTAAACATTGTGATTGCCGAACTCTATTCCCTACCTAACATAGCAGATCTAATTCTACAGCTGTGAAAGCTGCCAAATTTCTTCAAATGATATCACCAGATTCGACCTCCTCCTCACTCAAAACATTTGACTGCATTCATTACCTCAGAGGTCAGGTTACAATTAACCCACATGTCATTCAGACACTCCTCTGCTGCATTAATTTTTCAGAGGATGATGGCTAGCCTGCTCTGCAACACTGGTTGGTCTACTTCCAAGACGATGTACCTGTGTATGGAGAATTTCAAAAGGAACATGATCAGATGATGGAAGGAGTTTTGGGATAGGATAAAAAAAAATCGTCTCCCACTTCATAGAGACAAATGTGTTTTCCTGCAATGTTCTTTAGAGTATTTAGTATTTGGTTATATAATATTGCGAAGGGGTGTGTGGCCAGGGCGCATGGAGTGAGGACGTGCCTCTCCTGAGCTCCAGCCCTGATCCTCGCATTGATCCTTCAGAAACAAAGAAAAACTCATGCTGCACCTAAAACTAACGATTGCCTATTAGCAGCATTTGATTCTGCACACTTGGCGCCCAAGTCCGATGAAAAATGGAGCCGGCTTCCGCCTGAACGCAGCCGCTGAATTCGAGCCCCCTGGGGTCCAAAGATGGCACGACGAAGTTGCAGCACTGAGGTGGAGGAGGGGCCACGCGCGACCCAGGACACCACAGAGAGGCTGAAAACCTGCAACGGCGGCGGGAACCCTGGGTTCCTGTCCCCGGAGCCACTGAAACACCCTCCCCCCATTGCGACCGCCTGGCGCAAGCAGACAAAGACCCCGCACCAGCTGTTGCAGCGTGCCGTGCAGCAGGGACCGAGGCCAGCGATCCGGACCTTCGGCGGCCCCCGCAAGCTGTCGGAGGAGGACAGGGAGGCACACCATAGCCTGGTGAAGCAGCGCGGCCTGTCTGAAATCCCCGGGCCCCTGCCAGCCCACCCGAGAAGCTGGTACACAACGGGCGGGTGGCACCTGATCCATCTGACATCCGAGGATCGCATCTACAGGCAGAAGTCCGCCTGTGCCACCGGCCCACAACCAGACCCCGGGCCCAACCGCAGCGATCATCTAGTGGGCACTACGCTCTCCATGGCGGATGGGCCCCGGGTGAGGATCCTCGGATGGCCTGAGCCTGCCGATGGAATATAAGGAAATCAAAGAGCTCTCTGAGCCACGAGAGAATGACAAACAACATTGAGTGAGTAAATTCCACCGAGGGACTAAAGAGCCAATTCCTCCTATACGTCACGCCCAACATCCAACAGGGGGGCCCCCACCAAAGCACTCACAGAGGAAGCGAACCACTCAACAACCCCAGGCAGGTGTTGAAGACCTGACACCCACCCAACCTTGGCGCAGGGCACCCGCACAGTGAATTAAGTACCCGCTATCCCCGCCACAACCCAGGACCAACATCAAAACATGCGCAACCCAGGGTTTCTTTCAGAAAAAGTGGTATGAGACTGGGCTGTTTTTGCATACCCAAACCACCGGCCTTAACGATGGTCCCGCAGGTGCCCCCCAGTCCTGCCCCACTAAAGGCTGCAGGCTCCAGAAACAGCACAGGGCCCCCGGTTACAGAGGGGTCGAATGGGAGGACATTGCAGAGAGTCCCGCAGGCAAAGAGGCAAAGAAATAGAGTGCCCCGCTGCTAGTGTGGAACACAAAACAGCAGCCACCTTTGACCACTGGACACCTCCTATTCCAGACCCCACAATTCCCCAGCGCCAACCACTGGGCACACACAAGAACTCTCCCCAGAGTTTCCGTTTGACCACTCAAGACTATAGACCGGGTCCCTTGTTGGACCCTAGGCGGCACATTGCGGGCACAGCACAGACAGCCATGCCGAACTCCAAAGGCAAACCCAAAAACACCATCATGGAGTCGTTTACCGCAGGCAAGTCCAAAGAACTGGACCAGCAGACCAAAACACCGACCCTGGGAGCAACTGCACAGGTAGGGAACAATAAAAACAACCAAATACTGGAAGCCATCAACCTTCATAGACACTAAGATAGGGGAGGTGAAATTGGACGTTATGCTGATTCGTCAAGACTTGCGCAACCTCACAGAGTGAGTGACCACCACAGAGGCAGCACAGCAGGAGTCAACTGAGGCCCTCAAAGATATTCAAAGCAGAGTTCAGGAACTCGAGAAACGCAATAAATTCCTAGAGCAGAGAGCCGAGGACACTGAAGGGCGATCCAGATGCAACAATGTACGCTTACTCAGAATCCAAGAAGGAATGGAGAGCCCCAACCCCACCTCCTTTATAGAAACCCTAATACAACAAGAAATAGGCGCAGGCCGTCTCTCACAAGGCTTTGCGGTCGAGCAAGCACATAGGTCCTTACAGAAGAAACCACTGCCCCGGATCTCACCCACGTCCGATAATAGCTAGAATCCTGAACTTTCAAGACAGGCAAGTCATTCTACGTTTCCCCCATGAAGGAGGGGAAACCAAAAGAGACAATGCTAGGATAGCCATTTACCCGGACTATACACTGCTAGTGCAAAGGGCGAGCAAAGGGCGAGGAATTCTTTCGTTCCAATCAAGGCCAGACTACGCCAACTGAACATTAAATACATGTTAATGTACCCCTCGAGGCTCAACATTATACACAAAGGCAGAGCAATTTTCCTAGAGTCACGGTGGTGGCCACCATGTGGCTAGAACATAACAACATGGCAGACAGCGAGGAGAAGGCACTATGACATACGCATCGAAAGCCCATGATAAGACCACCCAAAGACAAACGCATGCAATGGATCGAATCACGGCTAGCACAAACGGCAGGAAGAGTCAGTCCACCGAATTGACCCAAAGCACCCCACCCCCCCGCGAACGGATTGGCGGCAGCACACCGCTGACACACTATACCTGCTCAAGATGATCTGGAAAGGCCCTGACAGAGCGGGGGCACCCTAGCAAAGTTGTGCCAGCGCAAATGTTGGGTGCCGTTGGTCCACTTGGACAAGTTTGGTTTGTTTTATTTTTTGGTTTTTGTTGAAGGGCCTCGCAGTCTTCGAAGTAACCAGATGGGCACCTACATGCGCAGATGCAGGATCCAATCCTTCCTGAGACGGAAACGTTCCATCGCACTGCTTCAGGAAACGCATCTCACCACTGAGACCGACTCCCGGATCCCGGACTGGTGGGAAGGACAGGGCTTTGGGGCAACATGCTCCAAATACACTTGTGGAGTGTATACATGGATAAGCGATGCAGTTCCTTTCAGACTCTTATCCAAGGAAGCCGACCCAGAGGACAGATACCTCATACTTCGCGGGAGCATTGAACAACGAGAAGTATGTCTAGTCAAAACATATCTCCCCAACAACGGAACCTCCGCTTACCTAGCCAAACTGCAACTGAAGCTAGCACCCTACAGAGATTGCTTCTTCATTTGGGGGGCCGACTTCAACTGTGTGTGGGACCCTGTCCTCGACAGATCCGCTCCTTCAACACCATCAACCAACCAACCTCCTTCGGCCCTCAAGAGAGTCATATGAGAGCTAGACCTGTCAGAGGTATGGAGGGAGCTGCACCCAGAAGGTAGGGAATTCTCATACTATTCATCCCCACATGGGGTGTACACCCGCAGAGACTACCTTTTGATAGACAATGTACACCTGCCCCAAATAGAATCTGCCTTCTACCTGGGCAGAACCATATCCGACCACTCCCCGCTCCTGATGATATGGAAATTTAAGGGTCCCAGACCACCTATACCAATGTGGCAGATGCTGACGGACGCACTAACCGATGGGGCATTTAAAGAAGATCTCCGCAACAAAATAGTAGAGTACATAGGCAACAATGTAGGGAGCGTTGGCAGATGGAGCACCATTTGCGAGGCCCTGAAAGTAGTAGTAAGTGGGGAGGTTATAACTAGTGCTGGCGGCATCCGAAGAACACTTAAACAAGTACTGGAGGTGGGTGAAGAGAAGATCAAACATTTAGAAGCCACAGCCAACAAGTCCAAGGAATTTGAAAAAGAAATGTCTACAACTTGCAAAGACTGTCTAGAAGCCTGGGTCAGATTAACCAAATTTGACTATATCGCAAAAACCACTAGAACCCACTCAGAGGGAGACAAACCAGGCAAGCTACTTGCATGGCTATGCAAAAAAGAAAACCCAAAATGACCAATCCTTGAAATCGCAGACCAGACTGGAGCCACACACACTAGGAAGACAGGGATAAATGAAGCATTTAAACGCTTTTACTGCCATTTATACACCTACAACTCTATCATACCCCAGGACGACATATATGACACACTGGAGGAAATAGGCCTTCCCGCACTGGAAGGAACCCAAAGAGATGCATTAAATCAAGAACTAACTATTTAAGACATACGAGAGGCGATCAAAACACTGACCACCTGCAAAACCCCCGGGATTGATGGATCACCCCCCGAGTTCTATAAAACATTTGCCGCCCAGTTAACCCCGATCCTATACGAGGTTTTCAAGGAAGCCTTTGAGACAGGAGTATTGCCGAACAGTATGAATGAGACCCTTATAATCCCTACACCCAAACCTGGGAAACCTACAGCCGAGTGTGGCTCATACAGGCCGATAACAATCCTCAATTATGACATAAAGATCCTCACAACCATACTTGCAAACAGATTATCGAGAGTCATTGGGACCCTGGTACACAAGGATCAGAATGGATTTGTCCCGGGTCGAAGCACAGCAGCAAACCTACGGAGACTACAACATATCATAGCACAAACAGCAGATTTGCAAGAACCTTATGCTGTAGTCTCCCTAGACGCTATTAAAGCATTCAACTCCATATATTGGGAGTGGCTTATTGCTACCCTGAAACAATTTGGCCTGGGCGCACACTTCATCCACTGGATTGAGATTCTGTACAAGACACCGGTGGCCAGGGTCAAAACCGGAAGAATAGTATCGGCACCATGGAACATACAAAGAGGCACCAGACAAGGATGCCCCTTCTCCCTGATGCTATATATCCTTGGCTTAGAACCACTGGCAATGTACATCAGAAAACAATTTTTTGACGTAGGGATAAAAATTGGGAGCTTATATCATGTGATATCACTATACGCGGACGACATCTTACTGTACCTGAGAGACCCACAACTCAACATACCCACAATCCTGGAGGTGCTAAATAACTTTGCAAAGGTATCCGGGATATCGTTTAATCCGGAGAAGCCTTGCATATTCCCATTGGCAGGACTGGTGGGGACCACGAAAGCAGCACTCCAAGAAGTCGGGATAAGCTGGGAACCACACACATTCAGATACCTGGGTATCAACATTTGGCACACCCCCGAGCAGACACATGGGGCCAACACCCTACTGGCAATACAAAGGTTCAAGAAATCCATAAAGTTCTGGTACAGGCTTCCCTTGTCAATGATGGGCCAAATGGCCATCGCCAAAATGATAATACTACCTTGTTTCCTATACTTCTTCCAAAACATCCACTACTATATACCGGCCTCCTTCTTTTGGCAGCTGGGAACATTACTGAAGGACCTGGTGTGGGGGAACTCCAGACACAAACTCTCCCTAAACACATTGACATTACCAGATAAAGTAGGCAGAGTCCAGCTCCCAGACCTGGAAAGATACTTTTGGCTGCCCAGCTTACCTTTGTGGCTAAATGGCTCACAGACTAATCCACCTCGGAGACCGATCTCCTAAACCAGTTAATAGCCCTGTTATGCCTGAAGGAAATCCTCTGGGTCCGATGGAAACACCCAGTGCAGACTCCTCTGCTTATTCAGCTGGGCCGCAAAGTATGGGACAGGACGCTAAAGGTACTGAATATTGCAAATCCATACTCCCCGAAACCCCGCTAACTGCCGACGCATGCTCAGGCAGAGAGGAACTGGCGCTTATAAGGCTATGGGAAAGATACAGCATCTATACCTGGGACATATGCACGATGACAGCTTCTTCCAAGAGTTTGAATCCCTAGAAATTACTGAAGGACTCCCCAAGGGCCAATACCTACGCTACCACAAAATCAGGGAAGTGGCAAAACGGAAATGGACTGAATGGCTAGGAGAACCCATAGCAAATCCGATCCTAATGCATTCCCTGGGAGACGGTTGGAAGCCGACTTCCAGGATGTACGCCCAGCTCACAGACAGGCCTAACCCCAGGAGTGACACCCTAAAGAACTCATGGGAAATAGAGGTAGGAATAAGCATAACCGATCAGGAATGGGAGAGAATCCTACAGTACGCCAGAGAAGTATCAAGAAACGCGTGATTCAGGTTGACCCAACTGAACGTTCTTCATAGAGCATACATGACTCCAGGCAGAATTGCCAAATTCAGCAAACCCCCGGCCCTGCTATGCCCCCGATGCCACTTGGAAGACGCAGGAATGGCTCATATGTTTTGGAGCTGCCCAAAGACACAGCGCTTCTGGGCTAAAATTGAGCAAGCTTGCAAAAGAGCAGCACTGACCCATTACGAATGGACACCGAAGGAATGCCTTTTGGGCTCCCACCCACGAATAAGCCTAGTCAGACATAGCGTCAAACTCATGGACATGGCCTGCATTCTGGCTAAAAGGGCCATCACTATGACGTGGAAAACACCGACCGGCCCCCGCTATGCCAAGTGGCTTAAAGAACTGGAATATTGGGCACAAGCGGAAACCAAAATATGGGGGGACGGCATAGCCAAAACACAGGACAGCCCAAGCATGACCTATGAAGCCTGGAAATCTCTGATATGGGACATGTTCCACTCCCCAGATGACAAACCCCCATGAACAATATCTGCCTATCCACACAGCTTGGACACAGACTTGGACCCAAACCCCATGATAGACCGATCTGCCTTACCCTGAAACCACAGCGTTCCTCAGACAGTGCCCCCACAATAACTTTACCCAGCCGCTGAAAGAGCCTCAGAGGAAGACACAGAACTGCGATGACCCCCTTCTTTCTTTTCTTTTCTCTTTTTTTCCTTTTTCTATTTGTTTGGTTACCAGTTCATTAATTAGTTAATAAATGTTCTCTTGATATTGATGACTGTTGCTCACAGTTGCCAAATGTAACTCTGAAAATGCTAACAAAAACATTTTAAAATAAAATACAATATTGCGAAAATATATTGCCCCAAAGATGAGACAGGTACCAATTGTTCAAGCTGCTTTTTGGAGTACTACGGGACGTTTATGAAAGGTTCTAAAAACAAAAAGAGAAACACTTGGGGCTCTCCACAAGAAAGCCACCTTACGCTAAGACAAACTAGACATAGTGGCATCTTAGTGTCTTCAACCTTTCGATCCTCAATGAACAGACCATCAACATCAGGGCGCATGGCATGGGAGCTCTGCTACTGCAAAAGTCTTGCATTTCAGAACCAGTCACTGCGTCTGCATGACAATCTTTGACTCCTTCAGAATCCAACAACTAATTGTACAACAAATGTTGGCATGTGCCCTGGCTACTGTGAATTTTGTAACATACCTTTGGGGTTGTCCTTTCACACTAAAGGAAAAGTTCACCCAAGTGTTCAATTTGGCCAGTTGTCATGACCTCCACCTGGCTCCATACATCAACGTATTCAACTTAATTTTAACAGAGCATAACTTATGTTTCGAAAGCTACGACAGGTTCCTTATAGGTAGTCTTTCTTACGCTGCTCAATATTAGATACTGCCATATTTGTGCCATGAACAATATGTAATTGTATTGATAATTACTAGTAATGGTGTTTTTTAGAGGCTGCACAGATTTGTTAAACTCCTAACCTGTTAGACTTTATCACAGACAAAGTATTCCTCCAATTCCAAATCTTGCTCCGCCTTCTATCATGTTATGTAAAATAAACACAACACAAAATCCTTATAACCATGTATTGTCAAAAACATACATCAGAGAATGGTTGTGTCATCGAACCCCATTAATTAATAGAGCTCAACACACATGTTTTTTCAAATCCTGATACTAAAGTCAGTTCCATTGTAATTGAAGATCCACACACATGTTTTCTTCCAATCCCAATATTGTAATTGTAATCCCAAAAATTGTATTGGGATTGGAAGAAAAAAGTTCTGTTTAGTCGAGGGATACTTCTCGTCTCCCTTTTCTGTCCAATTGTGCGGTTCTCTGTATACTTAGGTTTCATATATTTGAACCCTCCTGGTTCGTTCTCACTTGTTATTTCAATGGGGTCCTCCAGACCCTGTTGCTGCTTTATATCCAATACTGTTCACTTCAGGTTTCTTGGGTTCCCGTTACCACACTTATATTTTACTACTCTTCGTTATACTCTTCTTCCCCTCCCAGAGAAACTCTGTTACCTTTATATGCATTAGGTCTGCTCCTTGGGATTGGTGTCTCCACAGAGCAACATTCCTCTGTCTTTTTCTCTCTTTGGCTTGCGAGGACCGTTCCAACACCTCCTCTGTTAACCTCTGGTTCTCTTTTCCATGTCGGTACCACTCTGACAGACCCTACGCTGCTGCAGGGTCCAGTAATGGTTTTGTCTTGGCACAGACATTAGGCTTTGTTGCTTGAAAGTATTCTGGTGTCGGCGTTCGTTCGTTAGTGAGCTCCCAGCCCACCCCACGGCCTCAGCATGGTCATGCCACCAGTGGAGATGGGTTTTCTGCATCCGTCTATGCAGTGGCTCGTACACTGCACATATTTCCGGTTCTTTGTTCTGTGCTCCCTCTGCTCGTGCTACCACCAGCTCTATGGTACTGTGCAACTTCGCCCATCCTGGACGTTGTGTCATCAGAGGCTCGCCTCTGTACTGTATTCACTCTCCCGCTCTCTGGGTTCTTTGTCAGTTTTTTTCACTGCATTGTTTTAGGCAAGGTGCATGTCATTGCTCCTTGTGTTCTGAATACACTCCAGCATTGTCTAAAGCCAACGAGACAGGTACAATGTCACTGCTTGTCATAGGCAATATAGTGTTACTAATATGTTTCTCAATTCTCATATAAGCAGATACTGTCTTTGTGGAAAGGAGTTCTGTACGGGAATGGGAGTCCTTGCCCTCCAGTGTAGAAGATAGTCAGTCCCAGTGAGGTCGCACCTGATCGGACCCTTAGGGAGGGTCTTGCTTTGCGGTCTCATCACCCTAACCTCAAAGAGGGTGGCTCCCCCATGGGGAGAAAGTACGAATGCATCAGATTTGTCATACAAGGCAGTGGCAAGTTTGACATATGTACCTGTTGTTTTTTAATTCTGCAAAAAATAAAGTTATGTAGCCATTGCAGACAAAACTTAGACACCAAGATGTTCACCAGAAGCAGTAGTGTACTTGCATATTTCAATATCCATCTATGCCTTTTTTGGGGGAAAACCAAAACAAGTTCAAAGCTTGTTCTTTGTAGGCTGAAAATTACATTAATTGATATATTTTGATAATCATAATGCAAATACACCATATCTAGTTGTTCCATGTTTGTTTCGGTTGCTCGAGTTAGTCAAGGACTGCTCTCCTTATTCTACTTTGAGAATGTGAAACTTTTGCAATCAAAAATACTATATCTTTTTGTAAAACAGAGAATGCTTTATTAGAACTGGCTAACTTGCAACAGTGAATGAGTCTCATGCAATACTCCCCTGAATGTTCATGGTCGCATTTGCAAGAGATTCAGTTTGTTGACTGATCAAGGTCATCTCTGCCTTTCCATGTACTAGAATACTTTTCTTTCACTGTTTATGGTTTACACTTGGTAAACATCTTTGACCCATGCAGGATCAATTGTTTTTCCTTTTTATGATTTCTGTTGAAATACACAAATGCAAATAGTTTTAGTTTGTGCGGTATGGCAGCATGTTGTATACATGTCTTTGTTATACTTTTATGGAATCGTACGGAACATTACTTTTCACTAGCCATGGCATCAGGATTTGACTGGTACCGCTGTAAAGTTACCATGTGGACAAATGGTGGCAACAGCAGCAAAATGGTGCGAGCACCAATGCTTCTGATATACTTGCCTAGTAACTCACTAACTCATTGTCCAATATGTATTGTGACGAATCTGAGGTTGCCGTCCCTTCTCCCCTAGCAGGAGACCTTTCCCAGGGAGCCAGGGTGGTACTTGCACGGTACAATAATCCCAATGGGGGCAGTGCACAGAGGGAGGGTCACCTGCGAAGGGAAGGCCCTTATAATACTAGGGACGATGATATTTAGGAGGCACGGGTTAACCCCGCGGAAAGTCCTTCAACCCCTTTTCAGGAGTTTCTCTCCCATCTGCTCTGATAAGACTCAGATGTTGTTCTGTGAAACCAATCCAAATAGTTCAGTTGTGCAGAGTAAAAAGCTAAATAATATTGAAGCTGACCTGTTACATCTAAAACCATGTAGTGAGATGGGAAAGAGGACTGCGTGGATGAAGATCACCGAAGAGAGCAGTCTAGTTCTTCAACCGATTGAATTGGTTCAGAAGAACTCCCTTTCCCAACGTGGGAGTTTAAATGCAGAACAGCTGAGAGCCAAGGGAGAATCCCTCTGGGTAGATGTCAGATGGAGAGCGGAAGACGGAGATGTGAGACCGACACAGGGACGAGACGCAGTCGACTGGGAAAGGAGAGAGAACAGACATAGCCTGGGAGCCAGCTACCCTGAAGCTACCCTGAGGCTTATTTACCGAATAGACACAGGAGCATCTTAACGTGTCCACAGCAATGCCAAGATGAGAGCCGATGGCAAGAAGGACACGGAAGGCTGTGAATAAGAAACCGAAGTGAAAACAAGCCCGACGGTTACTAGAACCTCAGGAAGGAATCCTACACCCCAGAGGACGCGAACCAAGACTGAAGATACGCAGGCTGGTGGGAAGCAACAGGAGGTCCAGGGAAGCCGCGACAAGCACAGAAAGGACCGAAGAAGGGTCCCAGAACATTTCTGTCTAACACACTGAGAGAAATAAAGAAAACCAGGGGGTGGTTACACCAATGAATAATGCATATATGGAGAATTAATGTGTGACAAGTGAAAGAAAGATAAAAGAAACAGTAGCTTGGCAGATGATTGATCCAGGCTATTGTGGACAGCGACTGTGATTCTGGGACCCACACACACTTGAAGTAGCGTGCACAAGGGAGCCAGATACTCCACATGAAAGCAAGTTTAAAAACTAGAAAGGCTGCGTTCGGCAACAGAGTAAACTAAGCAAGCTCAAAGTTGCATTGCAAGTCTGGGAACCGCACCCAAAACAGAGAGTAAGGATAAAAGGCTCTGAAACTGCAAGGATAATCAGATAATCAGATATAACAGGGGGTGCCCTGCATGAGAAAGAGGGAGAATAGGGTCTTGGCAGGAGAGTACACACAGGAACCCTCAAGTATTGCAAGTCTGGGATTTGCACCCAAAGTAGAAAGCTGAAACCAAAAGGGTTTAAAAACCAAGACTGAAAACGTGTTGTAGTATTTTTCAAGGAAGATCCTTTGTGTTTTATGAGAAGAGACTTTAAAATCATGTGTCCCTTTTGAAGTCTAGGGTAAAGGAGCAACCCCTTAATATTGGAACAGTATTTCTTGACCATTGTTTTTTAATCCATTGGAAGCCTGACTGGCTGAGAACATTTATATTGCCTGACCACTGACTGAGAAACGTGGTATTGGAGAATCCTTTGTGTCTCATGTGAAGAGACTGGAAAGACATTGTTGGTCTATTCTGATCCTTTTGAAAGCCTGACTGGCTGAGAACATTTATGTTGGCTGATGAACACTATTTTCTTTAGAGTGAGATCACCCTTACACCCTTTTGTTAGTTTATAGAGTGAGGGAAAGGAATAGACGTGACTGGGATAGACTTTTTACTTTGACATCCTGAATGTTTTCATTAGTTCTTTTGAGGCAGGGAACCCCCTCTTAGATTTAGGGATAAAGAGGCCTTTTTCCCAACCTTTCTTGATCAATAAAAGTCTTGCCGCCGGACTTGCAATCTTTACCAGCGTCTGGCTTGCCGGAAACACCGGGGGATTACCACCCCGGCATTCCGGGAAGTCAAGCGCCAGTAAATTGTTACTCCCCCCCAGTCCAATAGGACTAAATGGGAATGGGGACCACAAAAGCACCGGCACCGTTAATAGCGTCGGACTATGCCGGTCCGGTAACAACAGTGCAGGACCAGCATGGTCATAATGAGGACCTGGGCTAAGTAATTGGCTCCCGGCCTTTCGGCTTGCTTCAACGTGGAAGCAAGCCGAAAGGCCGGGAGCCAATTACTTAGCCGCAAATGCGAAGACCATATAGACTTATCAAGTACTATACCCTTTAGGCAAACTGGAGCACACATGGTACAGATGAGCCTTTAAGCCTCAGAGGATGAGCAGGGCTCGAAAGCAGGTGTTAGTCTGACTTTGAATTGAATAAATCATATGCAATTACGCATGGAACATACAGACATTGTGCGCAGTGTGATTGTACCTATCTAGATGTATACTTTTGTCTCTGTGCTGTATTAGACAAAATACCCACAATATACAGTCTCCTGCAGCCTCTTGTATTTGATTTACTTGCTTGCGAGCGCTTGGGTTTCTTAGTATCCTTTGCCATATCCTCTACACAGCATTGCATGTTGTCCAGCATACAGACGTGGTAGCAGCAGGGGCCAACCTATGCCCTAGATGGTGCAAGACAGGGGAGAGTTTGGTGGTAAGCATCCTGCATGAACAACACAAGTCTTTGCTACCACCACTCCACTCGTACAATCGTATTTCT
Organism: Ambystoma mexicanum; assembly: GCF_040938575.1. Taxonomy (NCBI): domain Eukaryota; kingdom Metazoa; phylum Chordata; class Amphibia; order Caudata; family Ambystomatidae; genus Ambystoma; species Ambystoma mexicanum. Next base: position 869,734,511 of record NC_090936.1, read on the forward strand.
TTCTACTTTTCACTTCAGGACACATTGGAGACTCTCTTCTCCCTCTTGCACTCGCAAGATAACCCAACCGTGTGGATCTTCACCAACCTTCCAGGTATGCCTAGTGGGGATACGCTGGACATTCCTGCACACCTGTCTTTCTCGCATGTGTCCGACTCAAACATCGTGCCTTTTTACATCCCAGGCCCAATCATTAAGATCTGGGAGTCGTGGCTGCATGCATCCTTTCAGCCCTGGCAGAGAGGCTGATTCCTGGGGCAATATGGGGTCAATGCCGGTCAGCCTCACCGTTGCAGCATGGCACCTGGCATCTTTGTTCTATCGGAACGCGACAGCCTCTGTGTACACTTGCTGAATTGATTGGCCCATCTTGTGGATATCTGACCAATCAGTAGCTGACAGGTGGGTCAGCTGGCCCACTTACATAAAACACCTAATTGGCCTTGTCAGGGCCTGGTAGCCTGTGGGCCCTATCACTTGCCTGGCCGCCATCAGCTGTTCTACTGCGCACCACTGAACATTCATCCTCCAAGCGCTCCAAGGTAAGAGCATCATCTTGTTGTTTAAATGAACACTGCCATCCTTTATGCCTTGGATCAGGCCACCCCCTCCGCAAGCTACCTGTGAACACACTATTGTCCGGCTCTCCACCTTCATGAGACAATGGGTATCTTCATTCACCCACGGAACTTCCGTACCACTTGCCTGTCTCTCTGCCTTCTTACTGTCTGCTCAGAAGCCGTTTACTTTGACTTGTGGCCTCATTACAAGCATGGCGGTCTGGGAACTACGGTACCGGTAAGCATACCAGCACCGTAGTTCCCAGACCGCCATGCTACGTGCTGTGCTCGTGGGTGCCTGTCAGCCCACCAGGTTTTTCCTGGCGGGCTGACCGGCACCCACGAGCTCAGCACTTCAGATGCACCGGCAGCACTCAGAATGCGCCGGTGCATTCAACGTCCCCATTCCCATTCAGCCCTACGGAGCCAAAAGGGGATCGGGAGTCCCTTGTTTCCGGCACCTGCAAATGGGCAATTACCGGGTCCATTGAACTCGGCATGACGCGGTTCTTGCCCATTCGTGGATGCTGGAAAAAATGCAACTCCTGCAAATGCCGGTTTTACCGGCATGGCTACTGCCAGAGTTGTAATGAGGCCCTTTGACTCTCCTCCTGCCTGTAGACCGTCTGCTCCCTCCCCCTGCCCACTCTACATCGTCTGTACCTTCACAGTCTCCAAATGTTACCTACATGGATGCATTTTCCATCTCTGCATTCCTCCAGATTGTGCTGATTTCTGTGCCGTATGGTGATTTTTCATCTCTGCACCCTCAATCCTGTATCTCATATGTGTGCTCTAACCTCCTCTACTACCTTCTTCTAACTCTCTATACTGTCCTCTCTTGCCCCTCTCCTCCCTCCCCCCTCTCTCTTCTTTTCATGTCACAGCGCTTGCACTCTCCTCTCGTTGTCTCGTTTGTCCCTCTCCCCCTCTCTCTTTGTCACAGCACTCGCACTCTCTGAATTGTCATCACGCCTAGTACGGTAGTTCTGTTCTATATACCATCTGTCTGTCATGTATGGAACATGAGGGGATCCCGACAAGCTACCTTTCGATGTCTACACCGGAGGTGATAGAACTAGGTCTCAATCCACATTACCTTGTGGGGCCATCTTTTTAACAAATATAAAGAGATGTTCGTTCTGTTACATGTCGTTACCTTTATAACACTTTAGCACTTGCCCATTCTGAATGACTCAAGGCCTAGTGAGAATGTTTGTCTGATGCTTTTTACCCTTGTGTCCTCCCCTGCCTTGAAGTGCTTTGAAACACTGTTCCTTGTTTATAGGCGCTTTACAAATGACCAATAAAATAAATAAATATATTTTTTAGACCACAAATCTAAATGAGGAACGAGTAAGTGTAACCATGTGTTTGGTCTTTTCATGGTCCGGGCAAAAAGCTTGCCCAAATTAACAATGTTAGACAATTCATTAGTTGCTCTCCACTATAGTGTTACTGCGTGATTTGCTCATGGGTCTCCACACAATCACTTTTCCACATACTTCCTCCACTATTATTGACTCGCAGCAGCCTTTCAATTACACTTTGATCCATACATTTTTTCATATGCTATTCTACTATCCTTTGCCTTCTTGGCTTAAACGCCCCCCAATGAATATTCAAACTGGTAAATAGTGTCTATTGTGAAAGGTTTAAATGTATATTATAATTACAGTCTAACTTTGGTGTTTTGTCTCATTAGGGAACACTGAGGAGTGTTCAGGGGCAGGAGTATGGCTCAACACATTTTTTGGATGCCTACCATTGTATGAGATCACTGGCAACTTCATTGAGGCTTCCACGAGCAAGCTAAAAGCTGCTTGCACCCACCCCACTATCTTTTCCCTGCCTCCCTTTCCCATGCAGTATGCATCCATATCGCTCATGCCCCACCAGTCCCCACTCCCAATCACCTGCTTTGCTTTATTTAGGTGGACCAAGCCTCTCCAGCATCCCAGGCCACCATGGACATGGAAGAAGGGTTCTGCAATGTATTTTTTATTATACATAGATTGAAAGCCTATGATATATGAACAGACCACAATTCCTGATTACAGTGAGAAGACATAGTTTATTATATAGATTTTACTGACATGCCAATGCTGTTTTTATACAGAGCATTAGTATAAAATACAATAATTAAGGGTGGCCACATCACAAATCTTCTGGTTAGTTTTGATACAATAGAAGACTTAGGAGGACATTCAACTGGTGGAAGGTTTATGGGCAATGAGTGTGCTTGTTGAAAGAAACATGTTTTTAGACCATGTGTTTCCATCACTGTTAGGAAAGATTTCATATTTGAATGTAATTTTCCCTCCATGTGTCAACTCCCAAACTTTTTGCTGCTGTTTTACACCCTTGACTAAACTTGGCCAGAGAAGCACAGCCCTCAGCTGCACTCCTCTGGACTTTTACTCACTTTTTATGGGGAAACTGACATGCCCTTAAGACAGTCAGTACTGGGAGACTTTGTTTCCCTTAGTCCTTTCCTCATGTTGCAGCTTTTGTGCAACATGTAACCAGTGTGCAATGTAACTTACCTTACAGCACACTCGGGTCTCTAGTCTTTCCAAAGATCCTAGAAACTCTTGCTGGACTTTTTATGAACTGTGCAGATGTGTCATGGACAGGACTGGTGGCAGCTATTTTTTTCTTACATTTTTAACCCTTTCTTGCCATGTTAACCGCGTTTACCGCGTTTGGCATGAATGGGTGGCCTGGCTCCAAAATGGCCATGCCACGGGGTTCTTTGTCCTCTCCTTTGACCATCTTACCCCTTCACCCTACCCAGGTCGAGTCGACCCGGATCAGTCCTTATTTGGGCATGCACTTTCCCGCGAAACCGAATGCTTTCGCGGGATTCTGCATGTCTTGTGTGTGTGCCTTCAGGATGTGGGCTGGGATGTCTGTTCCCAATACACATCCTGGGTGCCAGAGAGTATGGAGTGTCCTGAATGCCTGGGACCACCGTGGTCCATGATTGGTCTGCGTATGGAGTGAGTGTTTGTGAGCAGATCTCCCATTGGGTACTCTCCATTTTTTGGCGCGAAGGGAACTTTCGATAAGAGGAGGCTGAAAACACCACTACCATGTCGATCTCCTGAGTTCACACGAACAAAGGATAAGGAGCCAAGTATCCTGCAACAAGAAGCCGAGCCGAGGAACCTCTGGTGACCCGCTGAAAGGTTTGGCACCCTGAGCCCGCTGTCGTCCTGTGGGACCTCTCTGCCTGTGATCGGCCTAGAAGGTCTGCGAAGATGCTTTGACCCATTGGAATAGTGGCATCAACTATTCTCGGCACCTTCAACAAACCCTGCAAGTAAGCCTCTTTGGAAGTGTCCCTGGGCCAACCAGTGGGCTGACCAGCTTACAAGGGACGTTTGCTCTGTTATCGCCGCTGTTTCGAGGAGGCCCTCAAAACTTGGTATACTGTTTGCTTTTTGTCCACGGCACCCTCACATTTCGTAAACTTGGCGTTCCCAGGTCTGAAGTGAGACGAGTGTGCCCAGACCGGAGTAAACACGGTTACCGTGTTGCCCTGCTGTGGCAACAACCTGTGCAAGTTCACTGCATTTGTGACCCCCTTACACTTGAAGCCAGCTGCAGTGGAATTGGGCTGATTCCTCCACCCGGAGCGGAGAAATCGCCACTGTCCCATTTGGGAATCCTCGCTGTACCTCGGGAACTACACGGTGTCGAGACGTCCTGATTGTCGCATTCGAACCTGCCAATGAAGTGGACTGTTCTGGCGAAGTTTGGGTCTGCCTGCATTGGGGACCGGTGAGTAGTCCTTACCCCAACTGGTGGACTCTAGCGCAGGAGCCCACTTTTACACACAAAGTGGCCCCTGAGGGCCCCTTTCCTTTCCATAGCTATTGCGAAATAGCGACTCCATCCCGCACTCTCAAAACTGCCTCTGCCCCAAGTGGAGGTCCTGCTTCAATATTGGGAACTTGTTCTTCATCGCCTTATCCACCTTCCTGAGCTTCTAGAGACCCTTGAAGAGACACTATTTTGTCCATTGGCACAAACGCGTGCATCTACTATTGAGCATAAGGCTCCTCTCTTCATAGGGCTTGGGCTGCCGCTTAGGTGTATTCTTGATGTGAAATTAGGTCCAAAGATTACTTGCAATGCCTGTTTTCCTCCCCATCTAGGTGGTCTACATATTTCGTGCTTGTAACCCCTTAGGCCCCATTTTTCTTGTATATATATATTGTGTTGATTGTGATGTATTGGTTTACTTTAGTGTTACTGTGATTCTTTGCTATGGTCTATGTTACAAAGGCCTTGTAATAAATGTGTCTATATTTTTAATATAACACCTGTCTGGAGTAATTTGTAAGTGTCCTTGCTTGTAGTGCTCATTGAGGTCTTTCAGTCACCCTCACCCCTCTTGAGACTTAGTCTTGACCACCTGCCATAGCTACCCTGATTACACTGTTCCAAGAAACTAGGTTGGCCTTCTGAACCTCAGTCCCTCCAGGTCAGAGTTCAGAAATCCTTCTTAACAATCACCAAGACTGTCACAGTAATATCTTTCACAAGCTTAAATGACATTAATTCGAACACAGGATTGGTGACCCAGTCCATTTTCCTTTTTGTGAAGGACAATTGTAACACAAAGTGTAACGCTCACCTGATTCCCACGGAGGCGCTGGTCTTGGCAGGAAGGTGTCTGTGACCTGAAAAGTGATGTGCCGGACTCGATTTGCTTCTGGGGCCGAACCTCTTCGCACTGTGTGTCGAACTCGAAGAGTGAGATTTCTGCAGGTGAAAGAATATGGGGGTTAATGATCTGGGTTGTTGAATGTCCCTCTCTCTCTCTCTCTCTCTTCTTAGCTTCTCCGTAGAGTCCCCAGGTCAACATGCTCACCTTAGATAGGTGAATGCTGGACTCTCCATCTGCGTCTGGTGCAGGGTGCCGTTGCCAGTTCCTTCACTGGTGAAACATAGGCCTCTTGACATCAGAGGATCGCTACCATCGTTAACTGCACGAGCGGTGAGTTGCTGGACACCTTTTTAGTCCTTTTAGTCTTTAGGTGCGCGGGCACGTTAATATAGAACAGGACTCTGTATAATGCTTTTTCCTATTTGTCTTGCAGGGCTCTTGAGATAGGAGATGGTGCGATGAGAGCCGAAGTTGGAGCCAGAGCCTTGGAATTAAGCGCTTTGAAATGCGTAAGTAAATGCAAGCGCTCAAACTGTCTCTTTTCCCTTGCAGCTGTGAGTTCGTGCTGAAGAGATGCTGGAAAACGCCGGAGTATTTGCAGGCGTTCTACTGTGGCGAGCGCGATGGACGTGAGTAAATACCTGTCTAATGTCTCTTCGTTTGTCTTTCAGATGCTGGGTTGCAGCGTTGAAGAAATCCGGAATTCGCGGAGTGCCGGTAAGTAATAACAATGCTTTTGTCTTCACAGGTGGAGGTGCAGCATGAAGAAATGTTCGCTGCCGATGGATCAGGTGAGGAAAGCGCTGCGTGTAAAGGTTGCAGAGCTAACCTGTTGTTTCTTGTCTTTGCAGGTGCTGCTGAATACTGGATACAGGAGTGGTAAGTATTGTTCTTGCAGGTTCAGGATCGGAAGGAAGAAAGGCTGGAACAGACTCGGTGAGCGTTCTGCTGCAGATGCAGAATAACGCGAAGCACGTTTGTTCAATCGGGTGTGGTTTAAATAGCCTTGGAGTGATGAGGCGTCTTCCTCCATGGCCCCACCTAGGTAAGAAAAGAGTTCCAGTTCCAGAAGAGTTCCTGTGTTGTATCCAGGGAGTGGAGCTTGCCCCACCCAGGTAAGAAAGTAGTTCCTGTTCACAGAGGATTCCTATGTGGCTGGTAAGTAAGCAGCATGGTCTGCTGCAGGTAAGTCCACCCAAGCATCTTCATACATATTATGAGCCCGGCGCTTCCAGTTCCGGGACCGATGGCTTTGATGAGCCTGGTGCCACCGGCGCCAGGACAAGGTCCAAAAGGTCCCAGTGGGGACCGGCTGGTGCCTAAAATAACGGTTAGGGGCCTGCTTCCAAGGACGTTGGGCTGTTGCTGACTCCTTGGAAGTAGTGATCATGACACAAAGCTCCTGCAGCACCAGCAGTTCTAGCCAGTTGCCTACCCACATTTTCATTGTGTGCTAGAATTGTGAGCTGTGTACGTGCCTCCATGCCGTCAATGTCGAAATGCAAACTTTTGGGTCTGTATTTCAGGCACATGTTGTAGAACACCTCCAAATCATCCATGTGGAAAAATTCTGTGAAGCCCTTCAAATCTCTAGTGAGTCCTTAGCTGCACACTTTATCTACAAGGGTTATATGAGGCCTGGCTCCAGCTACTTTTTTCTTCTCTTCTCTTTCTCACTCAGAATTGGGTCTGCACATGTGATAAATCACATGTGCGCCCATGAATGTGTGTTAGCAGCACAATGGATAAGTTATTGCCATGTTTCTGCCACTATCGCTACTAAACTTTCTAAATTTGTAGAACTCCGACACAGATGGTTGCCTATGGACTCCAACCGTTTAAGCAGTTTTCACAGGGCTTTTTTCCCTGTAGCATGCCTTTTCTGGGCAATATACTTTGACACATGCCACATGTTGAATTGATGCCTGATCTGGGGGAACCTCTCACAGGACTTTGTCAATGCCCACATGTCTGTCTGTGGCTATTACTTTGATTTGTAATCCTCTTGAGTGCAAAAACATGATTCTCCATGGTAAAAGAGGATGTACATTCAGTCATCTGGACCACCACAGAGCCTAGGAGGTGATAAGTGCAATACTTCACAGAAAATCCAGGAGTGTCCCACTGCCCATAACCTGCTAGCCAAAGCCTTTTGCCAGTGTGAGCATTGTCCAGTGCTACTTGTGCTTGATTCCATGGAACATGTAATGCAGGGAATGCTTAATTGGGCTGGTATTTGTAGTGGAAGGTTTGCTTTTGCAAGGAAGTCCAGGGCAAAACATTTACAAAAGCTTGAGATTTTTGTGACTGTGGAGCCACTAAATAAGCATGAGCAAGAGGTAGGTATATTGCCTAATGGATCACTCTCTAGCATTGGTTGAGAGGGCCAACAAGGGATGCAGTGTTTATCCTCACAGCTTGCTTGCATGGTCAGGTTTGTTCCAATTGCTTGCCTTTTAAAATGTATCAGAGGTTTGCCACAACTGTTACCCCTGGTCAATGTGGTGAATTTCAGCATCTTTAAAATGTCCATCAGGGCACAGTCAAATGCTATGTATTTGTGTTCCCCCGAAAGACACCTGTCAGACAACTCAGTTTCTATGGCTTCAAATGTGGTGGTTATTTCCTCCCTCCACACTGTACCTGCTGCAGTCAGAGTCTTTGTCCTTGTTGTCAGTTATCTCTGAGGTTGCTTCAGTGTTTTCCAAAAGGGACACTTTTTACACATAATTATTTAACATAAATACAGATAAAAGAAATTCTCATCATCAAAATGTGATGAATGATAAATTGCACAAAATGAAAAGGAAAAGGGTTAAAAAGTTAATTGTACACATTTCATAGTTACAATATCATACCTTACTTCATCCAATAACACGTTTTATCACATTCTATAAAAACAGCATCTAAAAAATGAATAGTTGCTAATGCAAGACTTATTTAGGAAAAACTTAGCACTTTCACCCACCATTTTACAGGGGTTACAGTACTAAAATTCATTAAAAAAACACTTGTAGTGAAGTTATTTGAAATCTATTAAAGCCAGACAAGATACTAGCACATGTTCCAAAGTCTCTATCATGTTAATGTTACTACAGAATCACTTCTACATGACGTAGACGAACTTCAACAAAGAGTCAAGAATCTGGAGGATCGAGCCGAGGAGGCCGAAGGGCGGGCTCGCCGGAACAACATTCACCTCCTGGGATTACCAGAGGGTATCGAAGGCTCGGATCCTACGAATTACGTCGAGAACCTCCTATTGCAGGAAATTGGTGCGGGAAAGCTCTCCCATGGCTTCTCCATTGAGCGGGCCCATAGGTCCCTTGCTAAACGACCGCCACCGGGCACCCCGTCCAGGCCAATGATAGCAAAGGTACTCAATTACAGGGACCGAGAGGTCATCTTGGCTTTTTCGCGATCAGGGGGTCAGATCCAAAGGGACACCGCAAACATTGCCATCTACCCAGAATATACCTTCCAGGTCCAAATGAAAAGAGTGCAATTTATATACTCTAAAGCTAGACTGAAAGCAGCGGGATTGCGTTACATGCTACTATACCCTTCAAGATTAAAAGTCATACACAATAATAAAGCCCACCTGTTTGACACACCAGCCTAGGCCCGAGACTGGATGGATGCATAGCAACTACCGGACATTGAAGACAAAGAACGGAGGCCGCGCTAAGCCCACATATATCAAGCTCAGGAACATCCTTCCTGCCCACAATAGCCCAACCGCAGAACAATGAAGCCTATGTACAGCTGGATCGATCCTCCTTAAGGAGACACCGGACCCAACGGTCCCTCTACCCCCTGGTAGTTTCCTTTTTTGGGCACACTTACCCACCCGTAGGGCACCCGAAGACCAATGTGTGGTCCAACAGAGCGGAAACGGGACTGTCATAACGGGGGAAACCCGGTGGACTTGTTCAAAGTTGGGGGAGTTTACAGTTATCGGTGGGAGGGAAATGGGGTGTTGATATCAATGTTGAGATTTTGAAACGGGAAACGCCGAGACCACGGAGAAGCTTTACATACAACGAGCCAGCAGCTAGATCTCAAATGTTGCCTGGAAGCGTCGCAGGACCGCCTCATGCTCATGGCTGACAAGATCAAAGTGATGACGTGGAACGTCAGAGGTATGAATAGCTTTGTTAAACAACGTCGCATCTACGCACACCTGAGATGGCGCAGGATTGGGGTCGCTATGCTCCAAGAGACACATCTAACCCGGAATAAACTGGAGTCATTAGCCAGTACATGGCGGGGCACCCTGATTGGATACTCTTACTCCTCATATGCCAGGGGGTCCTGATATGGATCGACCCGACCATCCCCTTCAAGCTGATAAACACTAAAACTGACAAAGAGGGCAGGATGGCGCTCATACACGGCTCCATTGAAAACAAGGAACTATGCCTAATCAGCACCTACGCACCTAATCACGATGCAACGGCCTTCTTTCACTCCCTGTACCCATGCCTCACTCCTTATAGAGACAATACCATGATTTGGGGGGGGGCATAACTGCACCCTGGACCCCCTAAAGGACAGATCAGATATCAAGCACACCCGTCCACCCCCCCCTGCCAAGATACTATCTAAACTCACTCATCAGCTATTGCTTTTGGGCTTATGGAGAGAATTGCACCCTGATTAACGAGAATATTCATTTTACACTCCACCCCACTCTGTTCACACTAGGCTAGATTACTTCTTTGTAAGCCAAGAGCAACAAGCTATGTTTAGTGATGCACAGTACCTGCCAAGAGTACTGTCAGACTACTCCCCGCTGGTGGTCACCTGGGAAGTATCCTCACCCAGGCCCCCGGTGCCTACCTGGAAGCTTAGGGCCGAACCCCTGCTGGATGTGGCCTTTCGCGAGCATATAAAAGACTGCACCGACGAATACTGGTTGAGGAACTTGAACAGTGTGAAATACGTGAGCACTGCCTGGGAGGCATACAAGGTGGTCATGAGAGGCAAGATGATTGCAGCTATAGGAAGGGCCCAAAGATCCATCTTAACCTCGTTGGAAAGCTCTGAAAAGGAGCTAGGGGAACTGGAGAACAGTGCCAACTCATCCTCTGGCCATCTGCGGAAAATAAAATCTAAAGCAGGCCTGTCTAACACACTGGGAATCCCTGGGTAAATTGAGTTACGCCAAGCATATTGAGAGGACCCATGCCTTAGGTAATAAACCCGGAAAACTCTTAGCCTGGCTTTACAAGAGGGAGACACCCCGAACCCCCATTTGCCACATACTCAAACCGGATGGCACCACTGCACACACCCAAGAGGAAATTAACTCAGTCTTCTCTGAGTTTTATCGCAACCTGTACTCTGAGTCCTCACCCCCCACTGACACTGAAATCGAAGACGTCCTAGACGTCATCGAGCTACCCAAACTAAACACACAATCAGCCGAAGCCCTGGGTGAGCCCTTTACCTCGGATGAGGTAAAAGTTGTCATTAGATCCCTACCATCCGGTAAAACCCCAGGCTTGGATGGCCTCCCTGGAGAGTTTTACAAGTCATACGAAGAGACCTTGGCCCCCCTGCTGACCCAAGTGTTCAATGAGGCCTTTGAATGCGGCACCCTCCCTGAATCCATGAGTGAGACCGTGATCATCCCCCTGCTCAAACCCGGTAAGGATGGAGCCGACTGTGGCTCATACTGGCCTCTCTCCATGTTAAACGTGGACATTAAAATCTTAACTGCCCTTCTGGTGAACAGACTACGCAGAGTAATTCCCCAACTAATCCATCAAGACCAAACAGGTTACGTCCCAGGGCGCTCCATCACCGAGAACTTGCACAGGCTACACCATGTCATTTATAGCACAGAACTAAGACCCCAAAAATATGCTGTCGCATCACTAGATGCCACCAAAGCTTTTGATTTGGTGCAGTGGAAGTGGCTGTATGCCACCATGGTAAAAATGGGGATAGGACCAGTCTTTTTGAAATGGACCCAACGAGACTATACTAAACCAACCACCAGGGTTCGCACGAACAAAACATATTCCAGCAAATGGTCCCTCCAGAGAGGCACCCGGCAGGGATGCTCACTATCTCCCATGCTATATATCATCGCCAACGAACCCGTGGCTGCTTACCTTAGACAGGAATACGCAGACGGAGGTATCGAAAAAGACAGAGTGACCCACCTCGTCTCCATGTATGCAGACGACACACTACTGTACCTGCATAATCTTGAACACCTCCTGCCATACGTTCTTTAGACCCTAGACGGTTTCCACAAATGCACGGGAATCCAAATTAACAGAGACAAGTCTTGTCTCTACCCCCTCGCAGCCCTACATAGCGAAGATTACAGGTCCCTACCCCTCCTAGATCTCCAATGGCAAGCGACGTCCTTCAGGTACCTGGGAATCACCATACACCGGAACCCCCACACTGAACATATCCTCAACACGGTCAGGGCTAGAGACTCCCTCGAGAAATCTATGGAATTCTGGAGCAGACTCCCGCTTTCAGTGGCGGGACGGGCAGGCCTCTTCAAGATGGTGGCTCTCCCCCGCCTCCTTCACAACTTCACTAACGTCCCCTTAAACATCCCCCCTCATTCTTCAAAAACATAAATAAACTTTGCAGGAGTTTCCTCTGGCAGAACGGCAGGCATAGAGTAGCGTTAGAAACACTCCAAAGACCCTATGAAAGTGAGGGAATGAAAGTCCCATACTTTGAACTGTACTACCTTGTCAGCCAGCTGAGGCATGTTATGCGATGGATGGCCGACGAGAGCACAGTGAACACTCGACTCCTCCAACCCGCCCTACCCCATCTTCTACTCAGAGACCTACTCTGGAAGGAGAAGAGCACTACATGGCACTGCCCATACATGGCCAAACTGGGAATCCAGCTCTGGAAACGGGCCTGCAAAATGGTTGGAACAACAGACTCATTCTCACCTCAAATTCCCATAGCAGCAATTATGGCGAAACGAGCATGGGGACGTCAAGAAGTGCGCACCCAATGGGAATCCCATGGAGTAGCCATGCTGGGAGACTTGGTTCATGAACAAGGGACCTTAACTTTTTCCAAACTCAGTGAGGCCACAGGGCTACCTATAGGACAGTTCTTGCTCCATGGAGCAGTAATGCAAGCCATGGAGAGCAGATGGCCCGAGGCTGCTAACCCTGCAATGGAACACGAGACCATAGAAACTATGCTTAACACCCCAGAGGGAGGCCATGAAACCTCACGACTCTACGAGGCCTTGTTGCTAGGCACGACGAGAAACAAACTCAAATGTAGGGTTAAATGGGAGAGTGAACTGGGCCTCGTATCGGAAGACAATGAATGGGAAAAGATAACCCATTATCACAAGAAAATCTTTAGGAATGCCTGCTTACAACTCATCCAACTGTACATTACCAACAGGGCCTACCTCACGCCAGAAGCCATCTCAAGATTTAAGGATGCTGGAACTCAGGTGTGCCCCAAATGCAACGAGCCCAAGGCTGGAACGACTCATATGTTCTGGGGTTGCCCAGTAATAATGGGTTTCGTTTCTGGACTCAAATAAAAGATAGAGTTGCCGAAGCAGACGTTGAAGTTGAAGTCCATAGCCCAGCGCCTTGTATATTAGGCAACTACAGACGCATCAGAAAAAACAAACCCCCTCAATAGACTCAAAGATCTGATATATATCACTGCGAAAAGACGCATAGCCGTGGGTTGAAAAAGCCCTAAATGCACAAGCAAAGCTGATTGGTGGGAAGATCTCTGCAAATGGATAACTGCTGAGACCAGAGCATGGGAAACTGCAATTCAAGAACAAAGACTAGACTCCAGCGAAGAACTACAGCGTTGGGTAGCACTAACGGTACCGCTGCTTCACCCCAAGGTGCCGGACAGCGCCTCAGACAGAAGTAATAGCCCTGGCTTGTAAGTGGACACGAGGGTCACTGATGGTCTGCCCGTGGTCTTGGTGATTGGGGGGGGAGGTTAGACACCAGATCTATATTTGAGAATGTCTTATTGATCATGATTGTGTCTTGTTACATTGTTAAAAAAACGAATAAAGATATCTTTAAAAAAATAAAAAAATAAAAAAATAAAAAATGTTACTACAAAATCTATAGGGTCGATATTCTTAATCTAACTTCAAAAACAGGCCCCAATAACTTCTTTTGTTGGATACAAGTTTAGACAAAAGCGGACGAATTTCCCTCTCCATATTGAGCTTGGAAATCTTAATAAATATTTAGTGATAATGTTAAGACCTTTTTCATCTTTTACAAAGTGATAAAACAATGTATCATTTTTGCATTCATGGCTTGTATTAATCCAATCATTTAACCAAAGTTTTTGTTTAAGCTTGGTTTGGTCTAACATAAGTAATTCCACTGAAGCTCCTAACAAATTCAATAGATTCAAACAATAATCCTTCCAATTGGATATTTGTTTATCATGATTGGTTAACAATACCTCATTTAAAACACAATATAAAGCGGCCTTTTATGGGGATAAGCATTTTCTAAACAGAGAAAGAGATTTCCAAGATATTAGTGCAGTTAAAGATAAAAGGCCGAATGTGTTCTAATAATCTGCATCAGTGCACCATTGTGCAAATGAAGTACTTTCTTCCAAAATAAACACTCTAACCTTTTCCATCGGATGGTTGATGTTTTCAGTAGAATCGCTACACCATATATCAAGGTTTGAACCACCTTCATTTTATAAAATTGTACAATTGACATCAAAGAGAAACATCCAAATGTGTTGTTTATTGCACAAGCTTGAGAGGCAAGGCCGGCCACCTTTCATTTTAAGGAGGCAAACATAATTGATAAGTTTGAGATAATACTAATTTAAAAAACAAATTAGTAAAGCACTGTACAATATCCAAGGCACCCGATTCTAAGTACCATTTGAAAGAGCTTGCTGCCACTTTCCCTTTAGATGGCTTAATTACCGTGATTTTAGTCTTGATCACATTTATGGACAATTCATACTGGTCAGCATGCAACTGCAGCATTGAAGTCCTAATGGGGTTTGATTGAGAAGGACCAAATCGTCTGCGTACAGAATCCAATACGTGAAAGAAAGGATCAAGCTTTAGTTAGTCAGAAATAAAAAGATTAAACAAATCAGGGGCTAGCTTGTAGCCTTGTTTTTAATCTCGGTACATAGCTATTTGTTTAAATACGTGTCCTTCTTTGTTTAATCTGACCCGAAGAGATTTATTTGAATGAAGAGCCTTAATGATCTCAAGCAGGTGTTTGGGGCAGCCCCCCTTAGATAATGTATGCCAAAGAATCGATCTATCAATACAGTCAAAAGCAAGGGCAAAATCAATAAAGGTCAAATAAATAGGGGAATTTTTAGACACAGTCCTTCCTTGGAGAAGTGGGTTGACGCCGACCTTGACCTTCTGCGACCTAAAATTAATTTCACGAAAGTTCTCTTATCATTGTAGATTTCGCATTTGACAAGAGAGATAGAGGTACACACTCCAACCTCTATAGTGGAAACAGGTGATGGAAACTCTCTTTCGTACCAATGCGCCAAACTGGTATAATGATATCTCAAAAGTCAAGATTTATTAGTGAGCGCCCTTCATGGTAACATGTGTTTCGGCGATATAACATAGTGCCTTTCTCAAACCAGGGCTGTTGAATACGGTTGCACGTTGGATATTAGAATACATAAAGTGCACAAATCAGAATATAATATTAAATAATAGAGATTGACCATTATTTGTCATGATTTGCCAACAAAAATATCATGTATATCACACATTGATTAATAGACAGAAAACATAAGGGATGGGCATAGGGGAGGATATGTGGGGTAAAGAGAGTATGCATAGGGAGAAACGAGAAAGAAAAAGAAACATTTTTTAAAAAAGATAATTGAAAAATAAATATATAGAAACAACATAATCAATTAGAATCATCATTTATTATATTAATTGGTCATGTATTACATTATGCACTTTTGTTTTCGAACTAGTAACAATTCTGGTTGTAGATTTTACCCCTAACTGGGTTTAATAATGTCAAAAACACCTAATCTGATATTCATGTGTTCTTACATTTACATTAATGTATGCGAATTAAGCAGAATAGTGTCTACATTGTTCCAAACTTATTATATTTGTGTTTCACATTGCGCTATGAGCCACTAGTAAGTACTTGAAATTGATATGGGCTCAAAATAAACCCCCCCCCTTCCTTCCTTCCTTTCCTTTTTTCCAACAACATTTTATCATAGCTTGTACCAATTTTACCTGTTAAAATGATGCACCTTGATTTAACTTTCCGTCTGTTCCTGATGTTTTAATTGGGTTAAATCCCTGAAAGGAAATTAGTCTGGTTATTCTCCTAATTGAATTGTCATATCCTTTGTTGTAGGCTGGTGTTGCCTATTAATTGCAACTGAATTCCTTAAATATACTTATAAATGCATTGTTATTCTGCACTGACTATAGTGCTGATATCATTCTACTCATTGAAAAAAAGCACCCGATACTGCAGAGACACTGTTAATTATTTAAGAAGCATAGGTGTCATACATTGCATGATGACCTTTCATCATAGACTGCATCAACGTAAATTAGCATTTTCATGCATTATCTTGTCCTTGAAAATAATTATGATTGCATGGTTGTTCCGCACTAAATATGCTGCTGAAATTGGTCTATCCTTTAAATAAACGCACCCGCTACCACACAAACACTATTAATTACTTGGGTAGCATCAGTGTCACACATTGTGTAATACCATATCGTCATGGGCTGCACAAATCGATAGTTAACATCTTTTATGTTATGCGCGTGTAATGTATACACCTCCTCTGTTACTGCCAAATGCCGCGATATGATCGCGTGCACTCGCATTCAGTAAATGAACTTCAATTGAGCTGAGCTGACTTACCAGATCGTCCGGGATGTCCGAAGCGTACCGATCAATCCGCATTCTGGCTGGGTTTGTACTTTTATGCAAACTCAGCGTTCGTGTTGATGGCGGGAGTCATGGCAACAAAGGTAGTCCTTCCTTGATTGCCATGACCCCGTCGGCCATCTTTTGGGCAATTTAGTGTGTACTAACATGGTGAAACGTTTTTTCAATGCAGCACTGTTGCTTGACGTTATGTTTTTAAGGTGTGCACATACGGATTGAACTGGCAATATATCTCATATTGCTAATATTCATTTTTAATTTCTGAGTAGAAAGACACCACTTTATTCCTGATAATTTTAGCCTTGCAATATTATAAATGTATTAATACTTGTGACCTGATCGTCAGAACGTACATAAATATAAATACAATGAATTGTACACGAGCGGGATACCAGTTAGCATTGCATTTTGCATGGAATACTTTGAGATAGCTAATGAGTGAAGATGTTTCATGTGTCACCTCTCATATTTAGATAATTGCTATTAGCAAAAAAGTGGTTGATTGCCTATATCAACCCAAGTAATGGGTCAGTCATTTTCATGCAAATTAAATGACCTTAGGTCAATACAGTGGGCAATTTCGTCCATTGTCACTTTGCACCTTGACGCAATCTAGTATGCAAAATATACATTAAATCATGTTTTAAATTAAAATTATAGAAAGCAATACATTTCACTATCCGTGTTCAACCCAAATTTCAAAGTCTGAAAATGACAAATAAGCCTGGCTTCTGATTGTCTTAATGCTAGCTCAAGGTTTCCTCCTCTGATGCCAAGTTGCTCCTGTTTCAAACCAATGAACCTGATCCCTTTTTTGTCACACATTTGGTGTTCTTGTTGCCAATGTGCGGCTAGTGGTATGTTCTGATTTTGACTTCCAATGCCTGCCAAATGTTCACAAATTCTTATTCGAAGTTGACGGATCGTACGTCCGATGTATACTTTGTGACAGATGCATATGATAGCATATACTACATGTTCGACAATTGATATTCTGTTTAATGTTCAGATTACTTCCATGATCATCCTGAAATTTTTTTGCCGGTGCGTGTGCATAAGGACACATTGAGCATGTCCCACATTTTCTGAACTCAAATCTATCCGGGCTGAGCCAGTTAGATGACTGGCTGTTACTGATACTCGGTAGCATAGAGGGACTGACAATGTTCCTCAATGTTTTCGCTCTGGTAAACACGATTTGGGGTTTGTTCTGTGTGAGGGATGTAAGGTCTGGATCCAATTGTAATAAGTGCCAATTCCGATTCAGTATTTGCCTGATCTTGGAGTGGTCATTCGAGTATTTTGTAATGAATCTCACATTTTCCGATTGACTTTTTGTGGTCTGTTTTTTTAACAAGGTTTCCGACTGTTTTAACGTTGAAGCTTTGTCTTGTGCTTTTATGATATGCTTGATGTTGTAGCCTCTTTGCTTGAATCTTGTGGATAATAACTCGCATTCTCTTTGAAACTGTGACTGTTCTTTGCAATTGCGTCTTGCACGTATAAACTCTCCTGCCGGGACGTTGTCCTTGACCCTTTGTAAGTGACAACTAGTTGCACATAATGTTGAATTTACTTCAGTGGGTTTGCGAAATGTTTTAGTATATATTTGGTTGTCCTTTATGTATATAGGAAGATCTAAGAAATTGATAGATGCAGCATCTATTTCAGATGTGAACTGTATTTCATATTTGTTGGTGTTGATGCGTTCTATGAATTGTTCTAATGTCTGCTTCTCTCCTCTCCAGATCATGAGAATATCATCAATATAGCGAGCCCATACAATTACATGCTCGCTATATAGGCTGTCATTGTAGACTGCGTCATCCAACGTGCAACCGTATTCAACAGCCCCGGTTTGAGAAAGGCACTATGTTATATCGCCGAAACACCTGTTACCATGAAGGGCGCTCAATAATAAATCTTGACTTTTGAGATATCATTATACCAGTTTGGCGCATTTGTACGAAAGAGAGTTTCCATCACTTGCTTCCTTGGAGAAGGTTTAATAAAAAAAACTATTCGGAGAAGTGTTATAGCATTTTACTTAGCCCTCCGGGTGAGGCTCAAATCTGTTACTTGATGTCGCCCAGTCAACTAACTTCGATCTGAGGCAAACCATTTTCCTTGGATGTCAAGAAGAGCAATAGGGCAATAGTTTATCAGTTTTAGAAAATTGCCCTTTTTAAAAATAGGGACAATGATAGAGGTTTTCCATGAAGCATGGACTTCCCGTTCAATTAATACTTGTTTAAAGATTGAACAAAGAAAGTCAACCCACAAATCAGGAGAACCTTTTAAAGTCAAATTTGACAAACCATCAGGGAACCCGTGAGTTTTTATTTTTCATGATAAATCACTCAACAGCCTCTTTAACGAATGAGAGATCCCAGCACAAACTAGCATTTTTAATAATATAATGTACCGTGTCCTGTCCCACTGTGCACATTGATTCAAAATGGGTAACCCAGTCAGCCTCAGCAATAGGATTTAGCTGAGTAGCCAACTGGGAACTGAGAAGAAAGTAGTGTCCAAAATTGGAGGACACTCGCGTCCCATACACACCAACTGTATTGAGGAAGGTCTCAGTCAAAACTTAATGGCTATTATTAAAAGAAATTCAAATAATTGGTTGCACTTTCAGTGATTTAGAATATGCTGACAAGTCTTTTATTAATACACAAATAAATTATAAACACTAAAAAAGAGTATAGAGCTCTACGCGTTTCGGGAGATGACTCCCTTCATTAGGAGTGAGAAAATCTTTAAGGGTTGTGTCAACAAATCTTCAAGAACTTCATGTATCTGCAAAGGTAAATAGAAATATCTTACATGAGTACTGCCAATTATGGCCAAAATATATTCTAACAAATTAGGTTTATATAAGATAACCAAACATGTAATGTTAGAGAACGTTCTTCAGAATATTTTCCAGAATCACCTTAGTGCAAACATGTGGCACCCTTGATACGGAAGATCTTAGTGGTGATGTTTACATGGGGGTGAGGTAAGAGCTCAACCTGTTGTGATATTGCAACTGATTAGAGACAATGGTCTTGCCAGTTGGACAATTCATTGATGAGATTAAGTGTAGGAAGAGCCTACCCTGGTGTGGAACCACACGTGGATCTAGTAGAGGAGATTGTGTCGGGATGTGTACTTCATCATCTTTGGTTTGTATCTACACATGTGAATAAAGTCAACTGTCAATGGCTGACTACAAGAGTATAACTACTACAGCTAGTAAAAACAATCTATTGAATGGAGATTCTCTGGGGGCTGGTGGTAGGTACTCACCAGCTCACACAGTAGGGTGTAGATATAGAAGATAATGCTGTTTTGATGTGGTCATCCAAAGCACATGATGCAGGAATGGGTAGCTCTTCTTATTTGTGGATGGAAATCCTTCATATAGCTCTGCAATAATGGTATGTCTATGGTGAAAATAAGCTCAGAGTCAACTACTTATTAGTAGAGTCATATTAGACCACCAGGAATTTAATAACATTTCCCCAGGTTAGTATAGGGTGGGTGGAACTCCTTATTATTGAATGGATATCCGTTATATGGCTCTGCAAGAAATATTATTTACAATTATTTATCATACCGGAATTCCACGATAGCCTGTTAATGGTATTGTTTACCTTTACATTTGTTGTACTTATTCCATGAACAGATCCGAGGTTCGGGAAATTCCACTCCATACGTAGGATTGAATGATCACTAAATATTGTCAACAGCACTTGAAAAGAAGAAGTTCTATGAAATATACTTTCAGAGACAAACATGTAATGTATTAAAGAGTGTTGACCATCCCCGCCCATGCTGTCAAGAGCCCCTTGCCCCTTAAACATTTATGTTAAGAATCTGTATCCCCCAAACTTGCATCAAGGAAAACCAAGCCTGGCCATGATTCTCTGACAAGGAATTATAACTATCGTTCTTCAAAAGAATGTTGTTACCATCGAGGCAAGGTAGGTTAAAATCTCCACAGATTACTACAGCTCTAGATTTAGGTAAAGATTACCAAGAGTCTAAATAGTCTCAATTGCGAGTAGAAATTGTTGTTGGCTCTATTTGATAGGATTGAAGTCCAGATTTTGTAACAAAAAAGACCCCATCCCAGGGACACCTAATGGATCCCAATATAGCTCAATAGCCTGGATGTAAGGACTGGAGGTTTTCAAACAAGAAGCAGTGATCCCCAAAATATTTTGAAGTCCCGCTGAAAGACCCACAGCAGGTCTTCCGCTCACATCCTTTATAGCAGGGTTTGAAGCCATGTTTCCTGAACGGCAAAAATATCATAATGTTGGAAATTAAAATCACAGTTTTACATCATTAAGAGGTGGGAAATCCCACGTGTGTTCCAGGATCCTAACACTATCCCACTTGAGTTATCTGCTGTGTTTTGCTATCATTTACTATTCTGTAAGGCACCATTCTGAAGTGAAGCACGTCTTGGATTATTCATACAAACCTTTTGATTGTTCATGTCATTTCTAGCCATGTAATAATCAAAGGAGGTAAACACAAGGATTGTCCTCATTTACATCCTTAATAGAGCAGAATGACTGTCTCTTTAAAATCTCTGCCTGGTTCACATCACTCAAATCATTGCCCAAAGGAAGTAATTTTGGGGCAGCATCCTGTAAAACTTGCAACATCTGTCTCAAACAGCTCCGAACTTGCTGGCCAAACTGGCCTGCCGCCTGCTCCAAAGGCAATACAGACTCTCCCATCCATGCCAAGAAAAGGGCCCACATTCAGGCACGGGTATCTGGTGCATCCAACAACATGACTGAACTTTTCAAAATCTGCAGGGAACTAGCCTACCCTTCCACAGTCTTCTCATACCCTCTAGATTCCCAGGCCCTCTGCAATGCATTGGCCACACACTTTGCCACCAAAACTCAGGAAATTTTGAACAGCCTTGTTACGCACCCTCCCAACCCATCCCACACCCCCCTTGCCTACCTTGGCTCCTCACTTTCCTCCTGCCTCCTTCTCCTCCTTCACCCTTTTCACACCGGAAAAAGTCAAGAGAAGATCTCTTCCAAACAGGTTTCCCCTTGCTAATCCAGAACCATCAAGGACAATATTGGCTCTATTGCACACGCACTTGCTGATCTCTGCAGCTACTCTTTTGCCACTGGGCCTTACCCCTCATCCCTCAAGCACTCACTTGTGTGCCCCATCCTTAAAAAAAACATCAGTAGACCCTACCTGTCCAGCTAACTACCGCCCTATTTCCATCACCTCGTTCCTGGGGAAACTGCTAGAGAAGTTAGCCTTGCCCCAACTCAACTCGCACACTGAACTTGTTGGCCGTCGTCACG
This sequence comes from Ambystoma mexicanum, assembly GCF_040938575.1. NCBI lineage: Eukaryota > Metazoa > Chordata > Amphibia > Caudata > Ambystomatidae > Ambystoma > Ambystoma mexicanum. The sequence continues at coordinate 869,756,025 of NC_090936.1, forward strand.
ACCATCAATCTGGATTCCTAGCATCCAGAGGAATGGAAACTGCTCTTCTGAACACCTGTGAAGAACTGCTCGCATCCCTGGATTCCACCTCCCCAGCTGTCCTATCCTACTTGACCTCTCTTCTGCTTTTGACATGGTCAACTACTCCATCCTCATACAAAGGCTCCATGACACCCTTGGTATCTCGGAAAAGGCACTGGACTGACTGACCTCCTTCCTAACTGATCGCTCTTCCCAAGTCACTCTGGGCACCTTCGCCTCTCCTACTTCCTTCTCCACATGTGGTGTGCCCCAGGGCTCGGTCCTCTCCCCCTGGCTCTTTAACATCTACATTTCTCAGCTGGCACTCCTCATCTCCTCCTTCTCCCCCAACTTCCAGTGTTATGCATATGACACACAACTCTTTTTCAAACTTCCTGCTGACCCTCTTGCACCTTCCATCATCGCTGACTGGCTATCTGCCATCCAGGCCTGGTGCACTTCCAATGATCTCTGCCTCAGTGTCAGCAAAATGGAGATCCTTCCCGTTGGGACCCTTGCTCCCGCCTTCTTCCCTTCAATCTGGCTTTCCTCCATGGGCTCTTCCCCAGCTCTGTCTTCTGAAGCCAGAAACCTTGGAGTCATCTTTGACTGCTCTCTTTCCTTCCTCCCTCAAACTCAGGACATTGTCAAGAAGTTCCACTTTCAGCTCTTCTTTCTCAAAGGAATTCTACCTTTTCGCACTTTCCCCCAGAAGCTCAATGTTACCCAGACCCTGGTTCTCTCTATGCTTGCCTATTGCAATAGCTTCCTCCTGAATCTACCTTCTTGCACTCTGCGACCCCTCCAGCTAATCCAGAATAGGGCAGCAAGACTTATCCGTGGCCTCAATGCCAGGCACTGCATCTCTCATGCCCTAAAAAGTCTTCACTGGCTCCCAGTTGCTTCACGGATTACATTCAAATCACACCACACTATCCGCAACTTTCTCTTACTAAATATTCTCCCACTAGACCTCTGCGTTCCTCTGGCACCAACTCTTTGGGCCTCATTCCGAGTAGGGCGGTAAGGGATACCGGGCACCGTTAAGGAGACCGGTGCCGGTAATCCCTTACCGCCCTACTACGAGGTCCCTTAGCGGGTCCCGCAAGGGGCGCCTGGTTTTACCAGGCGCCCTTAGCGGGAGCCGCTAAGGGACCAGAGAGCGAATAACGGTACCGCAAATTGTGGTACCGGTATTAGCTACTTCCCCAACCCCATTGAGCCCTATGGGGGCTCAAATGGGAATGGGGAATGGCTTTTTCAATGGGAATTTACCGGTCCTGCAAAGGTCGGACTACACCGGTAAATCCCCATTGAACCAGGTCGGAGTCGGTACCGGTATGGGAGGTAATCATGGCGCAAATAGCGCCATGACTACCACCATACTCGGAATGAGGCCCATTGTGTGTAAAGTGCTTCGCTAAACAGAGGGCAAGAGGTTGTTCGCTTTCCTCAGTTGGCTCCCTTCTGTGAAACAGTTTCCCCCTCCATCTGCATCTTGAGCAGGACTTTCTTAAATTCTGGGAGCTCCTCAAGACTTTTCTCTTTACCTCCTCCTCCCCCCCTCTTCTCTCCTCTGCTAATTCTCACAGTTGCTTTGATTGGTGTCCAGGGCCCTTATGCATCCTCAGGGACCAGACCTCCCACACCAAATCACCCCTAGCTTCTGTCTATCCTCAGCACTTGCCTCGGTACACCCTCCGTCCTGGAGGCTCGCACTTACCCTACCTTGCTCACCCCGAGCACTTTCTGAATACACACAAGGCGTAGTAGGTTCGTCCTTTTTTTCACTTCCATTGTATTTAATATTTCAATGTATTTTAATGTGTCTCATTCCATGTGCCTGTGGGTGCTTTGAAACAGAATGTACTTGCTGTATAAGCGCCTACCAAGCGAACAATAAATGAAAAAATAAACTAATATGTAGAAATACACAATATAACTTAAAATCATTTAAAAAGTTCACCTGGTCCATATCCGTCGAGGCTACTGCATGTAAACTGGGCACAGAGTGAAACAAGGACAGTGCATTTGACCTTTTTAAAATAGTCTCTTCCGAAGAGATAGGAATCAGTTCGAGAAAAAGGCAGTAATTGGACTATGATTCTCCAATCTGCATCTCTGTCGACTGCAACCAAGAATTCTTTTTGGACTGTAGTTTCCCCATCACAATACCTCTTTTTTGTTCTAATGTAAGTAAAGGGCTCCTTTGTATCAAAACGCCACCTTCCTTGCGGCGCCGTGCTTACTTGTCATGGAGGACCCGCTGGTGCCTCCAGGATCACCTTCCCCTGGGACCGTCACAACATGGTCCTAAACCCCGACCCCCTTCTCTCCGGGCTGCCATCTTGTGGAACGTACACATGCACAGTACACATGCACGGGAGACCGGCAGCCGGTTTCCACGCATATGCGGTACACTTGGCTTGTTGTGGTTGCCATGGTTTCCTGGTGAGGCAACAGAGCCTCAGTTTGATACAAGGATATTTAAAGAGATCAGCCGGTCGCAACTTTCCCTGTTCTTTGGGAATTTAGGCTATCTGAATCCTTGTCCTTACGTTTCATGTAATAACCCTTGGCTTGTTACTCCTTGACTCTCTGCCTGCCTCTTCCCTTCCCTATCTTGTGAGTTCTCCTTTCTTGAGCCTTCTACTCTGTTCTAGGTCTTGATTCCTTCCCTCTTCTCCTTCCTTGTCAATTCTGGTAACTCCCTGTCTTGTTACCTTCCTGCTCTTATCTTGGGCACCCACATCAGTACCTGCACTGTTCTGACACCATATTAAACACGTGTGTGGTCCTTTTCCTGTGGTGTTGGAAGAGGACTCCCGGTTTCTGGTTGAGTTCATTTCTCAGACTAGGAAACGGGGATGACCCTCCTACCCACACTACACCTGGACCTGATGGGACGTCAGTACCGGAAATATCCTGCACTGCAGAAAACCGAGATCCACAGGAGCGTGGGAGCCCTGGGGGACACTTTGACATTTGGACAGAAGACTTGGATCACTTTCTTTTAGATTTATTTGTGGCCCTACTGGAATACAAGGCTCTTAAAAGGAAACCCCCTAGGGAATGTTTATATTGACTGGAAAGTTAGAGCTTGCACAACCTGTGGAAACTGTCTCTTTCATAGGCCTATCAATTATTGAATAAATAGATACATCCAATACATTTTCAAAATCTTCATCAGTTGGATTCATGCCTTTGTTTAAAGCAGGGACGTCAAGTATCATAGAAGCGTTGGATCAGATAAATGGCGTGGCTCTAAAGAACGACTTATCTCTAAACACTTTTCATTGTAACCTGGTTTAGAAACCTCCAGTTTACCTTTCCTACCAGCTTCATTTAATCATAAGGAACAGAGGAATTTCTTAGATCCACGGTCGTGCGAAGCACTTGATAATTTAATATTTTCAGGAGGTGTTTCCCTTGTTTTTTCCTTTTCTTCCACCTTACTTGTTCTTCCTACTTTGGTAGAAAATAGAATAGTTTAGGGGGTCAAGTTACAGAGACTCTGAAATTGTATGTAACAATGATTGAGGCTCCTGCAAATGGATCAAAACCTCTGATTCGTTGTCAGCAATTTGACCACTGTCATCAGTGAGATTCTGAGGTAAAACTCTCAGAGAAACCACTTCCCCTAAGAAAGAAGTAACACGGTTAACCTGTTTAAAAGGAGGAGAACCACTGAAAACATCTGGTGTGGCACTTTGCACACTGCCTGCATAAAATGTATTTTTAGGTTTAGGGCAGTAAGATCTTCAGGCCACATTGAAACATTCCACAAAGGCCATTTTTGTGTTTAACGTATTTAACAGAGATTTTTGTTCCCCGAGATTCAAATTTATATTCTCATACAAACGCATCATGGAATGTAATACAAAGTATAGGGCTGAAATAGTTGTAGCTCCAAGTGGCGGAGCTAGGGTAATATTTCCCGGTGATCGGGGTGAAAATAGTGATGGCGTAGAGGTGAAGGAAAAGGAGAGAACAGTTTCATGCAGCTCATCCCTTTGTAAATGTGATGTTTTCCAGGGATCGAAACCAAAGCCAAAGCGATGTGCCACAGACTGCGCTCATCACGCCGCACTCCCCTCAACGTGCTCCACTCTATGGCAGAGTTTTAAAGGCGGTGTGTCAGTCCAAAGTGTCCCCAACACAACGATTACTCCTCCTCAGGTCTGATTGAACCCAAAGCCAAAGCGATGTGCCACAGACTGCACTCATCGTGCTGCACTCCCTGCAAAGTGCTCCACGCCATGGGATAGTTTCAAAGGTGGTGTGTCAGATAATGCATCCCTGACCAACAATAATTCCTCCTCCTTAGGTCCGATCGAAACCAAACCTAAAGGGATGTATCACAGACTGCACTTGTCGCGCCACACTTCCCGTAGCTAAATAGGGTCTTTGTGATTCAATTGGGAAAACAATCTCGGACTATTGCATTAAGCCGTTTGATTGTGTGTTGATTGTGCCACTTGTTCTGCACAGAATTTGGTGCCACTTCTGTCAATATTGGCAGTTGAGGATGACATGTTCTCGAGTAACAATATTCTTTCATTACTTTCCACGGCTCCGCTGTAATGTTCAACTCAAATTCTGGCCACTGCACCTGGGCATCCCTCATTAGAACATTGGGTCTACGTTCATAAATTTGCAACAGTAGTTTTTGCCAAGTCATCATGGTTTTACTTACAGCATTCCTTGTTTGTGGTGTGATCTGAGTTTTCCTGCTCTTCTTTTTCCTAGGACTCTATTTCAAAGAATACAAAAAGGTCCAGCATGATGTGTCATTGCTAATTGTTCATGTACAAAAGATAGAAACGCAAAGTCTGGAGTTTAAGTCCAGCTTAGAGGCCAGTATTGAAAAGAGACAGAGAGTTACAATAGTATGTTCTCATCATCTGATATACTTACCCCTGTTTTTTGATGCGCTGGGTAACAATAACTGATCCGGTGCCTGTGTTAGTCTCATGCACCAATAAGACAATGAGAATAATGTAAAGTTATGTAAGCATGCACTGTATTTTTTTATTTTTTTATTTGTTGTGTTTAACCTTTTAGGTTTTTACAAAAGATTCTGCATTCTCGTGTTTTGTGCCGTTTGTAAGCTACTTAAGACACCACTTTTGGGCGAGGAGTTCAGCAGGGACTATTAGCGGGGAGCAGACTAATGTATGTCGAGTTAGCTCTTTTTAAGGCTACGACCAGAAATTTTGCTGCCGTCCTGGACCTTCTAGCTGAGTCACCTGCAATCAACCGGTACCATCCAGTTTCTTTATTTAGTACTGACGGATGTGAAATAAGTGGTGCCAAGTATGCTTGTCTCTCCAGTGCTAAAGCTGGGCAGGACATGAGGAGGTGTCGTAGTGTTTCTACTTGATCAACGATTTTGCAGAGACAGCAGTCTGATATAGAAGATTGAGCTCGAATGGCCAAAATTTCCCTAGTTTGTAGTAAGTTCAGCCGGGCTCGCATGTAAGTTTTTCTTAGTTCTTTTTCTGGGAATTTCTCACAGTACTTCAAAGGGACTTTTAGGCTGTTATGGCTCGATGGTAGATGCTTTAGGGATTTGTACAACAAGATCTTCTCATTAGTGTTGATCCAGTCTTGTTGGTCTAATTTCCTCTTTACTCGGCCTGGATTTGTAATTAGAATCTCCTCAGTACAGGCTACTTCTTCCAGTTTGGCTTTCAGTTTTGTAGCCCATTCAATTAGAGGTTTGCAAGTTCCTTTATTGATTTCAGTGGCAACTACCTGAAAAATTGGTAGCGAGCTTGGTAGCAGAGTTTTTCTATACAGCTGAATTGCGCTTTGTACCACCACCGAGACTAGAGAAGACAGACCCAGGCAGATTTAAAATAGCCGCCATTCCATAAGTTAGCACAGGGCCAACTTTTGACTTATAGAATTGAATAGCTGGGGACCATGAAAATTTCCCAAATTCTTTGTCTACAGCTCGAGTTTGCACCTTTAGGTTTCTTATTTTTTCCCACAACAATTTCTGGAGAGAGTTCTCATTCAAGGTATTATCAGTAAGCATGCACTGTACATTGTCGATATATATATAGAAAAACGAATGTAAAGTTCATTCTTGTTCATTCTTGTTCACATTTGTATTAATCTTTTTGGGAAAATATCTTTTGGGAAAATATTCTCACCAACAACTGCAAATGATCAATTCCTACACATGTAAAAGTTTTGGAAACCAAAAAGTGTAACAAGAAAGCAAAATAAAATAGGCATATCACATCTGTGCTCCTTGTGTTATGTTATGTGGCCCTTACTCAAATTAACCACAAAGGTATTCTCCTGCTGGAAAAGGAATAAGCGTTCACTTTAACAAATGGTAGGCAGAATTATATGCAGTAGCCTTTGGGAACACCAGACACAGTTAAGAGTACAAGTGACAGTACAAATTCACCTTTGGTACAAGCCTGTACTACACAGTAAAGTGGTAGTGATGGCTGAGGAGCCAGACTTATCTCAAGAATAAAGTGAGCAGTATCAATAGTTACACAAAGGACAGCAATTACTATGATTCAAACAAACACTGACTCAAGGTTTTTGAGCAAAAGAATATACATTTATTTACACATCAGGTATTAAACATTTCACTATTATCAAGCAGTTTAAAAATCACAATCTTAATACACCACACACCACCCAATAGATTCTGAACAAGTTAAGCTCAAAATGAAGTGTAAGCAAAATGTGACTCCAGCAATTTAAAAGGGAGGCAAAGACAAAGTTAGACAAAAGTTGTGCAACACCAACAAGTAAGTAAGCAGGGCAATCTAGTAAAATGATCTACAGTGAAGAAATCAAATCAAGGGCCTTGGCCCAAAGTTAATGGACCAAAGTCTATGCAGAGGATCACACACTTCAGGGTAGTTCGCGGTTAAGTCTTTGCCAAGAGTTCAGAACGAAGTTAGTCAGGCGAAAAGTTACTTTAAAGAGTAGAGAAGGACAAGCCCTCAGATTGGCGAAAGGGTTCACACACTTTCACCGTGGCTGAGGCAAACGTTCCTGGCAGGTCCTGCAGGCTCACGGTTCCTGAAGCGACTGTCAGACTGACGTGAAGTAGGAAGACTGGAGGGTTCTGCACTGCCCAGGGAAGAAACCAGCAGCAGCACAAAGCATCAAATAAAAGGTGCCCTCCTTAAAACCCAAGCAGGGTCCGACCTCCCTGGCTATCCGGTTCACTGTAGCTCTGTACAGCAAATTTGATCAGAGGAGGGAGGCCTGGCTTGCAGTTTGGTGAACTGGTTGTTCCCACCAGCTCAAGGGGAGATGATTCCTTGCAGATATTCCCTGTCAACGAAGTTTGAAGATTCAGACCCGCAGCAGAGCTTCACAGGGAGGTTCAGTCATGGTAGAGGTCCTCTTCTGTCTGCTTCTCTTTGGTTCTCTCGATCCAGTGGCGACTCTGCCTTCTCAGTCCCAGAGACCTACTTTTTGTACAGCTTTCACCCATTCACACAGCCTGGCTGTCAATCACACAGCATGGTGGCTGTCCTGGCGGGACAGTCACCTAGCCAATCACACAGGAGTTGTGACTTGGGTTACCAAGGGAACCCATGGCAGGGGTCCTAAAACCCCTCCCTTACATCCTGCCTACCCAGACTTTCAGGCGCCTAAGGAGGGTTTCTGTGCAGAAGCCCGCGAAAGGACGGCGAACAAAGGAACCAAACCTGGTTTGGCACGCAGAGAAAAACACGAGAAAGACTTTTACAAAAAGAAATGGCAAATAAACCCAGCCAGAACCAAATTAAAACAAATATGGTCCAGCGGGTTTAAGTTTCAGGCTACCAAGATAGCCTAATTCAATACCAGGGCTATTTAAAATAACAGCGGTAGGAAAAATAGGGTAGTCACCACTGCCACCAGCCAAGTCTTAATGAAAAGGGAATGAAACAATGTTCCATGAGAGACAGACAAAAAGGGATAACTAGTAACCCTTTCCAGTACTCTATGTAAGATAGTTTGTACTGGATCTGTGGATTTAAAGAGATTAATAAAGTCAATGGCAACTTTAAATGTTCTGGGAGACAGTAGTCAGTCCCAGAAAATGGAGTCTGAGTGGGGAAGTCTAAAAGACAACCCTGTGTCACCTGTGTACACACAGTAAACAGATGATGCCTATGGAGTAGGTGAGGCTCCACAGTCTATGAACACAAAAATGTTAAACACACACAGCAAAACACATGTAAGAGTGGGAAAAAAGGCTCACACTCTTAACAGGTGAAAAAAAAATCCTACAAATCCAGCAAAGCTGCTGAGGGACTCAGTAGGTAAGGGAAATTAGCCATTCTGTAGAATTCTCCCTAACACTCGCCCCCCACAAACTAACGGACAGGAGGATTTAATCCAATCCTGGATGAATCTCTTCACTCTAGTCGGTTAAATGGCCTGCTGAGTACACCAGCAACCTTTTGTAACCCTTGTTAGGACATTATTTTCCAATGGTTTTCATTTGTAGACTATATAACCTACAAACCTGTTGTGGTACATCTCTCTTTTTAAATGTGTTGGGGATCTGTTCTAACAGTCCCCCAGAAGTTGTAGCAACCTCTGAACCTACAATAGGCATTTTCAAAGGGTCCTTGGAAAGGGATCCCTTTAGATCTAGAGGGTCCTCCGTGGTTCCTCACCACCTCTCTCACAAGAGCAGGTTGGGTCTCAGGTATCTTGGTTGGAGGGGCTGTGAGGAAGCAAGGTACATGCTGCCACTTCCTATGAGATCTGACCTTACCTATTTTAGAAGTTTCCCTCCTAACATTAGGATTTACATTGGAGTCTTCAGTAGATCCAACAGTCTTAAGGTGTTTAGCATTAGACCTATTTTTCCTGGTTTACCACCAGCTTTGAGAATTACCAGTTCTCACAGGCCTAGAGAGGGGTCCAATTTGTCGATCCACCTCTTCCTCAGAAGCAGGGGGAGTCAAAGAGTTTACAATTGGATGGGCAATGATGGAGCTTGGTTGGGGCTCCCATTTCCCTACTATACTAGCCTCAGATTTGCCTGGGTTGGAGGTCAACTTACTAACACTAGGGCTTGCAGTGGGGTTCCCTGTAGAGGTTCCCACAGGCTCAGAGTGGTCTCTTAAGGTTGCCTCTCTAGCCAATTTGGTTTGCTTCTGTTTTCTCTCACTAGGAGGCCTGGGGGTACTGGATACTACGCCTAGAGTTTTTAGATCATTCCCCAACAGGACTCTTCCAGGCACCTCATTCTGGACACTGACAGCGATCCTTACTGTCATATTATTACACTGAATGAGAGCTGGTAGAATTGGAACCAACTGGACGGGGCCTCCAGAAAATGTTGTGGGACCTTTGGGTACCTTAGCAACATCGTCAAGCTTGAAAAAACCTTCATCCACTACTGTTCTGCTTGCCCCAATGTCTCTCCTGGCAGGAGTATCCTGGCCATTGACAAGAACACTGTCCATAAAATATCCTCTAGCGTTTTCTGGAATGGAGTTGTACACATCCATATTCTGTTTCTTACCCAGCCCAGACCCATGGACTCTAAGGATATAGTGGCCTGAAGACCCAAGGGTGCTTCAGCAAATAGTTCAAAGCGGGCACTTGCCATTTGTACTTCTTCCTCTGGGGGGAAGGCTAAGGAGGTAGTGCTGATCCCTGCAGGCTTACCCTTGCAGCTGGGATCTCCTTTATTATGGTCAGTTGACCCACAAACATAGCATTTACCAAATGCTCTCTGGAATGGGGGTTTCTGCTGACCTCCCTCTGGTTGGGCACCAGAGGATTCACCAGCCCTATTTGGTTTCCCATGTCGCTTGCCCTAGTTATGGTTGGGGCCCTCTTCTTGATTGGGGGTATTGGAATTCTCCTTGTTATCTTTCTTTGGCTGCTTTACCTCATCCTTCTTCTGAGTTGCCCCAGAATCCTTGTGAGTAGCCCTGTTGGCAACCCACAAGTCAGCAGCCTTAGCTAACTACTTGGGATCTATCTCCTTAGAATCAACCAAGTGCTGTCTGAGCTCAGGAGAGCAGGCATCATAAATTGACTCCAACATAACAAGATTTCTCGTACCTTCATAAGTGTTCACTCTGTAACCCTTAACCCAACCATCTAGGTTTTTCAAACATTCACATACCCAGGTATCCCAAGGGGTACCATCATGCTTTTTGAGGGTCCTAAACCTCTTAAGGTACTGGGAAGGGGTCTTCCCAAATCTAGCAATTAAAGCTAGCTTCACACACTCATAATCCATCCTATCCACATCCCCCAACTCCATCGCAACATCAGATGCACCAGTGGGTAGCTTAGAGAAGAGCCAAGGAAGCAACTGATTCCCTGTAATGTCTTGAATCCCATTGTTATATTCAAACATTGCCAACCAATCCAAAATATCAAGCTTAACCTCATACATACCCACAATTTCTTTAGGTATACAGGGTCTCTTAGGACTGGAAGACCTAGAAGACTCTGGGAAAGAAGCAATCTACAGAGATACATTTTTCATGTCTTGTTCATGATTCAACTCTGAGCTTAAGTTCTTGATTCTTTTGTTCAGTTTGAGCATTTAAACGTTTAAATTCCTATCCAAGCCTCATCTTTTCTAAAGCAATGAATTCAGGGCTGAGTGTAGAACCTGATGGGGTCCCAGTGGACAAAGGTTGAGGTTGCTGAGCAGGTAAAGGAGCAGTGAGGCCTACATTCTGGGACACACCCGTTTCACTTAACTCATCAATAATAGACACATTATCATCCTCATCATTTTCCACATTTGCTGAGGGGTTAGGTATTTCAGACCCACCCTCCAGACTTTGCTTCTCTAACAACCTTTCAATAAATTCTGACTTTTTGCCATTTACAGAGAGGTTCCTATTTCTACACAGATTTTTCAGATAATGCAGAGACTAATAAAGTCAATGGCAACTTTACATGTTCTGGGAGACAGTAGTCAGTCTCAGAAAATGGAGCCTGGGTGGGGAAGTCTAAAAGACAACCCAGTGTCACTGCACTGAAGGTGATGTGTAACACAGAGTAAAAAGATTATGCCTATGGAGTAGGTGAGGCTCCACAGTCTATGAACACAAAAATGTTAAACACACACAGCAAAACACATGTAAGAGTCGGAAAAAAGGCTCACATTCTTACCAGGTGAAAAAATAAATCCTAGAAATCCAGCAAAGCTGCTGAGGGACTCATTAGGTAAGGGAAATTAGCCATTCTGAAGAATTCTCCCTAACAACAAACAGTACCAATATTGACACAAGTACAAGGCTTGATTCTATACAATTGTATTGCCTGCCAAAAAGTGCATGGGCAGACATATATCTGTTTATCACCAGTACACTGAAGGGCAAACCTTGGACGCAGGTAGGCAATGCAATGATTCACACATACACACGCAGTTAGAAGATAAGTTAGCTCTTGTACGGCTATTTATTTTAAAGAGCATACATAAGTAAATAAACTGCAACAGAAATAAATCACAGAAAAGCCAGTAACCTAAGGAGAATCTATCACTGTTGGCGCAACTTCAGTCCTCATCTTGCCAGAAGTGGCTGGAAAGTCCTGGAACACAGCCAGGCACAGAGCACAGCAACCAACAGGCTTGGAGCATAGTGTCCCCACTCCAACTGAGAGCACCGCATTATAAGCCCTCCACAAAGGCGGTGGCATTTTCTTGAACCTTCTGGCCAGATCGTCTGCGCATTGGTGATTGACCACTTGTCCCCGGCTGGAGTGACCTAAGGTAACATCAAGGAGCAGAGCTCATCCCTTTCTCAAAACAGCAAAGAAAACAACTCTGTAACTCATCCTCAACTTTTACAGTGTCCATGGCAACCTTATCAGGTACCAAACTGCACCTGTGGATCGCCGTCTTTGTGAGCACCGTGCCCTTGGATGAGCAATGCAAACTAACATAAACAACGCATAAAGTTGAAAATATGTTGTTCCAGCAAAATACTGCTAACAATGCTGAAGATCTGTGTACAATGAGGCATGGAGCAAACATCTGTTATGGCTCAGAGTGCCCCAGAATGCACTGCACACCAGTGCCATATTTTAGCTCAAGCATTACAATCCACCCTTGGATATTTAACTTCCATAGACCAGTGGCATTGGAGTTGGTTTCTGAAACCGACAAAGCATCATAACTAAGTTGGGGATGCATTGAATACAACAGCAACCAACAATTATAATAGCTAGTATTAGGGCAGTCAGCAGTACCAGCACGCTGTGCTGGAGATTGAGCATTCTTTCCTGTTTCATTGTTGGAGGCGTGTGCTCAGAGGCGTGCCCCGAGCCCTCCACTCTACTTACCCTCAGTCTCCCGCGAAGCAGACCGCGAAGGGACTGACAAGGGCAGTCAGCAGTACCAGCACGCTGTGCTGGAGATCGAGTATTCTTTCCTGTTTCATTGTTGGAGGCGTGTGCTCATAGGCGTGCCCCGAGCCCTCCACTCTACTTACCCTCAGTCTCCCGCGAAGCGGACCGCGAAGGGACTGACAAGGGCAGTCAGCAGTACCAACACGCTGTGCTGGAGATCGAGTATTCTTTCCTGTTTCATTGTTGGAGGCGTGTGCTCAGAGGCGTGCCCTCCACTCTATTTACCCTCAGTCTCCCGCGAAGCGGACCGCGAGGGACTGACAAGGGCAGTCAGCAGTACCAGCACGCTGTGCTGGAGATCGAGTATTCTTTCCTGTTTCATTGTTGGAGGCGTGTGCTCAGAGGCGTGCCCCGAGCCCCACACTCTACTTACCCTCAGTCTCCCGCGAAGCGGACCGCGAAGGGACTGACAAGGGCAGTCAGCAGTACCAGCACACTGTGCTGGAGATCGAGTATTCTTTCCTGTTTCATTGTTGGAGGCGTGTGCTCAGAGACGTGCCCCGAGCCCTCCACTCTACTTACCCTCAGTCTCCCGTGAAGCGGACCGCGAAGGGACTGACAAGGGCAGTCAGCAGTCCGCGGGCCCACGCGACTGCGCACCGATTTCAACACCGAGATACTTACTACATTGATCCCCTGCTCTTCAGGCCCGGAGGATGGCAGCCCGGGACGAATCCGTAAAGCGGAAATTTGGGCTGGAAGATCAGGACAAGCGCTTGCTAAGAAACGGCAAACCTCGCCAGTCGCCGTCCCATAACAAGGACTATGTAACCTCACCAGAAACCGTGGAGCAGTTGGCTACTCAGAGGCTTCAACGGATCTCCCGCATTAAACACGCGGGAAATGTGACACAGGCAAATACAACTCGTCCAGCCGAGCCAAATGAAGTAAGTGACTCTATGTTTCTCCCGATTGAATCTTTGGGCTTGGATGGTACGCCGTCTCTGACGGCGCCAATTGCAGAAAACAAACTGATTACTCCTCAAGACGTGACACTAGCAACGGCGTGTCCCGCGACTCCCCACATACCTCCCTCACCTTTACCCAATAAGGAGGTCCAAGGTCCAGAAACAAGGTGGGGAAGCCTGATAAACCCAGAGTCGATCCCATTGTGTGGTGAGGGAGCGAAAGAGGCCGTGCCCGAGCAGCCTATGACCTCTACACGGGACGCGGAGGGGGGGGGGGAGCCAGACACCGCCCCGCATTTTAGACTCCCCCGTGGAGCAAGCAATGCGCACGGGTGATAAGAAAACACCCCGGACAGATCCAATCCCGCTTTCACTCCCGGGGGAGCGGGTAGTGATCATGGTACACAATACAGAGGGAGTGGAGGAAGTGGAGGACTTACGAACACCGCCGGGACTAGAAGTCCCACCTTCCTCTCCCCAATTGCTGTGCGAACTTGCTGTTGAGGAGGGAAGGGAAGAACACAGGGGGCTGGAGATTCCGGGGATTGCCCTGGAAGAGGGGGGTGGCCAAGTCTTTGCTCCCCCTTCTCGGGTGGTAATTCCGAAGCCCAGCTCCAGCCCAGTGAAACTACTCCCATTTTTATCCAGTATCCCCCCCCCCAGCCGTACCCAATGCGGTTGATGCAACTGCAAATGCTAATCAGATTCTGAACAGCTTGCCGAAAACTTCAGGAGGTAGTCACAAGATGTCCTCTCGTAGGACGGTGAGGGCCAAGCCTCCGTATAAAAGAGGACAGGTGGGGGGGAAAAAACAATCAATCCCTCACTGTATGTCAACCCTGAAAGAGTTTTTTGAAAAAAAAAACCAATGGAGGGCAAAGGTTACCAAGACGTATCAGATGCAGAACTCTTGGCCATAGTTGAAGATAGAGCCATGCACCTCTCAAACTTGAACCTTCCTGTCAAGACGACTGCTTTGTCTGAGAAATCGATTAATAGTGCTCCGCACTTAACCGCTCAAGGGAGTCGGAGCCCCAACTTAATAAACATGGGAGTAGAAGCTGTAACGGGGAGGGATCCCACAGAACCTGTTAATGGTGCTGGAACCCACGTCCTGCTGAACAAGATGACTGTTTCAACTCAGCTGAATGCCGAGCTAGCCCACGCAGAAAGGGGGACCTTTGGAAGTGCCACCTTGATTGCTGGCACCCCACCCTGCATTGATAACCAAGTAGAGGGATTGGGGTTGTCAGGAACCCCAGCGGGGGTGATATACCCAGCCCTGGCATTGGTTAGCGGCCTCCCTGCGCTACATAAAGTGACCGTGCCCTTTTATCCTCGATCTTTGGAGACCAGCTTGGAACCGCACACTGGAGGGGAGGACCCTCCATATGATAAAAGCTCGGGCCACCACAAAGATCGAGGCTTATTGACGCTCCCCAGATGTCAAGGCAAATCCCCTGCTAGCCAAGAGACTGAAATCCCCTCGAAAAAAGAGGATCTCATGACTATTCTATCTACAGTCACTATCGCGTTGGCCCCATTCGGGAAATTATATGAAGCCATTAGCGATACTTTAAAAGACCAAACCACTCTGATCGCACATATGCACACCAAACTGAACTTCCTAGAAGGGTTCATTACTGCTTTTCAACAGCACAAAGGTGATGACATGAGAGGTCTGGAGTCTGTCCGGGAGATAGAGGTGGGCATTCGGCCCACTGACAGACCCCTACCTTTGGCGAAATGTGTAGTACAGACGGAGCAAAGCACAAAGGGAGGTCTGTCTTCGAACGGATCGACTGACAAACCAGGAAGGAAAAATGGATCAGTGGCATTTGCCCTACCAGAAAGTGCAGCGATTCAAACAGTTCCGAAATCAATAGACTTCTCCAAAATGAAAATCCCGTCTACCTTTGAAATATTTCAACACAAAGGCCAAAGTGAACCGGTCTGTAAGGGCAAAAAGGCTTCAAAACATAAGCCCCCTCAACAGCCCGCACAAAAAGACAAAGCAGAGAGCAGAGGTCTAAGCAACCAAGGTAAACCTACTCCTCCAACACAAAATCGCCAAGTTTTCAAATTAAAACCCCCGGATAAGACGCAGCAGGCCCTACGGAGCCTAGAGAGGCCGCAAGAGGATTCTTGTAACTCAATTGACCTAATGAACATGAGTACATACACGGTCGAGGAATCAGAATCAGAAACTCTGCAAGCGCCAAACCAAAAAAGAAAAAAACCTGAAAGTCGCGACAACAGAGAAGCGGATGAACCGAAATCAAAGGCCCTGCTCCTTGACTCTCCCTCGACCTCGCCGCGAGCATTGGAAAAAACTTCTCTGCCACAGAAAAGAGCAAGTAGGAATTTGAGACAAGTGCGGGGTAAGGGGCCCCATGGGAGAAATCAAGACGAAGTTCACCCCGAGACCCAAAGCAAAGATTGTGCTCTCCCGGGGCAAAAAACCCTTGGGTTCAACATGACAGAAAAAAGGACAGGAGCCCAGCAATGGACAAACCCAAATGCCACTACAGAACTAAGGTTCATGCACCGTCGGGATCAGCAGGGCGGCGAGCCGGTGGAGCCTTCCGAACTAACCGCTCTCCTCCGCCTAGACAAAGGAAAATGATGACAAGAACTTTTAAATTGCAAAGAATATATGAAAGACAGGACAGCTGGACACTGAACCGTAAGGCCCTACTCAAACTGTTCCAGGAGAGTCGGTTGTCTCATATCGATGTCACAAAAGACATAAAAATCTTGGAACCGAATCCTAACGGAAGAAAAGACAGTTCTTTCCTACATATAGGATCGAATTATATTCAAGAACAAATCTGGAAAGCAAGAGCCAAATTGTACAATCTTGGTTTCGACCTGTCATATGCGGTGGAGGGTAAAACATCGACGTTGTCCCTGCAGGAGCGGTTTTACTCTCGATCTAGACAGCAGGAACCTGTTCGAGGCTCTCGGCCTCACAAGATTCCTACCGGGGAACAAGCTTTCAGTAAATATGTTGAAAACCAGTCCCGGCGAGAATCTAATATTTTGAACACTCGACGGGATGTGAAAAGGAGATTGAGCTTGGAGAGGGGTCTCTCACCGGCATCACATTCGACACGCAATGTAACTCACAGAACCTTTCAACGTGTGGAACAAATAGATGAGACAATGAAGAAGGGTAGAAGTCTATCTGAAAAAATTGACCCTATAGTGGAGGGAATGAGTCACAGCACGAACTCCACGAATCCCCTAGTCAGCAGGCAGTAGCCACTAGAGGGTCCTTCCAGCGTTTCCTTCAGGAAGGCATCGGTTCCCTTAGAACCCCCGGAGGTGTCGCTGAAACTGGGATTGTGGAATACCAGAGGATTTGCCCACTTAACTGTTACATCAGACGTCAACTTTGGGAGTTTCGACGCCTTATGTTTGCAGGAAACATGGCTAATCGAGCCTCCCACGCTGGACGGTTTCCAAATGGCACATTCACCTGCCCATAGAAGTGAGAGGGGCAGACCGAGATCTGGCCTTATTACTGCCATAAGAGTGGGCTCAGGCTTATCATTGTCAAAGACACTTTTGGCTTCGGAATTCATTCTGGCGACGCTCTTGGAGTGGGAAAGGACGGAAGGTTCCTGGGAGCTTAATCAAAGTGCAGAGATCCTTTTGATCAATGCCTACTGGAACCCAAAGCGAGTGACTAACGACTACTTCATAGCTCAAATTGAGACTCTAATAGATGACTTCTTGATAACATCTAACTCTTTACGGAATTCTGGATAAAGATAAAGAGAGCGAGGCCCCTAGTTCTGGGGAACGGTGGGAAATCCCTCTGGACCTGTACACAATCAAAGGTAAAATAATACATCTCAATGGATCCAGAGCGGCAAGCCCTGACGGAATAACCAATTTTGACATAAAAGACAAATTGGAATTCTGGGCACCCTTCATCAAGGAGATATTTTCAAACTGTGTCAGACTCTCGACCATCCCCGCATCATGGAAAAAAGCGATCCTGGTTCCCATTTTTAAAAAAGGAGCTAAAGATAACCCTGCACATTACCGCCCTATCGCTTTACTTGACTCCATAGGAAAACTTTTCGGTGCCTTAATCCTGGATAATTTTAGCAATTGGATCTCCGTGACTGGCCTGTCGGATCCTTTCCAGGCGGGATTCATGAAAAACGTCGGAACTACGGTTAACATCTTGGCGGTGAGCACACTCAAAGCTAAAGTGTTCGAGGGCAGCCCGAAGATCTACATGGCATTTATCGACCTGGTGCAGGCATTCGATCGGGTAGACAGGCAACGTCTTTGGGCAAAACTACAACTTTACGCCTGTCCCCCAAGGATAAAGGCCTTGTATACGGATACCACAATATGTGTCCGGTTGAACAACCAAGGCCTTTTATCTTCCTGGATGAAAACGGTAAGAGGGGTAAAGCAGGGATGCCCCTTAGCCCCCGCCATGTACAACGCATACACGGCCAATTTCAAAGAGTTTGAAACCAGAGTCCGGATGTTCCCCCCAACATTGGGATCAAGCAAAATCTCACGCCTATTATACGCGGACGACATAATACTCCTTGACGTAACCCCGATCGGCCTCCAGAGGCAGATAAATAACCTCGACTCCTACTTGAAGGAAAACAACCTTTTGATGAATTTGGAAAAGACTAAGATCATGATTTTGGGCGGAAAGGAAAGGAAGTTGGAGAAATTCACATGGGCGGTAAACAACACTAAAATCAAACTGGTGGATAGCTTCAAATACCTGGGCGTTATCATCAACAAGAATAGTAAGGAAACAGCGATGCAGGAGAGCATTATGTCCAAAGCGAGACTGCTCATTTCACAATCTCGGGCAATATTGAAAAAATATGGAAAATTCACTATGGCGCCAGTGGTGACTTTCTACAAGTCTAAAGTGATCCCAATGCTCACTTATGGGGCTGAAGCCTTACCAAACCTTCCAAAATCCTTTTGGTCTAAACTGGAAGGATTTTATTGGAGAAAGGTTCTTAATGTTCCTGACTCGCTACCAATGGTGTTAATAAGAAGGGAACTCTCTCTACAATCTTTGACCTCCATTGTGACCCGTAACGAAGCTATGCTATTTCGAAAGTCTCTACTTCCAAGCTCCCCACTGATTATGCAAGAAATCCAGCAAGAAATTCAGTCGGGATCATGCAAAACGCTAACAAAATGGGCGGCAAAGATCGACTCAATCCTAGAGGGCGCTGGAAGCTGTAAAGATGAATTAATTCGCAACTCTTCTAAGGTCAAACTGCGTCTACTACATCAAGATTGGATTGACACTTTGGAAAAAGCAGCCGCATCAAAATTGTTCACAGATTTGCCTCCACAGTTGACTAAAGTGAACGAAGTTAAGCCTTACTTGTTAAAAGGGCCGGATCACATTTTCAGGGTGAACTTCTTAAGAATCTGTCTGAACATCCTTCACACAAGGGAAGTCCTACTCCGAAGAAATTTGGTATCGGATGAAGTCTGCAGATTCTGCAGAAAGTTAGAGATGGCAGAAACCATAAGACATCTCCTGCTAAACTGCTTAGGAGTCACGGGCCCCCGCCTGAGACATCTGGGGCACTTGTTCAAAAATCTACATGTCTATGATGAAGAGGAATGGTGGTGTCGGCTTCTTAGTGGGGAGAAGACTACTTGGGTGATTGCGGTGGTGGGCTTCTGTGTAGGATCATCAGCTGGGCGTCCTCACATTAATTTCTCCTGGGGGGACGCTGACTCTGACTCTGATTTTGAATTTGAACTAGAATCGATAAAGAATCGATCTGACGGAGCCTTTCGGGAAATTTTGAGATGCTCGGGGCTCTGGTAAAAGAATGATTTTGCGGGGAATCTGGATCAGTTAATGTGGGGATTTCTCTTTCTTTTTCTTTTCTCCTCTTCAATTTTGTAAAAATTGTTTTATACAATTAAACCAAATAAAAAAAAAATAGCTAGTATTACACAAATGCAAGCAAAGGTGTAACACGGGGTATCCCCAATATCAGGAATCCACGAAATAGCCAGTCCCACCAATTCCCAGTATGATCTTGAGACACTTAGGATATTAAGTCTTTCAACCCTTGAACATGACTTTCAATGGATTGTGAATGATCACTCAGATTAAAAGAACACATACCTTCAACTGTGTTACAACCCAGGTTATGTTTCAGCAAATAATCATCAATGGCAGCTCGGTGTTGCAAAGCTGCCTTTCTAATAATTTTGCTATCAAGAAGCAACTTCTCTAACGCCTGAGAAGTATGATTGAGTGCTTTCACTACCAAACATGCTAATTTGATTAAAGATGTATAGCCCCCAGCAGCTAAACCAAAACTCCCACTAATGAATAGGCCAGTGCTAATACCTCGGCCTCTGATATAAAATGCACATGTGAATCACAATTTGGGGATTGCCCTACAGATTCGAAAGTTGATATTTTTCTTCGATATACTGCTGGGTGTAAAGGAAGCATCATTAATCCTAATCGGGTTAAGGCACATGGACCTCCAGAAATGTTGGCTGAAATGTATGTGGATTGGAGTGCGCACCTCACCCTCTCTTTTTTACATGTAATTTGTGGAGATCCGGACTCCAGAGGCTGCAGCACCGGGGATATTTTGCCCTACAGTGGAGAACCATAGTTATGGTTTTCCCCCCTCCCCCTGCCAAGGGTAAAATGTGTGCTCCTGGAGGGGAGTCTTTCCTTGGTCACCTGAACTGAACAACATTTTTTCACTACAGCTCCCATAATCCTTAGAGACTGCATTAGCAATTTAATTGGATTCACCTGAAAAGCAAGGCAACACAGCCTCCCTGAAAAGTGTTGGGAAACAAAAGCGCTAGGAGGAGGAGAACAGCAGCACAAATGCAGCAGAAGGGATCCAACCCTGTGAACATTTTGGCAACAATTAGGATCTAACCCAGTGAATTGGACACTTTTGGGATTTAACCCAGTTATATATTTTTTCTTTCTTCGGGTAGTATATTGGCCAGGAATTGGAGTGCGCGCCTCACCCCCTTTTTTACATGAAATGTATGTGATGTTGCCACATGAAAAAGCCATCCTGTTGGAAGTTTCACATGATTTAAATGACTGGCAGCTACCACTGTGTAATTACAGGTCGTGGTGTTATTTACATTGGCACATGTGCTTGGAACTCGTGTAAACAACTTCTTCTCGAACGCAGTTTGATTTTTCTGTTTAGTTAGGTTCAGGTGTTGGCATTTGCCATTTTCTTTTGCTTCACAGGTCATACGATAGCAAACATCGCCTTGAGTCACATTATAGATTATAATTTGTGTCAGGTTTCTCCATTTGCAATGTGTTCCTTGGCAAAACTTGCAATACGCATAGACAGAAAAAGACTGCCATACATCACATTCCTGTACTGCAGAATCATTGCGCATGACCCCTAAAATTTGCCTTAGGATCAGAGCACTGCTACTAAACAGATAGTCAGCAAATCTTCTGCATGGTGCACGTCAGTCAGGAAGAAATGTGAAATGTTTAAAACTTGCTGTGCTAGATATGGCAATCATCTGTGAATATTTTCGCCTCCCAAGGACATCTCTTGCACAGCCGACATCAATGTTGTTGTGCTTGCACCTGACATGTCTTTCGCATTCTATTAATCACGTTCTTTGGTCTGGCTGTTTTTTTGGCATCGGCATTGGGCTGCTTTTGAACATTATTTCTCATCATCATCAGACTCCCATGGATCACTGGCACATATGTTGCATTTCGCCTTGATTGCAGCATGCCGTTTGACTCTCCCAAACGGAGTCCATTTAGTCCCACAGTTACACCAGCCAGACACATGATCTACAAAGCAAACCCAGAAAAGAGATATCAGTGTTGATAATCACTCTCTAAGCAACATTTCTCTCCGGGCACATAACGCCATTTTTCCTTGCCAGGTTCCATCACTAAGACTACTTGGCCCTTGCTTGACGCAATAACATCTGCGGATACCGGCGGGCCACTTGGTCTTTCGGCCCACACTTTCGCACCTGGTCCCATGCTGTCTGAAGAGCCGAAACCACTATCCCCATGAGTAGTTAATACTCTGGGGGGCTCCCCTTTTTTGATCATGGACAACTTAACCATTGACAATAATCAATTAGGCTACTCGATCTCCCTTATTAATTGGTAACACTTGGTCTCCACAGTTCATTAAAATGACTTTGATTTCTCCTTGGTAAGCTGCATCTATGACCCCTCCTAGCACTTGAATGCCTTTCAAGGCTAATCCAGATCTAAGCGGAATCCATCCCACATGTTCTGGTGGAATCTGTACTCCAATCCCTGTTGCAATCGCAATGATCTCTATTGGGTCTAACCTGATCTCTTCATGGGAATGTAAGTCTACCACTGCTGATTCTGGGGTTGCTCGTGGGGGAACTAAAGAACCCGGTGTAATTTCACAGTACATTGAAGTCTCTCTAGCTGAATTGGGTTGAATCTGTAAGCAGGAGCCATTAATTTCTGAAATGGGTCTCATGGTTATTTACTGGTCTATTATTCAACAGATATACTGCATCAAACACGCAATCCTGCCAGCCTGCTAATCTGCCATTGCCAGATTTGTACAGCTGTTCTTTCAACAACCCATTAATTCTCTCAATCAAACCTGATGCCTCTGGGTGGTATGGGACGTGGTGCACCCACTCAATGCTCTTTTCCTGACAATATTCCTGAATCAATTTGCCTTTCAAGTGTGACCCGTAGTCACCTTGAATTTGCAAGGTTACACCGTAATACAGCGTAATCTGATCTAACAACTTAATGGTGTTCAGTTGTCTAGCATGTCTAAACAGCAATACCATCAAATATCCGGATTATATATCCATAATGGTGGTGCATGCATATTAACAGCCTTTGGTGATTGGCATAGGACCGAATAATCGACCTGCCAGATTTTACCTGGTAATTTTCCTCTTTGCAATGTACCCTGGACAATTCGCTGGATGGGTCTATGCTGTTGGTGTTGACACACCAGACATTGCAAAATGATTATTTTCACTACCTCTAAAGGGATACTGATCCCTTGAGCTTTTGCCAACCTGAGAGTAGCTTTTTCTCCAAGGTGCCCACATTTCTGGTGAGCCCACTTGGCCAGACCCTCCAAATCGTCCTCCTGAGCCTCGGCATCCACAGATGAAATCTTGGTGTGTTCATATATGTTACCAGCCTCGGGCAACTTACGACTCCAGAATTACTATGAAACACCTTTCCTGTCCTGTTTCTGCCACACACTCCAGTTAGCATAATTGTCTTGTAGAGACACATTTCACTCCACTTCGCCTTTCTTCAATGGCCACAAATCAAGCACCTGCTGCACTGTGTCTTTTGCCAAATCAAATGCTCTTTACTGCTCTTCCCCCACTGAAATTCATATTTCCTTTGTGTCACTTTATAGAGGGGGGCCAGTATCTGCCCTAGATGGGATAGGTACTGTCTCCAAAACCCAAACAGCCTGATGAACTGCTGAGCTTGTTTTTTGTTCATTAGGGTGGTGAACTCAACTATTTTCTGTCGGGCCTTCGGCACCATCTCTCGATGCCCATTATGCCACTGAATTCCTAAGAATACGACTGTGTCAGCTGGCCCTTGAATGTTGTTGAGGTTAATCTCCCACCCTTCCTTCTTCAAACCTTCCATGATGACTTCTAACTGAGTTTGCACCGTTTGCTCCTCTTTCCCCTTAATCAAAATACCATCAATGTAGTGAGAGATTTGTATGTCAGGTGTACATGGTATCTTGTCTAAGTGTGGACATGTACGCCCTTTAAGCGAGGTAGCACTCTATGGGATGGATGGGGATACAGAGTTTACTCTTACACTAATAATAAGACTGACTCAGGAAGTTCGCAAGACATAACTGTATTTAATTGCAGTTGTCTAAAACAGGGAGTACAACGGGCATCAATGTACGTCCCACAGCATACGTCTCATCGCATTTCCTAAAAGAATTACTTTTATAGCATAAACTCATCCCACATGACATCATACTACGTGGCAAAATAAGGAAACCTAAGTGAGATTATGATATGCTTAAGGGGAACATCTAGGTATACTTTCTATGGGGGACAGGATTGTGATTGGGTCTCTAAGGTCAGGTGGACAGCTATGCCCACCCCTAGTGCAAGTCATCTTCGCTGTTATGAAATACGCAACATTTCATTGGCTTTAAAACTATAGGGCTCTTTACTACGTGGCCCTCTATGATTCGTCGGCACACATGTACACTTCTGGAATATTCCACTCGCTAGCAGCATGCAAGCTGGTACCCCAGATGCTGGAGGGTTGGACTTCACCATGCCTCCCCACCCAATTAGCCCATCATTCATCATCACTCCTGCTGTCTGCCATTAGAACTAGTCTCTGAACTCGGCCTTGCAAGTATCACTGTGCCTGAAAATAGAAGGGAGTGTGAGCATGTACTTATCTTCAAGTCTCGATTTAGCTTGCCCCAAAGTCTATTTTCATCTTGACCATGCAACAGGAAACGGTGTTTTGAGCTCCTTCTTCACTTTTAACACTATTAAATGAATAAAACCTGGTACTTCTAGTGTTTTTCCATTACACCTCAACAGGAGCTCACCTCGTTTCTCCCATTCATTGTATCTTCTCGGATAGATAACCAGTTTCTTGGCTGCCCCAACGCTTGACACTGTGCCAGGCAACCTTTCCCGAATCTTCCCTCGTTGTCAGCTGTTTTCTTCTATTGCACCACACTTTCAGTCCTTCTGTGCATGGGGCCCTGGCTTGCTAAAATATGTTGTGGAACATCCAGATTCTATACACACTTATATATATATTGACGGCACCGCCTGCAGTCTATTTACTGTGTATAGCCAGCCTTATGATTACTTAGTCTACTTGCGTTTCAGCATCTGTACAATTATAAAACGTCTTATATTTACTTCAATGTTCTCTGCATGTGCAATCTTCATTATGCACATTAAATGTTACTCAATTCTTCACCTCGCCATGAGATTCTATAAGGTCTATATACTCTCTTCATTGGCATCTCTTCTGGGTGTGCCATTTCTACTTCATGTGATGTTACCAGTTTTCTCTTTTATTCATATTCACAGTTCTTCCGGAACTCCCTTCAGAAGACTGTTATTTCTCCACGGGTACATCATATAGGGTTTTCTCAATGGATACCTTGTTTCGAGGACTCTTCACGGTATAGGGAACATTACTGGTGTTGTGCATTGTCGCCATTTCCGGTTTCCAATTTATAGGTAAAATGGCGGTGGGACTTCCGGTAGAGGCACTTGGCTCCTCCTCTACAGTGTTCTGCCACCAGCCAGTGACAGATGGTTGGGCTATGTATGTACCACATAGGTAATCTCGTGAAGGTGTACTGATGCCCAGTCCAAGAAAATGCAAACTGCTCTTGGCACTCCTCAGCAATTGGCACAGAGAAAAATGTACCACTGCATACCAGGTTCTCTCAAACGTTTGGACATTCTCAATCAAAGTAATAGCATCTGGGACTGCATGCACTAAAGGAGGAGTGCGTATATTCAACTGGGGTTAACCCACAGTCATCTTCCAGCTTCCATCCCCCTTTTCAAAGGCCAAAGGGGATTGTTCCAAGCCGTAGTAACAGGGCATAACACTCCTGCCTCTACATACCCTTTAATGATGTCTGAAATTTCTTTATGCCCCCTGGGAATGCGATATTGCTTCATCGCTTGTTTGCCAAAGGCACGTGCACTGGAAGGGAACCTGGAGAGGTTCTGAGAAAAACCCTTGTTTTCCCAAGGAAGAGGGAACCACATGGAGGATATTTTCTTTTGACCAACAAAGTCTGCAAGAAAGTTATGAACTGTTTTATTATATTGATGGACTTGAAACTAACAGCAAGCCATCCAAGTGATTGGGCCAGGCAGAAGCCGAAGCTAGAGGCCATTTCTCCAGCCACTCTTTTTTCTTAAGTTTTCCAAAGTGGTAGGACCAGATTAGTTAGATAGGATTTCAGACTTAGGACTGTTGACAAATACCATTAGTTTTAGTTTCTAGGTAGGGAACTTCACTCATAGAGATAGGGCAAGCTAGGAGTTTCTTTTACTTTTAATAAAGACTCTTAAACCATGTCAGTCATTGGTCCGAGGCATTCTTCTGGTTCACCATATATGGTGTCAGCAGTCAGATGTCGGCCAGCTGCTACAAACTGGGGCCCCTATTATTCACAAAACTAAAGGAGAAGACCAGAGCCCCTTCTCTAGCAACTCCTTAATGCGTTGGGATTGATGTGTATGGTGCCGGCACTATTTCGATTCCGCCCCAGGGAAGACGATTGATACCAAAGGGCCTCAGTCCTTTCGCTCCACCAGGAACCTACATTAGACTAACAACCAAGTCTGGACTCGCCTGGCAACATTCTTTACAGGTTGCAGTGAATGTGGTAGATCCCAACTATAGAGGAGAGGTGAGGGTGATCTTCCATAATCATGGGACTTCCACCTATCTAGTTAAGGAAGGGGAGGTTGCGATGCAAGGGATTCTTGAAAAAGCCCTCACCCCAGTACCCCAAGAGATAAACACTCTGCTAGGATCCAAGAGAGGGTCAATAGGGCTTGAAGATGCCGACATAGTGAGAGAGGAGGCAGCTGTAAGGGAAACCAAGGACATCTTCCCGCTACCCAAGCTTGCCTTCACCAAAAGGAATGATTCAGCCCTGACAGAAGTCTTTGGGAGGGTGACATTGGAAGAGGCAGGATGTAGCCAAGCTGGTCCTTTCTTTTTTCTAAAGACAGGATTATTATATTGAGGGACATGGGGAAAGATGACCTTCACCAAACCTAACTGTTGATTCTCTGTAGCCATTGCCAAATAGTATTAGAGCTGGCCCTCCCCCATTTAATGGCTGTCCATCAGGGGATAGGGAAGACCCAGGGCCAGGTCATATCTAGGTTTTACTGACCATGAATATTTGCAGATGTAAAAACAAATGCCTCTACCTGTGAGATTTTTCAAAAGACTGCTGCCACTCCAGTTCCCTGGGCCCCACTACAACCCCTTCTCATCATCAAAATCCCCTTTTCCCAAAGAGTGATGGATATAGTGGGCCTGCTATTAACGTAAAAACTGGGAAATATGTTCATACTCGTGATTGTGGATTATACTCAATACTGTAAGGAACCTGAGGGCATCCTCACTTCTTTTTCCCCAACATCCTCTGCTCAGGTGGCCAGGGAAAGACCATCACTTTTGGATCCAGACCCTGGGGGTGGGTATGCGAGTGAGGATCACCTGGATGGAGGGAACTTGGAGAATGGAGAGAGGACGTCCATGGGTAAGACATGGTACCCCATTCCCTTTTCACAACCCTCTGCCCCAACAGCTTTTGTAGGTTACTGTCAACCATATCCCTGTTCATCCTTTCAAATTGACACTAAGAGATGCTGTGGTTAACCAAGAATGAGAGAGAGGTAAATTAAGAGAACTCATCCTCATTTGGGTGAGACATATCCCCCTTTCCCTTGTCAAAGTGAATCCAATATTCCCCCTACCTTTGTAGACTATTTTCAGCCCTTAACTCTTTATTTTGACCAAAATGTCCCACAGTCCTGTTATCTAAAGACTGGGACAAGGAAGAACCAGCTAGGAGTTATACACACTCCCCAACATTCATACCACTTTAGTACTGAGACGAGGAAGAGGGCTTTTGAAGAGTTCAATTACAATAGTCAGGCATGTCCCACTAATCAGCTTCACCAAGGTCAGGCAATTAATGCGGAGGACTTGCACCTGCAGCCTGTTAACAAGCAACAGGTGTATAAAGGTGAGAGGCAGAGGTAGCAGGGAGAGAAGGAGCTGGCGTGTGGAGTCAGAGCAGGCTGGAGAGGATATGGCTAAAGCATAGCCGGGATAAGCAGGAGCATGAAGAGGACACTAGGGCCAAGACTGGCCATGAGAGGTTCGAGGCTCCTGGAATTCTTCCTCCCGGCTGCCCACAATCAAAGCTGTGAGGCTTCGAAGCCTCAAAGAGCTTGCCGGTCGCGTAGAGAGCGAGACGGGCTCTCATCAGTACCTGATGTGTCAAAGCGGGGCTGTGAACTGCTGAAAGTAGTGAGCACTGCACACTGGAGATCCTGTGGAGAGGCAGTGAAAAGAAGAGCAAACAGAGAAGCCTGGAAGAGTGAACGCTTATCGGTGAGTGCAGAAAAGGGAGCACTCATACCGAGGCGCTCCACGGCGGTGAAACTGGTCTACCTGAATGTCGAGCGAACACATATTGCAAATGCTAAAGAAGGGAAAATTAAATGAATGTGAATAACGAATAAGCCACCAAGTATAACATGTAATTTTAAGAAGTGCAACAAGCTATATTGAATACCAAACTAAGCAAAGGATATATTGAATGTGTTTTGATTATGGCCACCAAGCAAAACAAGTGCTGAAACATTATGAGTATTTATGAGCTGGACTGAAAGCAAGATCAAGTGAAAGCACGGTGGTGAGAAGGGCTAAAATACCACAGAGCAAAGTGCATGAAATACAAGTGGCGCCAATTCCAAAAAGACTGCCAAGAAGTAGGTGAAATCAGTATTGATTCAAGATACAAGAGTCCACAGGATGACAGGTTTAGAGAGAACAAACTGTGTAGGGCAGAGCTTGAAGAATTTGGAAGTACAGCAAAGTGCACCGGGTTATTGATTGCATGACCTGTAACGGGTGCACTGGGTAGTCCAATAACTACGCCTAGACCGAGTGGCCTCAATGGAAGTGAACCAGAAGTTGAACTGATATTATATTGAGAGCCAGAAGATTTGAATTGACTTTTGTGTTTTGTGAGCTGGACAAGTCAGCATCTTGGGGAAGGATTCCCCAAGACTTTATGAACTGTGGTAAACCCTTGCAGAAGGATCACCCAAGACTTTATGAAATGGGGTAAATCCTTGGGGAAGGAAATCCTGAGGTCTTTTGAGAAATTATTGCAGGAGAAGTTGACGCATTGAGGAAGGGAAACCCGAATGCCTTTTAAAGAATTGTGGAATTGTGTTAAACCTTGGGGAAGGAAAACCTGAGGTCTTTTAAGAACTGTGTTGAAACTTTGGAGAAGGGAACCCCAAGGTCTTTTGAGAAACTGTTGAACTGTGTTGAACGCTTGGGTAAGGGAGATACTGAGACCTTTCAGGAACATTTGAACTGTGTTGAACGCTTGGGGAAGGGAACCCAGGGTTCTTTGTGAAACCATTGTGAGCTTAAGAAACATGAAACTGAGAAAATGCCAAAAGAGCGGGAAGAAGCCCAGAACTTTACTTTGGAAAACTAGTCTTTTGTTGCTGACATCCCTACACATTATATAGATTTAGTTGTGAGTGCAAGTGTAGGGTTTGGACACAGACAGACTTTTTTATTGGAAGTTACTTACTTTGACTATCCTTAGTTTTCTTTAGGTAGGGAAATCCCACCTTAGCATAAGGCAAGTTAGGCCTTACTCCACACTGACATTAAAAGTAAATAAGACTTTTAGCAGAAAGTTGAATCTGGTGCCTGGGTCTTACTTCATGATGCCTTCATAGTACCCCAAAGTATTTCGCCTGAGGAACAGCGTGAGTCAGCAGATACTTAAACATATACATCCCTTCCTGATAAGCCTCGAGCTCCCAAAAGAAATCCTTACCAACCAAGGCACTACTTTTATGTCACAAATCATGAAAGACGTAATAGAGGTGCTACATATCAAGACCTTACGTCCTGCTGTGTACCACACATAAACAGATAGCCTGGTGGAAAGGTTTAATCAAACACTAAAAAGAATTGTACACAAATTAGTAGAGGCTATGGTAGGAATTGGGATGTTATGATTCCCGGTGAGGTCTTTGCAGTAAGAAAAACATAGGCATCTCTAGGGTATTCCTCTTTTGAAGTGTTATATGAGTGAGAACTTCAAGGTGTGCTGGATATGCTAATAGAGACCTGGGCCATCCTACCCATTTCCCAAAGAGCTCAGAAGCTAAAATCTCATATGGCTGCTGTTAGGGAAATTGTAAAACAACAGCTAAGACAGACAAGTGCTAGCCCAATCTTTCTCCACTGGGAAATCTGTCTTAGTTCTGCTTCTCAGATCTGAGAACAAAATTATCCTGAAATGGTACGCTCCATATAAAATTTGTGAGAAAAGGGGTCCCTTAAATTATATAATGGCATAACCCGATAGCTGCCAGAAAACACAAATGTATCATGTCAACTTGTTGAAAGAATGGAAGGGTGACCCGGTAGAGGAAAATATTGTAACCATGGCCACCCTCCTCACAGACCAAGACCTCGAACACCAGTTGGTCCCTCGACATTTACTACCCTCCCAACAAGATCTGCATGATCTCCAAGACCAATTCCCAGAGGTCTTCTCGGAACAACCCAGGAGAGTATAGAATTATTTTTATTATATCATGACCCCAGCCAGGCAAATGGCAAATATAAAACCATACTAGACCCCTGAGGCAAGAAAGAAGAGAATTGAGACAGAGCTCCACACAATGCTGAAGGCTAACATCATTGAGCCCTCATAGAGCCTGTGGTCCTCCCCATAATGCTAGTGGCAAAACTGGACAAGAGTTGGAGGTTCTGCATTGATTTCAGAAAGTGGAACTTTTTTCTTCGTTTGATATCTACCCCATGCCACACATTGACAAAATCATTGAGAAGTTAGGGTCGTTCAAACACATTTTTGCCTTAAACTTAACTAAAGGATACTGGTAAATACCCCTAGTCCCCCCTCCCTCAACCAGGGAAAAAATAAAATACTTTTTCCACCCTGAAGGGGCTCTTCCAGTTCAAAGTATTCCCCTTTGGTTTACACAGGGCTCCTGCCACCTTCCAGATGTTAATGTACAAAATTCTATGCCACTTCCCTAGCTTCAAAGTAACACCTGGCCTGAACACATGCACCATCGCTATGTGATCTCAACAGCTCTCAGGAGAGCTGGTTTAACAGCTAACCAGACAAAGTGTCATCTGGCCCAGATGGCTGTGAGGTGCCTGGGCTACTTCCTGGAAAACTAACTGATTAAACCTCAGGTGGAGAAAATGAAAGTGGTAAAAGAAACACCTGTGCCGAAAACCAAAAGAGACCTTCATGCTTTCCTCGGATTGACTGCCTACTACAGATGGTTGATACCAAACTATTCCACCTTTGCCTGCCAATCTAACTGACAAGGTGAAGAATTCCCATCCCCAAAAGCCTGTCTGGGGAAATGAGGACCAACAAAGCTTTGACGGTCTGAAACAAACCTTGTGTCAGGAACCGATTTAAAAATGCCTGATTTCAATCGGGAATTCCTCCTACAAGCCGATGCCTCCAAGATCGAATTGGGAGCTATGCTATCACAAGAACACAATGGGCCTCATCACGAGTCTGGCGGTAAGAAACAGCAATTTCTGGCATGCCGGTACTAACCTGTCCGTGTGGCTCTGTCCCCGTAAACAACAGTTGATTACGAGTTTGCGTGCAAACGCGTACCGGCATGCCGGTAATGTCCGTAAGCCCCCCGATTGCGGCATCAACAAACACTCTGATACCTCCTCTGCCATTGATGTCCCCCTTAATACCGGCACCGTTATTACTGTAACCGGAAGTAACGTCATTGTGCCAGAACGGGAAATGTGCCAGCGGCCATCTTGGAAAACACAATCCATTGCAATCCTCTGCTGACAGGACCTGTGCACAAAACTCTGTACCCTTTCTGAAAGCAAATGTCGAAGGCAACCAGAAAAGGCAATCCTCGCCTGCGGAAACCCCTCTTCAGTGATGACGAACTGAAGAAGCTGGCAGACACACTTGGCAAGCATGCAGACGTAGTGGTTTGTGCGGACCTGCGGTGTGCAGTGCAATTGAGACAGAAAGAAATATGGGAGGAGGTATGCAGGAAGGTCACGGCAGTGGGAACTACCCCACAGAGTGTGAACGACTGTAGAAAGCGATGGGATGACCTGTGCCTGCGAGTCAGGAACATACAATCTGCCAACCGCAGCCAGGGGCAGGCAACAGGGGGCGGTCCTAGCTCCCCCATTAAGTTGGCAAGGTGGGAGGAAACATGTAGCTCCATCATGGATATGGAGTCGACAGAAGGAATCGGACATGCAGAGTATGGAGTCCCATCATCGGATGATGACATTGAGTGACCCTTTGCGCACTACTGAAGTCCCCACACACCACTGACATCCCAAGTGCAAAGTTGTCCACCAAATGTGATGTAGATGATAGCAAATACATGGCCCATCACCCATACTTACACGCATCCCTAACCCAAACCCCACATCCCTGCCACAAAAACACACCTCCAACATATGCATGCACAAACACACACACATCCCTGTCGAGATGCCGGCCTCACCACTGTCACATCAAGATGCATGCTGCATGCCGCTCCAATACCGAATACACACCCGATACACAACCTAACAGCACATGGCACACAGCATGCAAGTCACAGCACAACTGTAGGCCACACAACAGACACCATGGACATCATGGAAGCACCAGAGGGATGCCAATACAATTCCCCCCCCCCAATCCTGCAGGCACCATGTCCGCCACTCCATACCAGCACACAACAAAGCACATGACCCAAACTGTACTAACATCGATGCATGTAGGATACAAGTTCTACCATGACTGATGCCCTGCCTCTCCATCCCCCACAGGCACAAATTCAGACAGCAACGGCGATTACGCCACGGCATAAGCAAGAACACCTGTACGAAAGGCCAGGGGTGAGGATGATGCCACCAGGCCATCAACATCCAGGGGTGTAATGATAACCAAAGGCACAGCCAAAGCACACACCAGTGCCCAACAGGGTGCGCAGCCCCTACCACAGGATGAGCAGCCACCTACACCTGTCACCCAGGAGCACCAGGGCGGAGGCACCCGTGCCAGCAAGGCAGACCTGCCGGAAGATGCTGCGGCCAGGAAGGTCGCCCCCATGCAAATATCGGGCCCCCAGGAGACACCTCTTGCTGGGGATGAGCCAGCATCAGTGGCAAGTGATATGGATGGCACACATTCAGCAGCCACTAGTTCCGTGGGCGAGGTGGCAGCATCGGCTCAACACAGTGCTGAGGAGGATGAGGGGCCTGAGGATGATCCAAATGAAGGAGGAGGCATGTTGGGGGATGGGCAACACACTCCCAGCATTCAGGACACACCACAGGGCACCCCTGTTCAAGTGTCCGAAGGCCACCGCAGCGAGCAGGAGATGTGTACACAAGAGTACAGCCTTGTCGTGAGCATATCACCACCGGCCATGCAACCATCAAGACCCACTTCCATCAGGGACATAGAGGGACGGTTGTCCCGCATGGAGGGGAGAGAGCAATCAATGCACGACATGATTAAACAGTATTTGGCTGATGGGGCTGCAACGCATAGGGCAAATAGGGACAACACAGTGGCTATCATCCATGCAGTCAACTGTGTGGCAATGCAGGTCCTTGAGGGCCTCAGATCCGTTGCACAGACCCTTGATTGCATGGACAATAACATGGGCCACCGCCGTCCTGCCACTTCCGAATCACAGCAACATCAACGAGCACTACGGCTGCAAGCTCCACACAAACGAGCCCTGTGCGCAGGTCCCTGCGCAGCATGCACCGTCCGGAGATGCAACCCCCTCCATCAAAAAGGGGGCGACAATAGCAGGGGACCCTGGGACGTGTTGCCTGGCAGTCCTGTTGTACTCATATTGAGCTGTGGGTGTGTAGGGGTTTTGGAGGGTGTGGGGGGGTGTGTCTGAGGGTGTTTGGGGGTGGGTATATGCTAACGTACTGCGGGTGGAGGGTTCATTCATGTAAATAGTTACATCATGTCAATACACCTTTTTTGTCCAAAATAAATCACATGACTGGACATTGCTTCTTGAGTGTGTGTCTATTCATTGTACAACAATGTCCAGTGCCCAGAGTCCCCCAATCCCAGTGCCCAGAGTTCCACATTTCAAGCACCCTCTGCATCCCAGTGCATCAGAAATAATGGGCAATCAATGATTGGCGTACAGCACGTCCCTCATGTGCATCGCGATGTGGCCGATGGGCAGCACTTCTTCTTCTTCATCTTCATCCTCACCCGGTGGTGTCTGGTCCATGTCAGGTGGCAGTGGTACGTTGCGCTGGATACACATGTTGTGCAGCATGGCAAATACCAATATGATCTTTCTCAGGCCCGTAAATGAGTGCGCAACCCGACCTGCTGAGGTAGCGAAACCGTGGCTTCAACAGGCCAAAGGTCTGCTCAATCACCACACGAGTGCATGTATGAGCACGATTGTAGTCCTCCTCGTGCCTGTCCTCTGGATTCCTGACAGGGGTGAGGAGCCATGACTTCAGAGGATAGCCAGCATCACCTGCATGGGAGCACGGAAATGTATGCGTGAGAGTATTTCTCCCATTCCATTTGGGCACATCCTGAACATTGTTCATGTTCATATGCACTAGATTTACTATGGCAGCTATTGACATCACACCTGTGCACATGTCAGGCCTGTGAACTACGCGGCAAGACATGGTGGGGGGCATGTGTGACATACACAACTTAGGGGCCTTGACATGAGATACACCACTCACCCAGATGGTGTGTGGAGGTCCATGTTGTACTCACATGTGAGGGGTATGTGGTAGGGGATGAAACCAAATGCATGTTGGCCACTGTATGATGCTTTTGGCTGATGTCCAACATGATACGTGTGGATTTGACCATCATGCCTTCAATGATCCGATGATGCCATGCACATGTCCCTCAACGCCTTCACCCATGTGAACATGGCATAATGGCATGGCACGATGTGATTGGTGGTATGGTCCAACAGTGTAGGAATACGTCCCTTTACTGATGCAGGGTGTTAACTGGCATGCTGGTACTCCCCCCCGGAATCAACCACATGGCCCAGGAAGCAGACAGGTTGCATATGCATGTGATCACCTCCCCCACCCATATGTTCACCATGGCCCTGTGGTCAGACTTACCCAACAGCCAGGCACGTCATGCAAGGGATTGGTGGCTGCCTGTGGGGTACCACTACCTGCACTGGTGGTATTTGCTGGGCCTATCTCACCGTCCTCCTCCTGTGTCTCCTTTGTAGTCCCTGGTGTACTGCCTGCTCATTGAGTAGCAGTGCAGGCATGTCCTCCAGGCCCTGTATGGCAACAGCAGGTGGAATTATTTTGGTCTTGGAAAGGGTGTGATGTGTGGGTGTGGACCTTTTGTGCTGGGCCAGACTCCATTGCCTACGCCTGTGCTGATTGTTTGCACCTGTGGCAGGCAGATTGCCTGTCCCACGAGGCCAGTGTTAACAGCATCATGTTGACCCTTCGTACCGGCATCTGGATGCTGGTATATGCGTATTCGTGCAACTCGTAATGTCCTCTTCCTAGCGGCATGTCGGTGTTACTGGTACGGCGTCCGCGCGCAGTCCGGTACAGTGGTGCGCAGTTGCAGTGGGTCCCTGTCAATGCCGGTGAGACAGGCATTGCAGGTTGTGATGGCCCGGTCTGGTAAATGATGCCGGTAATGCCTTACTGGTATCGTTATTACCAGACCACCAACCTTGTAATGAGGCCCAATGTCCTGGATCCCATTTTGTACACCAGTCAGAAGACATTTCCTAGAGAACAGTCTTATGCCACTGTTGAACTGGGAGCCCTGGCCATAAAGTGGGGAATCGTAAATCTATGATATTATTTGACGGGAAGAATGTTCCAGCTCATGACCGATCACTCCCTTCTAACCTGGATGAATCTGAGGAAATACTCCAATGCATGAGTCATGCCATGGTTTTTAGATCTCTAGCCCTTTTGTTTCTCGGTGGAACATCGAAAAGGAAAAGAGCAAAGCAATGTGGATTTTCAGAGTCGTTTCCTGCTTCCCAATCAAGGGGAAGCCTCTTATTGAATCGGAGGGGTAAGTGACGAATATGGACAATTCGTCTCTTCTCCCCAGAGGGCACCCACTTCCTGTGAGGCTGGAGAGATGAGCCTGCTCCGCAAGACCCTCCCTAGGGGTGTGGGCAAGTGGGACCTCACTGGGATTGACTGCCCTCTCGGGTACAAGGTCTCCCAGTCTGAAATACATTGGGCCTCATTACGAGCATGCCGGTCCGGTAACAATGGTGCTGTTGTTACCGGACTGGCACACTCTGAGTCTGCGTGCGGCTGCCATCCCGCCCCCCCCAGGTCTGACCTTGTGGGCAGAACAGCAGCCTCTCACAGACTTTCAGAGAGGCACTGGCATCGTTATTTACGGTGCCGGTGCCTCCATGTTCCCCATTCCCATTGATTCCTATGGGACTCAAATGTGAATGGAAAATACTATTTTTCCAGCACCTGACTTCCCGGACCGGTGGGGTTAGAATCCCCCACTGTTACCGGCAAGCCAGGCTACTGAAAAATTCACGAGTCTGGCGGCAGCCTGCTGGTTTTGCTGGCACAGCTACCGCCGGACTCGTAATGAGGCCCATTGTCTTCTTACAATGGGCCTCATTATGAAACCGGCGGTAGCCGTGCCAGTAAAACCGGCACAGCTGCCGCCGGTATTGTTTTTTTTCCAGCGCACGCAAATGGGCACTTACCGGGTCATTACGGCCCGCCAGACCTGGTAATTGCCCATTCACGGGCGCCGGAACCAAATGCTGCTCATTCCCATTTGAGCTCCATAGGGCTCTATTGGAATGTGGAGGTCGGATGCACCGGCACCATTCGAGAATGGTGCAGGTGCATCCGACATGCTCTGCTGGCGGGTGCCGGTACGCCCGCTCGGTCAGACCTGGCGGGCGGGAAGACACCCGCCAGCAGAACTCGTAGTTTGCCAGTCCAGTATCAACAGTACCAGCAAGCTTACTGGTACCGTTGTTACCGGACCGGCAAACTTATAATGAGGCCCAATGTGTATTGACTCCAGCAACCAGTGGCATTTCTTTCATCTCTTGGGCTTCGGGTAATGCTGGATTTCATCTGAGCGCCATAGTCAAAGACGAAGGACACACCCTTTCTGTTCATGATGATGTATATAAACCCAGAAGGAACTGTGAATGGAAAGGAAACACCTATGCAGGGAGGAGAGTGATTCCTACACAGAGGCAAGCCTCTGGAGATACGATTGTCAAAAGAGAAATTATATCGTGCCTCCTATTGCAATAAATATATGTATATTGGCCTACGCCAAGCTGCTCGAAGGTCGCTTGCGAAAGAATCCGTGTTGCAAGGTCCTGACCTTAAAATCAATGTAAGTCACCATTTTAGGTCAATCCGCCATTTTAGGATTCACTTTGTAAAGTCACCCTGTGAGTTAAAATGGTGGACGATGTCATTCCAAAATGCATCATGGCCGTCTTGACCTCTGTACATAGCTAATATGTAACTTGCCTGCAGGCCACTTGTTGAGGTCGTGAACTGAGACCTTGTCCTTCGTTGACTTGTGTGTAAGGGATTACTCGTGTAAAGAAACTAATCCACGAGTATACTATAAAAACAATGTATTCAAATACTGAACATAGAACACTGTGTTTAACCACATTGTATTAATGTTTAAGAAGACTAACATGGAAAATCCCAGAATACACAGTTGCTGTATAGGCTTGTTGATACATGTATTAAAAGCGAACCAGTTATATGCGGTTGTTCGAGACTTGGCATGAACCCTAGATCGGTGATGTATTAAGTGGAATATTAACCCGAAGTGGGGCTGGACATTGTGCTCACAAAGTGTATAAAAAGCCAATGCATTCTAATGTACAGCGTCTCTCACTGAACACACTGAACCACGCTGGAGTTCGTTGTGTTGTACTGAGGGCCGATAGCTATCTGATTTTGCTCTGTTTTTGTAACTGGATTCAGTATAAAATAAAGTACTTTGTATGTTCCTTTGTAACCGGTGTTCGGTGTATTTCCTTTTGGGGTACTCAGCCTCGATATTTTGATTTTTGTTTTCACAGTTGGCGCCCGAATAGGCACCCTCAAGATTGATGTCGGATTGTTGAAGGTTGACACACGCTATTGGACCGGGATTGGACGGTGTGACAAAACGGGGCCCCTCTGAACGAGACGCGACACCTCAGCAGCGCTGCACGACCCGATCCCTGGACGATTAGCTTGTGGTCCGAGACGGCATCTTGACGAGAGTCCACTTATCGAGGCTGGCAGATTTGCCGAAATCACCATACACGAGGTAAGATTAGTTAGGTAAGATTCTTTGAAATCCGATCGGATCTCCTTAGGTTTGTTGAGGTGAGTCGTGACCCGACTCTTAATTCAGCCCTGAAAATTTGAATTTGGTACATTGTATCTGCAGACACAATTATTGACCATGTAACACCAATAATTTGATATGCCTGGGAAATTGTCTACCTGCTTCAGGGCGTTGTTCCGCAGCGATAGACAATCTTTGGAATTTAGCCATCCAGCACCACAGGAGGGGTCACCGGCATGTACTACGTACTGTAAGCATGGCATTGGAAGTATAGTATTTAATGACATTTGGCACAGACAAACCAGACATGCCTCTGAACTTCAGTGGCCAATCAATGGTAGTTTTGAAATCCCTTGTATTGAGTATTTAGAGTCAATTCTATTAAAGAAAAAGGCTAGACCTGCAGCATTTGATGTTTTGCAGAATTGGAAAAAAGAAGCGTTACAGCAACTTAAAAGTAGAAAAAAGCATGCGCGCCGTCATAAGACGAACGCCGAAAAAGCATTATTGTATGACCAAGATAAGCATTCTGAATCGACTAGGAATATGGATAAGGCTTTCTCACTTGGAATTCAAAAAATATATCCTTCCAAAGTCCTCCATGCTTCCGATGAATTTATAGATAAATTGCTAAGTGAACGAAGGCCTGGTGCCTCTGCGCCACCTGCGTATGTTCCTCTTCCTGCTACTTTGCCTCTTCCTCCTGTTATTCCTGCTCTACCTGCTGTTGTTCCCATTGTTCCTGCTCCTCCTAATGTTCCCCTTCCTCCAGCTCCTCCAGCTCCTGCACCTCTTCTTATCGCACCAGTTACAGTACCTCCATTGAATTTGCCTGCTCCCTCTCTTCCAAGTGGTCCTGAGCCGTTTGTAATTGATCGAGGTGCAGGGTCAAAGGTTGTCACTCGCAATACTGTACTACCGGAGAAGAAATGTGAGTTAATTGCATAGGCTAAGTATTGAATGGAGAAGGATGATCAAGCTAATGTTTTTGCCACACTTTGTAATATGGATAATTTTCCTGAGAAAAATGTTTTTATTGAAGGTTTAGGGATTCAGTTATGTGTAATGTGGGGAAAGTTAAATAATACAGATCTCCCGCAAGGGTTAAGGGATCTAAATACTTTAGCGTTTTCTAGAGACACTGTGGAGAAACTAAATGAGCATGTCAAGAGGTTATTTGGGTATAGAAAGGAATTAGAAAAGCTGCAGAATGAGGATGACAAGGAGGAAAGTATGTATGTACAGAAACGGTTCCTTCCTTGTCGTAAATCGATATCTGAGGAAGCACGAATTTGTACGAAGAACACGCTTAGATGGATTTCGGATATGTCGATAACTCCAGTTGAAGTATATGACACATATAGTCAGCATACGCCAGAAATGCAGAGGAAAGTGATACAGGTAATGATAGAGTACCTACAGGAAGATTGTGTAAAAAGAAAGATTAGTTGTCCCACAGAGTTATTGAGTATTTACAAGAGAGCTTTTTCACTTGACACTTTTTCGACTGCTTTAGCGCTCGGTTTAGCTCTGTTGCTTAGTAAGCGTTCGGAGACACCTACTTCTCAGTTGCCTATGAGAGAGGTTCCTCAGACATTTGTCCCGAAGGTTGTAGTTGCGGCCGATGCTGCACAGGGTATAGTTGCTGTGAACATTCCTGCACATTATGTATCACAGTTTGTTCACGTCCCGTTCTCAAGACAGGAAGTGAATACTATTAGGCAATCTATTCCTGATATTAGGAAAAATCCGACAGGATTCTATAAAGAAATAGAGTCTGTCTTGCAATCCTCAGTATTCACCTTAGGCGATATCGATTTGTTATTCCCTGTACTCCTGCCCGTAGATTTGTGGAAGCAAGTTAGAAGTATAGACGACGTGCCAGGGTTGGGAGATACATGGGTAAATATAACTAGACTCGATGGAGAAAGGCCAGCTGGTGAAAGACCTCCACAGGTGATATTAACTTTGCCTGATAGAATCATTGCTAAATTGAAAACCATAATTCCAGAGAAAAGAATTATATGGGACAAACTTATGGCCTGTGTCCAAGGAAAGTCTGAGGGTGCTACCGAGTTCTTTAATCAGTTTGAACAGGTATTCTCGGATTTCAGTGGACAAAACCTAGGCACAGAGTCTGGAAAAAGGTTATTTGTGGACAAATGTGTGCGTGGATTGCTGCCTGGCTTCCAGGCACAAATTATGTTTGTTTGTTTGTTTGTTTGTTTGTTTGATTGTTTGTTTGTTTAGTATTTATTGTGCGCACCGGACCCTGGAGTATAAGGGCGCAAGGTAAGAAAATGTACAGCTTGAGGCACAGTTGCAGGTTACAGATTACAGGTCATCGGTTACAAGTCATTAGTTACAGGCATGTAGGAGCAAGTCATTGGTTACAGGCATCTAGGAGCAAGTTCATACATTCATTTAACATTTGTTGTCGTCAACCAGTTGATCACATTTTGCCTGAATTTGGCAAAAGATTGTTCTAGCCTCACAGTGATAGGTAGTTCATTCCACAATTGAGCGGCTTTGACTGGGAAACTGGTTCCGCCTATGGTGGCAAGTTTAAATCGGGGTACTTGGAGACGATTGGTGTTGGCTAGTCTTGTTTGTCTAGTGGAGTGAGTTCTGGTGACTCTGTCCTTTAAGTATTGTGGAGCTTTATTGTGGAGTGATTTGTATGTAAGGGATGCAGTTTTGAGTCTGATTTTCTCGTAGGTGGAGAGCCATTTATGTTTCCTTCTTGTTTCTGAGATGTGTTCCCTCTTGGGGATGTTCAATGCAGCTCGGAGGGCATTGTTTTGCTGTATCTGAATTTTGTTAATGGTAGATTTAGTGGCTTCTATGTACAATGCGTTACAGTAATCTAGTTTGGAGATGATTAGGGCTCTGGCTAATGTTAGACAACTATGCTGGGATAAGAATTGTTTTCCTGCTCTTATTAATTTACATGTGTAAGCAGTTGATGATGATAGGGAGTTTACCTGTTTGGAGAATGATAGGGTGGAGTCAAGGTACATACCTAACGTTTTTACTTCTTTGGCTACTTGTATACAGTTCTCATCAATGATAAAGGAGGAATAGTTTGTACTTAGTTTATTAATGAGGGCAGCCGTACCTAGGATGAGGAGCTCAGTTTTATCATTGTTCAGGCATAAACCATGGGTTGCCATCCATGCCTGAACGATGCTGTAGATTTTGTTCACCATTGCTAGGTCCCTTTCGTAATCCCCCGTGAGAGGGGGGAGGATCTGGGTATCGTCGGCGTAGTTGGTATACGTGATACCCAGATGGTCCAAGTCATCAAACAGGGGCTTAGTAAAAATGTTATATAGCGTTGGTGAAACACAAGATCCCTGTGGCATGCCGCAGGTGATAGGGATGGGGTCAGCAGCTGCTATAGGGGGGAAGACCCTCATAGTACGGTCGTTAAGGAATGATTGGATCCATACTATAGCCTCAGTGGAGAAGTGTGCTGCTGTATCGAGGTGATTGCACAAGACTTTATGATCCACTAAGTCGAATGCGGCCAATAGGTCTAATAGCAGGAGAATTGCTGGCTTTCCAGAATCTCGTATTTTATCTATTTGGGCTTTTAGGTCGATTAGTGCAGTTTCTGTGCTGTGCAGTGGGCGAAAGCCGGATTGACGGGAGCCTAGTAGTTGATTTTGTTCCAAGAAGTTCTGGATTTGGATGTATGCCAACCTATCCAGAATCTTCAGGAGGAACGGTACAGTGGTAATCAGTCTATAACTAGTGGGTATGGCTGGGTCTAATGTTGCCTTTTTAAGGAGTGGGAGCACCCAGGACTCTTTTAGGTTACTCGGGATAGTGCCCGTAGTAAAGGAGGCATTAATCAGTTTTCTGATGAACGGTGCTAGGTCTCGTGCAGCATCTTTGATGAGTTGTGCTGGGCAAAGGTCTCCTTTGCAGTTGGATGGTTTTAGGCCGAGTATTACTTTCTCCACCTTTAATATAGAGACTTTGGAGAAGTGGAATTGGGTGGTGGGTTTGGGGTTGGAAGGAGTCCTGGTGGAGGGTAATGTGGCAGAGGCTAAGGTCTCTCATTTTAGTTCTATTTTCTTT
Organism: Ambystoma mexicanum; assembly: GCF_040938575.1. Lineage (NCBI taxonomy): Eukaryota > Metazoa > Chordata > Amphibia > Caudata > Ambystomatidae > Ambystoma > Ambystoma mexicanum. The sequence continues at coordinate 869,797,627 of NC_090936.1, forward strand.
TGAAGGTTTAAGACTTTGTTGGATAATGCACGCTGGATTTCAGAGCACCATTTTTTATCTTTGAGGCAATTGTCTTGTGGCGTTATTGGATTTTCTGAGAGCGCTTGACAGGCGAAATCACAATCAGAAGTACTGCACCTGGCTCAGTACTACGAGAACCGTGTCAATAATGAAAAAGATAGAGTTGAAAAACAAAAAGGTGATTTGAAAACTAAAATGCTATTGCAGCAAATTGTTAGAGGCCCCAGAGCATCTGGGACTGCATGCACTAAAGGAGGAGTGTGTATATTCAACTGGGGTTAACCCACAGTCATCTTCCAGCTTCCATCCCCCTTTTCAAAGGCCAAAGGGGATTGTTCCAAGCCGTAGTAACAGGGCATAACACTCCTGCCTCTACATACCCTTTAATGATGTCTGAAATTTCTTTATGCACCCGTGGGAATGCGATATTGCTTCATCGCTTGTTTGCCAAAGGCACGTGCACTGGAAGGGAACCTGGAGAGGTTCTGAGAAAAACCCTTGTTTTCCCAAGGAAGAGGGAACCACATGGAGGATATTTTCTTTTGACCAACAAAGTCTGCAAGAAAGTTATGAACTGTTTTATCATATTGATGGACTTGAAACTAACACCAAGCCATCCAAGTGATTGGGCCAGGCAGAAGCCGAAGCTAGAGGCCATTTCTCCAGCCACTCTTTTTTCTTAAGTTTTCCAAAGTGGTAGGACCAGATTAGTTAGATAGGATTTCAGACTTAGGACTGTTGACAAATACCATTAGTTTTAGTTTCTAGGTAGGGAACTTCACTCATAGAGATAGGGCAAGCTAGGAGTTTCTTTTACTTTTAATAAAGACTCTTAAACCATGTCAGTCATTGGTTCGAGTCCTTCTTCTGGTTCACCATATATGGTGTCAGCAGTCAGATGTCGGCCAGCTGCTACAAACTGGGGCCCCTATTATTCACAAAACTAAACGAGAAGACCAGAGCCCCTTCTCTAGCAACTCCTTAATGCGTTGGGATTGATGTGTATGGTGCCGGCACTATTTCGATTCCGCCCCAGGGAAGACGATTGATACCAAAGGGCCTCAGTCCTTTCGCTCCACCAGGAACCTACATTAGACTAACAACCAAGTCTGGGCTCGCCTGGCGACATTCTTTACAGGTTGCATTGAGTGTGGTAGATCCCAACTATAGAGGAGAGGTGAGGGTGATCTTCCATAATCATGGGACTTCCACCTATCTAGTTAAGGAAGGGGAGGTTGCGATGCAAGGGATTCTTGAAAAAGCCCTCACCCCAGTACCCCAAGAGATAAACACTCTGCTAGGATCCAAGAGAGGGAACTGAGAGAACTCCAAAAGAGCGGGAAGAAGCCCAGAACTTTACTTTGGAAAACTAGTCTTTTGTTGCTGACATCCCTATACATTATATAGATTTAGTTGTGAGTGCAAGTGTAGGGTTTGGACACAGACAGACTTTTTTTATTGGAAGTTACTTACTTTGACTATCCTTAGTTTTCTTTAGGTAGGGAAATCCCACCTTAGCATAAGGCAAGTTAGGCCTTACTCCACACTGACATTAAAAGTAAATAAGACTTTTAGCAGAAAGTTGAATCTGGTGCCTGGGTCTTACTTCATGATGCCTTCATAGTACCCCAAAGTATTTCGCCTGAGGAACAGCGTGAGTCAGCAGATACTTAAACATATACATCCCTTCCTGACAAGCCTCGAGCTCCCAAAAGAAATCCTTACCAACCAAGGCACTACTTTTATGTCACAAATCATGAAAGACGTAATAGAGGTGCTACATATCAAGAACTTACGTCCTGCTGTGTACCACACATAAACAGATAGCCTGGTGGGAAGGTTTAATCAAACACTAAAAAGAATTGTACACAAATTAGTACAGGCTATGGTAGGAATTGGGATGTTATGATTCCCGGTGAGGTCTTTGCAGTAAGAAAAACGTAGGCATCTGTAGGGTATTCCTCTTTTGAAGTGTTATATGAGTGAGAACCTCAAGGTGTGCTGGATATGCTAATAGAGACCTGGGCCATCCTACCCATTTCCCAAAGAGCTCAGAAGCTAAAATCTCATATGGCTGCTGTTAGGGAAATTGTAAAACAACAGCTAAGACAGACAAGTGCTAGCCCAATCTTTCTCCACTGGGAAATCTGTCTTAGTTCTGCTTCTCAGATCTGAGAACAAAATTATCCTGAAATGGTACGCTCCATATAAAATTTGTGAGAAAAGGGGTCCCTTAAATTATGTAATGGCATAACCTGATAGCTGCCAGAAAACACAAATGCATCATGTCAACTTGTTGAAAGAATGGAAGGGTGACCCGGTAGAGGAAAATATTGTAACCATGGCCACCCTCCTCACAGACCAAGACCCCGAACACCAGTTGGTCCCTCGACATTTACTAACCTCCCAACAAGATCTGCATGATCTCCAAGACCAATTCCCAGAGGTCTTCTCGGAACAACCCAGGAGAGTATAGAATTATTTTTTATTATATCATGACCCCAGCCAGGCAAATGGCAAATATAAAACCATACTAGACCCCTGAGGCAAGAAAGAAGAGAATTGAGACAGAGCTCCACAAAATGCTGAAGGCTAACATCATTGAGCCCTCATAGAGCCTGTGGTCCTCCCCATAATGCTAGTGGCAAAACTGGACAAGAGTTGGAGGTTCTGCATTGATTTCAGAAAGTGGAACTTTTTTCTTCGTTTGATATCTACCCCATGCCACACATTGACAAAATCATTGAGAAGTTAGGGTCGTTCAAACACATTTTTGCCTTAAACTTAACTAAAGGATACTGGTAAATACCCCTAGTCCCCCCTCCCCCAACCAGGGAAAAAATAAAATACTTTTTCCACCCTGAAGGGACTCTTCCAGTTCAAAGTATTCCCCTTTGGTTTACATAGGGCTCCTGCCACCTTCCAGATGTTAATGTACAAAATTCTATGCCACTTCCCTAGCTTCAAAGTAACACCTGGCCTGAACACATGCACCATCGCTATGTGATCTCAACAGCTCTCAGGAGAGCTGGTTTAACAGCTAACCAGACAAAGTGTCATCTGGCCCAGATGGCTGTGAGGTGCCTGGGCTACTTCCTGGAAAACTAACTGATTAAACCTCAGGTGGAGAAAATGAAAGTGGTAAAAGAAACACCTGTGCCGAAAACCAAAAGAGACCTTCATGTTTTCCTCGGATTGACTGCCTACTACAGATGGCTGATACCAAACTATTCCACCTTTGACTGCCAATCTAACTGACAAGGTGAAGAATTTCCATCCCCAAAAGCCTGTCTGGGGAAATGAGGACCAACAAAGCTTTGACGGTCTGAAACAAACCTTGTGTCAGGAACCGATTTAAAAATGCCTGATTTCAATCGGGAATTCCTCCTACAGGCCGATGCCTCCAAGATCGAATTGGGAGCTATGCTATCACAAGAACACAATGGGCCTCATCACGAGTCTGGCGGTAAGAAACAGCAATTTCTGGCATGCCGGTACTAACCTGTCCGTGTGGCTCTGTCCCCGTAAACAACAGTTGATTACGAGTTTGCGTGCAAACGCGTACCGGCATGCCGGTAATGTCCGTAAACCCCCCGATTGCGGCATCAACAAACACTCTGATACCTCCTCTGCCATTGATGTCCCCCTTAATACCGGCACCGTTATTACTGTTACCGGAAGTAACGTCATTGTGCCAGAACGGGAAATGTGCCAGCGGCCATCTTGGAAAACACAATCCATTGCAATCCTCTGCTGACAGGACCTGTGCACAAAACTCTGTACCCTTTCTGAAAGCAAATGTCGAAGGCAACCAGAAAAGGCACTCCTCGCCTGCGGAAACCCCTCTTCAGTGATGACGAACTGAAGAAGCTGGCAGACACACTTGCCAAGCATGCAGACGTAGTGTTTTGTGCGGACCTGCGGTGTGCAGTGCAATTGAGACAGAAAGAAATATGGGAGGAGGTATGCAGGAAGGTCACGGCAGTGGGAACTACCCCACAGAGTGTGAACGACTGTAGAAAGCGATGGGATGACCTGTGCCTGCGAGTCAGGAACATACAATCTGCCAACCGCATCCAGGGGCAGGCAACAGGGGGCGGTCCTAGCTCCCCCATCAAGTTGGCAAGGTGGGAGGAAACATGTAGCTCCATCATGGATATGGAGTCGACAGAAGGAATCGGACATGCAGAGTATGGAGTCCCATCATCGGATGATGACGGTGAGTGACCCTTTGCGCACTACCGAAGTCCCCACACACCACTGACATCCCAAGTGCAAAGTTGTCCACCAAATGTGATGTAGATGATAGCAAATACATGGCCCATCACCCATACTTACGCACATCCCTAACCCAAACCCCACATCCCTGCCACAAAAACACACCTCCAACATATGCATGCACAAACACACACACATCCCTGTCGAGATGCCGGCCTCACCACTGTCACATCAAGATGCATGCTGCATGCCGCTCCAATACCGAATACACACCCGATACACAACCTAACAGCACATGGCACAAAGCACGCAAGCCACAGCACAACTGTAGGCCACACAACAGACACCATGGACATCATGGAAGCACCAGAGGGATGCCAATACAATTCCCCCCCCCCAATCCTGCAGGCACCATGTCCGCCACTCCATACCAGCACACAACAAAGCACATGACCCAAACTGTACTAACATCGATGCATGTAGGATACAAGTTCTACCATGACTGATGCCCGCCTCTCCATCCCCCACACGCACAAATTCAGACAGCAACGGCGATTACGCCACGGCACAAGCAAGAACACCTGTACGAAAGGCCAGGGGTGAGGATGATGCCACCAGGCCATCAACATCCAGGGGTGTAACGAAAACCAAAGGCACAGCCAAAGCACACACCAGTGCCCAACAGGGTGCACAGCCCCTACCACAGGATGAGCAGCCACCTACACCTGTCACCCAGGAGCACCAGGGCGGAGGCACCCGTGCCAGCAAGGCAGACCTGCCGGAAGATGCTGCGGCCAGGAAGGTCGCCCCCATGCAAATATCGGGCAACCAGGAGACACCTCTTGCTTGGGATGAGCCAGCATCAGTGGCAAGTGATATGGATGGCACACATTCAGCAGCCACTAGTTCCGTGGGCGAGGTGGCAGCATCGGCTCAACACAGTGCTGAGGAGGATGAGGGGCCTGAGGATGATCCAAATGAAGGAGGAGGCATGTTGGGGGATGGGCAACACACTCCCAGCATTCAGGACACACCACAGGGCACCCCTGTTCAAGTGTCCGAAGGCCACCGCAGCGAGCAGGAGATGTGTACACAAGAGTACAGCCTTGTCGTGAGCATATCACCACCGGCCATGCAACCATCAAGACCCACTTCCATCAGGGACATAGAGGGACGGTTGTCCCGCATGGAGGGGAGAGAGCAATCAATGCACGACATGATTAAACAGTATTTGGCTGATGGGGCTGCAACGCATAGGGCAAATAGGGACAACACAGTGGATATCATCCATGCAGTCAACTGTGTAGCAATGCAGGTCCATGAGGGCCTCAGATCCGTTGCACAGACCCTTGATTGCATGGACAACAACATGGGCCACCGCCGTCCTGCCACTTCCGAATCACAGCCAGCAACATCAACGAGCACTACGGCTGCAAGCTCCACACAAACGAGCCCTGTGCGCAGGTCCCTGCGCAGCATGCACCGTCCGGAGATGCAACCCCCTCCATCAAAAAGGGGGCGAAAATAGCAGGGGACCCTGGGACGTGTTGCCTGGCAGTCCTGTTGTACTCATATTGAGCTGTGGGTGTGTAGGGGTTTTGGAGGGTGTGGGGGGGTGTGTCTGAGGGTGTTTGGGGGTGGGTATATGCTAACGTACTGCGGGTGGAGGGTTCATTCATGTAAATAGTTACATCATGTCAATACACCTTTTTTGTCCAAAATAAATCACATGACTGGACATTGCTTCTTGAGTGTGTGTCTATTCATTGTACAACAATGTCCAGTGCCCAGAGTCCCCCAATCCCAGTGCCCAGAGTTCCACATTTCAAGCACCCTCTGCATCCCAGTGCATCAGAAATAATGGGCAATCAATGATTGGCGTACAGCACGTCCCTCATGTGCATCGCAATGTGGCCGATGGGCAGCACTTCTTCTTCTTCATCTTCATCCTCACCCGGTGGTGTCTGGTCCATGTCAGGTGGCAGTGGTACGTTGCGCTGGATACACATGTTGTGCAGCATGGCAAATACCAATATGATCTTTCTCAGGCCCGTAAATGAGTGCGCAACCCGACCTGCTGAGGTAGCGAAACCGTGGCTTCAACAGGCCAAAGGTCTGCTCAATCACCACACGAGTGCATGTATGAGCACGATTGTAGTCCTCCTCGTGCCTGTCCTCTGGATTCCTGACAGGGGTGAGGAGCCATGACTTCAGGGGTTAGCCAGCATCACCTGCATGGGAGCACGGAAATGTATGCGTGAGAGTATTTCTCCCATTCCATTTGGGCACATCCTGTACATTGTTCATGTTCATATGCACTAGATTTACTATGGCAGCTATTGCCATCACACCTGTGCACATGTCAGGCCTGTGAACTACGCGGCAAGACATGGTGGGGGGCATGTGTGACATACACAACTTAGGGGCCTTGACATGAGATACACCACTCACCCAGATGGTGTGTGGAGGTCCATGTTGTACTCACATGTGAGGGGTATGTGGTAGGGGATGAAACCAAATGCATGTTGGCCACTGTATGATGCTTTTGGCTGATGTCCAACATGATACATGTGGATTTGACCATCATGCCTTCAATGATCCGATGATGCCATGCACATGTCCCTCAACGCCTTCACCCATGTGAACATGGCATAATGGCATGGCACGATGTGATTGGTGGTATGGTACAACAGTGTAGGAATACGTCCCTTTACTGATGCAGGGTGTTAACTGGCATGCTGGTACTCCCCCCCCCCCGGAATCAACCCCATGGCCCAGGAAGCAGACAGGTTGCATATGCATGTGATCACCTCCCCCACCCATATGTTCACCATGGCCCTGTGGTCAGACTTACCCAGCAGCCAGGCACGTCATGCAAGGGATTGGTGGCTGCCTGTGGGGTACCACTACCTGCACTGGTGGTATTTGCTGGGCCTATCTCACCGTCCTCCTCCTGTGTCTCCTTTGTAGTCCCTGGTGTACTGCCTGCTCATTGAGTAGCAGTGCAGGCATGACCTCCAGGCCCTGTATGGCAACAGCAGGTGGAATTATTTTGGTCTTTGAAAGGGTTTGATGTGTGGGTGTGGACCTTTTGTGCTGGGCCAGACTCCATTGCCTACACCTGTGCTGATTGTTTGCACCTGTGGCAGGCAGATTGCCTGTCCCACGAGGCCAGTGTTAACAGCATCATGTTGACCCTTCGTACCGGCATCTGGATGCTGGTATATGCGTATCCGTGCAACTCGTAATGTCCTCTTCCTAGCGGCATGTCGGTGTTACTGGCACGGCGTCCGCGCGCAGTCCGGTACAGTGGTGCGCAGTTGCAGTGGGTCCCTGTCAATGCCGGTGAGACCGGCATTGCAGGTTGTGATGGCCCGGTCTGGTAAATGATGCCGGTAATGCCTTACTGGTATCGTTATTACCAGACCACCAACCTTGTAATGAGGCCCAATGTCCTGGATCCCATTTTGTACACCAGTCAGAAGACATTTCCTAGAGAACAGTCTTATGCCACTGTTGAACTGGGAGCCCTGGCCATAAAGTGGGGAATCGGAAATCTATGATATTATTTGACAGGAAGAATGTTCCAGCTCACGACCGATCACTCCCTTCTAACCTGGATGAATCTGAGGAAATACTCCAATGCATGAGTCATGCCATGGTTTTTAGATCTCTAGCCCTTTTGTTTCTCGGTGGAACATCGAAAAGGAAAAGAGCAAAGCAATGTGGATTTTCAGAGTCGTTTCCTGCTTCCCAATCAAGGGGAAGCCTCCTATTGAATCGGAGGGGTAAGTGACGAATATGGACAATTCGCCTCTTCTCCCCAGAGGGCACCCACTTCCTGTGAGGCTGGAGAGATGAGCCTGCTCCGCAAGACCGTCCCTAGGGGTGTGGGCAAGTGGGACCTCACTGGGATTGACTGCCCTCTCGGGTACAAGGTCTCCCAGTCTGAAATACATTGGGCCTCATTACGAGCATGCCGGTCCGGTAACAATGGTGCTGTTGTTACCGGACTGGCACACTCTGAGTCTGCGTGCGGCTGCCATCCCGCCCCCCCCAGGTCTGACCTTGTGGGCAGAACAGCAGCCTCTCACAGACTTTCAGAGAGGCACTGGCATCGTTATTTACGGTGCCGGTGCCATGTTCCCCATTCCCCTTGAGTCCTATGGGACTCAAATGTGAAAGGAAAATACTATTTTTCTAGCACCTGACTTCCCGGACCGGTGGGGTTAGAATCCCCCACTGTTACCGGCAAGCCAGGCTACTGAAAAATTCACGAGTCTGGCTGCAGCCTGCTGGTTTTGCTGGCACAGCTACCGCCGGACTCGTAATGAGGCCCATTGTCTTCTTACAATGGGCCTCATTATGAAACCGGCGGCAGCTGTGCCGGTAAAACCGGCACAGCTGCCGCCGGTATCATTTTTTTTCCAGCGCACGCAAATGGGCACTTACCGGGTCATTACGGCCCGCCAGACCTGGTAATTGCCCATTCACGGGCGCTGGAACCAAATGCTGCTCATTCCCATTTGAGCTCCATAGGGCTCTATTGGAATGTGGAGGTCGGATGCACCGGCACCATTCGAGAATGGTGCAGGTGCATCCGACATGCTCTGCTGGCGGGTGCCGGTACGCCCGCTCGGTCAGACCTGGTGGGCGGGAAGACACCCGCCAGCAGAACTCGTAGTTTGCCAGTCCAGTATCAACAGTACCAGCAAGCTTACTGGTACCGTTGTTACCGGACCGGCAAACTTATAATGAGGCCCAATGTGTATTGACTCCAACAACCAGTGGCATTTCTTTCATCTCTTGGGCTTCGGGTAATGCTGGATTTCATCTGAGCGCCATAGTCAAAGACGAAGGACACACCCTTTCTGTTCATGATGATGTATATAAACCCAGAAGGAACTGTGAATGGAAAGGAAACACCTACGCAGGGAGGAGAGTGATTCCTACACAGAGGCAAGCCTCTGGAGATAGGATTGTCAAAAGAGAAATTATATTGTGCCTCCTATTGCAATAAATCTATGTATATTGGCCTACGCCAAGCTGCTCGAAGGTCGCTTGCGAAAGAATCCGTGTTGCAAGGTCCTGACCTTAAAATCAATGTAAGTCACCATTTTAGGTCAATCCGCCATTTTAGGATTCACTTTGTAAAGTCACCCTGTGAGTTAAAATGGTGGACGATGTCATTCCAAAATGCATCATGGCCGTCTTGACCTCTGTACATAGCTAATATGTAACTTGCCTGCAGGCCACTTGTTGAGGTCGTGAACTGAGACCTTGTCCTTCGTTGACTTGTGTGTAAGGGATTACTCGTGTAAAGAAACTAATCCACGAGTATACTATAAAAACAATGTATTCAAATACTGAACATAGAACACTGTGTTTAACCACATTGTATTAATGTTTAAGAAGACTAACATGGAAAATCCCAGAATACACAGTTGCTGTATAGGCTTGTTGATACATGTATTAAAAGCAAACCAGTTATATGCGGTTGTTCGAGACTTGGCATGAACCCTAGATCGGTGATGTATTAAGTGGAATATTAACCCGAAGTGGGGCTGGACATTGTGCTCACAAAGTGTATAAAAAGCCAATGCATTCTAATGTACAGCGTCTCTCACTGAACACACTGAACCACGCTGGAGTTCGTTGTGTTGTAATGAGGGCCGATAGCTATCTGATTTTGCTCTGTTTTTGTAACTGGATTCAGTATAAAATAAAGTACTTTGTATGTTCCTTTGTAACCCGTGTTCGGTGTATTTCCTTTTGGGGTACTCAGCCTCGATATTTTGATTTTTGTTTTCACAGTTGGCGCCCGAATAGGCACCCTCAAGATTGATGTCGGATTGTTGAAGGTTGACACACGCTATTGGACCGGGATTGGACGGTGTGACAAAACGGGGCCCCTCTGAACGAGACGCGACACCTCAGCAGTGCTGCACGACCCGATCCCTGGACGATTAGCTTGTGGTCCGAGACGGCATCTTGACGAGGGTCCACTTATCGAGGCTGGCAGATTTGCCGAAATCACCATACACGAGGTAAGATTAGTTAGGTAAGATTCTTTGAAATCCGATCGGATCTCCTTAGGTTTGTTGAGGTGAGTCGTGACCCGACTCTTAATTCAGCCCTGAAAATTTGAATTTGGTACATTGTATCTGCAGACACAATTATTGACCATGTAACACCAATAATTTGATATGCCTGGGAAATTGTCTACCTGCTTCAGGGCGTTGTTCCGCAGCGATAGACAGTCTTTGGAATTTAGCCATCCAGCACCACAGGAGGGGTCACCGGCATGTACTACGTACTGTAAGCATGGCATTGGAAGTATAGTATTTAATGACATTTGGCACAGACAAACCAGACATGCCTCTGAACTTCAGTGGCCAATCAATGGTAGTTTTGAAATCCCTTGTATTGAGTATTTAGAGTCAATTCTATTAAAGAAAAAGGCTAGACCTGCAGCATTTGATGTTTTGCAGAATTGGAAAAAAGAAGCGTTACAGCAACTTAAAAGTAGAAAAAAGCATGCGCGCCGTCATAAGACGAACGCCGAAAAAGCATTATTGTATGACCAAGATAAGCATTCTGAATCGACTAGGAATATGGATAGGGCTTTCTCACTTGGAATTCAAAAAATATATCCTTCCAAAGTCCTCCATGCTTCCGATGAATTTATAGATAAATTGCTAAATGAACGAAGGCCTGGTGCCTCTGCGCCACCTCCGTATGTTCCTCTTTCTGCTACTTTGCCTCTTCCTCCTGTTATTCCTGCTCTACCTGCTGTTGTTCCCATTGTTCCTGCTCCTCCTAATGTTCCCCTTCCTCCAGCTCCTCCAGCTCCTGCACCTCTTCTTATCGCACCAGTTACAGTACCTCCATTGAATTTGCCTGCTCCCTCTCTTCCAAGTGGTCCTGAGCCGCTTGTAATTGATCGAGGTGCAGGGTCAAAGGTTGTCACTCGCAATACTGTACTACCGGAGAAGAAACGTGAGTTAATTGCATAGGCTAAGTATTGAATGGAGAAGGATGATCAAGCTAATGTTTTTGCCACACTTTGTAATATGGATAATTTTCCTGAGAAAAATGTTTTTATTGAAGGTTTAGGGATTCAGTTATGTGTAATGTGGGGAAAGTTAAATAATACAGATCTCCCGCAAGGGTTAAGGGATCTAAATACTTTAGCGTTTTCTAGAGACACTGTGGAGAAACTAAATGAGCATGTCAAGAGGTTATTTGGGTATAGAAAGGAATTAGAAAAGCTGCAGAATGAGGATGACAAGGAGGAAAGTATGTATGTACAGAAACGGTTCCTTCCTTGTCGTAAATCGATATCTGAGGAAGCACGAATTTGTACGAAGAACACGCTTAGATGGATTTCGGATATGTCGATAACTCCAGTTGAAGTATATGACACATATAGTCAGCATACGCCAGAAATGCAGAGGAAAGTGATACAGGTAATGATAGAGTACCTACAGGAAGATTGTGTAAAAAGAAAGATTAGTTGTCCCACAGAGTTATTGAGTATTTACAAGAGAGCTTTTTCACTTAACACTTTTTCGACTGCTTTAGCGCTCGGTTTAGCTCTGTTGCTTAGTAAGCGTTCGGAGTCACCTACTTCTCAGTTGCCTATGAGAGAGGTTCCTCAGACATTTGTCCCGAAGGTTGTAGTTGCGGCCGATGCTGCACAGGGTATAGTTGCTGTGAACATTCCTGCACATTATGTATCACAGTTTGTTCACGTCCCGTTCTCAAGACAGGAAGTGAATACTATTAGGCAATCTATTCCTGATATTAGGAAAAATGCGACAGGATTCTACAAAGAAATAGAGTCAGTCTTGTAATCCTCAGTATTCACCTTAGGCGATATCGATTTGTTATTCCCTGTACTCCTGCCCGTAGATTTGTGGAAGCAAGTTAGAACTATAGACGACGTGCCAGGGTTGGGAGATACATGGGTAAATATAACTAGACTCGATGGAGAAAGCTGGTGAAAGACCTCTACAGGTGATATTAACTTTGCCTGATAGAATCATTGCTAAATTGAAAACCATAATTCCAGAGAAAAGAATTATATGGGACAAACTTATGGCCTGTGTCCAAGGAAAGTCTGAGGGTGCTACCGAGTTCTTTAATCAGTTTGAACAGGTATTCTCGGATTTCAGTGGACAAAACCTAGGCACAGAGTCTGGAAAAAGGTTATTTGTGGACAAATGTGTGCGTGGATTGCTGCCTGGCTTCCAGGCACAAATTATGTTTGTTTGTTTGTTTGTTTGTTTGATTGTTTGTTTGTTTAGTATGTATTGTGCGCACCGGACCCTGGAGTATAAGGGCGCAAGGTAAGAAAATGTACAGCTTGAGGCACAGTTGCAGGTTACAGATTACAGGTCATCGGTTACAAGTCATTAGTTACAGGCATGTAGGAGCAAGTCATTGGTTACAGGCATCTAGGAGCAAGTTCATACATTCATTTAACATTTGTTGTCGTCAACCAGTTGATCACATTTTGCCTGAATTTGGCAAAAGATTGTTCTAGCCTCACAGTGATAGGTAGTTCATTCCACAATTGAGCGGCTTTCACTGGGAAACTGGTTCCGCCTATGGTGGCAAGTTTAAATCGGGGTACTTGGAGACGATTGGTGTTGGCTAGTCTTGTTTGTCTAGTGGAGTGAGTTCTGGTAACTCTGTCCTTTAAGTATTGTGGAGCTTTATTGTGGAGTGATTTGTATGTAAGGGATGCAGTTTTGAGTCTGATTTTCTCGTAGGTGGAGAGCCATTTATGTTTCCTTCTTGTTTCTGAGATGTGTTCCCTCTTGGGGATGTTCAATGCAGCTCGGAGGGCATTGTTTTGCTGTATCTGAATTTTGTTAATGGTAGATTTAGTGGCTTCTATGTACAATGCGTTACAGTAATCTAGTTTGGAGATGATTAGGGCTCTGGCTAATGTTAGACAACTATGCTGGGATAAGAATTGTTTTCCTGCTCTTATTAATTTACATGTGTAAGCAGTTGATGATGCTAGGGAGTTTACCTGTTTGGAGAATGATAGGGTGGAGTCAAGGTACATACCTAACGTTTTTACTTCTTTGGCTACTTGTATACAGTTCTCATCAATTATAAAGGAGGAATAGTTTGTACTTAGTTTATTAATGAGGGCAGCCGTACCTAGGATGAGGAGCTCAGTTTTATCATCGTTCAGGCATAAACCATGGGTTGCCATCCATGCCTGAACGATGCTGTAGATTTTGTTCACCATTGCTAGGTCCCTTTCGTAATCCCCCGTGAGAGGGAGGAGGATCTGGGTATCGTCGGCGTAGTTGGTATATGTGATACCCAGATGGTCCAAGTCATCAAACAGGGGCTTAGTAAAAATGTTATATAGCGTTGGTGAAACGCAAGATCCCTGTGGCACGCCGCAGGTGATAGGGATGGGGTCAGCAGCTGCTATAGGGGGGAAGACCCTCATAGTACGGTCGTTAAGGAATGATTGGATCCATACTGTAGCCTCAGTGGAGAAGTGTGCTGCTGTATCGAGGTGATTGCACAAGACTTTATGATCCACTAAGTCGAATGCGGCCGATAGGTCTAATAGCAGGAGAATTGCTGGCTTTCCAGAATCTCGTATTTTATCTATTTGGGCTTTTAGGTCGATTAGTGCAGTTTCTGTGCTGTGCAGTGGGCGAAAGCCGGATTGACGGGAGCCTAGTAGTTGATTTTGTTCCAAGAAGTTCTGGATTTGGATGTATGCCAACCTATCCAGAATCTTCAGGAGGAACGGTGCAGTGGTAATCAGTCTATAATTAGTGGGTATGGCTGGGTCTAATGTTGCCTTTTTAAGGAGTGGGAGCACCCAGGACTCTTTTAGGTTACTCGGGATAGTGCCCGTAGTAAAGGAGGCATTAATCAGTTTTCTGATGAACGGTGCTAGGTCTCGTGCAGCATCTTTGATGAGTTGTGCTGGGCAAAGGTCTCCTTTGCAGTTGGATGGTTTTAGGCCGCGTATTACTTTCTCCACCTTTAATATAGAGACTTTGGAGAAGTGGAATTGGGTGGTGGGTTTGGGGTTGGAAGGAGTCCTGGTGGAGGGTAATGTGGCAGAGGCTAAGGTCTCTCATTTTAGTTCTATTTTCTTTTGAAGGTTTAAGACTTTGTTGGATAATGCATGCTGGATTTCAGAGCACCATTTTTTATCTTTGAGGCAATTGTCTTATGGCGTTATTGGATTTTCTGAGAGCGCTTGACAGGCGAAATCACAATCAGAAGTACTGCACCTGGCTCAGTACTACGAGAACCGTGTCAATAATGAAAAAGATAGAGTTGAAAAACAAAAAGGTGATTTGAAAACTAAAATGCTATTGCAGCAAATTGTTAGAGGCCCCAGAGCATCTGGGACTGCATGCACTTAAGCAGGAGTGTGTATATTCAACTGGGGTTAACCCACAGTCATCTTCCAGCTTCCATCCCCCTTTTCAAAGGCCAAAGGGGATTGTTCCAAGCCGTAGTAACAGGGCATAACACTCCTGCCTCTACATACCCTTTAATGATGTCTGAAATTTCTTTATGCCCCGTGGGAATGCGATATTGCTTCATCGCTTGTTTGCCAAAGGCACGTGCACTGGAAGGGAACCTGGAGAGGTTCTGAGAAAAACCCTTGTTTTCCCAAGGAAGAGGGAACCACATGGAGGATATTTTCTTTTGACCAACAAAGTCTGCAAGAAAGTTATGAACTGTTTTATCATATTGATGGACTTGAAACTAACACCAAGCCATCCAAGTGATTGGGCCAGGCAGAAGCCGAAGCTAGAGGCCATTTCTCCAGCAACTCTTTTTTCTTAAGTTTTCCAAAGTGGTAGGACCAGATTAGTTAGATAGGATTTCAGACTTAGGACTGTTGACAAATACCATTAGTTTTAGTTTCTAGATAGGGAACTTCACTCATAGAGATAGGGCAAGCTAGGAGTTTCTTTTACTTTTAATAAAGACTCTTAAACCATGTCAGTCATTGGTCCGAGTCCTTCTTCTGGTTCACCATATATGGTGTCAGCAGTCAGATGTCGGCCAGCTGCTACAAACTGGGGCCCCTATTATTCACAAAACTAAACGAGAAGACCAGAGCCCCTTCTCTAGCAACTCCTTAATGCGTTGGGATTGATGTGTATGGTGCCGGCACTATTTCGATTCCGCCCCAGGGAAGACGATTGATACCAAAGGGCCTCAGTCCTTTCGCTCCACCAGGAACCTACATTAGACTAACAACCAAGTCTGGGCTCGCCTGGCGACATTCTTTACAGGTTGCAGTGAGTGTGGTAGATCCCAACTATAGAGGAGAGGTGAGGGTGATCTTCCATAATCATGGGACTTCCACCTATCTAGTTAAGGAAGGGGAGGTTACGATGCAAGGGATTCTTGAAAAAGCCCTCACCCCAGTACCCCAAGAGATAAACACTCTGCTAGGATCCAAGAGAGGGAACTGAGAGAACGCCAAAAGAGCGGGAAGAAGCCCAGAACTTTACTTTGGAAAACTAGGCTTTTGTTGCTGACATCCCTATACATTATATAGATTTAGTTGTGAGTGCAAGTGTAGGGTTTGGACACAGACAGTCTTTTTTTATTGGAAGTTACTTACTTTGACTATCCTTAGTTTTCTTTAGGTAGGGAAATCCCACCTTAGCATAAGGCAAGTTAGGCCTTACTCCACACTGACATTAAAAGTAAATAAGACTTTTAGCAGAAAGTTGAATCTGGTGCCTGGGTCTTACTTCATGATGCCTTCATAGTACCCCAAAGTATTTCGCCTGAGGAACAGCGTGAGTCAGCAGATACTTAAACATATACATCCCTTCCCGACAAGCCTCGAGCTCCCAAAAAAAATCCTTACCAACCAAGGCACTACTTTTATGTCACAAATCATGAAAGACGTAATAGAGGTGCTACATATCAAGACCTTACGTCCTGCTGTGTACCACACATAAACAGATAGCCTGGTGGAAAGGTTTAATCAAACACTAAAAAGAATTGTACACAAATTAGTAGAGGCTATGGTAGGAATTGGGATGTTATGATTCCCGGTGAGGTCTTTGCAGTAAGAAAAACGTAGGCATCTCTAGGGTATTCCTCTTTTGAAGTGTTATATGAGTGAGAACTTCAAGGTGTGCTGGATATGCTAATAGAGACCTGGGCCATCCTACCCATTTCCCAAAGAGCTCAGAAGCTAAAATCTCATATGGCTGCTGTTAGGGAAATTGTAAAACAACAGCTAAGACAGACAAGTGCTAGCCCAATCTTTCTCCACTGGGAAATCTGTCTTAGTTCTGCTTCTCAGATCTGAGAACAAAATTATCCTGAAATGGTACGCTCCATATAAAATTTGTGAGAAAAGGGGTCCCTTAAATTATGTAATGGCATAACCTGATAGCTGCCAGAAAACACAAATGTATCATGTCAACTTGTTGAAAGAATGGAAGGGTGACCCGGTAGAGGAAAATATTGTAACCATGGCCACCCTCCTCACAGACCAAGACCCCGAACACCAGTTGGTCCCTCGACATTTACTAACCTCCCAACAAGATCTGCATGATCTCCAAGACCAATTCCCAGAGGTCTTCTCGGAACAACCCAGGAGAGTATAGAATTATTTTTTATTATATCATGACCCCAGCCAGGCAAATGGCAAATATAAAACCATACTAGACCCCTGAGGCAAGAAAGAAGAGAATTGAGACAGAGCTCCACAAAATGCTGAAGGCTAACATCATTGAGCCCTCATAGAGCCTGTGGTCCTCCCCATAATGCTAGTGGCAAAACTGGACAAGAGTTGGAGGTTCTGCATTGATTTCAGAAAGTGGAACTTTTTTCTTCGTTTGATATCTACCCCATGCCACACATTGACAAAATCATTGAGAAGTTAGGGTCGTTCAAACACATTTTTGCCTTAAACTTAACTAAAGGATACTGGTAAATACCCCTAGTCCCCCCTCCCCCAACCAGGGAAAAAATAAAATACTTTTTCCACCCTGAAGGGACTCTTCCAGTTCAAAGTATTCCCCTTTGGTTTACATAGGGCTCCTGCCACCTTCCAGATGTTAATGTACAAAATTCTATGCCACTTCCCTAGCTTCAAAGTAACACCTGGCCTGAACACATGCACCATCGCTATGTGATCTCAACAGCTCTCAGGAGAGCTGGTTTAACAGCTAACCAGACAAAGTGTCATCTGGCCCAGATGGCTGTGAGGTGCCTGGGCTACTTCCTGGAAAACTAACTGATTAAACCTCAGGTGGAGAAAATGAAAGTGGTAAAAGAAACACCTGTGCCGAAAACCAAAAGAGACCTTCATGTTTTCCTCGGATTGACTGCCTACTACAGATGGCTGATACCAAACTATTCCACCATTGCCTGCCAATCTAACTGACAAGGTGAAGAATTCCCATCCCCAAAAGCCTGTCTGGGGAAATGAGGACCAACAAAGCTTTGACGGTCTGAAACAAACCTTGTGTCAGGAACCGATTTAAAAATGCCTGATTTCAATCGGGAATTCCTCCTACAGGCCGATGCCTCCAAGATCGAATTGGGAGCTATGCTATCACAAGAACACAATGGGCCTCATCACGAGTCTGGCGGTAAGAAACAGCAATTTCTGGCATGCCGGTACTAACCTGTCCGTGTGGCTCTGTCCCCGTAAACCACAGTTGATTACGAGTTTGCGTGCAAACGCGTACCGGCATGCCGGTAATGTCCGTAAACCCCCCGATTGCGGCATCAACAAACACTCTGATACCTCCTCTGCCATTGATGTCCCCCTTAATACCGGCACCGTTATTACTGTTACCGGAAGTAACGTCATTGTGCCAGAACGGGAAATGTGCCAGCGGCCATCTTGGAAAACACAATCCATTGCAATCCTCTGCTGACAGGACCTGTGCACAAAACTCTGTACCCTTTCTGAAAGCAAATGTCGAAGGCAACCAGAAAAGGCACTCCTCGCCTGCGGAAACCCCTCTTCAGTGATGACGAACTGAAGAAGCTGGCAGACACACTTGCCAAGCATGCAGACGTAGTGTTTTGTGCGGACCTGCGGTGTGCAGTGCAATTGAGACAGAAAGAAATATGGGAGGAGGTATGCAGGAAGGTCACGGCAGTGGGAACTACCCCACAGAGTGTGAACGACTGTAGAAAGCGATGGGATGACCTGTGCCTGCGAGTCAGGAACATACAATCTGCCAACCGCATCCAGGGGCAGGCAACAGGGGGCGGTCCTAGCTCCCCCATCAAGTTGGCAAGGTGGGAGGAAACATGTAGCTCCATCATGGATATGGAGTCGACAGAAGGAATCGGACATGCAGAGTATGGAGTCCCATCATCGGATGATGACGGTGAGTGACCCTTTGCGCACTACCGAAGTCCCCACACACCACTGACATCCCAAGTGCAAAGTTGTCCACCAAATGTGATGTAGATGATAGCAAATACATGGCCCATCACCCATACTTACGCACATCCCTAACCCAAACCCCACATCCCTGCCACAAAAACACACCTCCAACATATGCATGCACAAACACACACACATCCCTGTCGAGATGCCGGCCTCACCACTGTCACATCAAGATGCATGCTGCATGCCGCTCCAATACCGAATACACACCCGATACACAACCTAACAGCACATGGCACAAAGCACGCAAGCCACAGCACAACTGTAGGCCACACAACAGACACCATGGACATCATGGAAGCACCAGAGGGATGCCAATACAATCCCCCCCCCAATCCTGCAGGCACCATGTCCGCCTCTCCATACCAGCACACAACAAAGCACATGACCCAAACTGTACTTACATCGATGCATGTAGGATACAAGTTCTACCATGACTGATGCCCTGCCTCTCCATCCCCCACAGGCACAAATTCAGACAGCAACGGCGATTACGCCACGGCACAAGCAAGAACACTTGTACGAAAGGCCAGGGGTGAGGATGATGCCACCAGGCCATCAACATCCAGGGGTGTAACGAAAACCAAAGGCACAGCCAAAGCACACACCAGTGCCCAACAGGGTGCACAGCCCCTACCACAGGATGAGCAGCCACCTACACCTGTCACCCAGGAGCACCAGGGCGGAGGCACCCGTGCCAGCAAGGCAGACCTGCCGGAAGATGCTGCGGCCAGGAAGGTCGCCCCATGCAAATATCGGGCAACCAGGAGACACCTCTTGCTGGGGATGAGCCAGCATCAGTGGCAAGTGATATGGATGGCACACATTCAGCAGCCACTAGTTCCGTGGGCGAGGTGGCAGCATCGGCTCAACACAGTGCTGAGGAGGATGAGGGGCCTGAGGATGATCCAAATGAAGGAGGAGGCATGTTGGGGGATGGGCAACACACTCCCAGCATTCAGGACACACCACAGGGCACCCCTGTTCAAGTGTCCGAAGGCCACCGCAGCGAGCAGGAGATGTGTACACAAGAGTACAGCCTTGTCGTGAGCATATCACCACCGGCCATGCAACCATCAGGGACATAGAGGGACGGTTGTCCCGCCTGGAGGGGAGAGAGCAATCAATGCACGACATGATTAAACAGTGTTTGGCTGATGGGGCTGCAACGCATAGGGCAAATAGGGACAACACAGTGGCTATCATCCATGCAGTCAACTGTGTAGCAATGCAGGTCCATGAGGGCCTCATATCCGTTGCACAGACCCTTGATTGCATGGACAACAACATGGGCCACCGCCGTCCTGCCACTTCCGAATCACAGCCAGCAACATCAACGAGCACTACGGCTGCAAGCTCCACACAAACGAGCCCTGTGCGCAGGTCCCTGCGCAGCATGCACCGTCCGGAGATGCAACCCCCTCCATCAAAAAGGGGGCGAAAATAGCAGGAGACCCTGGGACGTGTTGCCTGGCAGTCCTGTTGTACTCATATTGAGCTGTGGGTGTGTAGGGGTTTTGGAGGGTGTGGGGGGGTGTGTCTGAGGGTGTTTGGGGGTGGGTATATGCTAACGTACTGCGGGTGGAGGGTTCATTCATGTAAATAGTTACATCATGTCAATAAACCTTTTTTGTCCAAAATAAATCACATGACTGGACATTGCTTCTTGAGTGTGTGTATATTAATTGTACAACAATGTCCAGTGCCCAGAGTCCCCCAATCCCAGTGCCCAGAGTTCCACATTTCAAGCACCCTCTGCATCCCAGTGCATCAGAAATAATGGGCAATCAATGATTGGCGTACAGCACGTCCCTCATGTGCATCGCGATGTGGCCGATGGGCAGCACTTCTTCTTCTTCATCTTCATCCTCACCTGGTGGTGTCTGGTCCATGTCAGGTGGCAGTGGTACGTTGCGCTGGATACACATGTTGTGCAGCATGGCAAATACCAATATGATCTTTCTCAGGCCCGTAAATGAGTGCGCAACCCGACCTGCTGAGGTAGCGAAACCGTGGCTTCAACAGGCCAAAGGTCTGCTCAATCACCACACAAGTGCATGTATGAGCACGATTGTAGTCCTCCTCGTGCCTGTCCTCTGGATTCCTGACAGGGGTGAGGAGCCATGACTTCAGGGGTTAGCCAGCATCACCTGCATGGGAGCACGGAAATGTATGCGTGAGAGTATTTCTCCCATTCCATTTGGGCACATCCTGTACATTGTTCATGTTCATATGCACTAGATTTACTATGGCAGCTATTGCCATCACACCTGTGCACATGTCAGGCCTGTGAACTACGCGGCAAGACATGGTGGGGGGCATGTGTGACATACACAATTTAGGGGCCTTGACATGAGATACACCACTCACCCAGATGGTGTGTGGAGGTCCATGTTGTACTCACATGTGAGGGGTATGTGGTAGGGGATGAAACCAAATGCATGTTGGCCACTGTATGATGCTTTTGCCTGATGTCCAACATGATACATGTGGATTTGACCATCATGCCTTCAATGATCCGATGATGCCATGCACATGTCCCTCAACGCCTTCACCCATGTGAACATGGCATAATGGCATGGCACAATGTGATTGGTGGTATGGTCCAACAGTGTAGGAATACGTCCCTTTACTGATGCAGGGTGTTAACTGGCATGCTGGTACTCCCCCCCCCGGAATCAACCCCATGGCCCAGGAAGCAGACAGGTTGCATATGCATGTGATCACCTCCCCCACCCATATGTTCACCATGGCCCTGTGGTCAGACTTACCCAGCAGCCAGGCACGTCATGCAAGGGATTGGTGGCTGCCTGTGGGGTACCACTACCTGCACTGGTGGTATTTGCTGGGCCTATCTCACCGTCCTCCTCCTGTGTCTCCTTTGTAGTCCCTGGTGTACTGCCTGCTCATTGAGTAGCAGTGCAGGCATGACCTCCAGGCCCTGTATGGCAACAGCAGGTGGAATTATTTTGTTCTTGGAAAGGGTGTGATGTGTGGGTGTGGACCTTTTGTGCTGGGCCAGACTCCATTGCCTACACCTGTGCTGATTGTTTGCACCTGTGGCAGGCAGATTGCCTGTCCCACGAGGCCAGTGTTAACAGCATCATGTTGACCCTTCGTACCGGCATCTGGATGCTGGTATATGCGTATCCGTGCAACTCGTAATGTCCTCTTCCTAGCGGCATGTCGGTGTTACTGGCACGGCGTCCGCGCGCAGTCCGGTACAGTGGTGCGCAGTTGCAGTGGGTCCCTGTCAATGCCGGTGAGACCGGCATTGCAGGTTGTGATGGCCCGGTCTGGTAAATGATGCCGGTAATGCCTTACTGGTATCGTTATTACCAGACCACCAACCTTATAATGAGGCCCAATGTCCTGGATCCCATTTTGTACACCAGTCAGAAGACATTTCCTAGAGAACAGTCTTATGCCACTGTTGAACTGGGAGCCCTGGCCATAAAGTGGGGAATCGTAAATCTATGATATTATTTGACAGGAAGAATGTTCCAGCTCATGACCGATCACTCCCTTCTAACCTGGATGAATCTGAGGAAATACTCCAATGCATGAGTCATGCCATGGTTTTTAGATCTCTAGCCCTTTTGTTTCTCGGTGGAACATCGAAAAGGAAAAGAGCAAAGCAATGTGGATTTTCAGAGTCGTTTCCTGCTTCCCAATCAAGGGGAAGCCTCCTATTGAATCTGAGGGGTAAGTGACGAATATGGACAATTCGCCTCTTCTCCCCAGAGGGCACCCACTTCCTGTGAGGCTGGAGAGATGAGCCTGCTCCGCAAGACCCTCCCTAGGGGTGTGGGCAAGTGGGACCTCACTGGGATTGACTTCCCTCTCGGGTACAAGGTCTCCCAGTCTGAAATACATTGGGCCTCATTACGAGCATGCCGGTCCGGTAACAATGGTGCTGTTGTTACCGGACTGGCACACTCTGAGTCTGCGTGCGGCTGCCATCCCGCCCCCCCAGGTCTGACCTTGTGGGTAGAACAGCAGCCTCTCACAGACTTTCAGAGAGGCACTGGCATCGTTATTTACGGTGCCGGTGCCTCCATGTTCCCCATTCCCATTGAGTCCTATGGGACTCAAATGTGAATGGAAAATACTATTTTTCCAGCACCTGACTTCCCGGACCGGTGGGGTTAGAATCCCCCACTGTTACCGGCAAGCCAGGCTACTGAAAAAATCACGAGTCTGGCGGCAGCCTGCTGGTTTTGCTGGCACGGCTACCGCCGGTTTCATAATGAGGCCCATTGTCTTCTTACAATGGGCCTCATTATGAAACCGGCGGTAGCCGTGCGGGTAAAACCGGCACAGCTGCCGCCGGTATCGTTTTTTTTCCAGCGCACGCAAATGGGCACTTACCGGGTCATTACGGCCCGCCAGACCTGGTAATTGCCCATTCACGGGCGCCGGAACCAAATGTTGCTCATTCCCATTTGAGCTCCATAGGGCTCTATTGGAATGTGGAGGTCGGATGCACCGGCACCATTCGAGAATAGTGCAGGTGCATCCGACATGCTCTGCTGGCGGGTGCCGGTACGCCCGCTCGGTCAGACCTGGCGGGCGGGAAGACACCCGCCAGCAGAACTCGTAGTTTGCCAGTCCAGTATCAACAGTACCAGCAAGCTTACTGGTACCGTTGTTACCGGACCGGCAAACTTATAATGAGGCCCAATGTGTATTGACTCCAACAACCAGTGGCATTTCTTTCATCTCTTGGGCTTCGGGTAATGCTGGATTTCATCTGAGCGCCATAGTCAAAGACGAAGGACACACCCTTTCTGTTCATGATGATGTATATAAACCCAGAAGGAACTGTGAATGGAAAGGAAACACCTACGCAGGGAGGAGAGTGATTCCTACACAGAGGCAAGCCTCTGGAGATAGGATTGTCAAAAGAGAAATTATATCGTGCCTCCTATTGCAATAAATATATGTATATTGGCCTACGCCAAGCTGCTCGAAGTTCGCTTGCGAAAGAATCCGTGTTGCAAGGTCCTGACCTTAAAATCAATGTAAGTCACCATTTTAGGTCAATCCGCCATTTTAGGATTCACTTTGTAAAGTCACCCTGTGAGTTAAAATGGTGGACGATGTCATTCCAAAATGCATCATGGCCGTCTTGACCTCTGTACATAGCTAATATGTAACTTGCCTGCAGGCCACTTGTTGAGGTCGTGAACTGAGACCTTGTCCTTCGTTGACTTGTGTGTAAGGGATTACTCGTGTAAAGAAACTAATCCACGAGTATACTATAAAAACAATGTATTCAAATACTGAACATAGAACACTGTGTTTAACCACATTGTATTAATGTTTAAGAAGACTAACATGGAAAATCCCATAATACACAGTTGCTGTATAGGCTTGTTGATACATGTATTAAAAGCGAACCAGTTATATGCGGTTGTTCGAGACTTGGCATGGACCCTAGATCGGTGATGTATTAAGTGGAATATTAACCTGAAGTGGGGCTGGAAATTGTGCTCACAAAGTGTATAAAAAGGCAATGCATTCTAATGTACAGCGTCTCTCACTGAACACACTGAACCACGCTGGAGTTCGTTGTGTTGTACTGAGGGCCGATAGCTATCTGATTTTGCTCTGTTTTTGTAACTGGATTCAGTATAAAATAAAGTACTTTGTATGTTCCTTTGTAACCCCTGTTCGGTGTATTTCCTTTTGGGGTACTCAGCCTCGATATTTTGATTTTTGTTTTCACAGTTGGCGCCCGAATAGGCACCCTCAAGATTGATGTCGGATTGTTGAAGGTTGACACACGCTATTCGACCGGGATTGGACGGTGTGACAAAACGGGGCCCCTCTGAACGAGACGCGACACCTCAGCAGCGCTGCACGACCCGATCCCTGGACGATTAGCATGTGGTCCGAGACGGCATCTTGACGAGGGTCCACTTATCGAGGCTGGCATATTTGCCGAAATCACCATACACAAGGTAAGATTAGTTAGGTAAGATTCTTTGAAATCCGATCGGATCTCCTTAGGTTTGTTGAGGTGAGTCGTGACCCGACTCTTAATTCAGCCCTGAAAATTTGAATTTGGTACATTGTATCTGCAGACACAATTATTGACCATGTAACACCAATAATTTGATATGCCTGGGAAATTGTCTAACTGCTTCAGGGCGTTGTTCCGCAGCGATAGACAATCTTTGGAATTTAGCCATCCAGCACCACAGGAGGGGTCACCGGCATGTACTATGTACTGTAAGCATGGCATTGGAAGTATAGTATTTAATGACATTTGGCACAGACAAACCAGACATGCCTCTGAACGTCAGTGGCCAATCAATGGTAGTTTTGAAATCCCTTGTATTAAGTATTTAGAGTCAATTCTATTAAAGAAAAAGGCTAGACCTGCAGCATTTGATGTTTTGCAGAATTGGAAAAAAGAAGCGTTACAGCAACTTAAAAGTAGAAAAAAGCATGCGCGCCGTCATAAGACGAACGCCGAAAAAGCATTATTGTATGACCAAGAAAAGCATTCTGAATCTACTAGGAATATGGATAGGGCTTTCTCACTTGGAATTCAAAAAATATATCCTTCCAAAGTCCTCCATGCTTCCGATAAATTTATAGATAAATTGCTAAATGAACGAAGGCCTGGTGCCTCTGCGCCACCTCCGTATGTTCCTCTTCCTGCTACTTTGCCTCTTCCGCCTGTTATTCCTGCTCTACCTGCTGTTGTTCCCATTGTTCCTGCTCCTCCTAATGTTCCCCTTCCTCCAGCTCCTCCAGCTCCTGCACCTCTTCTTATCGCACCAGTTACAGTACCTCCATTGAATTTGCCTGCTCCCTCTCTTCCAAGTGGTCCTGAGCCGCTTGTAATTGATCGAGGTGCAGGGTCAAAGGTTGTCACTCACAATACTGTACTACCGGAGAAGAAACGTGAGTTAATTGCATAGGCTAAGTATTGAATGGAGAAGGATGATCAAGCTAATGTTTTTGCCACACTTTGTAATATGGATAATTTTCCTGAGAAAAATGTTTTTATTGAAGGTTTAGGGATTCAGTTATGTGTAATGTTGGGAAAGTTAAATAATACAGATCTCCCGCAAGGGTTAAGGGATCTAAATACTTTAGCGTTTTCTAGAGACACTGTGGAGAAACTAAATGAGCATGTCAAGAGGTTATTTGGGTATAGAAAGGAATTAGAAAAGCTGCAGAATGAGGATGACAAGGAGGAAAGTATGTATGTACAGAAACGGTTCCTTCCTTGTCGTAAATCGATATCTGAGGAAGCACGAATTTGTACGAACAACACGCTTAGATGGATTTCGGATATGTCGATAACTCCAGTTGAATTATATGACACATATAGTCAGCATACGCCAGAAATGCAGAGGAAAGTGATACAGGTAATGATAGAGTACCTACAGGAAGATTGTGTAAAAAGAAAGATTAGTTGTCCCACAGAGTTATTGAGTATTTACAAGAGAGCTTTTTCACTTGACACTTTTTCGACTGCTTTAGCGCTCGGTTTAGCTCTGTTGCTTAGTAAGCGTTCAGAGTCACCTACTTCTCAGTTGCCTATGAGAGAGGTTCCTCAGACATTGTCCCGAAGGTTGTAGTTGCGGCCGATGCTGCACAGGGTATAGTTGCTGTGAACATTCCTGCACATTATGTATCACAGTTCGTTCACGTCCCGTTCTCAAGACAGGAAGTGAATACTATTAGGCAATCTATTCCTGATATTAGGAAAAATCCGACAGGATTCTATAAAGAAATAGAGTCTGTCTTGCAATCCTCAGTATTTACCTTAGGCGATATCGATTTGTTATTCCCTGTACTCCTGCCCGTAGATTTGTGGAAGCAAGTAAGAACTATAGACGACGTGCCACGGTTGGGAGATACATGGGTAAATATAACTAGACTCGATGGTGGAAGGCCAGCTGGTGAAAGACCTCCACAGTTGATATTAACTTTGCCTGATAGAATCATTGCTAAATTAAAAACCATAATTCCAGAGAAAAGAATTATATGGGACAAACTTATGGCCTGTGTCCAAGGAAAATCTGAGGGTGCTACCGAGTTCTTTAATCAGTTTGAACAGGTATTCTCGGATTTCAGTGGACAAAACCTAGGCACAGAGTCTGGAAAAAGGTTATTTGTGGACAAATGTGTGCGTGGATTGCTGCCTGGCATCCAGGCACAAATTATGTTTGTTTGTTTGTTTGTTTGTTTGTTTGTTTGTTTGTTTAGTATTTATTGTGCGCACCGGACCCTGGAGTATAAGGGCGCGAGGTAAGAAAATGTACAGCTTGAGGCACAGTTGCAGGTTACAGATTACAGGTCATCGGTTACAAGTCATTAGTTACAGGCATGTAGGAGCAAGTCATTGGTTACAGGCATCTAGGAGCAGGTTCATACATTCATTTAACATTTGTTGTCGTCAACCAGTTGATCACATTTTGCCTGAATTTGGCAAAAGATTGTTCTAGCCTCACAGTGATAGGTAGTTCATTCCACAATTGAGCAGCTTTGACTGGGAAACTGGTTCCGCCTATGGTGGCAAGTTTAAATCGGGGTACTTGGAGACGATTGGTGTTGGCTAGTCTTGTTTGTCTAGTGGAGTGAGTTCTGGTGAATCTGTCCTTTAAGTATTGTGGAGCTTTATTGTGGAGTGATTTGTATGTAAGGGATGCAGTTTTGAGTCTGATTTTCTCGTAGGTGGAGAGCCATTTATGTTTCCTTCTTGTTTCTGAGATGTGTTCCCTTTTGGGGATGTTCAATGCAGCTCGGAGGGCATTGTTTTGCTGTATCTGAATTTTGTTAATGGTAGATTTAGTGGCTCCTATGTACAATGCGTTACAGTAATCTAGTTTGGAGATGATTAGGGCTCTGGCTAATGTTAGACAACTATGCTGGGATAAGAATTGTTTTCCTGCTCTTATTAATTTACATGTGTAAGCAGTTGATGATGCTAGGGAGTTTACCTGTTTGGAGAATGATAGGGTGGAGTCAAGGTACATACCTAACGTTTTTACTTCTTTGGCTACTTGTATACAGTTCTCATCAATGATAAAGGAGGAATAGTTTGTACTTAGTTTATTAATGAGGGCAGCCGTACCTAGGATGAGGAGCTCAGTTTTATCATCGTTCAGGCATAAACCATGGGTTGCCATCCATGCCTGAACGATGCTGTAGATTTTGTTCACCATTGCTAGGTCCCTTTCGTAATCCCCCGTGAGAGGGAGGAGGATCTGGGTATCGTCGGCATAGTTGGTATACGTGATACCCAGATGGTCCAAGTCATCAAACAGGGGCTTAGTAAAAATGTTATATAGCGTTGGTGAAACGCAAGATCCCTGTGGCACGCCGCAGGTGATAGGGATGGGGTCAGCAGCTGCTATAGGGGGGAAGACCCTCATAGTACGGTCGCTAAGGAATGATTGGATCCATACTATAGCCTCAGTGGAGAAGTGTGCTGCTGTATCGAGGTGATTGCACAAGACATTATGATCCACTAAGTCGAATGCGGCCGATAGGTCTAATAGCAGGAGAATTGCTGGCTTTCCAGAATCTCGTATTTTATCTATTTGGGCTTTTAGGTCGATTAGTGCAGTTTCTGTGCTGTGCAGTGGGCGAAAGCCGGATTGACGGGAGCCTAGTAGTTGATTTTGTTCCAAGAAGTTCTGGATTTGGATGTATGCCAACCTATCCAGAATCTTCAGGAGGAACGGTACAGTGGTAATCAGTCTATAATTAGTGGGTATGGCTGGGTCTAATGTTGCCTTTTTAAGGAGTGGGAGCACCCAGGACTCTTTTAGGTTACTCGGGATAGTGCCCGTAGTAAAGGAGGCATTAATCAGTTTTCTGATGAACGGTGCTAGGTCTCGTGCAGCATCTTTGATGAGTTGTGCTGGGCAAAGGTCTCCTTTGCAGTTGGATGGTTTTAGGCCGAGTATTACTTTCTCCACCTCTAATATAGAGACTTTGGAGAATTGGAATTGGGTGGTGGGTTTGGGGTTGGAAGGAGTCCTGGTGGAGGGTAATGTGGCAGAGGCTAAGGTCTCTCATTTTAGTTCTATTTTCTTTTGAAGGTTTAAGACTTTGTTGGATAATGCATGTTGGATTTCAGAGCACCATTTTTTATCTTTGAGGCAATTGTCTTGTGGCGTTATTGGATTTTCTGAGAGCGCTTGGCAGGCGAAATCACAATCAGAAGTACTGCACATGGCTCAGTACTACGAGAACCGTATCAATAATGAAAAAGATAGAGTTGAAAAACGAAAAGGTGATTTGAAAACTAAAATGCTATTGCAGCAAATTGTTAGAGGCCCCAGAGGGGGTAGTTCTCAGATTAGAGGTCAGTATGTCCCGTAAGGGAATGTCCCCTTGGGTCCTGTGAACATTAACCAGTGCGCCTATTGTCGTCAAGAGGGTCATTGGCATGCACAATGCCCCGTCCTTCGACAAAGGTCGAGTAACACATTCAGGATTTTGAGTAGACGATCCAAAGGTCGCCAGGGTGTAGGGGGCCCTGGTAGAAGTCAGTTTACACAGGATCCTCAGCAACCTTTTCGCAGGATAATCAGATTTCGAGTGTGGACACCAGGAACATATTTCATCATCCTTGCATTGCGCTGCATATTTATCTGAAGAGCTTCCTTTTGATGACATTCTGTTTCGTTAGGATTGCCCGAAGCAGGGTTTGGAACCTGCACCTATTCCCGTCAATCAGAAAGGTCCCTACGTTGAAATGGTGGTGGGAAATAGGAAACATCAGTTTTTGATAGACACTGGAGCACAGAAGTGTTCCATTGATCATTCACGGGTTCCAAACATTCCACTGTCAGGGCAAACCAATGTTTCTGTAGGGTTTTCTGGCACACCAGTTGTTTGTCCGGTTTCTTCGCCGGTACCTATTTCTTTGGGTCCCTTTACAGACCACTGTCCATTTCTGTTGACCTTGAATTGCTGAGAGAACTTGCTGGGGTTGAATCTGTTAAAAGTATTAAATGCAGTGATTTATTGTTCTTCTGATGGAGTGCGCTTGACGATTTGACCACAGCAATTTTCTGTCTCGCAATTCTTGACTAGACCTTTGCCAACAGAATTCATTAATGTACCAGAGAGCTTGTGGGCTGTCGACAACAATGATGTCTGTGTTTTACAGATTGAACCTGTTAAGATAGTTTTGAAACACGGAATTGAGCTGCCACGCATTCCCCAATATAAGATTTCAGTTGAGGGCGAGCGAGCTTTGAAATGCATTGTTTCCGATTTTGTGCATCGCGGGGTGATTGAAGAAAGTTCAGGAAGTTTGTGTAATAGTCCGATTTTACCCGTGTACAAGAAAGGCGATAATGCAATTCCATTCCGTTTCATAATTGATTTACGTGACGACAATCCTAACCATGATTCCAGCTACAGCTACTTACTTTAGTGTGGTGGATCTAAAGAATGCTTTCTTTAGTATTCCTATACACAAGGATAGTAGATACTTGTTCGCGTTCACCTTAGGGGGACGCTCGTTCACATTTACTCGTCCACCTCAAGGGTACACAGAGAGTCCTAGCATTTATAGTAGGGCTTTGAAAGAACAACTTGATACCCTTGAAATGCCCTCTACCTGTACATTGCTTCAGTACGTTGATGACTTGCTTTTAGCTGCTGACTCCGAGAGCGCCTGTAAGGAGGGCACTGTGTTATTGCTTATCCATCTAGCTAAGCATGGTCACAAAGCTTTGCTTAAAAAATGGCAATATTGTTGCCAGGAGGTCGCCTATTTAGGCTATCTTCCCGCGGTTCGGGCTACCAAGAGTTATCTGGTCGGACAATGGTCCACATTTTGTCGCTGCTGTAATTCTGCAGATATGCGCGGCATTACAAATTGACAAATGTTTCCATTCGGCCGAACATGCTCAGAGCGCCGGCCTAGTAGAAAGACACAATGGTATCATCAAGAACAGGCTTGCTAAGACGTGTGCCGGCACCAAACTAAAATGGCCGGACGCCTTACTGATCGGGTTGTTATCCATGCGTACCCCTCAAACTAACACTGGGCTCTCTCCATTTGAGGTGGTAATGGGGAGACCTGCCAATATTTGGAACCTTCCTAAATGCAATTCATTGAGAAATGTTGAAAATGTATTACTTTCAGACTATTGCAGCCAATTGACTAAAAACCTGTATTTGATTTTTCACCAGGTACGAGAAGCTTTACCTGTGCGATACGAGGGCCCGGGCCACAGCATACGGCCTGGAAGCTGGGGGCTCGTCAAAGCATTTGAGCGCTCTTCCTGCCTTGCGCCTCGCTGGCGTGGGCCATTCCAAGTCCTGTTGCTCACCCAGACAGCGGTGCGGGTCTCTGGGAGAAAGAACTGGATCCACGCATCTCACGTCAAGAAACTTCCTCACCCTGTGCCACACGTTACAGAAGAAACAGAACCCCTCGCTAATGCTGCAACCAACGATCCCAAAGCAGTAAGTAGCACTGAGAGTGTGTCAGAGAATCTCTCTGAGCCCGTGAGGGTTGGGGAAGCTGCCATTTTGTCTCCACACTCTCCAAAAGTTTTGCATCCGGAAACTGCCATTTCAAATTCGGCATCTTCACTTGTTTCCGACACGTTGCTTCCAACAGGAAGTAACGATATATTGTTTCCGGATCAATCAGTACCGGGAAAAGTTAGGTACAATCTGCGTCCAAGAAAATAGACTTACGCCACGGTTTTGCTGTGCATCTAATAGACTTACGGCACGGTTCGGCTGTGCATTTGAAGAAGAAAACGATTATCGAGGGCTTGTTTCTGCCCAAATTTGAGAAAGGGGATTCTGTTGGCTAGGGTTGTGGAAGGACTAAGTGTCCAATTTCGTCTCCCTCTCCTCCCCACTCTCCTCACCTGATCGGTAATCCTCCAATTCTTCCGGCTTGAGATGCCGACGTGAGCAGAAATCTCTCTTTGTGGTTGAAGATACTTGCCTACCACGAGAGGAAGCCACAGTGAATGCTTGAAACAAGCAGTCCTGGGACTCCTTTCCCGTAGTGGGCGACAAGGGAAAAAGCCTGGATGGCAGAAAAAACCCTTGCAAGGAATGAAGCCAAACCGGAGTCTTCCAAGGATAATGATGAAGCGTAGTCTGTAGTAGAGTAGGGTTCCGGCTAATACGGATTTGAGGAGGAGGATGACAAACGATGTTGGCAGAAACAAGGCAGAAAAAACGCCTTGCAATAAGGAGTAGAGAGAGAGACTTTAGCCGGTGGCAAGATAAAGCCGCAAAAGCTGAAGCAGGTAAAGCAAAGGGGGAGAAGAGAGAGAGAGAGAGAGAGAGAGAAAGAAGCCTCGCTCGAAACTAAGAGAGGCGAAGGTAGAGGCACGGACCAAGCCGTGTTAGGGAAATACTAGCGTTCTCACCCAAAGCAGGAAAACAAAAACACTATGGGGGTTGCAACGCAGAGATTGCCGGGAGTGAGATACTGAAATACTTCCCGGCGACGCCATGTTGCCGGAGCACTAGACCGCGGCTGCACGTAAAGAAAGCAACGTGCTGGAACTACGGTCTGCGCCGGAGCCTCCAATGCGGAAGTATCCACCAATCGGCCCGGCTGCGCATGACAGTATGCCCCCTCACAAAGCGAACCCCCCCAGGCTTACCCGGAAAGCACCGATGGAACCCAGTCAACAACCGGGGGGCATGAACGTGGGAGACAGGTTCCCAAGAGTCCTCCGACTCTGGGTACCCCTTCCACGAGACCAAGTATTCCAATCGACCCCTGTAGAATCTGGAGTCACGAATAGCCGAAACTTCGTATTCTTTCGTACTACCAGAACCCTGGACCTGCAAGCGGGGAAGAGATCTTAGGTGAGGGTCCGGAAAAAAAGGTTTAAGAAGAGAGGAATGAAAAACAGGATGAATGTGACTGAGCGCGGGAGGCAATTTCAATCTGAAAGCGACAGGGTTGATCTTAGACAGGACAGAAAAAGGTCCCAAAAAGCGAGGAGAAAGTTTGGAAGGGTGAACCCATCGAGGCAGAAATTTAGTAGAGAGCCACACCTTGTCTCCCTCTTTCCAATCGGGACAGTCCTGCCGACCTTTATCCGCCTGTTCCTTGTTCCGGCTTCTGCTTCTTTCGAGACTGAGTTTTGCCATCTTATGCGCCTCCGCAAGGGACTGAAGCACCGCTTCCGCAGTGGGAGAGTTCGTAGGAGTTGAAACCACGGGAAAAATGGCTCGAGGATGCACTCCATAAGTGCAAAAGAAAGGGGTAAGACCTATCGCGGAATGTGTAGAATTGTTATACGTGAACTCCGCGATGGGAAACAGCGACACCCAGTTGTCTTGATGTCGGTTGGTATAGCATCTCAGATATTGCTCCAAGGTGGAATTCAGTCGTTCTGTCTGACCATTTGACTGAGGGTGGAAACCAGATGATAGAGCTCTCTCCATGCCAATTCTAGTACACAAAGCCTTCCAGAATTTTGAGATGTACTGACTACCTCGATCGGAAATGATCTTGTCCGGCAAGCCATGTAGTCGAAAAACATCTCGTGTGAAGGTTTCCGCCATCTGAGTGGCAGTTGGTAAGCCAGGTAGTGGGGAAAAATGTGCCAATTTTGTGAAAGCATCTATCGTTACCATAATGCAAGTGCAGGATTCGGACTTGGGTAGATCCACAATGAAATCTGTAGAGATGAGACCCCAAGGGCGTGTAGGCATCTCGGGTTGTGTCAGCAAACCTAAGGGCTTGCCCGTTGGATACTTAGCTCTGGCACATATTGGACAGGCCTTGATGTAATCCTTCACTTCTCCTTTCATTTCAGGCCAGAAGAACCCTCTCGAAATTAGTTCAGTAGTATTCTGCACTCCTCTATGACCCGAGGTAAGTAGATCATGGCCCAAATGAATGATCTTCTTACGCCAAGGGCCTTCTAGAATGTACAGTCGGTTCTCGTAAAACACTAAACCCTCCTTCTCGATATATTTTCCTCCTCGTAGCTTAGAAAGATTCCTCTTTTCGGAAGCCAACGCGGTCTTAACTTCTTGAAAGAAAACATTGACAAGTCCCAGAATAGTGTTTCTTCTGAACATAGTCTCTCGAGAATGAGGGGTATAATCTCCAAGAACATCCTTCCTAGATAAGGCATCTGCGACTTTATTTGAGGAACCTGGTAGATAGGTAATATGGAAGTCGTATTGGGCGAAAAAATAAGCCCATCGTGCTTGCCTTGAATTCACACACTCCATGTTCTGTAATGCCTTGAGATTCTTATGATCCGTCCTAATGAGAAAAGAATGACGTGCACCCATCAGTAAATGTTGCCATTCTTCACAGGCCAGCTTCATAGCGAGAAGTTCTTTCTCCAAAACCGAATAGTTTAGTTGGCTGGGAGACAAAGTCTTTGAGAGATAAGCCACTGGATGTTCTATACCATCGTAGGCTTGAAGAAGAACCGCCCCTATAGCCAAGGCCGAGACATCGGTCTCTACGATGAACTGTCGGTTTTGATCCGGATGTCGAAGAATCGGAGCGGAACAGAACCGTCTTTTTAAGTCCCTGAAACCCTGTTCAGCTTCGGGTGACCATAGGAACGGCCCTGAATCTTTCCTTAAGAGTCGCGTAATGGGAAGCACTATCTCTGAGAAGTTTGGGATGAACCTCCTGTAGAAATTTGCGAGACCCAGAAATCTTTGTACTTCCTTAACACTCTCCGGGGAGGACCAATCGAGTACAGCAGCGACCTTGTCGGAATCCATGGAAATTCCTTCTTCCGAGAGAACATATCCAAGGTAGTGAACAGAGGGGGCTGCAAAAACGCACTTCTCGGGTTTGACCAGAAGTTTGTAACGTTGTAGACGCTCCAGTACTTGAGTAACGTGAAGAATATGTGATTCCAAGTCGGAGGAGTATACCAAAATATCGTCCAAGTAGATGATGACAGTAACCAGTAACAGATCGGAGAATAAACGATCCATAAATCGTTGAAAAATGGCCGGGGCATTCACTAATCCGAACGGCATTACCTTGTATTCGTATAATCCGAACGGGGTGCGGAAGGCTGTCTTCCATTCATCTCCCTCGGCAATGCGAAGCAAATGATATGCGTTCCGAAGGTCCAGTTTAGTAAAGATACTGGCCCCCTGTACCGCCTCTATGATCTCAGATATGAGTGGCATGGGATAGCGGTCTCTGATTGTAACTTTATTTAGTCCTCTGTAATCGATACAAGGACGCAAATCGGAGGAGTCCCTTTTTTTGATGAAAAACAAAGAAGCTCCTGCCGGAGACTTGGAATGTTGAATAAGTCCGTTTTGCAAGTTGGTATCCAAGTATTTCCTTAACACTTACCTCTCGGTTTGGGTTAAAGAAAACATCCTGCCGAAAGGAACTAAGGCATTACCTTCCAACTCTAATGAGCAATCTTCAGGCCTGTGTGGGGGTAGCTCCGCAGGTATCGTCTCCTTGAAGACCTCCTGATAGGGTAAACAATAATGTGGTAATGCGTGAACCCCCACATGATCACTTGTTAACACCTTCGAAGTCTGGGCCTCCCCATGTAATGGTGCTGAGAGACAATTTTGTCTGCAGTACATAGATGAAAAACTCAACTGGTTGCTAGTCCAGTTTACCTGAGGGTTGTGTTTGCGAAGCCAGGTAACTCCTAAAATTATAGGAAAGTGCGCGGCTCTAATGATGTCGAATTTGAGCACTTCTCTATGTTGGAAGATGGTAACTCCTAGTTCTTCCGTGGTATGGGTTATCAAACCCGATGAGAGTGGAGATCCGTCTACACCCTCTACCTTTTGATCCTCCTTGCGGGCTACTCTATGAAGGCCCACCTTCTCTGCCCAAAGAGTGTCAACAAAGTTTCCGGCCGCCCCACAATCCAGGAGGGCTAGGGCATCTATAGACCTTCCCCGGGATTCAATTTGTACCGGAATAACCATCAACCTGGAATCCTCCAAAGTGTTGGGAGCTGAAATGGAGAGAGAAACATAGGGACTGAACGGGTTGCATATTGATCCTCGGAACCAAGTCCCTACTGGCGCCGAGGAAGTTTGTTTCCCTGTGACTTAGCTGGAACCACCGGACAATCTTTGAGCTGGTGCTGTTCAGAACCACAATAGGCACACAGTCCCTTTTCCTTTCTTCTTCTTCGCTCGGCGAATGTAAGCGGACCCCTGGTAGCTCCGATCTGCATTGGATCTTCGAGGGAGTGGGAGGAGGTGTGAGAAGAGGACATAGAAGCATTGGATGTCTGAGGGATTGTTGATACACCATGTTTGCGGCGTTCTGCTCGGCGTTCTTGAAGTCGATATTCAATCTGCAATGTGGAAGATAGCAGATCAGCGAAAGTCGGGGGGCGAGAGGACCGGGCAAGCTCGTCCTTAATCTCTTCTCTTAGGCCCCTTCTGAAGATGGTGTACTGGGCTTGTTCCGGCCAACCTGCTCCTACCGCCAAACTCTTGAATATGGATATATATGTTAGCACATCTGAGGACCCTTGCCGCACATCCAACAAATCTTCACATGCAGTAAAGGTTAGTTCCGGTCTCTCAAATGTCTGTTGCAACAAGGCTTGAAAGCCGGCGAAGTCATGTAAAATGGGGTTAGCACTGATCACCAATGGCGTAGCCCAAGAAAGGGCGTTACCAGTCATATTTGAGATCAAAAAGCCTACCTTGGATTGATCGGTGGCAAAGGAACGAGGCCGAAAAGTAAAGTACACTACACAAGCCTCCATGAATTCTTTTAACTTCTTTGGTGAACCATCGAATTTCCCCGAAGGAAGCGCCATCATCGGTAGTTCCGCAGGCGAAACCTCCCGAGTAGTGGCAAGTTGTCGTAGAACCACGTTTTCCGCCTTAACCGTCTGTAATTCTTGTGACAGGCCATGAACCGCCTTCCAGAGTTCCTGGATCTGTTCTTCGGCTGACATTGTTTTCTCCTGGCGTTGCAATCTGTCCAATTTCGTCTCCCTCTCCTCCCCACTCTCCTCACCTGATCGGTAATCCTCCAATTCTTCCTTCTTGAGATGCCGACGTGAGCAGAAATCTCTCTTTGTGGTTGAAGATACTTGCCTACCACGAGAGGAAGCCACAGTGAATGCTTGAAACAAGCAGTCCTGGGACTCCTTTCCCGTAGTGGGCGACAAGGGAAAAAGCCTGGATGGCAGAAAAAACCCTTGCAAGGAATGAAGCCAAACCGGAGTCTTCCAAGGATAATGATGAAGCGTAGTCTGTAGTAGAGTAGGTTTCCGGCTAATATGGATTTGAGGAGGAGGATGACAAACGATGATGGCAGAAACAAGGCAGAAAAAACGCCTTGCAATAAGGAGTAGAGAGAGAGACTTTAGCCGGTGGCAAGATAAAGCCGCAAAAGCTGAAGCAGGTAAAGCAAAGGGGGAGAAGAGAGAGAGAGAGAGAGAGAGAGAGAGAGAGAAAGAAGCCTCGCTCGAAACTAAGAGAGGCGAAGGTAGAGGCACGGACCAAGCCGTGTTAGGGAAATACTAGCGTTCTCACCCAAAGCAGGAAAACAAAAACACTATGGGGGTTGCAACGCAGAGATTGCCGGGAGTGAGATACTGAAATACTTCCCGGCGACGCCATGTTGCCGGAGCACTAGACCGCGGCTGCACGTAAAGAAAGCAACGTGCTGGAACTACGGTCTGCGCCGGAGCCTCCAATGCGGAAGTATCCGCCAATCGGCCCGGCTGCGCATGACACTAAGAAGTCGCTCGACCGGGAGATCGCCAGCAACGAACATTGGGGTATCCGTTTGAAGACTACAATGCCTGCTACCGCTTGTATGGGACTTGTAAATAAGGGGATGACCAACCGGGACAATGGACAAAATGCCATGGGCCCCGAAAATGTATTGCTGTATTTTTATAATGATATTTGGGTTTTTAATAGTCGCTGCCTTAGGATTGTGCTACCTTGAGGAAACTCATTCTTTAGAACTTATGTTACTTACTGAAAGCACACCTATTGTTCCTACTCCCTTTGTACATTTGCATACTATATCCCCTAGGGACTCTCAGCATAGACAAAGGTACCACAATAACATTCTACTACTTATCATGAATGCTACGCATGCCATTTTTAATTAGTCTAACTGTTGGGTCTGCTCACATTTACCTCAACACGGGGAAGAGGGGCTAGGTTGGTATATTCACCCTTTACCTTTGACAACTGCTTGCTATGCTTCTCTTTGATGGCACCAATTTGAATAGTTTTGAGAAACGCGTTTTGACTTCCGTGGGATGCTTGCTTTTCGCAAACAAGAGTAAACCTAACGTTGCTTCTATTAGGCCTTCTGATAAACTGTCTCGTCCTTTCCAATCTTTGATTTCCTTTAAAATGGCTCCAATAGGCAATAAGGATGCCATCCCTCCTTCTTACACTGTTAATCATAGCCCCGATTCAGTTTCTTTTTGCATACAGAGAAATGGAACTCAGTCAATGGGAGATTTTCTAGGTTGCGCCAACGTTGCAAATTTGACTGGGGAAAACAGACCTTTGTATGTAGGCGAACCTGTCTACTTTGTCTGCGGTAATGTAGCATTCCCATGGTTGCCCGGGGATTGGCAGGGAACCTGTTATTTAGGGATCCTGTTACCTGGGGTGTTTATAGTTAGTCCAAAAGAAGTTTCAAAGGCTCGTCCACGGCGCGACGAGAATGGTGACACCACACCACAAATCTTGGGAGGTATAGCAAAATCAGTTGTGCCATTTTGGGGGCAGATAGCGAATTCAGAAGATATCAGAAAACTAGTGAGAGTACTGGAGAGAACCATCAACCGGACCACGGATATACTCTATAATATGACGTTAGAACAAAAGGCGATAAGACTAGTAGCACTTCAAAACCGGATGGCATTAGATGTCATTCTGGCTGAACGTGGTGGAGTGTGCAAATTAGTGGGGTCCGCTTGCTGTGTTTTCGTCCCAGATTCTTCCCCAACTATCTTCAAGGCAATACAGAATCTGCACGTCCTTAGTTCCGAAGTGCATGTTCCCGAGGGAAACTGGGATCTTAGCGCTTGGTTCTAGGACTTCTTGCGATCTTGGGGTTGGAAGGTACTTTCGGTCTTGCTGATTATTTTGGGAATCTGTTGTTTCTTTGTTGCTGTATTCCATCTCTACCTGCTATGTGTTCGATGCTAGGGGGATGTTGCACACAAGCGATAGGTTCGATAGGACATAAAATGTATGCCCCAGATAAAACTTCCAAAGAATATGTGTTGAAAGAAATTTTAGCAAATGACCTAATGGCAATAGATATTTCCGACAGTGATTCAGGGTGCATGGACGATGATGCATGGAGTTATTTGCAAGGAGATCCAAAGTAGTTTTAGCACTTGGCATAGGCCAAAAGGAGGGTTTGTCAAAAGAGAAATTATATTGTGCCTCCTATTGCAATAAATATATGTATATTGGCCTACGCCAAGCTGCTCGAAAGTTGCTTGCGAAAGAATCCGTGTTGCAAGGTCCTGACCTTAAAATCAATTTAAGCCGCCATTTTAGGTCAATCTGCCATTTTAGGATTCGCTTTGTAAAGTCGCCCTGTGAGTTAAAATGGTGGACGATGTCATTCCAAAATACAACATGGCCGTCTTGACCTCTGTACATAGCTAATATGTAACTTGCCTGCAGGCCACTTGATGAGGTCGTGAACTGAGACCTTGTCCTTCGTTGACTTGTGTGTAAGGGATTACTCGTGTAAAGAAACTAATCCAAAAGTATACTATAAAAACAATGTATTCAAATACTGAACATAGAACACTTGTTTAACCACATTGTATTAATGTTTAAGAAGACTGACATGGAAAATCCCAGAATGCACAGTTGCTGTATAGGCTTGTTGATACATGTATTAAAAGCGAACCAGTTATATGCGGTTGTTCGAGACTTGATATGAACCCTAGATCGGTGATGTATTAAGTGGAATATTAACCCGAAGTGGGGCTGGACATCGTGCTCACAAAGTGTATAAAAAGCCAATGCATTCTAATGTACAGCATCTCTCACTGAACATACTGAACCACGCTGGAGTTCGTTGTGTTGTACTGAGGGCCAATAGCTATCTGATTTTGCTCTGTTTTTGTAACTGAATTCAGTATAAAATAAAGTACTTTGTATGTTCCTTTGTAACCCGTGTTCGGTGTATTTCCTTTTGGGGTACTCAGCCTCGATATTTTGATTTTTGTTTTCACAGGATGTCCTGGAGGGGCAGAGCAACACTGGACCACGGAGCCTGTGCTAGCGTGTAGGGCGAGCCAAATGCTAGCCAGACACCGGAAGGTTGGTGTCCGGTCTGACCGAAAAGTCAAGGTTGGTGGAAGAGGCAGAGATACAGTGAGACCAAATCTCCGACCTCTAAGCCAGAAGAGCATTAGATACTGAGACAAACAGCAACAGGGAAGCAAACACTCCCACCGAGAGACTAATGCTGAGAGTTACAAACACTTTGAATCAAGTGTGGGAAAGCCGACAAGGTTACGGGAACCTGATTAACCCAGTCAGGAAAGTGTCCCAATACGAATCAGTATGAGACAGTTACAAACACTTTGAATCAAGGCTGGGTAAGCTGATGAGGTTAATGGAACCTGAGAAACCCGAACGGGCAAGTGCTCTATGTGAATAAGATTGGAATAGTTACAAACACTTTGCATCCAGGCTGGGAAAGCCGCCAAGGTTATTGAACCTGAGAAACAAAAACAGGCAAGCACCCTAAGTGAAGCAGAGTGAAGGAGATATGAGCACTTTGCATCAAGGCTAGGAAAGCAGACAAAGTTATGGAAGCCTGACAAACTGTAGTGGGCAAGTCTTCCAGAGGGCCAAAGGACTTCGGAGAGTGCAAGAGCCATGACATAGGTATAAAGAGAACTGTGTTAAAAGAGAGCCAGGAGAGGTTCTGAGAAAACGCCTTGTTTTCTCATGGAAGAGGGACACCATAAGGAAGATATTTTCTTTTGACCAACAAAGTCTGCAAAATAGTTGTGAACTGTCTTATTACATTGACTAACCTACAATTAATGACAAGCCATCCAATTGATTGGGCCAGGCAGATGACCAGTTAGAGGCCATTGCTCCGGCCTCTCTTTTTAGTTAAGTTTTCCAAAGTGGTTGTGTCGGATTATTTTTATAGCATTTTGGACAAAGGACTGTTTTATTTTGATAAGCACCATTAGTTTTAATTTCTAGATAGGTAACTCTGCTCATAGACATAGGTCAAGCTAGGAGTTTTCTTTTACTTTTATTAAAGACCCTTGAACCACATCAGTCATTGGTCCGAGTCCTTCTTCTGGTTTGCCACAATGGGCAAACAGGTATACCCGTGACTAGCTAATATGGATACTGACATTGGTAACCTGATTTGTGAGAAATGTAACTCAGCCATACTAATTGATTTGTAGAACATTACTATTGGCACCATAAAAGATTCTACTTGTTCAATCTGTTTGAGGATGCAAAAGAATTTGTAGATGGATCTCATGCTTTCTTCAAGAAATGAAATTGTACATTAGACCAAGTAGAAGTTGAAACCTATAGAATATTTTAGAAATGAAGTAACCATAATAGATTGATT
This sequence comes from Ambystoma mexicanum, assembly GCF_040938575.1. Lineage (NCBI taxonomy): Eukaryota > Metazoa > Chordata > Amphibia > Caudata > Ambystomatidae > Ambystoma > Ambystoma mexicanum. The sequence goes on from NC_090936.1 coordinate 869,838,879, forward strand.
ACAATGATCCACTTTATACTCACTTGTTCATGTTTATGCTAGAAGATAGAGGGAACAGCAGTTAACTAAAACCTCTGTGTCTTTCTGGGACAGGCCTTCATTGTAAATTGAGAAGACTCCTACATCTATATGGAAAATGTTTGCTGCAGATGCAGTAATGATTTGCTCTCACATCTGCCAAGACATCATTGGCACGGCTATCAACTTCAGAAGAATGACAGTGCCCTCATCAGTATAATGCAACGGGTAGTAGGCAATAGGTTGAGACCAAAAATATTAGGAAAACCAATAACATGCATGGTATTGCAAAAATACAGACAATAACAATAATACATTTTTAAGATATATTAGACTTGTCTACAGCATCAAAAACATAACATTTGAAATGTAATTCATATTTCTAAAATATATATAAATAAATAAATTATATGTAGATGAAGCCTCCGTATTGACCTGTACCACTTGGAAAGTCTTCCCTGATGGCTTGACTGGCCCATGCTGGTATAACTCTGACTCCCAGTCTTCCATGACTACACCAAGTATAGGCTCAGTAAGCCACAAGGTGATACCATCTGTTGAAATAATGGACATTGTTCACTTGACAGAAGAGAAGTATGTAGTACAATGTTTTATGTTTCTTTCTTTCAATATTATAATCTATCGGAACAAAGCAATTCAAAAATACTCACAATCCAGTACAGAAAACGCATATATGTAAACAATGCACTATAAAAGGGAAACATAAGGCAATTGCAATCACCATGGCCAGAATAACAAGGAATATATTTTACAGAAAGCATTGTTATATTAGTCTTTTATTCTAATAGGAAACTGTGTAAATAAAAAAAATAACATGCAAAGAATGGTTGATAGTTGATAGAAAATTGATATTTATTTATTTATTTATTACATTTTTTGATAGCGCCCAGAGCCGGAAGTATCACGGCGCTAGTACATGTTACAATAAAGGCAGTACAGTCATGGGATAGTAGGACAAATCTTATGCATATTTGTTGAACAGTACAATTTTCAGTTTTTTCTGAAGGTAAGATACGAGGGCTCATCTTGGATACATGACGGCAGAGCGTTCCAGAGAGTAGAAGCTATGACAGTGAAGCTTGCTCTGCCTGCTTTTTTCTGGTTAATCTAGGTGATGCTAGAGATAAGGTAGTAAAGGAATGTAGGCAGCATGGTTTGTCACTTTTGGAGATGCACTGGTTAAGGTAGGTGGGTGCAGTGTTGTGGATGCATCCGTGCGTACATGATAAGATTTTGAACTCAATGCAGTCTTTGATTGGCAGCCAGTAAACCTTGCACATCGCATGAGAGATGTGGTCTGTTAGTTTCATACCCCAGACTGCCTGAAGGGCTTTATTTTGGATCAGTTGAAGTTCGGTTACGTTTTTGGTTGTGGTTCCAGAAAGGATAGCATTACGGTAATCCAGTTTGCCCTGGCTAGCTTGAGGCAATTGTCAGAGCATAGACCTTTTCTGCTAAGGTTAATAAGCTTGGTGGAGTACGCCTCTGATGAGGCAAGGGCCCTAATATGTTTTTGTATGGGTAGTTCTGAGTCTAGTTAAACTCCCAGAGTTTTCCCATGGCTGGAGACAGGGCTGATGTTGCCATCAATGGAAAAGTAGGCGAAGGCCGGGTCCAGATTTTTGAATCGGTGAGAGCCTACGATAAGGAGCTCTGTTTTATCATCCTTCAAGCAGAGATGGTGGTTGGCCATCCAACTTTGGATGATACTATAGACCAGATTGATATTAGCGGAGTCTATGCTGTGGTTTCCAATGTGTTTCGGTAGTACTTGGGTGTCCCTAGCTAAGTTTGTATAGGGAATTTCAAGGCTGTCAATCAAAAAGGGGCTTAGTGTACATATTATAAAGCGTGGGTGACAGACATGAGCCTTGCAGGACCCCGTATGAGAAAGGGATAGGGTCAGCTACTTCAGATCCAGCAAAGATCCTGGAGGAGCACTCGCTGAGATAGGAGTTGACCCAGCTGGCGGTGTCTTTACAAAGATTACATTTGAAGGTAATGGGGTGATAGAGGATTTTGTGGTCGACAAGGTCAAATGCTGCAGATAGGTCAAGTAAGAGGGGATGGCAAGTTCACCTGCATCAGGTATGCTGTTGAGATGAATCTCGAGGTCAAGGAGGGCTTCCTCAGTACTGTGCCTCAGTCTGAAGCCAGATTGGTGGGATCCGAGAAAGTTGTGGGCCTCCCAATGGGATTGGAGTTGAGTGTAGGCAGTGCGATCAAGAATTTTAAGAAGGTAAGGTACAGCAGTGAAAGGGTGGTAGTTTGTAGGGAGAGTGGGGTCAAGAGAGAGTTTTTTGAGAAGGGGTGCAACCTAAGGTTCTTTAATGGTTTTAGGAGCCAAGCAGGAGACGAAAGAAGTATTCATGAATTCAGCAATAATATGTGCGAGGGGGTCAGTGCACATCTTGATGAGGTGGGAGGGACATATGTCTCCTTTGCAGTTTGAAGGTTTTAAGCACTGGATGATGGTTTGGATGTCTGAAGAAGTGACAGGGGAAAAATGTAATGGGGCCGCGGTGGTCATGGCGTGATCTGCTAGGTGGAGTGGAGCCGCATCCTTTGCCGAGAGCAAGGATGTGTTGAGGATAGTTTTGTCTCTGAGATTATGGGTTTTGTTGGCCAGGCAGATTGGACGAGGGAGCACCAGTCTTTTTCTTTCGGGAAGCTGGCGATGGTAGGTGCTGGGGATTCAAGTTCCTTAAAGATTTTAAAGAGTTCCCTAGTATTGGAACTGGCTTCACTGATCCTGATGTTGTAAATGCTGATTTTGGTAATGATGATAACAGTTTTGTAGGTCTTAGCGGTGGAGAGAAGGCCTCTTTTTGTGCTTGGGAGAGGTTTTTTCTCCTAAGGTGTTCCTGTGCCCTTTTCTGTCTGCAGAGGGTGAATAGTTCATCTGTGAACAAGTTGTGGTTGATGTTTTTTTCTGTAATGTGGTTTTAAGAGGTGCATGGTGATCAAGTGTGCGCAGGAGTGTGGCATTATAGGCAGTGAGGATGGTTTCGGGGTCATTACTGTCAGGCAGCAGTGCAAGGGAGCTGCAAATAGTAGGTTCGAGCATCTCCTTGGTGAGTTTGCTGGTGTGCCTCGCAATTATATGGTGGTGGTTGGTGGTTTTGTGGGCTGTCATAAAGTTAAGGGTAAGGGTGAAGAGGATCAGGGAGTTATCTCTCCATGGTAGTGGGTCAATGGTGGTGACTGTGATGGACATGTTAATAGTCAGAATCCAATGGAGGATCCGGTCTTTAATGGGAGTGGAGGCGGTGATGACTGAAACTGTGAAATTCATCTCTTGAAGCGTGGCCCTGAAGGCTGTGGCCTTGGAATCAGTGGTGTCATTAAAGCCTAGATTAAAATCACTGAGTAGTATAAGTTTGGTATTCGGTTTGATGAGCGGTGTGTGGAGAAGAGGGATGTCAGAGTAGTATAAGTTTGGTATTAGGTTTGATGAGCGGTGTGTGAAGAAGAGGGATGTCAATATCCGGGGAGCTGAGGTTGTTGGGCTGGCAGTAGACGACTGTGAGGTGAATGGTTGTTCCGAGCATCGAGCATGGCTCAATTTTGGTGAGCAGAAGTTCATAGCCTTGCATGGTGGGAAGGGGAAAGGTTCTAATGGGTAGTGAGGATTTGGATATAATTGCAACTCCTCCGCCTGGTTTGGCGGGCCTGTCTGATCTGAGGATGGAGTATCCATTGGGGATAGTGAGAGGTAGTGCAGGGCCTCATGCAGCCAAGTTTCAGTCATGGCTAGTAGGTCAAGGTCCTTATCCAATATAAGGTCATGTGTATCCATGGCATGGGCGCAAAGGGAACATGCGTTGATGAGGGCACAAGTGAGGTGGTTAGGTTGCTGGGGGAGTGTAAAGACTGGAGGGGGTGTCTGTACTTCCGCTCTCTATATGGTGGAGGAGAGGCACAGAGGACCCCAGCCAAGATTCCCTATAGGGTAGCAATGGACAAGCAATCAAGGCCTAGCTTCTCAGGAGGTGATGCAGGCTGGTTCTCAAGTACAGTGTAGTCCCCAAACCCCCACAAAGGAATGTCCACACATTGTATTACTGAAAGCACAGTCTTTATATAATTAATATTCAAAGGTATATACACTATCACAATAACTCACTTTGTACTCAGAAATCAACAATGGTAAATATATACAATTCTAGAGTGGTACCACCAATATTATCAGATCTCATTAAAGTGCATCAACTATACTGTTAGAATGTCACACAGATCAATAACAAGGAAACCAGCAATAGAGATAGGAAGGAAAGCAAGATGGTTGACACAATTGGCAGAATACTGGCCCAGCTACCTAGACACAGTTCTGTGTGTAGATTCCCCCACCTGGGCAACCTGTAAAATAAAGATATATAGCTCAAGCCCAGTCCACATATTGATCAATAGCCTTATTTTCTCCTATAATGTTTCTACCCCCTGAATGTATCTGATGGAGCAGAGTTCTTCGAAGAAGCGTCGATGGACCCTTCTTGAGTGACTCCCTTTAACTCGACTTTCTCCGGCGGGACAAAGCGGTCAACGTTGCGGACAAGGGAGTCCTTGGATTCAAATGTTCTTAGGCAAAGGAGCGGGCAGCTCTGGTCGTCGGCGGTACAGCATCAAGCGGTCCCCTCTTCTGGGGCAACACGACTTCGACGGGCCTCCACCGGTTACACAAACCTGCGAATCCTGGTCGATGGAAATCGACTTCGACAGCGGCGAAGTCTGGGTGCTTCACTTTGTTCTCCTCAGCGGTCCCATCTCGGGTCGGCAGCTTTTCGAGGGTCTGACTTCCAGGGAGCTTCAGCGAAGATTAGCTGTGATTGATGGTCCCTCGGAGCACGGGAAGAGGGCGCCTTACCAGGTCCTCTCTCGGATCAGTCTTCAACGAATTCGGCAGCTTTTAGATCAGGTCGAAGCAAATGCAACAGCAAGTCTTCTTCTTCCAGCTGGGCGTCGAGGATCAGCAGTTCCAGTTACTCTTCAAGTGTAGACACAGCTTCTGAACAATTTCCAGTGGTGAGATGTCCCCAGGACAAGTACCCAGCCATTGAACACTACACACTACATTCAAGCCAGTTTCGGGCAGGGCTGTCTCAGTCTTTGTTTCTCATATCAGAAACCAGACAGCCGCAACAAGAAGTGTACATTGGTCACACACTCCATTCACCCCAGTCCCACCCACAGGGTGTACCCACAACATACAGTCACTGGGAAGGCTCCAGCCAGTCTGGCCTGGACTTCACAACAACACCATACATGGAACTTCCACCCAACAGCCAGTCAGGGGGATGAGACAGAGTAAGGGCTTCCCAGGACTTTGGGAAAACAAGGTAACGGGCAATAGAAAGCAAGAGGCCACAGGGGCCATCTTGTTTTCTATCAGGAATCAACTGATTCCAATGACAGGGCCTGGGTATCCCAAAATGGAGGATACTCAGAGCACCTGTCAAATTCAGCATGGAGCTGCCACCAGCCTATGACCTGCTCTGTGGGCCACTCACAGGTGCCCAAAAACATACACTAGGGGCACAGGGCTGTACCCCCACCCATGGGTGCCATAAGGGTATCCCATGGTCTGTACACCAAACCAAAAACAGGAAGAGCTGCACTGCCAGGAGTCCCACATGGACTCCTGGGCAGAAAACAATACAGAACACAATTGAAAAAGGACTTCAGGACAAGGACAGGGAGGCCCTGTCCCTCCAATGCATTTCCAGCATCACAGTCGCCCCCCCACCCCCCACAATGAGGTTAGGGTGCCTAATCTCCCACGAGATAGACACCCTCAACCAGACGGTCAACATACCTTCTGGAAAGGCCATCTGCATTATCGTGACTCTTCCCTGGTCTGTGCTCTATGGTGAAGTCTAGCCCTTGCAGGCTAATGGACCACCTGAGCAGTTTCGGGTTCTCACCCTTCATCTGCATAAGCAACTTCAGGGTCTTATGATCTGTTTGGACCTTGAAGGTAGACCCCGTAAGGTAGGGCCTAAAACACCTAAGGCTCCAAGCTAAACTGAAACATTCCTTCTCAACAGTAGCCCACCTAAGTTCTCTACCCTTGAGTTGTCTACTGATGACGATGATAGGATGTTCCATCCCTTTGTCATCTAACTGGGACAAGACAGCTCCAATTCTGGTGTCGCAGGCATCCGTCTGGACGATAAAGGGTCAGCTGTAGTCAGGCGCACACAACACAGGTGCCCTACACAGACTTTCTTTCAAGCCATCATAGGCCCTCTTACAGTCTTCAGTCCAATTAACCTTCCTAGGTTGTTTGGGCGAAGTCAGAGCTGTCAGTGGTGCAGCTATGGTTCCATAGTCTGCCATGAAATTGCGATAATACCCAGTGAGGGCTAAAAAGGCTCTCACCTGGGTTTGAGTAGTGGGAGTCTCCCAGTCCTGTACATCCTGTACCTTAATGGGGAGAGGTTGGATTTGACCCCCTCCTACCTCATGACCAAGATATGTGACTTTCCCCTGAGCTATCTGGCACTTGGTGGCCTTGATAGTGAGGTTAGCTCTTTTCAAGGCCTGCAACACCTTATCCAGATGTGTCAAATGCTCTTCCCAGGTGGAACTGTAGACGGCAATGTCATCTAAGTAAGACACACAAAAGCCTCCAGCCCACTGAGTGCATGATTGATCAATCTCTTGAAGGTGGCAGGGGCATTCTTCAACCCAAAAGGCATGACCTTAAACTGTTAGAGTCCCTCAAGTGTTGAGAACGCCGTCTTTTCCTTGGCATGGTCCGTCAGAGCTATTTGCCAATAGCCTGAGGTAAGGTCAAAGGTGCTCACAAATTTGGCAGCACCTATGGTGTCCATGAGCTCATCAGCCCTGGACAATAAGTGCGCGTCAGTCTTGGTGAAGTCATTGACTCCTCGGTAGTCCACACAAAACCTCCAATCCTTGGTACCTGCCTGGGAACTTGACCTGGGGACAAGGACCACGGGATTGGACCAGGGACTAGTTGAGGGTTCAATAACACCCAGATCCAACATCTTGGCGACCTCAGCCTGGATGTGGTTCTTAACAGTATCTGACATGCGGTAGCTCCTGCTTTTGACAGGCACACTGTCACCAGTGTCAATCTCATGCCTACACCACGGTGTAAGGCCTGGCATCAGTGAAAACAGAGAGGCGTACTGCTGGAGCAAAAGCCCTGCAGGCCTTCTGCTGCTGTGCTGTCAAATCTGGATAGAGATGTACTCCCTCCACTGAGCCATCCTGATGGTTGCTATGCAGCAAATCAGGAAGGGGCTCACTCTCATCCTCTTCTTGCTCTGAAGCTAGCAAGAGACATGAGACTTCTGCTCGCCTGTGGAAAGGCTTGAGCCTGTTGACATGGAATACCTGAAGGGCTACCCCAGGGGCTCCCATGTCAACCAGATAATTGACCTCGCCCATCTTGGAGATTATCCTGAAGGGTCCAGTCCATTTATCTGCCAACGCCCGAGGCTTGGTGGGCTCCATCACGAGAACCTCCTGTCCCGGAGTCCAATCCACTTGCGATGCTTTAAGGTCATGCCAGTACTTGTTCAATTCCTGGCTGGCCTTGAGATTCGCTGTTGCTTGACCCATCATCAGTGTCATCCTCCGTCTGAGGCCTAACACATAGTCCCCCACTTGCTTGGCGGGACCTGGAGGGTGGCTTCCAAACCTTCTCTGATCAAGGCAAGGGGCCCCCTCACGGGATGTCCAAAGAGTAACTCAAAGGGGCTGAAACCAACACCCTCTTGAGGTACCTCTCTGTAAGCAAACAGCAGGCATGGCAGGAGGAGATCCCATTTCCTCCCTAGGGGCTCTTCCAAAGCACCTATCATGCACTTGAGAGTTTTATTAAATCTCTTAACCAGACCATTGGTCTGGGGATGGTAAGAGGTGGAGAACTTGTAGGTTAATCTGCACTCTTTCCACATGGTTTTAATGTAACTAGACATGAAGTTGGATCCTCTGTCAGAGACAACCTCCTTAGGGAATCCAACACGGGTAAAAATGCCCAGGAGAGTCCTGGCAACCACCTTGGCAGTTACGGTCCGAAGGGGTATAGCCTCAGGTTACCTGGTGGCATGATCTACCAAGACCCGGAGGAACCGATGTCCACCTGAAGTGGGAGGGTCCAGGGGACCGACAATGTCGATGCCCACCCTCTCAAACGGTGTGCCAACCACTAGCAATGGCTGCATTGGGGCAATGACACTGCCTCCAGTCTTGCCAGACAACTGACAAGTTGGGCAGGCCCTGCATTGGGACTCCACTTCTACTCCCATCCAAGGCCAGTAGAAATGGGCAGAGAGCCTCTGCTTAGTCTTCTTGGTCCCAAGATGACCAGCCAAGGGCACCTCATGCGCCAACTGCAGTAGGAAGGGCCTGTAAACCTGGGGTACCACCAACCTCTTCAGGGCACCAGGTTCAGGCTTAGTGGGCTCACTAACAAGGAGCTCACCCTCCCAATAAATCCGGAAGGTCCTAGGCACTTCTCCTTGTGCCTGGGACAGGGCCTGTTTCCTCAGACCCCCGAGAGAGTGTCACTCTCTCTGTCCCTTACAGAAGTCTGCCCAGGAGGGTCCCCCTTCACCTAACAAGCATTCAAGATCGGGATGATCCTCCGGGTTGAGACCCTCTCCCACAGGAGAGTCTTCTGGCTCTTCTCCCACAGGAGTTGAGAAAGGGTTTACCACTGGACCTAGCCCGTCCGAAGCATGGATCCCAATGGGTGCTGTAGGAACAGCAGGAAGGGAAGGTGTCCTCTGCACAGAGGTTGCCTTCTTGTTCTTCCTTCGTCTTGCCTTAAGCCTCGCCTTTGGCTCGGGTACCTGACTCACAGCCAGACCCTGTGTCACCTATGACCTAGTGACTGCAGCAGCAGTCATGGGAAGACCATCCGAGATCAACCCCAACTCTACTAGATCATTGCCTAACAGAATGTTAGCAGGGACATTGTCCTGAACCAGGACATGAAACTGCTGTCTTGTCTCCAATTACGAGTGTGACTAAGGCTACAGGTGATAATTTGGGAGGCCCACCAGCTAACCTGGTGGTTCTCAGAGGAGCACCTACATAGTCCTCTGGCTTGAGCAGGGTCCTGTCCTCCACTGTCATGCTTGCCCCAGTGTCTCTCAAACCAGTAGAAGGCTGGCTGTTCAGGAGGACACTTCTCAAAAACCTACGGGTGTTCGGTGGGATAGTCGCCAGTACTTCCGCGTACTGGTCCCAGTCCCCAACGGACACTAAGGAAATCTCTACAGGAGCACCAAATGTGATCTCTGTAGAGGTGGGAGGACAGTGGCCTCCACCTCAGACATGGGGTAAGGGTAGGTCAGGCTGACAGCCTGGACCCCAAGTGCCTTACCTTTACACTTGGAGTCACCCCTCTTGTGATCCAGAGCCCCACAATCCCAACAAGTGCCGGGAGTGCGAGGTACGGTATTGGAACCACTGGGAGCCTGCTTTGCAGCAGGTGGACCACTACTCTTGTTCCCACCCACAGATGACTTATCCCCACTAGATATTTGGTTCTTAGGAGAGGAGGGTTTAGGTTTATCCGACTGTGGCTGCTTTTGGGACTCCTCAGCTTTCTGAGAGGCCCCCTTTTCTTTGTCCTTGTCCTTCCCACTGGAGTCCTTAGGGGACACCCGGTGGGAGACCCACTTGTCAGCCAACCTAGCCAGCTTAAAGGGATCCAAAATGTTCTGGTCAGCAACATACTGACGCAGCTCTGGTGAACAGGCTTCAGAAAAATGCTCAAAAAACAATAGGTGGGACAATTCAACAAAAGTGTTCACCTTGTAACCATCAATCCACCCCATCATGTTCATGTGCGCAGCACTCACCCAGTCAACCCAAGACACATTCTCTCTTTTCTTAAATTCCCTGAACCTTTTAAGGTATTGGGTAGGTGTCTTGCCAAACTTGGCAATCAAGCAGACTTCATACACTCATACTGACCCCTTTCTTCCACATTCAGCTTCAGAATACAGTCATACCCAGTCTGAGGCACTCTGCTTAACAAACACTTAGCCCAATCTCTTTTGTCAACATCATGAATTGCACAAGCCATTTCAAACGCTTCAATCCTTTGGTGGATATCAGAACCCTCCGCATACACGCCAACCAAATCTTTCATAAATTTAGTTGCTGGGGACCTGACACTCTCAACTGGTTTCGTTGAAGTCGCCACTCGAGCTTTCTCTAGCTGGATTCGCTGACATTCAGTGTCCTTGTCTTTGAGTTCAAGATCCCTATTCTTGAGTTCCACTTGCTGTGCCAACTCCTCTTTCTTAAGCTCAGCATCTATTTCCAACATGTGATATTCAAAGGCTAATTTCATCCTTAATAACTCAAGCTGCAAGGAATTGCTGGGGGTCGGAACGGAGGCAGCAGGAATGGTGGCATTCCCAGAAACAGATTCAGCAGAAACCCCAGGGGAGGAGTCCTCAATGGTTGCATTTCCCCCCTCATCAAGAGTTTCACCCTCAGTCTGGTAGTCCACCAGGGCAGCTATCAGCTCAGCCCTAGACGTATCCACAAAGTCTAACTCCCTGGCTTCACAAGCACTCTGGAGAGCCTCTAAGCTCATCCTAGTCGATTTACCATTTGCAATAGACTCCATTGTTTGTAATGCAGTTATGTTGTACACAACCAAGCCTTAATTTAATAAAGTGCAGATATTTTGTAAGTGGCACGGTTATACACTGATTTTTAAAACCATAAGCATCCCATCGCTGCCACCAGTGTAAAGACTGGAGGGGGTGTCTGTACTTCCGCTCTCTATATGGTAGAGGAGAGGCACAGAGTACCCCAGCCAAGATTCTCTATAGGGTAGCAATGGACGAGCAATCAAGGCCTAGCTTCTCAGGAGGTGATGCAGGCTGGTTCTTAAGTACAGTGCAGTCCCCAAACCCCCACAAAGGAATGTCCACACACTGTATTACTGAAAACACAGTCTTTATATAATTAATATTCAAAGGTATGTACACTATCACAATAACTCACTTTGTACTCAGAAATCAACAATGGTAAATATATACAATTCTAAAGTGGTACCACCAATATTATCAGATCTCATTAAAGTGCATCAACTATACTGTTAGAATGTCACACAGATCAATAACAAAGAAACCAGCAATAGAGATAGGAAGGAAAGCAAGATGGTTGACACAATTGGCAGAATACTGGCCCAGCTACCTAGACACAGTTCTGTGTGGAGATCCCTCCAACTGGGCAACCTGTAAAATAAAGATATATAGCACAAGCCCAATCCATACATTGATCAATAGTCTTATTTTCTCCTATAATGTTTCTACCCTCCCCCCCCAATGTACCTGGTGGAGCAGAGTTCTTCGAAAGAAGCGTTGATGGATCCTTCTTGAGTGACTCCCTTTAAAGCAGGAGTCAAGGATCGTCGAGAGGCGTCGAAGAAGGTGAACTTGGCGTCGACGGCGTCGAAGAGAAGTTCGAGGTTGCCGAGGCCACAGCATCGATCCAGGCGGTGCTCGTCGGCGACATCCTGCGAAGTTTCTCTCTCATACCAGAAACCAGACAGCTACAACAAGAAGTGCATATTGGTCACACACTCCATTCACCCAGGTCCCACCCACAGGATGTACCCACAACATACAATCACTGGGAAGGCTCCAGCGAGTCTGGCCTGGACTTCCCAACAACACCACATATGGAACTTCTACCCAACAGCCAGTCAAGGGGAAGGGACAGAATCAGGGCTTCCCAGGACTTTGGGAAAACAAGGTAACAGGCAATAGAAAGCAAGAGGCCATAGAGCCATCTGGTTTTCTATCAGGAATCAACTGATTCCAATGGCAGGGCCTGGGTATCCCAAAATGGAGGATACTCAGAGCACCGGTCAAATTCAGCATGGAGCTGCCACCAGCCTATACCCTGCTCTGTCGGCCACCCACAGGTGCCCAAAAACATACACTAGGGGCACAGGGTTGTGCCCCCACCCATGGGTGCCATAAGGGTATCCCATGGGTCTGTACACCAAACCTAAAACAGGAATAGCTGCACTGCCATGAGTCCCACATGGACTCCTGGGGAGAAAACAATACCGAACACAATTGAAAAAGGACGACAGGACAAGGACAGGGAGGCCCTGTCCCTCCAATGCCTTTCCAGCATCACAGGGAGGAGTGATGGGTGTGGGTGGGTGCACCTGCATCGGTGGTGTCTTCTTAGAGGGATGGTGTGTCCGGTGATGACGTGACCAGGGCTGTTCAGGTGTGTAGACGTTAATTTCTATGAGTGCCTGTGCATGATAAGTGGTTCAAAGCATGAGTGCGGGAGCAAAGACGCTTTAATCTAGTTTGGCCGGTACAGGCAAAAGAGCCTGTGGTCTTGTAGGTGGCATGAGGTTTCACACTATTGAGAAGAGGTTTAGCAGCAATGGGTGGTTGGGTGGCTGGGGGTGTAATATTTTAGCCTTTGGTGGTGCTCGGAAGCATGAGGAACCCAGACGGAAGATCGGGCAGAAGAGGTCTTTAGGAAGAAAGGGGGAAGAAAGGGCATGGGAGCAGGTGTGGTGATGTGAGGCGCGCAGTGAGGTTTAATGGACATGTATTGTGCGTCGGGAGGCATACAGTTGGGTGTCTGGGCAGCTGGCAGATAGTTTGGCAACACGTTGGTGGGAGGCAGATGATTTGGTCTTCTGTGCGACAGAGGGAGGGGAAGCTTGTCGGGGGCAGAACGCTAAGTACAGGCTAAGGTGGCTAACATCTTGCGATCTGGGCAGGAGGTGCACAGGTAGGCAAGGCAGCGTGAGGGGGGTATTATTTACAATGCTACTTTTGCCTATTTCAGTGGGTGGAAGCGTGAAGGGGATACTCCTGATGGCATAGCACAGGGGAAGGGCATGCTAGACGGGAGCAGGGTGGGAGGCGTTCATGAAAGCATAACATTATTGGCAAGCATGTCAAAAGTAATTTCTGTGGGTGGCAAAGTGCAGACGTTTGCTCTGGATGGTGGAGCATAACGAAGTGGGTACACATAGTGGGATAAACGGACTGTTAAGGGATAGTAAGCCATGTGGCATATTTTCAAGTGGTGGCAGTAATGAAGCATTGTCAAGGGATGGTCCACTCGGAATGGGTGAGCAAGCTGTTTCTGACCTATGTCAGATTCGCATAGGGAGATTCTGCATGCTGGCCGATTAAGGATGGCGGACGGGATGTTAGACTGGGGAGCAGAAAGGCATACCCAGACCTCCAGGCCTGGACAGGCACAGACAGGATCGCCCTTACTTGTGGGCTTTCCTGTATTGGGCCACCAGGGAGGGCCTGCCACCTCTGGATGCTGGTGACCAATAGGCTGCTGCCCAACCAATCAAAATGCGTGTAGCATGACGATAGTACAGTAATGTTTTAGAACTTGCAGATTGGTTAATCTGTAAAATAAATCGACACCATACTCCTCAGTACTAAGAACACATGAACAAACCGTGCCACATAGTTCAAATCGGCGTTTGAAGACCTGAATGGGTAAGGCACAGTGCCCTGAAGTCCCGTTGCTGTCTTATGCATACTGGTGGGGGATCATCTACCGATAGGCCCTGCATGCGGAGTTTTCTCTGCAACATGTATTTTCTTCCAATGTTGGTGTTGCTGGCACTGTTGTTATCTGATGCTAAGTGGAAACATCTTTCTTTCTACGTGGTTCTAGATCAGGAGAATTGTCCTCAGTATCAGAAGTCTCCCCCATTTCTTTCTGGCTTTGCCTTGATTCCATTTCTTCATCTGTGAATTCTAGTTTCATACATGAACCCATGAAGAACAGCCATGCTTGTTGGAAAAGGATACAACCAAAACCAGACATATTAAAAAAGGAAAAACAAAAGGGGATTACATTTCAATTCATAAATTTAGCAAGAACTTCACAATCTGCTTGCATAAAACACAGTAATGCTAATAACGTGTTTTATAAAAGTTGGACTTCGAAAAGGATAGGTGAGTAAAATGGTTAACAAAATGGTTTAACAACAGTAAACTTTGTAATTAGCAATGGTTTCATGATGCCAAAACAAACATCAGCAGACACATTTGGATACATAGTTAATCAACAGTGGTTAATTACTTCATCACATGTGCATAGAAGTGAGCATGAATTTAGATTAAAATCTAGACGGTTTTCGGTAGAAGAAACAAATAAATATACTTACTTGTTCTAGTGTAGTGGATGTTCAAGTTAGTAGTCCATTTTGATATGCCAGAAATAAGTAAAACGAACACTGAGGGATACAAGATAAAAACCCCAAGAAACAGAGAAGGGCTTTATTGATATGCATTGAATGCAGTGCTTAATTTGTGCCAGTGTTTGCCGGTGGGAAACACCGGCAGTCTTTTTTGGGCAACGGAACATCAGGGGGCCGGCTCTCAAGTGCAATTTAAATAGTTTTGTTTGTTCTTCTTCCGCACCTCTTCCATCATAAATCATTGCAGGCCATGGGCGTTTCCCGAAATCAATTTGGTTTTAAATGGGATGATTTTATCTCCTAATGTGTGTGGGCCGATTTTCTTCCAGCTGCCTTTCATTAAAGTTTTACTTTTGTTAATTTCTTTCTGAGCTGCACCTATTGGGCCTCATTACGACCCTGGCGCTAATGGGTTAACGGCGCCGTAAAAGGCTGCGGCGCCGTTAACCCATTAGCGCCTTACTACGAGGTCCCTTTGCGGGACCCGGCTGTCATGATGCCTACCCCCGGGGACCCAGACCAGGTCCAGCAACCGGAAGCAGGCATCACGTTATTTTGAGCAAGCCCAAAAACCCCTGCTAGGGGCTGTTTGGGTGCGGTCCTGGCGCCTATGGCGCCAGGCTCATATGGAGAGTTAGTCCTGGCACCATAGGCGCCAGGCTCATAGAGTAGAACTTACCTAATGCAGACCATGCTGCAAGCTTACCTGATGCAGACCATGCTGCAAGAGCTCCAAGCCAAATGAGGCTTGGAAGGGACTATTTTACCTAGGGACTATTTTTTACTCGGGTGGGGCTGGGGAGGAATACTTACCTGGGACTACTTTGGGTGCCATTTAAACCACGCCCGAAGAGCAGCACACGCTTCGCGTTATTCTGCATCCAGCAGCGTAACGCTCACCGTGTCTGCAAGTCTGCATCCAGTCTTCTGCCACGCCCGCCTTGAGTTTGGAGCTCCTAGAAAAAAAGGAGAAAGAAGGGGAAAAGGTTAGAACAAGAGCAATACCTTTGATCCTTACCTGAATTCCCGATCCATCACACCTTCAAGCTGGAAGAAAGAAGTTATTTTATGCGCGTCGCTTCGCCTGCTGCAGCGCCGCGCTGAACTCACCGGCCTTCGCAGTATCTTCACATTCCACTGCATCCTCCTGCAAGTTCCCGCCACATTCCGGCACCTAAGGAGAAGACAAGGACAGCAAGGTGAGCCAAGGGAATACACAGAGGAATATTAGTTACCCCCATAGACTTACCTGATTTTACCACCGGGGGTACTATTCCTCTTCACGGGTCGGCGCTGCTTCCACTGCATCTTCGCCGAACCCCGGCCCCTTAGGGGAAACAAAAGGACAGCAAGGTGAAACAAAGGGACTATCAAGGGGAACCCTCCTCACCACAATAGACTTACCTGATTTTACCGCCGGAGGTATTATTCCCCGAGACTTCATACTTTCTCTCAGCGCCTGAATAAGGGAGAAAGCAACAGGTTACATATTGACATTATTTTATCGAACTGTGTTGGAAAATACAAATCCTTACCAGAATATTACCGGTTGCCACGAGGAACTCTTCACTAGGGTCAAGCTGCAACCTGCAAGGAATCGGACAAGAGTGAAAGTCAGGCATTTGAACTCTTACGAACTACATACTTTTCAGAGTCAATATTGTTCTGGAACTCACCAATTCCTTCGAACCAGTGAAGCAACTGGTTATCAACGCGCCCCTGCGCTCAATGCAGGATGGAGAGCTCATCTTTTCAAACCATCAGGTGAGACTATAAGAGGGAACATCAAAGGTGATCTGTGGGCAGAACAGCAGGGGTGCGGGGATTTACACTCAACTCCACGGGTGGTTAATTCCCTTTCTCCATTTGCAGAAGAATATTCCTACGGGCCAAGCAAACGAAGCTAGGTGGGCCAGTCCAGTCCGTCATCTCGGCCCTATGCGTCACATTGGTGGAGACCGCAGCTGTCCAGTTCAGATCGACGCCTCTGTGGAAGCCCGGTGAGCGTAATACCGACCTGAACGGCTGGTCTAGACCAGCCGTTAAAGTAGGGACCCGCAAAGAGACCTTGGTGCTAAGTACGGTACCGCAATTTGCGTTACCGTACTTAGCGCCTTCCCAAGTCCTATTGAGCCCTATGGGACAAAAAATGGGAATGGGGGAGGGCCAATGTTCAATGGGGAATTACCGACCCGTCAACCTGGGAATGGGGTGGTAATTCCCCATTGAACATTGGCGCACTTGTTACGATATCGGCACCAACCATGGTGCTAATAGCGCCATGGTTTAGCGCCAGTATCGTAATGAGGGCCATTGTGTCAGCTCTGCAAGAAACATGGTGCCATTTAAGAGTTCAAGAAGTGATACAGTCCTGCTCCAGCCCGGATTGCATGGCAACGAGCCATTAATCAAGTTTCCGGTCCCTCACATGTGATGTGATTCCTGTCACAGGCGAGGCCTGCCGCTCTCCAAACCCTGCTCTGACAGACACTGGAGCCTCAGAGATAAAAATGGCTAAAGCTTGGGAAACTGAAGGTAAGCAAACCTTAAAAGGTGTAAGAGTTTATATACATGTAAGAAAATTTTTCAAATTGTATAAGCTCTTCAAACGGCTGCTCTATGAGAGCTGAGATGCAGCCCATGCATGCATTATTGGTACTGTAGGTACTTGCAATGAAGGGTTAAAACGCTAGTCTCTCTCCACCTTTCTGCTGCCTGTTGAACTAGAAAAAAACGTTTGTTTTACTTCAACATTTCCCGTCCTCTAGCTGCATTTTGCATTTTCAAATAGTGCTTGTGACAATTGCTTAATGTGAAGTGTTAAAGAGAAATGTATTCCATTTTTAACCATGTATTTTCACGTCCCAGGATTGCTTGACAGATTTGCCTTTTTGTTTGTTTATTCTTCTCACTTCTGAGCCCTGTGATAATCAGTTGCAACATGGACCTAAGTTATGGAAATAATATTTAGCCAGTAAAGTGGATGATAATAACCTATCAAATTGGGTATTCAGTTGATTAACTTTCCATTTTGAAGTGCACTTGTAGGGTTCAGACTGTGGCCATCCATCCATCAGTTTGGTGGGTTAAAATGACTCCAAAGTCTGCGCACACCATTTCCCAGTCCTGGGCTTTCATGAAATAACAATGTATTCTGGGAGCTGTAGTCTTTTAACTTCAATTAGACATAAGTAGCCGATTCATTTGATTTGCAAAAAAGGAAGCCCAGGACTGGAAAGTGGTGACCTGTTGTCATGAAGCTTTCCGGAAACTTTATCCTCCGTACTTTGTTAGCATGTCTTCTTGAGGGCCTCTGGACCTCTTGGGAAATGTGGGACACTTACTTCTGGTGCCCGGATAGATTCTTTTGTTCCAGTCCGACCTATGTTGGTGTTTGTTTGTGTCAACGCTGTTTGCTTTTATGTATGCGTGCATGCAAGGAGTTGTGTGACTGGTGGATGAATGCATAGGTAAAAATGTATGTGAATGTGTGTGCAAGCCCCAACTCCTACATTTATCGGCCAACAGGCCACTACATTTAGGAGTGGGGGCATGGCATCAGAGTTGCACCTAGGATACAATTTCAGGGGGAGGAGCTAAGACCTAAATGTTGGGAGAGGCGCTAACTTCAGAGGCTATGCGGCAGAGGCTAACTTACTTGTGTGGGGGCATCTAACTAAATTGTGCATTCATATGAGACTATTCTGGTGATGCTTCAATGTTACAAGCAGTTAACCCTCTCCTTCATTTCTGAAATGTCACACTTATGGGCTGGTGTGAGAATGAGCTGTTTTATGTCCCATGTCCCCACTTGCCTTCTTATCACTCCCCTTGCATGCAAGTGCTAACCCCACATCATGATTTCAATTGCCTAAAAATGTATGGATATGAATGCAGGTGCTAAAAGTGAAATGTTTTATTAATTGAAAGACTTTTATTAACAGCGAAGCCCAGGCACCATTTAACGTCTGTGTCCTGTTCCATCCGCTATGGTTCTGTACGTCAGCCAGGCAGGGGCACAGCCAGCCTCAACATTTTGGGGGCTAGATTACAGTTTTGAAAGCGGCTAGTGAGTGGGTCAATAAAATAATTGCACTGTTGGACTCTCCACTGAGGGATGGTGGCTGGGCCTTTCAGCTTTTACAGTTGAAAGGGTCCCTCGAGCAGCTGCCCCATATTGGCAGTCTTATGACACAGAAACATACTGATAGTCTGCAGCTTTTAACCACCTTTCTGCATTCTTTTGATTTCATTATTGATTTAAGCACTCCATAGGTGCCTTGGCCTATTTTCCCAAACGGTAAGGCAAGGGGTGCCCCCCCCAACATCAAGATGAAATGGGCCCCCACCAGCCCTGACACATCTTCATCCAGTCCTGCTCCCACTTCCCTTCCAATTCCCTGAGCCCTGTTAGGAAGCTGAATAGCGGTTTCATATTCCCTTTGGCCACTAGTCGTACCACCACAATTCAGTGGCTATTTAATTTAATAATGCTATGCTAATCACTGGAGGCGTGGGCCATCTAAAGGCTGAGCCCAGAAGTTAAGACATGACCAAAGCAAACATAGTGTTGCTACAGGGCTAAACTGGACCACATTGAATGTAGGCAGGCCTAGCCAGTAATAACACTTATGGTGCACAGCCAGCCTGGACATGCTTTCTGCGGCATGACATTTTAACTGGCTGGGAGTCCTTATATGGTAATACTGGCATATATTGGTGCAGCCTACATGCACATACATTGGAACAACCAGCATGAATATATTTATATACTGGCATATGTTGTGGGCAAAGGTTGGTGACTTGCAACTATTAGGTTGTTCCATGTGCTAGCATACAAAACCAATTGCAAACTATATGGATTTCTACCCAATTTGCAAAGAAAGTGCTGTAAAATGCATCATTTTAACCCAATGTTTCAAACATTTTTGTGGGAATGAGAAACCCCATCATGCGCCCCTTGGTTGGTTTGTTTTCCCTTACTGTGCTCTGTCGATCCTGCATAATTGGTGCAAACATTTAAGCCACTTCAGTTCAGAAATTCACCAGCCTCTACTGTACCTCATCTACCAGCCTCTACTGTACCTCATCTATCTGTCCGTGTGTATGATGTGTGTTTTAATGCGCACAAAGCAGCAGGGTTCTCCTCACGCACCACACGCTGTCATGCCATCCTACATATATTTATGCATATGATACAAAAGTTAGTCTGGCATAAACCTCTCTTCAGTAGAGAAATCTAACTTTGCTGTAGTTGATTTGCAGTTGTAGTAATAAAGCATATTTGTGTCCTCCACACAAACTCAGGGGAGATTTCTCGCATCTCCTGTTTGCAGCACTGCCTCCACTAGCCCAGTGCAAAAAATTGTAAGGGGGACTCACCAAATGTTTTGCCCCGGGCTTCCGCAACCCTTGTGACAGCTCTGGGGACCAGCAATAGCAATGCAAAAACAAACTGTTACCAACAGCCAATGAAAACTACCATTCTGTTGTTACTATGCACTATTTTGATAAATTCTGTATAGTAACCAGAATGTGCAGTTTTCCTTGGCTGTTCTGACTGACATGGTGACGTGTTGTTATTGCCACAGGAGGCAGCGCAGCGCCACCTTCGTTTCACACGTTACTGTGAACTGAAGGTGTCTAGGTGTTGGTCTTCGAGAGAGCCTGCTGCACTGCTTTGTTGCGTGAGGCCTAGTTGCTGGGCCCTGCCTTTTCACTCACACTAGTGCCTGCCAGTCTGCCACTGCCCCCCCCCCCAGTCCCCGACAGGAGACAGAGAGTCCCCGCCAGCAGCCGACTTCAAAATCAGGTAAGTGGACACTCTCTGACCGTGTAACTTAAGCAGTGTGAAGATTCCAAGGCCCGGGCCAGGCCAGCCCGGAACGGTGGCACGGTCCCCTGGTGGTGTCCACACTCCTCCTGGGGCCTGGCTGGGCCTGGGCCCTTGCCAGAACTGAGGACACAGAGCCAGGACTCAGGAGTCACTGAGCCAGGAGGACACCAGAAGACCACGCCGCCGCACGAGCCCGGCTGTCTTGTATTCATGCTTCTAGTCACGGAGGTAGCCCCCCCACCACATACACATAGCTCTCAACTCACATGCTTTTGGCGGGTGTCACCCGCCTTCTAAACAGCTGACTCACCCGCCAAGCCTCCTGCATGCCCATTCATTTCAATGGGCCTCTCACCCGCCAAAAATAAAATCGGGTGTTTTCACCCGCCTTTGTGACACAAATGGTTGTGAGCTATGCATACAAAGGCAGATATCTGTCTGGAAGCCCTTTTGAAAGGGAGAGCGAGTGTGCCACGAATCACTAGCTTTGGTCATGGTGGTTTGTTGGACACGCCGCAAGCAAATGATTGTCTGTTTGAGATTGTTTCGTTCAAGAGGAGTCAAAGAGGGACCAGCATCTTTGTCATCGTTCTAGTCATGTGTGTCACGGTTCTCATCAGTGGCCATTTGTGTGGATGTCCTCGAAGGCTCCGTTGTGTTGTAATTTGGCACTCCTTTGAAGTCAGTGGCGTTTGGTGTTTAATAGTGATTTTCATTTGCCTCAGTGTTGAACCCTTAAGTGAGTTTATACATTTCTTCATACATGGTTTTTTTACCAGGTAAGGTAACAGAGGCCTGCCAGTCTGCGCTCCCCAAACAGAGTAGTGGTCTAAGGTTTGCCTTGTACAAGTAGTTAGTCCAATGCCACTATCACGTGGGTTATATAGTGAGTATTTTGTTCACAAAAAGAAACACTACACGCCAACACGTGTTTCGGCCCTCTCTGGGCCGTCCTCAGGGCGTATGCACATTAATGTTATGTGTAACTGTTCAAAAAACATGTTGAAATGCATTTGTCAAATGTTAGACCAGAGTTTAAAAAAAAAACAAATTACAAAATTAAAGTAAGTTGCATTGACCATATAGTACATAAAGTGTAGAGGAGGAGTGGGGTGGGAGACAAAAGAAGGGGTGAAGGGGAGAGAGGAGAAAAGAAAACATAATATTAGAATTGAACTTCAATTATTGGTTTGTGTTCACAATCCATGATCACTTAGTTGCCACATACTGTATACTGGAAGAAATTAAGTAGCTGTTGTTGTTTTAGTGAAGTCGTTACACCTAGGAGGCAGTAAATAGTTGGTGTGCTGTACCTTGAAATGGTTAACATTGCCCAATAAGCCGCCTCAGTATGGTGGATTTGTTCGAGTCGGTTAATGCCTGCAATAAATATATATATAAATATATTTTACATGCTATTGGGTACTAAATACTCCGAGAGATGGTGGCATCTAAAAAGTGTACTCAGGCAAGTATTAACATGAAAAGCTAAAGACTGCTTACCGCTGATAACAGTGCTGGAAAGCGTTATCCCGAAAATAGTGTTAAGCTGCAAGTCTAATGTCCGTGAAATACGAGCGTCATCTATTTCAGAAGGGTAAATAAAACCGTAGGGAATATTGTCACAGATATCTAATAGTGCTTGCTGTACGTGATAAAGCAGTATCTCCTGAACAATCACAGAGCGCTTACCATGACACGCCTGAATGCGTTCCTGCACAGTGATTTCTGCCTGCAGGCAGCGATTCTCTGGGCGAAATGAAGGTGCGGCTGGTTAAACCAATAGCCGTGCTGCTTGTGGTTTTGGAAACTACGGTCATGTGACCGGGCTGAGTTACTGTTGCCTAGTAACTTGGTAGGAAGAAGCTTGGTGATCGGCACTGCACATAAGTGCAATTATTCCGTTTTTAAAACAGTAAAAGAAGGCCAGATCTTTTACTCTGAACAACAGTGGGGAAACAAAGCAATGTACAGTGGAAAGGTTGCGAGTGTAGGTAATATGATTAACTAACGTTATAAAAAATCGTATTAGACCAACTTGTTTAGCATACAGCCATTAATTAATTAATAACATCCATATTGAATACAAAGTATCCAAAGCAGTCTGGCATGTGAGGGGATTTAACTAGAAGTGGTGCACGTCTGCACAGTGAAGTTTGACATAGTTGATTAATTAATGCTCCGGATGTTCTGAAATGATGTCAAGATGTTGGCACTATTTGGAAATGGTTTCCATATATCAAATGGAACTGTTGGGATAACTGTTCCTGTCTCTGAGGTCCAAATAAATGCCTATTATATAAGATGTGGTGGGAATGGTTTTTAAGGTACGAATTCTGAAAGTCACAGTTTCTATGGACCATACAAATGTAGTGCCTAATGTGAGCCGTCCATATGTTGTAAGTTAGTGAACGGAGTCAAAGGCAGCAGAATAATTTCATAATATATATTCAGTAACGTTAATATGGGCAGGTCAAATTTAGGCAGATTTTCTAAGTCACATGTTGTATAGACAGTGTAGTTTCTGAAGTTAGTCGTCCATGTGTAAGATGTTTGGTAGTGATGATATCCCATATATGATAGGTTACTATATTATTAATATAATCCCCCATATGTGCTAGGCTGCCATTTGCAATTAAAAGATCGATGCCCAGGAGATAGCATGAGAATGGGTCTTAAGATTAAACCTATTCATGCCCTCTAAGGTGTAACAACCTGCTAAATTATTTTGTATGTGATGAGACACATTTGTACCAAAGTAGAATATAGTTTGATCACAGAAACACATTGAGTTCATGTTCTTGGTTGAGTCCCATTTGAATACATCTTAATCTGCATATCATGCAGGCCTCCGCTTGTCGAAGATGAAGTTGTCTGTTACCACCTCTGGCATGTGGTTTTATGTGTTGCAGTCCAACAAATCTGATTTCACTCTTGTGCGCCATTTGATGTTCTTTTTGCCAGTGTACTGCCAATGGTAACTTGATATCTTGACTGTTGAGGTTTGCCAGATGTTCTCTGATTCTGACCCTTAGTTCCCTGATGGTACTGCCAACATAGACTTTCTTGCAGACACAGATGATACCATATACGATATATTTGTAACGACAGTTAATGAAATCCTTAATTTTGGTACTCAAATTTCCATGACAGGTAAATTCTTTGGTAGGTGCTGATGCAAATTGACAAAAAAGACAGGTCCCACACTTGTGGAACCCTGCGGGTTTGATACTTGGCGTGAGCCAATTGTTCTGTCTGTTGGAACCAGGTTGCATGAACGAGGGGCACAATACATTTCAAAGTGTTGGTGCTCTAGAAAAGATGATTCTCGGTTTTTCAGTAATGTAGGTTTCCAAGTCAGGGTCCAACTGTAGAATATTCCAATGTTTATTCAGAATATGGTAGATGAATTTGGAATCACTACAATATTTCGTAATGAAGTTCACATGTTGTGGAAACCCCTCAGGTTGTTTGCTTTTGGACTGGGTAAGTAGTGAGGGTCTTGTAACCGTTTTCACATTCTTTAGTACATGGTTAATATTAGATTTTGTATAACTTCTTTCTTGGAACCTGGTTCCTATAGTCTTACATTCTGCAATAAAGTGTGAGTCTTCACTACAATTCCTCCTTGCTCTAAGCATTTCTCCTCGAGGGATATTTTCAATGACATTTCTTCTGTGGCTACCCTTGGCATGTAGGATGGAGTTAACTGCAGTAGTTTTACGGAAGATACTGGTTTGCAAAGTTTCATTTGCTATATAGATTCTGAGGTCCAAAAACTCTATTTCAGTGGTATCAATTTTGCTTGTGAACTGAATTCCAAATTGGTTGCGATTGAGAGGTTGCATAAAGGCTTGGAACTACTCAGTTGTGCCTGCCCAAATTGCAAAACAATCATCAATATATCTTTTCCAGACCGGTATAAGGTCTATAAATGGGTTGTTTAGAAAAATGTGTGAGTCTTCAAAAAATGCCATAAAAAGGTTTGCAAGTGCTGGGGCATATTTTGCACCCATAGCAATCCCCTTTGTTTTGGTATAGTAGTCTTCATTGAAAATGAATTGATTGTGATTGAGAGTGAAATCAACGAAGCTTTTAAGCATTTGTACATGTGCTGCATGTGATGCAGAATGCAGCCTAAAGGAATGGTCCAGAGTTTTAATAGCTAATGCGTGTTCAATTGAAGTATACAGGGCAGTAACATCTAGGGTAACTAGCTGATAATGTGGTTCCCAAGTAATGTTGTTAAGGATCTGTAAGATATGAGTAGTATCTTTCAAAAAGACCGGAATTTTTGGTACAAGATCCTTAATACAGGAATCAATATAAGTTGCTAGGTTCTCTGTGGCACCTCCTTGTCCGCTCATTATAGGCCTTACTGGGGGAAGATTATCGAAAGGTTTGTATATCTTGGGTAATAGATACTGTAACGCTCACCTGGTTCCCACGGAGGCGCAGATCCTGGCTGGACAGTTACCGTGTCTTCAATTGAGAAGCACAGGACTCGGATGGTTCTCTGGACCGGACCTCCTCTTATGGAATGTCTGACTTGTAGAGTAAGGTGTCTGCAGGCGGAAGAAAAAGGGATTAATGGCTGGTTGTTGGTTGGGCTTCTCCTCCTTATTCGTTTCTTCCCTGAGGCCGCCCGAAGTCTGAATGAGCTCTCACCTTAGATATGTAAATGCTGGGGTCTCCATCCTGCGACTGATGCAGGGGCGCTGGGTTCCAGTTACTTCACTGGGATTGCTTTAAGTCTCTTGTAGCCTCAGAGGGTTTAAAGCTGCTGAAGAAGCGATGCCGTCGTTTTCTGCACGAGCGGATGCTGGTCGGTTTGTAAAGTTCGAGAGCACCTTTTAATGAAGTCTTTGCCTTTGTTTCTTAGGTGCCGAAATGCTATATGCTGAGCATACGGATGCACGTAAGTATGAAGGTCCGTGCACGTGGAGGAGCACATAAGTAATAAGCTTGCTGACAGGTTTATTCACACCTCTTAATGTCTTTTTCTTGATTTGCAGGTGCGGAGATGCAGCAGAAGAGGAGATGGCGAGGAGCGCACAGCTCCGGTAAGTGAAAATATAATTGCGTCCAATTTCCCCCTTTTTGCACTAACCGGAGTTCTTTGTCTTGCAGGTAGAGGCCGCGGGATTCGGAAGATGCCGTGGGTTCAGGTAAGTAAGCGCGGCTGCTAAAACGTTGACCGGAGTTCTTTGTCTTGCAGGTAAAGGCCGCGGGATTCGGAAAATGCCGTGGTTTCAGGTAAGTAAGCGCGGCTGCTAAAGCGTTGCCTTTTGCTAACCTGATGTTCCTTTGCTGGCAGGTGCAGCCGGAGACTGGATCCCTGGATGGTAAGTGAAGAACTGACTTGTTTTCACAGGCTGGAGCAGAAGATATCACTAGAAGACTGGAGCTGACTCGGTGAGCGTCCTGCTGCAGATGCAGAATAACGCGAAGCACGTTCTTCCAATCGGGTGTGGTTTAAATAGTGTTGAGGTGATTAGGTGTCTTCCTCCTCAGCCTCGCCCAAGAGAAAAAGAGTTCCTGTGTTCCAGAGTCAAGGAGTGATGCCAGCCCCACCCAGGTAAGAAAGTAGTTCAAGATTCGGAAAAATAGTCCCACCCAGCAGAAGGCTGGGGCTTCATTTTGCCAGGACTTGTGAAGGTGAGTATGCAGCATGGTCTGCTACAGGTAAGTCCACCCAAGCACCTTTATCCAAAGTATGAACCCGGCACCTCTGGCACCGGGACTGGTGATTCTTATGAGCCTGGCACCAACGGTGCCAGGACATGGTCCAGAGGGCCCCGATAGGGGTCGGTTGGGACCAGGGGCGGGGGTTGTGAGCCTGCTTCCGGGGATGTTGGGCTTGTCCTGACTCCTTGGAAACAGTGCTCATGACAGCACCCCCCCTCAAGGCCCCTCCCAAAATTGTCTCCCCTGGGGGTTTTGGTTTGTCGGGAAAAGTTCGGTGGAATCTTTTGATTAGGCGAGGTGGTGGACGTATCAGAGGGTTCCCATGATCGTTCTTGAGGCCCGTAGCCCTTCCAGTCAATCAGATAGTATAGCTTGGACTTAATGATCTTGGAGTCCAGGATGTTTTTAACCTCAATTTGAGTTCTCCATTAACTTGAATAGGTTCTGGAGCTTTAGTCAATCGGGTTCCAGGCTGCATTGGTTTTAGTAGAGATACGTGGAAAACTGGATGTATTTTCATGTGGGACGGCAAGCTCAATTTGACAGCCACTGGATTTATTATGGCGGTGACAGGATATGGTCCCAGATATTTTGGATTGAAGGTGCGAGGCCCTTTAAGAGTTAAATGTTTAGTGGATAACCAAACTAGGTCTCCAACCCGGTATTGGGGGGCCTCCCTTCGATGTCGGTCTGCTCCCTTTTTATACTGTTCTTTGGCTAGTTGAAGATGGGTCATGGCTTCCTTGAAAGCTTGAGTGATAGCAGTGTGTAGATGATCTACGGCAGGTGTTCCGAGATCCTGAGGTGGATCAAGATTGGAGGTTCGAGGGTGAATCCCGTATAAGAGGTAAAAGGGACTTTTTCCGGTTCCTGAATGGATCGAATTGTTGTAGGCGTATTCGGCGATCCAAAGGATGTCTTTCCAATTACATTCCGACTGTTGCAGCATGCAACGTAAATTGTCATGATCTCTGCTTCCAGAAGGTCAGGGTTTTCCCAACTCCCTTGGAAGCAGATCCATAACCCAGGTTCCGAGTGCCAACCAGTCCCAATTGGGACCTTTTGGACCCAGTCCTGGCGCCAGTGGCACCAGGCTCATAAATATGCCCAGTCCCAGCGCTGGAAGCGCCGGGCTCATAATGCTTGGGTGGACTTACCTTCAGCAGACCATGCTGCTTACTTGCCTGCCAGTTGAGCCTCTGATCCTCTTCTGTTTGGAACTACTTTTCCTGTTGGGTGGGGCTGGAGCCACTCCCTAGATTCAGAACACTGGAACTCTTCTGGAAGGCAGGAACTCTTTTCTTACCAGGAACTCTTTTCTTACTTAGGCATGGCTGTGGAAGGAGACACCTAAGCACTACAGGAGGCTATTTAAACCACACCCGGTGGATGAATCTTGCTTTGCGTTATTCTGCAACCTCTGCAGCAGAACGCTCATCGTGTCTTCTGCATCCGGTCCTGGGCCTAAGGAAAAAGGCTTACCATCCTGAATCCAGTCTTCAGCAACACCTATAAAGACAAGAAAGAACAGGTTAGCATTCCGGCATCTGAAAGGCAAAGGCTTACCATCCTGAATCCAGTCTTCAGCAACACCTATAAAGACAAGAAAGAACAGGTTAGCATTCCGGCATCTGAAAGGCAAAGGGTTACCTACTCTTCGTGCGCTCCGGAGGTCTTCACACTGCATTCCGGCATCTGAAAGACAAAAGTTTACCAACTCTTCGCACGCTCCGGAGGCCTTCGGCGCTGCATCCCGCATCTGAAAGACAAAACAAGGTGCGTTTAAAGACATTGGGGAACTTTAATACTCACGTGCCATTACTCCTTTCCACATCTAATCCAGTGGGTATTCCGGCACCCTGCAGCCGCTCCGAACTCGTACCTGCAAAATAAAAAGACAGTTAGAGCGCATAGTGAAGCAGGCAACAAGCGCTTACTTACGTGCTTCCAGGCGCTTCTATTCATCACACGGGCTCCATCTTCAACTCACTTCAGCCCGTCATCCGCCATCGCCGGAACCCTGCAAAACAAGAGACATCATTACTAAAGACTTTAAAGACATTTGAATGACTCGAAACTTACCGTTCGTGCAGTAAACGACGGACAGCAGTCCCCTGAAGTCAAGAGGCCTGCGCTACCTATCCAGTGAAGAAACTGGTTACAGCACCCTGCCCCGAGGCAGATGGAGAGCTCGGCATTCACTTACCTAAGGTGAGAGCGTTAACCTTTGGGGGTCTACAGGAGAGGAGAAGAGGAAAGAGATAGGGACACCCCAATAACCCCAGTTCATTAACCCCATATTTTCTATCTGCAGACATCTTACTCTACACGTCAGGCATACAGTGCACAGAGGTCCAGCCCAAAGAGCCAACCGGGTGCTACACATCACCTTTGAAGATACGGTAGTCGCCCAGTCAAGACCGGCGCCTCTGCGAGAATCAGGTGAGCGTTACAGAACGCAAAGCCTACCGCAAAACTCTCGCCCAGGCGCTATGGAAACCTCGGATACTGACCCCCTAGCCCGGTTACTTGGGGAACTAAGGGCAGAAGTGCATGCAGCTCGTCAGGAAACGAATGCTCTAAGAAGGGAACTAATTATTTCCAAGGAGAGAACAGACAATCTTGCTAGACAAGTGCTACAGTCACAAGCCGGACAGACCCCGTTACCCGCATCAGGGGCAAATCTTCCTTCAACCTCCTCTATGAATCCAGTGCAGATCAACCTACCTGGGAATGTACCTCTGGCTCCGCCCGAACGATTTTCTGGTGACCCAAAGAGGTTTGCAGTATTTATCAATCAGTGACGGTTGCACTTCTTATGCCGGCCAGCAGCCTTTCCAACTGATCAAGCAAAAGTAGCTTTTGTACTTTCGTACCTTAGTGGCAATGCGGCAGACTGGTCGATCCCTCTAGTTAATCAAGATGATCCGGTTCTCCATGATTTTCAAGCCTTTCAGCTTAGCATGGAAAAACTGTTCGCAAGACATTCACAGGGGCAGGCCTTGGACAATGAGCTTCTTTCGTTGCGACAGGGTAATCAAGACCTTTTGGGTTATATTGCATCTTTCAATAGACTAATAGTGGAAACTCAATGGCCTGAGGACAAAAGGATTACGCTGTTTTATAGAGGTCTACGTGGAGAGCTCAAAGACGTTTTAGCCCAAGTAGTGAATCCCCCACAAGACTGTTCGGATTATATAGACTTGGTCGTTCAAATAGATCACAGGCTGCAGAACAGGAAGGCCGATCGTTCCAAGTTTGATGCTCGAGTATTTTCCAAACCGCCAACTCCTTCCAAAGGAGTAGACTCCGGGGAACCCATGCAAATAGGGGGTCTGAAAGGTCCTCTAACACAAAGGGAGCGGGAAAGGAGGAAACAGTTGCAATTATGCCTATATTGCGGAAACTCAGGGCACTTTCTTCGAGACTGTCCGGTGAAACCTGCCAAGAAGGCAGTAGGAGCTGCAGTTACCAAAGTTACAAACTCTGAGCAGGGAAACGACCTCGCCCGACAAGAATAGAGGTCCTCTTGCCGAGCGTGAAAACTAGTTCCGTGACCTCGCATTTCGTGATACCTATGGTCCTCATTAGCCCTGATAATCCGGATCGATTACATGCAATTGAAGCTTACGTCGACAGCGGTGCCATCAGCAATTATGTGGATCATGAAATGGTTTTGAGGATGAATCTAACTCTTTGTCCCAAGGCTGTAAAGGACGTCATTACTACGGTGGATGGTACGGAGATAGCCTCCGGGCCAGTAACGCATACCACTCAAGAGGTGACGCTAGCAAGTCAAGATGGACACCATGAGAAGATCGTGTTCGATGTGATCAAGGCCCCTCAGTTTCAGATTATTCTAGGAATACCTTTGTTAGAGAAACACAATCCTCTGATCGATTGGCGAGCAAGAACGGTCCAGTTTCCAGAATGTGTCTCTACTTGTCACCCTCCACCTGGTGTTGCACTGGCTGCAATTTCTTCAGAGACTCCCCAGTTACCTCCCGAATACCTAGAATACCAAGATGTTTTACGGAAGGATCAGGCTAACTCTCTACCTCCTCATAGGTCTTATGACTGCCAGATAGACCTGATACCTGGATCTACTCCTCCTTGTAGTAGAATTTATGCCCTCACCGAGCCTGAGAACCTTCACCTTCGACAATACCTGGATCAATACCTGGCAAATGGGTTTATTCGTCCTTCCAAGTCCCCTGCTTCTTCAGCTTTGTTCTTCGTTCCAAAAAAGGAAGGAGACCTTAGAACTTGTATCGATTATCGCTCCCTGAACCAGATCACCGTTAAGAATAGATATCCGTTACCTTTGATCCCTGAACTCCTGGACCAAGTCAGAAAAGCATGCATATATACAAAGCTGGATCTTAGAGGAGCTTACCACTTGGTACGAGTAAAAGAGGGCGATGAATGGAAGACGGCCTTCCGCACCAAGTATGGGCTATTTGAATATCAGGTCATGCCCTTCGGACTTTGCAATGCCCCGCCGCCTTTCAATATTTTATGAACGATGTCCTCAGAGAGCTCATAGATGTATGTGTTGTTGTTTACATTGACGACATCCTCGTTTATTCTTCATCGGAATCTGAACATCGGAAACACGTGAAAATGGTCCTCGAAAGATTGCGTCAACACAAACTTTTCGCTAAGTTGGAAAAATGTGTTTTCAACGTGACTGAAGTTGAATTCTTGGGATTCATATTATCACCTGGCGGAGTGCGTATGGATTCAAAGAAGGTTGATGCAGTTCTCAAATGGCCATCACCATCCTCCGTAAAAGGTGTGCAAAGCATGTTAGGCTTCGCTAACTTTTACCGCAGGTTTATCCCCGAATTCTCTCAAATAGTCCAGCCCATCACTGCCTTGTAAAAGAAAAACAAACGTTTTGAATGGTCTACCGAGGCGGAACAAGCTTTCCAGGATTTGAAGACTAAATTTATCTCTGCACCAATCTTAAAACACCCTCGCCCCGAACTCCCCTACATCGTGGAAACTGATGCTTCAAGCCTTGCCATGGGGGCAGTTCTATCACAAAAGGACCCGGTAACCAATCAGTTGCATCCCGTGGCATTTTGGTCCCGCAAATTCTCGCCTCCTGAAATCAATTACACGATTACTGACAAGGAACTTCTGGCTAACAAGTCTGCCTTTAAGGCTTGGCGGCATTATCTGCTGGGGGCCCGACACACCGTTACTGTGATTACGGATCACCGAAACCTGCAATATTTGAAGACCGCAAAAGCCCAATCCTCTAGACAACTCCGTTGGGCATTATTCTTTGCCGAGTTTGACTTCATAATTACCTATCGACCTGGTACAAAGAACGGTAAAGCCGATGCCCTTTCTCGGATGGGAGTGGAAGAACACTTGGTCAACCCTAAACCTGTACCAATCATTCCCGAACAAAGAATTCTGGGTGTAATCGCCACAGAATCCATAGAGGAAGTTAAGGATAAAGCCAGGCAACTTGTAACTCCAGCAGACATACAGAATTGGCATCTGCAGGGAAAGGACTTTGCAGTAAAGGACAACTTATTGTATTTCCAAGAACGATTATACCTACCCAGCACAGATTTACAGAAAAAAGTAATCTCTTGTTATCACAACTCTTTAATGGAAGGTCATCCCGGTATAGCCAAGACCTCAGAAAAGATCAAGCGCTACTTCTGGTGGCCGTCTTGGAAAAAAGATATCAGAGACTTTATAATGTCCTGTGGAGTATGCGCCCAAAACAAGAGTCAAAAGGAAAGACCAGCAGGCCTCTTACGCCCTATTGACATCCCACCTCGCCCTTGGCATACGCTTTGTATGGACTTCATCACCGATCTACCTCCATGCTCCGGATACAATACGATTCTAGTAATCGTGGACTTATTCTCCAAGATGGCGCATTTCATTCCGCTCAAAGGCTTGCCAACAGCAGCAACTCTGGCCCGAGAATTTCTCGAAAACATCGTCCGACTGCACGGTTTTCCTTCGGTTCTAATTTCGGATCGAGGTAGTCAATTTATTTTTCATTTTTGGCGAAGTTGCTGTCGGTCGGCTCAAATTGATGTGAGACTATCGACCAGTCACCACCCTCAGACCGACGGACAAACCGAGAGGACCAATCAAACTCTGGAACAGTATTTACGCTGCATGCTGCAACAAACTGAAAAAACTTGGAAAGATATCCTTTGGATAGCCGAGTATGCCTACAATAACTCTGTCCATTCGGGAACTGGGAAAACCCCGTTTTTTCTTTTGTACGGCAGTCACCCTCGAACCTCGGAGTTGGATCCCCTCCAAGATCTTGAAACACCAGCAGTAGACTACCTGCATTCTACAATCACCCAAGCCTTTAAGGAAGCTGTTTCTCACCTTCAAAAGGCTAAAGAACAATACAAGAAAGGAGCAGATCAACATCGGAAGGAAGCCCCTCACTATCTAGTAGGGGATCAAGTCTGGTTATCCACCAAATATCTATCTCTAAAAGGGCCACGCACATTCAACCCAAGATACCTTGGTCCCTATTCCATCACTACCATAGTAAACCCAGTAGCGGTCAAGTTGGACTTGCCCCCGCACATGAAGATACATCCGGTCTTCCACGTCTCTCTATTAAAACCCGTGCAACCTCAAACCCGACTAACCAAATCTCCAAAACCTATCCTAGTGGATGGAGAACTCGAGTTTGAAGTCAAAAGCATTCTGGACTCCAAGATCTCCAAATCTAAACTATTCTACCTAATTGACTGGAAAGGCTACGGCCCCCAAGAGAGATCCTGGGAACCTGCTGAATATGTCCACGCTCCTCGCCTAATCAAAAGATTTCACCGAACATTTCCTGACAAGCCAAAACCCCAGGAGAAGCCCGGTTTGGGAGGGGCCTTGAGGGGGGTACTGTCATGATCTCTGCTTCCAAAAGGTCAGGGTTTTCCCAACTCCCTTGGAAGCAGATCCATAACCCAGGTTCCGAGTGCCAACCAGTCCCAATTGGGACCTTTTGGACCCAGTCCTGGCACCAGTGGCACCAGGCTCATAAATATGCCCAGTCCCAGCGCTGGAAGCGCCGGGCTCATAATGCTTGGGTGGACTTACCTTCAGCAGACCATGCTGCTTACTTGCCTGCCAGTTGAGCCTCTGATCCTCTTCTGTTTGGAACTACTTTTCCTGTTGGGTGGGGCTGGAGCCACTCCCTAGATTCAGAACACTGGAACTCTTCTGGAAGGCAGGAACTCTTTTCTTACCAGGAACTCTTTTCTTACTTAGGCGTGGCTGTGGAAGGAGACACCTAAGCACTACAGGAGGCTATTTAAACCACACCCGGTGGATGAATCTTGCTTTGCGTTATTCTGCAACCTCTGCAGCAGAACGCTCATCGTGTCTTCTGCATCCGGTCCTGGGCCTAAGGAAAAAGGCTTACCATCCTGAATCCAGTCTTCAGCAACACCTATAAAGACAAGAAAGAACAGGTTAGCATTCCGGCATCTGAAAGGCAAAGGCTTACCATCCTGAATCCAGTCTTCAGCAACACCTATAAAGACAAGAAAGAACAGGTTAGCATTCCGGCATCTGAAAGACAAAAGTTTACCAACTCTTCCCACGCTCCGGAGGACTTCGGCGCTGCATCCCGCATCTGAAAGACAAAACAAGGTGCGTTTAAAGACATTGGGGAACTTTAATACTCACGTGCCATTACTCCTTTCCACATCTAATCCAGTTGGTATTCCGGCACCCTGCAGCCGCTCCGAACTCGTACCTGCAAAATAAAAAGACAGTTAGAGCGCATAGTGAAGCAGGCAACAAGCGCTTACTTACGTGCTTCCAGGCGCTTCTATTCATCACACGGGCTCCATCTTCAACTCACTTCAGCCCGTCATCCGCCATCGCCGGAACCCTGCAAAACAAGAGACATCATTACTAAAGACTTTAAAGACATTTGAATGACTCGAAACTTACCGTTCGTGCAGTAAACGACGGACAGCAGTCCCCTGAAGTCAAGAGGCCTGCGCTACCTATCCAGTGAAGAAACTGGTTACAGCACCCTGCCCCGAGGCAGATGGAGAGCTCGGCATTCACTTACCTAAGGTGAGAGCGTTAACCTTTGGGGGTCTACAGGAGAGGAGAAGAGGAAAGAGATAGGGACACCCCAATAACCCCAGTTCATTAACCCCATATTTTCTATCTGCAGACATCTTACTCTACATGTCAGGCATACAGTGCACAGAGGTCCAGCCCAAAGAGCCAACCGGGTGCTACACATCACCTTTGAAGATACGGTAGTCGCCCAGTCAAGACCGGCGCCTCTGCGAGAATCAGGTGAGCGTTACATAAATATTGTTCCAGAGTTTGATTTGTCCTCTCGGTTTGACCATCTGTCTGGGGGTGATGGCTGGTTGAAAGTCTCACATCGATTTGAGCTAGACGACAGCAATTTCGCCAAAAGTGCGATATAAACTGGCTTCCTCTATCTGAGATCAAAATTGAAGGGAAACCATGTAACCGAACAATGTTTTCGAAGAATTCTCGGGCCAGGACTGAAGCTGAGGGTAAGCCCTTCAGTGGGATGAAGTGGGCCATTTTAGAAAACAAATCCACGATTACTAAAATGGTGTTGTATCCGGAGCATGAGGGTAAATCAGTAATGAAGTCCATGGAAAGGGTATGCCAGGGATGTGGCGGGATGTCTAGTGGGTGTAATAGGCCGGCTGGTCTTTCTTTCTGACTTTTGTTTTGGGCGCACACCCCACAAGACATTACAAAGTCCTTGATATCCTTTCTCCATGATGGCCACCAGAAGTGTCTCTTGATCTTTTCTGAGGTTTTGGCAATGCCAGGATGTCCTTCCATTAAAGAATCATGGTAGCAAGAGATTACCTGTCTTGGTAAATCAGTACCAGGTAAGTATAGTCGTCCTTGAAAATAAAGCAAATCCTTAGACACGGTGAAGTCCTTTCCTTTCTGTTGCCAGTTCTGTAGATCTGAAGGAGTCACAAGTTGTTTGGCCTTTGCTTCGATATCTTCGATGGATTGCGAGGAGACCAGGCCCAGGATTCTTTGTTCGGGAATTATAGGCACGGGTTCAGGATTGACCATGTGTTCCTCCATTCCAATCCGGGAAAGGGCATCTGCTTTGCCATTCTTGTTGCCTGGACGATAAGTGATTACAAAGTCAAATTCGGCAAAAAACAGAGCCCAGCGAAGTTGTCTGGAGGATTGCGCTTTAGCAGTCTTCAAATACTGTACATTGCGATGATCGGTGATTACTGTGACTGTGTG
The DNA here is from genome assembly GCF_040938575.1 of Ambystoma mexicanum. Taxonomy (NCBI): domain Eukaryota; kingdom Metazoa; phylum Chordata; class Amphibia; order Caudata; family Ambystomatidae; genus Ambystoma; species Ambystoma mexicanum. The sequence goes on from NC_090936.1 coordinate 869,873,930, forward strand.
TTTGGCTCCAAGGAGGTAGTGCCGCCAGGCCTTGAAGGCGGACTTAATAGCTAGAAGTTCTTTATCAGTGATGGTGTAGTTGATTTCGGGCGCTGAGAACTTGCGGGACCAGAATGCCACAGGGTGTAACTGGTTAGTTTCTGGATCCCTCTGTGATAAAACCGCCCCCATTGCCAAGCTGGAGGCGTCGGTCTCAACGATATAAGGAAGGTCCGGGCGCGGGTGTTTTAATATAGGTGCTGAGATAAACTTGGCTTTTAACTCCTGAAAGGCCTGTTCTGCCTCTGCTGTCCACTCGAAACGTTTATTCTTTTTTAAAAGAGCCGTAGTGGGCTGAACTATTCGTGAAAATTCCGGGATAAACCTGCGGTAAAAGTTGGCGAAACCTAACATGCTTTGTACTCCCTTCACGGAAGTTGGTGATGGCCACTTGATGATAGCGTCAACTTTCCTCGATTCCATGTGGACCCCGTTGGGGGTCAAAATGAAACCTAAAAATTCGACCTCGGTGACATGAAAAACACACTTTTCAAGCTTGGCAAAAAGTTTATGTTGGCGAAGCCTTTCAAGAACAGCTCTGACGTGTTTCTGATGCTCTGCTTCAGAAGATGAGTAAACAAGGATGTCATCAATGTAGACGACTACGCAAACGTCTATAAATTCTCTAAGGACGTCATTCATGAAGTACTGGAAGGCGTCCGGAGCATTGCAAAGACCAAAGGGCATCACTTGGTATTCAAATAGTCCATACTTGGTGCGAAAGGCCGTCTTCCATTCGTCGCCTTCTTTGATCCGTACCAAGTGGTACGCTCCCCGAAGATCTAGCTTGGTGTATATACAGGCGCTTTTAACTTGGTCAAGGAGTTCCGGAATTAGAGGTAAGGGATACCTATTCTTTACCGTGATTTGGTTCAGGGCACGATAATCTATACAGGTCCTAAGGTCACCTTCTTTTTTTTCGGCACGAAGAACAGAGCTGAGGATACTGGAGACTTTGAAGGACGGATGAATCCGTTGGCTAGGTACTGGTCCAGATACTGTCGCTAATGAAGATTTTCAGGCTCGGTAAGGGCATAAATTCTACTACAGGGGGGAGTGGATCCAGGTATCAGGTCTATTTGACAGTCGTACGACCTGTGGGGAGGTAAAGTATTCGCCTGCTCCTTCTGAAAAACGTCTTGGAATTCCTGATACTCTATAGGCAGTTGCAGACTTTCGGATGTTGTCGCTGCTAGTCCAATACTGGGTCGAGGATAACAAGTGGGGGCACACTCTGGAAACCGTATTGTCTTTACTCGCCAATCAATTTGAGGATTGTGTTTCTCCAACCAGGGAATCCCCAATATTACTTGGAATTGAGGAGTCTTGATCACATCGAACATGATCACCTCACAATGTCCATCTTGACTTAATAACGTCACTTCCGTGGTGGTATGGGTCACTGGTCCAGAAGCTATTTCCGTACCATCCACTGTGGTAATAACGTCTTTTATTGCCTTAGGACAGAGGGGTAGGTTCATCCTGGAAGCCATTTCGTGGTCTACATAATTACCAATTGCTCCGCTATCAATGTATGCTTTAATAGCATGCAAACAATCCGGTTGCTCTGGATTCATAAGGACCATTGAAACTATGAAATGCGAGGTCAAAGAACTGGTTTTAACGCTCAGCAAGCGGACCTCTACACTTGTCGGGCGAGGTCGTTTCCCGGCTCCGGCCTTTCGGTATTTTTATCAGAAGCTCCCACTGTCTTCTTTGAAGGTTTCACTGGGCATTCTCGAAGGAAATGTCCTGAATTTCCACAATAGAGGCATAATTGCAACTGTCTTCTCCTGTCGCGTTCTTTCTGGGTTAAAGGGCCCTTCATGACCCCTATTTGCATAGGTTCTATGGCTTCAGCTCCCTTGGTGGAATTCTGTGGTTTGGAAAACACTCGAGTTTCGAACCTGGAGTGGTTTGCCTTCCTGTTTTGTAATCTGTGATCCAATTGGACCACTAAATCGATGTATTCAGAACAATCCTGAGGAGGATTCACTACCTGAGCTAGAACATCTTTGAGTTCTCCCCGCAGACCTCTGTGGAACAGCGTGATCCTCTTGTCCTCGGGCCATCTGGTTTCAACTACTAGCCTATTAAATGACGCAATATAAGCCAGGAGATCCTGATTGCCTTGCCGTAAGGAAAGGAGTTCGTTATCCAAGGCCTGGCCCTGGGAATGTCTTGCAAACAGTCTTTCCATGCTGGTCTGGAATGCTTGGAAATCGTGAAGAATCGGATCATCCTGTGCAACTAGAGGAACCAACCAATCAGCAGCACTGCCGCTAAGATATGAAAGCACAAAGGCTACCTTAGTCTGGTCCGTCGGAAAAGCAGCTGGTCTACACAGAAAGTGCAATCGGCACTGGTTGATGAAAACCGCAAACCTTTTAGGATCACCAGAGAAGCGTTCGGGCGGAGCCAAAGGCACATTTCCGGGTAGGTTGATTTGTACCGGACTGGCCGAGGCTGCAGGAATGTAGCTCCCTCCCGTAGGCAAAGGGGTTTGCCCCGCTTGTGATTGTAACAACTGTCTGGCAAGATCATCAGTTCGTTCTTTCGATACAATCAATTCTCTCCTCAGGGCATTCGTTTCCTGGCGGGCTGCATGTACCTCTGCTCTTAATTCCCCTAGTAGCTGGGCTAGTTGGTCAGTGTCTGAGGTTTCCATTGCGCCTGGGTAGGAAGTTATTGGATGGCTTTGCGTTCTGTAACGCTGACCTGGTTCCCACGGAGGCGCAGATCCTGGCTGGACAGTTACCGTGTCTTCAATTGAGAAGCGCAGGACTCGGATGGTTCTCTGGACCGGACCTCCTCTTATGGAATGTCTGACTTGTAGAGTAAGGTGTCTGCAGGCGGAAGAAAAAGGGATTAATGGCTGGTTGTTGGTTGGGCTTCTCCTCCTTATTCGTTTCTTCCCTGAGGCCGCCCGAAGTCTGAATGAGCTCTCACCTTAGATATGTAAATGCTGGGCTCTCCATCCTGCGACTGATGCAGGGGCGCTGGGTTCCAGTTACTTCACTGGGATTGCTTTAAGTCTCTTGTAGCCTCAGAGGGTTTAAAGCTGCTGAAGAAGCTATGCCGTCGTTTTCTGCACGAGCGGATGCTGGTCGGTTTGTAAAGTTCGAGAGCACCTTTTAATGAAGTCTTTGCCTTTGTTTCTTAGGTGCCAAAATGCTATATGCTGAGCATACGGATGCACGTAAGTATGAAGGTCCGTGCACGTGGAGGAGCACGTAAGTAATAAGCTTGCTGACAGGTTTATTTGCACCTCTTAATGTCTTTTTCTTGATTTGCAGGTGCGGAGATGCAGCAGAAGAGGAGATGGCGATTGCGTCCAATTTCCCCCTTTTTGCACTAACCGGAGTTCTTTGTCTTGCAGGTAGAGGCTGCGGGATTCGGAAGATGCCGTGGGTTCAGGTAAGTAAGCGCGGCTGCTAAAACGTTGACCGGAGTTCTTTGTCTTGCAGGTAAAGGCTGCGGGATTCGGAAAATGCCGTGGTTTCAGGTAAGTAAGCGCGGCTGCTAAAGCGTTGCCTTTTGCTAACCTGATGTTCCTTTGCTGGGAGGTGCAGCCGGAGACTGGATCCCTGGATGGTAAGTGAAGATCTGACTTGTTTTCACAGGCTGGAGCAGAAGATATCACTAGAAGACTGGAGCTGACTCGGTGAGCGTCCTGCTGCAGATGCAGAATAACGCGAAGCACGTTCTTCCAATCGGGTGTGGTTTAAATAGTGTTGAGGTGATTAGGTGTCTTCCTCCTCAGCCTCGCCCAAGAGAAAAAGAGTTCCTGTGTTCCAGAGTCAAGGAGTGATGCCAGCCCCACCCGGGTAAGAAAGTAGTTCCAGATTCGGAAAAATAGTCCCACCCAGCAGAAGGCTGGGGCTTCATTTTGCCAGGACTTGTGAAGGTGAGTATGCAGCATGGTCTGCTACAGGTAAGTCCACCCAAGCACCTTTATCCAAAGTATGAGCCCGGCACCTCTGGCGCCGGGACTGGTGATTCTTATGAGCCTGGCGCCAACGGCGCCAGGACATGGTCCAAAGGGCCCCGATAGGGGTCGGTTGGGACCAGGGGCGGGGGTTGTGAGCCTGCTTCCGGGGATGTTGGGCTTGTCCTGACTCCTTGGAAACAGTGCTCATGACAGATACAGAGTAGGCATGAGTGGGGTAGTATTGGTGAGAAACTGTTTCTCTTCATCAGTTAGCATCCCTTGTTGGTACCATTCTTGAATCAGGGTTTTTAGCTCTTGAACTGTCTGTATCGTCAGATTATTTTTGAGTTTGAGATAGCATCCTGGTGTATATAAGTGTTCTTGAGCCATTTTAATGTAATCTAGTTTGTTGAGGATGACAATATTGCCCCCTTTGTCCGCCTCCTTGATCACTATTTTATTATCACCAGATAATTCCTGAAGAGCCCGTTGTTCAATTCAATATTATGTTTTCTTTTCTCCTATCTCCCCTTCACCCCTTCTTTTGTCTCCCACCCCACTCCTCCTCTACACTTTATGTACTATATGGTCAATGCAACTTACTTTAATTTTGTAATTTGTTTTTTTTTTAAAACTCTGGTCTAACATTTGACAAATGCATTTCAACATGTTTTTTGAACAGTTACACATAACATTAATGTGCATACGCCCTGAGGACGGCCCAGAGAGGGCCGAAACACGTGTTGGCGTGTAGTGTTTCTTTTTGTGAACAAAATACTCACTATATAACCCACGTGATAGTGGCATTGGACTAACTAGTTGTACAAGGCAAACCTTAGACCACTACTCTGTTTGGGGAGTGCAGACTGGCAGGCCTCTGTTACCTTACCTACTGTGTTTGTATAGAAGGGGTGCTGAGAACTTACCCTTCTACGCTCTGCTACTGCTGCAAACCCCTTTACATTATAATAGCTCATTTATTGAACTAATAATAGTGTGTGCGCAACCACCCATATGGGGACCAATCTCTCGGTACTCTTACTTTTTTTTTTACCAGGTGTTTGCTGCCAGTAGTATGTGGCTCTTGTCCCCCAGCGTGCAGTTTCCCCCTTGGGAATTCAGGACGGGTAGGTATGAGGCCAGTATTGTGCCCTCCAGGAGTGCTGTTTTCAGTGCTGTTATGTTGATTTTTACTGTGCACAGCACAGGCTCTTCCAGTTCCGAAATGTTTTTCTGTTGTCAAAGGGAGTACCCCAGATGTTTTCGGACTATATTATGATAGGGTACCGTGGAACTCGTGTTGTTTATCAGGCTGTTAGGGGGCGCTCCGCCTTCGCAGGTGTTTCCCCGACCCTTTATCATCCTGAATACAATGCTCGCATGGGTTTTTAATGCGCTACCTATGGTGTTGGTGTGAGGCGCTCCAATCTTTGCTCCGGCGTGTGTGCCATGTATTCTTTAGTTTTTGTTAGTCTTTGTAGTATGGGTGCAGGGATTGTGATGGCACAGCATCAGCCATCATGTAGTCCCGTTATATGTAACCAACGGGTCCCTCGCCGCTACGTAGGGGGCTCATTACAATGTCCTCGGTTGCCCTTCCATCTGTGTCCCACAGAATTCAGACGACATGGATTGGGAGTCCAGCTGTATGTGTTTCAAAAAACCATTACCAGGTTTTGGACGCACAATGAGTTTGGATGTTGGTTGGTTTGGGTGATCAGTACTGCGAACATTGGTTGGTGTGTGCTGAGGGTGGAACTCATTTGTACTTGCTGGAGGCTGCAATGCTCTGAATACACATTTGCCAACATGATCCATTCCACTCTGTCTCTGTCGGTGATTGCAGTCTGTGTTTTTTCTTTAAATTTGAGGACTTGTAGTCTGAGTTTTATAAAGAGATAAGCAGAACTACAAGTCCCAGAACGCAAAGAAAAGACCTAGACTGGATAAGCACCAGATTGGAATGGAACATGTTGGCAACTATGTGAATATTGGTTGGTTGCGTGAGCTGCAATATGTTGTTTGTTATCATTCCTTGTTTTAGAGCTGCACTGTAAGAACATTAGCAGTAGTACTGGGAGCTGTGCTATATTACCATTGGGTTGTGGCCACAATATAAAGAGAGTGAATTTCAATGTATTCTCTATGGGGGCTTGGGCCCTGCACAGCAACTACCGCAAATGCTGCATAGAGCTTCTCCGAAGAGGACAGATTTCCCTCCCAACCATTTGCAACCCTACAGAAGTAATACAATGCTGGGGTGCACCGGGTCAATTAGAAGGATCAGGCCATGTAGTCTTGATAATCACACAGGACCTCATGAGTCAGAGTCTGGTGTTACCGGTAATACTCTGTGTCATTTCCAGTACAGTCTATTTTTTAAATACTGCCTAATTATGAGTTGGGATTGTATGGAGTATTTCCTGCAGGCAAGGGGTTCATGGAAAGTACTTTATGGCGTAATATGTGTTATCTTAGCCCCATGCAGTACTTTTCTATGTACTCCAGGCAGGAAATATCGCTTTTGACCCCAACTCATAATTTAGGTCTTATTTAAAAAACAGGTGGTATTTACAATATCACTTTTTTTTAGCATTACCACCATACTCATAATGTTCCCCACGGAGTAAAACATACGTACAAGGCTGACACTGGGCATGAGCAGGCAGATCGATAAATCATGACGTAGGTCCTGCATATGTTCCCGAGCAGCGAGCCAGCATGGTGCAGGCCATGTTATTGATTTATGTATTGTTCGCCTAACAAGCAAACAATAAATAAATAAAATGGTAAGCCATCTTGACGTGATTGTTGCTTGGCATGCTTGTATTGCAGCGCACAAGTACATAACACCCATTGCAGTTTAACATTTGACAGCGCGCCCTTGGGCTAAAAAACCAAAAATGCACATACATGTGGTGTGGCCTGATTCTTAGTGTCCCCATGGCAGCAGGTTGGGACACAGAGTTCAGTGCCAGGGCAGCGGGCGCCCTGTAATAATATTATCTAATAACATATACTTTTATATAGCACTACAAACCCTCAGGTATCTAAGTTGATATTATTATCCCACTGCGTGGTACTCAATTCTTCGACCTCAAAAGGATAAGGACTGAGTTGGCTCTGACAGGAATTGAACTGGCATCAGCAAACTGTGCACAGATGTCAGAATGAGCACTCAACTTGCTGTGCTATCTGACAAGCTAGTGCAGCTTTTTGAAGTTAAGAAAATAATTCAGTAGATTGCTCACAAGGGTATTGTTCACACCATATCAAACATTCCATAACGTCACCTAGCAATAGCATAGCATAACGAAACATAACATGACCCAGCACAGCATGCCAAAGTGTAATAAAAGAAGCATAGCATTGAGTACCATAGCACAGCATACTTACATAGTACAGCACAAGGCTAACAAACATACCATAATACATTTAATAAAATAACACAACTAAGTATAGCAATGAATCATAGCATAACCGCGCATAAGGGTCTGTCATGAACACGTGTCACTTCTTTTAACAGTAATCGAATGCATGCGACAAGTGTTTATCTAGGCAATGCTGCAAGGTGGTATGGGTTTTTGAATTACAACAATGCAAGTGCTGTGTGTGTGATATGCATATCGCAGAACGTTGCTGCTTAACACGCATTGGCTGCCGAAACACCCTTTACAGCTGGACGATTGGCCTTGTGACTGAGTCCTTTGGCCTTCACGGATGTGAGAATGATCTCCACCTTCCCGTATCACACGGCTGTCCATGATATTATGGAATCCATCATGTACTCAGACTGAAGTCCACTGTAGTGCAGGGGCCTGCATCCAGTGCCACAGCCGATGCTTTCCTCATCCATCCCACTACTATCCTGTACCAGCAGTTGCTATAGCACCAAACATGTGACATGGAGCAGCAGTAGTGTGATGGGCTGGTGGTGGGTCGATCTAGGTCTAGCACTGAACTGGGCTGGGCCGTGGCACTGCGGGCGGCGCTCGCCGGCCACAGGGCCGGCATTATTGGGTCAAGATTCTTTGGGCCCTGGCACTTATTTCTTTACAAATTAAGCACTGATTGAATGCCAAAGTTCATGGCGACAAGTGATTACATATTGAGTAGATGTAGCTCTATCATCCGCTCACTTCACAACCAGAGGTGCTTTTTGTTGTTGCAGTAGTTTACTTAAATTTAAATTTAAATTTAAGTTATGCTCCACGAAAAAAAAGTTTAATCGTGCAATGTATGGTGCCAGGTGAATGTTTTACAATCGGACACGCGGATGAACATTCTCTTTAAATACATTATTAAGAAAGCTTCTGTAGCATCAGAGAGATGAGATTGCCCCACTGTAAAACAAAGCTTACATTGCATTTTTTCGCTACGATTATCGAGAGCTATGAAACCTAGTTTTACCAGTACAAAACCTATCTTTCCCTAGATAAAAATAGAACTTGTATAAATGAGTTTGAGCAAGGTTTTCACAGCATTTTTGCGAGGTGGGGGGAGAGATACCCAAGGTACCGATACGTGATTGTCCAGCCATTGAGCCAATAGTACAATTAAAAATTGTTTCTTCTAAACCTAGAGTCCCAAAAGCTCTTACTTTTAAATCCTTTATTTATGATTATATAAATATGGGTAAAGCGGTATTGTTGTTATTATGACATGAAAAATCTAAAAAGATATCTTCAGCATTATCTAAATTTATGTTGCCAGTAAAATCACGTGGAGGTAATAAATAGAGGAATTTTAGCAATATAAGATTGCAAAGGAACATTTTAAAGTACGCCTTTTTATGGGCATTTTGTGGTATCTGGATTCCTCTTCCCCCACGGAATATGGTTTTGCGTGGCTGTCTTAGGACAGAGTGTGTGAATGTGGAATGTCCCTACCCTTGGTGTTCCATGAAAGACATTTGGGGAAGTTACCTAGGTGGCGGACAAGGGTGGGTCCTCTTGCATGTAGCTTAGATCTTATGTACTGTGCACCTTAATAAAAGACCTTAACACTGAACCTACACGCACCACCGTACTTTTCTTCATTGCTACAATAGCCATAGCTCTCAACCAGTTGAGTCGCAAAAGCGGGTGAAAATAACCGATTTTGTTTTTGGCGGGTGAGAGGCCCATTGAAATGAATGGGCCTGCAGGAGGTTTGGCGGGTGAGTCCACTCTTTACAAGGCGGGTGACACCCGCCAAAAGCGTGTGAGTTGAGAGCTATGCAATAGCGCTGAGTCATCCACGGGAGGGCCAGGAAACGAGCCAGGCATGTTAAGAAGAAACTGAGGTGGGGTACCAGCCTGCCATGAACCCACCATCTCCCTCAATAAAATCCCAACTCCCACTGAGTCTCACCCAAAAAGCTATCCCAAACAGAAAATTATTCATATATGAAACTAAATCACCATCATTCTAGTAAAGGGATGGTAATGTTGTACATTTAATTTATCCTACACTTGTCTGGTTCGACCCAGGGATTTCTCTATTTTGTAGACAAAAAAAGTTTATGAACCATACGTTTTTTCTAACAACCAAAGAAAGCATACATTATTCACTTGGTTTGTTATTCATTATCACAAAAAATAAATCAAAACAAACAGATGGCAATTGCATAGATATCCAGTTTGTTATAACATACAAAGATTATACAATATCAAAAATTACATAAAAGGTCAGAAAAAAATAAATGGAACAAGCTGTAACAACACGATTTGTCAATTGAAGTATAGATGCTTCGCTATCTGACTAGTCTAAGTTAAAACTAAAGAAATCTTGCCCAACGTTTGAATCGGTGAGCTCAGGGTCAGTGAGGCCATCAAGTAGAAGGTAAGCCTCCAAAGTAAACCCAGTGAAGTATTAAAGAGGCCAGATAGCCTCAGGTAGCTCAGCAATGCAGGCAAAGCAGTACCAAGGTGAATGCTGACCATATGCCAATCTTATTCAAATTGGTTGCGCTGTACATAGAAAATAGAATAGTTAAAAACTCTTAATCCAACAAATGATTTTATTCCATATAGGTGCCCAACTGTTGACACGTGTTTCTGCCTCCCGTCCTTTCTCAAAACTGGGCTAAATAATTTGACAATTCATTCTTGAAGGTCATTTTTTCTAATATAAAGGAATTGTATATATATATAAATATGTTGTCAATCAATAGCGATCATTAAACAAACCAAATTAAATCAACATTGCATAAAGTGTCTACAATGTTCATTTCACACATAAAAATATTACTGAGACAGAAAGTAAGGATTGGTAGTGGGAAGGATTCGTTAGGATAACATAAAGAAATGTAAAAATAGCATGTTCAGTAATAGCTTCTTAGAATACAATTGACAGTTAATTAGTCATAGCCCAAATCTTTAGTTACCCTTCTTCACCCAAATCATATATACATTTGATGATAGTCCAAAAACAATTACATTGAACCCATTTCTAAAGTTGAACCCCTGTCTGCTTGGTTTGGCTTCCAACTCACCCATTAGTTTGTCGTTATTCTCGTGATAATTGACTTTTAGTAATACCTCTTTGTTAAACTGGGATAGTTCCCATGTTGCTGTTGAAAAAATCAATTACTTAGCACTCATTATGGTGCTTCCCCATAAACACTACTATCGGCCCACTTAGTCATATGAGTCGTGTTGTGTCCACATATAATGCATAATTGCTTGTGTTTGTATTATGGATTACCAAAAATATTATCCAAACAGCTATTGGCATTAATCTTCACCTTTAGTTAAAGTGATAATAGGTTTATAGTAAAAACGTACTATTTTTCTTTTATTATTTGTATGTGTATGTAAACCTTTACAGAACACAATACAGCCGATAACCAAAGTATGAAAAAGGCAAGATAACAAACAGAAGATACAATAAAAAGAATACACAAATAAGTTTACATGACTCGTGTCCCTCACAATAATTAAGACTCCTTAGCCCTGAAAACCTAAAATTTACAAAAAATAAATTTTACTCATTTTAAAACAATTAAAACAATAAAAATGACTCAATCAATTGCACAAAGATGAGAGTCTACCTGGATGGTATCACCCATTACCAACCCCGCCCTTACTAGAAAAACTTACTAGTAAATCATGAAGTACTTTAAGAGTAAATTACATTAATGATCCACATTATTCTATAGTTTAGATTAGTAGCCTCAACCCTCAAAACCACACTATTCACATAAATCTCTGCACCCTGTAATGCCTTGTTGCCTTCCTTTGTAACCAGAAATGTATCATATATGTAACAGTGCCACAATGCCTAAGGGCTGATGTGCGCTTTAAAAATGTGAATAAATAAATAAATAAAATTGCCGGTGTGGCAAAATGCCAATAAAATAAACGCACCGATTGGTACGTTTCGGGGGCTTACCTGATGGCAATCCCTACGACGTTGCAGCGTGCATCTTGCACCGGTCCCGACCATCGTTTACATGAAAAGAGAGAAGGGACTACATGCAGTCCCTTCTCCCTGTTCCATTCATTTCAATGGCCGACATGGAAAGGGAGAAGGGGCTATGTGTAGTCCCTTCTCCTGATCTCCGGTGGCCATTTTTATTTAATTTGCTTCAAACCCGGCGTCAGAGCCCCGAGTTGTTTCCCAGGCTCAGACGCACAAGTGCTCTTTCAAGAATATTACGAGCAACGCAACGTCCTCTAACACAAGAGGTTCTGGATAGCCCCTGCTGTAGAACTCTTCATTCGACCATTTTACAGGTACTGCAACCAGTTCAGCACTGCAACATGCCAGTTTTTAACCTTCTATGCCCAACATTTAGGTGCATATTCTCTGTGATTTCTCCCACATTCACAGGGAGTCCCAGGCACGACCTTTCCTCACCCCAGAGACTCCAGTTCCTTCTCTGGCAGCTGACAGTCGAGCTACGCCCAGCGTTTGCAGCTCACCACAACCTTCAGGACTAAGGAAGCCTTCCCAGTCCAGTCCAGGTATTTACATACCTCCTAATTTTTGAACGCTACACATACCACTTTTTGTGACTAGTCTTGGTTCTCTACACTTCTCTTTGGACAAACCCCCTAGCTCCTCTTCTACCAACAGGAGGACGTATGCTCAATAGGCAGCCTACCATGGTTTCTTGCGCTGACAGGCACTATTTTATACATGTGCAGCACGCATTCCTACCATGTTACATTTTTGCCCATTTATTTATTTTTCAGAGTCCAACATCCCTGTATCTACCACGTGCCTTCCACGTTTGGCTTGGCACGAGCATACTATCCTCCAACGGAATAACAGTCCAGCTTACTGGGTAGACCTGTCCGGGGAGCCTGCCCCATTAAGAGATTCATTACAAGTACCGATTGGTGAGTTAGCTATCTTTTACTTCCACCACTCCAAATTCGTAGTAGCATTAGTTACACCAACTTGCTTTTTTATCAGCCCTCCATTCAGATGATCTCATATAGACACTTTGATTCTAATTTATTTTATTATTCAAAAAATACGTTTGTTGTTACTAACTCAGCCCAGATATGTCCAGAAAGGAAATAGTTTCAAACCAAGAAGATGTTATATTCACTTCTTTCTCTCTTTTCTCTCTCTTGGTTTCTTTGATCCAGGAGCCGCTTAATTGCCCTGGTGAAGGCGGCTACCGTACAAACAAACATATCCCTCTGATATATTCTCAAGCTGGATGATATTGCCGCCGAAACATTTATTGTATGCAAGGGGGTTGCATGAACCCATTGTCTAAGGGTTTTTGTTGTTCTATATTGTTCATATAATTTCAACAGCAGTGTTGGCAAAAACCAAACAGCTTCACCCCCTGCCACCTTGGCACCTGAAAGATAAGATGCTTTTCATATACTAGATACTTTTTGTGTATATTTGCTTTAGGACTTAGTTTGTTACAGGTCCACAAGAGCGTTACATTTTTGACGCTTATGATTTCCATATGATTCCCTTCCATGTTTTTGATGTATATTTGAAGATTATTATGCATTGCACACTGTTTTAATTCTTGACTTCACCATATGTCTTGATTTATAACTTTGAAATCTTTTTATATGTAAGTTTACACAAGTGATTTTTTTTTGTTTCTGTTCTAATACAAACAATGCATAATCACAGCCCCTGATGTGTGTGAGTTTCTTTTTCCCTTCTGGACAATCTCATGGGTTATGAATTTAGGGATTTATTCCATTAGTACAAGCGGGAAAGGTTCCCCAATATATTAAAGGGATGGTCTAGTAAAAAATTTTATTTCAAAAATAGATAGGCCACATAAAAAAAAAATACTAGCATCTTCCGTTTTAAAACCTCCTATGTAAAATGTTGAGCCATTCAAGCTCAAAATTCGAAAAAGCAAGCACAGGGGCAGTGAAATGGGGGCCCTCCTGTGCTGGCTTTTGCTTTTGCGGCCTCCGAGTCCCGGCACTAATGAAGGGAAAGCCACCCAGCGCTAGACTTTGTTTACTACAACTGGCTGGCTTTTCCTTCAGTAGTGCCGCAAATGCAAAAGCCAGCACAGGAGGGCCTCCATTTCACAAAATGGCTGCACCCCTGTGCTTGCTTTTTCGAATTTTGAGCTTGAATAGCTCAAACTTTTACATAGGAAGTTTTAAAACGGAGGATGCTAGTATTTTCTTTTTTATGTGGCCTATCTATTTTTGAAATAAAAATTTTTACTAGACCATCCCTTTAAATATGTTTCGTTTCATTCATTAACAAAAATTGGTGTGAACCCCCAGAGTAGCATTTCTACTTTCTTTTTGGTTTTCCATTTTTATGCCCGAGTCTGCTACTCGTCACCACGGGCATACCGAAGCTCTGAGTGTATAAAGTACCCTTTTTTAAGGACAAAAAACATGGAGACGCCGGCTGGTTATTTGGACTTGGTTATCAGACCGTTCTGTAGATTCGCTTGTGGATATGACTGTAATGCCTCCTTTTGTGGTCTCTGGATAGCATGTACATATGTCCAAATGGTATAGGTAGGCCAGGTACAAGGTCAAAAGCACAATCCTCATTTCAATGAAGTGTTTTATATTCTTCTTCCAAAAAGACTTGGTGATAGGCATGCTACTCTGAGGGAAGGATCTGCAATTGATGCACTATTTTGTCTTCCTAAGTATGGAAACCAATGGATCCATCTTGTAAACAGTGAGTTAAACAGAATTCGGATCCAAGAAACATAGTTCCTGCTGGCCAATTGATATTTGGGTTATGTTGGCGGAGCCAAGGAAGTCCCAGAATGACCGGGTAGTGGGCTGCCTTGATGACATCAAAATGAATTTTCTCTGAATGAGATGAAAGGCTCATGGTAAGTTCTTTGGTTTGTTCCATGATGGGTCCAGAGGAAAAAGGAGATCCATCTACTCCTTCTACAAGAATGGGAACCGAAATGGGTTGGCAGGGAATATTCTGTATTTCAGCCCAATGAGCATCAAGGAAATTCTCTGCTACTCCACAATCAATAAGGGCAGAGACATCCGGTATAAAGGTACCTTGCGACCGCAGATTAACCTTGAGGAGCAGCATTACTTTGTCTTGAGTAGACTTGGTTTGGGAACAGAGAAAACCCCTTTGAGCTGATGTTCCCCTTACGGCCGAGGCTTGGCTTTTCCCGGCTGCCTTGTTGGCACTATAGGACAGTCCTTTAATAGGTGCCTGATTGAACCACAATACATGCAGAGGCCCAGGGTTTTCCAACGGTTTCTCTTGTACTCCTAGACCCCCAAGCGGCCCATAGAATCAGGGTTTGCTCAGAAGCACTTTCAGACAAGATAGCAGCACCCGTGAGATGGATGGGGGTGCAGATTTATACTTCAACACCAATCAATAACGACAGCTCAAACAGTTTGTCAAAGGGAGTCCGTTTAATGACAAGTACAGAAACCAGGGAGTCATGGATATCAGCAATAATGCGATCTTCCTTCTCGCTTCAACTCCAACGAACTTCATAAAAATGGTAACATTTATAGTGAAAACTCATTATCATTGGCGTGTAACACTCAAAAGTTAACATGCTATTCTATTGGTTTATGAAAAGGTAATTTTACTATAGATACTATATCTGTATATGGTAACAGAGTGAGGGGATTGGGTAAACACTGTCAGGTGGGCATCTAAGCCCTTCCTTTCAAAATGGCTACTGCAGGCGTCACTAAAAGTACGACATCTTATTGGTTCTACTAACTATAGGACCCTAGATTACTTGGTACATTGTGATTGGGTTGGCACCAACCCCATGCATACTTTTCCACTTTGCTTAGCAGCACGCAAAATGGTCGGCCAGGTGCAGGGTGCCCCTCTGTTAACCAGCGTTCCTCCAATTATTATTACAATCAATCATAACTTTAGTGGCCACGTGTTAATTAGTACACTGTGGTTGGCCTCGAGACTGCATCTTCTGTCTGGAAAAGTTCTGATATCTTTGTCTGGCCCGGTGCCATGCGTTGGTGTGAACGCTTGCTTCTTCGTGCTCGGCTGGTTACGTGGTTCAGGCACTGTGAATTTGCCTCTTTTCCATCAATTTGTGTATTTGATTCTAGTTTCACCCACCACCTGCCTTCGCTTTCTAATCTCAACTTTTCAGAGGCAGGATATTATGTTCTTAGTTTCAATTAAATGTAGCTACTGTTCGTTTTCTCTAATGATATGACCTTGGCTCTCCTGGCACAAATTGCCTCTGCTGAGTTTCCTTTTAGCCGTCTAGTCTCGATTTTGCTAAATGGGAATCTTTTTCTAGTGTGGCTTTTAGTAACGCTTGGTTGATTCTGCTTCGTACAAAGTGGAAATACACTTATAATAATGTGTTTCGTTTGAGTTAGATTATGTATGGTGGTGCTTGCCGCACTATTCTTCTACTAAGCATAGTGTTACAGACTTGATGGTCGTGCAGAGTAAGAATACCTCCGTCCCCAAGTACCGCACAGACAACACTAGAAATACTGCCTGTGTGGTCTTTGAGGCCACAGGTGAAGTGGTTTGTAGGCCTGGATTCGGGAACAGCCGGAAAAGGACCCCTCGAACGCTGTAAGGCAATAGGTTATAGGATAAGCACAGAGCAGTTGGCAAGAGCAGAACCCCAGGGAAATGATCCGAAATGGCTTACCTAATGTGTTGGAAAAGATGCTCAATAACAGCAGAGAGGCATTGGGAATTCCCCAAATGGTGGAGGGCAGATGGTGGGTATGTAGACAGGCAAGCGCCCAGCGTGAGTCCAGAGACCAAGAATCCAGGACAAAAAACACAATCCGTAGGGTAAACCAGGGACAGTCCAATGGTCAGGCAGCGAGAAAACCAATAGTTCCAAAACAAGGTAACAAGAAGCAAAGGCAATAGGAATCCGATTGGGTAAAGGTAGTCCGGTAACTGGTGATCCAAAGTCAATACTTGGGCAAGGCAAAGGCAATCCGTGATACAAAAAAACGTGGTCGAGCAAATCCTTAAAGTCAAAAGCGAAACGAGCGTCACGGAATCCAGGTGGAAACAGCTGTGAAGCGACGCTCATTGTTTTCCGGAAGCTTTTAACCAATGAAGGCGTATCACGTGATGGGGATGGCAGAAGTCACGTGATATGGAGTTGTTGTGAGGACGTATCACGTGATGGGGATGACAGTAATCACGTGATACGAAAGTATTGCTGCAATGGAGAGTCACATGACGCGTGACGCGCGGATCCTCCGAGGTCCATTCAGGGCACCATGGTGATGTGGTAGCCTCCAGTGTAACTGCCAGGAGCGGGAGGGAAGGTAAATGCCAGGTCTATGAGTAAGCCCCCGGGTGTGATGACTGAACGGGCGCATGAACGTGCGTGCAATCGGGTGTGTATGTGAGCGAGTGGGACGGCAAAAGGCCAAGGGTGGGGGTGTGGCACTTGCAGAGGGGGTGTTAGGTGTAGGAGACGTGACAGAGTCCCCCCTCAACGGCCCACGACCTTGTGGGCAGGCAGGGCAATCCCTATGAAACCGGGCAACAAGGAGAGGGGCAGGAACATCAGAGGAGGGAACCCAGGAGCGATCCTCAGGGCCATAACCCACCCAGTCAACGAGATACTGAAGGCGACCCCTGTGAAGACGAGAACCCATGATGGCATTGACCTCGAACTCATCAGGGGTGGACAGCGAGGACGGGAGCAGGAGGTGTAGTGATACGGGTAGGAGCAAGACAGGGTTTGAGGAGGGAAGTATGAAAAACCGGGTGGAGCCGCCAGGCAGAAGGGACCCCAAGGCGAAAAGCAACAGGGTTCAGGACACGAGTGATTCTGTAGGGACCAATAAAGCGAGGCAACAATTTGCGACAACCGGGGATGCGTAAATGCCGGGTCGACAACCATACCCGATCACCCACGTGATAATCAGGGGCCGCTGTCCGCTTCCTATCAGCCTTTGATTTCATAACTGCCTGTGCCTCATGAAGATGGACAAGGGTTTGAGCATGGACATAGGCCAGATCGCGAACACAGGCGTCAGCAGCAGGAGTGGCAGAAGTGAGGTCAGGTAATGGGAGAGTGCGGGGATGTTGACCGTACATAGAATAAAAAGAAGAGAAACCCGTAGCAGAATGTCGGGCATTATTGTATGCAAATTCAGCGAGATGGAGTAGGTTAAACCAGGAATCCTGATACTGGAGGGTCAAACAACGCAGGTACTGTTCCAGGGCCTGGTTTACTCTCTCCGTCTGCCCGTCGCTTTCTGGGTGATAGGCAGAAGAAAAGTGAGCATCAATGCCTAAGAGCTTGGTAAGGGCACGCCAGAAGCAGGTGACCCACGATCCGATACAATAACCTGCGGAAGATCGAAAAGACAAAAAACAGCCTTAAAGAACAGACGGGCAAGGGTCGGGGCTGAGGGAGTGCCGGTACAGGGGATGAAGCGGGCCATTTTGGTGTAGGAATCTACTATAACCCAGATGGTGTCATAGCCCTGTCTGCGTGGTAGGTCTGTAACAAGATCCATGGAGATGGTATGCCAAGGCCTGGGGGGAACAGGTAGCGGTTGGAGTAAACCCAAGGGACGTCCTCTACGAGCCTTACATTGAGCACATACTGAGCAGGTGTTAACATAGTTTTCTATGTCCCGTCTCATGGATGGCCACCAACACCAACGGTCTAACAACTCAAGAGTACGTTGCTGCCCTGGATGGCCGTTGATAGCAGCGTCGTGGGACCAAGCAAGCGCCTGATTGCGGACGTCGCTCGTGGGAAGGTACAATCTACCCTGGACGAATGGCAACCCCTCCTGAAGTACTATATCCCATTCATTGAGTGTATGTGGATGTTGGGAAACCCATTGCTTGATGGCCGTAAGCATGGGTGGGGATGGTGTGCATAGACATATGACATGGCCCTTTCCTAACACCGTGTCTGGGAACAGAGGCAACGTTTCCCCCCCAGGGGAGCGAGAAAGAGCGTCAGCTTTGCCATGGACTGAACCCGGCCTGTGCTTAACCACAAAGTCAAAAGCAGCAAAGAACAAGTGCCAACGCACCTGTCTGCTATTTGCGCATTTAAGCGAGGCCAAGTCCTGGAGGTTCTTATGGTCTGTGTACACTATCGTCTGGTGCCTTGCCCCCATGAGGTGGTGCCGCCATACCTGGAGGGCATCCTTTATGGCCAAGAGTTCCTTCTCAGTTACCGTGTAATGGGATTCGGCTGCGGAGAACTTCCGTGAATGGTAAGCAACCGGATGTAAACAGCCCGTGGCAGGGCATGGTTGGGACAGCACGGCACCTAGGGCGAACGAAGAAGCATCTGCTTCTAGTACATACGGTAAGTCTGGGTCAGGGTGCTGCAACACAGGGGCTGATACAAACCTAGATTTAAGAGTATCAAACGCCTTCTGGTGTATGGAGGTCCAGATAAAAGGGACAAGAGGGCTAGTCAATGCTGTCAAGGGAGATACAATGGAAGAAAACCGAACTATGAATCGTCGGTAAAAGTTAGCAAAGCCGATAAAGGATTGTAACTGTTTGGTGTTGCCAGGGATTGGCCATTCTGTGACAGCCTTGGATTGATTCATCGATAGCCCCCCAGGAGAAATATGGAAACCCAGGAAGTCCACCTCTTTGACATGGAACGAGCATTTTTCGGGTTTGGCAAACAATGCGTTCTTTTTGAGGCGTGATAGGACCTCCCTGACATGAGAGACATGGTCCTCCAAAGAGGAAGAAAACATCAGGATGTCGTCTAGATAGACCACCACATACGTATCCAAGATATCAGAGAAAATGTCATTGATGAAATGTTGGAACGTTGCAGGTGCATTACAAAGCCGAAGGGCATTACGGTATACTCAAACAAACCCTGTCGGGAACAAAACGCGGTTTTCCATTCATCACCGCGCCGTATTCGGATCAGGTTATATGCCCCTCTTAGGTCTAGTTTGGTATAGATCGATGCCTTAGTCAGCCTATCCAGGAGCGTGGAAATAAGTGGGATGGGCTATCTGTTCTTTATTGTGATGGAATTCAACCGCCTGTAGTCCACGCATGGGCGCAAATCGCCCTCTTTCTTTGGTACAAAGAATATAGGACTGGCAGCCGGAGAGCAGGACGGCCGAATATGGCCCAAACGTAAGGCCTTTTGTATATAGTCCTTTAGGGTTTGTTCCTCGGATGGTGATAGCGAGTAAACCCTTCCCTTGGGTATGGGAGCTTCTGGAAGGAGGTCGATAGGGCAATAGTAGGGCCTATGCGGAGGTAGGCCTTCCGCTACGGTTTTATCAAAGACCATGTGGTAATCATGGTATTCCTTGGGAATGCCTGCCATAACGGCTCCCACGGTGTGTGCTGACGTGCCGTCAGGTGTCGTGTCACTGATATGGGAGGAAGCCATAGCGCCGAGAATAGAGGCAGGAGATGAGGGTGACTCAGGTTCTATGAGACAAAAATGTTGGCATTCTTCTGACTCAAACAGCACTTGTCCCGTACCCCAGTTGATTAAAGGGTTATGGTGTTTCAACCAGGGTATTCCCAATATGACCCCGAACTGGGGTGTGGTAATGAGGTCGAAAGACAAGTGTTCCTTGTGGGTACCTTGTATGACCGCCTCCAAAGGTGCGGTTTGGTGTTTTATCGGGCCGGAGGCTAAAGAAGTACCATCAACAGCCTGTACCGGTTCGGGGTGGTCCTTTTGGATCAGAGGTAGATTAAGACGATGTGCTAGCGCAATGTCCATAAAACAACCCGTGGCTCCGGAGTCGATCACTATCTGAACAGCGTGAATGATGTCTCTGGTGGGTTTCAGTAGAGCTTGTACTGTAATAGGTCTGATAGGACCAAATGCAGGGTCAGCGGGGGTCGTGAATGGGCTCGCCGGTGCCCCCGGTATCATGGGCGAGCCTTCTGAAAACCCGGCACTTTATTTCTCGGTCGGCGGGGGCATTCATTTACATAATGTCCGTTTTGACCACAATAGAAACAAGCGTTGTTGGTTCTGCGACGTTCACGTTCTGACTGTGTTATGTGACTGCGGATTCCGTCTATTTGCATGGGCTCGGAACCGACGGAAGATGGTGCTGGAGATGGCTGCCCAAACGTGGATTCCATCCTTCGTTCGGATTTGCGGGCGTCCACCTGTAGGGCAAGGTCTACAAGGTCTGTGAAAACAGAAGGAAGGGCAGGGACCACCGAAAGGGTGTCCTTCATAGCACCACTGAGTCCTCGGTAAAACACGATCGCCTTCTTTTCCTCAGGCCAAGAGGTTTCAGCAGCGAGTTGGTGATACCGGGTGATGTACTCGATCA
The DNA here is from genome assembly GCF_040938575.1 of Ambystoma mexicanum. Classification (NCBI taxonomy): domain Eukaryota; kingdom Metazoa; phylum Chordata; class Amphibia; order Caudata; family Ambystomatidae; genus Ambystoma; species Ambystoma mexicanum. The sequence goes on from NC_090936.1 coordinate 869,894,612, forward strand.
ATGTTTGTTTGCCCTGTGTAAGGTCCAATAGTTCCAGGTCCCTTGCCTGGGCCTTGTAGCGGGTATCAAACACTTTAGCCATCTCTGTGACCAGAAGCTCAAAATCGTACAAGACGGGATGGTTGCCCTCTAAGAACGGATTTGCCCAAGTGGCCGCTATGCCTGATAGATGAGACAAGAGAAAAGCGGCTTTCGTAACCGAATCGGGGAAGGCCTGAGGTCTGCACAAGAAATGGAGTCTGCATTGATTTATGAAGGTGCGGTAGGTCTGTGGGTCTCCCTGAAAGCGTTCTGGGGCAGCAAGAGGAGAGGAGGTTGGGATCAATACAGGGGCAGGAGCGGGAGCAGGTGTGGCCTGGACTGGAGGGGTGGTATCCCTAAGCTCGATGTCCGCAGACGGGGAATGATGTGCGCTTTGTAGCAGGTCTAGGCGGTGGTGAATGGCGGCTGTGGCTTTGGCCATGTCAGTCCTGAGAGCCGCTACGGCCTGCATTAAAGCGGTCACGGGGTCCCCGGCGGAGGGATCCATACTCCGACGGCCAGAGGCTTCACAGTCTGTTACAGACTTGATGGTCGTGCAGAGTAAGAATACCTCTGTCCCCAAGTACCGCACAGACAACACCAGAAATACTGCCTGTGTGGTCTTTGAGGCCACAGGTGAAGTGGTTTGTAGGCCTGGATTCGGGAACAGCCGGAAAAGGACCCCTTGAACGCTGTAAGGCAATAGGTTATAGGATAAGCACAGAGCAGTTGGCAAGAGCAGAACCCCAGGGAAATGATCCGAAATGGCTCACCTAATGTGTTGGAAAAGATGCTCAATAACAGCAGAGAGGCGTTGGGAATTCCCCAAATGGTGGAGGGCAGATGGTGGGTATGTAGACAGGCAAGCGCCCAGCGTGAGGCCAGAGACCAAGAATTCAAGACAAGAAACACAATCCGTAGGGTAAACCAGGGACAGTCCAATGGTCAGGCAGCGAGAAAACCAATAGTTCCAAAACGAGGTAACAAGAAGCAAAGGCAATAGGAATCCGATTGGGTAAAGGTAGTCCGGTAACTGGTGATCCAAAGTCAATACTTGGGCAAGGAAAAGGCAATCCGTGATACAAAAAAACGTGGTCGAGCAAATCCGTAAAGTCAAAAGCGAAACGAGCGTCACGGAATCCAGGTGGAAACAGCTGTGAAGCGACGCTCATTGTTTTCCGGAAGCTTTTAACCAATGAAGGCGTATCACATGATGGGGATGGCAGAAGTCACGTGATACGGAGTTGTTGTGAGGACGTATCACGTGATGGGGATGACAGTAATCACGTGATACGAAAGTATTGCTGCAATGGAGAGTCACGTGATGCGCGGATCCTCCGAGGTCCATTCAGGGCACCATGGTGATGTGGTAGCCTCCAGTGTAACTGCCAGGAGCGGGAGGGAAGGTAAATGCCAGGTCTATGAGTAAGCCCCCGGGTGTGATGACTGAACGGGCGCATGAACGTGCGTGCAATCGGGTGTGTATGTGAGCGAGTGGGACGGCAAGAGGCCGAGGGTGGGGGTGTGGCACTTGCAGAGGGGGTGTTAGGTGTAGGAGACGTAACACATAGCAAGCCACACTGTTTTCTTAGCTTTTCTGCAGTTCCAAGCATATGTACAGGTGTAAACTGGGTCAAATGTCTTTGCCATGCTTACAGCTTAAGCTTCATACATTTTGACATTGTCCTTTCACTTTAGGTTCGCGATATCCTTGTTCATGGCGTTTCGTTCATTTATGTCATTTTCTGGTCGTCATTTCTTCTATCTATGAGTCAGTCCGGGCCCTCGTGACGTCACCATTCGTCTTCTATTAAGGCCTTTTTGGTTTCTTCAGGGACCGTACTCGGGCGGTCTTCATTTTGTTTTATTTGTTGATATGGTTTTCTCAGTGGATACCTTACTGTCCACGGTTTCCTTGATATGGGTACTTCAATAGGTGCTGTTCTTCTAATAAGTACTGGGCAGAGCCATACTGTGGCTCTCTCATGGTTTATTTGCTCATCATACGTCACATACCTCAGTGTGAACGTTCCTGGTACTTCAAAATGGGCGACTGGAGTGCAGGCTTTATTTGGGACCACCTCTACACTCTCTTCAGGGGTCAATGGCCCTCTGGACACGCCTAACTGCATGGGTTCCTCCTCTGAAGGCAGGCGAGAACTGGGTTGAGCCATCTCTGGGATCTTCGGGATTGATTTCTGTGTTTCTCAGAGATGCGCTCCTGGTGCCAGAGGGCCAATTGTAAGATGAGGGTGATCATCTCCTTAAGAATGGGAGGTCTGGGGACCCTGGATAGTTCGTCTTTGAGGTCTTCTGATAGGCCACGCAGAAAAAGCATAATCAGGGCATCATCCAGCCAAGTGGTTCAGCGGCTAAATGCTTGAAGTTGGTGACATAGGTTAAAATGTCAGAGGAACCTTGTTGAATATCAAGAATGTCCCGGGGCAGAAATCGTCAGTTCTTGATGTGCAAACATGGCTTGGATGCTGTTGGCAAAGGTGGGATGAGAATCCATAATTAGTTTGTTCGTAACTACCAATGGGGTAGTCCAAGCTAGGGCTCCCCCAGTTAGGTTTGAAACCATAAAACTAACCTTAGAGCAGTCAGTGGGAAAAAACGCTGGTTTCAATGTAAACTGAAAAATGCAGGCTTCCAAGAACTCCATCCGTTTTTTAGGATTTCTGTCAAACTTCACAACCATAGATGGAAAAGGATGTATCTCAGCCATAGAAGCAGAGGCCGCAACCATCTGTCTTAAAGTGGTGTTCTCATTCTGGAGGTGATGAACCTCCTGCGTGAGGTCATGAAGTGCTGCTAGGACTTGCTGCATCTAGTCAATTATTCTTTCCTGGCGTTGCTTGTTATTAGGACCAACTGGTAAGGTAGTACACTGACCTGTTGTCCAATGAAGGGGAGTCCTCGGGTAATATGATTTGCACTAGCAGGACCGTCCCGCCCTGTTTCCTATGAGTACTGCAGCAAATAGGGTGACAAAGGAAACTGTAAGGGCTAAGCCCCCAAAATGGGAAAAAAAACCCAGTGAAGGGGAAAAAAAACAGAGTCCTTGCCTGTTGTAACTCCTAGCAGAGTGTATTCCAAGGGCTAAGGAAGCAATAGCTGAAGTGGTACAGGGATCCAAAGTTGGTATGGCAGCTGCGACCGGAGGGAACAGCCGCAAATTCATCTGAGACCCGAGGCAGCCGTGATGACAGCTGTGAGCGAGCAGCAGCTGCGGGCGGTGAAAGAAATCAAGCCCAGTGGGTTTAATGCAAGGAGAGGGACCCAAGAGATAGGAGAGAGGCAGCTGGGAATAAAACTAAGGAAGCATGCTCCGGAGAACCAAGGCAAGGAGATGGTATGCCCAGCTGTATGAAGGGGAGAAGCCGGGCGGCAAAAGGAGGAGGAGCCAGAAGGAAGAGCAAGGGATGCAAAAGTGGAATCAGGGTAACAAAGACAGCGTCAGGCTTCAAGGAAAGAAGTGAGACAGTTACCTTACCATTGATGTTATTTAAGTGTAGGACTTGAAGGTAAATTCCCAGAATTCTGGGCGCCATTTTGGAAACACGCTAGAGCGCTGCTTGAAGATTCAAAAAGAGAACCAACCCACGGCCATCTTGGAAGATCTGAAATTTTGTGAGGATGTCTCCTTCTCCATTTATGCCATTTAGACCAAGAGCTGACTGTGGTCCTAACAATCCTCTTTTATGCCATTTTAAAAGCTAGATGTAAGATTTAAATGGTTGTCACATGCGGGAAAATGCATTTGTGTCATCACGTGGTCCGTCATACTTTGGGAACGCTAATTTCTCAGTTGTATATTGCACTCATGAAAACCAATAAATGTCCCATCTCCTCCCAAAATTACATTACTTGGATAATACCCAAGCTAACTCTCAGCTATATAATATATCTTAATTGTATAGATTAACAGGTATTGTACCACGTGACATTACAATCTAATATGTTAATACCTATATAAATCTAATGAATTTGCTGTCATGTTAACGCTTATAACATACATTTCCACTATTGTACCTAAATCAATACTAATTTGCCAATGATTATTACTAGGAATGGGTCCAATATATTGATTCTTTTTAGATCTACTAAATTTAGTGTCGAATCACTACTCATGCCATAAGCTTTCTTTGTTATGACATTATTCTTAAATTCCAATGTAATTCAATTTGAAAGAATCATTTAAAGTTTGAAGTTAATTGTCATCTCACATATACAAGCCAGCAAATTGCCCTATTTTCATCATACGTCCTCTCATAGGAACACCCCCAGTTCATGATCTGTGTTGAATCCAAATTCTGTTGCACTCATTTTGAAGATTATCCTCGCTTCAGTTTGCCTCAAAAGACATTCTCAGTCTAATCCCCTCTTTCACAGGGAGACCTACCTCAGTCCCACAAATCTTAAATCTTTCTTATCTTCCAACTGATGTGTCAATTGCCAATGTTGCGGCAGAGGAAATTTGGTATCTTGACTTCTTATGGTGACAAAGTGCTCTCTAATTCGAGTTCTTAGTTCACAAATTGGGCTGCCTATATAAATCTTCGTGCAAACACAAATTATTGCATAACTGACAAACTTAGATTTGCAATTTTATATTTTCTCGAATTCAAATCATGATTCCTCTTTAGTCGTTAAACTCCTGAATGCCTGAATGTGCAAACTTGCACATAGTGCATACTCCACATTTGTAAAAACCTAGTGTCATGGCCACAGGCCCCCGAACACAAAAACCACACCATCTAGCGATGGGGCAATGGGTCACTTGACTCACTTATGTCCTTTTGGGACCTATAAGCACAGGGGCCCTGGCTGGACTCAGTCCTGGCACCTTTGGCACCAGGCTCATATAGAGTTGTGAGAAGGAACACTTTATTTCAGTGCAGGAGTGCTTTTACTTTATTCAGTGCAGGAGTGCTTTTATTTTACAAGAACTTTCCAGGAGCTGAAAGCCTTTATTCCAGAGAACATCATCATGTGCTGTCTCATCAGGTGTGACTCCCTAGGACTGGTCTACATGTGCTGACTCATCGGGTGTGGCAGGCAGTCTGAACCTGGTGGGCGTAGTTCAGAAGCTCAGCTATATAAGCTGCTCCATCCTTAAGGCCGGTGCTTCACGTTACTGTACACTCGCGTGCAACATGACGCTCACCGCCGCTTGGACCACTTTACATACCTTTGAAACCAGGCGTTCTCCTGCATACTCACCTCCAGGAAACCAGTGCTTCATCGCTTCATCTGCAGACTCATCTCCTGACATCCAGTGATCTAGATCCCGACGCCGCAGTACCGCACTTCGCATCCACAAACTCGGACCCTGTGAAGGACAAGAAAGACAAGGTTAGAACATCCATCCAAAGTCCGCATCGCATTTGAACCCTTCGCGGCTCCTAGTTAACAACTTACCAGCTACTGGACCACTGTAACTTCGTTCCTCATTCCCTCCGGCTGTCGCCTCGAGCTCCGCAGCTTCTGCCGGGCCGGCAACATCACCTGCAAGGGAAGAAAGCAACTGAGCAAACATCAAAAGTGGAACAGACAGCAATACAAGACAACAAACTTTACAATACAACAAAAACAGACGAGGAAAGACAAAGGCAAACAGGAACACTTACCTGAAGTATAATGGCTTAGTCGCAGCAGGACTGGACTACCACGTGCAAGGGACCAGTGAAGGAACTCGGTCCAGATCATACAAGCGCCTCTGCCAGAAGCAGCAGGAACGAGTGATCGCCAAAACTAATCAACAGGTGAGCTTTCCAGGGACAGCGCATCCCACAGTACCACAGTTTGGGAGAAGGGGTCTGGAAGGGGATCAGGCGCACAAGCTGGCATACTCACGCCCCCATTCTCCACACAGGAGCAATCCCGAGCAGCATCACCAATTACCACCAGTCACCACATAAGCGCAGAGGGCAGAGTCGGACCCGAGCCACCTCACCCCTGGGAGAGCTGCAACCGTGCCCCAACGCCTCCGCAGAGACCAGGTGAGCGTAACAGAATGCAAAGCCTCTTCGAATCTCTGCCTGGGTGTTATGGAAACTTCTGAAACAGACCAGTTGGCCCGATTACTGGGAGAGTTACAGGCTGAAGTTCATGCCTCAAGACAGGAAACCAATGCCATAAGGAGGGATCTAATTGTGTCCCGCGAGCAAATAGATGAACTAGCAAGGCAAATGCTCCAGGCACAAGCAGGCCAGGTCCCACTGCCGGGCTATGCCCCTCCTGACACGCCTCCACAGCCCACACCAGTACAGGTGGTTCTTCCAGGTGGGGTTCCCCCGGGCCCACGAGAAGGCTTCACAGGCGCCATCTTTATGAAACGAGACCCCGAAACAGGTCAGTTGCATCCCGTGGCATTCTGGTCTTGCAAGTTTTCAGCCCCTGAATTGATTTATGCAATCACTGATAAAGAACTGCCAGCAATTAAGGCAGCATTCAAAGCCTGGAGACATTGGGCCTCATTACGAGTTTGGAGGTAGCCATGCCGTTTTTAGCGGCATGGCTACTTCCAAACTCGGGTCCGGGCCTGGGTCCCGCAAAAGGGGACTTACCGGGCCATTCCAACCTTGGAGGGCCCGGTAATTCCCTTTCGCGGGACGGCCTAGTACATCCCCATTCCATTTGAGCCCCCATAGGGCTCAATTGGAATGGGGAGGATGCTAGCCACAGGCCCATTAATGATGGGCCCATTGTTAGCATCCTGGACTGCTAGCGGGTCCCTCTCTGCACGTCTTGTCTGGCCAGGCGTCCAGAGTCAGACCCGCTGCAGACCTCAGAATGTGATGGCCCGGAATGAACGGTGCCGGTCCCTTACCGGCACCGTTCATTCCGCGGCCGCCACATTCCTAATGAGGCCCATTATCTTCTTAGAGTTAGACATACAGTCACCGTCATCACGGATCATCACAATCTACAATATCTGAAGACCGCTAAAGCACAATCATCACGCCAACTCTACTGGGCTCTCTTCTTTGCAGGAATACGACTTCGTCATCACCTATAGCCCCGGAGTACACAATGGAAAAGCAGACGCCCTGTCTTGTATGAGGGAGAAGAGGCATTCACTACACCAGACCCTGTGGCCATCATCCATGAAGGACGAATCCAAGGCATGATTGCCACAACCACCACTCTAGACAACTTAAAATCTGACCTGCAACACTTGATGAGTCCACCAGCACAACAGGAATGTCTAGGGAAGGGAGACCGGTATACGATCGTGGACAACCTACCATACTACCAAGGACGATTGTACATCCCGGATAAGAAATTACAGAATCAAATCATCGCAAACTATCATGATTCATTTCTAGAAGAGCATCTGGGAATAGCCAAAACCCAAGCTAAAATAAAGAAAAATTACTGGTGGCCAACTTGGCGAAAGGACATTGTCCAGTTCATCACAACCTGTGGCACCTGTGCACGGCACAAGTCCCAAACACAAAGTCCTGCAGGTCTGCTTTAGAAGTACCCCAGCACCTTGGCATACGCTATCAATGGATTTTATTACAGAACTTCCCTCCTGTAACGGATACAATACCATTTTAGTCATCGTAGATCTGTTTTACAAAATGGCCCACTTTTTTCCCCTGAAAGGTCTCCCAACTCCTTCGACTCTGGCTACCGTGTTTTCGGAACAGATCGTCCGGCTACACAGGTTCCCATCAATATTGATATCAGACCGAGGAACTCAGTTTGTCTCTGCATTCTGGAAAAGGTGTTGTAAAATTGCCAAAATCGACCTCTGGGATACTACAAGCCACCACCCCCAAACCGACGGCCAGACCGAACGGACTAACCAGACCCTCGAGCAATACATAAGGTATATGCTGCAACAAACCGAGGATACCTGGAAGGACATACTTTGGTAGGCAGAATACGCATATGACAACTCCATTCACACTAGTACGGGACAAAGCCCATTCTACATAGTGTACGGTCAACATCCACGGACATCCATTTTCGACCCAATCGAATCATTAGATATACCTGCTGTAACGACCTTACACAAAACATCACCCAGGTTTCTAAGGAAGCAGCAGAGCATCTTGCCAAAGAGAAACAGAAGCAGTTTGCGGATCGACACCAAAGGGAAGCTCCCAACTACCAAGTCGGGGACAAGGTTTGGTTAGCACCCAAAAACATTCCCCTGACAGGACCACGGGCGTTCCGTCCCAGATATCTGGGACCCTACACTATCAAAGCTGTGATGAACCCTGCGGCCATGAAATTAGAATTACCGGCCCACATACGGATTCACCCGGTGCTTCATGTCTCCCTCCAAAAACCATTGAGACCAGGTCCGCGGATCGATACTCCACCGGATCCCGAAATAGTTGAAGGAGAACAAGAATACAAAGTTAAAAGGATCCTTGGCTCTAAGATGGTCTGATCCAAGTTATACTACCTTATAGACTGGAAAGGTTATGGACCCCAAAATCGGACCTGGGAACCTACTGAGCATGTCCACGCTCCACGATTAATCAGGCAGTTCCACCGCAATAACCACACTAAACCAGGGCCAGGGGGATACCACCCATGAGAGGGGCCTTGAGGGGGAGTGCGGTCATGGCCACAGGCCCCAGAACACAAAAACCACACCATCTAGTGATGGGGGCAATGGGTCACTTGGCTCACTTATGTTCCTTTGGGACCTATAAAGACAGGGGCCCTGGCTGGACTCAGTCCTGGTGTCTTTGGTGCAAGGCTCATATAGAGATGTGAGCAGAAATACTTTATTTCAGTGTGCGAGTGCTTTTACTTTTTTTCAGTGCAACAGCGCTTTTAGTTTACAAGAACTTTCCAGGAGCTGAAAGCCTTTATTCCAGAGAACATCCTCATGTGCTGACTCATCAGGTGTGGCTCCCTAGGCCTGGTCTTTATGTGCTGACTCATCGGGTGTGGCAGGGTGTGGCAGGCAGGCTGAACCTGGTGGGCGTAGCTTCAGAAGCACAGCTATATAAGCTGCCCCATCCTTAAGGCCGGTGCTTCACGTTACTGTGCACTCGCGTGCAACGTGCCGCTCATCGCCGCTTGGACCAGTTTACTTACCTTTGAAACCAGGCGTTCTCCTGCATAATCACCTCTAGGAAACCGGTGCTTCATCGCTTCATATGCAGACTCATCTCCTGACATCCAGTGATCTTGATCCCGACACCGCAGTACCGCACTCCACATCCACGAACTCGGACCCTGTGAAGAAGAAGAAAGACAAGGTTAGAACATCCATCCTAGGGCTGCGTCGCATTTGAACCCTGCGTGCCCCCTAGTTAACAACTTACCAGCTACTGTACTGCTGCAGCTTCGTTCCTCATTCCCTCCGGCTGTCACATCGAGCTCTGCAGCTTCTACCGGGCCGGCCACATCACATGCAAGGGAAGAAAGCAAAAGAGCAAACTTCAAAAGTGGAACGGACAGCAATACAAGGACAGGCTCATATAGAGATGTGACCAGGAATACTTTATTTCAGTGTGCGAGTGCTTTTACTTTTTTTCAGTGCAACAGCGCTTTTAGTTTACAAGAACTTTCCAGGAGCTGAAAGCCTTTATTCCAGAGAACATCCTCATATGCTGACTCATCAGGTGTGGCTCCCTAGGCCTGGTCTTTATGTGCTGACTCATCGGGTGTGGCAGGGTGTGGCAGGCAGGCTGAACGTGGTGGGCGTAGCTTCAGAGCACAGCTATATAAGCTGCCCCATCCTTAAGGCCGGTGCTTCACGTTACTGTGCACTCGCGTGCAACGTGCCACTCACCGCCGCTTGGACCAGTTTACTTACCTTTGAAACCAGGCGTTCTCCTGCATAATCACCTCTAGGAAACCGGTGCTTCATCGCTTCATATGCAGACTCATCTCCTGACATCCAGTGATCTTGATCCCGACACCGCAGTACCGCACTCCACAGCCACGAACTCGGACCCTGTGAAGAAGAAGAAAGACAAGGTTAGAACATCCGTCCCAGGGCTGCGTCGCATTTGAACCCTGCGCGCCCCCTAGTTAACAACTTACCAGCTACTGTACTGCTGCAGCTTCGTTCCTCATTCCCTCCGGCTGTCACATCGAGCTCTGCAGCTTCTACCGGGCCGGCCACATAACATGCAAGGGAAGAAAGCAAAAGAGCAAACATCAAAAGTGGAACGGACAGCAATACAAGACAACAAACTTTACAGTACAACAAAAACAGAAGAGGAAAGACAAAGGCAAACAGGAGCACTTACCTGAAGTATAGTGACTTAGTCACAGCAGAACTAGACTACCACGTGCAAGGGACCAGTGAAGGAACTCGGTCCAGATCATACAAGCGCCCCTGCCAGAAGCAGCAGGACCGAGTGCTCGCCAAAACTAATCAACAGGAGAGCTTTCCAGGGACATCGCATCCCACGGGTACCACGGTTTGGGAGAAGGGGTCTGGAAGGGTCTCAGGCACACATTCTGGCATACTCATGCCCCCTATTCTCCACGCAGGAGCAGTCCCGAGCAGCATCACCTATTACCACCAGTCACCACATAAGCGCAGAGGACGAAGTTGGACCCGAGCGACCTCACCCCCAGGAGGGCTGCAACCATGCCCCAACGCCTCCGCAAATACCAGGTGAGCGTAACACCTAGTCTTGTTGGGAGCCAGAATTGCATGCTGTCCAATGACACACTTGGTAAGAAGGAGGGGCTGAGCCTGTTCTTCAGCAAACTATGCACCTTAATAATGGGACTTAACACTGAACCTACATGCACCGCAAGTACTTTTCTTCATTGCTACAATAGCATTGAGTCATCCACGGGATGGCCAAGAAACGAGCCAGGCATATTAAGAAGAATCTGAGGTGGGGTAGCACCCTGCCATGAACGCACCATCTCCCTCAATAATGTCCCACCTCCCAGTGAGGCCATCAAGTAGAAGATAAGTTTATGAACCATACAATTTTTTCTAACAACCAAAGAATAAATGTATTATTCACTTGGTTTGTTATTCATTATCACAAAAGTTAAACCAAAACAAACAGATGGCAATTGCATAGATATCCAGATTATACAATATTGAAAATTACATAAAAGGTCACCAAAAAATAAATGGCGCAACCTATAACAAAAAATGTGTCAACTGAAGTATAGATGCTTCTCTATCCGACTAGTCTAAGTTAAAAATATCAAAATCTTCCCCAACGTTTGTATCAGTGACCTCAGGGGTCAGTGAGGCCATAAAGTAGAAGGTAGGCCTCCAAAGTACACCCAGTGAAGTATTAAAAAGGCCAGGTAGCCTCAGTTAGCTCAACAATGCAGGCATAGTAGTACCAAGGTGGTTGCTGACTGTATGCTAATCTTAATTAGAGTACACAGGGTGAACAGTGAAGGGCCGTGCGATGTACTTTTTTGTGCAGGAACAGCATTTGCAGTCCAGGGGGCAGTTGACACAGTCATGTTTGGAAGCTGTGTCTAGCAGTGTATGTAACCAATAACTGTGAATGCCCCTTGATAGGAACAGCAAGGGGGGTGGGGAGAGGTGAAAGCTAACAAGCAATGGGCAGCCCTGCACCACACTGCTGAACGAAAGTTGGAGCTGAGCTCCTTCAGGTTCGGTGGTCAGATAAGGGAATGATGACGTCCCATTCTGATGATAAGACTTGCATGCGTGGCATTGATGTGGATCATCTTGTGCATGTTGATGAGTATCCATGCCTACACCTGAATGACGTATTCTCCTATAGTGATGGATTTAAAAGAAATCTGGCATGTGTTCATGGCACTGTGCTCTGTGTTACATGCCATCCTCCTTCAGTTCAAGTTTTGTTTCTGCGTCGAAGGAGCACAGAGGATAGTGTGAGGAATTTGATCATCCGCACAGGCAGTGTGCACTCCCCTGGGCTGTTTTCATATTTCTTTTAAAGAAATTGAATGTTGGTAGAAAAACCTTGGGGAAATGTGTGGGTCTAATACGCACACATTTCCCAATGCTCACCGCACTACAAACACATAGTCAAGTGTACTCTGGGGGACAAAACCTACCGGTGCAGTCCTCCTGTCATGTTCAGCTGGAATGTGACAGCCACGGGTACATCAAAGTATCTCAAGAAGGGGGAAGGCATCGCCTTCCTCCGGCCATGGCCAGCCTAATTAAAATATCAAAAGCTCCATGGATCCACCCTGCCTATTGTTAGGTTCTGTGTGGTGGCAGCGCAGGCTGATGAGAGTTAATTGAAGCTGGCCTGTGAAGAGACCTGTTCACAGATCTAACAAAGCCTGCAGCGGTCTGTCCATCCTCGCTTGCCAAACTGCCTGCCACCTAATACGCACATCTGTCTCCCTTCTTGAACTCTTTCACAGGAGCTGCAAAGCATCCTGCAACCGACTCGATGCTGTTGAGCATCAAGATCATCTCAAGCACCAGGTACATTGTGGTTCTGTCCCTCTGGTCCTTCTCTGAAGGCCCCTAGTGACATTTACGACCCCTTGCTCTCTTGATGCTGAAACCAAATAACCTTGAACAGTTAAGACTTATTGCTTTACTGACTAACCTCCTGTCAGTATCCAGAGTGCATCCCTTTCCTTCGTGAAACTGTCTGTCCTCTGTGTACCTTTCCAGGGTGGGTTGTATTTTGTAGTGTGCTGGAACTGTCTCTTGTAATAATAATTAATTAGATATTTTTATACAACCTTGACTGGACAGGCCCTTTTAGCATTGGGTAATAATTGTATTTTTGCTTTGTTGCAACTAACCAACGATCCACGACCTTGTAGAGATAGGTCTGCCATTCCATCCACGTTACCAAAATTGGACAAGGAGGTTTATAATTTACTTGTGATTACAATCTGTGCAGATCCCTTCTGGTGTACTAGAGGTGTGGGGCTGATTGATGTTTTAGAAACGGATATTCGTCCCTAGACCACTGGTGCCCCGGAAGTTGATTCGTCACATTGGTGGCAAGCGGTCGGATGAATTGGAGTCTTGCGCACAGCTTAGTCACCCAACAGTACAAGTACTGTTGCAGGCAACGTTTAGTCACTGCTAGGTATTAGTATTAGTCATGGATCTTGACATGGAGACTGTAAAAGGCAGGACCAAAGATGTCCTGCATGTCTTATATCAAGAGAGGGGACTTTCCCACAACACTAAGGTTAATAAAACTGAGTTGCTGATCAGCCTCCAAGCTTGGGTAGAAGCTAGGGCAGTTGGGGAGAAGATCCCAAGCGATGGGCTAGTCCTTGTGTACCCAAACGGACAAGACCTCCCAGAGGGGGAAAATGATGAGGACGACTGCATGAGAAGTGTTTCTCACCAATCATCCAGCCTGGGGGCAAGTGTGGTTCCTCAACACTCGAGAGTGTCAGTGAGGACAGGAGCCAGTGTGGCATCCTTCAGGTCCCAGGCCTCAGTACAGTCTCTAAGCGGCCCCGTGATTGTTCAAGCTGTTAATGAGGTAGTGGCTAGAAAGCTCCTGCTTGAGGAGAGAAAACTAGTGCTAGAGGAACAGAAACAGCGGGACAAGGTCACCATAGAGTGGGACAGGGGCGCCATAGAGCTGCCCCAGCTGGCGCTTGAAGAGAAGAAGGAGGCCAACAGATCCACCTCTAGCGAAGGCAGAAGTAGTGGCTCCAACCAGAGTGCCTGGGATAAGCCCCGGTGGTAACTCCCCAAAGACTTAATGCAGGTTTATGAAGTGGGGAAGGATATTTTTGACTGGTTTGAAGCGCTCCAGCTGGCTTTCCATCTACAGGAAGTGGATGAGGTACTGTGGGTTGCAACCCTGATGAGTTGCTTACCGACAGCAGGGACTGACACAATTCTTCAGTTAACTCCTGAGGAAAGACTCGTTTATGAGAGTAGTGAAGCCAGCCCTCCTCAGGAAATTCTGTAAAACCCCAGAACAGTATCTGAAGGGTATTAGCATAATTGACCTAAAAACATTTGACCTAAAATGTTTGATCAAATTGTTTTGACCTATTTTTCTGTCGAATTTAATTAAATATATATATAGCGTGGGTAACAGCATAGATTCGGTTGAGGGGAAGTGGGCGGGTGGGGGTCTACCCCACATTTCAGACCAAAACAAAGGTCAAATAAATTTGATCAAATGTGATTAGGTCAAATGTTTTGGGTCAAATAGACCCAAACCATCTGAAGAGCTTCAGAGAGCTCGGAAAGAAAAGTGGGCAGACATTTGAAGCGTTCACACATTTGTAGTTGAAATATCTGAGTGTGTGGGGGATGTACAATTTGATTGTGTGTGAACATGCATTGAAAACTTTTGAGGTTGACCTACACCAGCATCTTGTGGACAAGACTATCACTGACCCTAGTGAGCTTGAAAAGGCTGCCAACAGGTTTGTGAGTACTCAAGTCCAGAAAAGGGCTCAGGCGAGGACACCCAAACTGGGAGAGAATTTGGTGGACAAAAAAGTAAACAAGGATGGGAAGGCGAAAGGTCCAATCCAATCCTATTTAAAGTCACGTCCCCAAAAGAACAAAAGGAAATCCCAAAACTCCAGTTCAGCCGTGCACACCGAAAAGAAGAGCACAGGCACCCCTAACACTGGGACACCTGCGTTCTCAGCACCCACAGGTTGTTTTGTGTGTAAGGAACTGGGCCATAGGAAAGGGGATCCTACTTGCAAGGGCTTACCCAAGCAAGCCATAGTGAATGTTGGACTTGTGGAAGAGGCCATCGTTAGTGTGGGCCTCTTAGAGAAGGACTTCCCACTAGGCCAGGGAGTGGCCGCATGTGGATTGGTTACACTGAGTGGGAACAGTACCAGGTCTCCAGAAGAGACCCCAGTTCCCAATAATACTCAACTCTATCTAGAACATGTGTATATCAATGGACACAAAACTCCTGCGGTCCGCAACACTGCGGCTAGCGTCACTACTGTCACCCTGCAGTGGGTACAGCCAGGCCAGTATATTGATGGGCCTGATTTGTGCATCAGTGGGTTTAGGGGAAAAAGTAAGTGCCCCTTGGTGATAGTAGAGTTCTCCTGTCATGGTGAAATGACCCAGCACCATGAAGCGGTGAAAGACTCCATCCCTGTCCCATCTCTGTTGGGTAATGATCCTCCTGATCCCAAAATAGTCACAGCGGCTACCCAATCGTGGGTCAAAGAGAGCACCAGATTGAACACTCTGAGAGCCTTAGGGCCAGGAGTGCTCCCAGAGGGCTTGTTGGAAGGACTGGCGTAGCCAGTAGCCTCTAGTCTAGTTCCACAGACTACTGAATCACGTACTCCTGTGGGAGAGGGACTAGTAGCCACTGAGGACCCTACTTTGGTAGCAGGGGACTCAGTGACTTCAAAGTCCCTGGCCTGTTCAAAGTGTACTGGGAGGATGGACTCCCGTACAGTGAGCCAAAAGACTCTGAGGGCGAGGGCACCAGAAGGTTGGTGATTCCCCAATGCCACAGAAAGTTCCTTTTGGATCCCCAGATTCCTTTAGCAGGTCCCTTAGGAGTGACTAAGACATCAGACTGGTTGTCTGCGCTCTTTTACTGGCCACAATTCTGCAGAAAGGTTAAGGAATTTGTCAGGTCCTTCCCAGCTTGTCAAGCATCTGGCAAGTCAGATGGTGCCACAAAGGCCCCCTTAACTCCCCTAACCATGGTTGGGCGGCCTTTCGAGAGGATAAGCATGGATATTGTGGGTCCTTTGGATCCTCAAACCAGGTCAGAGAACACATATATCTTGGTGGTACTAGACCACACAACAAGATACCCTGAGGCTGTCCCTCTGAGGAGCATCAATGCCTTTGTGGTAGAGAAAGCTCTGATTGTGATATTCTCCCATATTGAATTCCCCAGGGAAATTGTTTGTAACAGAGGATCAAACTTCATATCAGCGTATATGAAGGCTATGTGGGAAGAGTGTGGAGTCACCTACTGGTTCTCTACATACTTCCATCTACAAACCAATTGGCCTGTTGAGCAGCTCAACATGACCCTGAAAGGCATGATAGGTGGCTTGGAAGAGCAGCTGAGGAGAAAAGTAGATATTCTCTTGCCTTGCTTTTTGTTCACCTACAGTGTGGTGCCACAGAACGGAGTAGGGTTTAGCCCCTTTGAGCTTCTGTTTGGACACCCTGTACAAGGTCCCTTCATTCTAGTGGATGAGGGATGGGAAAGCAAACACTCATCCCCTACACGAGATGTGGTGGACTATGTACTCGGCCTTCGGTCTACAATGTCAAACTACATGGAACAGTCGCCAAAGAACCTAAAGGCCAGTCAGGAGCTGATGAAGCACTAGTACGACCAGAAGGCCACAGTGACAGTCTATTCCCCAGGTCAGTGGGTGTGAATTATGGAGCCTGTCAAACCCAGTGCTTTTCAGGACAAGTGGACTGGGCCTTACTCCCTGCTAGAAAAGATCAGTGAGGTAAATTATCTCATTGACGTGAAAGGACCTAAACAGATGTGGAGGGTCTTTCACATCAACCGGCTAAAACCCCATTATAGCTGGGATGACTTGGTCATGGCATTAGTGACTGACAGAGAGACTGAGGAGGAGACCGATCCCATCTGAGACCTCTTGCACACTGAAGTCACAGATGGGTCAGTTGAAGTTGTCAACCTTGCAACAGACCTGTCAGAATCGCAACTGACAGACTGTCGCCGTTAACTGGGACAGTTTACCAGTCTGTGTTCTCTGACTCCCGGTCGCGCAGATTGGTGGACCCATATGATGTGGACACTGGATACAGTAAGCCGTTGAAGAGTAGGATTCACCGGATGACCGATAAGGTCAGGGACACCATCAAGGATGAAGTTTCCAAGATGCAGTCCCTTGGAGTGATAGAGCCATCACACAGCCCCTGGGCAAGCCGAGTGGTACTGGTCCCTAAAAAGACCAGTGGTGGGAAGACTGAAGTTTGATTTTGTGTGAACTACAGTGGGCTCAATTCGGTCACGAAGACAGATGCTCATCCCATTCCAATGGGCAAAGGAGCTCATTGACAAGCTCAGCGCTGCCAAGTACATGAGTACCTTTGACCTCACGGCAGGTTATTGGCAGGTCAGATTGACAGATGGAGCGAGAGAGAGGTCAGCATTCTCAACCCCGCAAGGACATTACCAGTTCACTGTGATGCCCTTCGGATTGAAGAATGCCCCTGCCACTTTTCAGCGGATGATTAACCAGGTTTTGTCCGCTCTGGAAAACTTTATTATTTAACTATTTCAAAAACATTGCTGTCTACAGCCACACCTGGGAGGATCACTTAACCCACCTGAAACAAGTGCTTCAGGCACTGCAGAATACAGGTCTGACTATCAAGGCCACAAAGTGCGAGATACCACAGGGCCCATTGACTTACCTAGGCCAACTAGTTGGTGGAGGTAAGAAACAACCTCGCAAAGCAAAGGTACAGGTCGTGAAGGATTGGGACACCCCCACCAGTATAGACGCAGGTGAGAGCCTTTTTAGGTCTCACCGGGTACTACTGGTTGTTCATTAGAGGGTATGGAACCATTAACATGCCCCTGAATGATGTAACCTCCAAGAAAATGCTGAAGAAGGTGACTTGGACCCACGCCTGTCAAACCTCATTTCAGGATTTTAAGGATGGATTGTTCAGGGCCCCAGTTCTGAAAGTGCCAGATTATGGTCAGGAATTCATTATCCAGACAGACGCCTGTGATTTTGGGATTGGAGCAGTGTTAGCGCAGCTAAACTCTGTAGGGGTAGAGTAACCTGTTGCCTACATTATCAGGCGGTTGACAAAAAGGGAAAGGAACTGGGCTGTTTTAGAAAAAGATGTGTATGCAGTTGTGTGGGGAGTAAAGAAGCTGAAATCCTACATCTTTTGGTCTCACTTTACGATCCAGACAGACCACCAGCCACAGCTGGTACTTTCACCTTGATGGCAAACCAGACCCTCAGTAGGCTGGTGGTTCACATGTTGAGGCTGAGGGGCATGTGAGGAATTTTACCATCTGCACGGGGAGTGTGCACTCGCCTGGGCTGTTTTGAAATTAGTTTTTTAAAGAAATTGAATGTTGGTAGGTAAACCTCTGGGAAATGTGTGGGGCTAATCCGCACATATTTCTCAATGCTCACTGCACAACAAACAAATAGTCAAGTGTACTCTGGGGGCACAGCCTACAGGCGCAATCCTCCTGTCATGTGACAGCCACAGGACATAAAGCATCCCAAGAAGTGGCAACCCCTTCCTCCGGCCATGGCGTTAAGTTCTGTGTGGTGGCAGCGCATACTGATGAGAGTTAATTGAAGCAGGCTTGCAAAGAGGCCTGTTCACAGAACTAACAAAGGGCAGGAAACCACAACACATTTTTGATATGCAATGTGTCAGCTTGAAGCTCTCTCCTGCCCCTCTGTATGAAGGGCAGTGAATTTTATGTCTGGGGCAACTGTTTGCAGTAGGCAACCCCTGCAGGGAGCCCCCTTTCAGAGGGAAGAAGTATGTGATTTGATGGAGACAGAAAGTCTATTCTTGACACAAACTTCAAGGGAGACCTGTGCTTTGATCAGGATTCACAGAGAGCCCAATTAACCAGAGAGACACTTTGATCCACAACAGACAGGAAGATGGGTGGGATTTAGTAGTACATGTTGTCACCCCTTGCCTTTCCTGCTGCAAAGCCCTGTGGTTATGATCTCACGCATAACAGAAGATTGTTGGGTGGGACCCAAGAATGGTTCAATAAGGTAGGTTCTTCCTGCACCAATCACTGGGGCCCATTTGGCTTTAAAAGAGGGTTGAGCCCCTCTTTTAGCAGATCATCCGCCGACTTTGAAAGGGGTAAGAAGAAGGACTCATTTGGACACTGGCTGAAGGTACAGTCTGCCTTAGATCTTGCGCCAGTGAAGGAAGGCCGGGATTTCCAAGAGGGAAGCAATATCCCTCTCCTAAACATCTCCCAGGGAACAGAGGGAGATACCAACCTCAGAAGACCCTTCCAGCAGCTCCAGAACCGGTACCCAGCCAGCACACAGCATGCCCTGCTAAATTCTGCCAGCAAGCATCATAGGTGAGAAGTGCCAGAGAGTCTCTGAACAAAGGACAAGGCCGTTGCCTGCAAACACTCTCCTCAGCTTTGGGCTGTCCGCCTTAAAGGCTGACACAAGGTCAGTGACGGAGGAGTGCCAAAACAAGCATCAACCAGCATCTATCTTTTAAGGACATTTTTCGAGGCAGTCGAGCCCTGGAACCGCGACCAGCTGCACCACTGAATGCTGTCACGCTGCAGTCACTAGAGCCGTCAGAGACGCCTCGACCAGCGTTCCAGATCCGCCAACCAGCACAGAGACAGCGATTCCTGACCCCGAGCCGCTGTGTAGGCCAGCCTGCAGCTTTCCATCCAGCTTTCCATCCAGCCTCGCTTGTCGAACTGCCTGCCGCCTGATACCCGCAGCTGCCTCCCGTCTTGAACTCTGTCACAGGAGCTGAAAAGCATCCTGGAACAGACTTGATGCTGTCGAGGATCAAGATCATCTCAAGCACCAGGCACATTGTGCTTCTATACCCCTGGTCCTTTTCCGAAGGCCCCTAGTGACATTTTTGACCCCTTTCTCCCTTGGTGCTGAAACCAAATAACCTTGAACAGTTCAGACTGATTGCTTTACCGACTACCCTCCTATCAGTATCCAGAGTTAATCCCTTTCCTTCGTGAAACTGTCTGTCCTCTGTGTCCCTTTACAGGGTGGGTTATATTTTGTAGTGTGCTAGAACTGTCTGTTACAAAAATAATAAAGTAGATCTTTTTATACAACCTTGACTGGGCAGTCACTTTTATCATTGGGTATTAATTATATTTTCGCTATGTTGCGACTAACCAACGCTCCTTGACCTTGCAGAGATAAGCCTGCCGTTCCGTCCACATTACCAAAATTGGAAGAGAAGGTTTATAATGTACTTGTATTTCCAATCTGTTCGGATCCCTTCTGGTGTACGGTGTGGGGCTGATTGATGGTTTAGAAACCGATATTCAACCCTGGACCACCGGTGCCCTGGAAGTTGATTTGTCACAGATAGTGAGGCAGTGTAGAGTAGGTTGTCCGTATCGGGAGTTGAGTGGCTGTGATGGTAGTGTGCCCAAAAGAGTGCTCAATGAAGGCTCACCTAGTTAAACTAAGACTTGGAAATGGGCAGTCAGGATAAAGTATGAAGTCTATAGTAGGGGTGTAACAGTATACCGTTATACCATTATAGATACCGTGAAGAAAACAACTTAATTGAACTATAATAACCGTCACATTGTTTATACCGGTATACCGTTTTAGGGCCTGCAGCTATTAAGTGAACTTTTCAATCTGATTTGGAAAGGCTGCAGTAAGTAAGTGCTGCGCAGTCTAGATCTTGCACTGTGGGATGTGGCGTCTGCCAAGGGGGCCACATTAGTAATTGCAGCTTTGATGCTGTGACCACTCTTCCTCTGTGATCAGTAGAGTCGGGTTAAAGATCAGCCGATTTGTAGTTTTCCCACCAATTTGAAAGATGGGGAACTACACATTCCAGAATTCAAAGGGGGGGGGGGTGAACTGAATGCCCTTTTGATGCATGTCCACAAACACGTTAGCTCTGTAGACTGTATGAACACTGGGCCCATTAGTGCTTTGTGCTAGTATATAAACTGCCAACCCACTGTCCTAGAGTTGTTACTTTGCCTTCTGCATATGGCACTGGACTCAAGCCGGCAGGACAGATTCTACATTCAATTCAAAGTATCCAGAGCAATGGGGGGCGAGATATTTCTAAGGTCTCTCCTCAATTTGTGACACCACCCATGAAAGCATTCCTCCGTCTCAACTCACATGACAAGGGGCATAAAGCGCTCAGACCTGGGGAAAATAGTAATTATGGGGCTGTGGTGAGGTGGTGGTCCAGGCCATATTTGTGCCGATATGTATTTTAACTTTGTCATTTTCAAAATGTTTTTGTGCCACTATCTAGGTAAATGAACATGTATTGCAAGAATCAAGAAAGAAATCAACAGCGCCTACTGAACACTGTCCTGTTACGATTACATGGTCAGTGGTGACTCCAACATCAGACCTTTTATAATACACCAGGAAGATGGTGAACAAGCTATAGTGATTTGATCAATATGCAAACTTTTGGTGAGTGTGCGTTGGCTATGACATTTTGACAAAAGAAACACAGTGACGTTATCAAAACAAACTTTTATGACTGATCGCAGCGAGGGGTCATGATGCCCATGCCATGTGGTTCCAAAAAAATGCAGGTCGAGGCTGATTTTCAAAGCGATGACCTGTGACTGAGCAGCAAGCTCATTGCTCAAAAAGTGCATTTTAACACTTTGACTAGTCATTCTTTCATTCAAGGCGATCAACGTGTGAGCGCCATAAAAGGCCAAATCTGCAGCCGCCTTAGATTCCTGGAGGATCAGCTAAAAATGTGCAGAGAAGTTTCAAAATGCTGACAATTTATGACCTTTAAGAAAATATTTGTTAAGATTAGTTAACTCCACCTGCTATACTGCGATAACCATGATATACCGTCATTTGGCAAGAAGGTTATCATACCGCCATAAAACCAATACCGTGACACCCCTAGTCTATAGTGTGATGCTGGTGCACCATCCTGCTGTTTGAATAGACCTCATTACATATGTGCTGTAGGCCTGTTTCGGTCCTGGAGTACTAGCTCATGTTCTGACACCTGAAAGGAAACATTTCAATATTTGTGTGCATTAATTGGTTACAACAATTAACAATAATGAAATGTGGGTGTGAAATGTATTATTGCAAATGTGTTTAAGCAAATGTAAACTGCTGCTTTTTCATGGTCCTGTTTCTTTCCATAGATGGACTGGTTTACTTAGGCAGAAAGACTGCTAATGTTCAAATGCAAGGACATTCACTACCCGTACTATTGCTCATTGTCATTGAATGTAGGCTGCTGGTAGATATAACAGTGGATAGGAATTGGGAAGATAAATAATGATGTACTGTTGGGTGCTAATTACAGTATGTGTGCAATGATGCATGTAGGTCAATTTAAAATATGTCAATTGTTGTTTTATTATATTGGGGTATTTATTGAGCGTGGGCCTAGCTTCAGGAAGTAACAGAGGGCTTTTAAGTCATAGAGGGAAATACACAGTGAGAGAAGCAAGGATACAAGGGAACGGGGAGTTAAACCATGGGGGTGATGGGGAGTGCAGGCAATTTGGCAGCAAGGGATCTACAAGCAACCAGAGAAGAAAACAGGGGATAGCAGTTTGCCAAGTCTCAGGTTAGATGGGAAGCTGCAAGTGTGTGGACCTATGTGTTAAGGAGGAGCCATTCCTTGAAGAGGAGGGTCTTGAGCTCCTTACTGAAATACAGGAGAAAAGGGACGAGTCAGTGGTTGACAGGGAGGAGGTTCTAGAGACAGACTGAAGGCATAGACAGAGGGGGCCTTTCTTCTGGTTCTTTCCTTCCTGCACCAGCGGAGTTCATGTCTGTACTTCTGGTGGATCATAGGGCTCAGGAGATGGTGACTTTCTCATTGAGGTAGCTTCAGGACTGGGGTTGATGGCCTTGTAGATGATGCAAACATATTTCAAGGTGAACCAGTGCAGTTTCAAACGGGTCAGAGTAATGTGGTTGAATTTGATTAGTCCTTTGATTAGTCAATCTGTAGCACGTAGGGCACATCTCAGGGGTGCCAGGGTGATCCCTGAAGGCCTTCCAGAAAGTAAATGCTGCTATGAGGTCAGAGGGGACTAAGGCTTGGACAGCATATCTGAAGTTGTTTGCTGGGATGAAGGTCTTGATTTCCCGCAGGGGGAAAACTTGGTACCAAGCAGTTGGTGTTTTCCTTAGTATGCGCTCCTTGATGGAGAGGTGTCGGCTGATGTAGAACACAGGGTACTATTCTGGATGTCAGGGTGTCCTTTGTTCAGCGGTATTGGAGGGCTTGAGCTTTACGTAAGCACTGGACATCCAGGACTGGATCAATGTGGAGCAGTCTTGAAACATGTGGATGTTGTCAATGGAGGATATCTTGAGGTAGAGCTGCATATCATCTGCATATTGGTGGATGTGAATGTCGTATCGATCCAGGAGAGGTCAAAGTGATTCATTGTAAAGGTTGAAGATCAACGGGAGAGAGGACAGATCCTTGGGGGACTCCACAAGTGAAGGATAGAGCTGGTGAACTGGAGTTATCCATTTGGACACATTTGTGGAGGCTAGCAAGCTAGGATTTGAAAAAAGGACTGTCTCGCTGATCCCCATGCAGGGAAATAGAATGCCAGGGAGTGTCTGACAGTCTACTGTGTCAAATACCGCTGAGAGGTCAGGAAGAACAAGGAGGCAAAGAGGCCCATCATCATGGATGTTAAGGGCATCGTTGATCGACAGCCATAATTGGCGATGTTAGGGGCATCATTGATCACATACATGATAGCAGTTGCCATGGTCCTTCTGGCTCTGAAGCCAGATTGAAGGGGGTTCTTGGCAATGATTTGCTGGTGGAAGTTTGTGGCTGCTGCTTTCTCAAGGATCCTACCTAGGTAAAGAATATGGGTGGTGCAGCAATAGTTGCTGAGGCTGTCAGTATCCAGAGTTGGTTTCCTGAGAAGTGGTAGGTTCTTCCAGTCTTTAGGGATATGGGGAATTATCCTTCAGTGGGGGAGCTGTTGATGATGGTCAGGTAAAGGAGGAGAGACTCAGTCGGAAGGGTCTTGAGTACAGAGGTAGGGAGGATGTTTTCCACGTAGGATGTCGCCTCGAGGAATGCTAGACTGTCAGTTCCTCCATGGTTAGTGTCTTTAAAATTGTCCAGGTAGTGGTGGTTTGGCAAGATGGGCTGTGTGGTGTGCTGTCCGTTGTGGCGTTGATGGCTATGTGCTGGCTGATCATGTTGATCTTGTTGATGAAAAAAGAGTTGATGGCAGTGCATTTTTCAATGTAGTAAAGTACGGGTGGGTCAGGAAGGGGGTTGTGCAATGCTTGATGGCTTTGAAGAGGGCTCTGGTTTCAGTGTTGGCCTTAGCAAAGGTGGTACTGTAGTAGATGGCCTTGGCAGTGCTGGTCAGTTGTCTGCGTGTAGCACAGAGTTCTTTGAGATCCATTCCTGTGCATTGGGTCCTTTGTGTGCTCTCTGAGGTTCAGAGTGTTGAAAAGGCAGTGGAAGTCTTCCATCAAGGACTTCATTTCTGGTTTGCCAGGGATTTTGAAGTCTCAGATGAAGATGTTGGCATGTGTGAGAGAGATGGTTGTGACCAAGTTTATTAAGTCTCTGATAAAGGAGGTGCTGGGAGTTGGTGCTCTGTAGATGGAGTAGATGGTGGGTTGTCTGTTGGGAGGGCAGGAAGTATCCAAAGAGGTTTTTGAAAGAGCCAGCAGTGTTGGCATCCAGTTGGGTGCAAGGCCATGATGCCTTGTGAATGATGGTGAGGCCTCCATCCACCCTGTTTAGACGGTGTCTTTGTAGACTGTTGTAGCTGTTTGGAATGAGGGCATATAGGATGGGGGAGGAGGTGGATGTCATCCAAGTCTTAGTAATAAAGGTGTAGTCCAAGTCGTGTGTGCTGATTAAGTCAGCAATGTCTGCTGCATGGCTGATTGTTGATCATATATTGCCGAGCATTAGATTGTGTGCAGTGGTGGATGATGGAGTGCTGATGGGGTCTCTGGTGATGTCATTGAGGTTGGTCCATTGTGGTGTTGATAGTGAGGGTCGTGGTTGGCATTGAGTGGTGATGGTGGGTATGGCCTGTTGGAGGAGAGGGTGTGAAACGCATTTGAGGGAGCTTACCTGATGCTTGCGGTGCAAGGGTTCTAGTCCTGAGTTCTTCTGGTCCAAACAGATACAAACAAAATGCCCTTTGCTTTGTCTGCCCTTCACTTCGGACACTTGGGCAAGAGATGCTTTGTTATCTAACAGTTAAGAATGTAAAGAAAGGGGCAGCGCTAAAGCAGGTGGGTGACATGGCCTAAATCCACTTGCACTAGCTGCAAAAGAAAAGAGTCTGAAAGGGTTACTTAGGTAAGGATAAAAAAGAGCAGCAAAACAGGAAAGGCCCCAAATAATAAGCAGTGCTTGACAGGTGAGTGGTGATTAGGTCACGTGACCTAAATTCACTTGCACTAGCTGTAAAAGAGAAGAGGCTGTAAGGCTGCTTAATTAGCAGGAAAAAAGAGCTGCAACACAAGAGAGCACCAAAGCTTAGCAGTGATTGCCAGGTCGTCAAAGTGTATAGATATTATCAACAATATATAAGGAAAGGTATGGGACATAAGTGGATTCATTTGCACAGCTTGAGTGTGATGTGGTGTGAGCAATCTATGGAAGTTCAGTTAAAGGGCAATGCGTTTCTTGGTGCATTTATGCCAACAAGCATTGATGTAGTTGAAGTTTAATGTTAAACAATACAATGTTTCAGTGAAATCTGTGTAGAAACAAAAGAAAAGAAACCAGCTGTAAAATTAGTAGTATTGAAAGCTCAGAAACAAGGCATTGGCTTTAGTGCAGCTGTGTTGAAAGGGCAACAAGTAGTTGTAGGATGACAATATGGCAAAAAGTCGTTGCAAATTGATAGTATTGTGACAAGGCTTTACAGGTTGAAAATATGACAAAAATCCGTTGCAGGGTGAAACTATGGCAACAAGCCATTGCAAGATGCCATTTGAGTGAGAGGTGATTTTACAATCTATTCTCTGCGGCTGCGTGTAAGAGATGTCATGTTGTTCTCTTCTTTCCCAGATTTGTTTTGGAGCATTTGACATATCAAGTTGTACTTCTTCCTAGACTTGGATGTGGGGCAGAATGTCTGCGTTGCTCCTGTTCACCACCATGCTTTCTTTCTGCAGCAGATGGCTCGGCGTGCCTTTTGTAAGTGTGTGCCAGGGCGAAAAAACATGCCGCGACGAAAGGACGTCGTACCGTCTGTGAATAGTCAGGCAGTAATAGTTGCTGGTGGTTTCCAAAGTAACCCAGGGGGCGTTTCACGTTTTCTTCAGCGTGGCCCTGGTGTTTGTAGTGGATTATGGTTGGCGAGATGGTCTCCGAGCTTTGTGTGTTGGTTGTATGAAGGGAGGTGTGTGGTATGTGGATTCCCCTTCCCTTTGCTAGGTATGTGTGCAGGCCTGTCTGTCTGCTGTCAGCGTGTGATTTCATGCATAAAATGTGAGGGAATGTGGCATGTCCTTACCTCAAGTGTTCCAGGAGTCACCATTGGGAGAGTTACCCAGGTGGGGAGCACTGATGGGTCTCGTACATGTACTTGGATTGTATGTACTGCGTACATTCATAAAGGGACTTACCACTGAACCTACCTGTGCTTCAAGTACGTTTCCTCCTTGCTACATGTGAAAAGAAGTTGAACCGATCCCAAGAAACTCTTTCCACAGTATCAAAATGCCAAAGCAGAGCTTAAAATCAGAACTCATATTGTAAAAATGCAGATATGGAGCCCTATTCACAAAAACATGTTTTTAGGCTTTCGTGTGTTTTGAACGAACACAGTTTGATACTCTATTAGTCCAGTTTAAAATCATAAAAATCAAAGTTGCTGTACCTTTGTTAGACTAACTGAATAAATGATTCCCAAATGGAACAATTCATTTGCTATAAAGTTCACCCAGGCTTCGTCATCAGATGTTAGCATGCATGCATGGTAGTCGAGAAAAACACTATATTGTAACAGCAACAAATGTGAAAATAGTAACAGATACCTCAGAATATAGCCTTGAGAGTGTGAAAATTCTTAAAAAGGCACACACTGAGATAAGATTAGTGTTTAAAATACAGTTTGAATGGATGTGTTTTTCTAAGCAATTGCTGCACATAGCTTTACGACTCCAGTCCTTTGAGTGGTTCTGTTAATGGTAGAAATGTAACTGACTGCAAATCTTAAAAAATTACATTGAAATATATGTTTGGGGTGTCACAAATCCTTGGATGTTGTCCCTTCTCCCCTAGGGGGAGCCCCTTCCCATGAGGCTGGGAGGTGAGGCCACTACCCGATAGTCCTCCTGGGGGTCGTACGCGGCGGGTGGATCTCATTGGGAGGGATCCCCCCCTGTGGGATGAGGGACTACTAACCAGGGAGAACGCAGTATACTTCCAGGGCCGGACTGGGCCACAAAATTGTGTCGGGCACCAATGAAAAAGTGGCTCACAGTTGCAAATCTCTATTCATTCCTTTTGTGACACTGTTTGAATAGTAACCGTGTGGGATGTTTTTGATAACGTGATGCAAATTGTGCATTTTAAAGAATATTTATTTAGCAACACTGGTCAAAACGACTAGGTGCATAGTGAAGTAACTCATCAAACTGGCCCATATTGGTCAATAAAGTGGCCCACTTTGACCAACTAAACTGCATTTTGTGTTTTTGGTTCAGCCATGGGCCTAATGCCCTATAGGCCAGTCCGAGCCTGTATACTTCACCTGAATCCCCCTCACCCAACCCTTCTTTGCCCTGCCATCCCATGTACATATGTCATGCAGAGAGTAACAACAGTACTGGGACGAAGAGGAAGATAGTTGATCCAAGAGAGATAAACATACTGGGACTAAGAAGAGTCAGGTTTAACTTATAGAGAGCTCTCAGGGAAGTACTGGGATGAGGAGGGGGGGTGGAGGCACGAAGAGTGATCCTCAAAACACTATAGAGCAGTCTAGAGTTTCAGCAGTCTTGGTAATAAAGATGTTGTCCAAGTCGTGTGTGCGATTAAGTCAGCAATGTCTGCTGCAAGGCCAATACAACACAGCCCCAGAGGAACAGAACGCTGCAGGGTCACTGCTGCTCCCAGAGAACCACAGGAGACTACCGAGAATGCAGAGAAGCCAGCACGAAAGTCAGAGACTGACCTGAGAGGACCGGCAAATATAGAAAAGAGAAGGTTGGACGGATATGGCACACCCTATTAGTGTAGGTAAATGTAACGTAGTCTAATGATTACAGTATGAGGTTGAAAGAAATTAGAGAATAGATATGAGGTGCAGAGGAGAGATAAGCAAACTTGACACCTAGGTTGCATAAAGTAATAAGAAACAGAGAAAGTTCCCAATTAAGGAACTTACATCCCCTGCACACTTTCCAATATCTGGAAAACCAGACAAACAATTAGTTTGTATTATGTACAATATTTCTGGTAATATCTTAAATAAGAAACGACACCTTTTAGCATTTAAGGAGGTGAATTGTTAAAGAAATCAGCATTCAATCAAAGTAGGTCACAAGAACCAAAATTCATGTTTTATTCTTGATGTTGAGATTGTGAAAGGCCCAACACGTTTCGAGTGGAAGTCCACTCTTCATCAAGGGCAAATCAAAAGATTCTAAGGAAAGATATATACAAAAAATGTTCATTAAGGTAATGTTTTCCATAGGTATCAATTTTACAAAGCACACTTTTACAACCAACTTTAACATGTACACATAGGCTAATTGAATGAGCATTAAAGCTGCTAGAAATCAGGAATACTTCGTTCCTTTACGCCAAAAAGAAAGGGTCAAGGTATTCAAACTGAACATATCCATCAATGTTTCTGTTTACAATAAAGGGGAAGCAGGTCAATAACATCAGCTTATTAGTCGACAGTATTCTACTCAAAATCAATTGGAATGGTCAAAAATGGATAAACAGATTGAAAGAATTGAAATAAAGGCAAATTCTAACCTTGTGAGTATTTAAGGGTATCTTCATACGAAGAAAAGATGGGTCTCATAAGCGGATCCTAAGTGGTCGATGGGCCAGTAATAGTAGGGTGAGGACGACCACCTCGTCCACCTCATCCTGCGTGGTGACGTCACGTGTTTACCATACGAGGCCCTTTGCCTTACGGCCTCGCTCCCTTTTTTAATCTATACTATCTACTATGGGTGCACTACTGTTTTGCCCTGCTACCTGCTTTTTCAATACAAACACACTGCCATTAAGTGTCGGCTTGGGTTTGTTTACACGTTACGTCATGCATGTTTATCATGCCGGGACCTTTACCGTACGGCCTGGCTCCTTTCTTTAATCCATAATATCCCAGTGCTTAATACCAATGGGTGCACTACTGTGATGCCCTGATACTTGCTTTTTCAATACAACCCATTGTCTTATTAGATTTGATTCCACACACGCGACGTCACACGCCCCCGCGTGATGATGTCACATGCTAGAACGTAATATATACTTACACGGCATTGCCAATGGAGTCGGCGTTCTGTTCGAGCTCCGGTCTCCAGTTGGCAGTGCCTTGGCTACAGAGGTAAGCGCACCCCCTCCTTTCATCATCAATAGATATGAATCAGAATGCTACCGGTCTAGATTGCTTTCCCGACTTGGTCCTTGACTATTTTCGGCTAGATTCTGAATCTCTTCTATTCTTTCTTCCTTGCACTGTAGCATCATTTGATACCGGTTGAAAATCTTTCCCAATCACTGACTGCTATCCAAGCTTTTTCAAAACTACCTTTGTGTGGATTCCTGATTAACGTCAGCCGCAGAGAATGGTTTACAATGATTCTCCACTGCCTTAACAGACCGCTATCAGTGGTAAGTGAATTTTGTACATATAGTCTTCCGGAACCTCTTGCTCCCCACATCCTCTCACCTGTCTCTACCACCCTCTCATCTCTTGTAGATATGAGGTGTTCGTCCTCACTCTACTATTACTGGCCCATCGACCACTTAGGATCCGCTTATGAGACCCACCTTTTCTTCATATGAAGATACCCTTAAATACTCACAAGGTTAGAATTTGCCTTTATTTCAATTCATTCAATCTGTTTATCCATTTTTGACCATTCCAATTGATTTTAAGTAGAATACTGTCGACTAATAAGCTGATGTTATTGACCTACTTCCCCTTTATTGTAAACAGAAACATTGATGGATATGTTCAGTTTGAATATCTTAACCCTTTCTTTTTGGCATAAATGAACTAAGCATTCCTGATTTCTAGCAGCTTTAATGCTCATTCAATTAGCCTATGTGTACATGTTAAAGTTGGTTGTAACAGTGTGCTTTGTAAAATTGATACCTATGGAAAACATTACCTTAATGAAAAATGTTTGTATATATCTTTCCTTAGAATCTTTTGATTTGCCCCTGATGAAGAGTGGACTTCCACTTGAAACGCGTTGGGCCTTCCACAATCTCAACATCAAGAATAAAACATGAATTTTGGTTCTTGTGACCTACTTTGATTGAATGCGGATTTCTTTAACAATTCACCTCCTTAAATGCTAAAAGGTTTTGTTTCTTTTTTAAGATAGGACCGGCAAATACCCTAGAACTCCCTAGGTGACCAGGACGGTTGGTGAGGATGGGAAAGAAAGAGAAGTACAGGTCTGGAACCCGCACCCAGTTGCGAAGAGCATCACACGTCCTCTTCTTCGGTGCAGTACCTGGCAGAGGTGTAAGCCATGTGGGAAACCTAGGGCTGTTCTCACACCTACTCCCCTAGGATCCTGTATACAAGTGGCCAGGCAAAGGCCATCATGTTTGGATCCTATCCCTGGGGGTGGACAAGCGAGGGAAGATCACCGGATAGAGGGTCCTCGGGGATTAGAGGTGGGATGCCCTTAGTTGAGACACAGTTTTCCACATTCTCCTTGCAGAAAGGAACCCTATCCCAGAAGTGGTTATGGGATATTGTTCACCTTGCTCCCTTGTCTCTGCGAAGGGTAGGAGATATTATCATCTCTGACATGTAAAACAGAGGAAGAGAAAGATTGGGGATGAGGTATCTTGGGACAAAACACAGTATCCCCATGGTCCTTGGGACAAACAACCTAACCCTCCACCAACCTTTCTAGGTAATTATGAGGCATTTCCCCATCATTCCCATTTGGGATGAATAGCAATACTGAGATTAGGAAGGAACAACTGAGAGTTATGAAGATTACACCCTTTCCCCGTTCATGTACTGAGACGAGGAAGAGGCAATTCAGAGTAATAGACAACACTTACTCTCACCACTTTGGTACTCGGACGAGGAAGATGCATGAAGGTCAGGCATGTTCTGGTAATGAGAGCCAGGCAACAGTAATTAATGGAACACACCTGCAGCCCGTTACCGGGCCACAGGTGTATAAGAGGTGGAACACTGAAGCACAAGCAACAGAAGAGGAAAGCAGAGAAAGAGGAAGCAGAAGGAGCCGCTTGGGAGCAAGAGAAGCAGAGAGGCCAGTATGCCAAACGAGACCCTGGGAGCCCTGATGGATTGCGGATGCAGGACAGATATTCCATAGAAGGGAAGGCGGGCAGCAGGCGCTGCCGGAGAGCAGAGGCGAAGCTGCGCACGGGAGCCGGAGTGTGCCAAGTGGAGTGGCTGGCAAACAGGCTTTCCCACAAAAGGAGAGAAGCCGGGAACAGTAGCTGCTGAGTCGAGGTAAGTGTCGGGGATCCTTAAATCCCTTGGGTGCTTGAAGTAGCAGTCAATGAAACAAGCAAAGTTACCTTTATTTGAATACCAAACTAAATGAAACAAGCGAAGTTGCTTTTATTTGAATACCGAACTGAATGAAGTAAGCAAGGTTACCTTTATTTGAATACCGAACTGAATAAAATAGGCAAAACAACCTTTAT
This sequence comes from Ambystoma mexicanum, assembly GCF_040938575.1. Classification (NCBI taxonomy): domain Eukaryota; kingdom Metazoa; phylum Chordata; class Amphibia; order Caudata; family Ambystomatidae; genus Ambystoma; species Ambystoma mexicanum. The sequence continues at coordinate 869,926,134 of NC_090936.1, forward strand.
TTGAATACCCAACTGAATGAAACAAGCAAAACAACCTTTAAGCAAAGTTACTGTTGTAATGCACTTGATGCATGTTTGGTTTGTCATCGGAAAGGGAGGAGATGTGTTGTAATTTACTTGATGCATAGTTATGAGCTGGCATGGAATGCTGTGGGAGCTCTTGGAATCTTTAGCTATGAGTCCAGCTACAGGGTTCCAACCATGTCAGTTGAGCCTGGGTGATGGGACCAGGTGGTTTCTCTATGCTTAACAGCTTATGTAACTTGTAATAAAGAACTACCAATAACCTTAAGAAGCCCACAGAAGTTGCTATTTAACATTGGCGATGAGGATTACCAAGAACCCATGCAGAGAAGAAGAAATCTGTAGGGGGGGGTGCATCAGAAGAAGGAGAGAGACCACTTCCCCCAGTCATCCAGAAGTAAGTCCCATCACCCAGGGTGAAGAGCGCAGGGGGTCAAGAAAGTGAAGTTAAAGGGACCCTGCGTGAAGATGAGGGTCTCAGAAGCAGAAGAAGTGTAATTTGGGAAATTTGTGAAATCCTAATATGGAAGTGACCCTCATATGAAGCTAGAAGTTAGAGTTGGGGAAAGCTGTTCTGCCACAGCAAGCAACGATTAAAAATCCCAAGTATAAAGCGCTGGCCTGTGAGACAGAAGTTGTAGACTGAAGTTTGAAATGTGCAGCCTATGAAGGGAGAAGTTACGTGCAATTGCCCCAGCGCTGCATATTCCCAAACGTGAAGGTGAAAGGGAAAGAAAGGGAGCCAGGTGGACAGTGAACCGACGCCCCGCAGTCTGAGGCTGGTAACCTGTGCCCAGAAAAGGTGCTCGAGAGAAGACCCCAACATACAAAGGTGTATTTTGGACATATGGCTGGCGCAGAGCGCAATGTGAGCATAGAATAAAGTTTCTCTGTGTATGTGTTAATTGTCGTTCGGTTCCTCACCATTATTGTGTGGTGGTTGGGACCACGGAGTCCTGGAAGATACGCTGCCATCCGGCGTACTGGTGACGTCATGGCTGGCCTATGGGAGTCGGCAGCGATGCCATAGAACTTTGGGTTTAAGCATTCTGACCGTATTAGAACGCAAAATCTGTCCAAGCTGCGGGAGTATGTCATAAGCGACGTGGCGCAGACAGTAAAGGAAAGCACCTCTAGCAACGTTGCAACGTGAAGAGGAAGTGGATCCGAGGGATCGCTGCATCGACGCGGCTGAATGCGATTTCGTTACTGAAATGAAATGAGATGTGAGCGGTCGTGCTGAATGAATGCCTCTCTGCCCCTGTTACCGATGTGTATGGTAGCAGCGTGGTGAGGCGTATGGTAGCAGCGTTTTGAAGGAGCGGTGGACTATTCTGTCAAGCACAGCAAAGGAATTAAAAGGTACAATTGGTAGCTGCATGACGGAGTGTGAAAGTGTTTCGTCAAGCACAGTTAAAGAAGAAGGGTCAAGTCAAAGCTGCATGACGCCAATGAAGTGAAGATGATATGTATCCTTTTAATGAAGTGAAGTTTTGGGGCAAGATGCTATGAGATAGATCTAATGAAAGCAGGTTAAGAGAGCGGACCCATGGACATTTAGAGTGTTAGCGTTATTTTAACTAGCAGGTCGAAGTACGATAAGGGTAAGAATTGTAGGGTGTGAAGTTTGCCAGTGTTGCCATGAAGAAGTGCTTATGGAAGAAAGAGCTAGCATAATGTTTTGACAATTTTCAGTTGTTTTAGGGCTTTAAAGCGCCATGGCCTTTTAGGAACGTAGTGATCCAGTTTAGGGCCATAAGGTGGCCATGGACTTGTAGGTCTCCAGAAGCTGTTTTAGGGTCATAAAATGGCCATGGACTTTTAGGCCAAAGATATTTGAAGACTATGTTATGCTACAATTTTGACTTTACACGTAGGATTCTGCCATCCAAAGTGAATTTGTGCCCTGCTTTCGTTGGGAGTGTATGTGTGGTGCATGCATGTCTTTCGTTTGTGGGTGAGTGCCACAACGGTGTAGGGAGGTAGCGCCTCTGAGTGATAGTGGGTGAATGCCACAATGGTGGAGGGAGGTAGCGCCTCCGAGTGAGTGTGTAAGTGCCACAGCAATGTAGGGAGGTAATGCCTCAGAATGTTTGTGGGTGTGTGCCACAAAGTGTAGGGAGGTAGCGCCTCCGAGTGTGTGTGGGTGAGTGCCACAAAGTGTAGGGAGGTAGCGCCTCTGAGTGTTTGTGGGCGAGTGCCACAGAGTGTAGGGAGGTAGCACCTCCAAGTGTTTGTGGGTGACTGTCACCATAGTGGTCAGTGATGTCGCCCCAGATTTTGTTTTGAGTTGCATCATCTCTAAAAGATGCTTGGCATAGCTCTACGGAGTGAGTTTCTCCTTGCAAGTTTACCCTTGTGTGTGGGTGTTGCTTTCTTGGTGGTGCCATGTAAGGAGGGGTGTGAGTGTGTTGGACATCTCATGTTTGGTTTGTCATCAGAAAGGGAGGAGATATCAGAAAGTATATTTATTTAAGTGAAAGCAGCATTTACAGAAAACTGAACTGAATGACTGAATGAAATAAGATAAGCTGCATGTATTGAACAATTAACTGAAAGAAAATAGAAAGCTAAGTTGAATGCAAAACTCTGAATATGAATGGAATCAAGATTGAGAAACCACTCATATATTAAAGTTGAGAAGCTGCATTTTATAAACTACTTGTTTGGCTGAATATTGAACTTAACAAGGAGACCTGGAAGTTCCTGGTTGCGTAACCTGTAATGGGTGGACCATGTGGTCTGGAACTGTACCAAGACCACAGAACTACTGTCTGTTGAATAAAAGAACTGTGGCAAGCGAATGCCAGGTTCCTGGCTGTGTGACCTGTAATGGGGGGACTCTGTGGTCTAAAACTGTGCCAAGACTAGAGAACGCCTATATGACAACAAGGAAGTTTGCTGTGGTGAAAGAAGGAAACAACTATTTGTGAATACCATGCTTGTGGAAGAGAACCCTGAGTCACAAAGAATTGTGGAAATCAAGTAGTAAGACAAAACATAAAGATACTTCTTTTATGTTATCCTTTTGATGTTAAATGGGGAAGGTAACCCCGAGATGTATTGCCCTGGAACTGTGTTGAACTTGCTGAAGGGTATCCTCACCTTCACAAAAGTGTGGAACTGTATTTCTTCAAGTCCAAACGAAGGTAAATTGAACATTGTAGTGCACCTAATGACATTGGGGAAAAAGAAGCTGAATAATAAGCCCAAGCTGGAAATAGCTTAGAACTTTATGTTTGGAACACTGTTTTGGTTTATGGTTGACATCCATACATATTGTTTTATCTTAGTTGTGAGGGCTAGTATAGGGTTTGGACACAGACAGACTTTTCAGTTGAACATACTGACACAGACGTTCCTTAGTTTCTTTAGGTAAGGAATTCCCACCTTAGCATAGGGCAAGTTAGGCCTTACTCCATTCTGACCTTTTCTTTCATAAAAAGCATTTTGTTAAACACTGAATCTGTTGTATGTGTCTCCTTCCATGATGCCAATCTCACATCCAGGACTGCCAAACCAAACAGAAAGAGAAGTATGGGTCTGGGACCGAAACGCAGTTGAGAAGAACATCACAAGTCTTCTTCTTCGGCGCAGTATTTGGGAGAGGCGTGAGCCAGGGTGGCTCAAGCAAACAAAGAGAAACGTAGGTGTGGGACCCACACCCAACTGAGAAGAGTCTGAGAGCAAGACCATACTTGGCAGGTTAGTGAGCCAAGTTGGTCCAAGCCAGGGGGAGTGGGATATGCCCCTAGTACTGTGAATTGTATAATCAAACCTAAGAAAAGCCTGGGGAAGGGGGTCATTCCCCCAAATGGTGTGAACTGTAGTGAAGAGCCTAAGAAAAGCATGAGGAAGGGAGGCATTCCCCCAACTTGTGTGAACTGGGTTAAAGAGCCTGACAGGAGCCTGGGAAAGGGAGTCATTCCCCCAGCCTTCATGAGCTGTGGAAGAAGACCTGAAAAGGGTCTGGGAAAGGAAGGCATTCTCCTTGCCACAGTGGAACCATAAGCCAGGAAAGAACAGGAGAGAGCAGCCATACCCCCTGGTAGCGAAGCCAAGGAAGGTCCAGGGACGGGAGTCATCCTGTGGACATGGTGAAAGTATTGTAAACAAGATACCTGGAGAAGTGAGACATTCTCCAGGGACCCAATGGTGGAATGAACTATGGCATTAGTGAATAATGTTTGAGTTGGAACTTTACCCTTTTTTGAACTGCGAACTTTACAACACCATGAACTGGAACTTTGTTCTCTACCTTGCAAAGGAACTGAAACCTGGGAAAGAGAATCATTATCTCAAGTGAAGTTCCTAAAGCAATTGGAACTATAGACCCTTGACCAGAAGAAAGGAGACATTCTTCTGGACCAAGAAGATCCATACCTCATTAATATTAATAACAGGTATGAGGGACAGAAGTTAGCATTTTGACACACAACGGTGGACTCTTTTCATTCACTTGGAAATTCTGACATCATCATTAGTTCCTTATTTGAGGCAGGTAAACCCCTCGTAGAGTAAGGGAGGGATAGGTTTCCTCTTTAATTTACTAAATAAAAGTGTATGCCAACAAACATTCCACCTGTGTGTCAGTCTCCTCCTTCTGCACCCTTACAGTAGTTAAGGTGAAACCTATCATCCATAGAAAAAGCAAAGATGCTACGGTTAAAAACTTTTGAGCCATAAGGTGGATCAGCACAGCTTTTGAGATTCCAATATTAGTTTCTGGGGACTCCCAGGAATGGAAACATTTTTGCAAATCTGTGTTATGGTACAAAAAATGTAAAGGGTAAAAAAAAGGGTGTGTTTTTCACTTTTCCATTCATCAGTGGTCCAATTAAGTCAGACCCATCTCCCTCCCCTGTTTACCCTTGGTCTCAAAAACCTCCCCTCCAATTCTGACGCCTATCTTCTTCCCTTCACTCCACTCCGGTCCGGCCTTCTCTCCAATCCTTCTCAGCTGTGTGTTCATTTCATAGTGTGTGGGTGTTGTTCAATCGTTTTCATCCGTTTCGGAGCTCAAGAGACAAGTTTTTAGGTGTTTTTTTAATTTTAGATGGTCCTTCATAGTTCGTATTTCTCTGGGGAGGAAGTTTTTACGGCTAAGCAAGGGAAATCTGATCCACCAAGTTTTTTACTTGTGTATTATTTAGGTTCTAAGCGGATGTCGTTGCTGGATCTGAGTGTTCTGGCCAGCTGGTAGATGGTTTTCTTTTGTATGAATTCCGCTCCTAAACTGTGGATTGCTCTGTGAGCTATGCACATTGTTTTGAAGGTGATTTGTTGTTTGATTGGGAGCCAATGTAGCATCCTTACCGCTGGAGTGATGTGGTCCCTTTGTGAGAGTTTGAGGAGAAGTCTGGCAGCTGCATTCTGTATTCGTTCTGACTGTAGTTTGCTTGTGCCCTCTTCTTTCTTGACCAGCACCAAGAAACCACCGTACAGTATGTTAGCTTTAATTAACGGCACTAAAATCATTTAACGTAACAGTTACATGCTTGTTGTGGGAGGGCTCCTAGGATCCATGTATTGCGAAGGATGTGGGACATGCTGATGTCAGCAGAACCTCACCCCTCACTCAACCCATGAAGCTGCTGTAATTTATCTCTAGTGGCAGGCATCACATGACCTGTCTGCTGAAGTTCTTCTTTGTGTTTCTATCCATAATTTAGGGGAAGAATTCCTAACCATACGGAAACCCTTAGGGTTTTCAAGACCGTCACTGTGCGGTTTACGGGGAAGGGGGGGGGTATAGGCAATCTTATGAAAAGGCAATTTCAAGCACATGACGGTTTGACCCAGTTATGTGCTAAAAAATACGCCTGACCCGGGCTCGGTATTTAAAGCTACCCCTGGCGTCTGCACCACTTAAGATTAAGTTTGCATATGGAGCACAGTGTACGAGCGGCCTTATTCTCGCTCTAATAAGCATCCTTAAGGGATTCCGCGAGAAGCAAATAACGCCTTTTCTCAAACTTTCAGGAGCATTTCGCTCATACAAGTTAGCAACAAACAACACATCGTTGTCAGTCAGACTCTGAAAGTGTAAAGCGAACAACACCCTCAATTGCTGGTGTTAAATATTGCTGTCCCCTCCGTTTTTAATTGTTAATCTTTTTTCTTTTACAAAAATGCAAATCCATCGTGATATAATATCATAAAGACTTTTCTGAGATTCTTTCAAACATGAATGTATTATCCAAAAAAGCCGACCTACAACAGCTAAAACCTTTACTGCCACTAGAGGTCAGCAACTCCCAATAAATACAGACCGACAGTAGAATCAATACAAGTATCTGACATGTGAAGGGTTCACTTTATCGAAATGATTTTGGTGAGTAACTCTGTAATTTTCCTAACACAAGAACTGCCAAACTGATAAGAAAAAATCAATGTTGCAAATTACATATATCTTTGCCATCCTTTATGTTGACACATTTGTAAGAAACTCTCATTCGGGGTCCCTAACTCATTCACTTTAATTCACATAACGTTCACACAAAAACGTGCACCCCCACAAACCATACTCTTGGACCAAAGCAAACATGAGACAATACGGATCTAAGAACCAACCATAAGCGACCACACACCGAGAGCCAAACAGAAACCAACTACCCCCCCCTCTCTTCCACACCCACATCGCATGTGCTACACACGCCCAAAAGGGCCAGCAAAACTACACACAAACTACACACTTACCGCTAACCACACCACAAAACCAAACAGTTGTAAACAACAAACAACCCAGACACTGGACCCGACCTCCCAGGAGACAACACGCCCAGAGTGCACACAACAAAACACTCCCAGAATGCTGACAGGCACAGACACCTTCTCAGCTGTGTGTTCCTTTCATAGTGTGTGGGTGTTGTTCAATCGATTTCATCCGTTTCGGAGCTCAAAAGACAAGTTTTTAGGTGTTTTTTTAATTTTAGATGGTCCTTCATAGTTCGTATTTCTCTGGGGTGGAAGTGCCAGGTTTTTACGGCTAAGCAAGGGAAAGCTGATCCACCAAGTTTTTTACTTGTGTATTATTTAGGTTCTAAGCGGATGTCGTTGCTGGATCTGAGTGTTCTGGCCAGCTGGTAGATGGTTTTCTTTTGTATGAATTCCGCTCCTAAACTGTGGATTGCTCTGTGAGCTATGCACATTGTTTTGAAGGTGATTTGTTGTTTGATTGGGAGCCAATGTAGCATCCTTACCGCTGGAGTGATGTGGTCCCTTTGTGAGAGTTTGAGGAGAAGTCTGGCAGCTGCATTCTGTATTCGTTCTGACTGTAGTTTGCTTGTGCCCTCTTCTTTCTTGACCAGCACCAAGAAACCACCGTACAGTATGTTAGCTTTAATTAACGGCACTAAAATCATTTAACGTAACAGTTACATGCTTGTTGTGGGAGGGCTCCTAGGATCCATGTATTGCGAAGGATGTGGGACATGCTGATGTTAGCAGAACCTCACCCCTCACTCAACCCATGAAGCTGCTGTAATTTATCTCTAGTGGCAGGCATCACATGACCTGTCTGCTGAAGTTATTCTTTGTGTTTCTATCCATAATTTAGGGGAAGAATTCCTAACCATACGGAAACCCTTAGGGTTTTCAAGACCGTCACTGTGCGGTTTACGGGGAAGGGGGGGGGGGGGTATAGGCAATCTTATGAAAAGGCAATTTCAAGCGCATGACGGTTTGACCCAGTTATGTGCTAAAAAATACGCCTGACCCGGGCTCGGTATTTAAAGCTACCCCTGGCGTCTGCACCACTTAAGATTAAGTTTGCATATGGAGCACAGTGTACGAGCGGCCTTATTCTCGCTCTAATAAGCATCCTTAAGGGATTCCGCGAGAAGCAAATAACGCCTTTTCTCAAACTTTCAGGAGCATTTCGCTCATACAAGTTAGCAACAAACAACACATCGTTGTCAGTCAGACTCTGAAAGTGTAAAGCGAACAACACCCTCAATTGCTGGTGTTAAATATTGCTGTCCCCTCCGTTTTTAATTGTTAATCTTTTTTCTTTTACAAAAATGCAAATCCATCGTGATATAATATCATAAAGACTTTTCTGCGATTCTTTCAAACATGAATGTATTATCCAAAAAAGCCGACCTACAACAGCTAAAACCTTTACTGCCACTAGAGGTCAGCAACTCCCAATAAATACAGACCGACAGTAGAATCAATACAAGTATCTGACATGTGAAGGGTTCACTTTATCGAAATGATTTTGGTGAGTAACTCTGTAATTTTCCTAACACAAGAACTGCCAAACTGATAAGAAAAAATCAATGTTGCAAATTACATATATCTTTGCCATCCTTTATGTTGACACATTTGTAAGAAACTCTCATTCGGGGTCCCTAACTCATTCACTTTAATTCACATAACGTTCACACAAAAACGTGCACCCCCACAAACCATACTCTTGGACCAAAGCAAACATGAGACAATACGGATCTAAGAACCAACCATAAGCGACCACACACCGAGAGCCAAACAGAAACCAACTACCCCCCCCTCTCTTCCACACCCACATCGCATGTGCTACACACGCCCAAAAGGGCCAGCAAAACTACACACAAACTACACACTTACCGCTAACCACACCACAAAACCAAACAGTTGTAAACAACAAACAACCCAGACACTGGACCCGACCTCCCAGGAGACAACACGCCCAGAGTGCACACAACAAAACACTCCCAGAATGCTGACAGGCACAGACACCAGTTTCTCCTGCTTCTGCAAGCATCAACAGAAGAACACAACTTCTATCCTATCCCTCTTCCCTCACTAACAAACCCCACCCACTTCTATTACAGAGCCACGTGTGCGCCTGGAGACCATGCAAATGGCAGCAATGCGTGATACAAATCATTATAACATAACAAAACAAACTACCAGCCCCATACACGACACAGAACACCAATGGTAATTCATAAACAATTAAAAAATAAGGAACACTTAATTTCAATAATCAACAAGTATTAGCTGTAGCCTTCCTCTTGGCTGCAGGAACATAAATCAGGCACACACAATAAAGAGGCCAAACAGAGGAGGAAAATGTCCAACTCCTTGTTTATTCTGCATCCTAACCAAGCCCCTCCCCTCACTTCCTCTTGTCATCCCCAACTAGGTTCCTCCTTCACATAACAATGTGAAGCAAACATCAAAATACAGTTGTCCCACCAAGAAACTACAACTCCACCGCTTCTTAACATAAAAGCTGAATCACCTAATTTCTTCACTTAGTCATGATCGCTCCAAATAGTTTGGAGGTTCCTAAAATGCAGCCTTTTCCGAGACATTCCAATCAGCATCTGACATCTCACAGTCACCTAGGTACGACCTATCAGATGAATTCCCAGTCTCTGCCCTTGAGACATGTATCGTTGTATTGCTTAAAGTGTGATGAATTTCAGGTAATCGCTCTTTCCTCGCTGCCTGCTGTTATCATGGAATCTCTTTTCATTCTCACTATCAAAGGATGAAATTGAGTCATGTCCTTGCACTTTCACGCTTGCCTCACTACTACCTGGTCGCCTGTATGAAAGGAGAACTCTTCCACTCTCCGTCTGCTGTCAGCATACGCCTTCATCTTGTCTTTCGCACAAGCATCACATTCACGCAAACCTTGATCATCTGGATACTGATCCTCTTCCACCCGCATGTGAAGCAGCCGTGTCCTGATCAGTCGCCCAAACATCACCTCTGAGGGACTGTGGTACTGTGCAGCATGTTCTTATAATCCCTCAGTAATTGATACAGCATTTGCTCCAAAGGGGTGATTTGTCAGCTGCGATATCTGCAGTGACCTCTTCACACTGGCCATGAATCACTCCACAGTTCCATTCTCCTGTGGCCATAATGGAGTGACCCTGTGATGGTGGAATCCCATGCACTCCACAAAGTTTCGAAAATCCTTACCAGTAAAGGGAGGGCCATTATCCGATTTCACAGTTCGGGGAACAAAATATGACGTGAAAATCCTGTCAAGAACAGGAATGATATGGGATGCAGCCATAGATGCTGCTATTTGGACTTCCGGGAATCTGGAATACTCATCCACCACCACTGGAACATCAGATCCATCACATATTGGCCCAATCATGTCCCCTACTGAGTCCGGGAGAGGCGACATTTGTAATGGCTCCGGTCTCGTGGTTGGAGCCATCACGCAGCAAGTATGGCTGTTTTGGAGCATTCCTTCCACTCATGTATCCAGCCTGGGAAATCAGACCTTTTGTCTATCCAACCATTTGGTGGTGTGGTATCACGGGGAGAGTCCGGGAAGGAAAAAGCATAGGTGTGGAGCAGCAGTTGAAGAGGGGAAGAGAAAAGAAGAGTACTAGAGAGCTCCTCCTGCTGAGATGACTCAAAGACTCTAAGAAGCATTATAAATTCATGAATAATTAATATCCATTTACCCACCAAGTCCTCTGTCCATGGGCACTACAGATTTGGCGACAACGCGACAAAGGTGCCGTTCCGCCACGCAAGGGTGAGCGCCAGAAGAGATACTTGACTTCCAGTTGTAGCAAATCCAGTGTTGTATGTGGGAGATCCCTCTGCTCGCAGGGGCTGTTAAAGTGCACGCGCGCCGTCAGTACGAGAAGGACGTTACGTCCACTGAGGACTTGCCGTTGCCCAGCAATGGCATAAACAGAGGGCCTGCGTTGAGGTCCGGGACGCGATATGAGCGCAGGAAGATGTACTGTACCCAGCAACAGTACAAACAGATTCAGCGAATGGTAAAAGTGTATGAGCAGTGCTGGCTGCTTATGAAACTACACATTAACGTGCAATTGAACAAACGGTGTACATGTAAAGTGTGTATGTTTGAGGAAGGAATATACTTACACACATGAGGCTACAGATTTATAGAAATAATCAAGCTGCACAGTTTACAACAAAGAATACAATCACAAACTATCGCAGGGGAGCAGGTGACAATGCAGGGTGTCCCTCCTGCCATGATGTTCTGCCCAGAAATGGGTGAACCCATTGTGCTGTGGAAAAGATGGCTCAAATCCTTTGAGCATTATGCAAATGTTGTATGTGGCACTAATTACAGCGTAGACAGGAAAAAGTCACTACTACTGCACTGTTTGGGTTCAGCAGGGCAAGAGAAATTTGAGGACCTCCCTGAACTATCTGAGGGAGAGTGCCTAAACCTGAATAAATATCAGAAGTGTGTCAAGAAGATGAACAAGCACTATGAGAAAAAGATCAGCACCATATTGAAAAGCTAGAAATGTGCGAAAAAGGGGGGCGCTGTTGCGCTTGGGAAAGATGGCCGCCTGAGTCCCAGCTCCGTCCCGTGAGGCATTCTATCTCCTAAATTCTCCGGTTGCCTCCGGCATCATGCACTGCGGACCCACTGTGCAGACAGCTGACGGGACCGGGCGCCTGTGGGCCGAGTGCCACCTTCCGAGCCGCCCCTGTGACCGAGCTACACCCCGCTGGGTGTGAAGCGGGAGCGGGTGCCTTCCCGACCCAGCTCCCGGTTCCAGGCGATCTTGCCTGAGCCCCGCGGCTCGTGGCCCACTGTGGGGGAGGGGTGTTCCGCCCGGCTGGCGCGGCGGCCTTCACCTGCGCTGTGTCGAAGGGCCTGCCTACACTACTCCTTCTCACTCCACCTTGGCCATCACAGCGAACTCGGGATCCTATAGCGGATTGCTCCGCTGCCCCGTTCTGGGCGGTGTGCTGTTCACGCCAACCCGACGCCGCGCGGCGAGCTTCCTGGAACCGCCTCACCTCGGCGGCTCCACCGGAATTTTTGCAGACACGCGGACCTTGAGGGGGGGTCGGCCCTGGCCCCCAATTTCCTTTTCTTTCACTACGAGGGACTCCAGAGCGACCTGCTCCGCTGCCCCGTCCTGGGAGGCGTGCTGACCACTCTCTAGTGGATACTTACCCGGCCCCGGATGGCGGGTGGCCCTGGCTCAGTTCTCCTCTGCGCTGCCCTCTTCCTGTGCCACAAGTGCTAGGACCTGCACTGGACCCCAGAGCACCAAGCTCCGCTGCCCCGTCCTGGGCGGTGTGCTGACCACATGTAAGGAGACATCGACCCAACTCCCACGCGGTGAGTGATCCTGACCCCGACCACCTTCACGGCCGTCCCACGGTGGCGGACCCTGTCCATCAATTGCTGGACTCCTCCACCCTTGCGAGACGTTTGGCTTCTTGGACACACGGTGGAGCCTGGGGGTGCTCCGCTCTCCACATTAACCCTCTGCCCTCCTGGATGGCTAGAGGCGCCGCGTACGGATCTGTCTGGTCTTGGTAATCCCGCTGCCCTTCCATTGGGGACGGCTGGCGCTGGAGGGCTGGCTCGCCCCCCGTGGGCTCTCTTCTTTGGCCGTGGCGCCCACCATCTATATTTTGAGCCCAACAGGGAACCCTACTGAGACTCTTCGATCAGCTCCTTCCTGGACCTAACTGCGGAGGGCGATACAGCCACCCTACATACCCTGATAACTTGCATGGGGGCAACCTGAACTGCCTACTCCTTCTGGACCACCCGTATTCCTGATCCTTGGCCGTTCTTGCTCCGGGGCTTCGCTCCCCTCCACCTCCTTCAACGTCCTTCGCCATTCGGATCAAGTGTTGATCACTTCACTCCTCATACTGCGTTGATCCCCCTTAATGGATATTCTTGGGTCCGATTGCTGCTCACTGGACCCTGCATATATTGCCTGGCCAGCGGTGCCCCTCTCTGGGTCCTCCCGTTTGGAACAGAGTCGTTGTGTGCCCTCCTGGCGCGCGGCTCGACCTTCACCTGTGAGCCTCAGTCGATCCTGGTGCCTTCCCTTCTGACTTCACCCACTTCCTTGCTGGATCTTCTGATCTTAAGTTCATCCTTCTATCGGCATCATGTCAACACGCACTGGCAAGAAACAATCCTCTATCAATATGTTCACCAAGCCCTCTGGAAGCAATGGACCGGAGACATCCACACAGGAGCCTTCTGCCCCATTGGCACTGGAGCCGTTCGACCCTCAGAAAATGATGGAGTTCATCCGGGAGGGATTCACCACAATTCATTGTAAATTGGATGACATGAATGGCACGATATCCTCTATTAAGGCGCATATGGAGAGAACTGATGGTCGTGTGGCTGAGATTGAGACGCGTGTGAGCACCACTGAGGACGGCCTGAGCTCCCTCCGGGCGGAGGTTTCCACACTATCCGCCCGCGTCTCTGAGGTGGAGAAGAAAAACGAGGACCTTGAGTCTCGCTTGAGGCGTAATAATCTCCGCATTATTGGGGTACCAGAGGATGGGATACACGAGCCTATGGAGGAATACATGGAGGGCCTACTGAACCAAATCCTGGACTCCCTAAACTCTCTCCTCAGTTCGCGATTGAAAGGGCCCACCGTGCGCTCACGGCGAAGCCCAAACCTGGGGCACCCCCACGCCCCATTATAGCAAGGGTCTTAAATTTTCGCGACCGAGATGCCCTCCTGAGGGCGGCAAGACTCAAAGGGGACCTTCTCCTGGGTGCAGCTAGGATCCACCTATATCCGGACTTCTCAGTGGCGGTACAACGAGATCGCAAGACCTTTCTGGCGGTCAAGAGGAGACTACGCGACCATCAGGTCAAATATGCCATGCTATACCCCGCCAAACTGCGGATTGAACATGCAAACCGAGTCTACTTTTTCACGCTGCCTGAAGAGGCCTCCAGGTTCATAGATGAACATTTTCCCGGCTGAACTGTACCTTCATCAGGCACCGCTGTGGGCAACCCCCCCAGCACATCGGATCACGTGATGTGACACTGGCTTGCCACAGCATTGACAAATCATTGAATGGATACCGTTGTGTCCTATGACATTCTCCCAGTACTTGAGGGGGCCTTTTTTTGAGGCGTCCAGGCCACACTTATGACAGATTGTGTGGTTGTCCCTATCGTTCTTTATGATTGCTTTGTTCGGGGACGCACTGATATGGCAGGAATTGGTTGGGTTTTTGGGGAGGATGTGCTATGGTCTGCTCTCCCACCGTTACACCCCAGAGACTCGCCACACATATTCTCTGCTTTCTTGGTCGCCCGGGAGTCCCGGGATAACCCCCTGGATTCCACCACGACCTGTTGGTATTGGACAGCACTACCCTGCATGCTAACTGTCCTCCACTGTTGGTTTGTTCAAGTCATGGGCTTGCGTGCGATCACTTTTCTCTGGGGGATCCTTCTGGACAGCTAGACCCCGTTAACCGATTGAACACTATTGTTGCCCCTTCGGGCGACTGTGACGTACACTCGACAGACTCCTGTTGGGTGGTTGGATCTTGCCCCTTCCTTCTCGCTCCCTCTTGGGCTCACGTCCCGGCCCCCCCTTGTTACTATGGCACCCCCAGGGTATCAGTGGCCGGGTGCATACACCATACGTCCAGTTGATCGGGAATCCACGTTTTGCAGCCACCGTTTCATTGGTTCATTATCTGCTGACCATGCCCGCCTCTTCCCTTCCCCTCCACGGGACCTCCCCTGGATGGGAAACGACATTAATGTCGGGCATCATGTTTATCCTAAAATTGCCTCACGGTTCGGAGCATTGCCGCCGGGCCAACTCGCAGACCCCCCAGGCGTCGATGCCACTGTTTTGGTTCTGGTTGTTTGGTTATAGGGTTTTCATCCCTCTGGTTGGGGGAGGGATGTGGGAGGGGGGGAAAGGGGTTAAATGTTAAAAAAGGCTTGGAGACTTCAGGAAAGGTAGAGTTCGGAACACTATGGCCCCAGGGGCATCGCGGACCTGACCATATTGGTCACCATCCATGGGGAGCACATTTCCATCCACCCATATTCCTCTATGGCCACCTCTGGAGTGCGGGGTGAGGAGGCATTGACATTAATGAGTTGGAATGTGCGAGGGCTGGGTAATCACAAAAAAATGAGACTATTACAGCTTCAGGCCGAGAGACATGGGACTAAAATCCTATTTCTTCAGGAGACACATGCATGTTCTGAGTATTGTGAAAAGTTTGCGAAATCATGGGGCCCTCAAAGGTACTTCACCACCTACTCTACCCAGAGCCGCGGAGTTATGACCCTGATCCACAGAACCCTCAAATTCAACCCCATTGCTACGTTAATTGATCCCCTGGGCAGATATGTTCTACTCCATGGCGTCCTGCAGAATAGGGAGGTGGTCCTGCTAAACATTTACGGTCCCAACATCGATGATCCCGAATTCTATGTACAACTGGTGACCCTCTTGGAAGGCTTCCCGCTGATACCGATTCTCTGGGGAGGCGATTTTAATACGATATTCGACGTGGACCTCGATAGATCGGGATCCAGACCCTGTCAGCTCTCCAGAGCGGCATATGCTGCACTGTCCTCCCTTCCTCGATTGGCCCTATATGACGCATGGAGGTTTCTTTACCCTGACTCCCAATCTTACTCCTTCTATTCCTCGGTTCACGACTCCTTCTCTCGAATAGACAGGTGGCTGGTGTCTGGTGTGCTGATGAGGAGCGTGTCTGGGTTGACTATCCTCCCCAGGACCCTTTCCGATCATTCCCTGGTGACAGTTACCCTACTCTGGGGCCCGGACGGTGGCCGAACCAGACACTGGAGGATGAAACCACTCTCTCTCCTCGACCCGGTCTTCAGCTCGGAGTTGGAGTCGGCCATCGAGGAGTTCTTCGAAATTAACACCAACTCCGTTTCCTCCCAAGCCACCCTCTGGGAATCCTTTAAGGTCTACATCAGAGGCATTGCCCTTTCCAAGGAAAATGGTATCCTTAAAACTATTCGGAGGGAGATTGCAGCGAGTGAGGCCAAATTATCGGCGTTGGAGACCCAATACACGTTAGACCAAACCCCAGAAATCCTTGCGTCAATTGGCTCGGAGCTGGATACCTTCCGCTCGCTCGCGGACCGTGAGCTGAGGTTTCTTGATAACCCTGGGCATGCGAGGAGATATGGGGAGGGTGAACGCCCAAGCCGCCTCCTGGCTAGACTTCTCCGCCGTGAGTTTGGTGCCCCACCCATTCCTGGTATTGAGAGACCTGATGGCTCCCTGGCCACTTCGCCGGGAGATGTCAATTCTGAATTCCTCTCCTTCTATCAATCCCTATATGCACAATCAGATAAAGCCACTGCGGCAGAAATCGATACCTATCTCGATAATCTTCCCTTCTCGGCTCTCTCTCCTGAGACCACCGGATCCCTTGAGAATCCATTCACTCCTGAAGAGTTCTCGGAGGCTATAGACTCCCTCTCTTCAGGCAAATCCCCAGGATCAGACGGTATACCTGTCGAGTTCTATAAACACTTCAAATCATTCCTACTCCCTCGTCTAGCTGCGCTGTGGGACGAATCGGTGGAACTAGGCCAATTCCCCCCTCGTTGCGCGAAGCCACCATAACAGTCCTACTAAAGCCCAATAAACCCCCTACTCAATGCGGCTCTTACCGTCCACTTTCATTGATCAATTGCGATGCCAAGATCTATGCCAAAATACTCGCTCTTCGACTTGTCCCCTTCATGCCACATATTATTCACCCAGACCAATCTGGGTTCATCCCAGGCCGCTCCACATCCTTGAATTTGAGACGTCTATTCAACATTATAAGTAGAGTGAGCCCAACTGTACATGCAGTAGCCGCAACACTTGACATGCAAAAGGCATTTGATTCGGTGTCGTGGAGATATCTCTGGCGGGTGCTTGACAGGTGTAAATTCGGTCCCACCTTTGTCTCCTGGGTCAGACTACTTTATTCCAACCCTGTTGCCAGAGTCCGCACAGAGGACCGTTGCTCCCCTCTTTTCCATATAGCTAGGGGCACTAGACAGTGATGCCCCTTCTCTCCCTTAATATTTGCTGTAGCAATGGAGCCATTTGCGGACATGCTTCGCCAAAACCATGCGCATAGGGGTCTACGTACTGCCGGTATCTCGGACATAGTTTCCCTATATGCTGATGATGCTCTTCTTTTCATCCGTTCCCCCGAGACCAACCTGGCCCCAATACTGAAGGATGTTGCTCTCTTCGGGCGCATCTCTGGTCTTACGGTAAACTGCTCTAAATCAACCCTCTTTCCGCTTACTCCCAGCACACTTCCCCCCCCTGATACCATGGGGTTCGCATGGGCCCAATATAAAATTACTTACCTAGGTATAGTGGTGGCTCGTCACACCGAACGGGTCCGTGAGGAGAATTATCAGATATACCTCACAAACCTCATCACAAAAATACAGGGCTGGGCCAAGCTGCCGATTTCACTGGCGGGCAGGATAGGGGTACTGAAGATGGTGGTACTTCCCCAACTCCTGTATAGATTTGCGAATGTCCCGCTATGGCCGGGAACTGAATTCTTTCAAACATTGACACGTATCCTCAATTCCTTCCTTTGGCACTCAGGTGCGGTCTGTCTAAAGCTCAAGACCCTTGCCACCCCCATGGAGGCTGGAGGATTTGGAGCTCCGGACTTCCTTAATTACTGGCTGGCGGCACAACTCCAACACACTGCACACTAGTTTAATGTATCGGATCCCCCCCATGTCAGATTGGAAAGGTTATCGGTCAGTAACCGTGATATCCGATCCCTGGTGGTCACGCCCATGCCGGTGGTGTCGGATTCGCTGGATCCTACGGCTTGCACATCCCTAGCCTTACATAAATCTTGGCAAATACTGGGTACCATTCATCCCTTTCATGGTAACTTTCCATTTGGAATTTCCTCCCAGAAGTCCCACATGTCCCTCCCTCGGTGGTCCGTACATGGGCTGAGGCGGGATACGAACTACTACGCGACATATTCAAACAGGGAAACTTTATAGAATGGCCTGACCTGCCGGCCTCCCTTAGACGGAGACCCTCCGTTTGGCTTCAATACTCATCTCTCCGTGGGGTACTCAAACACAAGTACATAAGTTTTCCGGCATTGCCACCTGATGAACCTGCAATTACCCAACTATCCTCACCTTCCTCTATGAGGGGAAAAATCTCCAGGCTATACACCCTGCTTCAAACCAGATCACCCCCCACATTCTCCAAACTGAGGCGCGCCTGGGAGTCAGATCTCGGCTCCGAAATATCTGACGAGCGTTGGACCCATATGTGTGCACGCACCCAGTTGATCTCCTTTAACTCCCAATTCAAATTAATTCAATTTAAGGTGCTCCACAGATATCATTACACCCCGGCTAGGTTACACCGTATATCGAGTGACTCTTCCCCTAGGTGCCCCAGATGTGGCGATGAAGAAGCGGGGTATATACACATGATCTGGTCTTGCCCCCGACTCACCCAATTTTGGACCTCAGTATGCTCCACTATCTCATCCATTCTCGAGTGCCCCATCTCCCCATCCCCAATGCAGTGTCTATTTCATGACATCCCCGAACTTCACCGTGATTCCAGGAGACTGGCTAGCCTCTGTATGCTACTAGCTGTGCGTACAATCCTACTTTGCTGGCTTCGGCCAAATACCCCTACTCACGCACAGTGGCTCAGGGCAGTCACGTGGGCCTGTGACACCGAGGAGTCCTGGGCGATGCAACAGTCCGTCCACTCCAGACCTAGAGACATATGGCAAAAATTCCGCTCATACATGTCTCCCACCGTCACCGACTCGGACCCTGCATCCCCAGATCCTTCTCTTGCCTCAGCTCCAGATGACCCTTGATTCTTTCCCAACTGTCTTTGTTCTGTCCTCGCATGTGTCCCCCATGGGTGTACGGTGTTCCCTTTGTTGCCTTATGTAATTTCTTTAATTGTACCACATTGATCTGTGATGAACACGATCCCCTTTGTATTTCTGTTGATTTTATATGCTTTACTGTAACTCACCTGTGCCTGTTTTACCAAGCTGAATAAACAAAAGTTTAAAAAAAAAAGAAATGTGCGAAAAGAGTGCAGGAAGAACGAAAGAATGTGGAACAATACATCACAGCATTGAAAAAGTTAGCTAGTTTGTGCAACTTTAACCAACAACTCGACGAGAGAGTGAGGGATCAGTTCATGCTAGAGTGCAGGAATAGTAAGGTCAGAGAAAGGCTATGGGCAGAGGATGATCCACCACTAGAAACTGTGCTATGGATAGCTAAAGAAGTTGAACACCTGGAAAAGTATGTCAAAATGCTGGTGTGCAGGATAAAATAGACAGCAATTAAAGCAACTGCGGAAATGGAATCAGGTGGGACACTGGAGACTGCATCTGCTGTAAGGAATCACGCAGCAGGGAAGAAATGGACTCCAGAGGACAAACACTCCAAGAAGAACACACCTCAGATTTTCAATTTTTGGGGAAGGGGAAGGTTTCCTATGAAGGCCCAAAATCAGTCAAAAAGATGCTAATGTAAAACCAGATAAAACCGATAAACCAGATAAAATCCACATAAAAAATATGTGGATCAGATATCCCCAACCCTCACTAAACTCCTAAACACATTCAAAGATAATACCAATGTGACTCCCACAATGAATAAGGCGAAGGTGTTAGTCTTCCATAAACCAGGGAAAGATCCGACACTCCCCAAGGCATATAGGCCGATCTCCCTGATTAATTTAGACGTGAAAATGTATACAAAGATCCTAGCAGCGAGACTATCCGCTCTTCTCCCCAAGTTAATTAATTTAGATCAATCGGGCTTCATCCCAGGAAGACAAACCCATGATAACCTTAGGAGACTAATCCACTTAGTGGAAAAAACAGGCATAACAAATACCCCAGCGCTACTACTATCAGTAGATGCCGAGAACGCGTTTGACCGGGTAGAATGGTCAATGCTATTTAGAGTCCTAACCCACATGGGATTTGGGGAACAATATATAGCCAGGGTGAGGGCGAACTACAACTCCCCTTCATGCAGGGTAGCAATCAATGGAGAGGTTACGGATAAGATTCTAATTTCTAGGGGTACGAAACAGGGCTGCCCATTGTCCCCACTTTTGTACGCTATATTCTTGGAACCATTCTTAATAAAAATAAGGGAGACTGCACTCATTAAAGGGATCGAAATGGCAGGAACACAGCATAAAGTAATAGCATACGCAGACGACATGCTGATAGCCATGGAAGACCCTGAGGCAACTTTACAGGTAGTAGTGAAGGAACTAGAAGAATCTGGGAACATATCAGGACTAAAATGTAATAGGAAAAAGTCAGAAATACTGATTCTGGCGGGAGACAGGGGGAAGATAGCAAGGGCAGCTAACCTACTGGAACTAAAACTGGGCGGGAAGAGCATAAAATACCTGGGGATTAGAATAACCCAAAAGATAGAGCACCTATATGGGAAAAATGACCTGCAACTCCTAGCAAACATACGCAGAGATCTAGAAAGATGGAACCCATTACATATCTCTTGGTGGGGCAGGATACAATCCGTCAAGATGACCACTCTCCCAAAGATATTATATTACTTTCAGGCTCTCCCGGTGGGCATCCCACACACCTTTTTCAAAACGCTCTCCAAGGCTATCTCTGCATTTATATTGAGAGGAAAAACCCCGAGACTAGCAAGGGCCACTCTCACAGCACCAATCAGGGAAGGGGGGATGGCGCTCCCCCACTTTAAGAAGTACTACCAAACTGCGCAATTAAAGGTCCTGAGAGAATGGATGGGGGAAAACCCGCAACCGATATGGGCAAAAAGAGACAGGGCGGTGGCAAGAACACCTCTGGTGGAAATACTTTGGAAGCAGAAACAACATAGACACCCTAATCTAGGGATAAACAAAATTATGAAAACCACAATGGAGGCATGGGACTCCCAAACACGGAAAGGCATAATGACTACGGCGTTAGGCCCCTTCACACCCATCTGTCGAAATCCCCAATTCCCACCAGGGATGGAACAAGAGGCATATGAAAATTGGGAAGAGTCGGGAATAACGAAAATTGGGGAAATGTTTGTCGACAATCAAATTAGGTCACTCGACTCATGCCTCTTATCAGCATCACGTTCCAGACAAGATAAATACAAATATGAACAACTTAAATACTGGCTGAGAACACTGGACATTACTAAAGCGGCAACAAGGAGCCTTACCCCTTTGAAAGCTATGTCATTTCCAACTCGGGGGGGGGGGGGGGAAATGGGTGTTGATGTTGTACTCATTCATAAACACACAAGACGAGGAAATAAAATGGTCTTACATGATTAGGTGGGGCAGAACATTGGGGGAAGAACCAACGAAAGACCAATGGAAAGACCTATGGAAATTAATCCCCAAAATGACGCACTCCGCACAGACCAGAGAAATGTGGACCAAAATAGTGACTCAATGGCACTACACCCCAGAAAGACTACATGCCATGTTTCCGAAAACGTCAAATAAGTGCTGGAGAGGCTGTGAAGAAGTAGGCACGTGGAGACATATATGGTGGGAGTGTAAAGGGATAAAAGGAAATTAAGGGAGAGATGGGAAAAATGTTTCCGGAAGTGGGGATGTTGAGAGAAGGAGTTTGGCTGTGCGGATTGAGAGACCAAACAGCAAAAAAAATCAAAAAGACACAGTGGAGAGGATTCATGGGGCTTCTCATTGCAGCATGGTCTATTATCACCCAGAATTGGAAAAACAAAGACACCCCACTAACCTTCACATGGCTAAAAAAAGTGTGGGCCCAAATAACTATGGAAAAGATCACCCACTCACTTCAAGGCACGAGGGACAAGTTTGCAATGGAATGTGAAGGGGTTCTGGAATACCTACAATCGGATTTTATGGAACAGTGGTGCCCCCATAATATTAAAGTATCGGACATCTTCAATGCCTGAACAAGTCCCCAGAAAAATGGTCATAAATGCCCCAGGGGGTGGGGGGGAATGCTGTTTACTCTGTTAATGTTTTAGTTCTGTAAAACCAATAAACACATGTTTAAAAAAAAAAGAAATAAATACATGGGGTGTGACACATCCTTGGATGTTGTCCCTTCTCCCCTAGGGGGAGCCCCTTCCCATGAGGCCAGGGAGGTGAGGCCACTACCCGATAGTCCTCCTGGGGTCGTACTCGGTGGGTGGATCTCATTAGGAGGGATCCCCCCCCCTCGTGGGATTCCCCTCGTGGGATTAGGGACTACTAACCGGGGAGAACGCAGTATACTTCCAGGGCCGGACTGGGCCATAAAATTGTGTCGGGCACCAATGAAAAAGTGGCTCACAGTTACAAATAGCTATTCATTCCTTTTGTGACACTGTTTGAATAGTAACCATGTGGGATGTTTTTGATAACGTGATGCAAATTGTGCATTTTAAAGAATATTCATTTGGCAACACTGGTCAAAACGACTAGGTGCATAGTGAAGTAACTCATCAAAATGGCCCATATTGGCCAAAAAAGTGGCCCACTTTGACCAACTAAACTGCATTTTGTGTTTTAGGTTCGGCCATGGGCCTATTGCCCTATAGACCAGTCTGAGCCTGTATACTTCACCTGAATCCCCCTCACCCAACCCTGCTTTGCCCTGCCATCCCATGTACATATGTCATGCAGAGAGTAACAACAGTACTGGGACGCAGAAGAACATAGTTGATCCAAGAAAGATAAACATACTGGGACAAAGAAGAGTCAGGTTTAACTTATAGAGAGCTCTCAGGGAAGTACTGGGATGAGGAGGAGGGGAGGAGGCACGAAGAGTGATCCTCAAAACACTTTAGAGCAGTCTAGAGTTTCAGCAGTCTTGGTAATAAAGATGTTGTCCAAGTCGTGTGTGCTGATTAAGTCAGCAATATCTGCTGCAAGGCAATTCAACACAGCCCCAGAGGAACAGAACGCTGCAGGGTCACTGCTGCTCCCAGAGAACCACAGGAGACTACCGAGAATGCAGAGAAGCCAGCAGGAAAGTCAGAGACTGACCTGAGAGGACCGGCAAACAGCCTAGAACTACCTAGGTGACCAGGACGGTTTTTGAGGATGTGAAAGAAAGACAAGTACAGCTCTGGAACCCTCACCCAGTTGAGAAGAGCGTCACACGTCCTCTTCTTCAGTGCAGTACCTGGCAGGGGTGTAAGCTATGTGAGAAACCTAGGGCTGTTCTCACATCTACTCCCCTAGGATCCTGTATGCAAGTGGCCAGGGAAAGGCCATCACGTGTAGATCCTATCCCTGGGGGTGGACAAGCGAGGGTGGATCACCAGATAGAGGGTCCTCGGGGATTGGAGGTGGGATGCCCTTAGTTGAGACACAGTATTCCACATTCTCCTTTCAGAAAGGATCCCTATCCTAGAAGTGGTTATGGGATATTGTTCACCTTGCTCCCTTGTCTCTGCGCAGGGTAGGAGATAATATCATCTCTGACATGTTAAACAGAGGAAGAGAAAGATTGGGGATGAGGTATCTTTGGATAAAACACAGTATCCCCATGGTCCTTGGGACAAACAACCTAACCCTCCACCAACCTTTCTAGGTAATTATGAGGCATTTCCCCATCATTCCCATTTGGGATGAGTAGCAATACTGAGATTAGGAAGGAACAAATGAGAGTTATGAAGATTACACCCTTTCCCCGTTCAAGTACTGAGACGAGGAAGAGGCAATTCAGAGTAATAGACAACACTTACTATCACCACTTTGGTACATGGACGAGGAAGATGCATGAAGGTCAGGCATGTTCTGGTAATGAGAGCCAGGCAACAGTAATTAATGGAACACACCTGCAGCCCGTTACCGGGCCACAGGTGTATAAGAGGTGGAACACTGAAGGACAAGCAAGAGAAGAGAAAGAGGAAGCAGAAGGAGCCGCGTGGGAGCAAGAGAAGCAGAGATGCCAGTACGCCAAACGAGACCCTGGGAGCCCTGATGGATTGCGGATGCACGACAGAGATTCCATAGAAGTGAAGGCGGGCAGCAGGCGCTGCCGGAGAGCAGAGGCGAAGCTGCGCATGAGAGCCGGAGTGTGCCAAGTGGAGCGGCCGGCAAACAGGATTTCCCACAAAGGGAGAGAAGCCGGGAAAAGTAGCTGCTGAGTCCAGGTAAGTGTCGGGGACCCTTAAATCACTTGGGTGCTCGAAGTAGCAGTCAATGAAACAAGAAAAGTTACCTTTATTTGAATACCGAACTGAATGAAATAGGCAAAACAACCTTTATTTGAATACCGAACTGAATGAAACAAGCAAAACAACCTTTAAGCAAAGTTCCCTTTTTTTGAATACCGAACTGAATGAAACAAGCAAAACAACCTTTATTAAATACCAAAATGAATGAAACAAGCAAAACTACCTTTATTGAATACCGAACTACACAAATCAAGCAAAGTTACCTATATTGAACACCGAATTCAATGAAAGAAGCAAAGTTGTCTTTTTTTAAAATATTGAATTGAATGAAAAAAGCCAGGTTGACTTTATTGAATACTGAATTAAAAGAAAGAAGCAAAAGTATATTTATTTAAGCGAAAGAAGCATTTATAGAAAACTGAACTGAATGACTGAATGAAATAAGATAAACTGCATGTATTGAACAATTAATTGAAAGAAAATAGAAAGCTAAGTTGAATGCAAGACTCTGAATATAAAGTGGAATCAAGATTGAGAAACCACTCATATGTTAAAGTTGAGAAGCTGCATTTTCTAAACTACTTGTTTGGCTGAATATTGAACTTAACAAGGAGACTTGGAAGTTCCTGGTTGCGTGACCTGTAATGGGTGGACCATGTGGTCTGGAACTGCATCAAGACCACAGAACTACTGTCTGTTGAATAAAAGAACTGTGGAAAGCGAATGCCAGGTTCCTGTCTGTGTGACCTGTTATGGGGGGACTCTGTTGTCTAAAACTGTGCCAAGACTAGAGAACGCCTATATGACAACAAGGAAGTTTGCTGTGGTGAAAGAAGGAAAACAACTATTTGTGAATACCATGCTTGTGGAAGAGAACCCTGAGTCATAATGAATTGTGGAAATCAAGTGGTAAAACAAAACATCAAGATATTTATTTTATGTTATCCTTTTGATGTTAAACTTGGGGAAGGGAACCCTGAGACATATTGCCCTGGAACTGTGTTGAACTTGCGGAAGGGTATCCTCACCTTCACAAAAGTGTGGAACTGTATTTTTTCAAGTCCAAACGAAGGTCGAAGGTAAATTGAACATTGTGGTGCACCTAATGACATTGGGGAAAAAGAAGCTGAATAATAAGCCCAAGCTGGAAATAGCTGAGAACTTTATGTTTGGAACATTGTTTTGGTTTATGGTTGACATCCCTACACATTATTTTCTCTTAGTTGTGAGGGCAGGGTTTGGACACAGACAGACTTTTCAGTTGAACATACTGACACAGACGTTCCTTAGTTTCTTTAGGTGAGGAATTCCCACCTTAGCATAGGGCAAGTTAGGCCTTACTCCATTCTGACCTTTTCTTTCATAAAAAGCCTTTTGTTAAACACTGAATCTGTTGTCTGTGTCTCCTTCCATGATGCCAATCTCACATCCAGGACTGCCAAACCAAACTGAAAGAGAAGTATGGGTCTGGGACCGAAACGCAGTTGAGAAGAACATCACAAGTCTTCTTCTTCAGCGCAGTACTTGGGAAAGGTGTGAGCCAGGGCTGCTGAAGCGAACAAAGAGAAACGTAGGTCTGGGACCCACACCCAACTGAGAAGAGTCTGAGAGCAAGATCATACTTGGCAGGATAGTGAGCCAAGTTGGTCCAAGCCAGGGGGAGTGGGATATGCCCCTAGTACTGTGAATTGTATCATCAAACCTATGAAAAGCCTGGGGAAGGGGGTAATTCCCACAAATGGTGTGAACTGTAGTGAAGAGCCTAAGAAAAGCATGAGGAAGGGAGGCATTCCCCCAACTTGTGTGAACTGGGTTAAAGAGCCTGACACGAGCCTGGGGAAGGGGGTCATTGCCCCAGCCTTCTTGAGCTGTGGAAGAAGACCTGAAAAGGGTCTGGGAAAGGAAGGCATTTCCCTTGCCACAGTGGAACCATAAGCCAAGAAAAACAGGAGAGAGCAGTCATACCCCCTGGTAGTGAAGCCAAGGAAGGCCCAGGGACGGGAGTCATCCCGTGGACATGGTGAAAGGGTTGAAAACAAGATAACTGGAGAATGGAGACATTCTCCAGGGACCCCTTAGTGGAGTGGAGTGAACTATGTGCATTAATGCATGATGTTTGAGTTGAAACTTTACCCTTTTATGAACTGAGAACTTTACAACACCACAAACTGGAACTTTGTTCTCTACCCTGGAAAGGAACTGAAACCGGGGAAAGAGAATCATTATCTCAAGGGAAGTTCCTACCTACAATTGGAACTATAGACACTTGTCCTGAAGAAGGGAGACATTCTTCTGGACCAAGACGATCCATACCTCATTAATATTAATTACAAGTATGAGGGACAGAAGTAGGCATTTTGACACACAACGGTGGACTCTTTTCATTCACATAGAAATTCTGACAGCATCCTTAGTTCCTTATTTGAGGCAGGTAAACCCCTCGTAGAGTAAGGGAGGGATAGGTTTCCTCTTTAATTTACTAAATAAAAGTGTATGCCAACAAACATTCCACCTGTGTGTCAGTCTCCTCCTTCTGCACCCTTTTAGTAGTTAAGGTGAAACTTAACATCCATAGAAAAAGCAAAGATGCTACGGTTAATAACTTTTGAGCCATAAGGCGGATCAACACAGCGTTTGAGATTCCGATATTAGTTTCCGGGGTCCCCCAGGAACGGAAACATTTGTGCAAATCTGTGTTACGCTACAAAAAATATAAAGGGTCAAAAAAGGGTGTGTTTTTCACTTTTCCATTCATCAGTGGTCCAATTAAGTCAAATCCATCCCCCTCCCCTGTTTCCCCTTTGACCCTCTGTAGGGAAGGGTACACCCTAGGTCTCAAAAACCTCCCCTCCCATTCTGACGGCTATCTTCTTCCCTTCACTCCACTCCGGTCCAGCCTACTCTCCAATCCTTCTCAGCTGTGTGTTCCTTTCATAGTGTGTGGGTGTTGTTCAATCGATTTCATCCGTTTCGGAGCTCAAAAGACAAGTTTTTAGGTGTTTTTTTAATTTTAGATGGTCCTTCATAGTTCGTATTTCTCTGGGGTGGAAGTGCCAGGTTTTTACGGCTAAGCAAGGGAAAGCTGATCCACCAAGTTTTTTACTTGTGTATTATTTAGGTTCTAAGTGGATGTCGTTGCTGGATCTGAATGTTCTGGCCGGCTGGTAGATGGTTTTCTTTTGTATGAATTCCGCTCCTAAGACGTGGATTGCTCTGTGAGTTATGCACATTGTTTTGAAGGTGATTTGTTGTTTGATTGGGAGCCAATGTAGCATCCTTACCACTGGAGTGATGTGGTCCCTTTGTGAGAGTTTGAGGAGAAGTCTGGCAACTGCATTCTGTATTCGTTCTGACTGTAGTTTGCTTGTGCCCTCTTCTTTCTCGACCAGCACCAAGAAGCCACTGTACAGTGTGTTCGCTTTAATTAACGGCACTGAAATCATTTAACATAACAGCTAGATGCTTGTTGTGGGAGGGCTCCTAGGATCCATGTATTGCAAAGGATGTGGGGCATGCTGATGTCAGCAGAACCTCACCCCTCACTCAACCCATGAAGCTGCTGTAACTTATCTCTAGTGGCATGCATCACATGACCTGTCTGCTGAAGTTCTTCTTTTGTGTTTCTATCCATAATTTAGGGGAAGGATTCCTAACCATACGGAAACCCTTAGGGTTTTCAAGACCGTCACTGTGTGGTTTACGGGGGGGGGGGGGGGGGGGGGCGGGTAAAGGCAATCTTATGAAAAGGCAATTTCAAGCGCATGACGGTTTGACCCAGTTATGTGCTAAAAAATACGCCTGACCCAGGCTCGGTATTTAAAGCTACCCATGGCGTCTGCACCACTTGATATGATATGATGATATGGCATTTGTAACACGCCTATACACAAGTGTTTCAAGGCGCGACTTAAGATTAAGGGCCTCATTACACGGTAGGCGGTAAGGGTTTACCGGTACCGGTATTTTACCGGTACCGGTAAACCCTTACCGCCCTACTAGGAGGTCCCTTTGCGGGTTGGGGAATTTAACGCCTGCTTTTTGCAAGCGTTAAAAACCAACCGGCAAAGGGACCAGGGAGCTAATTACGGTACCGCAATTTGCGGTGCCATAATTAGCCCCTTCCCCATTCCCATAGAGCCCTATGGGGCAAAAATGGGAATGGGGAAGGGAAATGGGGGAAAGGGGAAATACCGCCCCACCAACCTTGGAATAGGGCGGTAATTCCCCTTTCCATCAAGGCGGTGCCGGTATTTTACCGGCATGGACCAAGGTGCTAATAGCACCTGGGTCCACCGCTATCCGTGTAATGAGGCCCTAAGTTTGCGTATGGAGTGCAGTGTATGAGTGGCCTTATTTTCGCTCTAATAAGCGTCCTTAATGGATTCCGTGAGAAGCAAATAACGCCTTTTCTCAAACATGCACGAGCATTTCGTTCATACAAGTTAGCAACAAACAACACATCGTTGCGAGTCAGTCCCTGAAAGTGTAAAGCGAACAACACCCTCAATTGCTGGTGTTAAATATAGCTGCTCCCTCCGTTTTTAATTGTTAATCTTTTTTTTTTACAAAAATGCAAATCTTATTATATCATAAAGACTCTTCTGCGATTCTTTCAAACATGAATGTATTATCCAAAAAAGCCGACCTACAACAGCTAAAACCTTTACTGCCCCTAGAGGTCAGAAACTCCAAATAAATACAGACCTACAGTAGAATCGATACAAGTATCTGACATGTTAAGGGCTCACTTTATTGAAATGATTTTGGTGAGTAACTATAATTTTCCTAACACAAGAACAGCAAAACTGATAAGCAAAATGTAAATGTTGCAAATTACATATATCTTTGCCATCCTCTATAATGACGCATTTGTAACAAACTCTCATTCGGGGTCCCTAACGCATTCACTTTAATTCACATAACGTTCACACAAAGACAAGCAAAAAAACGTGCACCCCCACAAACCATACTCTGGGACCAAAGCAAACATGAGACAATACGGATCTAAGAAACAACAATAAAACGACCACACACCGAGAGCCAAACAGAAACCAACTACCCCCCTCCTCTCTTCCACTCCCACATCGCATGTACTACACACACCCAAAAGGGCCAGCAAAACTACACACAAACTACACACTTACCGCTAACCACGCCACAAAACCAAACAGTTGTAAACAACAAACAACCCAGACACTGGACCCTACCCCTCAGGAGACAACATGCCCAGTGTGCACACAACAAAGCACTCCCAGAATGCTGACAGGCACAGACACCAGTTTCTCCTGCTTCTGCAAGAATCAACAGAAGAACACAACTTCTATCCTATCCCTCTTCCCTCACTAAAAAACCCCACCCACTTCTATTACAGAGCCACGTGTGCGCCTGGAGACCATGCAAATGGCAGCAATGTGTGATACAAATCATTATAACATAACAAAACAAACCACCAGCCCCATACACGACACAGAACACCAATGGTAATTCATAAAAAATAAGGAACACTTAATTTCAATAATCAACAAGTATTAGCTGTAGCCTTCCCCTTGGCTACAGGAACATAAAACAGGCACACACAATAAAGAGAACAAACAGAGGAGGACAATGTCCAACCCCTTGTTTATTCTGAATCCTAACCAGCCCCCTCCCCTCACTTCCTCTTGTCATCCCCAACTAGGTTCCTCCTTCACATAATAATGTGAAGCAAACATCAAAATAGTTGTCCCACCAGGAAATTACACCTCCACCGCTTCTTAACATAAAAGCTGAATCACCCATTTCTTCACTTAGTCATAATCGCTCCACATAGTTTGGAGGTTCCTGAAATGCAGCCTTTTCCGAGACATTCCAATCAGCATCTGACATCTCACAGTCACCTAGGTACGACCTATCAGATGAATTCCCAGTCTCTGCCCTTGAGACATGTATCGTTGTATTGCTTAAAGTGTGATGAATTGCAGGCAATCGCTCTTTCCTCACTGCCTGCTGTTATCATGGAATCTCTTTTCGTTCTAACTATCAAAGGCTCAGGATGAAATGGAGTCATGTCCTTGCACTTTCACGCTTGCCTCACTACTACCTGGTCGCCTGTATGAAAGGAGAACTCTTCCACTCTCCGTCTGCTGTCAGCATACGCCTTCCTCTTGCCTTTCGCACAAGCATCACATTCACGCAAACCTTGATCATCTGGATACTGATCCTCTTCCACCCGCATGTGAAGCAGCCGTGTCCTGATCAGTCGCCCACACATCACCTGTGAGGGACTGTGGTACCGTGGGACATGTTCCTATGATCCCTCAGTAATTGATACAGCACTTGCTCCAAAGGGGTGATTTGTCAGCTGCGATATCTGCAGTGACCTCTTCACACTGGCCATGAATCACTCCACAGTTCCATTCTCCTGTGGCCATAATGGAGTGACCCTGTGATGGTGGAATCCCATGCACTCCACAAAGTTTCGAAAATCCTTACCAGTAAAGGGAGGGCCATTATCCGATTTCACAGTCCGAACAAAATATGACGTGAAAATCCTGTCAAGAACAGGAATGATATGGCATGCAGCCATAGATGCTGCTATTTGGACTTCCGGGAATCGGGAATACTCATCCACCACCACTGGAACATCAGATCCATCACATATTGGCCCAATCATGTCCCCTACTGAGTCCGGGAGAGGCGACATGTGTAATGGCGCCGGTCTTGTGGTTGGAGCCATCACGCAGCAAGTATGGCTGTTTTGGAGCATTCCTTCCACTCATGTATCCAGCATGGGAAATCAGACCTTTTGTCTATTCAACCATTTGGTGGTGTGGTATCACGGGGAGAGTTCCGGAAGGAAAAAGCATGGGTGTGGAGCAGCAGTTGAAGAGGGGAAGAGAAAAGAAGAGTACTAGAGAGCTCCTCGTGCTGAGATGACTCGAAGACTCTAAGAAGCATTATAAATTCATAAATATTTAATATCCATTTACCCACCAAGTCTTCTGTCCATGGGCACTACAGATTTGGCGACAACGCGACAAAGGTGCTGTTCCGCCACGCAAGGGTGAGCGCCAGAAGAGATACTTGACTTCCAGTTGTAGCAAATCCAGTGTTGTATGTGGGAGATCCCTCTGCTCACAGGGGCTGTTAAAGTGCATGCGCGCCGTCAGTACGAGAAGGACGTTACGTCCACTGAGGACTTGCCGTTGCCCAGCAATGGCATAAACAGGGGGCCTGCGTTGAGGTCCGGGACGCGATATGAGCGCAGGAAGGTGTACCGTACCCAGCAACAGTACAAACAGATTCGGCGAATGGTAAAAGTGTATGAGCAGTGCTGGCTGCTTATGAAACTACACATTAACGTGCAATTGAAGAAGCGGTGTACATGTAAAGTGTGTATGTTTGAGGAAGGAATATACTTACACACATGAGGCTACAGATTTATAGAAATAATCAAGCTGCACAGTTTACAACAAAGAATACAATCACAAACTATCACAGGGGAGCAGGTGACAATGCAGGGTGTCCCTCCTGTCATGATGTTCTGCCCAGAAATGGGTGAACCCATTGTGCCGTGGAAAAGATGGCTCAAATCCTTTGAGCATTATGCAAATGTTGTATGTGGCACTAATTACAGCGTAGACAGGAAAAAGTCACTACTACTGCACTTTTTGGGTTCAGCAGGGCAAGAGAAATTTGAGGACCTCCCTGAACTATCTGAGGGAGAGTGCCTAAACCTGAATGAATATGAGAAGTGTGTCAAGAAGATGAACAAGTACTACGAGAAAAAGATCAGCACCATATTGAAAAGCTAGAAATTTGCGAAAGAGTGCAGGAAGAACAGAAGAATGTGGAACAATACATCACAGCATTGAATAAAAGTTAGCCAGTTTGTGCAACTTTAACCAACAACTCGATGAGAGAGTGAGGGATCAATTCATGCTAGAGTACAGGAATAGTAAGGTCGGAGAAAGGCTATGGGCAGAGGATGCAAATTAACAAGGGGAGTCCTGGGAGTCCCTCTGCCAGACATTAGTCCTGGTTATGAGAGACTTACCCAGAGTCTTTAGCTCACTATCTTTCACAGAGAAGAAATATCCCAAACATATCAGTCTTTGTCCTGCCCTGGGGCAGTCCAGCACCGAAATGCTAGGCAATTCTCCTCTGAACAAGAGTACCAACAGAAACCCCAGACACGTGTTTCGGTCTGGTTGGACCTCATCAGTAGGGTGGATCTGTGCCTCTCTAAGAATAGTGAGCAAGGGGTCCACGTCTGGATTCCCCTAGTAACTTAGGGTGAGACCCAAAGTTACTTAAATATGCAAATTAACAAGGGGGGTCCTGGGAGTCCCTCTGCCAGACATTAGTCCTGGTTATGAGAGACTTACCCAGAGTCTTTAGCTCACTATCTTTCACAGAGAAGAAATATCCCAAACATATCAGTCTTTGTCCTGCCCTGGGGCAGTCCAGCACCGAAATGCTAGGCAATTCTCCTCTGAACAAGAGTACCAACAGAAACCCCAGACACGTGTTTCGGTCTGGTTGGACCTCATCAGTAGGGTGGATCTGTGCCTCTCTAAGAATAGTGAGCAAGGGGTCCACGTCTGGATTCCCCTAGTAACTTAGGGTGAGACCCAAAGTTACTTAAATATGCAAATTAACAAGGGGGGTCGTGGGAGTCCCTCTGCCAGACATTAGTCCTGGTTATGAGAGACTTACCCAGAGTAAGAAGAACAGAAGAATGTGGAACAATACATCACAGCATTGAAAAAAAGTTAGCCAGTTTGTGCAACTTTAACCAACAACTCGATGAGAGAGTGAGGGATCAGTTCATGCTAGAGTACAGGAATAGTAAGGTCGGAGAAAGGCTATGGGCAGAGGATGATCCACCACTAGAAACTGTGCTACGGATAGCTAAAGAAGTTGAACACCTGGAAAAGTATGTAAAAATGCTGGTGTGCAGGATAAAATAGACAGCAATTAAAGCAACTGCGGAAATGGCATCAGGTGGGACACCAGAGACTGTATCTGCTGTAAGGAATCACGCAGCAGGGAAGAAATGGACTCCAGGGGACAAACACTCCAAGAAGAACACACCTCGGATTGTCAATTTTTGGGGAAGGGGAAGGTTTCCTATGAACGCCCAAAATCAGTCAAAAAGATGCTAATGTAAAACCAGATAAAACCAGACTCAATAACGAAAATAGACAAAGTGAAAGGCAAAACCCAGCGTTATTATCATCCAAATAATGCGGGCACTGCACACAAATATAGAAATCATTGACACACTCGATATGCTTATCAGAAACAATAGTTTACATACTACATATTCGTCATAACTGACATCATACTGTAGTCTTAGTTACCAAACCATACGGGGTACAAGAATTGGTTAATAGTGGTGACTACATATACATTCTATAGGGGTTACATTTCTGATTGGGTAATGCTTGTCTGATAGCTCCTTCTCGGACCACCTCTAAATTGATAAAAGTCTGAAGACTTTATCTCTACAATGAAGTATTGGTTGGCATAATGCGTAATTGGCGGCCGAACATCAGGGGTTATGATTGGTTGGCTCCTTATTACCCAAGCTTGGACAAATGGCAGGTCATCAAGACGTGAACCAGACAGGAGAAGAGGGGGAGAGGTCCACAGACTTCTTTCCTTTCAATCAAAGAAGATACCATCCCTCATTTCTAGGTCATGAGCCAGGGCGATCTCTTTGTATTTGTCCTTGTACGGCATCCTGTGTCTAGGGGTACGTATAAGGAGTAAGGCAGGTGTCTTATCTGTGTTCATAGCTAATGCATAGGCACTGTTCTTGATTTATTGGTCCTGTGTGATGAGACCATGTTTGGAATTATTTCACCCTGCATTTACTAGTATTTTAGCTAATATTGGTGTGAGTGTTATGGTTTCTTTTACCACTGGAGACACTCAATGGTTATTCTTCATGGAGTCTTTTGGCTTATGATTGTCCTGCACCTGGCTTACAAAGGCTGGTTGTACTCGAATATATGGCTTCCATCTTGGGAATCGTTATCTGGTGCTTTCTCTCTGCTGTTCTTATCCTCCCTTATTCATGGTAACCTTGGCTTGGGCTGCTTAGCTACTGTCTGAGCTCTGCACGGATCTGTATTTTGTTATTTCAGCATTTTGAGTTCACTTCAAGCCTTGATGCTTTTCATCTATCTTAGAAGTGTGTTGTGGCTTCCATTTTAGAAAAGATGGCTGCCCATTACTGTTGTGTTTCTATGTTAGTTAGCTATATTTGTGTGTCGTTCATGTTGCATTCAAATTATACATTGCTTATGTTAGTATTCTTCATGTCTTATGAATGTCATGTAAATATTCTTCATGTATAAATGCATGTGTTACCTAGTGCATTCTTCATGTGGAGTGCATATTGACTTCATGTCTAATGCATGCACATGTATTGTCACATCGTTGGTTTGGTTTTACTCATGCCATCTTCAGCTAAGATTGTGTCCATCTCCTGCTGTACCTGCCAGTGGTACAGTTGTCTTAGCGAGTAATGTTGCTCACCTGTGCAGCGTTGAGCATTGAGCTGGGGAAGGGACAGAAGCTATACATGACATATTAATCTGCTTCCTAAAATTCCCCCCTCTGGTCGAGTCTGTCCCCCCCCGCATAGGACTCTTTGGGTATCCATATCTTAGTCACCCTCTCAAGCAAGATGTATGTCTGATATGCTTGTCCACACTCCAGGTCATATAACAGCATTCTCCATTGGAATCACAATATACTCAGTGCTCAGTGTAATTGTGAGGGTCCTGAGGACAAAGTAATTTTGATCCTAGAGGGGCAATTGGGCTCTCCATTGCCTGGGCATGGGTGGGGTCATCTGTTTGGGTATGGGTATACTGGTGTACGTGAGTATCCATGCGTATTAATATTTTCATTCCTACTGCCTTTTTGGCAGTCTTTTTGAATTGGTTTATTGCAATTCTTAGAGCACAGAGCCTGAATAGTACTAGTACTAAAATGGCCATTAGTACTTTAAATGCATTGGCCAACCCGGAGGGGTACCATGAGAACAGGGAATTAAAAGCAGTCATCATCAGCAATATCGTCTACCCTCTCCTCCATTCTTGTGTGTATTTTCAGCTAAGGTGGCTATGGCCTCTGTGAGGATTCCACTCTCCTCATCATGAGTGGGTAGGTATGTGCAGCAAGAAGGCCTAATTTGCGTACACACTCCCCTACATGGCCGTTATCAGATCAAGAACTTACCTGTTCTGGAGGGTAATGAGTCTTATTGCCCTCAGCTCTTCTCTTATGTCATTAAGCCTTTTACTGTTGTGTTTATTGTCTGCAACAGCTTCCAGCGGGTTATCTGCCGCCAATTTGCATTTGTGTTAGCTTGCAACCCAGCAGTAAAGAGAGATGCAAAGAACATCTCAGTTCTGCCAAACAATGTATGTTTATCTGATATGGTGTCATATACTTCTTCCATCTTCATTGAGTCGTAATTTCCCCTCTTCATGCATGTAAGTGTGAGGGATCTCTTATGTCTTATGTGTGTGTTCATTTTGGGAAAATCACCAATCTGCACCTCACTCTGGGGTACTATCAAGGCCAGTGCACTTATAATTACCGGGGAGGACAGGCCTTCCCAATTTGGGGAGGTTGCATGTAGGCTTTGGAGCAACAAGCCCCGGAGTGTTCCATTATCATGGCTGTTCCTACTTCCATGCCTGTTACATTGAACATGTGCATACACATTGTGTTTGTTCCAACACACACTGTGCCATTGTTTCTGAAGCACAATGTGGCCTATTTCAAAGGTATTATAGGTAATGGACCTCTTTCATCTTCTACCAAGGTGAGCAATTTGGTATATTTGGGCAATTCCTCGAGGCATACTCCATTAGCATTTTGTCCAACATCATCAGGCTGCTCTAGGGGTGCTAATGCTCTGCAACCTATTAATTCTTCTCCCATCCTTCTGCCTTAAGTATGTGTCCTTTTATTCGTAATTATCCTCTGTTCCAACACCCATGTATTTATTTTCATTGCATCATTACACTGCAGCATTTTATGTACTTCTATTCTAATCCCTCCTCCATTCATGTCCATTGGCAGATACTTCAATATCTTGTGTTGTGTATTAGCTTTTATAATGGTGTTCTTTTGTTTTATAAAAATTATCCTCCCGTAGAGACTTTGTTTTTGTCACCCACTCTACGGAGGCTGTCTGCCTTTGGAATTGTCCTCTGGTTGTACATAGTGCAAGGGGTGGGATGCAATGTACTGCATTCACAGGTACTTTTGTAGCTATGAACATTCTAGAATGTGCTCATGGAGTAGGGGATGAGGGAACACACAAAACAACTCTCATCAGATGTATTTCTTCCCACTTTGCTCATGTGCTTCTACCACATGGCGTTGGTAACGTGGACTGACTCATCAATATATTTAGTCAGGTGCATTGAGTCGTCTAACACATTTGTTTTTAATATTCTCATGTGTGTCTTTACTACAAGGAATTCTTCTGGTGTCATTTCGTTCATCATTGTTACAGTGCTTATACTCATGTTCACTAGTCTAGCAGTATTATAAATGTTAATTTCTCTTGCTGCAATACAAATTATTGTATACAAACTCCAAAATGTAAGAAACATTGCTATTATCATTATTGCTAGGGTATCTACTTTCTTCCACTTTCAGCGAGTAAATTCTCTTCTAGGCGCTAAGTGAGAATATCTTATATTATTCAACATATGCATTCTTGTTGCAGGAGAAATGGTTCCTTTGTTATCCTTGAAAGTAAGTGTTCACAAGAAAACCTTGTCAAAATTGAGACAACATTTCTTTCCAATACTATGTAAGCCTTTAGATTGAATAACAGTATAGTTATGCAGAGGTTCTGGGCTCCTAAAAAGCGATCTGTTCATAAAATAGGACAAGACCAAGAAAAATAGAATTGCTATAGGGAACATCTGTTATTTTCTTTTTACTGTAGAAGTGTCATGCTTTATTTTAGGCCAGCAGCGTTGAATGGATGTTGAACTGGCTTGTCTGCGTATCTATAGAGAAAACATTGCTTGTATTCTTCTTGCTGCTGACTGGTCTTCATCATAGACCTCGTTTGTACTCTTTTCACATCCTCTTCACCTTCATGTTCAATGTTGACGAGCAGCAGGGTTTCTCCTTTGTAGAGTTTGACGTCGCCAAGGTGTAAGCATGTGCGCCTTTCTTGGACTTTTACTGCAGTCTGTGTAACCGCCTCCGCTGTGAATGGTACCTTGAAGCATGGCTTGTGCCACCGTCTGGTAACATTTCTGCACAGGACCTTGTCCCTTGGAAACAGTACTAGTGGTTTAAAAATAGCATCTGGATGAACTTATTAATTTGCTTCATCAGTCTTCTTCAAACCCTCCTGCCGCCTTCGTACCTGTCGAGACATAATTTTAAGAGACTCCTTCATAGCTGTCAAATAATTGTGCATTTCACTCCCTAAATCAGTTTGAGCTTGAGTGGGAGGAGCAAGGGGTGTGTGCATTCTGCGTCCTGTCACCAGCTCATGTGGAGTCAGGTGATGGTCAGAGCCAGGCTGATTGCGTAATGCAAATAGGGCTAAAGAAAAGCAATGGAGACAACCTTTTTTCAGTATCTCTTTTAGGTGCTCACAAAGGCTGTTTGCTCGTGGGTGGTAAGCTGATGAAAATGTATGCTTTATACCCAACAGGATAGGGATGTGCTCAACTTCCTCATTTACAAAATGTCAGACCAGTACACTTTGCACACTCCCCACCTTAGAAATACCTCACATACAAGGAACGTTGCAGCACATGTGGCAACTGGATGTGTGCATGGACCTGTTATGATCAATCGAGAGAAGGGACTTTCAACTACTAGCATGTATCTATAGCCGTTACATATTTGAAGCATACCTACATAGTCGATATGCAAACACTGAAATGGTCCAGTAGGATGGGGTTTTGCTCCTCCCACTGTTCGCAAAGTGTGTCCAGCAGTACACTGTTGGCACGTTAAACAGTTTACAACAAAGTTTGTGACATGGTCCACCAAGTTTGGTACAAACCAGTCCTCCGAAATCCATACTCCAAGACACTCTCTTGATGTGTGTGATGGGTAATGCAATTGGTCTAGTGCTACCATAAGCAGCCCCAGGGTCATAACTGGTTTTCCAGTGCTGTCCCACCATGACATTTCATCTGTGGGGAATAATAAGCACCTCATTTTTTTCCATAACTCTTGCTCATGGTGGTGCCCTTCCCCAAAGTTCGTTAATTTGTGCTGTGGGTAGTGTATTAAAACCCTCCTTCATTACTATGTTGCGTTCACATGTGTATTTGTTCTGTGCAGTCACAATGTTATATATTTCAGAAAAATATGTTGCTCTTTTTGCTTCAGGTTTGGCGGCCTTGTTACTGCGAGAAATCAAATCTGCACCTCTGGTGTACGCTGCACACTTCACCATAGCAATGGCTGATGGGAGTTGGAGTCCATCTTTAAGCCTGTCCAATAGTGTCGCATGCTGCCCTGGCGTGCCGTCTGCATGTAAGAAGCCACGCCTCTTCCAATGTGACAGTCCTGCGTGTAATGTTGAGACAAGTAGGCGGCGTCGGAGTACACCATTACTGCTTCTTCTTCATGCGCTTTGAATGCCAAAATCAGCGTTACTCATTCTGCTGCCTGTGCTGAGAAATGCACTGGTAATCTCGCACTTGTCACTGTCTCAAAGCTGTCATTCTCTTTTGCTTTTACTACTGCTATACCACTGTGCCTTTCGCCAGTGCTCCGGTCTATTGACGATGACCCATCATGAAGAGAATTATACCCCGTACAAGGGCATTTTCCTTGACATGTGGTATTTCATCATGGAATTCAGTGTATTTAAAGCAATCGTGCACGTTATCTCCTTCTTTGACTGTGTGAAAACCGGAGGTGTTTCACAACATAGTCCCTGGGGATCGCGTACTCAGGTGGCCAGGGAAAGGCCATCAGTTTTGGATCCTGTCCCTGGGGGTGGACAAGTGACAGAGGATCGTCTGGGTAGGGGGTCCTTGGGGAGTGTGGGTGAAGCACCTGATGGTGAGGCATGGTATCACCCTTTTCCCACAGCCCATAAAACCCATGTCCCTACCTATGTTATGGGAAATTACAGCTCCTCCTAATTACTCCCCACTTCACACTGACAACACAACTGAGCTGAGGAAGATGAGGAATGAGGCCAGGAAGATTACCTCTAATGACTTACAATTGCTCTGTCCCTTTAATAAGATCACGCAGAATCAGGCATGTAATCCTAACAACACACACCTGCCACTTGTTAACATTCCCTGTCAGGATAAAAGGTGGCATGCACAGGCACACTCTGAGTGAGGCTGCGTACGAGAAGGAGCAGCTCTTCCATGGCTGATGCGAACAAGGCTATCAAAGTTGGAAGGTCAATGGGCTGATCGGCACTTGCGGAAAACGAGAGAGAGCCAAGCAAGAATTTGATACTTTCAGAAATCCGTAACCATTCCAAGACTGAAATTGATTGAGAAGAAAGGATATACCTTTAAAGTGCTTCAAGGAGGGCCGCTCCCCTCCCGGGTGAACAACGAAGTTGGGGAGGAGCAGAGGAGGTATTGCTAATGGCCTTGACTGTGACATGAAAGGCATTGAAGAAAGAAACCAAATTAACACAACTGGTGAGTTATCAAAGACAACAAAGGCCCAGTTTGCGTTTGTCTTGATATGGGCAAAATCTTCCTCGGGGCCAGCCCTTTGAGAGCAAAAATACCCAATTCAGCCCAAAATACAGGTTCTATTGTGCTGAGCAGTGATCTCATGCTAGTGACAAATGACACCCTCAAAGTTTTAGCATATTTATTCTAAGCAGTGAATTTCATATACATTTGGGATTCAAGTTAGAGAATATTACAAAGCATAAAACAAAGAGCAATGCAAAATATAGTGAAACATGGAACTTAGATAAACATAGAGAAACATAGAGAAATATAGAGAAACATAGAGAAATACAGTCTTACGTCCCTTAATCTCAGCCCTGGGAGACCTGGGTTTTTCATAAGCTAGCTGTAAAACAAGCCCCGCTCATAGAAAAACAAGGCTGGAGGACACCGTGAGAGCCAATGCCGGGCACCTGACTGTACACGAATCAAGTCCACAGGACGATCTCCCCCTGATCCCATGTGTGCATGGATATTTTATAATCTCTTGCTGTCAGTCACCATGACGCATAGTTCCAGAACTTTCCCTGTGAGGCTGGTTCATGGAAAAAACCCAGCTCTCTCTGAGATGCTCCCTGCTCGCTCCTACCCCCTCCCTTGGTTCCCATCTGCGCTGGCTGAGGAATGTCTTATCAGTACCTTCCCAGAGAAAAGGAAGATTAGCTTGGAGCCAGGGCTACCGTTAGTGAGGCTGAATATTCTAAGGGAAGCAGGGATGTATTAACCCCATCTGCAAGCTCTAAAAGGCATGCACTCATAGCTTAGTGTTTATAGCGCTTAAGACTGGCTATCTAAGCGCTATATAGGTGCCATGATGTTCCAAACACTCCAAAAATACCTATTAGGTACAGAGCTAGGGGTCCTCCCTGCCTGTCTATCAACAATGCTTAATGTGACCTATTTCATACTAGGCCTGCATATTCCTTGTAGCTCACTACTGCATAATGGAAGTGCTACAACAGACTACTGTCAGCATTTTTAGCACATACTTTGAATACACTATTGGCTTTCAGCGGCTAATGCTGTCATCTAAAGCCCTGATTGGCAAGGTTGCAATTTCGTGTATCACTACATTCCACCCCTATTCAACGTGTGTGCGACACAATGCTGACTAATACCTATCAATATAGTATTTAGTGCAGTGATAAAGACCTTGGGGCTTTGCAAGAGGTTTAAGCAAACTATCTTCTAGCGGTTAGTTAGCGTGGCATGCAAGGTAAAACACTACCTAAACAAAAATGTACACAAAGTGAACAGTGACATATACCCTTGCCAAAACCTGGCCTACACAAAAATATCTACACAAAGTGAACATGGGCATTTACTCTAGCCAAAACCTGGCCTACACAAAAATACCTAAATCAATTTTGTATAACTGATTGTCAGTTAAAAAGCAGCATGCAGTTAAAATGTCAAGGCAATCCAGTGTAGTCTAATCTACAATGCACTATTGCATTTATGTATGGTTACCAATTCTAAAACCTGGCAGCCTTTCACCCTAAGGGCCTACCCTCCCCCTGATCCCAGGGCATTCAAGCGTGACTATGGGCTGTGTGACTAGACACTTCCCCCAGGTAGGTGGAACCCAACCAGAAACCATCTAATTTCGTGAACAAGGTGAACCCATGGGCACCAGGTTGTCTAAATAAAAACAATTCTACTAATTTACATCAAAGCATGGCATGTGTTATTCATGCAATCAAAAAGCAAGCAATTCAATCCATATGTATGCTGGTAACTGTAGCTCTGCGTGCCAGTGTGTGGAGGATGGTCGCCCCCACCCAGTAAAAAAGCCAACACCTGCTGATCAAACAATGTTTGCCATACAATGCATCGTGTGTATATAGCAGTCTTGTTGACCTGCCCTATGGCAGACAAAAATGTCTTCATGTCTAAAATTCTGTCATCTTCAATTGGCTGTCAATACTTGTAGCAGTGCTGGGCATATCAATGGGCCCCACTAGGCCAGAAGTTCTATAGCAGAGCTGGCATCAGAACCCATAGTGGCTAGCTTATTGTGCACAGTTTCTATGTCACAAGCATATAAAGCTCCTGCAATTAATGAATCTAGCTCCCTAGCTACGCGCACTCTAGTGATGGGCCATAGAAATGGACTCCATTTGTAGCAGCTTGGTAGTACTAAGGAAACATTGCCTCATGATAAATCTATGTCTAAGTGTATCACTGTAATAATGGAGGTGTGCATTACCAGTCTGCAATTGTGACTTGGAGAATACTTTTCTTCAAGTGGGATATCTACCATATACAATATTAACTTTAGCCACAAACACCATACTACTATCCGGCAGTGGCTGTTTCATCACACCATGGTAAAATTCATTTAGTCAAGTTATAGTCCATAAAATCTTGGCGAGAACACTCGCTGCAGTTCTTGGTCAGAAAAACATCACATTAGACAAATTAAACAAATGGTATCCATTCAGTGACAAAAGATGCCCGACAATGTGCCAGGCCAGTACACTAGCAATTCCATGTGGATACTCATTTGTAGCGCTTTTCCAAAGAATTATTCCAAATGTCTACAATCAAAAGGTGACTCTTTGCATTAGTGTGCTGGAGACAGCTGTCCCCACAAAAACATGAAACTGGTTGGTTTAACAAAAACCGTGTCACACTCTGTGTCATAAAATCAAACATCAAGTCAGTCATGGTTTCATTTACCTGCCTTAAGCTGGCTGTAAAAGTATCCAGTGTTTCAAAGATTACCATTTCAAATTATAGCTCATACACTTGGCAGCATTACTTCAATTAAGAATCTTAACCTACGCACAGGTGACTTTGATGTGCGCACCCATCTTATCTCAAAATAAATTACGCTCCTGCTTGCATAATTCTGCTGCCCCAACAGTTCATAAATCATTCTCCTGCCTACGTGCAATGTAGAATATTTTTTTTTTCTTCAAAAAAAAAACAAAACATCTCTGGTTAAAGCCATTCAGTTGGAAGAGTAAAACCATTTGGTTTTTTCAGATTCATCTCAACAGTGCATTTAAAAACCATTTTTCAATGTGTTAGCATTCAATTGCTGTGTCACACAGCTGTATGTGGTGCCTGATGTTACAGTCCACAATTCATTGTCCATAGTCCTTTAAACAAGAAAGGGCAAAACATGTCATTTAAATGTGTAGCATCAAATACTTGATAATTAGCCA
This sequence comes from Ambystoma mexicanum, assembly GCF_040938575.1. Classification (NCBI taxonomy): domain Eukaryota; kingdom Metazoa; phylum Chordata; class Amphibia; order Caudata; family Ambystomatidae; genus Ambystoma; species Ambystoma mexicanum. The sequence continues at coordinate 869,968,991 of NC_090936.1, forward strand.
AGTCTGCATCGTGCCAGTTCAGCAAAAGTTATTACTCTGTTGGACACTATTCGCAGGTTACAGCATTGAGTGCGGTGCAGGGCACGTTAAAGTTGAAATAGCATGTCGCAGTGGCTCGCTTTCTCTGAGAATGCGTCTGACCCTTCTTTGATCAGTGTCACCCACAAACTGCATATTAATTTCTGATATTATGAAATGTCTTGTCGTGCTTTGCCTAGGCAAAATACAAACAGAAATGTTAGGATTTCATCAAAAGTTCAATATCATTATTCTTCATGTTAGGATGTCATCAAAACTTCAATATCAGCGTTATCCACCCCTTCCCATAATACCACCCCCATCTTCAAAAAGTCTCATCAGGTAACTACACACTTTGTCATTGCTACTGCAATTATTTATCACCTTTCTGCATGTTTCTGGGGGCTTATTTACACTCAACCATACGGGGTGTAACTGCCTAATCACAAACTTATTTGTGCAATGCAATCATAGCTGGTCAATGGTACCTCAGACTGATCTGTGCTTTTACAAAGCCATATAGTAAGTACCCAGGTCGCACAATGCTTTTCTTTTTCACCAAAGCGATCACCAATGCCAGGCGCCAACTTGCTTCCAGTGTCCCATGATCTTGGTTTAGTTTGCCCTGCTGGCATCACTCCATTTTTCAAAGGTAAAGTCTTTCAGTCCAATACCGCTTACAGTTGTACAAGCAGCTGTTTATTCTTCATACAGGCAGTGTCTTTTTCAAGCCTCTGGTTTTTTCACTTGTCATTTTTTCAAAGGGCGTTTGCTGTTTCCTGAACCACCCCTTTGAGTGCGATAGTCTAAGTCAGTTTCTTTTGTTGCTTCAACAAATCATTCATTCTTGCACTAAGCCGTGTGGCTTCTGGATCATGGCTAATGTGCAGTGTTCATGTTGTACTTCAAAGCCCCGCTCTGCATGTTGTCTCTTGCAAAACGGCTAAGCACTTTTTGTCAGTTTTGCTTCCATCTGGAATGCCATAATGTCTTTGTCAGTTGCTCCATCCCTGGCAATGTAGCTTGCAGTTTGCCAGATGTGTATTTTCTCATTCTCAAAGCGCCTAGAGGTTTCTTCTCCAGTGCACAGCGCTTTACTTCAGTTCACATCACATGGAGCATTGGAATGCAGTTTGCACAGCAATAGCGTTTCACTTCACTTCACATCACATCACATGGGAATGCAGTTTGCACAGTAATGTCTGTTGGAATGGGCAGCTGTCTTTTCTTGGCCCATTCACAGATGCATAGGTAAATGTTCAGATGTGATGTGCCCGTCTGCCATCCTGCATGAAGCCTTTGCTCCGTACCACAGTTTACTGGGCAAATTCTTTACTTTTTGAACAGCTCTCTGTTTTTTGCTCCCCCTTCCTCAGGAATGCAGGCATGTTTATCTTTCGTGTGCACCTGGCAGCGCCATGAGCACGCAGCTTATCTCTTTTTGCTCTATAACTCTTACAATGTGGCGGCTTCACTCGTTTCAGACAGTTCATCCAGATTAACTCTTTCTTGTACTGTTTCTGCTTTTGTTTGCCTTCACGCACCTCGCCCAAGACAGCTTCAAGGCACAAGCTCTGCACACACAGCAAGACTCTTGTTTTCAAAAGCGGCACTTTTCTTGTCATTTTTCTACTCCATGTAATTTTGCAAAATGTCAAAGCGTCTTTTTTTTTCTTGTAATGTGCGATCTTTCAAGAGAACTCACAACCCATTAAATCTTTGTGCTATCTTATCACACACAGATGTCAATTCTGTTGTACCATTGCCAAACTATAACCACTCATTTCAGTGCATTTAAAAAATAAAAATGCCATATTTAGTGCAGCTCCCTGCACGTTTTTTTTTTTCTGCAAGAACAACCCACATTCTATTGCTTGTGGGCTGTTTAATGTGTCAACAACATTTTTCCCCATGTATCACAGTCAACAGGTCACTATTTCCAAAGCATACATCACTTATAAGGCAACAGCACAAATCCATGGCATAGCATGGGATCAAAAATACTCCAGGGGCAATTTAGAAAAATATAAATTGTTTTTCCCCCCAACCATTGCAAACTGATTCTGCAATTTCAAATCAGTACACAAAAATCGAAAATCCAAATAACATTCACTCACTTTCCTTTTAAGTGAGTCTCTCACCCAATATAAGCATGGCACAGCCTAAAATGCAATATAACCATTTTAGTGTGTTTCCTTTAAACAGAATTTGCCACCATTAGCACATGGAATTTTACAGTTGCCAAAAGAAAGAAAAAACTCTTTAGGCTCTCAGCACAGATGTTACTCATTCCCCTAAGCATGGCTCATTCCCCTTCCTCATTATTCAGGAATGCCAACCCTTCAAAAGCATATATAAAAAAAAACAAACCTTCGCCTCCGAACATTACAGCCCCCACTCGCTAGCACACTGGGGCTGAGTCAATGGTTAAATCACTATTCACAATTTGCATGTCAAATCCCTGCAATTATTTTTTTTTTCCTGCCCTCATGACAGAATAGAGATGAGAACTCCGTCTCATTATGCATTCCAAATTACAACTTTAAACTTGGGAAACCACATGATAAAATTATTTTTCTAATTGAGCATACATCTTTCTTAACCATTCATCGGAGTGCTTTAAACAAAGCCATTTCCCGCTCGTTTATTGCCTTGTACTCCCTGGCACCAATCCCATGCAATAAGTCAGTCACGACTGATTTACTGAAGGGAGTCTTAACCACACAAGCTATCGGCCACGGCAAACCGACACAACATTGCTGCCTTTTGAAGTCTCAGAGCTGCAGTGAGACCATCAAGGAAATGCGACAGCCTGCTCCCCACTCTACACTGTGTTCTCTCACACCATTTGTCATGTCAGCATGGCACTGCTCTTCACAAATCCCACCGCTGCCACCAAATGTCTTGATATGGGCAAAGTCTTCCTCGGGGCCAGCCCTTTGAGAGCAAAAATACCCAATTCAGCCCAAAATACAGGTTCTATTGTGCTGAGCAGTGATCTCATGCTAGTGACAAATGACACCCTCAAAGTTTTAGCATATTTATTCTAAGCAGTGAATTTCATATACATTTGGGATTCAAGTTAGAGAATATTACAAAGCATAAAACAAAGAGCAATGCAAAATATAGTGAAACATGGAACTTAGATAAACATAGAGAAACATAGAGAAATATAGAGAAACATAGAGAAATACAGTCTTACGTCCCTTAATCTCAGCCCTGGGAGACCTGGGTTTTTCATAAGCTAGCTGTAAAACAAGCCCCGCTCATAGAAAAACAAGGCTGGAGGACACCGTGAGAGCCAATGCCGGGCACCTGACTGTACACGAATCAAGTCCACAGGACGATCTCCCCCTGATCCCATGTGTGCATGGATATTTTATAATCTCTTGCTGTCAGTCACCATGACGCATAGTTCCAGAACTTTCCCTGTGAGGCTGGTTCATGGAAAAAACCCAGCTCTCTCTGAGATGCTCCCTGCTCGCTCCTACCCCCTCCCTTGGTTCCCATCTGCGCTGGCTGAGGAATGTCTTATCAGTACCTTCCCAGAGAAAAGGAAGATTAGCTTGGAGCCAGGGCTACCGTTAGTGAGGCTGAATATTCTAAGGGAAGCAGGGATGTATTAACCCCATCTGCAAGCTCTAAAAGGCATGCACTCATAGCTTAGTGTTTATAGCGCTTAAGACTGGCTATCTAAGCGCTATATAGGTGCCATGATGTTCCAAACACTCCAAAAATACCTAATAGGTACAGAGCTAGGGGTCCTCCCTGCCTGTCTATCAACAATGCTTAATGTGACCTATTTCATACTAGGCCTGCATATTCCTTGTAGCTCACTACTGCATAATGGAAGTGCTACAACAGACTACTGTCAGCATTTTTAGCACATACTTTGAATACACTATTGGCTTTCAGCGGCTAATGCTGTCATCTAAAGCCCTGATTGGCAAGGTTGCAATTTCGTGTATCACTACAGCGTTAAAGGCAAATTAAACTGTATCAAGAGTTGAAGGATGTGCCCGTGCCGATAGACACGTAATGGAAAAGACAGTTGCTGAACTATGATGAAAGTATACAAAGTAACAGAGGAGTCTTACGAGGCGGAATCACACATCCGAAAGTTACTGTAAAGTGTTTGAAGTTGTGATAAAGCAGGAAACGAAGACGAGAAAGTAACCACAATCCTGAATGAAAGTTGATTTAGTGGAAAACCGAAGTATATGAACTTTAAATACACCCACAGGGGAAAGTATGAACTTTAAGCATGTCAAGAGGTCAAAGTAAATAAATGATCATTCCAAAGAACTACAGTACCAAGACGCATTGGTGTTGAGGGTTGATGAAGACTGTCATTGTTTAAAGAGAGGCCTAAGTGGTCATGCAGTGGTCTACGTAAAATCCTTTCAGTTTTGAAAGCCTTCAACAGTAAAAGTAAAGTAGGAGAAAAGTTGTATGGAACGAAACTTGGGGAAGGGTACCACACAAAGAGAAAAAAGCAGTTTTTAACAGTTCAACAGTTCAAAGAACATGTTCAACTGTTAAAAGCATGAAGCCCAAGCATGAACTGTTGAATTGTACCAGTAAGCCAAAGTGTGCCTTCTGAATGTGGGGAAGAGAGTTGTTACCTAATCCATTCTGACATTTCTTTTGAGACAATATTGTTCCTTTGTATGTCCCCTTTACACATTTGTCATTTGAGAAGGAGGGCAAGGTTAGTTATTTTTTAGTATAGGCCTTTTTATTTTGACTAAACTGACTTGGACTTTTTTGTTGTTTGTTTAATGGTCGAGACTACTCCCATTCTAGAGTTAGGGCCAGTTAGGAATTCTCCCAACTTCATTGAATACAAAATAAAGGTTTTTGAAAATTGCATCTATTGTGTCTGTGTCTGCAGTTGATACCATGCCTTTTTTACAACTTGTTCTGCTATAGCTCTGGCTGGATTTACCACTCTGCAACTGACAATTTTAATCAAGGGCTTTGATATAATTACTTCATAGCTGGAGGTTTCTGTGTGATCAATGCGCGTTTGGGCTTTTCAAGTATGACAAGTAGGTCATCCTCAACATATAATGTAACTGTGCATCCCATCGTTACTCTGGCAGATTTCTTAATCGCAAAGCCTGCTGCTACCAATGCTTGATTGCAGGGATAATGACCTCTCATGACTGGATCTAAAATCCCACTGTAGAATGTTAATGGTTTGTGTCCCATGGTAGTTTTCTGTGCAAGGATAGCCGTCATCACTACTCCATTTTAATAGGGGAATAAAAATAATTATTCATTGTAATCAGGTATTCCTAACATGGGAGCTGTGCTAATTGTTAGCTTCAATTCATCAAAGGCCTCTTTAATCTCACCTGCCCAGGCTAAATCACTATTATCTCTCTGCGCCTCTTTGAGTCCTTTTAAAAGTGCCCTTACATATGTGCTGTAGTCAAAAACCCACGCCCTACAATAATTGCAAAGACCTAGGAATTACTGTAACCCTTTCACTGTCTCTAGCTTGGATGTCTTCATGATTGCGTCTGCTCTTTCAGGTGTTACCTTCCTTCCTTCTTTTGATATTAGCTGTATTATATAGAGGACTTCTTTCTAGGAATATTGCATTTTCTCTTTGTCAACTGTGTACCCTTTTTCAGCCAATACGGTAATCTACTTTACTGAGTCTCTCCTGCACTCTTTCTACGTGTTGCTACACACTGAAAGGTAATTTACATATTGTATTACTGTGCTGACAAGCTGTACGTTTCCCAAGTCCATCTGCAGTACTCGGTTAAAGACCGAGAGGGATTCATAATACCACTGGTGTAACCAAGTATGTTTTAGTTTATTCCTGCGGTAAGTGAACACATTCAAATACTGGGATTCTTCATGTAAGGGGATGGAAAGGAAAGCATTATTTAAATCATTCACTGTAAAATATTTTGCTTTGGATGGGATGCTACACAATATTGTGGCTGGGTTTGGGACCAATGGAAACTTTGCCTCAACAATATTGTTCAGGGGGTGTAAGTCCTGAATAAATCTCCACAACCCCAATGTCACCTTTTTCACTGGGTACACAGGCGTGTTGCATGGGGATTATGAAGGCACTAATATCCCTTGTCGCACTAAGACGGAAATGGTGTCATAGATACCTTTTCAGCTTCTTTTGACATGGGGTATTGTCTTACTCAAGGTAAAATAGCTCCCTGCTTCAATTTAATTTTGACTGTATCCACCCCTTTTAATAGATCAACATCATATGGACTGCTAGTCCACAGTGTGCTCAGTACGTATGCCAAATCCTCCTGGAGAAAGGACGGTACCTTTGGTACTAGTGACATTGTCTGAGGTATCTCCCTATTTTCAATTTTTAATTGATATGTAAGACTTATATTAAATATTACTTCATCATCTGAGAACAATATTTCTTCTATTACGTCAGTCAGTCTATGCCCTTCGTCAAGAGCATCACTGTTCTCCAGTTTGTCCCTTCCTCCTCAACTCCATGTATTATTACTCTGTCTTCCCTCACTATTGCTGCTTCTAACTCTATTGTAATTATCTGCCCTTCCTCTACGACCGTTGGTACTTCTGGTCGAAACAAAAATGATGTGGGTAACTGCAATAGTCTGTCCTGTATTCTTGGAAGCCATGCTAACAATATTTGAACCCCGCAAAGGAATGTTCCAGATTTAGTGGTACTCCTCGTTGTGCTTCCTGGCCATAAAAAGCTGTTATGAATTATTGTGCATTCACATAATGAATCCCTGGTATAGAACATATTATCCCCTGGTCAGTAAATGATATTGTCATGTTTAATTTGCTTATCATGTCACTCCCCAATATGTTAACTGGTGTCTTGCGAGGGTATAATAATGGCATAGACTTGTTGTGTTCTCCTATGGTGATCGGCAAAGCATCTGTAAAATGAACCATAGTTGCTGCCCTAGAAAATACTTGTGCATTCCTGTCAATGCCTGACTTTGGGAATCTTCCCTCATTAATACAAGATTGAGTTGCTCCTCTGTCGACTAAAAAGGAAAATGATTTGGAACCTATGGTCACCAGATCCTCAGCTCCTCTTGTGGGCCTGGTGTAATCAATGGCATGTAATCTTTCTGTAGGCTGTCCTATTGTGGATACATGTCCAGTCCTGTGCCAGTGAAAGGGTTTCCTCCCACTACTGTCACACCCCTATTCTAGGTGTAGGTGCCTGTGGCAATATGTCTGCATTCCACGGTGTTACTGCATTGTTGTGCTAGCGCCTGTGTCTGCATTGGTGCTTGCTGTGTCTGCATTGAGTTTGCTGTGTTTGCATCAGTGCTTGTTGTGTTTGGAGAGGCATCCCCTGTTGCGTCTGTTGTATGTGTGGTGCTTGTGCCTGATACTGTGTGTGATCTTGGGCATAATATTCAGGTAGTTCTGCACTATATGGTGGGGGCATGCTGTCCCCCTCTTGGATATGCTGCTTGCCATTTCTGTTGCATCCTGCCTCTGTTTCTGCATACACGTGAAATATGCCCCATCCTCCCACATGTCCAACATTGATGTTTCTGTCCCCTAAATCTAAGTTGCCCCCCAGTAAACCCTCCTGCTTGTGGGGTCTGAAATCCAAACCCTCTGCCTCTGGGTGCAAATCCTCACCCTCATGAGAAGTAATGATACTCTCCCCTTCCTACAAAGTTTCCATTCGCTGTGCCCCTTGCAAATTAAAACATTCCCCTCCACTTGTCAATACGGCTCCTTCCACTGACAATTTCAACAATTCTTTCTGAAGTAACCGTGCTTCGTCAATCTTCCTGTCCTCAACTTTCTTTCTGTCTCTCTCTTGTTTTAACCGACAATGGTGAAACATCATTAGTTGCATCTCTGCCCATGGCTTCGCTTCCATTGTCATGACCCTTGCCCCTGGCCCTCACTGGCAAGTCAGCCGTCCAGTTAGGGCCAGGTCAAAGGCCTTAAAACCTCATCCAAGACTCTCTTGGAGTCAGTCCTGGCGCCTTTGGTGCCAGGCTCATAACCATCATGAAGACCAACATTAGAATGGGACTATTTACTTGGGACTATTTAACTTGGGGGGTTCAGCCAACATGGAGGCACACACATAGCTCAGTTACAAGGAACTGAGCTATGCGGTGTAGTCTTTTGGGTGTGGCAGGCCTGGGACTACTTTACCTGGACTACTTTGGGTGTGGCAGGCCTGGGATTATTTTACCTGGACTACTTTACCTAATACTATTTAAACCACACCCAAACAGCAGAACATGTTTTGCGTTATTCTGCTGTGGGAAGTGTAATGCTCACCTTGTCCAGTTCTTTGATACCAGCTTACCTGAAACCAAGGACCTGCAAAGAGAGAAAGAACACTACGAAACTTACCTGGAACAGCATCCTGTCTTCAATCCATTGCCGACTTCAGTTCCACTCACCTGAAGGTACGAACTCCATCATCCGGCACCGCATGCATCCTGGAATACCATATCCTGGAAAGAGGAGAAAGAAAGACAGCATTAGTAAGCGTTTATTCACGTTTCCTCCAGAATGAAGAAAGCCACACAATTCTTACCTGGGTAGTCATCTCCTGGTCAGTATCATTGCTGGAACATTACAGCGCTCGGCGAGGAACATCGCAACCTGCAAGGAGAGAAAAAACACAAGTTAGCAATATAAAAGGCGAAACAGAGCCGCGCATTGTGCATTCACCGTACAGCATTGCGCACACACCGCTTTCGCCTACCGGCCCATGCTCATCTTCAAACTGCATGACAACAACAAAATACCTTTCCATACCTAAAAGGAAAGAAGCAAGACATTATTATTAATCGAACTAAGAGGAACATAAGAACTGCATATAAAGACTCTAAACGGAGTTGCAGCAGGCCTGGATTCCCACAGGGGGGCTTGCACCAGTGAAGTAACTTGGACACTGCTCGCCCCCACACCTATGCACCCCTGCCACGAGGAGCAGGACGGAGAATCCACCTTTTACAATATTAAGGTGAGGAGAGGGCCCTTGGGGGAGGAAGGAGTTGAGGCCAAGGGAGGTGGGAAAACATAAAGACAATCTGGTATTGAATCCAGCTCTCCTATATTGCAGACCCATCTTTAACCAGAGGCCTTACCAAGGGACCGGGAGAGGGTTCGAGAGTGCAAATCATCCAACCAGGGCTGGGTGGCGTCCCCGTGGATACCAGGTGAGCGTAACAGAACGCAAAGACTCAATAATATTATCCACCTGGGCGTCATGGAGACTTCAGAGACTGAACAGTTAGTTCAGTTGTTGGGACAATTACACGCTGAAGTACATTCAGCCAGGCAAGAATCCAACGCTCTTAGGAGGGATTGGATTGTTACTAATGATCGTACCAACGAAATAAGTAGACAATTGTTCCAATCACAGGCAGGACAGACCCCATTGCCTGGTAACATTCCACCAGCACCTGTACCAACTTCTTCCACCAATCCAGTACAAATAACCCTTCCTGGGGCAGTTCCTTTTGCTCCACTTGAACGATTTACAAGGGACCCCAAGAAGTACGCAACGTTCATGAACCAGTGTCATCTTCATTTCCTTTGCCGACCTGGGGATTTTCCTAACGACCAAGCGCGGGTTGCTTTTGTCTTGTCATATCTGAGTGGCAGTGCTACGGATTGGTCGGTACCATTGGTAAGTCAGGATAACCTATTGTTACATGACTTTGGGGGTTTCCAGATGGAAATAGAAAAACTCTTTGCTCGTCATAGCCAAGGCCAAGAATTAGACAATGAACTTTTGTCACTCCGTCAAGGAAGTCAAGACTTGCTTACATATTTAGCAACATTTAACAGACTAGTCATTGAAGCTGGGTGGCCTGAGGAAAAAAGGACCACACCATTTCATCGGGGTCTACGAGGGGAACTAAAGGATGTCCTTGCTCAAGTGGTTAACCCACCTAAAGACTGTGGATAATTCATCACGTCGTGGTGCAATTAGATCACAGATTACAAGACTGAAAAGCAGACCGGATAAGGTTAGACACTCGAGCTGTGTATGTCCAGTCAAAGGATAACGTTCCACGTACATTGGAAAACACGGTAGAACCCATGCAAATCGGAGGTGTACAGCCCCCTTTAACTAAAACTGAAAGAGACAAGAGAAGGCAACAGCAATTATTCATATATTGCGGAAAATCGGGCCACTTCCTCAAAGAATGTCCAGTGAAACCACCAAGGAGAACTGTTAAAGCCACAGAGAAGGAAGATAATAACAAGGTGAATCGGAAAGCTACCAAGCCCGGCAAGCGTAGAGGTCCGCTTGTCGAGTGAGAAGGATGAGCCACAGACCTCACATTTTGCATTACCAGTAATTTTGATCAATCACCAACAACCGTTTTGGATGCATGCTGTTGAACCATACATAGAGAGCAGAGCAGTTGGGGATTATGTAGACCAAGATCTGGCAGCAGAGATGGGGCTTCCCTTATGCTCTAAGTTCACTACTGAAAAAGTTACTACTGTTGATGGGACAGAAATAGCTTCCGGACCAGTAACCCAATGCACAGCAGCACTAACCCTACTGTGCCAGGATGGACACCGAGAATCTATTGCATTCAATCTCATCAAAGCTCCTCAGTTTCGACTAATCTTAGGGATGCCATGGTTGGTAGCTCGCAACCCTCTAATAGATTGGCGTGCTAAGAAGTTGGCCTTTTATGATGATTGTGCTTGCGCCTGTTATTACCAAGAAAAGGGGAAAACAGACTTATGTACATCTGCTACTCCCAGTACGGCGGCGATTGTACTAGGTGTGACTAGTACTCTACCAAATGAATACCAAGATTTTCAAGACGTGTTCCAGAAAGAACAAGCCAATACTCTACCACCGCACAGGCCCTACGATAGTCAGATCAACCTCATACCTGGTACGCAAATGCCTTGTGGTCGGATCTATGCACTTACTGAACCAGAAAACCTCCATTTAAAATCTTATCTTGATGAGTACCTGGCAAATGGATTTATCCGCCCATCTAAATCACTGGCACTCCTTCCTTCATACCAAAGAAGGAAGGAGATTTGAGGACTTGCATCGACAATCGCGCATTAAACCAGATCACAGTAAAAAACTGTTATCCACTGCCCCTTATTTCTGAATTATTGGACCAGGTCAAAGACACCCAAATCTATACCAAACTGGACCTTAGAGGGGTGTGCCATCTTGTTCGAATGAAGAAAGGAGACAAATGGAAAAAAGCCTTTTGTACCAAATACGGCTTTTATGAATACCAGGTAATGCCTTTTGGACTTTGCAAATCACCTGCTGCATTCCAGTACTTTATGAATTATGTTTTCCGGGAGTTAATCGACGTTTGCGCCCTCGTTTACATTGATGACATCTTAGTGTATTATGCTACAAAAGAAGACCATGTCAGGCATGTCTGCTCCATCCTTACCTAACTCCGCCAACATAAACTGTATGCTAAACTTGAAAAATGCTCTTTTCTTGTCACCGAAGTGGAGTTCCCCTTTTTTATCCTCAGACCAAAAGGTATCAGAATGGATAGGTACACGGTAGATGCCATTCTTAACTGGCCGTCACCAACTTCATTTAAAGAAATCCAGAGTATGTTGGGCTTTGCAAACTTTTACCGCTGATTCATCCCAGATTTTTCCCAAATAGTGCATCCAATTACATCACTATTAAGAAAAAACAATAAAAAGTTCCATTGGACCAAAGAAGCAGAGAAGGCCTTTCAAGAACTTAAGAAAAAAATCACTTCTGCTCCAGTTCTACGGCATCCTCACCCAGACCTCCCTTATATAGTTGAAACAGATACCTCTATCAAGGCTATGGGAGCTGTTCTCTCACAAAGGGACCCAGGAACTGGCCAGTTACACCCTGTGGCCTTCTGGTCACGAAAATTCTCACCTCCCGAACTCAACTATTGGAACTCTTGGCTATAAAATCAGCTTTCAAGGCATGGCGACACTATCTCCTTGGTGCTGGACATACTGTCACGGTCATAACTGAACATCGAAACCTGCAATACCTAAAAACAGCAAAGGCTCAATCATCCAGTCAACTGCGGTGGGCTCTTTTCTTCGCTGAATATGACTATGTAATCACCTACCAGCTAGGAGTCCAAAACGGAAAGGCTGACGCCTTGTCCCGCATGGGTGTTGATGAAAATGTATACATAACTCCAGATTCAGTAGCCATCATTCCAGAAGACAAACTCCTGGGTCTTACGACAATATTGACATATGGTGAACTCCAAAACAAGATCCAACTCTTAATGGATCCCACTTTCTCACAAGAGTGGTGTACTCAAGGAGAACATTACACCATTAAAGACCAGTTACCATATTTTAGGAACCGTCTATACTTGCCAAGTAAAGATTTACAAGAGCAGGTTATTTCGGGTTATCACGACTCCCTGATTGAAGGTCATCCTGGAATTGCCAAAACTCTAGCTAAAGTAAAATGAAACTATTGGTGGCCCACATGGCGTAAAGACATCATACATTTTATCCAATCCTGCGGTGTGTGTGCACAAAACAAGTCCCAAAAGCAGAATCCAGCTGGTCTTCTCCAACCATTGGAAATTCCTCCCGCACCATGGCACACATTGTCCCTTGATTTCATTACAGATCTACCTCCCAGTCAAGGATTCAACACCATCTTAGTAGTTGTAGACTTGTTCTCTAAAATGGCACACTTTATTCCTTTTAAGGGTCTTCCAAATGCATCCAATTTAGCAAAAGTATTCCTGGAGGAAATCGTACGGCTGCATGGCTTTCCATCGGTCTTGATCTCAGATCGAGGTAGTCAGTTCGTATCCAAATTCTGGAGGAAATGCTGTTCAATGGCCCAAATTGACATTCGACTATCCACAAGTCACCATCCTTAAACAGATGGCCAAACAGAAAGAACAAACCAAACCCTCGAGCAATACTTACGTTGCATGTTACATCAAGTGGAAAGAAATTGGAAGGACTTGTTATGGATAGTTGAATATACCTATAATAATTCATTACACACCAGCACTGGACAAACACCTTTCTACACTATATATGGTAGACATCCACATACTTCAGAATCCGATCTCCCAACCCCTTTGGAAATGCCAGCGGTTAAAACCCTACATACGACTATTTCCCAGGCCTTCAAAGAAGCAGCAGAACATTTACTCCAAGCTAAGAACAGACAAAAGAAATTTGCTGACCAACATCGTAGGAAAGCCCCCGACTATCAAATTGGAGACAAGGTCTGGTTAGCATCAAAATATGTGCCCATAAAAGGGACTCAGACCTTTCGTCCCCGATATCTGGGACCTTATTCTATTGAATCCATAATAAATCCAGTGGCAGTTAAATTAGCCCTACCACCCACTATGCAGATTCATCCTGTGTTTCATGTATCACTCCTGAAACCGGTAAAACCCGGTACTCGGGTTACAACACCACCAAAACCAGTATTAGTTGACGGAGAACCATAGTCTGAAGTAAAGGATATCCTAGACTCAAAACACACCAGATCCAAACTATACTACTTAGTGGATTGGAAGGGATACAGCCCTCAAGACAAATCATAGGAACCTAGTGAATACATCCATGCACCTCGCTTAATTAAAAAGTTCCATCAGAATTACCCAGCCAAACCAGAACCATGCAGAAGTGCCACCGTGAGACGGGCCTTGGGGGGGAGTGCTGTCATGACCCTTGCCCCTGGCCCTCACTGGCAAGTCAGCCTTCCAGTTAGGGCCAGGTCAAAGGCCTTAAAACCTCATCCAAGACTATTTTGGAGTCAGTCCTGGCACCTTTGGCGCCAGGCTCATAACCATCATGAAGACCAACATTAGAATGGGACTATTTACTTGGGACTATTTAACTTGGGGGTTCAGCCAACATGGAGGCACACACATAGCTCAGTTACAAGGAATTGAGCTATGCGATCTAGTCTTTTGGGTGTGGCAGGCCTGGGACTACTTTACCTGGACTACTTTAGGTGTGGCAGGCCTGGGACTATTTTACCTGGACTACTTTACCTGAGACTATTTAAAATGCACCCAAACAGCAGAACATGCTTTTCGTTATTCTGCTGTGGGCAGCATAACGCTCATTGCGTCCAGTTCTTTGATGCCAGCTTACCTGAAATCAAAGACCAGCAGAAAGAGAAAGAACACTGCGAAACTTACCTGGAACAGTATCCTGTCTTCAATCCATCACCTACTTTAGTTCCACTCACCTGAAGGTACGAATTCCATCATCCGGCACCGCATTCATCCTGGAATACCATATCCTGGAAAGAGGAGAAAGAAAGACAGCATTAGTAAGCGTTTACTCACGTTTCCTCCCGAATGAAGAATGCCACAAATTCTTACCTGGGTAGTCATCTCCTGGTCAGTATCATTGCTGGAACATTATGGCGCTCGGCAAGGAACATCGCAACCTGCAAGGAGAGAAAAGACACAGGTTAGCAATGTAAAAGACCAAACAGTGCCGCGCATCGCGCATTACTCACCGGACAGCATCGCGCACACCACGCTTTTGCCTACCTGCCCATGCTCATCTTCAAACTGCATGACAACACCAAAATACCTTTCCATGCCTAAGAGGAAAGAAGAAAGACATTATTATTAATCAAACTAAGTGGAATATAAGAACTGTATATAAAGACTTTAAAGCAGCAAACCTACGGAGTTGCAGCAGGCCTGGATTCCCACAAGGGGGCTTACACCAGTGAAGTAACTTGGACACTGCTCGCCCCCCACATCTATGCACTCCTGCCATGAGGAGCAGGACGGAGAATCCACCTTTTACAATATTAAGGTGAGGAGAGGGCCCATGGGGGAGGAAGGAGTTGAGGCCAAGGGAGGTGGGAAAACATAAAGACAATCTGGTATTCAAACCAGCTCTCCTATATTGCAGACCCATCTTTAACCAGAGGCCTTACCAAGGGACTGGGAGAGGGTTCGAGAGTGCAAATCATCCAACCAGGGCTGTGTGGCGTCCCCGTGGATACCAGGTGAGCGTAACACCATTCCCACAATCTTTCTCAATTGTCTTTGCACTTCCTCAGAATGTCCCTGACATAAAATGTGATAAAAAATTGTTATGTTTTAAACCCAAGGTTCTAACCACATTTCTCCTGAATATTCTGAATATAAGCAGTCAGATCTTCGTCCTCTCTCATTTCACGAGTCGTAATTGGGCTAATGTCAGACAAGTATGGGTACTGAACCCTAAGTGCTCTCCATACGTCAGCTCGACATTTATTAAAAGGTGCTGCGACATGGTTAGTATTCTGTGCAGTCAACCCAGGATATTCTACCCTCTTTCAAATGTCATCTGATTGCTCCACTAATATGGCAGAAAGCACTACTGATAAGGTCATCCCAGCTGTCATACTCTCTAATTCATAGATCCATTTACCCGCCCCTGATGTAAGCAATGCTAATTTAGTTTTCAAGTTTTGAGCAAATATTTTTCCTTTTTTTCGGGGACTAGGGTGATTGAGGAGATAAATATATAAAGAAGTGATTTCACCACTAGCTTCCCACCTTCCCAACACATATGCCGTGGAATGAGTACTCCGTGAATGATAATAACTTTCACTCAGCTGTATCTGTCAACAACAGTTCAGGGATAAAAAAAAATATTTTGATAGGTATACATAACAATATAAAAAGACCATGGGGGTCATTCCGAGTTTGGAGGTAGCCATGGTGCTATTAGCACCATGGCTGCCTCCAAACCCGGGTCCGGGTCCGGTGTCTCTGAATGGGGACTTACCGGGTCATTCCATCCTTGGAGGATCCGGTAAATCCCCATTCAGAAAGCCATTCCCCATTCCCATTTGAGCCCCCATAGGGCTCAAATGGGAATGTGGAAGGCGCTAATAACGGGCCCACAAATTGTGGGCCAGTTATTAGCTCTAAGGTCCCTTAATGGGTCCCGCTAAGGACAGCTGGCCGTTCCTGGTGTGACCCGCTAAGGGACCTCGGAATGTGGCGGTAGGGGGTTAACGGCACCAGCATCCTTACCGGTGCCGTTCACCCCCTACCGCCAGGGTCAGAATGACCCCCCATGTGTTGAAGAAACACATGAGCAATCTACTAAAACAAAGAGAAAGGCCTGCTCAGGGCCATTTGAACAATCAGCGTTTTTATGAAGAATACTTAAGAGAAATGCATCACATGAACCACATAGCGACGGTTATGGCAGCTTTCATCAATGGGATAAGTCTGCATACAACTTTTAACATTAAAAAAATGTGTGATGTTAGTAACACTGGTAATTTTGGTAATCATGAGTGAATATCTATTTGTCGTGACACGTCTACACTTAATCGTGTTTCTGGGGGTAGAGAAGCACATAAACGGGTTAAATTCTGATGTTAATGGGCCTCATTACAAGTAGGGCACAAAGGGATACCGGGCACCGTTAATGACACCAGTGCCGATAATCCCTTTGCGCCCTACTACGAGTTCCCTTTGCGGGTCCTTCCTTAACGCCTGCTTTTAGCAGGCGTTAAGGACGGGACCCGCAAAGGGACACTGGGGTTAATAACAGTACCGCAATTTGCAGTACCGTTATTGCCGCCTTCCCCCTTCCCATTGAGCCCTATGGGGGCTCAAATGGAAATGGCGAATGGCCCCGGTGAATGGGGAATTACCGGTTCCTCCAACCTCGGAATGGACCGGTAATTACTCCATTCACCAGGCCGGAGTCGGAACGATTTTGGAGGCAGCCATGCCGCAAATAGCGACATGGTTACCTCCAAAGTCGGAATGAGGGCCACTGTGTTGTGAGCCACCATCTTCAGGACGCTATCGAACATTAATTCTAGTGACGATTTGGCTATCTGCACTGGAGCATGTGCACTGCTGTTTCTACCTAGAAATTAAAATAAAAAACTAATTTTAAAACCAAGATACATATATGTAGCTCGTGACAGTTATTACTATAAAACACAGTGAAGGGAGTAGTCATCCCACTAACCTGCTACTCTCGTAGTTTCTTTCAAGTGTGGGAGTGAGTTCAAAAGTTGCTATGCATAAAGCTTATGCGTCTGAAATAAATCCGGGGCTGAAAACAAAAAGAGAGAACTTTGTTTATCTCTCCTTGTTTTCATTATGAAATGATGTGTTGCATCTAACATATTTATTTACCCGCAACTTGACTGACTGGTTTATCTTTTCAGTTTGGTGATGTGTCACTTTCTTCCTGATATTGTTTCAGCATTCATTACTTGTGACAATCGGGGGCCATCACAGGCGGAACTACATCACCCATAATTCCTCTGCACATCGTCTGTACCTAACAACACAAAAACGGATGGCATTTCAGTCTCTTGGTCAGGTCAGGTCACATTATATGTAATTCGTCAAGCCAGCTTCACTTACTTTATCAGTCTGTGATCCGTAGATGGAGATCTAAGCTACGGGTCCTCCGTCATATATTGAAGAGTGGTGAAAACTCAGGTGTTTTTTGCTTGTCCGTGCTCCTAGTACAAACAGAGCCTTGCGGAGATATCCATCCACAAGTCTGTCTATTAATCTATTGTTCACCATTCCCAAGTACCAAATTGGCCCAACGCAAGTCATCACTTACGAGCGTAGGTTTTCCCACAATCTCAAAGGGTGAAAACTGCTATACAGTAATAGTGTGTTTTTATCATTGGGCTTCTTGTATAGTGTAGTGCCCAAAAGATTATTTGATTTTTTAGAGATGTCTAAATCCAGAAATGCCTCTTTTTATTTGTTAATTGACATTGTGAACTTAATGGTGGGAACTTGTTGGTTCAACCACAATAGGAAAGTCACCAGATCATCTTCCTGCCCATTCCATAACATAAATATGTCATCGATATATCGATGCCAAGATGTAATTTGCCTCTGGAATGGGTTAGTCACTACATAAATGACACATTCCTCGTAATCATCCATGAAAGGATTGGCCAAATCGGGGGCAAATGTTGCCCCCATGTTTATCCCATGGATTTGTATAGGTCTTTTCACACAGGAAAAAGTTCTTTGTGAGGGCCAATCTAATGCATTCTGTGATAAAATCAGATGGCACTGTGCAATCTTCTCTTTTTTCAAGGTATTGATGCATCACTTCTATACACTTGGTTTGTGGAATATTAGAGTATAAAGATTCGACATCTAGTGTTACGAGAATGTCATTTGGTCCCACTGGTAGTTGATCAATGATGTGGATCATGGCAGTAGTGTCTTGGATATATGACCGCATAGTGGCCACAAAGGGTCTCAAGAAGGAATCAGCATAGATGGAAAGTGGTTCCAATAGTGAGCCTATTGCTGACACTATAGGTCTCCCTGGGGGAGTCAATGCATCTTTATGTACTTTGAGAAGTATATAAAATGCTAGTGTCATAGGGTTGGGTTTTGTAAGGAATGCAAATTCATCTTTACAGATCCGGTCATGGTCTAAAGCGTGTTTCATTAGACTGGTTATTTCCTCCGTTAATGGCACAGTTAGGTTCCCTGCAAGCTTTTTGTAAGATGTATTGTCTCCCAATTGCCTATTGACTTCATAGTTATATGCTCTAGAGTCCCATAGAAGGTGGGAAGCTAGTGGTTGGAAGGTGAGAAGCTAGTGGTGAAATCCCTTCTTTATATAGCAATGGTAATTTATACATCTAATAATTTGTGTCCATGTGTGGCCACAGAGTATATTGCGACTGGCCTCTCCCTTTCTCCAGTAAGGGGAATTGTGTAAACCCAGCACCCTGTCTGAGTGCAGCTGAACCCTTTGTCTTTGTCACTGCATCTGTCATACTAATTCTCTTTCATACTGGAAAATTCATCAGTCTGTTCACATATGGTGGTCTCTCTTCTAAACTGTATGATTGTATCTTCAGGCATCTGGGATATTTAACGGGCTCTGGCTTCCTCACTGGTTCTTTTACATCTAACAATGCTATCTCTGTCCCTACCCCAGTGTTTGTAGGAGGGGCTCATATGGCATCCTCTTCACTTTCCTCTCTCTAGTAATCTTCTACGATAGTTTCATCACTGTCATCACCTTCATCATCTTCTCTATAATCAAAATCTAGTCTCCCAAGGGGACTCGTCCTGTATGTTCCACTCATCACTTCATCCAATATATTCCTTCCTCCATCATGCAGATACCCTCCTCTACTCCCTTCCCTTTATGCTGCTGGTACCATCTATGAGAAACTTGAAGGTACTCTCACAACCACTCCCAGGGATCTTCTGCTCAGGTGGCCAGGGAAGAGCCATCACTTTTGGGTCCCGACCCTGGGGGCGGACAAGCAAGGAAGGATCACCTGGGTGGAAGGTGCTTGGGGATTGGGGAGAGGGTGCTGGAGGCCAAATATGGTATCCCCCTTTCCTAATACTGACTTACCCTCCCTTCTCGCAGCTTCATGGGCTATTTCGATTAATCCCCTATTTTTCCCTGTAAGCACCCACCAAGTCTTGAGAAGAGGAAGTAGCAACTAGGAGCAATGCGCACTTCCTATTATAAGCACTACTCTAGTACTGGGACAAAGAAGAGGGTTATGATGGTATCCAATACTGAAGGCCAGGTATGTCCCACAACTCAGGCTCCTTAATAGAGCTAAGTTGTATAAAGGGAGGAGACCCAAGCAAGCAGGAGAGGGAGAACCACTGTGGTGGAACGAGACCAGGAGTTTTGAATGCTGGCAACGATACCAGAGGACCTGCAGGACCTGGAGAGAGTGGGTCACGTGGTGGTTGCAGGACCGGAAGCCCTCGAATCAGAAGGCGGGCGGCTGGAGCTGACAAACAGCTGAGAAGCAGAAGGAATGCGGTCTGCATCCATTCAGGATGCCGGCGTGTGCAGAGAAGTGCCCAGCGAGTAAGCAGAGTGCAGGCGGTCTGCTTCTCGGCTACAGAGAAGGTGAGCAGGAGCAGCAGGAACCGCCGTTGTGGAAACACAAAGAACCAGTGAGTATTAGAAGACACAGGAAGCCCGTAGGGCTCCCAGGGGAATGCAGGCAAGTGACGGTCCACAACCTAAACAAATATGAACTATATTGAATACCGAGCTGAATGGAAAGTGCAGTTTGAATGAAACCACGTTATATTGAATACCAAACTGAATGGAAAGTGCTATTTGAATAAAACCACGGCATATTGAATACCAAACAAACATTTGTAGTTAAACCGACATATTGAATGTCAGACTGTATGTGAGCAGCAGTGTGAGCAGAACAAAAGCATATTGAGAATTAATCACTTGAGTATGCTGATAACCAATGGGAGAAAGAACCATAAGTCTGTAGTAAAGAAAAAGACTGATGAAGAAGAGTGTTATACTAACCAAAGAGAATATTTCAAAAAAGGGAGCAGGCGCTCCTCTCCAGAAAGAACATGGTATGATAACCTGTTCTGAGATGAGAGTTTGCAGCACACGCTTTTTGCTCACTGTACCTTTCACAGATGGGAAATATCCATTTGCATATCAGTCTTTGTCCTGCCCACATGGGCAGTCCAGCAACGAAATGCTATGGCAATTCCTCTCTGAACAAGAGTACCAACAGCAACCCCATACACGTGTTTCTGCCTTGTTGGGTCTCATCAGTGAGGTGAAGCTGTGCCTCTCTGAGCACAGTGAGCAGGGAGTCCACGTCTGGTTGCCCCCAAGAAACTCAGGATGACAAATCCCAAGTTCCTTGCAAATATTTCCAAAAAGGTAGCAGGCGCTCCTCTCCAGAAAGAACATGGTATGATAACCTGTTCTGAGATGAGAGTTTGCAGCACACGCTTTTTGCTCACTGTACCTTTCACAGATGGGAAATATCCATTTGCATATCAGTCTTTGTCCCGCCCACATGGGCAGTCCAGCACCGAAATGCTATGGCAATTCCTCTCTGAACAAGAATACCAACAGCAACCCCATACACGTGTTTCAGCCTTGTTGGGCCTCATCAGTGAGGTGAAGCTGTGCCTCTCTGAGCACAGTGAGCAGGGAGTCCACGTCTGGTTGCCCCCAAGTAACTCAGGGTGACAAACCCCAAGTTCCTTGCAAATATTTCAAAAAAGGTAGCAGGCGCTCCTCTCCAGAAAGAACATGGTATGATAACCTATTCTGAGATGAGAGTTTGCAGCACACGCTTTTTGCTCACTGTACCTTTCACAGATGGGAAATATCCATTTGCATATCAGTCTTTGTCCCGCCCACATGGGCAGTCCAGCACCGAAATGCTATGGCAATTCCTCTCTGAACAAGAGTACCAACAGCAACCGCATACACGTGTTTCAGCCTTGTTGGGCCTCATCAGTGAGGTGAGGCTGTGCCTCTCTGAGCGCAGTGAGCAGGGAGTCCACGTCTGGTTGCCCCCAAGTAACTCAGGGTGACAAACCCCAAGTTCCTTGCAAATATTTCAAAAAAGGTAGCAGGCGCTCCTCTCCAGAAAGAACATGGTATGATAACCTGTTCTAAGATGAGAGTTTGCAGCACACGCTTTTTGCTCACTGTACCTTTCACAGATGGGAAATATCCATTTGCATATCAGTCTTTGTCCCGCCCACAAGGGCAGTCCAGCACCGAAATGCTATGGCAATTCCTCTCTGAACAAGAGTACCAACAGCAACCCCATACACGTGTTTCAGCCTTGTTGGGCCTCATCAGTGAGGTGAAGCTGTGCCTCTCTGAGCACAGTGAGCAGGGAGTCCACGTCTGGTTGCCCCCAAGTAACTCAGGGTGACAAACCCCAAGGTTACCTGGGGGCAACCAGACGTGGACTCCCTGCTCACTGTGCTTAGAGAGGCTCAGCTTCACCTCACTGATGATGCCCAACAGGGCTGAAACACGTGTATGGGGTTGCTGATGGTACTCTTGTTCAGAGAGGAATTGCCATAGCATTTCGGTGCTGGACTGCCCTTGTGGGCGGGACAAAGACTGATATGCAAATGGATATTTCCCATCTGTGAAGGTACAGTGAGCAAAAAGCAATGGCTGCGAACTCTCAATGTGGTTAATAACCACTGAACAGGTTATCATGCCTTGTTCTTTCGAGAGAGGGGCGCCCGCTACCTCTTTTTGTATTTTTGAAAGGAACTTGGGGTTGGTCACCATAGGTTACCTGGGGGCAACCAGACGTGGACTCCCTGCTCACTGTGCTTAGAGAGGCTCAGCTTCACCTCACTGATGATGCCCAACAAGGCTGAAACATGTGTATGGGTTGCTGATGGTACTCTTGTTCAGAGAGGGATTGCCATAGCATTTCGGTGCTGGACTGCCCTTGTGGGTGGGACAAAGACTGATATGCAAATGGATATTTCCTATCTGTGAAGGTACAGTGAGCAAAAAGCAATGGCTGTGAACTCTCAATGTGGTTAATAACCACTGAACAGGTTATCATGCCTTGTTCTTTCGAGAGAGGGGCGCCAATTACCTTTTTTTGTATTTTTGAAAGGAACTTGGGGTTGGTCACCCTAGGTTACCTGGGGGCAACCAGAGGTGGACTCCCTGCTCACTGTGCTTAGAGAGGCTCAGCTTCACCTCACTGATGATGCCCAACAAGGCTGAAACACGTGTATGGGGTTGCTGATGGTACTCTTGTTCAGAGAGGAATTGCCATAGCATTTCGGTGCTGGACTGCCCTTGTGGGCGCGACAAAGATTGATATGCAAATGGATATTTCCCATTTGTGAAGGTACAGTGAGCAAAAAGCAATGGCTGCGAACTCTCAATGTGGTTAATAACCACTGAACAGGTTATCATGCCTTGTTCTTACGAGAGAGGGGCGCCCGCTACCTTTTTTTGTATTTTTGAAAGGAACTTGGGGTTGGTCACCCTAGGTTACCTGGGGGCAACCAGACGTGGACTCCCTGCTCACTGTGCTTAGAGAGGCTCAGCTTCACCTCACTGATGATGCCAAACAAGGCTGAAACACGTGTATGGGGTTGCTGATGGTACTCTTGTTCAGAGAGGAATTGCCATAGCATTTCGGTGCTGGACTGCCCTTGTGGGCGGGACAAAGACTGATATGCAAATGGATATTTCCCATCTGTGAAGGTACAGTGAGCAAAAAGCAATGGCTGCGAGCTCTCAATGTGGTTAATAACCACTGAACAGGTTATCATGCCTTGTTCTTTCGAGAGAGTGGCGCCCGCTACCTTTTTTTGTAACCAAAGAGAATATAAATGTGAGAAGTTAGAAGCCCCGAAGCAAAAGTGAAGGAGTCAAACAAGGCAAAGGGGAACATAAGGTTGCACGACCTGAAATGGGTGGACTGTGTGGTCTGACAACTGCATCTAGACCAGGGAGTTCCCCACTATGAAGATCACAGTCATTGCAAATCAAGTCAAGGAGAAGCACAGTGTTCATGGTTGCGTGACCTGTAATGGGTGGACTGTGTGGTCTGACAACTGCGCCTAGACCAGGGAGCCCTCAATGGGGACAAGCAAAAGACCTTCTTGAATTGAGAATTGAATGCTAAAACAAGCTAAAAGGCGGGTCAAGTGGATCTATTGTTTTCTAATGGTGAACATTGAGCAAGTGAAAGCTGTGTAAGAGCTACAGTGGAATCTTTGGGAAGGGAACCCTGAGAACCGAAAGTACTGATAAACACTGTCTTGGTGAAGGGAACCTCAAGACCTCCCTTTTGTGGGAACTGTGCTAGATTGAACTTAGGGAAGGGAACCTCAAGACCTGGACGAATATTGTTAAAACAAGCATTTATTGGAACTGTATCGAACTTGGGAAAGAACTTAAGCTGAGAACAGCTGAGACTCCACTTTTGAACACTATTTTGTTGGCTAAAAAGAACCCCATGCTATGTTTATTTCTAGATGCGAGGGCAAGCATATGTTTTCACACAGACAGACCTATTTGGACTTACAGACACTGGGCCTCATTACCCGGTAGGCGATGAGCCATGGCGCTATTAGGGCCATGGCTCATGCCGGTAAAATACTGGCACCGCCTTGGCGGAAAGGGGATTTACCGCCCCATTCCAAGGTTGGAGGGGCAGTAAATCCCCTTTCCGCCATTGCCCTTCCCCATTCCCATTTCTGCCCCATAGGGCTCTATGGGAATGGGGAAGGCGCTAATTACGGCACCGCAATTTTGCGGTGCCGTAATTAGCTCCGAAGTCCCTTAGCGGGTTGGATTTTAACGCCTGCAAAAATCAGGCGTTAAATCCCCCAACCAGCAAAGGGACCTCGTAGTAAGGCGGTAGGGATTTACCGGTACCGGTATTTTACCGGTACCGGTAAATCCCTACCGCCATCCGTGTAATGAGGCCCACAGACTTCCCTTGGTTTTCTTTAAGCAGGAGAAATCCCAACCTTAGTTATAGGGCTAGCTAGGCCTTACACCATCCTGATATTGAAATAAAACATTCTTTAAACCTTGAGTTCTGTTATCTGTGTTATCACTCTTGATACCATGCCTGTCTCACACATCCCTCCTGCTCCTATACAGATTGCCAATCCTTCTTCCTGTGGCCCCTTCCTCTCGTTCTTCTGGAAGAGTATGTTTATTAAGACTCTCATCCACTTCCTTGCAGTGTTTTTCTAATCTCTTTCTCTCTTTTCCTGTTTCCTGTCTCTCTCTCTCTGTCTGGGAGCGTGTGTCCCCTAATAATATCATGAACTTCTTTTTGACGCGTTTCCCTGCTTCTTTGCACGTCTCATCTCTCTCTATCCCTTTGTCAACACAAGACGTGCAATGTATGACTGACCTGTCGGATGCAGCAATGGACAGCTGAGTGTGAAAAATCACCCAGAAACCCCTACAGCCCCCCCCCCCCCAACTGAGGAATAACAGGGGGGAACAGGAGTCTCAGGGAAACCCTCTGGGGAAGAAAACCCTGTTGCTCTGTTCAAAGTAGAAGAACTTTGTCTGATGAAAGGTCGTTCCACTTCATCCAGTGTCAGGATTCCAAAGTGGAAAAGGCTAATGCTTCAAGGCTAAGAGATGTCGGGGGCCTTGTGCTGGAGTGCTGTAACAAGGAACAGGGAATAGGATCAGATTGCGTGGTGGAAGAAGAGAGAATGCCCGGATAGAAGTGAAAGGACTAGTGTAGGAAGAGGAAGGATTCCTACCGTAGTGTGCACGTTCCATAGATTGTCTGCGTAAGACTGAGGTTGGGGAAATGCTGGTGTCTTGGTTCTCAATCAGTGGGAATTGAATCTAATAGAATGTAGGTAGAGGAAACAAGAGCTTGTGAGCTTGCAAGGCAAGGAGATAGAATACACAGGTATGAACTTCAGAGACCACTGAAAATGACCACGAAAGTATCGGGAGTCACAAATGCCTGACACTTCATACTCAGGACAAGATAAAGGGCCTCATTATGACTGAGGCAGAATGGGTTAACGGGCTCCATTAAAGGAAGCGGACCCGTTAAACCCGTTCCGCCTCATTACAAGCTCCCCTTGCAGGACCCGGTAAGTAACGCCTGGTCAAACCAGGTGTCCTTACCGGGTCCCGCGAGGGGAAGAGGGAGCAAACAACGGGCCGCTCATAATCAGCCCATTGTTTGCACCCTCTCCCATTCCCATTGGGCCCTATGGGGGCTCAGATGGGAATGGGGAAGGTCCGGGCCCGGGTTCCTGGAGGGAGGAATTACCGGGCCCTCCAAACTCAGAATGGCCCGGTAATTTCCCATTCTGGGAACCCGGACCCGATTCCGGCGGCAGCCATGCCGCCAATAGCGGCATGGCTACCGCCAAAGTCGTATTGAGGCCCTAAGTGTCCACCGGCAGTGAGTGATGTACCGTAGTTCTATGGAATCTGTCAGGAATGTCAGGCTTGAGTTGTGTTCTGAATTTGACTGGATAGGGTGCTGCCAACAGTAAATGGCGCCGTTCTTGAAAGGCGTGCTTGATGGCCAACAGTTATGATATGATATGGCATTTATAACGCGCCTATACACAAGTGTTTTGAGGCGCAACGAGGCAAGGGAGGGGGAACAGGAGGAAGACAGACAACGATCTTACTAGGCCAGGTGTCATTCAGATCGCCCAAGTGCATGGGAAGGGGGAAAGTGAAAAGTGCATGGGGGAAGGCAGAGGGGAAAGTGCAGTACAAGGGATAGTAGAATAAATAAGATAAATAAAACGGCCAGATGGTGGCAAGTGCAAGGTAAGAGCAGACATAAGTGCTCGTAGGGGGACTGTAGGGATACAGAATAACAGTCCCCAGGTGCGGGGGTTGCCAGGGAGGCAGTGCAGGTGTGCAATTGGCGGTGCCTGGGCCTGAGATCAGAAAGGGTGGCCAGGTAACCAGTGCAGTTTCAACTAGGAATTCAGCAGGGGAGAGGGGGGAGAGAAAGCAGAAGTAAAGAGGAAGGATTTGAGGTGCTTCCAGAACCGGAGATGGTTCTCCTCAAGTTTCAGGGAGGCAGGAAGTCTATTCCAGAGGGAGGCTCCTGCCGAATAGAGAGATCTACAACCAACTCGCTGTTTGGAGAAGCGACTGACCCTGAGGGAGTTGGATGAACGAAGAGCTCGAGAAGGAAGATATTTGGGAAGAGAGAGTTGAAGGTATTGTGGCCCCAGGCCCCAGAAGGCCTTGTGGACAATGCAGAGGGTTTTGAACTTAATCCCCACAGCCACTGGGAGCCAGTGCAGAGATTTCAGTCCTGGAGAGATACGATCCCTAGGCGTGAGGCCAAGGACAAGTCTCACAGTCCTGTTCTGGATAAGTTGCAGAGGGCGGAGAGTAGAGACAGGCAGATTTAGATAGAAGCTGTTAAAATAGTCCAGCCTAGAGAGAACCAGGGCGCTGGAGACAGTGAGCTTCTGGGGGAAGCAGAGGAAAGGAAGAATACCTCTGAGGAGGTGTATCTGGTAGTGTGACTTCTTAGAGACGTCAGAGATGTGAGGAGAGAAGGAGAGTGTGGAGTCAAAGATGGCCCAGAGGTTTTTAGCCTTGCAGGTGGGAGCAGGAAGAGGGCCAAGAGAGGCCGGCCAGAGTGCTGCAGGGAAGGAGGGAGTGGGTGTGCCAATGAGTAAAATCTCAGTCTTACTGGCATTAAGGCAGAGGTCATTGGCAGCACACCACTCCTGGATAGTAGACAGACAGTCAGCGATGAGGGAAGGAAAGGAGGAGGCAGAGGGAAGCCTGAAAATTAGCTGGGTGTCATCCGCATAGCACTGAATATTGGGGCAGAGAGCGGCAATGCGGTGGGCTAGGAGTGCCAGGTATTGGTTGAACAGCCAGGGAGAGAGGCTAGATCCCTGGGGGACACCACAGGTAGAGAAAAATATATCGGAGATGAAGGACCCAAGTTGGACCTGGGAGGGTCATTAGGAGAGGAAAGAGGTCAGCCACACCAGAGCCTGACCAGTGATACCCAGGTTATCACGGAGATGGTTGATCAGGATGGCATCGGTGACAGTATCAAAGGCAGAAGAGAGATCAAGCAAGATGAGGACACACTGGTTGTTGGAGTTAAGGTTGGAGATGAGGTCTTCACGGATGTTCAGGAGAGCAGTTTCCATGCTTCTGGCAGCTCTGAAGCCAGACTAATGGTTAGGAAGACAACCAACAGATTCAGGGTGGAGATTAAGCTGGGAGATGGACAGTTTCTCCAGGAGCTTGCCCAGGAAGGGAGTGATGGAGAGTGGGTGATAATTAGCCGGGCAGGAGGGGATGGCAGAGGGTTTCTCAAGAAGAGGGTGCTGAACACAGGGTAGTAATGTTCTGAAGGAAGGAGTGTCTTGGACAGGTAGGCAACCGGGTATTCCACCCCTGTCCCATCGGCCTGCATAAGGACAGCACCAAGGGGGACATGCAGCATCTGATTCCACTATAAAGCGTCTGCTCTGGTCAGGAGTACGTAAGATTGGGGCAGTATTAAAGGCCACCATGAATTTGTTGAAGGCTTCATCCGCTGTAGGAGACCAACCATACTTGACCCCTTTTTTAAGTAAAGCTGTTAGTGGTAATAGAATGTGGGAGAAATGAGATATGCATTTTCTTCAGAAATGAGTAAATTCCAAAAAGTGCTGGAGTTCTTTGACTGATTTGGGTCCTGGCCATTACAAAACAGCTTGTACTTTGCTGGGACCCATAGTAGTGCATTTTGTCGATAGAACATAGCCCAAATAAGTGATTTCTGTCTAGTGAATTCACACTTCTCAAGTTTGCAATACAGGTGGTTACTTTGAAGGCACTATATAAACCATTTGGACATGTCGAGTGTGATCCTTGTGATTTTGATAATGGACTAGGATGTAGTTGAGATAGACAATTACTGTATGAAGCAAAAGATGAGCAAACACATGATCCATGAACCGCTGAAATATTGCAGGGGGGGGGTTTTAACAGACCAAACGGCATCACCAGATATTCATAATGGCCAAAGAGCAATCTGAATGCCATTTTTCATTCATCTCCGGCGCAAATGCATATGAGATGATAAGCACCTTGGAGGTCAAGTTTGGTATAAACAGATGCCCCTTTTACTGATTTCAGTATATCTGGGATTAGAGGCATCGGGTAGCAATCAGGAATGGTGATCTTGTTTGGACCTCTGAAGTCAATATAGGGACGTAGCTCATCAGTGTTTTTTTTGGGAATGAAAAATAGAGATGCGCTGGACGGGGATTGGGATTCATTTATCAGGCCATTTTTTAAATCGGTGTTGAGGTATTCCTTTAGGACTTCCTTTTCCCTTTCAGAAAGGATTCACATGCAGCTGAAGGGCACAGGTGTGTCAGGCAAGATGTTAATGATGCAATCGTCTCATCGATGTGGAGGAAGTTCTTTGAATTGCATATCAAAGAAGACATCTTCATAATCTCGATAAGGTTCCGGGATGGATTGTAGATTATCTACCATGGTGGTGGTGGATCGGAGGGTTTCCGAAGAGGGAGAACAGAATCCCACCAATCCTTCAGTCAAACAATGGGACACACAGTGTTCAGATCCCAAAAATAACGAACCCGCCTGCCAGTTTATGCAGGGATTATGACAGTGTAACCAAGGTAACTCTAATATGACTCGGTAATGTGCTGCTTTATGACATCAAAGGAGATCTGTTCCTGATGGGAAGATATATGCATGGATAAGAGCAAGGTTTGCTCGCTAATAGGTCTTGAGATGAGTGGAGTACTGTCAACCCCTTACACTGGTATCTGTATCTCCTTTGAAATCCTGGGTACTTCATTACGTAGAGCCCATTGATCATAGATAAATAAGCCTGCTGCCCCACAATCCGAGAAGACGGAATGTCCTGTGTTTCTTTATCTACAAAAGAAAATTTAACTCTAACAACAACCATGGAATGTGGGGAAACATTGAAAAATCGGTCTGGGTGCATAGAGGAATCTGGATGTCCTTCACCAATCATGGTTCCCTCTACGACTGGGGGTTTGTGTTTCCCGAATGCCGAGGTGGGGCTACAAGACATTACTTAACCAGGTGATATTTAGACCCATAGTAAATACACAGACCCAAGGTCCAGCGTCTATTGCATTCTTCAGGCATCAGGGGCCCACGAGCCATGCTCAACTGCATTGGTTCCTCAGTATCCATCGAGGAAGATGGAGTTTGCGAGGGTTCCGGCATGCTCAGGACCATTCTCCCCTTCCTATGCTCAGAATAATGTTCCTGCAATTGGTAGTCCATCTGCATGGTGAGAGTAATCATCTCAGTGAGGTTGACTGCTGTGGGTACCTGAGAGACCTCAGCCTTCAAATGCTCTGAGAGTCCACGTCTCAATATCTTAATCAAGGAGTTATCGGGCCACGCGGTCCCAGCAGCCATTTGTTTGAATCGGGTAATGTATGCAAGCAAATCCATGGTCACTTGCTAAAAATCCAGTAGCTGTTTCTGCGTTCAGACCATAATCACTTGACGGCCAAACATAGATCAGAGGCTGTTAATAAATGCAGGATAGGAGTCCAAAATTGTGTTATTTGTAGTTATCAGTGGTGTGGCTCAGGAGAGTGCTGCTCCCGTCAAGTGTGAAATTAGATGTCCGACCTTGTCTCTGTCTGTGGGAAAGTAAGCTGCTTTAAAGGTGAATTGGACGGTGCATTGGTGTAAAAGATCCTTTAGCTTGTGGGGGCTGCCTTCATATTTACCCCCTGGTAAGAGGCCTGGGGACAACTTCACAGCTCCTGGAGTACTTGCCACCTGCTGCCTGAGTGACATATTCTCTTGTTTCATGGTCTGCATTTCTAATGTGAAGTTCTGCACTGCGGCAACCAATTGCTGCATATGCTGCTCCATGTTGCCGAAAGGCCATGAGGTTTTGGCCTTGCTATCTGTCAACACAAGATGTGTAATGTGTGACTGATCTGTCGGATGCAGCAATGGAGAACTGAGTGCAATAAATCACACCAAATCCCCCACCCCCTGAGGAATAACAGGGGGTGGGAACAGGAGTCTCAGGGAAACCCGCTGGGGAAGAAAACCCTGCTGGTCTGGTCAATGTAGAAGAACATTGTCTGATTCCGATGAAATGTCAGTCCACTTCATCCGGTGTCAGAATTCCGAAGTGAAGAAGGATAATGCTTCAAGGCTAGGAGATGTCAGGGACCTCGCGCTGGAGTGCTGTAGCAAGGAACCGGGATAGAAGTGAAAGGACTGAAAGGACTAGTGTAGGAAGAGGAATGAATATTATCCACAGTGTGTGCGATCCATAGATTGTCAGCGCGAAACTGAGGGCGGGGAAATGCTGGTTCTCGATCGGCACAAATTGAATCTAATAGAATTTAGGTGGAGGAAACAAGAGCTAGTGAGCATTCAAGGCAAGGAGATAGAATATAGAGGTATGAAAAGGGACAAGCAAACTTACGAGCGTCTTGCTAGGATAGTAGCAATGTGATGTCCATGGCAACCACCCTTACATAGCTTTATATTGTGCTGCACCAATGCCGACGGAGAGGTGGCTATGACCGGAAACGTAAGCGTAAAGACAGCTGTACCAACACACTAAACAACAGGCGCCATGCTGTGTAAAGATGGGGCAACATAATGCATCAAGTACCATCTATGCCACAAAGAGGTCTGCCGAAAGTGGGATATAACACCCTCGCTTACTCTTTTTGCCTTTCTTTTTCCCTTTCTGCATTTCTTCACCTCTCCCTTTCTATTTCATCTTCTCGTCTCTTCTCCTTTTCTCTGTCTGCCTCTCGCTTCTTTTCTCTCTCTCGTTATTCGTCATTCGTTCTTGCTTTCTCTTGCTTCTTTCTTTTCCACTCTCTCGCTCTACACCTGTTCATTTTTCTCTTCTTCTTTCCCCTGCCTTTCTCTAACTTCCCTTTCCCTTTCTCTGAAATTGTCCAGGCACTTTCCATCTAATTTGGGCATTATCTGTCCTTTCGATACTATTGCCGTCTCATCCTTGTCATTCTGCCTTCATCTCTCTCTCTCTGGACTTCCTCTTCTGCTTCTGTTATTTCTGCCTGCAGATCACATTGCTCATTATAATCTACATGTGTGGACACTGGCCTTTGTTTACTTATTTTTTCTCCATTTATAAGGTCTTCACTACTGTACATGGGGGCACATTTGTGGGATTAGTATACCCAATGCTTGTAATGGATATAATCCCTGCGCTTTCGAAGATGGATCACTGCTCTTGGGCGGAGGAGGAGGAGCAGTGGGTGCTATCCCCCTTTGTCATGTTGATTAATTATCCATTCTTTTGGGGGTGGCTCCTCTATCTCTTCCCCATACATTTTCCACAATTCCAGAATGGCTAGTCGATTCTGTAAATGTTTTCCCTTATACGTGGCATGTAAATATGTACACATGTATTGCAGTACTATCTTTGAATGACTGCCCTCCTGCGACCATAACAAACATTTTGCCTGCACTGTCCTTCACCCACTGAGTGTGGTATTTGAGTATTTTGTCATTTTACTGGGGTAATATTTTACGCAGATGAATAATTGAAGTGTCTCCCATGATAATACATCACAGTTTTACTTACCAATACTTACCAAATTTTATTTCAATTCTCGCTCACCCTATTTTACCGCCATTTCACACGCTTCCCCAACAATGCTGCCGTTGCACTTAATATTTCTGCTTCTTTCTCTGAGACCATGCCTCCTGCGTCACCCAATGTTTCAGACCGGCACCACAAACGCCACTCATGCTCAAAACAGCCCTACCTCGCTGTTCACTCCAAACCTTTTGAGTGACACCACAACCATCACTCATGCTCTAAGCAGCCCCACCTCACTGCTCCCATACCGGGCCATCACAACTTCACGTCCTCCACATTGTATAACAATATGTAAACAAATCCACTTTTTTTTAAGCTGCCTTACAACCGGCCATCTTCCCAACTCCTGCTGAGTTTTCCATCTCTTATTATTACCCCGTAACGAGGTGTAGCATGAGATCTTTCCTGACTCTTGTCAGAAGGTATCACTACATATTTTATCTCTTCACTTAATCACAATCCCCCAATGTACAAACAATGCCCCCCCCGGTTTTGATAGGCCGATGTCATACTTACATCCATGGATTAGCTGAGGGTGTTCAGCTTTGGGTCTCCCCTTTCAGCCTCACAACCCTTCACACCCCGCGGGCAGTCTCCAGTGACTGGACAGGACTTCCTACAAAAGGGGTTCCTGTCGACATCTGTGTTTGTGCACAATCCCGTTCTCCACAGGTCATCTCTGCAGCCTTCAGGGACACTGAAGGAATCCCCAAACAGTCTGATGACACGTAGCAAACCATCACCTTTACTGTTACAGTTCGGGGTCCCGGGGTTCCTGTTCCTGTGTTCAGCTTTCAATGTCATGCCTCACCTCATTGATTCATTGTGCACGTCGTCACCTGGCTGCACCATTCCTGCAGCAATGGCAATTACCATGGAAATGAACCACAGCATCCTTCCGTGCGATGAAACCTGTTACCATGGTTTCCACGCATACAGTGCATCATGCGACCACGGTCGCTATTCCTCCTCACAGGCTCCGCCCCAAGAAATTTACTTAAATGCAGCGTCTTTCCAACACTCGTTGCTTCTGTTTGTAGCGTTACTTTCCAAAATACTTCTGAATCATTGTTTCCTGTTACGAACCTTGCCTTGCTTCCAGGACTCTCTCCTTGTCTGACGTCTGGTACCTTTTTGAAACGCTGTTGTCAAACCCAATCTGCCTCAAGGATCTCTCCTGGTCTGACGTCTGGTACCTTTTTTGAACCACTGTTGCCGAACCCAGTCTGCCTCACGGATTTCTCCTTGTCTGACGTCTGGTACCTTTTTGACCTGCTGTTGCCGAAACCAGCCTGCTCTACAGATTCCTTTGCCTGAAGTTCTGCTTACCTTGGTCCCTGCTGTTGCCGACTTGTGCACTGAGAGTCGCTCTGCAGCCATTGTGTACCAACCCGGCTCTAGTGTGACCCTTGTGCTGCCCAGGAAACTACCTTGCTAACTCCCCCATTTGTTATTGTCTCCCTGTCATTGTATCTTGGACTCCTACTCACCGCCCAGTTGCTCTTTCTCCTATTCTGAACTAGGTAAGATTGTGTCCCTTATCCTTGCTTGCAAACACTCCTTCCCTAGTGTAAGGGATTCATTCTGGTTATTGATTGTCCGTTTAGGAGACCTGTACTCCACCAAACCACTGCTAGACCTAAACAAGAGGGAAGAAGGTATTCATAATAGGGGGAGAATTGTAGTTAGGAAGTATACATTCACTGCCTATCATTGACCTGTTGTTTTCTTTCCTTACAGATTGGTCCTCTGATGGTGCGTATGTTCCCCGCTCTTTTATTTGATTTACCCACTGTCTATTTAATTACCACAGCAGAGCTGTGTATCATAGAAAAGAGCTCCCTCAAGTTGAGAAGGCCTCGGTTTAGGGAAACCTTGGATTGACGATCCAACAGCAAGGAGCATCGTCTACCTCATCTTTCCACTTTTTTCAAGCTGGTGAGTACCATCTACTACAATCTGTTAAGACGGTCTGGGAAGTCCCCAAATACAAAGAGGACCTGGAGCCAGATCAATCCTGACTCAATAATGGAAACAGACAAATGTAAAGACAAAATCCAACTTTATTATTATCCAAATAAAACGGGGACAGCATAAAAGTATAAAAATCTGTGACACTCTCGAAATGCTTATCAAAAACAATAGTTTACATATTGCATATTCGTCATAGCTGACATCATAATGTAATCTTTGTTACCAAAACCTACGGGGGGCACAGGGATTGGTTAATAGAGGTGACTCATACATTTTACAGGGATTAAATTTGTGATTGGTTAATGCTTGTCTGATGGCTCTTCCTGAGACCACCTCTAAATTAGTAACAGTAAAAATCGGGCCTCATTACAAGCGTGGTGGTCCAAAAATAAGGGTGCCAGTAGCAACGTACCGGCACCCTTTGCAGACCACCACACTACAAGTCTCTGCAGGGTGGAACTGTCCCGTTAGCCATACTTGTCACAGAAGCACTGGCACCGTTAGCTTCTGTCTCCCCACTCCCATGGAGTCCTCTGGGACTCCACAGGAATGGGGAACAACATTTCCCGGTGCCTGACTTCCCGATCTGCCGGGACTTGTAATGTTCTGGTTTCTTTTACCACTGGGGACACTCTTGAGTTATTCTTCATGGAGTCATTTGGATTATGATTATCCTGGACCTGGTTTACAAAGGCTGGTTGTGCACTTAATTAAATTGAGAATGTACAGCTTGTGTCTTGGGAATCGTTATGTGGTATTTTCTCTCTGCCATTTCTATCCACCCTTATTCATGGTAACCTTGGCTTTTTGCTGCATAGCTACTGTCTGAGCTCTGCTTAGATCTGTATTTTGTTATTTCAGCATTTTGAGTTCTCTTGAAGCCTTCAGGTAGTTTGTCTATTTCAGAATCATGACCACTTTGACGCCTCACGCCGGCCTCCCCTATGGCCGCTTGATCCTTGTAGTTTCAACAATAACCGAAGACTTTCGACTGTACAGGGGGTTTGGCTTGACCCTTGTATAACCACTTTGATTTCTCACTTCAACACATTCTCCTTGTTCAGGAGCGGGGTATCAGTCAGAGTCCTTCGATTGAGCGCCCACGTGGCGCTGAATCACTCTAACTAATATCTATTTTGCTTACAAAAGAACGTTGTTCTTTAGTCTTCTTTCTTCATACAATGTTGCTCTTCACAACCTTGAGCCTAACACAGTCCGATCTCTTATCAGCTCTTTCCAACTCAACACCTGTGCCAAACTCTGTTGGCGTCTCCTGCCTCTGGAGTCACGGGCGGTACCACAATGGCAACTGCTTCTCCCTGCCCTGGCTATCATTGCAGGAGGGTCCCATGTACTGCTGACATCCTATGCACGATTCGCCAACTGCAATTCCCGGTCTTACGTTACCCTTCTCATAGGCTCTGTGGGTCTGGGTTCAAAAGGGCAAAGGCTATTCCCTTCTCGTCGTCCTTTCAAGTGTCACCGCCTTTCTCCTCCATTTGAACTGCTGTCCTGGAATAGCTGCTTCCTCATGCATTTGGCCTTGCTCAGAGTGTGCTCTTGTGCTCCGCCTTTTATCCCTATGGGGGAAGGGGAGGGCAGTAAGGTGTGTGAAATTCTCTGCAATGGCCTGACTCTGCCTGACCCTTGTGTTGAAACATGTCAGGTATACTGCTCTGGTGTTAGTCTGTCGTCTTTCTGTGTAATCAGGCTCTGAGAAAGTGTCAAGAAAGGCGGGAAGTTGAGTTTCTAGATATCCTACAGGGTAGGATTGGGAAAGGGTGTCATAAGGAAGGGGGTACCACATCTCAACCTTCGGTGTCCCACTTCCACTCCCCGAAGACCTACATTTGGAATCCAATGCCTGCAATAGGAAGCCATCCCAATAAAAGCCCTAACCTCTTTCTGTGTACTTGGTATCGCCATATCAGAGATGTTTTGTATTCTTTCAGGTGCAAGGCGCCTTCCCTCATTCAACAGGAGCTAGCCTAAATAGGCAACCTCGTGTTGACAACACTGAAAGTTCTTCAAAGAGGCTTTA
Organism: Ambystoma mexicanum; assembly: GCF_040938575.1. Taxonomy (NCBI): domain Eukaryota; kingdom Metazoa; phylum Chordata; class Amphibia; order Caudata; family Ambystomatidae; genus Ambystoma; species Ambystoma mexicanum. Next base: position 870,004,924 of record NC_090936.1, read on the forward strand.
TGACCATTATCGGCTAGATGCTTTAGTACAGAATAGTACCCTCCATGCAAGCGCTTTCTGAATCTGCAGCAATAAGTAAGTCATTAATGTATTGCACAAGTGTGCAAGTGGAAGGTAATTCTAGTGTATCTAGTTGTTCCTTGAGGGCCCTACTGTAGATGCTAGGACTCTCGGTGTATCCTTGCAGTATTCATGTGAAAGCAAAGGAACGTCACCCAAGGGAGAACGTAAACAAGTACCTGCTATTTGGGTGAATGGGGATGCCAAAAAATGAATTTTTCAGGTCAATGACTGAGAAATGCGTTGCCGTTGCAGGAATCATAGTCAGAATTATGGTGATGTCGGGAAAATGGGAAACTGTGGTGCTACTACCTTGTTAATCGCTTGAATATTAAGAACAAAACAGTAGGGTAAGGCATTGCCACCTTTCTTATAAACAGGCAAAACAGGGCTATTACATTACACAGAGATTTCTTCTATCACACCTTGATGTATTATATCAGAGACAACCCCTAAGTGCTTGCTCACCATCAACTTAAACTTTATACTGTGGAATACGAGGCAATGTAATGCCAGTTTCTAAAACACTACGCACAGGTTCAACATCTAGAATGAAGATTCCCCCTGCTAATAGCGCAGGGAGCTCTTGATTCTATTAAAGACAAGGAGGCGAGCATTAAGCTTCCTCTTCTTTTAATTCACTATCCAGCAGTTTCAACAAACATCATATTTTGTGAAAACATTACAATATATATATATTTATTTTTTTTTTGGAAAAAACTTCATATCCCATCATTCTCTGTAGTCCTGGCCTCTAGCCTCTGTGCCTTAGTCCTTCCTGTTGCTGTGTTCCTCCTCTTCTTTGACTGCTTAACTGTAACTCTTTGTAACCTTAATTAGCCAACAGGCTCAACCAGTTCACTTTCCCAGCTTCCTGCAGACTTCGACCTCTTGCTTCGGAACTTGCAATCCGATCGGAACAATTCTTTACTGCACTAACTTTCACCCGTTCTTTTGGTCATCTCCTAGTGTCAGAAATGAAACAATAGAGATATGTTAGGGCTGGGAATACACACCCTATTTTCAGGAGAAAACGGACATCATGATTATGCACAATTCCTATATCTTTCATTACACTATTCTTCCCGTTTTCAGTGTATTTGGGTCGGGAATTTAATGCTCGCCTCCTTGTCTTTAATAGAATCAAGAGCTCCCGGCGCTATTAGCAGGGGGAATCTTCATTCTATGTCAAGACGGAGGCGAGCATTAAGCTTGTTCAAAGCTTCTTGCCACTGCACTTGCTACCGTGCTGATTGGTCTAAAATAAAAAGTCCTAAAGGTCTTATCATTAGCCCAATCTGCTGCCTTCATGATATCTTGTAGGGTCGCGCCTTGCCCTAGTGCTTTAGACGCCATCGCTCCTCTAACTGAGTGTGCCCCGAATGCTGACACATCAATGCCTGCTAGACTCATGATACCTCTGACCCATCTAGCTATCGTGGCTGCTGCCACGCCTTTGTGCGGCTTCCTGCGCGCTATAAGTAGCTGTGTAGTTCCTACCGGTCTCATTTCTGCTGTTCTATTCTCATACTCCTTAATGCATGATGCCACGCACCATTTCGGATAGTCCTGCATGTATGGGTATGAGATTGTAGCTGAGTCTGTCTTAGTTCTTTCTGCCAGATAAAAGGTTACTCCTTCCGGGCCATATGTTTTCCTATCTAATTCTAGCGCCCTCACGTCTGCTACTCTCCTGCACGACACCATACACAGTAACATGGCCAGTTTCCCTGACAATTGTTCTAAAGATAGATATCTGTCGCTGGGCCAGTCTGATAGCAGTTTTAGCACCACAGATACGTCCCAAAGCACTTTGTACTTAGGTTGCGGCGGTTGTCTAAATCTTATTCCTTTCAAGAGTCTAATCACCGCTGTATTCTCCCCTACTGGTGTGCCGTCTAGCGGTGCATGCCCTGCTGAAATTGCAGATCTGTAGACTCCAATGGTCCTATACGCTTTGCCATCTTGCAGAAGTTCTGGTAGAAAATTCAGTATCTCGACTAAAGGTGCAGAAACGGGATGAAGATCTCTCCTTCTGCACCATGCCGACCACCTATTCCAAGCTGCGTCGTAGCTCCTTCTGGTCGAGGGAGCCCAAAATTCGGCGATGAGACCTGCAGCTTGCGCCGAAATACCTGGGAGGTTCCAGCGTCTCCTGCTATCCTGCACGCCATCAATGGCAGCGTCCCCCTCACTCTCAGAGGGTGAAATGACCCAACTGGGTCCGTGAGCAGGTCCACTCCTCACGGTAACATTCTCAGATAGTCTATTAGCATTTCCATGAGTGTCGGAAACCAGACTTGTGATTTCCATATAGGGGCTATCAGTATCAGATTCGCTGCTTCCCTGCGCGCTTTCGCTAGCACTCTGCTCAACATTAAGAATGGAGGGAAAGCATAAAGGGTCTGTTCCCTCCAGTCTTGCAGGAAGGCGTCTACTCCTGCTGCTGCTGGGTCTAATCTCCAGCTGAAGAACCTCTTCGCCTGTGCGTTCAGTCTGGACGCAAACAGATCTGTATAAATCGGTCCCCAGCGCTCCTCCAGCTGTCGGAATACTACTATGTCCAACTTCCAGTCGCTGGAGTCCGAGAGGTATCTGGAGTTCCAGTCCGCTATCACATTTTGCGCACCTGGCAGATATTCTGCCACTACCGAAATCCCGGATTCCAGGCAGGAGTGCCAAAAATCTTTGGCTATCTCCGCTAGGAGCTTGGATCTCGTTCCTCCTAAATGATTGATATATTTTACTGCTGAAATGTTGTCCATTTTCAACAGAATACAGGAGTTCACTTTTTCTTTTGTAAACGCCTTGATCGCAAATGACCCTGCTAGTAATTCTAGACAATTGATGTGAAGCTTGAGTTCTTCCGAACTCCACTTCCACCCTGTCTGCAGTTTTCCGCAGCGGGCTCCCCAGCCTGCTCTGCTGGCGTCTGACTCTATTATCAGGTCCGGCCGGTCGCCAAAATCGGCTCTCCCGTTCCACGCTTCCATATTCGCTAACCACCACTCCAGTTCTGTTCTGGCTTCCTGGTCGATGTGCACTAGCTGATGATATTGTAGGCCCTGCTGAAGGTGCCTTATCTTTAGTCTCTGCAGGGCCCAATAGTGTAGGGGACCCGGAAATATGGCTTGTATGGAGGCCGCTAGGAGCCCTACTACTCGCGCTAGGGCACGCAGCGATATAACCGCACTGCTGAGACATGTCTTTATCTCTCTTTTTATGTCTCGTATTTTCTTGTTTGGAAGTTCTAGTTTTGCTGATCTGGTATCTACTACGAAACCTAGAAATTCTATTCTCCTGACTGGCTTCGTTTCAGATTTTTCTCGATTCACTAGGAACCCTAGTGATGTCAGGAGATTCACTACCCAGTCGGCCTGATAGTGGAGAGTTTCCCTGCAATTGGCCATCAGAAGGATATCGTCCAGATAGATAATCATGCGAATCCCCTTCTCCCTGATCGCTGCCGCTACTGGTTTCATAATTTTTGTGAAGGCCCAAGGTGCTGATGCTAGGCCGAATGGCATGGTGGCAAACTGCCATAATCGCTCGCCCCAATAAAACGCTAGGAATGGACGGAAATCTGCTCGGACGGGTATCGTTAGATAGGCGTCCTTGAGGTCTATCCTCACTAACCAGTCGTCTTGCCGAAGTGTGTCTCTGAGGTGATGAGTTCCTTCCATTTTGAAATGGTTGTAAGACACCCATCTGTTCATGTCTTTTAGGTTTATCACGGGTCGCACCTTGTCCTTCCGGTGGACCAAAAACATGTTGCTCACAAACTTGGGCGGGCCCCTGCAAGGCTCTATCGCCTGTTTTCTCGCTAACTGCAGCAGTTCTGTATGCAAGAGATCTATCTCTCTTTGAGATTTCGCTAGGGGGCGAGGTGTCTGCTTCTGAGTGGGAAATTCTATGAAATCTATGAGCATGCCTTTTACTGTCTGCAGCACCCATGCATCGCTGGAAAGCGCTTGCCAGTTTTCCCAGAAAATAGCTGTCCCCCCCCCACTGGAGGATAGTCTGTGACTCTCACCTGCGGGGAAGTTGTGGCCTCTCCCCTGTCCTCTGCTACGTCTTCCTCTGGGGAAGCGACCCCTCGGAGGGAAGAAAGTGTCTGGTTGTCTGCTTTCCCAGTAGTTATTCCTGTTTCCTTGAGGCCTCCTGAATGATTGGTAGCGACCGGCCGATCGGCCTCTAGAGCGACCGGTCCCTCCAAAAATTCACGTCGGGAACATCTTTTTCATGGACGCCTGTGCCTTATCTAGGGACGTGTTTGTTCCCACGAACCTTCCCATTTCTTTTCCGAAGGTTTCCCCAAATAGCAAGCCTTGTGCTGCTTCGCCCGCTTCGTAGGATGACAGATCCCCTAATTTCTGATCAATCTTTAACAGGAGCCCTTTCCTGCGTTCAGAGGAAATTGCGCAGTTTGCATTGCCTAACAGGCATACCGCTCTTTGGGCCCAGTTTGCCAGAACTCCTGGGTCCACCTCCTCTCCTGTGTCCCTAGCACGTTCGGCCAGGTCCATGATTTTTGCCAATGGTCCCGCTATGTCCAGAAGCTTCTCCTGGCAGCTTTTCCAAGAGCGGTCAATACCTTTTCTCGGGTCTTTGTTCGCTTTCGAGACGAAAGACAACATTTTCGGGTCCAGCTCCGGAGCCTCTGCTACCTTGCCTGGTAAATCTGGCTTCGGGCATTCTGCCCTCATTCTTTGCCTGACTTCTTTTTCTAGGGCTTTACGCAGTCTCTGCGACATATATTTTGTCACTCTTGGTGATGGCACCCATTCGGATGATCTCGGGTTTCTGATCTCCTCGGGGTTAAACATATCGGATGTCTCATCTTCCTCTAGGTTATTGAGCTTCCTGAGTCTCTTCCTCGGCGGAGGTTGGCTGCTCTCGTCCCCTTCATTATCCGCCTCTTCTTGCGAGGAGGTAGGGGATCCTGGGGTCTCCTCTTCGGGAAAGCCATTATGCCCATATTATCATCCCCTGGGTGTTCTTTTTATGAACGCTTCTCTGAGCTTACTAAAAGCGTCTACAGCCTCCGGGGCCTCAGTAATTGCCCCCTCTGATTGGCCCGGGGGGTCAGAAGAGTCTTTGCTCTTCCGGGCCTTGCTACACCCCTTGGGGTCCTTTACAGTGACCCTGGTGGACGTGCTGTCTTCGGTGCATTTATTTTGAGTACTCAGATATAGCTCGATAGTATGTAGCCTGTCTTGTAGGGGTCTCACCCCCTGTGCTACTGCCTCTGTGAGCGAGTCTCCCAGCACTTCCTTAAAGCTATAGGCTAAATCCTCTGGGTAGGTAGCCTCTTCTTCGTCACTCCATTCGAAGTTAGACATTGTTGTGCTGTATAGGTGCCTCTCAATACCTTGTCAGGTGTAGGTGCACGTCCACTGCTCTGCTCTGTGAGGCTGCACCTGACTGCTTTTGTACTGCTGTGCAGTGTCTTTCAATAAGGCTTTCTGCCCGAATTTTGAAGGTAATTGTGCAGTTCACATTAGTTTCCGGAGCTTATCTCTGCTCCGTGGCACGAACTCAGTGAAAATCCTTTCCAATTCAGACTCCGTCCGATGCTCCGAGTGTTTAGCTCCACCCCCCCAAGGGTGGGGGCCCCGAGGAGCCGAGCGCTACGCTCTTATGGGTCTGTGAGCGCATGTGATCGTGTGATCTCGCAGAAGGGGGAAGGACTCCCCTCCCTCTTAAGCGCGAGCTTCCGTGTGCTCGCGCTCCACCTCCACAAGGGTGGGGGTTTTGATACTTTCTTAGCGTGAGCGAGAAGGGAAACTTCCCGCTCGCGTTGTTGGCCCCGCCCCTCCAAAGGTGGGGGCCGCGGGCCCCGATCGCGCTAGCGAGCGCTGCGGGCTGGCTGGCAAGGCTCGGCAGGCCCTTAACGAGCCGAGTAATGCGGAACGGGCCCGCCGAGTCCTTCCACCTCTAAACTACAACGTTTGCGCTGCGCTTTGGTTATACAAATAGAGCAAATGAAACCTTAATACTAAACTCTACTACATCTAGCATTGGTTCACGCCACTTGCATATACACACACAAACTTTACGGAGCTCTACTGAAACGATGTTACTTATCTGGAGAGCAGGAAAAGAAGAGGAGGAACACAGGAACAGGAAGGACTAAGGCACAGAGGCTAGAGGCCAGGACTACAGAGAATGATGGGATATGAAGTTTTTTCCCAAAAAAAAATATATATATATATATATATATATATATATTGTAATGTTTTCACAATATATGATGTTTGTTGAAACTGCTGGAGAGTGAATTAAAAGAAGAGAAAGCTTAATGCTCGCCTCCGTCTTGACAAAGAATTCCTACATGATTGTCATTTATTGCACATAGCCACGTCTCCCTATCACTGTTGGTCTTGGTGGCACCATGGGAGAAGGTGCTACACTATTGCCTTAGTCCACACCAAGATAGCATCCAGTGTTCTACACCCCCTTATGGAGCCATTCGTTGTTGAAGCTGTTAGGCAGAAACCTGTGCAGTTCCCTTAGGGACCACTGCAAAAAGTTTAAGACTACAGGTGTTAGCAGTAAACCCAATTGGTAGCAGTCTGTACCACCCAGATTTACCTGGTAGCTGTGGCTGAGCAGTCAGACTTCTCTCAAGAAGAGTTAGGCAGTATTTAGAGTATACACAATAGGGCTAAAAAATACAGTAGCACAAGCAAACACTGACCAGAGCTTTGGTATAAAATTATATAATTATTTATTTTTTAAAAAACACTTGTAAAAATGCACTGGCACTAATATGTCAAGCAAGTTCAAACACAGTCGTCACTAGAAATATATACACCTCCCTAATTCTTTATTTTACAAGTCTAGGTTAAGACACCACTTATTTAGCAAAAACAGAGGTGAGCACGTAACCATAGAGGGCGCTGCAATAATTTGTTAAAAAGGGAGAGAAAAGGCAGAAATAGGAAAAAACACACAGTACCAATACTTTTAATTAACCACAGCAAGTCAAGAAAGGCAGGGTCTACTGTAGAGCAAAAAGTTCATAGGCCAGGCCCACTCCTGGAGAGAGCAAGGCGGAATGTGCCCAAGGTCACACAGTGGAAATGTACTCAAACTCAAAGTCTTTGCAGGAAAGTCAAAAAGAGGTTGGATCAAGTTAGAAAGGTAATGTTAACAGGTCCAAGGTCACCCCAGGATAGAGAGTCAAGGATTTACGGGACACCTTGAACAGTCTGTTGCAAGGGAGACCAGGCGGGACACAGTACCTGAAATGATGAGAAAGCTCCAGTGGGGGCAGTTGTTCCTGGCAGCGGATGCAAGTCGGGTCTTCGTCCAGGGGAAGAGAAGATCTCAACCTAGAGGAAAGCTGGAGATCGTTGCACTGCAGGGAAGAAACCAGCCACTGAGTTTCCTGGTTAAAAGGTACTACCCTTTCATTTGCGGTAGTGGTGAAGCGTGGCTATCCGGCTGCCGGGGTGCTTGGCACTGGCGATTCCACCACGAGACGATCCAGGAAGGCGAAAAAGGCGAACTGGTTGGTCCCACCAGCTCAAAGGGAAGAAGACTCTCCTGGAAGAAGATCTTCTCTGTCGTCGGGAAAGTGTGAGTTTCGTACAGCAGGGCTCCACCGGTGGTGTCGTCGTTGTAGATGGCTCAGCTTCTCCCCTCTTCAGATTCTTTAGGTCCTGTGGCGACTTCTGAAGTTCCAGTCCCCAAAGCCCTGCTATTATGCAGAATACCCCCATTCATCAGCCTAGCTGTCAATCAAAATGCTAAGTGGTGAGCCGGGCGGCTCACCACTGGGCCAATCACACAACTCAGTCCAGGGTGCCTATTCCCCCCTCCCACACATCCTGTAGACCCAGACAGAGTGGCACCACTTTTGGAGGCTTCAGTGCAGAAGCCTGCCAAAAGTGGAACAAAGGGATCGACTTGGGTTAGGGTTTCAGAGGCGAACACAAACGCCATTTTAAAACCGAGTCCTGGCAAAAAGACCCAACAGGGGAATAAATATTAAATAAATAACCCGGCGGTATCTTTAACATTGCACCAAAAAGTGGTGTGTTTAAAATGAATGGGAAAATCCCTTAGGAAATATTCAGGTGGAATATCTTGCATGGTATCCACTGCCACCAGCCAGAAACTCGCCAAGGGGGGACTGGACAGTGCCCCTTGGAAAACAGACCCTGGGGCAATTGAATTACCCCTACCAGTACTTCCACAATATGATGGTTTGTACTGGTTCTGTTCACAATTTAAGACTAGTAAAGTCAATGGTGACTTTACATGCCCTGGGAGACAGTAGTCAGTCCCAGGGTATGGAGTCTATGTTTGGGGGTCACTATGACACCCCTGTGTTACTGCACTGAGGGTACTGTGTGACACATATACCAAAAACACATGAAGCCAGATGGAGTAAAAGACCCCATAGCCCATAAAACACATTACATAATCAAAGGACATTCTCAAATCATGCCTAAGAGGGGGAGAAAAAGAGTCTCACTCTTAGCAGGAGAAAAAAATAAACCCCAATAATCCAGCAAAGCTGCTGGGGGACTCACTAGGTTTGGGAAATTAGCCTTTACAGAGAATTCTCCCTAACACAAGCTATGCATCTGGCTCTGCCCCCACAGCCGCAGGAAGCAGGATAACAATGCAGCGTTACCAAAACACTTTGCGTAGCTACTCTCTATTCAGACGCTTCGTAAGTGGTAGGACTGTCCTTGTTTAGAATTGTGTTTCCGTATCCTTCCTTGTCTAAACTCTACCTCTGATTCCAGCTACTCTAATCCTGGTCATCTGCTCAGCCCTGACTCCTGCATGCTGTCATGTCCACCGGCCCGGACACAAAGACCCTGCACCATCAGGGGAAGAGGGCAAAGGGTGACACAACTTTTATTTGTCCCTTTGGGACAATACAGCATAGGAAGCCCAGCTGGACTCAGTCCTGGCACCTTTGGCGCCAGGCTCATGAACAAATATAAAACTGACACACTTTATTTTGTGCAAAGTACTTTATTTTCCCTGCAAGAACCTCCACGAGCGTTTATTTGGGTGTGGCCACTGGGGAAGCTGGATTACACGTGCAGCATTCTTTAGGAGTGGCAGGGTGGGGCCGGAGAGCCAAGGCTAATGGGTGTGGCCAGAGGTAGACTATATAAGCCCGCCCAACCTTCATGCAAGCGCTTTGCGTTATTCTGCACTGATGGCAGAGTAATGCTCAACGCCACCTGAGCGTATCTTACCTTATTTCCAGCTACCAGCCTCATCATCTCACCTTTGTTTCCCGTTACCAGCCTCAGCATCTTACCTTTGATTCCCGTTACCGGACTCAGCATCTTACCTTTGTTTCCAGCTACCAGCCTCAGCACTTACCTTGGAACCAACTTTTGGATCAGGTAAAGAATGTTCAAGTTTACACAAAACTGGATCTACGAGGAGCCTATCATTTTATAAGAGTTAAAAAGGGGGATGAGTGGAAGACACCCTTCCAGACAAAGTATGGTCTTTTTGAATACCAGGTTATGCCCTTCGGGTTATGTAATGCCCCGGCGGTGTTCCAATTTTTTATGAACGATGTGCTTCGTGAATTGTTGGACGTTTGCGCACTTGTCTACATTGATGACATTCTCATCTACTCAGCTTCCAAGGAGGACCATGTTGGCCATGTACCAAGAGCATTGGCTGTTTCTCAAGTTAGAAAAGTGTTTCTTCCACGTAACAGAAGTTGCATTTTTGGGTGCTCACACCACGAGGAGTACACATGGACACACGCAAGGTGGATGCTATCCTTCAGTGGCCATCACTGGCATCCACTAAAGGAGTACAAAGTGTGCTTGGATTCACCAACTTTTATCATCGGTTTATTCCTAAATTTTCGCAGATAGTGCATCCAATTACCTCCCTGCTGAGGAAAAACAAGAAATTCCTTATGTCGCCTGAAGCAGAGAAAGCCTTCCAGGAGCTGAAATTTGCCTCACCACAGCACCAGTTCTTCGACACCCTTGACCGGACCTGCCATATGTGGTCGAAACAGATGCCTCCAATGTAGCCTTGGGGGCGGTATTGTCACAAAAGGACCCCGAAACAGGACAATTACATCCCATAGCATTCTGGTCCCGTAGGTTTTCTGCACCAGAGTTGCACTATGCGATCACAAAGAACTGCTAGCAATTAAGGCAGCCTTCAAAGCATGGAGACACTACCTTCTTGGAGCGAGACATACAGCCACTGTCATCACGGATCACTGCCAAAGCCCAATCCTCATGACAACTTCGTTGGGCTCTTTTCTTTGCGGAATACGATTTTATTATCACCTACATACCCGGAATACGCAATGGGAAAGCAGACGCTCTGTCACGCAGGAGTGAGGGCAAAGAAGCCTTTACCACGTCTAAGCCCGTGGCCATGATTCCTGAGGAACAAATCCAAAACAAGATCACTGCAACCACTTGTTTGGACGACTTGAAAATCGATCTCCGATCTCAGATGAATCAAGCAAAACAACAGAAATGGCTATCTAGAGGAGACCAATACACCAGTGAAAATGATCTACCGTACTTTCAAGGGAGATTATACATTCAGGACAAAAAACTGCAAGGTCAAACAATAGCAAACTATCATGATTCACTAGTGGAAGGACATCCAGGGATTGCCAAGACTCAAGCTAAAATACAAAAGTGTTATTGGTGGCAGCCTTGGAGAAAAGACATTGCCCAATTTATCGGGACATGTGTTGTCTGCGCACAGCATATATCTCAAAAACTAAATCCAGCAGATTTACTGCGTCCATTGACGGTACCGCCAGCACCGTGGCATACGTTGTCATTGGACTTTATCACAGATCTTCCTCCCTGCAATGGATATAAGACCATCTTAGTTGTTGTGGATTTGTTCTTCAAAATGGCCCATTTTATCCCATTAAAAGGACTCCCCACTGCTTCCGCCCTCGCCACCATGTTTTTGGAACAGATTGTCAGATTACACGGGTCCCCATCAGTACTAATATCAGAACGAGGAACCCATTTTGTCTCGACACTCTGGAGGAGATGCTGCAAGATAGCCAAAATCAACCTCCGGTTATCCAATAGTCACCATCCTCAAACCGATGGACAAACTGAACGGACCAACCAGACCTTGGAGCAATATCTAAGGTGTATGTTGCAACAAACTGAGGAATCCTGGAAAGACATACTTTGGTTGACCGAATATGCCTACAACAATTCCATTCCCACTAGCACGAGACAGACTACATTCTACATGGTGCATTGTCGACATCCTCGAACATCCGCTTTTGATTCACTTGATGAAATGGAAATGCCAGCAGTGACAACCTTATATAAAAACATTCACTCTGATTCTTAAAGAAGCAGCTGAACATTTGACCAGAGCTAAGGAGAAGCAGAAAAAGTGTGCAGACCAACACCGAAGGGAGGCCCCATATTATCAGGTCGGAGACAAGGTTTGGTTAGCCTCCAATAACATTCCCCTGAAAGGACCACAAGCCTTCCTTCCCCAGTACCAGGGGCCTTATCCCATCAAAGCTGTGATAAACCCTGCTATCATGAAATTGGAACTACCACCTAACATGAAAATCCATCCGGTATTCCATGTTTCACTCCTGAAACTAACGAAACCAGGAACTCGGATTGAAGCACCACCCAAGCCCGACATCATAGAAGGAGAACCGGAATACGAGGTCAAGGCTATTCTGGGTTCCAAGATATTGCGATCTAAATTGTACTACCTTGTAGACTGGAAGGGTTATGGACCTCAAGATCATACCTGGAAACCCAGTGAATTCGTCCATACTCCACGACTGATCAGACAATTCCATCACGACAATCCCACCAAGCCAGGATCAGGAGAAAGAACACCAGTGAGAGGGGCCTTGAGGGGGGAGTGCTATCATGGCCACCGGCCCGGAAACACAGACCCCGCACCATCAGGGGATGAGGGCAAGGGGCGACACAACCTTTAATTGTCCCTTTGGGACAATACCTCATAGGAAGCGCAGCTGGACTCAGTCCTGGCACCTTTGGCGCCTGGCTCATGAACTATAAAACTGACACACTTTATTTTGTGCAAAGTACTTTATTTTCCCTGCAGGAACCTCCATGTGTGTTTATTTGGGTCTGGCCACTGGTGGAAGCTGGATTACACGTGCAGCATCCTTTAGGAGTGGCAGGGTGGGGCTGGTGAACCAAGGCTAAGGGGCGTGGCCAGAGCTAGACTATATAAGCCCGCCCAGCCTTCATGCAAGTGCTTTGCGTTACTCTGCACTGATGGCAGCGTAATGCTCACTGCCACCTGAGCGCATCTTACCTTGTTTACAGCTACCAGCTACCAGCCTCAGCATCTTACCTTTGTTTCCTGTTACCAGCCTCAGCATCTTACCTTTGTTTCCCGTTACCAGCCTCAGCATCTTACCTTTGTTTCCAGCTACCAGCCTCAGCACTTACCTTGGAACCTGCTTTCATCGGCACGCATCATCATTGTCTCTGGCATTCTTCATCCATCTCCAGACCTTTGGAAAGCAGCGATCCAACCCCGACATCGTGGCACGGCAGGCAATTCATCTGAAGATGGTGCATGCAAGAGAAAAAGATAAAAACAAGGTTAGAGTTCGTTGAGACATAACGTTTAAGGTCGCGCTTTGACAAATCTTCGCACTCAACCTTAAACCAACACTCACCTTCTGTTGGAGCATCGCAGACTCCATTCTCGTCCAATTTGGCCTTGCTTTTGTGCACCACAACTATCGCAGGGCCGCATTTCACCTGTTGGGAGAAAGCAGAGGAAAGACATCATTAAAAGATACGGACAATAATCAGGAATCAACATCACAATATTTAAAAACCATAAAACACTTACCATCAGAAGGGGTTAAGCTGCAGCTGGTCTGGGCTGCCATGTACAATGGGCCAGTGAAGGAACTCGGTCCATCAAGAAGCGCCCCTGCAGTGAGAAGCAGGACGGAGAGCTCATCATCATTAATCAACAGGAGCAGTGTCACCAATTGTCGTAGCCCGCAGCATATGTTCAGGGGAAGAAGCCTGACAAGGGTGATCCACTTCCAGGGAGGGCTGCAACCGTGCCCCAACGTCCCCGCAGAGACCAGTGAGCGTAACACATCATACTTGCTCCGTGTTCTCCGCAGCTCCATGCACACAGAGGCGTCACTTCACCCTGGCTCGGTTCTGCACCAGGCACCGACGGACTTCTTCCTACACTACTCCGTCCCGTCTTGGAGCTGCATCGTGGTAGGATTTCTTCTGCTTCCCACACACAACAGTCAGCTCTCACTTGCCGACTTACTTACCTTTCTATTTTCTCAGCTCTAACGAACAACCTATGAGGCTGATTTCCGCCCTGGGTGTTCTCCAGCGCTTCCACACACCCGAACCGAAGATACATTACCTCTGGAGCAGGTGGGCAAATCTCCCCTTCTCCTTCCCCCCTATCGCTAGTACTCTGGCCAACTCTTACCATTCTTTCATTTCTGCAGCAGTCACCGCATGAGTCACTTGTCACGTATCCTCTGGAATCTCCTCCCGTGCTGTGTGAAGGTACCCACATTTCCATTTACCTTATCATCTTCAGCCCTTCTGTCACTCTTCGTGTGTGTCCGTCACCGAACCATGAGGGTGACCGGACCCACTCCTGTCGAAGACAAAAAGACTTTCTTCCTGAGAGCATGGCTTGCAGGGTATAAAAAGCTGTCAGGCCCGGGGCTGAGGCAAAAAGGCAGGAGAACACAGCAGAGCTAAAAGGGAGAAAACATAAGATGAATGGTAAGTACAGATCTTTCTCTCTGGTTACTGTTACAGCCCCCAATCACCCCAAACACCCACAGTCTTACCTGGAATATTCCTCTGGTTGCGGGAACACCTGCTTGTGGTTTAGCACAAGGTATGTTGGTATGCAGGAAGGCCACAACGTTCCCAAGCAAGGTCCATAAGCATGGATGATCCTCAAGAGAATGCTGATTGACACAGAGGACTCCCTGACCCGAGCGGACAAGGGCGCAACTGGGTAGAGAGGAGTAAGGCACCATGTACTGTTCAATTGGGGCCAGAGATTGGTTCTGTATAGGTCTAGGAGGGGCTCCAGGGAATAACAGCAAAGCGTCCGTGTAACTGTACAGGCAGCAAAAGAAATTTGTGAGAGGGAGAGGTCTTCGTCATGGATAACAGGAGAGTGTCTGGATCCGTGAGGAGAGGAAGCGTCCTCGCAGGAAGACAGCAGAGTGTCCGTGGGCCACGAGGACACAGCGCAGCAGTGAAAATAAAAGACAATCCAGGTAAACAGAATTGGTCTGGGGGTTAGTCACAAGGGTGGCAAGGGTAAATGAAACAGGCATTAAGGGCAAAACAGAGACAAAGCCAAGGAGCAATCTGGGTCGAGGAGGAGCAGGGAGGCCGCCCGTAGGGAGCAATCACCCGACACAGAATAGGGTAAGCAGAGAGTGTGGTCGGGAGTGAGAAAGCAGGGCCCAGAGCCAGAAACAGGGAAGGCAAAGGAACAATACAACACGCAGCTTCGCTGTGCCGTAGCAATATGGTTTAGGAGCACCGGCACTAGTGAATATGAAACTAAATATTGTTCTTCTGGGTGAAGCGTGGAACGCATGAGAGCCAGCGCTCTATGCCATCACTGTGCGCTATTCTTGCCAGTATCCAGATCTACGTTGCTGTTGGCATTGTCCCAATCACCATGGCAACCGCCAAGCCTTTGAATTACGGGTATGGTGACAGTCTGGGGAAAAGCGGGTCATGACACCTTCATCCTGTTGACACTCTCACTTTCCTGTCTCTTCAGACTTTCCAGTCAACGGCATCTCCCGGTCATCTTCCAGCCCAGCCAGCCACGCCTAGAAGAACACAGAAGTCTTGTCCATTCTGACTCCTACCATCAGGGTTTTCTACCCCATAGGGTTTCCCTGGGGGGTCCTGTTTTACTCCTGTTCTCTCATGAGGCACGGCGAGGACAGGCCTACTAGGGGGTTCCCCACATTCCTCGGCTGCTGCCATTTGATCCAGGTCAATGTCGTCCATCTTAAACTAATTATGTAACTGTACATGTCCATTCATGACAGATAGATAAAGATGCGGACGTAGATGAGCTTGTAACTATGGATCAAATGCAGCAGCTAATGTCTGCTATGCAGTCCTTGACTCATGACGTGCAAGGGCTGACACAAGAGAACGCCTATTTACGTCAACAAATAGCTTGTGCATCCTTAGGCCCCAAACTACCTCCCTCTCCAGTACCTGGGGGCAAATACAATGGAAATTCCCATAGACTTAAATAGTTTCTTGAAGGCTGTATTTAAAGCCTCCTTCTTTCCGACAGATAGATACAAGGTTGGCCACCTGGTGTCTCATCTCACAGGGGCAGCATTAGCCTGGGCTACACCGCTAGTAACCACAAACAATCTCATCCTTGACTCTTAGCCCGCATTTGTTAACAGCCTAAAATCCATTTTTATTCGACCGGAGACCACGGTATCCTCTCTTCTGGCGGGGGACTCAGGATCTCTTGACTTATGTCACAAAATTCAAACAGATGTCAGCAGAGGTCTGTCAAGTTCCTTGACCCGCCAAACTTGCCGACAAGATTACATTAACCATGCAGATCGATTACCGACTACAGGAAAGGCTCAACGAGAGACGCAGGGGAAGGTCGATCAGGACTCGCACCGAAACCCCACTAATGCTTCCCAAACCTCCACCTTCAGAAGAAACTATGCAGTTGAGGGTGGCTAGGGGTCCTCTGTCTGCAGAAGCACAAAATCGTAGATGCACTCAAGGGTTATGCATGTATTGCGGGTCCCAGGAACACCTAGTCAGAGCCCGTCCAGTAGCTCCTCCAAGGAGGCAGGGAAACTCTGAAGCCCGATCATAGAAGGAACCGCGATCCGGGACTGAATCCAGGGTTCCCCAATGCATACTATGCTTTCCCATAGTACTGACATTTCAGACACCTCTATGGTCGTTATACTTGTGCAGCTTCAGACGACCAGTAGAGAAATACAAAACATACCGGCCCTAGTTGACTGTGGAGCTGCGGTCAATTTTATAGAGAAGCAGTGGGCTTCCAGTAATTGTTTAGAACGCACCTCCAAGGGAATGTCCATTCTGGTTGAAGGCGTGGATGGTAGCCCTCTCACCTCTTGACCCATGGAAGAACAGACGCTACCCATTAATGTCAGGATTTCATCCCACGAAAAGGCCATTAGCTTTTATATTATCAAAGCCGCAAATTATCCCATCATATTGGGGTTGCCCTGGTTATGCCAACATAGTCCCTACATTAACTGGGCTGCTGGATCCATATTCCTAGGGTCTGAATACTGCCTAGCACACCTCCTGACACAGGGCTCTGTTGGGTTACATACTACTCCCCTGACTTCCACCATTCTAAGCCACGTGAGTGGTGTACCCAGTTGCTATTCATCTTATTCTCAAGTATTCTCTACACCTCGATTCTCGTCCCTCCCTGCTCACCGAAGAGACGACTGTCATATCGACCTGGTACCTGACCACCCTATTCCATTTGGCAGGATGTACATGCTCTCACAAAAAGAGAAGGCGGTCCTTAGAGAATACCTGCAAACCAATCTCCAGAACGGACATATTTCCTAATCCACCTCTCCGGCTGGGGCATCTCTTTTTTTTATTCCTAAGAAGAACACTGAGGAGTTACATCCATGCATCAATTACTGAGGTTTAAACAGATTACCATCCCCGACAGATATCCTATGCCCCTCATCCCTGACATTCTCGAGGCCGTCTGGGCCACTATATATATATCAAACTGGACCTCAGAGGTGAATATCGTTTAATTTGAATTGCAGCTGGTGACGAGTGGAAAACTGCCTTCTGCACCCCGTTCGGGCATTTTGAATACTGTGTGATGCCCTTCGGGTTGTCCAACGTCCCTGCGGTATTCCAAAGGTTCATGGACCATCTGGTCGCAGATATCTTACTCCATTTTGTGGTAATATATTTGGATGACATCCTGATATATTCCGCTAATGAAGCTGAGCACATCCAACACATCTGTTTGGTGTTAGAATGACTCTGGTCCAACCATCTCTACTCTAAGGCCGAAAAATGCAAGTTCCACCAAATGCAAGTCTCTTACCTAGGCTATGTATTAACCGCACAAGGAATTTCGATGGATCCTGCTAAGGTTGCTGCCATTTTGGATTGGCCTCCCCCTGCTACAGTCAAAGAAATCCAACATTTTGTTGGCTTTGTGAACTTTTACAGGAAATTCATTCTACGGTTCTCGGCAATGATTCTTCCTCTCACTAGGCTTCTCAAGAAAGGAATTCCATTCCATTGGGATTCTCAGGTTCAAGCCTCTTCTCCTCGGCCCCTATTCTGATCACCCCAGATCAAGGGAAACAGTTCATAGTCGAAACCAATGCCTCACATCACGTTCTCGGGCGATTCTATTACAAGAAACCAGTCCTGGAATTGAGTCCACCGTGGCTTACATGTCAAAGACACTGTCCTCGTCAGAACTGGATAATTCAGTCCTTGAAAAGAAGTTGTTGGCCATAAAACAAGGCCTTTGAAGAGCGGAGACACCTGCTGTTGGGATCTCCATACCCCATAGAAGTATGAACTGATCATCAGAAACTGAAGGTTCATCAATACGCCCAAATTAAAAACAGCTGACAAGCTTGATGGGCCCATTTCCTTTCCCCTTATAACATCCTCTTCAAGTTTCTTCCAGGGAAATGGAAACTTCGAGCTGACGCTTTCTCCAGAAAAGAACTGCCAGCAGCCAAATGCCACCCGAAAGAATCTTCCCCAAGGCCATCTTTCTCCAAGTGGTGACCGATTTCTTACACAAGGTAAGACAGATAACCAAAGAAACCGACCCAGCCTGCCTCTCGCTCATGCAAAGCTATGATTTGATGACAGAAAGAGGCTATTATTTTCATGGAAACTGGATTGTGGTGCTTAATGTGGCCCTTCAACTTGAAGTCATGCACATGTGCCACAACAGTACCTTAGAACTCATTAATGACATTTCTGGTGGCCTACAATGGCAACGGACGTACAAGATTATGTTTCTGCATGTTCCATTTGTCTTCAGTCCAAACCGTCCCATACATTCCAATTGGCTCTGTTGTCCAGGATGCCCATCCCCGACAGACCATGGCTTGTAATCTCAACGGACTTTATCATAGATCTTTCTCCCTCTGGGGTTCACACCGCCATTATGGTCACAATTGACTATTTCACAAAGATGGCCGACTTTGCACCTTTGACCCAAGAACCCACTGCAGCTCGTATGGCACGCATATTCATTGAGACAATATTCACCTGACATGGATTGCCGGATACCATTGTCTCTGAACGTGGACCACAATATACTTCACAATATTGGCAGAAGATATGTGGCCTCCTCGACATCAGACGCACATTAAGTTTGGGCTTCCATCCCCAAACCAACGGGCAAACCAAACGACTCAATCAGACCTTGGAAGGTTACCTCAGATGCTTTGTTTCTGCCGCACAAGACAACTGGGTGGATCTTCTACCCTTGGCAGAGTTTGCTTATAACAATACTCTGAATTCTGCTCTGAAATCCTGCCCCTTTTTATGCTCTTATGGCTACCACCCAACCTATTTTCGTACCACCGTACCCTCATCCTCAAGGATTCCGGATGTAGATGCTCTACTTTTGAACATACGTCAAGGGCATTTAATAGCACAATCGGCCCTGCAGGCGGCTCAAGACTGTGTTAAACGGTATGCGGATTGTCGAAGAACCCCCGCACCTGCCCTTATTGTCGGTTACTCAGTATGGTTGGCTTCTCATTTTCTGCCTCGCCAACTCGTCCCCTCCAAGCTGATTTCTTCGGTCCCTTCAAGATCCTCCAGTTGGTGTGTTCTGCTGCTGTCCGGCTATAACTTCCTCCTACTTGGTCTCAAATGCATCCAGTCTTTCATCTCTCCCTGATCATTTTAATCGCTGAGCTACATCTCATCCTCCTCCTTTGTCTACCCTATTGGGGCCTGAATACAAGGTCTCTGGCATCTGCGACTCCCGTTCCCACAGGGGTCATCTACAGTATTTGGTCGACTGGAGGGATATTCTCCTTCCAACAGATCCTGGGAACATGCCTCCGGGGTCCATGCCGCTAGCCTGGTGCACCAGTTCCATCGGCTTCACCTGGGGAAACCGGGCTGTGCACCTCCTGGGAGGGGGCATACTGTCACATCTCCCTATCACTGTTGTTCTTGGTGGCGCTGTGGGAGAAGGCGCTACACTATTGCCTTAGTCCACACCAGGATGGCGTCCAGTGTTCTACACCCTCCTTTGGAGCCGTTCGGCGTTCAAGCTATGCATCTGGCTCTGCCCCTGCAGCCACAGGAAGCAGGATATCAACACAGCATTGCAAAGACATTTCGCATCGCTACTCTCTTTTCACAAGCTTCGTAAGTGGAATGACTCTCCTTGTTTAGTACTGTGTTTCAGTATCCTTCCTTGTCTAAACTCTACCTCTGATTCCAGCTACTCTAATCCTGGTCATCCGCTCAGCCCTGACTCCTGCCCCAGACTCGCTTCGTGTTCTTGACAGCTCTGTGCACACAGAGCCGTTACTCTGCCCGCCTCGGTTCTGCACCGTGCACCGACGGACTTCTTCCTACACTCAGAGGTATTACTGCGTTCCACCTTGGAGCTGCATCATGGTAGGATCTCTTCTGCTTCCCGCACACAACAGTCAGCTCTCACTTCCCGACTTACTTACCATACTATTTGCCCAGCTCTGATGGAACAATCGGTGAGACTGAGTTCTGCCTTGGGTGTTCTTTGGCGCTTCCACAAACCCAAACCGAAGATACGTTACCTCTGGAGCAGGTGCGTAAATCTCCATTTCTCCTTCCCCCCTATCGCTAGTACTATGGCTAACTCTTACCATTCTTTCATTTCTGCAGCAGTCACTGCGTGAGTCACTGTCACTTGTCACGTATCCTCTGGAACTCCACCTGTGCTGTGTGAAGGTACCCACATTTCCAGCTACCTTATTACCTTCAGCCCTTCATGCTGTTGACACTCTCCCTTTCTTGTCTCTTCAGACTTTCCAGTCAATGGCATCTCCCGGTCGTCTTCCAGCCCAGCCAGCCATGCCTAGAAGAACACAGAAGTCTCGTCCATTCTGACTCCTACCATCAGGGTTTTTTACCCCAGAGGGTTTCCCTGGGGGTCCTGTTTTACTCCAATTCTCTCATAAGGAACGGAGAGGACAGGGCCACTAGGGGGATCCCCACATTCCTCAGCTGCTGCCATTTGTTCCAGGTCAGTGTTGACCAGCTTAAACTAATTCTGTACCTGTACTTGTCATCTCTTGACACCCAGAGATGTATAGGTACCTGGTGCAACTCACTGGGTAAAGGCAGAGCCATGAATTGTGAGATGGAATTCTGCTGGTGAGAAATGGTCAAGTATACGCCACCTGGAGAGCAGTAAATCAATGCATGCAATTTTTTCAATAAATTCAATCCCAGCATATTTTCACCACAGTTGGTTGTCAATAAAAACGGACATGAGTCAGTGAAAGGCCCTAAAGAAATCGGCACCAGTTTAGAGACCGGGCTTACTACTGGGGTACCAGAGAACCCTACTGATACATTTTGTTGCCCTGACAGGGGAATATCTGGAACCTTTGCGTGGTCAATAAAGCATTTCTGAGCTCCTGTGTCCACCAGAAAAGTGTGCGCCCTATCCCCAACTTTCATTTCTACGTAGTGTCCTTTCTGGTCTACATGGATAGGAGTAGGTTACAGACCCTGCTTCGGGTTGGCCTAGCAGAACAAAACATCATCGGATGTGAAGTCTTCAGTAAAATGTGTGTGTAGCGTTGTCAAAAACGTTCGCGCTTCTAGTTTTTTGTTGCCCATCTTGGCTCCCCGCATTGTTATCATATTGCTGGTTTTGGGAAAACTGATTTCTATTCGGTCCCTGCATGCCATTGCTACGTGCTCTCGACCTTCTATTGGGCATTCCATTTGCTTTTTGCTGGAGGATCAGACACTGCGCCCTCCAGTGGCCCTCCTGCTAACAATATGCACATTGGTTTACATTCACAGTCCCTGTTTGTGCGGTAAACTGTCTTCTCTGTTGAGCATTCCCTCCACGTGGTCCTCTTGCAAGAGCACCTTCGTTTTTAAGTCAACCTTTTTCTTTTCAATCTTTTCCTTCTCATTGTTCACCCTATTCTCATAATACTGGGCCATATGCAGAATTTCAGATTACAATTTAGTCTGCCATGCACTTTCAGAGGCCGTGATTTGAGACTGAATGTGGGGAAATAAGCCACGTACACATTTATCAACAAACAATCTTTTTCCTGGTTCTGTGCTCAAATCATGACCACTGAAATCTGAAAAAAACACTTGCTCAAGCCTGTCAAAATACTCTGTGGCTCCTTCTGTCTTTCCTTGCATGCAGTTAATTTATCCCAAATGATTATTTTCTCAGGCACCAAAGTCTTGAGTTTTGTTACAATGTGATTTGCTAATATCAATATGTTCTGTGCAGGTTTTTCGCCAGCTTTTCTTGACCTGTGAGCTATTTCATGTGCAGGGCGGGCATTGCCCATAACAGGTACATCGTCTACTGACCTAACCTGTTTCCATGAATCTGCCGGCAAGATGACAGGAAATAGCAAATCTATGGCCCTCATTCTGAGTTTGGAGGTAAGTAACCGTCCTTACCGGCATGTAGCAAATACTGTGTCCATGTAGTCAAGAGCCCGCTAATAGAGGGCTATTACGAGTACGCGTGCACAAGCTTTGCGCCATGCCGGTAATGACATTACTGACATGCCCTAAAAGTCCCAAAAATGGCCCTTACCGGCATCATGCAAATTGCAGACAGCACTACCAGCATGATTCAAGATGGCATTAGCGGACACCGCTATTAGGGGTGACCGCTATCAGCGGTGACCATTAATAACGGTCACCGTAAATAAGCGGAACCATAAGTAGCGTCATCGCACAGGATCGGGAATGAGCACGGCGGTCATCTTTAAAAACAAAACCCATTGCCATCCTCAGCAGCCAGGACCTAGAGTATTTTGCTGTGTGCCAAAATCAACCCATAACAACTACACAATGCCCAAGGAAGTGAAAAAAGGTGCCTCCTGCCAGCGCAAGCAGTGCTTTAATGAAGACGAGCTCACCATGCTGGCGGAGACCCTGGCTGAGAATGCTGATGTTGTGTTTGCCCAGAACCTCAAGAGGGAGGCTGTCATCAGAAAGAAGGAGATCTGGGCACTAGTGGCACAAAAAGTCAGCGCAGTTGGCAACACCCCCCGCACAACTAAGGACTGCAGGAAGAGGTGGGATGACCTGCACCTGTGAGTCCGCAACATCCTCCCGGCAAACAGGAGCCAGGCCATGGCAACTGGCAGAGGAGCAAGCTCTCCGATAAAGCTGTCCCGGTGGGAGGAGATATGTGCAAGCCTGATCGGCATAGAGGCCATTGAAGGCATGGGTGACATGGAGTGTGGCGCCACCTCATCGGCGGAAGGAGGTGAGTGTCCTAAGAAAACACTATAATACAGAGTCTGATGATAGTCCACCAATATGTCTGACTAAAGAGGCAAGCCATGCCCCAATACACACACATTCCCAGCCTAGTTGTCGTACGTAGCACAGACACATGCAGATGCCTGCAGCAAGGCAATGCCATACCTTAAACAAACCACACTAAGATGTTAATGGAATAAGTCACACTGCAAAAATCAACAAGGATTGGTATCCCCAACTCTGTGGACCAAGGGAGCAATACATTAGAAACACAAAGAAGTAGGTCACACAGGTAAGTACTACACTTTTAGTCGATCACATTTGATTCCAGTGGTGGAAGGGCACAAAAAGCTCAGTCAAAAAAATATATTATAAACATCAGATTTTAATATTTATCACAATCAATATAATAGCATAAAAATATTAATTATATTCACACCATAACATCATAAAAAAGACATTGCAGTATATATTCATGTAAACAAGTTAACAAGAGTTGTCAAAAAAACAAAAGATAATAAACAAAATGGGCAAACATTTACTAACAGCTGTACAAAAAAATCATCTGTAGTTAATAAGTAGTGTTAGAGTTGGCCACTTCTAAAAGTGCTGACAAAAAAGTGCTAAGTTCCTACTACATGTAAAAAATACCTCTAGATCTTAAAAGTTTTTAAAGTAGTTTCAACGACACACTTTATCTAGTTCCAATGAGAACTGATGGTCTCCTTCATCAGGGCGCACTAATAAGTTGCATCTAACATTTGAGAATGACATTCATGAATGCAATTACAAAACAAACAGATGAGATCCGTGCTTGCTTAATTGTAGGATTTCAAAGTTGATTGTAGATCTCAGTATCTTTAAAACATAAGTGCCAAACAAAAACAAAATAATGTAATGAAAGAGAAAAAAAGGGAAGAAAAAATATATCTATATTAAAAACAACAAAGAAATGACTGAGCCTTCTATACCTAACCACCCAAATAGAATTCAACATTTAGGAACTGTCAATAGTAGGCCAAGAAATTTAAATTAATTCACCTATACTAGTCCATATAAGGCGCAGAGACCAATGATTTTTTCACGCAGATCAAGAAGAGAACAGATGGCATTTAAATTACATCTGCGGAGACAAAACAGATACAAGGGATCCAATTAATTTTCCCAATTTCTAACCATGTAGCAAACTAAAGACACTGTCCAAATAAACACATTGAGCTACCTCTCTACAGGTATATACTGACCTGAATAATCTGTCAGTGCAGATCATATATGTCTATAGGACAATATTCACGTTCTGTGTTGTTTTGGAAAATGCTTTCATAATGATTGACATTTTTGCCATAATGTGGTCCTCCACTGTTATCAAAGACCAATCAAGAAAGGCCTAAATGTGTAAAGAAAGAGAGAATCTCAGCGGACGATACAGACTAGTATTGATGACATCAGATGGCAGATGACTGAACGAAAATTGTCAGATATTTAACATAGTCAAGAATAATAAATGCCTGCGTTCTTGCAAGGCGTGCCCTTTCTATTGAGTCGGCACCTGAAGCCGATGTATACACAAAGCGAGATCTCTAATTGCCATGAAATATACAGTGTTTGCTGAAATATTCTGTTCAAATGGGGCAAAGAAATACTTCAAATGAGGCCTGTTAAGGTGAAAACTGACTAAAGTTAATCGCTCAACCCTATTATTATGTCGGATCAAATTTCTTTCCGAACTGTATCACCAAAATATAGCCCGCACTCTCAAAAAAGTACTTACCCAACTTGCGAGTCAATTGCATCCACTGCACGTCTGCCGCGTACGCATACAATTGGTTCTCGAGACGCGACCGCTAGTTAAAGCTCCTTCGTGTTTCCTGTTTATAGTAACGCGACCTGATTGTAAAAGAAACTCAAATCTCGTGAGGCACGCGAAAGAGAAGTAGGACAAATCGCTTATCGTGATTCCAATAGAACTAAAGAAAGGACTAGAAATTAAATAGAGCATATAGGCAGACATACTTAAATGTCAATAAGTGGACAGAAATAAAGCTGAACCCGTTTAGAAAATGCCATAAAGATGAAATAGCTGGCATCTTAAATGGTATATTAGAAAGGATGCAAATCTACGAAATGGGCATGAAATGTAAACCCAAGAACTAGAACAAATTATGATGAAAATGACTCGAGCAGGGACAACAATGTCCAAAGCATAAGACCTCATATAAATGCAGGCATGGCAATGAGTGATCATCAAACCAGTGTCACGACCCTCGCCCAAAACCCCCTTTGGCAAAACCCGTTTGCCAGGTGGAGTCAGGACTCGGGCCTCTAGAGCCTGGCATCCTCTTCAAAAGCCCTCCTGGGACCAGTCCTGGCGCCTATGGCGCCAGGCTCATACACCATGAAAAACAATGTGCTTGGGAACTACTTTATTGTATTGTCAGCCAACATGGAGGCATCCACATAGCTTGGTTCCTAAGAACCAAGCTATGCAGTCTAGTGTTTTGGGTGTGGTAGCCTACGGACTACTTTACCTGGACTATTTTGTTGGGGCTATTTCAACCACACCCGAGCAAGACAATACGCTTTGCGTTACTTTGCAGCTTGCAACGTGACGCTCACCGTGTCCAGCTATTCCCTTGAACCTCGGAGAAGCAGAACCTGCAAGGAGACAAAAGGAACATCATAAGCAGCAGCATCTTACCTGCAGTCTTCATCTTTAAACACTCGCAGCTACTGAGAACAGCTTCCTCGAATCTGCACGCCTCCTGGACAGAACGACCTGAAAGAGGAAGATAGAGGCAACATTAAAGAAAGCAGTAGAGACATTTACAAATTATGAACTGCTCAAAAGGCTTACCTGGCTGGTCGCCTCTCGGCTGGCACCACTCCGGACATTCCACTCGCGCTGAAGAACACTGCGACCTATAAGGAAGAAAACACAGGTTAGCAAAGGCAAAACTTCGCAGTGCTGCGCATAGCGCTTACTTACCGCATCATAGCGCTCTTAATGCGCCATCATTTACCAGCAGGGGTCAACCAAGCCAGTTCGCCGCGCTGAAGCTCCGCATACCTAAGGGATAAAACAGAGACATTTTAAACAAAGAAAGGCATGCAGGATAGCAACAAAACTAAAGAACAGCAAGAAGACCTACCTGAACAATATCAAACGGGCCGGCGTCAGTGAAGTAACTGGACCGCACTCGCCCGTGAAAGACAACGCGCCCCTGTAAAGAAGGCAGGACAGAGAGCACGCCTAATTCTACCACAAGGTGAGGAGAGGGCGCCAGAGGGACTGAAATCATACGGGGGTGGAGGGAGGATATTTACCCCAGTCGGTCAGTCTTGAACACAGTCCTCCTGTATTTTCAGGCAGAACCTTCCCCGCAGACCATATCAGGGCAAAGCTGAGAAGCATACCAGCGAGTAACCCCGCTGGGTGGTGTCCCTGTGGATACCAGAAGAGCGTAACAGTAACGCACGTTCACGGTTCAATGATAACAGCCGCCAGCCCTCAAGGCACAGTCACCCGAAACTCCTCCTTTTTCCAGACTTTCAGAGGTGATAGCAATCAAAAAAGCACCACTGTGGTCACTGCAGGTGACTCCTCGGACATAGACTCTGAATACCGAGAGGAGGACAGAGATGCCGACGACAGTGACAGCGCAGAAATGAGTGCTCTTCCACCGGCTCGCAGTCCATCTCGGAGGACCATACGGAGGCCATCAAGATGGATCGAAGAAATGAACTAAATAGCCTAGCTGCATGTTAAGCAAAGTGGAGATGTTATGTCCTATTTGATTGTTGATTGATTTCATGCTGGGAGCCAAGTTCCCTTTCTGTTGTGTTAGTTGTGGGCTGCGACCCACGTGGTTAAAAGGTGGGGTTACCGCTGGGGATTCAGTTCACGCTTAATTAAAGACAGATACAGACGCACATTACTGTCTCCGTATCTCATTGCGTGCATTTGATTAATTGCTCTGAAGTCATTGCATGATTGATTGGATCGTATGAATGCGCGATCCCAGCTCACATTCAACACACCCCCCCACACGCCTCCTGCATGCCCATTCAATTCAATGGGTTTTCACCCGCCAAAAACTAAATTGGTTGTTGAGAGCTATGCAAGAGTAGATGGTGTTGGGGTTGCCTGCCATGGACATCCGGCAGGCACCGCAGGTGCTATTCACTCAAACACACGACAGGCCGAGTGGGGGTTGGGGCCTGCCCTGGACACCCGGCAGGCCCCCTGGTGCTATGGGGCATCAGCTCCATCGGGGGTGGGGGAACAGCCTGCCAGGCCCCTGACCAAGCAGACCTCTGCCACCGTCCTGGCATGAGGGTCCCACAGCATCAGGGCCTGCAGGCCTGTGCCTCCACGTGTAGGCTTGCAGCCTACATGGTAATGAGACACAGACTCAGGAGTTCCTCTTGTGGAGTCTGCAGCCGTTCTGTTTCACGTGCCTGCAGGGGCTCCTTTCATTAGCTTGGTCCATGACACAGTCATGGCCCATCTTAAAGGGGCAATACACGTGGGAGGGACACATCCCCTTAAAGGGGCAATACACATGGGAGGGTCACACCTAACACTCCTCCTTTTTCATAAAGACAAAACAAACGTTGCTAAAACATGCATGCATTCCACCCGCTACAGAGCGACAAAATACTTATCACTTAGAACTTGCAGGACAGACCAATAATTGGATATGGAATGAAATGGCAGAAATTCATGGGAAATCTAAAACGCACTCTCCAAGTAAGGTCCATCACAAATGGCTCATTCATGCAGGCCATCTGCACACTATTACGCGAATACAGAAACACACTCCATAGCACTAAAGGAGAATGTCTATCTGCGCTGATGTTCGGACGCATCATAAGAACCACATTACCACACAACCCACATGTCGTGTTGACACTGGCACATACATAACTAACTCCAACAGTTACAGACATAACATATACTAACCCATTTATAAACACGCTCAACAGGTGACAGTCGTGGCCAGTGAGCTGCCGGAGGAATATAGGCAGTTCTACCACAGTTTACGAAACCCTTTATTAACCTGGGGTTCATACCGGCGACTACCGAAACAAACGCCATGGTTGGCAGCTGGCACTACATGCACACCTCGTGACTGCAGGATTACAGCCTCACCTTATTATTCTTTACTGGGACCACTTAAAGCCTGTAGTTACTATGCAGGTTCACAGCATCAAAACAAACAGGATTACTGAGTCATCTTTAAGCCATTGCAGGACAGCAGGAGACTAGTTCATCTTCCATCAGCGTCCGTTCAGGAGTCACTTCCCGAGTCCAGGTACATTGATGGTACAGTTCACAGCTGGCAAAGCCGCACCTGGCAGGTAACAGGGGCCACATCTGCATAGTCCCTTGATGTTCAGAGCAGAGCAGCGAGACGCAGGTCGCAGGGCATCCAGGCTGCTCCATGTGCTGTTGATAGGGGACGGTGTTGTTGATAGGGCACGGTGTTGTTGATAGGGTACGGGGTGACAGGACATCACTCACCCCCTTCATCAGCGATGTTCTCCCGATCTGGCACATCTCTTTCCTCCAGGAACACAGGAGGGCACACAAGCACTCATGATGAGCTGCAACCCATTTCTTGCCTGAGGCACTGATTCTTGGTATTGGGGCCCAGGTCTGCCTGGTTAATTGGTCGGACATAAATTGTCGGCTGAACTCAGGGGGTCTGGCAGGTATCTCCCCCAAGCCCTGTTTAGCCTGGTCCTTCGATGGCATAGCGTGCAGGGTGTTATTAGTGACAGGCAGCCAGTGTGCCCTCAGTGACAGGCAGTCAGGGCCACTAACATGGTAGGCAGGGTGGCCTGTGTTCTGATGGTGCTGTGCCAGGAGATGATCCCTTCTTTGCTGGTTGGCCTTCCCATCTGATTGCTGTAACGGTGTACCAATTCTTGTCTGGCTGGCAACGCTGGGCTGAATTGGCATCCCAGGTGCGTGGTAGGAGCCACTCTCCTGGATCACCTGCAAGCGCCTAGCACCTCCTCCTCGGAGTTGGGGCCCCTCACTTTGTTCAGCCCAGCGCAGGCAGCATCAGTTGCATATTCGTACTGGTGGGGTGGGCGGTGCACAGACCACAGGATGCCCTGTTGCTCATGGTTGTGAACCCGGAAGGGCATTAGGGTGAAGGTCCCACGTCGGCTACGGTGAGGCCATTGTTGGTGGTGGGTCAACGCCATACTTCAATTGCACAGGGTGGTCTTTGGTGCACAGTCATTTGTCCATCGCGTGCAGCATCTTGGGCAGTGCACTGGTAGTGAGGTGTACGATGCACAGAGTGCAGTGCGCTTAGGTACCCTGGGCTTGGAGTTATGGTGTGGTGCTGGTGCATTAACTCTGCACTCTGGCATGTGTTGACATGGAGTATGTGGTTACTCATATTCCCCTGGATGGATCGGACTCATCTCAACCTACCATCCATGTTGGTGCCTGTGGAGCAAACTTGCCTCCTCATTTCAGCTCTGGTTTGGAGCACCTTATAGTTGCCCCCTTCCCCTCTGCACACCTTCCTGGAGTACAGGGGTATGTGTGCTCTCACTGTACTGCTCCCGACTGGAGCACGTCATCAATTTCCTGGCCTGTGGCAGGCAGGGTGACTGCAGTGGCTCGGTGATGGGGCCACCTAATAAAGCAGGCAGTCAGGGTGGCTTCCGTGGCATTGTGTTGGGCCACTTGTAAGACAAAGTGCTGAGGCGGATATTGGGTTGGCCAGGATACGTGTGGTAGTGGGACACTGTTGCCCCACCAATGAAGCCCTCTCGACATCTCCCCCCCCCCAGGCAGGGGAGGGCACACCTCTGTCCTTCACTCAGGCAGCAGCCACTCTTCCACCTTGATGGTGTGGCCACCAGACTCCAGAACTGATTTCCCCCGCAGGGGCAGCACTTCTTTCACTGCTCCAGACCGGAGCAAGTCCCTATGTGGCCCACCCCATGGCCCGGCTTTCGGAGGGCCATGTGTTTTTCCTGCAGAAGCTCAGACAAACGCAGCATTACAACTAGGGGTGTACCGAATAGTAGATTTAAGTATTCGTCCGGATACTGAATAGTTCGACAAATATTCGGCCGGAACCGAATACGGAGCCGAATAGTTGCATTTTTAATAAAGTTTTGTAGACAAGAAAAACACTTTGTAAATTAAAAATACATATGTATATCCATTCTTTATTGCATTTCTTTTCCAAGTTGTCTACACAAGATGTTGGTATGAATCCTGAAAGGAATACATTATCAGAAAATAAACTGTTCAATAACAGCACCGTTTTTATTTTTGTGCATTAATAGGTATTAACTAGTACACAATATGAGTGCTGCCTGGGTAATCCAGCGACATGGCAGACTGACCTTGACCACCTGCTAGTGGCAAGTTTACCAAAGATACCAGGGACCAAGTTGGGCATCCTTATTCGTCGTTACTTTTCAGCCAACCCTCTTTTTTGTTTTGTTTTTACTCTCAGCAAAGGAATGTGCTGTCACCAGGGTTTGACCACGATGGTCTTCAATAGCCCACGAACAATGCTCCCACGTCCACTTCAATTGGGACACATTGTGCCAGCACCCTCATTTGGTTCACTCAAGTGCACCAGAACATTTTGGGATATTTATTTGCTATAAGAATAGGTGCCATTAGGTGGACATCTTCATTTTAAATATCAGACAGAGGACACAGGTGTGAACACTGTATACCCCACGCATTAGGCGCACACGTTTCACTCGCTGGCTTAAATTGTCTGCCATTTCAATGGCTTGCATTTTACGGAAAGACCTGTTTTTAAGACATTGCTCAAGTGCACATTCCCAGAGGAGCTGGGCCGAGGGCAGATAAATCACACCGATGAGAAAAGGCTGCTATCTTTAGAGAAATAACTCTAAAAACATGTTTAAAAGGTTTAATTTCCTTCCAGAAGAACAACACGTGCTTTCTCCCCTCACAATAAATCAAACGAGCACTCTTGTAATACATTTTGCGACCTATGGGCTTAAGTGTTACGAAAGACCTCTGTGGGATGTATTTACCCATGCATCCGAGCCCTACCTCAAAACTGTGCAGTACTGACATGAAAACATCATGATGGCCAGAGCTTCCCAGAAAATGCACAGGGAAATGCAGGAAGAATAGGCTGCCACCCATTTTTGCCGATGTTATGGGCACAGAAGGACACTGCCTAAAACCACCATTGGACTACCCGCACAGTAGTCTGAAACCATTGGGAATGGCAATGCTGATTGCCAAATGCAACTAGAATTGTGGGGAATTCATTCTTAAATCCCAAAAATGGGTGCAGTACCAGTACTCAGCACTATCCAAAAGCCGGCAATTTAAAACAACACCAGATTTTACTTTTTTGTAGAAAACTGAATAAATGAACCCAAAACATGCCAAAGAAAGACTTACTGAGAGGTGGATACAATGTAAAGTGATATTCTGAAGTGACTTGAAGGTTTATAACAAGACTGGCTGAGCTGTGGATTGCAGCAGTTTAAGTTGCACTGGGTTAAAGACACTAAAATCGAAAATGTTTAGATTAAATGAGTGACCTATGTTTGGTGTCACATGCCTTTGTAACTGTTGAAATGCCATAGTTTTGCACTTAGAATCAGCATTCTAGCTGCATATGTAAAAATGTTTAGTTTTATTTGAATGCAGGAACTGGGGAACAAAAAGTGACATTTTATCTGAAACTGGCTTAAAGAGATTCCAATTCTGCCTGGCAACTACCCCCATCAGGAGTGAAACTTGAGTCACAGCTGTGTTCCCAGGCCTAGCTGCCCTTTTGCTGCTCACACTAAGGATATGCCATCTATCTGATAATTGAATTACCTGTGCTCTGCAGGAAAGTGAACAAAGCCCTGTCCTGGCTCAGGCAAAGGTTTTATTGGCAGGAGTCGTAAATGGTCGTAAAAAGTGGCTTCCTCCTGAGGAAAGGGGAGGAGCACTGCCTGTGAGAGCAAGCTGGCTTGGCAGAACTGGATAAACCAGTATTTCTACCTTGTGCTGGGAGGAAACCACACCCTTTGGAGCCAGAACATAACTTTAAAAAGATGGATCATTCATAGAGCGGACATGTGAAAATTTTATAAATGACACCATAACTCTTGTGATTTTTCTGCCCACATTTTAAGAGGTTTTTCGACCCGGTGGCATGTTCAGGGGGGTGTCAGCGGAAAAGTGGATATTACTCTAAATGTATGCATGTTAAAAATCTGAAACTTCATCAGTAAATGTCCATACTCCCTGCGCACATGTATGTAAAGTTGGGTCAATGTCAGAAAGTGAAAAATCAGTTAAAAAGTCAATTATGTGCCATTTCTGAATGCAAGCTCTTAGAAACAGCAGATTTGGACAGAGACATGGCTAAATTCAGCCACACCATGTATATGTAATTTCAAGCAACTGTGTAACTGTGAAATATGTCTTTTATTATCAAATATAGAATGTGTGCAATCTGACAGAGGAGTGTCCTATCTGCAAGCCATAAAATGACATCCCTCTGACTCACAGTTCATTCCCCAATCAAATGATAAATGGAAGTTTGACCAATTAGAAGCTGAGAGAGAGGTAGGGTCAGTGATGCTAGAACACACCCACATTCTAAACACATAAAAGCAGACAGACAGGACAGATAGGGACCTTCAATTCCATCTGCAGCGGGACGCTCTGCCGGAAAAATCCATACTTACCTCCATCAAACCTCCAGAGAGCCAAACTAGAGACTTCAATCTATCCAGAACTAGAGACCCAGACCAGAAGCAGAGTAGAGCTGACCTGTTAGCAGAACCAGAGAGAGCTGACCCAGATCACTGTGAAGTGCAGAGACCAGAGGCGAGTCTAAAATCTGACCAGATCCGTGGCGTGGCCCATTTCACTCAAGAATATAGTGTGAGTACCCAGCAGAACTGTGTAGAACCAATCTCTTAGTTTAAATTCATCTAATTCAATCTATTTAACCTAAGTAGAACTGTCTCCTAACTGTCACCTGTCATTTGCATAGCTGTCACTTGTCATTTTCTAGTTGCAAGCTGCACTTGTCTTTTTGAACTTTAAAATTTCAAATCTGAAAAACGACTTATTTAATCGCTCATATCTCCGCGACCGTTTGTGCTAGAGACTTGCAGTAACTTTCATTTGAAAGTTTAGAATCTTAGCTTTGAATCGCACCAAGAACCACCTTCCTACCCCTTATAGTTTTACCGCGATTTGCAAATTTCTCCTCATGTAAAATCGGCTGCTGCTTGCCTTCCATTTGCCAGAAATTCGTTTAACCTGCTAACTATCCCTGCATCATTGCTAGTGTGAGCCGGGACTAGTATTAACTAGATACCACTCACCCTGAACCTCTGAAAGGGAATTAAAAGCATTTTTAGCATATTTTTTTAATTCATTGCCAGCACATATCAAAGCAATTTGGGCCTGTGTTTTCAAACTTCTGTAGTCTAAGCTTGCTGGGGTGAACTGAATCACATTTGATTGCATTTCTGAGAACTGTGTGTTTTCCTTCCATTTCCTTGCCTTGCATCAAGGAGGGAGGGGATTGCCAGAGAAAAGTGATTACATTGTTTGGTTGAAATCATATTGAGTATTTTCGGTACTGCATTCATTGAATATTGCATCCACCTGAGCTTACATAAAGCATCCTCTACCACATTATACTTTTGTTCCTATTTACCAGTGTGCTACCTTATCCATTTCATGTCAACTCATTAGTGATTATAAGAAGTGTGCTAGTGCCAGATTCTCCGTTGTTGATCTTTATCATATCAGATTAAGTGTGCTATTCAATTATTAATTTATTATAAAGTGTGATATATATATTTTAAATTATCAAATAAACCTTTTAAACTTGCAAAACAGAACTACTTCTTGGCTCAGTGGGGTCAGGGGGATTCCAAGAGAGGGGTGTTATATAGGGGTAGTCATCCAGAACGCATGAACTGGACATAAAGATATATCAATAAGGGTTTTCATTCAGTATTATAGACTAGGCGTTGACTTAGCTGTAGTGTTGAATTGAATCCTCTTACACCTCCTTATGCATGTACATGGTTACTGGAAGGCTGCAGATGATGCTGCAAGTATTTGTCGATGCCCCTTTCTTCAGGGGCTCGTGAATAGTGTTAAATGGTCTTTATGCTGCCCATTGTTGGCCCTTAGTCTAATTCAAGGAGAAATGTCTGACTTTGTGTCTGGAGAAGGGGTGCTACATCATCGCACGCCAGGAGCCTTTTGATGCGTTTCTAACGCACTGGGAGGCAAGATAAATAGCAGATTGGTGCTACACAATTCCCATGAGCTAACAAGTATACTCGCCTCATACACACCCGCACTGCACGCAGTTTATTATCAGTTCCCATGAAGTAGAAAAGATAAGAACACTTTCTTGTGCTCAGCCCATTTCACGCCAAGATTCGCTCCTTTTCAAATCCCTGGTAGAGATTTTCCACGCTGGTTTTGGGAAAGGCTGGTGACACGTGGGCACTTACACATCTCACATATTAAAAACAAACATTTGTCAGCAAAACATCCACTTTTAAGCACTTGTGTCTGATTGTGCTTGGATCACACGTCCAGTCAGTGTCATAAATTAATGCGTACAGGCCGAAACTGTTCAATGATAATCTTAATGGACAGTTTCTGTCTGTACCCACCTGCCCCCTCCCCTCTGCTGACCTATTTTTAGACTGTTCCCAAGCCATGGCTGAGCGGGTCCACAGCCACAAAGCGGGAAATAGAGCAACATCAGCAGCTCTGATACTTACCTGGCAGGGGAGCATCTGTGATCAGAAAGGCAGATCTCCTGGCAGGGGAGACACCATGATCACTAAGGTGACAAAGGTGGACTCAGACACCATGGTCACTAAGGTGGACTTGTTCTCCCAAGAGGGAGCGGTGCCTCCTCCTGCCAGGGGGTGATCAATGAACTTACTGGCGGGGCCATAAGCAAAGCGAGGTGTCACGGGTGAAAGCCCCCTGGCCTCTGCTGACCTTTTAAACCCTGCTTGAAACCCTGCGGGGGCCGCGAGCGAGGCAGGGCGAAAGTGAAAGCCCAGGCGAAAAGCAAAGGCAACACCTGACCTGATACAGTCAGGTGGAGTTGGGCTTAGTAACCTGGGCTGAAATGGAACCCCCTCACCTTTCTTAAAAGCCCCACACGGGAAAAAATGTAACTGGGGAAGTTGGAATCGGACGTGGGGAGGAAAAAAAGAAATCAGCAGCTCTGACAGAAACGCTTCATGCAGGGGGAAGGGATGATGCGGGCAGCACGGCCCTGCTGCCATGTGTGAAATTCTGAATGTGGTCATCCCCCTCCTAGCACAGCAGCCTGGAAAGCGTGCAGACATCGCGTTTCATGAACAGGCAGTACAGGTAGTACAGGTGCCTGAATGGGCTTCAAGCCTCTCTGTCTAGGCGCACATCTCCTGGGCTGCTTACTTTGTGCACAACTTCGAGTAAGGATTCAAGTACCTCGCAGAGGGCCGTGGCTGAGGAGGACCCACCGTAAAGGGTGCTTCTTCCTCCTGGGTGCTTCTTCCTCCTTGGCGGACTGGGCACCCACCTCCACCAGCTTGCACACAGGCACGCAACATCTTCTCTCCCCGGATGGGAGAGTTCCTTCTGGATTTGCGGCAGCATCGCCAGCACTGCCGTACCTAGGGGCAGCAGGTCTTCTTTCTGCTCCTCCATACAGACCGGGCCGCAGGCGCGGCCCGAGATATTTTCTTTTCTTGGCAGCGGGTGCAGCAGGGGTGCGGCTGTCTCCTTCCTCCTTCGCATGGCAGATGCTGTGGGAGCAGGGCATCTTCTCCCCAAGTGCGCACATTTTCCTTTACACGAGAGCCGCAGGCAGGGACTGCACACCACAGGCTTCTCGTCACCTCTCCTTACAGCATCAAGTAGGTGACTTCCTTGTCGCCATTGTTGGGGGTTGCCTGCCATGGACATCCTGCAGGCACCCCTGCTATTCACTCAAACACACAACGGGCCCAGTGCCTGTGGGAATTGGGGCCTGCCCTGGACATCGGACAGGCCCCCTGGTGCAATGTGACATCAGCACCATCAGGGATGGGGGCATAGCCTTCCAGGCCCCTGACCCTGCGGACCTCTGCCACCGTCTGGGCATGAGGGTCCCACGGCTTCAGGGCCTGCAAGACCGTGCCTCCACGTGTAGGCCTGCAGCCTACATGGTAATGAGACACGGACTCAGGAGTTCCTCTTGGGGAGCCTGCAGCGGCTCCTTTTATTAGCTTGGGCCATGTCATGGCCCATCTTAAAGGGTCAATACACGTGGGAGGGACACCATACATGCCAACCCTCCTGATTTAGGCGGGAGACTCCCGATTTTTGAGTGAAAAATCAGGCTATTTTTTACTGTCTACCGCCTAAAATATTTATAACTCTAATGCAATCCTATGGGAAAAATACTTTCTCCCGATTGCTGTCGTGAAATCTCCCTCACAGGGCCTGATGAATGTTGGCATGTCTGGGACACATCCCCTTAAAGCATACATGCCAACCCTCCCGATTTAGGCGGGAGACTCCGGATTTTTAGGTGAAAAATATTGCTATTTTTAACAGTCTCCTGCCTAAAATAACTGTAGCCCCAATGCATTCCCATGGTGAAATATGCGTCTCCCGATTTCCCTGTGGAAATCTCCCCCCCAGGTGCATCTGAATCATGTTGGCATGTATGTTAAAGGGGCAATACACATTGAAAGCAGATCACCTCCTTTATTAACACGACACACGTACCTTAGTGGTGACGTGCTGTGGTCACAACAAACACAGCGCTCACAGATGTTAAATGCCACGCCTCCCTTAATTCTCTCCCAGGAATAAGATTAACAGACTTCCTGTAGCGCCCTTGTCCATTGCCCCCCCTCCTCCCTTAGAAACATGCCTGAGGCCGTGGCTCTGCAGTCTGGAGAACTTTCCTAGGCCTAGGTGAGCTCCAGCGTGACTGCGACATGGTATTAAGCCAGCCCAGCGTCTTCCCAGTCCCGATTTGATAAACGCGCGGCGTACTGGCTGGGAATTTAACTTGTTCAAAGTCACGTGATAAGGAACAGGGGTGCTGCTAGGGTCCTTTTCTCAGATTGGAATTGGACCCTACCAATGTGCCACTAACTGTGGTGTTAACAAGAAAACCTTACGACGCAAATAAGTGTTCTGTAGAGGTGTCACTTGAAGATATTAGCGCTTTTCCCAACCGACTCTGGAGAATGCTCCTATCGGCCTCGGCAAACTCTGTCCTAGCGCACTTCCCGGCACGCCGACCCCCGCCGCTGCTCCTCCTTCCGCTCTGGGCTCCTCCTACAATATGTTCAAGAGAATGGCCGAATTTGGTCCAGATTCTGGTGGCAGAGTGAAGGTGAGAGAGTGCGCGGCTTCGGGGACCCTTTTCGGGTACAGAAATGGCACGATTTTCGCTCGGGTAGTGAGTTTAGGGTGCTGTGATTGTGGACCTTTGTTTTCTCCGTTTTCTGTAGCGTGTAAGCGACGGTGTTTCGTTTAGCATTTACTAGGCGCCCTATGGATGGGATATGCACTGCACTGAACCCTGTGTGCAGAGACTTACGAAGCCCCGATCTGGGGTCCTCTTTGCTCTCTGAAACATGCACGTGTAGAGTACATGTTTCAAAGTTTCTCTTCAGAGCTTTCTGGGAAACTCGTGTTGTCCTGCTGGCTCTGTGTCCGACGCATGTCATAGCTCTCAACCATTTCTGTTGCAAAGGCGGGTGAAATCACCCGATTTTGTTTTTGGCGGGTGAGACGCCCATTGAAATGAATGGGCATGCAGGAGGCTTGGCGGGTGAGTCAGCCCTTTACAAGGCGGGTGACACCCGCCAAAAGCGTGTGAGTTGAGAGCTATGGTGTAGCTAAGTAGGAGTCACAATAGGGGTATTTTATATCTTTAGTAGTATTGTAAGACCGCTGTTCAAGGTAACCCGGCCGTGAGGTAGTTACAGAAATTGTAGCCTTAAGCAAATACGAGGAAAACAGTATGAGGCATCCGTGGGATACTTAAATCATACAGCAATGTGGTTAAAAGCTGTAGATTATCACAGGACAGGGAGGTACACTAGATGTCAGCAGAAAAGCTGTTTATCATTCTTTGATCGCAGGGTGCTAATATCAGGTAACCAGAGTAAAAAGGAAATGTGGTGATAAGAACTTTGCCTGTCTGCAAGAGGTATGTGATGGCCTCAGCCTGCAATGTGCGTTCAAATTAAAGGGGTTTGTTTCTGTGTTATAAGACTGTCAACATGGGCAGCTGCTCGGTGGGGAGGGCCCAGAGCCAGTTTCAAGTAGGGTTGAAAGACCCTGAGCGTGATTGGGACCTAATGCCATCTGGTGAGGGCGGGATATACAGTTCGTTTTAGTAAAATGATGCAGGTAATTGTGTTCCTGAGTGGGAGGTCTGCTAATCGGACGACCCCCTTTCATCATGCTCTGTGCCAAAAATTGAGTGCGCCCATGTATCTTTGCTGGCATCATCTGCTGGTATCCCCAGAGCCTACCTTGCAGGGCAGGATCAACGGTTGCGTGCGTTGCTGAACTGCTGCTGAAACAGTGTTCCAGCAGGTAGAGATGTCTTTTTAATACTGTACACCTGTGGTTCATCACTTTTATTGTATACTTCAGCAGCCATAATATCTGGTTATGAAATGGTGGCTACGGAGATTAGTTATAAAGCAGCAAGCATTTGGATTTGATGTATACGTTTGTGTATCTGCACTAACGGCCAAGCGGTATCTTATTGCTAGGAACCGGGCACCCCAAAGAGATATGGAGCATAATGTGTGGAACAACATCATTAGGCTAGGGCTTGTGCCTGGACGTAGTGCAAATCGAGAAAAGGGTAGAGAAAAGTTTGTAATTTTCTGCTGAAAGTGATCATGGAACTTGCACTTCAAATCCCCCAGGGCAAAGAAATTCAGAGGGATGATGCCAACATTTGGAAAGATTCACTAAAGGCTTATTTGTATCCAAAGAAGAGCACAGTTTATCAGCTTGGTGAGGTGACTCATTCTGACAGGGCAGGGTGTGCATTGGCTCTCCGTCCTGGGTATACCCAGAACAAACATCTTTGTTCCTGCTCCGGAAGCTTCTCTTTTGATCCCCCTGAGGAAGATTGATGCCTTGCTCCAGGACCCATTCCAGGAAGCTCCCCTTGTTAACCAGTGCTTCAAAGACAGTCCTGGCATGGCATTGGCCCTCTCACATTAGGGTGCTGATTACTGGAGTCATTTTGAAGCAAGCAGATGGAAGAAGTTAGATAGCCCAGAGGAGATGTTTTGTCCAGTGGCATACCAGCATCTTGGATTCTGCTAGGGCTCCCTAAACATTCTGCTCCCTTCCCAAGTCCTACAGACCAAGCGCTCTGGGTATGACCTCAGAAAGCAAAGGACTTGTTACTGCAGCTTGATTGAACCCCTGGACCAATCCACTGTAGAATTCTGCTTTGAAAGAAATCCTCCCTTTAGTTGATTCATCTTTGGACTTCAAGACGTGAAGGATTCACATGGATCTGCTTTGGGGATAAAGTCTATTGCCAAATCCTATACCATAGAGGTCGGGAACGATGGCTCCAAGGAAGAGGAAAGCTCTTCTCCCTATCCACCTCCAAGGGGGCATTAGGAGTGAAACTGCTGAGGACCAAGGCCTCTCTGCCACCTGTACATCGTGCAAGGATCCTGCTCACTGGAGGAGAAGCACCCCTGCAGATGCCAGGCAATCTTCTTGAAGTGGAAGTGTGGAACAAAGGGTTCACCTTGTCTGTGGAGTCCCAGGACTGGGCCATCTAGCAGCTCAGAACCCTGTTTACTGCCTTGAGACACTTTCAAGCTAGCTTGTCCGCACTCTACTTACTTGGAGTCACTATAGGACCTTCAAACCGTTTACCTGCTTCAAGCCGTCCTGACACCACTTCGACCTGGTGAAGTGCATTGCTGCCGTAAGTCGAATGCTGGTCCCTCCTGCCCTCCCGTGGAAGCACCCGACTCACTGATTACTGCCCCAACCCAAAAGATGACTCAACCTACTGGAAGCCTTTGAGTCGCCTATTTCGATCCAACTGAAGCATCCCCTCAAGCTGACTTGACCTCTTGCTAGTCATCGACTCAATCCACAAAGAGCCTTGTCTCAAAGCCACCGCAATGCCGGCTCACCATTGGAACAGCGCAACCATATGATTTTGACACCAGCTTTCCTGCTGAAAAGCGCCAAGAAGCCCAGCTCAACTCTGTCAAGCTACCAAGACAAGCTACAAAGGTAATTGCAGTGATCTGTCAACATGGTACTTGTGACATTTGCAGCTCAAATCAATTGCTTGCACCCATGTCTTCATTCAGAGTGCCAACTTTGCTATCAGATTCTGCATTCTGTGTTTCCTTTACAGTGGTGGGTCTCTAGTGTTTTTTTAATTTGTTTTGTGCATTATTCGTTTTGTAACAGCTTGCACCCCTCCTGAATAGTATAGCCCGCCGTGCAGAATCCTGCAGATCCCTCACTGAAACCCTGCCTAAAGTCTCCTCCCAGTTGACCAGGATTAGCCAGACTCTTCCTGATCCCAACCATGGGTGTGGTGTACTGCAGGAGGATCACCTAGGAGGAGACGGGGCCCAGGGTGGTGAGGAGGTTCCATGGTATGAGACACACCATTTCTCCTCTGAGAAGAAGACTCTCTTCCCAATGTACCTAAATAGGTAAAGGCTTATTGTCCTTTTAGTCTTGAATCCGAGATAGTTGACTCTTGGCGATTATTTATTTTAATACTTCTATAGCGTCACACACCCAAAGGTCTCAGGGCACACATAAGACAAGTACATAATCAGCAAAACAAAAAGAGAGGAAGCAAACGATGATCGAATGGCAGGTGGAAGCTCATTCCATGCAGTAGGTGCCCAGGTGTCAAATCTGACTCCTCTGTATTTTTACATTTAAACTGAAGTAAAGTGCTCTCCAGGTGTTCGGCGAAGTAACGGGGAGCATTCTTTAGGAGAAATGAGTCAGGGTGAGGCTTTATGCTGCTTCCTATGCTTCACTGGAAGCAAGTGAAGGGAACGTCTGGCTGTGGTGATTATGATCTTGCCTACTAAGCCCGCAGATGCCCGTGTTTCCCA
This sequence comes from Ambystoma mexicanum, assembly GCF_040938575.1. Classification (NCBI taxonomy): domain Eukaryota; kingdom Metazoa; phylum Chordata; class Amphibia; order Caudata; family Ambystomatidae; genus Ambystoma; species Ambystoma mexicanum. Next base: position 870,045,681 of record NC_090936.1, read on the forward strand.
ATTCTGTATTGTCTGCAGTTTATTCAGGTTAACCCTGGAGGTGTCAACCAGTAGGCTGTTACAAAAGTCCTACCTGGAATTAATTAAAGCAGAGGCAACAAGGGATCTATTCTCCCGTGACAGGTATGGACGAATCTGTCTCAGCAATCTACACAGGAAGAGCATAGCTGGGCAGTATGTTTGAGTGACATTTGGGGGTAAGAAAATACTCACGAGTTTTTACATGCAGGCCCACTGTGATTGGGCAGCTAGCTATCACAGACCTATCGTAGCGACAATCCAGTTTTTTTTCAACCTTGGACCAGAGCCTACAATCGTTTGGTCTTGTTGTTATTAAGCTCTTGAATGGATTTAACGCCATCCAGGACTGAATCGAGGTGTGAATCTGATTGATGGCAGTCGAGTCCTGGTCACCCGAGATAATAGTATTTGAGTATCAGCATAATAAATATTGAAAATAGTTGATGATAAACAGGAGCCTTGGGGGGACCCCGCAAGTTAGGTTTCAGGGGAAAGCTTATGAAACCCACCAGGACCCCAAAAAATACTCTATCCAAGCTGCGGCAAAACGTGAGCAGCTTGCCCTTCAACCAGTCTTGAAACTAGCAGGGTATGATCCACAAGGTTGGAAGTAGCTGAAAGGTCCAAAAGCAACAGGAGGGCAGTACGTCCTTTATCAATGATACCCTCCATATTGGACTTGAGGTCCAGCAAAGCTGTATCTGTCCCATGCTTCTTGTGGAATCAGACTGACTGACCCTGAGAAGAAAGTGATTTGCAGCTGTAAATATGCAATTCTTTCGATCTTAAGCAGAGAAGGAACATTGGTGGGGGGGGGTGTGATTAGGAATAAGGAAGTCTAGAACGTCCTTGAAGATGTTTTGCTGGGCAGGCATCTCTTGGGTATGAGGTAGGTTTCATGCAGTTGAGAAAACCTCACTCTCTATAAATGGTGTGCTGTGCATATGTATAGAATTGTGATGTGGAGTGACATGATATGGCTGGCTAGCAGCTTGCAAGGTAAATTGTTGACCCCCTGATTTAGAAGGTCGATCTTCTCTGTGTATTGTGGCGGAGGGATTCAAAGAGACTCAAAAGAGCCCGAGTGATTTTAATTCTTTTAGACAATCTGGAAGTCGGCTTGTAGAATCAATAGCCAGTTTAGCTGTGAGGATAATTGCTGTTATGGCCCTTGCCTTTTATGAATTTAGTGAATAAGAGTTCTTGAGTGGTATGCTGGGATCGCTCTAGGGTGCCAGGGAAACTGACTCTCAGTATCTCTGTCCCGAAATGCATTTAATGTTCCTGAAGCTCACAATTTTGGGGTATTCCCCCAACCCCCATATATTTAGTAATGAACTCTGACCCACAAAGTGATGACAGCATTTGACACTACCAGTGTTTATTAAGGTGATATCAACACCATCACCCCCCTTGCCCTGCCCCTCAAATTATCTTGACTGTGCTGCATAATATGAGTATACAGGGCTCGAAATTAAGATTGGAGCTGGAGTTTAAAGCAGCTCCTGGGTATTGAGCAGTAACCAGTGGGCAGGAGCTACCACTGGGGAATGAGAGGCAAGCACATAGGTTCCTCAAATATAACTCCCCCATAAGATGCAAACTTTTTTATGACCCCTTATGCTTTAACTGCTGCATAGATTTGTACTTAAGCTTATTTTTCGATTGTCCCAAACGCTTTAGTTAATGTCAAATAGGTATGTTTGTTTCCCATCAGTTGGCTTGAGGAACCGAAGGTAGCTCCTGGCAGCTGTTGGTATCAAGCTGACCAGGCTTTCCTCGATAACAAGTAGGAGCTAAATAACTATCTTGTCTCCCCACAATTTCAAACCTTGTTATATCTAGTGCTTGAAGTCCCCGCCTTTGTGAAAGAATCCCAAAGTATAGCTTTCTTAATAACCCCTGATGAAAGCATATATAGATCTGTTAGCAATTAGAGTATGTGTGATTTATTATAGGGCATCTGTTTACTACGAATGGCTAGAGGATTTGTGGAAGCATATACATTTTATTTTTTGAATTATATCAAATAAGGAAAGTGTGACTACCTTCCAACTTGCCAAATCTTGTATTTGTGCCAGGAATTTGGGATGGGTGGTCCTGTAGAGGCCTTGGAGAATTTGCATTAAGTAAATGCCTAGATATTTTATCCCTGCCATTGTAAAGGGTGTGTTTAGATTGGAGTCGCTCTAGCTAGTTGGTTCCAATAATTTGACTTGCTCTTATTAACTCTGAAGCCAGCAACTGAGCCATAGTTTGTTGGCTCCTTTTGGGAGGGTTACTTTAGTGTATGAGGGGTTTTGGAGAGCCACCTGGACGCAGTTTGCAAACATTACCGACTTGTATTCCCTCTGGCCAAAGGTAATTCCCTGAATTTCACTGTTCTCCTGAATTCTTTAGCCAGGATTCCATGGCTAAGGCGGGAATTAATGGAGAGCGAGCAACCTTACCTTGTGCCCTGCTGCAAGGCGACCTCCTTTGAAATGCGCCCATTGATTTAAATCTTTCATTTGGGTGTATATAAAGCAAATGATGAGTTGCTATAATGGTTTTCAAACCCCATTGCAACAAGTGTCCGTTTCAAAAGGTCCGGCTCACTTGGTCGAGCGCTATTTTGCATCTTAGGGAGAAGAGAATTGAGAGGGTTTTCTGGCATTTTGTAGATTCATATATTGTGCAATTTTCCTAATTTTGTCAAATGTCTGACATCCTGAGTGAATAAGATTGAGCAAAAGGACTTCTGATCAGGAGGCCAGAATCTTTGCATACATCTTACCATTTAAGTCCAGTACCGCAATAGGGCGGTAAGGGCTGCGCTCTTCTGGGTCTTTTCTGCCTTACAGATCTTATAGCCCTAAGGATCAGAGTAATTGCGGCTTCTCCTATTGAGCGAGTGACTTCCCTTGTACTTCCTATGCTAAGGAACAGAGAGTAGACAGGGCTATTGGCTCTCTAGAAAAGGGTTTGCAGATATTACTGGTAAAACCATCTGGTTCTGGAGCTGCTTTATTCTTTTGGGCACCTTTATGGGCAAGAGGATTTCTTCTTTACTAATCGGTTCATCTAGGCCACTTTTGTTCCTGATTTAAGATTGGCTTGTGAAATAGAGGGGTTGCGTTTTCAGACTTAAAGATCTGCTTTTCCGTAAAGAGTGTTTTTATTATAATCAAGAAGCAAGTTTAATTTGGATTCCTCATCATAGACCCTATTGCCGTTGGGGTTCTTGATGGACCAGGTGTATAATTTACTGCATTGGCTTGGAGATCTGCTTTGTTCTTTTCGTAACAAGTCGGTTTCAGATTCAATAGTGATCATCCTCCATTGTTGCTCGCTAGCAAATGTATCTGCTGTCTGAGCTTGCAAAGTATTTTTGCTGAGTTTCTGTGCTCCTGGAATAATTGCTTATGCTTAAGTTTCCTTAGTTTTAGTGATGTTCATGCCAACTACCCAGATTTTTCCCCTTTATTCCTGTTTTTAAAAGCATACTGTTGTTGAAAGATGTCTCTTTCAGTTTATTTCCTTCAAATTATTCTATGATCTGATTTCTTATTTCATCCTGGACTGTTGCGTCTCTAAGTAAATGTCGAGGTAACTTCCAGGTGAGGTGTGTCTGTAATATGGCCCACCAAGGACAATGGTCTGATATGGTGCCTTTGTTTTTGATAGCTGGGTGAAGCTGTGCTGACAACCAGATGCACCAGAATTTATTATGAGGATGTGGGAGTAAAAGGGATAGTACCTTTTGGCCCGGGTAGAGTTTGCTCAAGACGTCCTGGAGACCCAACACCTGGAGCTCAATTTTGAGGTTAACTGATGAACAGAGCCCTGGACCACTCCCTGTGCATTTATTTAAATTAAAATCCTCTCCCAGTAGTGTGCTTCCTTTAGCGAAATTACCTAGTTTTCCCACATCTGTGGGAGAAATGCCTCTCGTCTGCTATTGGGTGCATAAACTGAGACTAGTGTCACCTGCCTGTTGTCCTGGTTCATTGTTGCCAACACAAACCTGCCCTGTTGGTAAATTGTTTTATCCATTTGGAAAGGGGTTCCCCTTCGGTAAAAGATAGCAACTCCATCCCTTTTCGAATGCGAGAACATGTGTATTTGAAGGGGAAATTATTTGTGTCTTAGCCTATTTGTCTCTTGTATCAAAATGATATCCATGTCTTCTTCATGGAGCATCGAGTGTAATCTGAACCGATATTTGTCTTATCCTGAACTCCACCCTTTGTTACTACTCCCCTTCTCTACTCCTCACTTCCTCTGCTCTACCACTACCCACCCACCCTCTATTTTGCAAATGCCCTCCTCCACTCAATTACTTTTCTCCTCCACACTACTGCTCCCTCCTTTCCCTGCCCCGCCGCCTCTCCCTTCTCCCCCTCTTCGGCTGTTACTCCTGCCCTTCCCACTGCCTCCTCCCCTCTCCGTTCTTCCCTTTTCCTCCTCTAACTTCATAAACACCCTCTTTTCACCTGATGCTCCTACTAACTTCACATTCACAACCACTCCTTACTCTAGTTTTACTAATCCGTCACCACACAAACCTACACACTTAAGCTACAGAACTACTTTCACACCTAGGCCAATGCCTCGCCTGCTCCACAAGCCACACTGTCTCCTGCTAGTCTCTTGGTCGTTCTTCACACTGATCTTACTTCAAAATGCCCACTTTTCCTGCTTCCTGTTCACTGCTTGCATCTCCTCCCCCTGAGAGGATTGGACAACTTTCCCGGTCCTCTCTACCCTCCCTACGGTGTGTTTGTGCCAACCAAAGTCATAAGAAAGGGGCTAAGCCTTGCTCACTTTCTCTGCATGGGCTCAGTGTACTAAAGATTACAGCTTAATAAGTCTGTTCATGTTCCTGGTACATGTTACTGTGTGTTAACTCAGTAGGTTTGTTGGGGGGAGGATGGTTCCTTTTCCTCTTTTAGTGCATAATGTTTTAGAGGGCCTGCTATTTGTTGCATGAGCCTACTGGCAGGTTCTACCAACTCTGTGACGCAGGTCTCCAAGCTGTGCCTGTGTGTGGCTGAATGGGCTGTGTCTCCCTCGTAGTGGTATGCTGCTGTGGTTTATCTTTTCAGCTTTTCTCCTCCCTTGCCTTTTGTGGTCTATTTTCTTTCACTCTGCCTGTGGGCTGCTGACACTGATTTTCTTGCTTGACTTCCACTGTTGACTTGCTGCTGGTCGTCTCTGGGGAAAAAAAGTAACTGCCCAGTATCTGAGACATGAGGCAAGGCTGGAGAAAAGGGTCTGCAAATAACCCTGTGGGCACAAGGGGGGCTGGAGGGGTTGGGGGCACTCTCCACTGCCACTTTCCACCTCAGGGATGAGACTGGCTCTGAACTTCTACCTGGAAGACTGCCCACCCTGGCTGAGAGGGGTTCTTGTCTCCTCTTGACAAGACCAGTAACTTTTCATAGAGGGTGGGGACTGAAGCAATCACTTTACTCCAGAAAGCCCTACCACTCTTACTTATAAAAAAAAAAAAAAAAGTTGGTATAGTTGTACTTAGAAAGTGTGCCTAATAGCGTAGCTGTGGTATAGTTGCACTTAGAAAGTGTGCCCAATGGAGTACTTGTGGTATAGTTGAACTAGAACGTGTGAACGTGTGCCTAATAGAGTAACTGTGGGATAGTTGAATTTAGAAATGATATATGATATGGCATTTGTAACGCGCCTATACACAAGTGTTTCAAGGTGCGATGAGGCAGGGGGGGCAAGGGGAGACGGACAACGATCCTACTAGGCCAGGTGTCATTCAGATCGCGCAAGTGCATGGGTAGGGGGGACGGGAAAAGTGCAAGGGGAAGGGAAGAGGGGGAAAGTGCTGTACAGGGTTAGTAGAATACAAGATAAATAATAGGGCCAGCTGGTGGCAAGTGCAAGGTAAGAGCCGGGAGAAGGGCCTGTAGGATACAGAGACAGTCCCGTGGTGCAGGTAGGCAGTTGAGGGAAGAGTGGCGGGCCAGGACATGAGATCGGAGAGTGGCCCGGTAGCAGATTCAGTCCAGGAGCAGTAAGCAGCTAGCCAGTGCCATAGAAAACAGCCATAATGGTGAATGACATAACTGTACTAGTTGGCCCATTCTTCATTATGTAAAGTGGAAAAGAGACCCCGAAAATACATACAATATATATATTATTTTTTTAAATCACCAAAGCATTTTAAAAATGTGAAAAAGTGGCGAAGTTGCAGCAGCGAAAAATACAGACTTACCAGCAGATTCCTTGGCAGTTAACTGAAGGCCTCCAGCTTTCAATGCGAGGTTAAAGAATCACTTGGGCAGAGCTCCCTCAAGGCAACCCCTGGAGCCAGCATGTCTGGGGCAGGGTCCTGCAGCTGCAGGTGTTCTAGGAAGCCGGCAGGGCTGGGGCAGGGTCCTTCAGCAGCAGGTGTCCTAAGAAGCCAGCAGGGCTGGGGCAAGGTCCTTCAGCAGCAGGTGTTCTGGGAAGCCAGCAGGGCTGGGGCAAGGTCTTTCAGCAGCAGGTGTTCTAGGAGGCCAGCAGGGCTGGGGCAGGGTCCTTCAGCCCTAGGCAGCAGGTGTTCTAGGAAGCCAGCAGGGCCTGGGCAGGGTCCTTCAGCCCCAGGCAGCAGGTGTTCTAGGAAGCCAGCAGGGCTTGGGCAGGGTCCTTCAGCTCAGGCAGCAGGTGTCCTAGGAGGCCAGCAGGGCTGGGGCAGGGTCCTTCAGCAGCAGGTGGTCTAGGAGGCCTACAGGGCTGGGGCAGGGTCTTTCAGCAGCAGGTGTTCTAGGAGGCCAGCAGTGGTATATAGCGTAACTGTGGTATAGTTAAACTTAAAAACAGCGTAACTGTAGTATAGTTGATTTTAGAAAGTGTGCCTAATAGCGTAACTGTTGTATAGTGAATTTACAAAGTATGCCTAATTTAACATCACTGTGCTAAAGTTGCTTCTAGAAAGTGTGCCCAATAGCATCACTCTGCCAAGTTTGAATTTAGGTGTGCCTAATAACATTGCTGTGCTAAATGCTGAATCTAGATATCGTGCCTAATGGCGTAACTGTGGTATTGTTGAACTTAGAAATTGTGCCTAATGTATGCCCCCCTGTCTTGTTCTCGTGCTTGATCACAGGCGCTTTACTGATAACCACCATATCAAGCTATTACGCTTACTCTTCCCCCTATACACCATTGTTCAACTAGAACACAGCTGTACTATGACACATTCGGTCGAGCTGTTCTCATAATAACATGACCCCATGGACTCCACCTCATCCTAATAAAACACAGCTAGCTAAGAACATTCTGGCTAGCTTAAGCGTCTCCTCGGGCCTAACGCAGCAAGAACTCAGTCTGGATGTCCTCCCTCCAGACTGAACACATCCAACTGATTTCCGCAGCACCACACCTACCGCTAAGAAGCAGCTTTCATGCAAAAACCACACCAGCTGCGCGCACCCACGCACCATACCACACTCTCTAATACTGAACTGTGGTTCCCGAGGGCGTTCAACCTACCAGCGCTTTGAGATCATACCATGATACATATTTATTTATTCACATTTGTTAAGCGCACAGCAGCCCGTGGGCATTGTGGCGCTGGTTACAGTAGATGTTTGTAGCTTACTTACAGTAGTCACGTAAACACATACAGCAGGAAATGGCATTGTGGCAATGTGGCGCTTGTTACAATAGGTGCAGAAAGCATAGCTGTAAGCCAAGTACCGACAATGAGCTAGCAGCTAGTTGAAGAGTGTCGTTTTTAGATTTTTGCGGAAGGCATGGAGAGGGGTTTCAGCTCTGACGGCTGTGGGTAGTGCGTTCCATAGCTTAGGTGCCAGGTAGGGGAATCCTATTCCTCCTGCCTTGGCCCTGGTAATTCACGGCACTGTAAATTGGTTGGTGTACCCTAGTCTTGTGGGTCTTGTGGATTGTGTTTTGGCTAGAGTGTCCGATGGGTAAGAGGGTGCGGTTAGGTAGATGCATTTGTGTGCGCTGGAGAGAATCTTGAGTGATTCGTTCTTTAACTAGTAGCCAGTGTACATTTTTTCTTGCTTGAGTGATGTGTTCTCTTTTAGGGAAACTGAGAGCTGCTCTGAGGGAGTTGTTTTGGGTGGTTTGGAGTCTGGCTAGGTTTTTTTTTTTGTTGAAGTACTAGCTAAGAGGGAATTGCAATAGTTCGATTTAGCTCCTATGGTGGCTCTCGAAATGGAGAGGCAGTTGTCTTTTGTTAGAAAGGGCTTTATGGCATTGATCAATTTTGGTACTTAGAGCGGAGGCCGATACAATGGTGCTAACTTGTTTATCCATAGATAGTGTAGCATCAATGTGGACTCTGAGCGTTTTAACTGAGGATAGGACTGGGATGACACAATTAGCGTGGATTTTTGACCGAGGATGAGGATTTCAGTTTTATCCCCGTTGAGGCATAAGCCATTCGTGGCAATCCAGGCTTGGATTGTAGAGTAATTTTGTCAAAGGGTAGATGTGTCTTGGCGATAGCTCCCGGTGAGGGGAAGGAGCACCTGCGTGTCATCGGCATAGTTTGTGTATGTGATCCTAAGTGCATCCAATTTATCAAAGAGAGGCTTTGTAAATAGATTAAGCGTTGGGGCAGTACAGGATCAGGATCCCTGGGGGACACCAGTGTATGATAGTGGGTTTTGCATTTGCTATATTGGAGAACACTTTCATGGCTCTGCCTTCTAAGAAGGAAGTAATCCGGGTTGCTGCGTGATTGGAGAAGTGTGCTGCACGCGTGAGGTGGTTGGTGAGGGTGTTATGGTCGACGAGATCAAACGCTGCTGAGACATCTAAGAGCAGGAGTAAGGCAGGCTTGCCCCTGTCGAGGAGGGTGGTGATTTGGTTTTACAGATCTAGTAAGGCGGTTTCTGTTCCGTGTCCTTTGCGGAACCCCGATTGTCTCTTTCCAAGGATTGAGTTGGTTTCGAAGTACAGTTGGATTTGCCTGTGGGCAGCCTTATCTAGTATTTTAAGAAGAAATGGGATTGTTATGGGTCTGTAGTTATTAGGTTGAGAGGGGTCTAGTGTGTTTTTTGTTTTTTAATTTCTTTAGGAGTGGACGTATCCAAGCCTCTTTGAGGCAGTTGGGGACTATGCCTGTTTTGAATGAGGCATTTATGACGGCGGTAATAAGTGGAGCGAGTTGCTCAGCGCATTCTTTGATGATTTTGGGGGGGGGCATACATCGCCCTTGCATAGTGAGGGTTTAAGATGCTTAAGGATGTCTAAGACATCTACCTCAGATATTTCAGAGAAAGAGAATTTAGGAGGGTTGATACCTGTGCGTTTGTGATGGGTTTGCTTCAGTTGGTTCTGTTTAGGTAATGGTCTGAGATTTTGTTCTGGAGGATGTCTCTTTTCAGCATGGCAGCTTGTATGCTGGAACACCAGGCTTCATCTTTAATGATTTTGTCAGTGCAAGTGGGAGGTTCTTTAAATATGGTAAAGGGTTATTTAGATTGTGAGTTGGCCGATGAGTTTCTATTGTAGGTTTCTGATTTGGCTTTGAATATGGAGTCTTTGTATTTTTTTTGCGATGGTTCGGAAGATATCTTTAGTGGTGTCACAGGGTTTGGCTTGCCAGCTTTTTAGCACCTGACGTTTGGAGTTGCACAGAATTGGGAGCTCTTCTGTGAACCACGAATTGGAGTGGAATGATTTATTTTCTTTTTTATTTTCTAGCGGGGCGACTGTTTATGGCATTGGTCAGTGTGTCTTTTAATAATTCCGCTAGTATGACGGGGGTCAGGTGAGAATGGTGGCACTAGGCATTGGAGGTTGAGATCGGCACTGATGTTCTCTGCAGTGAGTTTTTTTTTGCATTTCTGGCTAATGCAGCCGGTGCTGGTGTGGTGAGCTTGGCACATGGAGTTATGGGGATGGTGAATTGTAGGCAGTTGTGGTCTGTCCATGGGAGGGCAGTATTGGATGCAATGTTTGTCGCAGTCATGTTCTATAACCCAATCTAAGATGCAACCTTTTGCGTTTGTGGGACAAGTGACTTTCTGAGAGAAGCCAAGGTCACTAAGGTCCTTCGTGAAGGATGTGGCGGTTTTGTCTTTGGCGTCGTTGAAGCCTAGATTGATGTCTCCCAGGAGTAGCGTTTTAGTAGATTTTTTTTTTTTTTTTTTTTTTTTTTTTAATATGGTTTCCTAGAAGGTGGGAAACAACATGTATATTTATGTTATTTTTGGGCGATGGAGCTATTTTGGCAGATAGGATGTCTACATGTCCTTCTCCATGGTGGGGTATAGGTCTAATGGATATGTTCTCTTTGAATACATGGTGGGCTATAGGTCTAATGGATATGTTCTCTTTGAATATTAGGGCTACTCCTCCTCCTGTTCTGGCTAACCTGTCCTGTCTGAGGATAGAGTAACCTTTGGGAAGTGCAATTGTAATGGCTGGGCCGGAGGCTTCGTGAAGCCAGGTTTCAGTAATGGCGATTATGTCTAAATCTTGGCTGGTGATTAGATCATTACCTTCTAACGCATGGGCGTTGAGCGAACAATCGTTGAGTAGGGCGCATTTGTAGAGAAGGGGTTGGTTGTTCATTTTAGTGGGCGCTGTGGTTTCTATTTTATGCGACGAGGAGGATTGTTTGGTAGTATTGTGGGTGGGAATCTGGTGGAGCACCTTAGTGCTGCTAATGTCTGTTGGGCAGAGGTGACTGGTCTTTGCTCTAAAGATGGTCCTCGATCCTAGGTGGTTATTTCTGAGTGTGATAGAGGGTATGGTAGCAAAGTTCATAGGTTGAGTGCGGTTTCTGAGTCTGTGTTGTTTGGAGTGCAGTGTAGTAGGGTGCATGGCTGCGAGCGTGGTGTGTTGGAAGGGACTAGGCAGGAAGTCCATGGTGTTGGAGTTAAGGCTGCTGTTGTACGCGTGGTTGTCTGGATCTGGCCTGCGATCGCGTGTAAGCAGGGTGCCTAACATGCATATGAGAAGGGGCAAGGTGTACATGTTGGATGGGTGTAGCAATCTATACTGGAACAGTCTAACCGGCTTATATTCCTAGGACAGTAATAACCTGGAGGGGCCGTTGGCTCTGTGGGCAAAAAAGCAATCACTAGAGGCTAGGGAGCAGTAGTGGCAGTGCAAAAATTGGAGGCTAGGGAACAGAGTGGCAGTGCTGAGAATATCTGAGCAATAGCTGAGGATAACCATCAAATTGTTGAGTATTGGATATCAAACACAGTAACTATGTTAGATGTCTACACTTACAGACGCTGTATTAGATTACAACAAGGCTTGAAGCGCGGAATAAAGTGACAGTACATTGTGTTGTATTTATGCCTACTAAGACAAGATGTTCAGGTTCAGCAATACAGTATATTTTATGGGAGACAACCATAATAAGATATGTGTTTGAGGCTTTACTGAAGGCGTGCCGAAGTGTGGATACACAGAGGCAGAGTTCCAATTGAGAAAGTCAATCACGTTGGTGTTGCTAATCTACTCGACGTGCATTGTTATGGGATGAACATGTGAAAGTTGGTGCTAGGAGCAGCAGTGTAGCAGGTCAGCTTACCTAGAGTGGAGCGGTGGGCAGAGTTCTGGGCCTGTTTGACGACTTGAGGCAGAAAGTAAATGGGACGCAATTGAACACACGTTCCGATTAAGCCCTATTAGGTGACACAGTACAGAGTATTACAACATATTTTAATGCACATGGCTACTACTTTCTTGTCTGGTGTTAGTGATACTCGTAATGTTTGAGATCAATTGCATGAACTTTTTTTAAAAGTGTATATTATGGCATTAAAATGACAGTTTAAACAAACCTTTCTCTCACAGTCGATTGATGTAAGGTTTGAATTTGATTAAATTGAGTAAAAGTGGTTCATAATTCAGAATGAAACCATGGTTAAACAGAAGTATGTTTGCTTTCTGTTGGCTATGTTTAAAGACAAAGTATTTTTCTATTAACATGAGAAAACCAATGTGACATTATCTTTTTGCAAATGACATGACATCCTTGCATTTGATTTATAGCCACCGCAGGACACAATGACCGAAAAATGTATGGGTAGTGGCAAGGATAGGATCTGGCCTTTTCAATATAATAAATGATGATTTAAAAGGAGCATGAATTTATGTAATTTAAAGAAAAAATATATTTCACTACAAGCAAAGGATAATCTCATATAGCAGATGTCATTCTAACTCTGGAAGTTGCATTTACGATTAGTTGATTTAATCCTCAGTCAGGATTTAATGGGATGAATAATTAGATCTACTAGTGCCTAACAATTCTTAAAAATCCCACTTGAGCTACAGGTAGAGTTCCTTAGTTTCCATACTCAACCTAAGAGAAATCTTCCCCGTGGTGGTGTTTGACTAAAAATCTACCAGTGGTTACTGTAAAATGTTGCATGTCACCTTAAACACACTTCATATTTGGCGCAATGCTGCCACCCGGCGGTCAACCATGCAGAGTGAAGCCTATTACCCATTTACTGCAAACAGAGTTGGTTTGCAGTAAAAGGAAAAGGTTTGAAACATTCCCATGCTTGCCAGCAAGGTAGAGTACCATGTCACTGGTACTTGCACTTAATAAAATCTCCTCGACTATGTTAGTAGATTTTTGCGAGCTCCGACTCCAAATAAGAATGCACTCGATCATCATAAAAAAGGGCAGACTGATCACGAAAAGTAAAGTGTCCTTAATTGATGGATACTCCCGTCCCCTGCACACCTCATATACCGACAGCAAGGTCAGTCAAAATGAGATTCATGGGTATTGGGTAATAATTATCTTAGACCATTGGCTGCATATAATCAATGTGCACGTGTATCAGTTTAGTAAATCTAGGAAACAATTATTTTATTATCGATAACAAATTAATGGGTCCAACAATCGCAATAAAAGGGCTTGATGCATTTTGGGGGGAAAGTGGGGGAATGCTTTCAGAGGGAGCAATAATTTATAAGACTCTGATATTTGATGCATGCTTCAAAATTAATCTAGTAAGTAGAACAATACTAAGGTCAGTTTTATGCTAAATCAAAAACAATACATTGTTCATATAACGTGTGTGTATTAAGTATTTCACCATGCTGGATACCAAAATATCTCTTATCTGATGACCATCTAATCTTTCTATGTCTGATGTCCATATGTATTTCATAATGGTTGGGCAATTCTTCATCATCTGTTCTGGAAATATACCACAAAGTCAGTGTAAAGTAATGCTAGTAATGCCAGTCGCTAATAGTTGGATAATACAAGATGGTGGAGGTAGGCGTAAAGGTGCCTACCTCCTTAGATGTTGATGAATCTGGAATGATGCAACAACAAAGATGATGTTTAGGATAACTTGTTCATCGATTCGAGTGAGATCCCACTAGTGATTTCTGGATTGCAGAATCTAGAAAGAACATTTGTGTAGGGGAAATAGTTAACTGATGTGAATGTCATTTCACTTGTGTGGATTACATACAGAAATATGCCCACCTCGTGCTTCAACGGGTTCATCTCCGTTAGAGTTGAGAAGATAATTGGTGTAATAACATGGAATCCTATTCCGCATATCTAGAAATGGATAAGTAGAGTATGGGGGGCGTGGCCAGCAGCCATGTGAGTAGGACGTGCTCACTAGAGGCTCCTGCCGATCCGCCGAATGATCAGCTTAAAAAATATAGTTTCTAACGGCAAAACGTAATCTGGAAACACTGGGGTGGCTGGTGTGCTAGCAGCAAACCCAGGAGATGAGGAAAGCACGAGATACGTTGTGGTGAAGTTCATGCCGAGAAAGGAGACAGAAAATGGCGGCGTGAGGAGACTGAGCTTGGTGGAAATTAGCCGAGATACAAACGTGTGGGGAGAAGCAGAGGCACCCTGGAGCTGTAGAAAACGCGCAACACACCGTGTAAGGTGCCGAGCAACAGCAAAAGACACTAAACATCAGTGTCCCAGGAGCCGCAGCCAAGCCATGGGTGAAGTGCGATGTAACATGTGCGTACCAGAAAGCTGAACAGAGAAGCTGCGCCAGGGCGCCGGCAGAGACAGCGAAGGCAGCCACCGTGGGAGCCGGAGAAGAATAAAGAGTGCTGGCAGCCGCATTCAGCTATGCGGGCGGCCCCCTGAATCGAAGCCTAGGAGAATTGTGACTAAGGAACGCAGTCAGCAGTGCAACACTTGCTGCGGTGACTGCCCTACACAAGGCAGTCACGGAAGCTGGGGGTCTGAGATGCGCGCAGTGCAGATTGACCCAGGCCCCGGACCGCTTGAAATGCGGGACGATAGAGGGTCTGGGAGTTTAGGCACGGGGTGGGGGGAAAACGGCACAAAAGCATAGGGAGGGGTGTCCGAATGGCGCCACAAGAAACGGCACCTGGGAAGGTGCGAATTGTAACAGCAAGAGGTCAGGGGGTAGCCCGGCCGCCCCCAGGAAGGAACAAAAGGCCGGGGGCTATAAGTAAGCCTGGGAAAAGGAGAGGCGGCACAAACCAGGTAAGAGCTCACCTCTCTCGGGTAGGCTCTTGGTACCTGGAGAAGGGAAAGGAAAAACGTTTCCTCTTGCGGGCTCACGCGCTTTCTACCCCTCTAGACGATTGAGTCTACCGCAGCGGCCAAAACGAAACCGGAGCGGGAGAGAAGGATACTCTTTGCAGTTGCCAAACGGAAGCACGACCGACAGAATTCAGACGAGAAGGATGGCGGAAGGAAGAGCGAAGAGGGCCAGAGAAGTCTCAGAATGGGCAAGAAAGGCGGAGAACGAGTATGGAGCACAATGGGTGCTGAAAGTAATGCAGAAAGAAGAAAGAGCGAAGGCAACATCACCTCTGCTGTTCATAGAGCACAGCAGCAGCGAAGACGTAGTGCCACAAGGACGGAAGAGGGGGAGAGCGGAATCGAAAAGAACAGAGGAACAGACGGAGGCAACGACCAAGAGAAAGAGGAAAGATAAAAAGAAAGGTACTGTGAATAATAATGTTGGGAATAAAATAGTTTTGGGTAAGTCGCCCAGAACCAACGACAAGAAGAGCAGACGGGGGAAGAAAAGCAGGGAAGAGTGGCAGGGAAATTCATCAGAAGAGTCCAGCAGTGAAGACGAAGAAAGGGATCACCTAAAGGCTTGGGTAAAATGGAGAGGAGTGGTGAGCAAGGAAAAATGGAGTGGGGTAATGGGGCAGGGGTAGAACCCAGAGAGGCCCCGGTCCCTACCCCACAGGGGGCACCAGATGAGCCCAGGGAAGTCCCGGTCCTGGCACCGCAAGGGACAACAGTAGTCCCGGTGCCCCAAGGAGCGCCAATTGTATCGACACCGCAAGGTGTGACGGTAGGGCCAAACGTAGGGGCAGGGGCCACACCACCGGGGGCAGCTCCACCGGTGGCAGCAGTAGAAAATGAGGCACCACTCATGACGAAATATGGCAGGCCAACCATGGGTAAAGACGCACAGGGCAGGTCGATGAAAGCGATGGCCTGGTACATAAATGACAAAGTAAAGGAAAAAATCTGGAGAAAAGAATTGATTGATATATTTACATTATTAGACTGTCAAAAGGGGGGGATGAATGTAGCATTGGAAGACATGAAAGAAGATTGAAAAAAGTTTACTTAAAAAGGGGCCAGTGGTAAGGAACTATGATAATTGGATGTCGGCCTTCACCATAATGTCAACAATCATATTACAAAAATTCCCGGAGGACTGGGTAGCGTTAGTGGCATATCAACAGAGGGTGCTGAAGGTCCACGCAGCGTTTGGAGGGGACGCATGGCTGGAGTATGACCATGAGTTCAGAAAGGAGATGGACTGCTTTCCGGACATGAGCTGGGACGAAGAAAACCTCTACATTTTTAACGTGCTAAAAGAAAAATGGGATTCCAAGGAACGGAGCACAGGTGGACAGCAGAGGAAGCAGTACTGGCAGAACGATTACAAAACAGATTATAGATCGAGTGGCAGAAGGTATGACTCCAACTATGACAGGAATAGGGAACAGAGCTTTCGGAGCAGAAATTACAGGCCGCAGAGAGGATGGCAGAGCAGCCTGCCCCTGACAACACGGGGGGGGGGGGCAGTGGGAGCACGGGAACGGCTCGAGCGGAACCAGGGCACTGCAGGAGCTTTGAAAAAGGAGTTCCATGCAGCTGGGGATGGAGGTGCAAATTCAGCCACAAGTGCGAGAGATGCAAGGGTGACTACAGCAGCTCCAAGTGCACAAGGGCCGCAGCTCCAAGCGGCAGAAGAGACGCGGAAATGAAAACTGGGGCAGGAAAGGGGCCACGCCGGTGAAAATCGAGAAGATGGAAAGGTGGCTCCGGAAATATCCCGACCGAGAAGCGGCAGAACAAATCAGACAAGGCTTTAGAGAAGGGTTCAACATCCCATTCACCGGGCAAGTAGCACAAGACATTCCTAGGAATCTAAAATCAGCAATCAAAAACGGGGAAATAGTGACCAGTAAGATCAGGAAGGAAGTCGAACTGGGGAGGGGTGGAGGGCCCATTCAGGGCCCTACCATTCGAAGAATTCTTATGCTCCCCGCTAGGGCTGGTGCCGAAAAAAGAGGACGGGGAATACAGGTTGATACACCACCTGTCCTACCCTCCGGGGGCCTCGGTGAACGACGGCATCGCTCAGAGCGAAGCGACAGTAACATATACAGATTTCGATGAGGCAGTGGAATTGGTCAGTAAAGCAGGGGAAGGGGCATGGATGGCGAAAGCAGACATTAAATCGGCATTTCGCTTGTTGCCAGTCAACAGCAGATCACAAAAATGGTTATGTATGCATTGGGAGGGGGAATACTTCATTGACAAATGCCTTCCAATGGGGTGTGCCATCTCGTGCGCATATTTCGAGAGGATGAGTTCATTCTTACAATGGACAGTGGCACAGGAGATGAGGGAGTCCATGATGGTGCATTACCTAGACGATTTTTTATTTGTCGGGCCCAAAGGTGCGGATATGTGCCAGGCAACACTGGACAAGTTCGTAGAAATAACGAGCGAGTGGGGTATTCCTCTGGCGAAGGAGAAAACTATGGGGCCAACACAGGTTATCCAATTCCTAGGTATAGAGATCGACTCGAACAAGGGGAGGTGTCGGATCCCGGAGGACAAAGTGACGGAGCTGCTCAAGACAATACAGAAACTACAAGGAAGAACCAAAGCAACAGTGAGGGAATTACAGGCGCTGGCAGGGAAACTGAACTTCGCAGGAAGAGTCATACCTCAGGGGAAGGTGTTCCAGAGAAGGATCGAGCTGAAAACAAGAGGTGCTACCAAAGGGCACCACAGGGTCAGGCTAGGAGGGGGAATCAAGAGAGACCTAGAAGTATGGGCAGACTTTCTGAAAAACTTCAAGGGGGCAGTAATATGGCACTCGCCAGTGAACGAGGAAGGTAAAAGGGTGTTGTTCACTGACGCAGCCGGTGGCTTTGGAGCAATACTGGGGAAAAAATGGTGTGCAGACAAATGGCCGAAATCATGGCAAGTAGCAGAATGGACAGAAAACATAACGCTGCTGGAGCTCTTCCCGATATGGGTCGCGTTATGCGCATGGGGGAAGGAGCTGGGCAACAAGGAGTTGGCGGTATGGTCAGATAACATGGCAGTAGTGCATGTGTTAAACAAGGGAAGTGCGTCATGAAGTATAGTATTGGAATTGATGAGGGCAATCGCACTGGAAAGCCTAAAAATAAATACATGCATAAAGGCGAGGCATATCGCAGGGGAGGAAAATGTAGTGGCTGATGCAATCTCTCGTTTTCAGTGGAGAGATTCAGGGAGCAGAGACCGGACGCCGACAAGGAAAGAACGCCCACGCCGCGGAAGGCATGGGTCCCATTGGAGGCACTAGAGAGGAAAGCACGGTTGGCCTCAAGGTCGACTCAAAAGAGGTGGGAGAAGAGCGGAAAAAAGAAAGGGTCATCGACAAGCTGACCAGAAATGCCCTGACATACAAGACGGGTAAGCAGTATGAGAAGCATGTAAAAGATGTGTTGTTGGAAACAGGTTTAAAGGAGGTGGAAAAAATATCAACGGAAAAAATCTGCAAATTTCTTGAAGGGCATTTGCCAAAGGTAAAAAGAAAAGCTGGGCAGCAGCGCACCTGGCGGCGGTGGCATATACCACAAAAGTGGCAGGCATACCGGACTCGACTGACAGCTATAAGATAAAATACGCTATGACGGGATGGGCGAAGTTAGAAGGGAAAGAACCAGATAGCAGAAGGCCGGTCAATTTTAGGAAGTTGATAATTTTACTGAAAGTGCTCCAAGACACTGTGTACACGGTGGGCACACACGATTAAGCTGAGCCTGTACACTCGACAGAGTACAGCCAAGGCGCAATATGAGAGCACACAAACGCCCCCACCTAGCGCGACGACAACACAAGTAAACCAATGCAGTAGCACATACGAAACTGCGCTGTTCAGGGCAGCATTTGCGCTAGCTTATTATGGGGCTTTCAGAATAGGGGAACTGGTGGCCAGAAATACGGTGGCAGGAGACGGCCTGGCAAGAAAGGACGTTAGTATGGGTATCAAGGGGATGTTGATGATACTAAGGAAATCTAAGACCGACCAAATGGGAAAGGGGAGAGCGATAGATCTCAATTGCATCAGAGAAAAGGACCACTGTCCCAGATGTATCACCAGGGAATTCTTAGATCTGCGACCAGAAGTCGACGGGCAGTTATTGATCCATAGGGACGGCAGCGCGCTCAGCAGGTACCAGTTTCAGGCGGTATTAAAACAAGCGGTGGCAAAAGCGGGATGGGATCCAGCCGAGTTTGGGACGCACTCTTTCAGGATAGGGGCAGCAACCTCTGCGTGGGCGGGGGGCCTGGGAGCAAAGGGGGTGAGACGAATTGGGGGATGGAAGTCACAATGTTTTAAGAAATACATAAGGGAGGAACTGACACTTATTTCCCCCGTTTCCACAGAGGTCGGACCCTACAAATCGGCCTGGATAGTGGGGCACTCTTTCATGACCCGGGCAGGCAGGTGGCTGGAAGAGGTGAAGCGAGGATTACATTTCAGGAACACAATTACGTCATGGTGGGGCCTCCCGGGGATGCACTGGGAGGACATCCACGACAGGCTATCGGACCTGATAGGTTTCAGGGAACCCCCCCGAGTATCTGGTTATATATTTAGGGGGGGAACGACCTGGTGAGCACGAACAGGGTTAAATTGCAAAGGAATATCTGCGAGTCACTGCATAGCATAGCCCGCAGCTGGTGGAAGACAAGAGATTTTTATGTCGGAGATAATACCCAGAAGGATCTGGCATGGGGCACACAATTGAGATAGCAAGAAAGAAACTAAATAAATCGGTAGAAAAGTACTGCAAGAGTACAGGGCTGCATTTCATAAGACATGGCTTACACCGGAACAACCCGGACATGTTTCACCAAGATGGGGTGCACCTATCAAAGGATGGGATGGGGGTTCTTTCCGACAACATTTTTAGGGCACTCCAGGAGAGAGGCTGTAGGTAGGGTGCTTTTGGGGGGGACCTGAGCGGGCGTAAGGAACACCCACTCAGGTGTGGCGGCAGGTGCCCAGGAACGAAGGCTCAGGGATAACAAGGACTCGGAAGGAGCCCTGAGCTGCTTCGGAACTGGACACAATGTGCCCAAAAGCATATGGCTATGTAATTATTTTTGTTGTGTTGGATTTTCTGTAAGCAAATAAAATGCCTACGGCCTACAATTTCTCCATACACATAAGTTGTCTGTAATTTACTACTTGGGTAGGGATCTGGTAAGAGAAGCAAAGTGAACCCACACTACTCAGCCTAAAGATCACGCCCAGAGGAAGGCGGTAAGGAGAGAGGAACCGGGGTGGAGAGCCCTAAACGCACATCGCATTTGCTGCGCTGCCAAGAAAAGCTCCCTCCCCCCATAACCCCCCCCACCCCACTGCCCCTCCTGAACTAATAAGCCGGGTGGTAGACGCACCACTATGGCATTGACACCATATTAGCACTGCAGTGAAACCAACGCTATTCCCCCCCCCCCCCCCCCCCCCAGGAGAGTCCAAAAGGGGGCACACACGATTAAGCTGAGCCTGTACACTCGACGGAGTACAGCCAAGGCGCAATATGAGAGCACACGAACACCCCCACCTAGCGCGACGACTACACAAGTAAACCAATCTGGGAAACCAGTAACGCCCACACACTGGGATACTACAAAACCCTGAAAGGGTGTCACTCCACATAACGTGAACATAAAAGCAAATCATATCATGAAAACACTGTAAAAAAACATAACTGAGATGGAGTAATAAGCACATGAAGCCTGGCACAGGGGCAGAAGCACATTCCTAAATAACAGAGGCCCTGAAAGAAGATACTAGCTAGCCCACAACTGGATGATGGGGTGAGGACTGACACGGTGGCGTATACTGGCACACCAGTGCAGGCTTGCATGCTATACCCCCGGCTTCACCACACAATCTGTGCAAGAAAGTGGCATAGGGTTGACCCTACATAGCGGCACTGGCAATAGCGCCCCCAGGCGCTATCAGCATTGCACTAAGGCCACATATGAAGCCTGAGCAACAGCTGGACAGTACGTTAATTCCTTTGTGAGAAGAAGTATGCACGGAACACTGTGCTCATAGACCCCTGCTGGCGCAGGCCGGTGAAGAAGCCACCCGACTCTGGATGCCAGGCACGCCCTGTACTCGGTGTGATCCCAGTTGACACAAAAGGGAAAGCGCACAACTTCTAGAGAAGGACAAAAAGCTTGCGACAAGGGCTCACGGGAGAAGTCGGCCCCTGCAGAAGGAAAGTCGATTGCATGCCCCCATAAGAGCCTACAGAACAAAAGGATACAAACAGCCGGGGTGCGCGCCTATGTGAAACCGCAGACCACCAAGATAGACCCCAATCCCATCTCCGGACCTGGCGCAAGGAAATATACCTAACTCGGCTAGAAGGTGCGATGCCAAACGACAGGTCATTGAGCCCAGTCCACGTGGCAAGCCCAAGGCGAAGGTTTGTTGGCGGCAGGTGAAGACAGATCTTAAGATGCCTGCAAGTTGCGGGCAACATCACACACCAGGTTGTGCTGTGCATGAAGTGTATTCTATTTTTTTTTTTTTTTTAACGGTGTCTATTTTAATGGTCTAGTATACGTTTTCAGACGTTCTTTTTAAAAAAGGGAAGCACATACTTAGCAGCATGCTCACCGTTTGTCAGTAGATTAAGCCTAAGCACCTGTGGGCAGCTCCTTTGCTTTCCGGGTGGCTACACGTACCGTGCAAGCCTTGCAAACTACATTACCCAAATGTCCTGAAGTTTTTGGGCCGCATTTCTTCCTGATGCGTTTGTGCCTGCGCATACAGGTCAAGCCCTTCAGTCTGCGACAGTCCGCGACTAGCTGAGACTCTGAAGCCACATTTTTGCATTCTTCGGAAAGTCATGGCCATTGCTGATGTCCTTAAGGTAATCACCGCTGAGAAAATGAGTACCTTACGCTCTGTCAAGAGAGGGTTGGCACCGTACGTAACTTGCCTAGAAATGTGGCAGACGCAGGTACTTCAATCCTTAATGATTCTCAGGCACTTGGGGACGATATGGTACCTTTGGGCTCACCTTTTTCTGACCATTTAGTTGAGAAGGAAACTGTAGCCAAGCTTAAGGTTCTTGTCTCGCCCACAGCTAATGTTTCACCTGCAGTGAACAGTTTTGGCAACCGAGGGAAGAGTTACACCAATGTAACCAAGCCGGTGTCAAAATTGTGTTTGCTTCTAAATACAAGATCCCTAGTGAAAAATGCCATTAATATAGCAAACTTCATTGAGGAACAAAACTTGGATCTTTGTGCATTAACGGAAACTTGGGGATCCCAAGCTGCAGCCCCCTCCTTGAACTTGGCTATACCAGAAGCATATAACATGACTAGGAAAGATAGAGCGGAAGGTAGAGGACGTGGGGTAGCGTTTATTGTTAAGGATGGCTTAACAGTCCGGGAATTGTCAGGTCTAGCTATCGAAGGGGTTGAATCCCTACACATTAAAATAGGTATGAACTTGGAAGCCACCACTAATTTTGTTCTGATTTACCGGCCTCCTACCTCAAAGACGGATCTATCAGAGGCAATCAGTAACTATTTATTACCTCAGCTGAAAATCACCTCAAAATGTATAATTTTAGGCAATTTTAACCACTGGCTAGGATCAGCTTCTGATCAAGGGGCCGCTGCTCTGCAGTCGTTATTGAGTGATTTGGGATTTGTCCAACATATGATGTCACCTACCCATGCTCAGGGCCACACCTTGGACTGGCTTGGTGTGCTTAATGTTTGCTGCAGTGAGGTGTGTACTAGCATATGCCCCTGGTCTGACCATTTCTTTGCTAATTTCTCCATAACCGTGCCATTTGCAAGGAGTAAGAACTGTAAACTGTTAGGAAGACTGTCCGCAACTAACTGAAGCCAACATAGAGCCTCTGATTGGCATCTCGCTTGATTTCTCCTCTGATAAAGGACTGTCGGCACAAAACATGGCCACAGCACTTGTGAAAAGCTTTACTAGTATATCTGATAAACTAGCAGCACTAAAGTCTAGAAACTAGCACATAGATGCTAACAATAGAAAGAGCTGGTTCTCTGAAGATCTGAGAAGCCTAAAATCTGGCTCCTCACAGGCTTTTCAGAAATGGAAACGGGAGCCCAATCCAGACTCACTAGAAGAATACAAGAATTCCATAGGAGAGTATGAATATGCCATTCTTCAGGCAAAAAGAAATTTCGGTAATGCTTGAAAAAAAGTTACAGAACCAGGCTTGTTCGGACTCTGGTACCCTCCAAGGTTTTTATTAGGAGCTCAGATATTCCAATCTTTTAATTTTCATCCAGTAAGTGAACCCGAATTAAAAAAGGTCATTGAACAAATGAAATTATCACACTGCAGAGGAGATGCATGCACATCTAGGATAATGAAGACCTGTTCCCCCTTCCATCATTGGAGCAGTCTGCTCCTTTGTTAATGCCTCATTGGCAGAGGGTGTAGTACCCAAAGAATTGAAACATACCATGGTTATCCCTATCATTAAGAATTTAGGTCTGTCTAGGGATAATCCTCTGAATTTCCGACCCATTTCAAACACCCCTTTCCTCCTGAAAATACTGGATAGGGTAGCCTACCAACAAATTTCGGACCTGAATCGGCATACCATTCCCACCAGTCTGGTTTCAGGAAACTCTATGGGACTGAGACATTGCTCCTAGAGCTTAAATCTAGACTACTTTCACAAATGGATAAAAGGAAGCTTTCACTGATATCTTTTGACCAATCCGTGTCCTTTGATTTAATTGATCACACGATTCTAAATACAAGGCTAAAGGATGTAGCCAACTTTTCGAAGCGAGCAGCGCTCTGGATCTCTTCTTTCCTTGAACACCGTCTGAGTAGTGTGTGTTCGGACATGGCGGAAGCAGATCCTATTGCGGTACTCCATGGAGTCCCCTAGGGGGCCAGTACATCGCCATGCATCTACAATCTTTTCATGGTTCCCTTCTCCATGCTAGAACGAGGGGGTTGTCTTCTCAAACTATGCCGATGACACCCAATGCATAGTTCCACTCACAGGAAATCATGGACAGGATGAGGCTGAAGTAGACTTTTTAGCCTAATTGAAAAGTGGATTTTCGATAATTACCTTGCCCTCCATAGGAGTAAAACCGAACTAATAATGATAGGGAGCCCACATGCACTTAAAGCTTTAAAACGTTCATACAGTGCCTTTAAGCTAGGGGATGACATCATTAATCCACTCCCCAAAACCAAAATACTGGGTGTCACTCTGGATCTATCCCTTAACATGAAAGCACATGTGTCCTCTGTTGTATCTTCAGCAGTATACTATGTAAAACTGTCACAGGCCTCTTAGCTCCCAAAAAAGTGCGAAACCATTGCTAGGGCAATAATGGGGGCCAAGATGGACTATTGCAGTCTTTTGCTGGGATCCAGTAAGGGGGTCATACAGAGACTACAGGTGGTCCAGAACTGTGCTGTGCAAGTGGTAGTTGGCCTCTCAAGGCGTGAGCACGTTACAGAGGCTAGGGGAGGCCTTCACTGGCTGCCAGTGGAATCCAGAATAAAATTTCAAACGTTGGTGATAACTTTTAAGTGCAGAATGTTGATGATGCCTCTATCTTCAATGTTACATCACTGATAAAGCAATCGGGAGATCCTTAAGGTCGGACTCAAAAAAATCTCCTGGAGCAACCTAGAGCCAGGACATCTAAGGCAGAAAATGGGGCCTTTCCATTCAAGGCGCCAAGTTTATGGAATAATCTGCCAAAATTTCTGCGCAACCTTGGTTGCCTTGCTAAATTTAAGAGGGCTCTTAAAACCTTCCTCTTCAATGTATAGTACTAGTTCCATCTATTTCTTTTTCGCTATTTCTGTGGCACTAGGAGCCCAACTGGCTTTTTTTTTTTTTTTTTTTGTCCGTGCCTTCATGCCTGTGGATCTATAGTGCGCTATATAAATATCCTGTAATGTAATAAGTGCAAGTATAAGCATCTAAGCCAAACCAAAGTCCAGGACCCAGTGATCACAAGTGCAGACAGACACCTCGCTCAGAACAGATGCAGGCGGACCGGACTGAGCAGATGGTGAATATGGCTACTAAAGGAAACCAATCCAAGAATAAGCAGACTACCATAGAAACTTCACGAAAGGCCAAGTGGACTGACATGAGGTGGATGAAGGTGACACAGCTAAAGGATGGGTGTCGCCCCCCAGGAGGATGCAGCAGACTTTGAGAACGAACAGATCCTAGAGGCAATTGCAGCACTACAAGCGACACTCGTAGTCCAGATTGATGCGGGGGGGGCATTGATGTTGCGCTATTACAACAAGACGTTGGGGCCATAGTAGAACACACAGGGAAACTAGAAGAACAAGTCCAAGAAAACACGTTGGCCAGGGCACAAACATCTAAAAACATCTACACCCTTATTCAAAAATTAAAACCGCTGGAAGACGGAGCAGAAGAGGCGGAAGGTTGGGCACGTCGCAACAGCATAAGAATCGTTGCGCTACCTGAGGGAACAGAAGGATCTTGGGAAGGGAAGCCTGGCAAAGTTGTGAATACACTGCACAACATTCTCGCTACAGCGCGCATCAGATTTAAGGCCTCAAGGTCACCCGAGATAAGTTACTGCAATGGTTGAAACAGTACAAATTATAAGAGAAAAAGAGCTGGGGTTGGGCTAGTGCAGGAAACGCACCTAGATGCACAAACAAAAGAACCTGGAAGTTGCGTGGGGCGAGTGCTGGTGGGCCCCACCTATTCAACATATACAAGGTGGGTGTTAATTTGGGTAGACCCAGCCATACCATTCAAAGTATTGACCGGATAGCAAAGGTGGAATGGCTATGATACATGGTATGCTGGAGAACCGAGAAATATGCATTGTGAACACCTATGCGCCAAATCATGAGGCCAGTCTTATTTTATTTTTTAATATACAAACAGTATGGTAATATGGGGCAGGAATTTTAATTGCACTCTAGATCCCATCATGGACGGATCCCCCAGCTAAAGTGTTAAGCTCACTCCTGCAGCATTTCCAGTTGCGAGATTTATGAAGCGTACAACATGTAGATAGTAGAATACTTTTTTTAAATTTTATTTTTTAATTCTTTTTTTTAGTTTGTAACTTTTTTTTAATATAGATTATAGCAGAACAAATAAACAAATGGTTAATGGAACAGAGACAAAGACCCTGTTTTCCTCAAGATCAATTTTTACCCCAGTTCATTAGGACCAACTGCACCTTCTTCGTCTTTCATTCGGTAGAAGGTACCATTTCTTCATTGTTTATTATCTCGGACTCTCTTTCAAATGTTCTAGGAAGAAAACTAGGGCAAAAACTTATCACCCTCATCCATTCTTGCCACCAGTCTTCGGCATTCCTTGTAGGGTATTTACTATTTACTGCCCCCATATATCTCGTTCTTTCGTCTTTCAGTTTGGGGCAGAATAGCAACACATGTTTTAGGGACTCTCCAGTTTCCTTACAAAATATACAGATTTGATCTTTATCTCATCGTCCCCTCATTCTATATTCATTGTCTTTTCTTTTAAATGCATTTAATCTAAACTTTATAAAGATATCTCTATCTCTTGCATGGATTTGGTAAAGCATTTAATTTGTATGCTTCAACAGGGGAGTTCTTCATACATTCTGCTGTTTTCTTAGCTGCTGAGTCTCAAGCCAATCATTTTCAAAACGTTTTTTTTTTTTACTGCATTCTGATTTTGAGTTAGTTTCTTGATCTGTATTCAAACTTGTTAGAATATCCTTATAATGTTGTTTCAATTTATCAAGGACATCGTCTTTGCCAGTTTTTGTTAGATTCTTTAAGATCCTAAATTGGGGACAGCAATCTTCGCCTTCTATCTTTCTTTAGAGGTTCAGTGTATTCCATGTCACTATTGCATTCATGTAGGTTAAACTAATCTCGAACGTCATACATGCTGTAGAAAAACCTCTAGGTAACTGGAGAATCCTTCTCCATATAATGTGTTCACACTTCTGCCACAACCTGAAGGAGCATCCAAGTAATGTTTCTGCTCCATACGTAAGAACCGGTACAATCTTTATTTCTATAAAACTGCACCACAGGTGTTAGGGAGTACTTTCCATATTTCATGTGGATCCTAACCGCCTGGGCAGT
The DNA here is from genome assembly GCF_040938575.1 of Ambystoma mexicanum. Lineage (NCBI taxonomy): Eukaryota > Metazoa > Chordata > Amphibia > Caudata > Ambystomatidae > Ambystoma > Ambystoma mexicanum. The sequence goes on from NC_090936.1 coordinate 870,072,350, forward strand.
TAGCTGTTTACACTTGAGCACCATCCTGCTTGCCATTGGTTCATCATTGATGTTTGAGTTCATTGTAACTCAGATATTGCGTCTCAGTCACTACTTTAAATTTCTCTTTTTCCAACCTCCATCAGAAGTTTATGCTTGTTCTTGTTTGTTTTGGGCCTTGCAGATATTTTTCAATATTAGAATCTGAGTTTTTTTGTACGTTCATTTCGAGGCCTTTCCTATCTATATATTCTTTCATCGCTGTTATCTTTCTCTGAAGGCCAAATGGGCATAAGGTCTAGTAGGATGATGTCATCCGCATATATCATCCAGTTAATCTCATTTACATTTATGTTAGGCGGAAATGAATGTACCTCTTCTAATGCTGGTCCAATATCCGATCTAAAGAAATTAAAGTGTAGCTCCCAGAGGACAGCCTTGCTTCACCCCACGGGTCGTTTTACTATGCAATTGTGCACATTTTTATCCTGATGAATTTGTACAGAGGTGTCTGTATATAGCTTCTCTTATAGCATTCAATAGACTTGGCGGGCAACCCTTTTGCATCACTTTAGCCCACATCAGCTCTCGATCCATGCCATCAAAGGCGTGGGCTAAATCTATGAAGGCGATATATATATCTGGATCTTCTTCCCAATCGCCTCCATTTTCATTACATTTAACATGAACAAATTTAAGCTACAGCCCACACCTTTGATGAAACTGGTTTTTCGTAGATCACACACCCCAGCCTTTAAGTCATGCTGTGAATTGCTTTAGTAACTGGGTAGCAAAGATTTTTCCCACTACATCCAGTAGTGCTATCGGGCAGTAATATTTAGGCTCAAGTCGCATACCCTTTAATTGGCACAATTATAGCCCTTTTCCAGATACTCGGTATTCTTCCTTCTTTTATGATCATCCTAAAATGTTTATAGCAAAAGTCTGACCATTCCTGAGGGCTTTCCATATGTATCTGATTTGTTAACCCATCAGGTCCTGGAGCTCGTGAGGTACTCGGGAGTCTTTATGTTATATATATCTTCAATGTCTATTGATATATCCCATGGAATTTCGTTCTTTATCTCTGGGTTTTCATCTCTCGTTTGTTTCTGAAAGAGTTCCCTATAATGTTGGAGCCATTGTTTTTCTGTGACCATATTACCATGACTCATATTTTGTGGTCTTTCTATTTCATTTATAATGGCCCAAAAATCGAGTTTCTCTGTTCATGCGAAAGCAGCATTCTTTCCGCATCATTTTGTTCCATCTTGCTTTTATACCATTGTAACAATTTGTATACTTCCTTTTTTTTTGTCTTTTTTTTCTTTCTCTTTCTGTTGTTTCATCATATACATGTTCTCAATCTCTCGTCTCTTCTTTAGTGCTCTTTTTTTGGTAACTACTTGCAAGTCATGTACATGTTTTCTAATAATTGTTTTTTTACTTTGAGGGTTTTGTACTGTATAGATTTGCAGTAAACGATTGTACTCTAGCTCTCTCGCTGCTTGCTGACAGTCTCTGATTCCTAAGGCCTTTGTTGTCTTTCCAATTTTTTTTCTCTATTTAAACGAAGTCGGTTCCCTCCTGGTTCCACTTCAAGCTTTTTATACCATTTCCGTGATATATTAGATATCTCACTATCGAAGCATATTCGGACCAAATTATGGTCACTTTGAGGCGTTTTGATTATTCTTAGCTCTCATATAATTGGTCATATTTTTTGATGTCACAAAATAATCTAAAATTGAGCTTTGTTTCTCTCTCTCTCCCATGTAACATTAGGGGGAATGTTACCATTTAAAACATCCATACTGGCATCTAATTGTTCCAACCACAACTTCCTTAATAAATTCTTTTTGCTCTCTTGACAACATGATGTATCTGGTGAGATATCTACATTAAAGTCCCCACATAATATAATGTGCACATTTAGTAGTTCTTTTAGTCCTGTCGTCTATCAGCTCACATACCTGGTCAATGAAGTGACTCTTACCAGTGGCCTGGTGATGCCAATACCCTTTATTATGTCAATGTCTGGTGGTATTCATAATTATCACTTTTTGGGCCCACAACACACACTTGGATATATGGAGAGGGATTGGTATCCTTAATTAATCTAAAGCCAGTGATTAATTTTATCATGGTTATTAGGCCCGACATCGGACAGCCCTTCTTTTGAATTATGGCTGGATTAAATGCCACCTCAAATCCCTCCTATAATTGGAACATTTTACTAACCACGCCTCTTGCAAACATATGATATCCGAGGAATCTAGCAATGTTGTAGATTTCTGTATCAAGTGACTATGGCCACGAGTGTTCCATGATCCCATTTGCTTCACATGATCTTTTTTATTATTATTTTTTTTTTTCCTTTTCTCGGACATTAGCTTTTGTTAACTTTTAATGCTTCCGATGGCCAACTCCAAATTTTCTTCTATTTCTTTAGAAACTTCCCAGTCCTCATCACCTCTTATCTTGGACTCCATGTGATTCCTAACAGTGATTTTTAATCACCTTTTTTGGCTTTCCACTCTCCAGCGCAGAAACATCTTCAGTGTCGGAGACACTGATCTCCCTATAACCTCTTTTTGGCCTTCTGTTCTCCTCTGTTTCAGTACTTTTCAATGTTCTCATGTCTTCTCTTTCACTACTATTCATTTGCTTTATCTTTTCTGATGTTTTATTTTGTATTCTCATACTTCTTAGATACAACGTTCCTTTGCTCTATTTCTTTGACCTTAAATCCCAAGTCCCATAGGTCCTGGGCACTTTCACATATACGATTGCAGATTATTTTTGAATATGTATGTATCAAAACTCTGTCAAATTGATTCTGAAATGAATTCTGTTTTTATATCCTTTGAAGCAATGGCTTTTAGAGCAGGTAGATGATTCAGCAGCTGGAGCACATATCTATTCAGCGTCAGACCATCTTCTCTCGGTATAAGTCGTTCTAACAGACACTGAGAATTTTCTTTTTTTGTTCAATCTCTTGCTTATTCTGCGTTATAGAGCTTCTCTGCTTTTTATCTCTTCTCCAAGAGTCTTCATCATCCTCGTCAATTGATTGTTTTGTTCAGTTCCTTTACTCTTTGTGCTGCACTCATTTGTTCGTCCGTATTATACCACTTTTTACCATCTTTCTCTTTAAGGCCTCTATTCAAGGCACTTCTGCTTAAATTACTCAATGTTTTTTGTTTAGTCCTTTTTAGTTTAGGATCAATATTCGATCTTCTTAAGGGATACCGTTTCTGCTGCTGCCAAGGGGCAAACTATCGGTTGAGTCTTCAGACGATGAAGATTCCGTAGTTTTTGTTGATATTAATATTCCGGAAATCTCTTTTCTTGACGGCCCCCCGTTAATGCACTGCCAAATTCTGTTCTTTAGTATTCTCATGTCTCAAATTTCTTTTTTTGGACCTACAGAGAGTCTGCGTTGGGCTCGAGTCAATCCTTATTTTCGTAGGGAGAGTTCTGCTCCCAAAGGAGTGCGCTAGACTTGGTACATCCTTTTTGACCTCCGAACCTCCATTATATTCCGATCTTACTTGGTTACCTCATCTAGGTTTACCACTCCATCCTCCACTAGCTGTAGCTTGTTCATTGTTGAGGTCTTCAGCTCCTCATTCTTTGCATGTATTTTTGCATTCATTAAGGTGAGCTCGTTAATGAGATTATCCGCAACGGCGATTGAGTTTCGCCACTCACTTCTCTCCATGTTATGTTCTGAGGTTTTTTGGTCTCTTTCGATCAGTGATTTTCCAAATGATTCCCAGGGCAGGTCTCGCTCCTTTTCCACTTTTTATGTTTTTGCATCTGCTCTTACTTCCTTAGATCTTAATGTCCTCTTTTCATGGTTGTTTTCCAAGGTCTCTGTGCATCATTAAAAACATTGTCGGACTCATTCTCTGAATCTGAATTGTCCACTCTGTTAGCTCTGTCGCTCTGATTACCTCCACTGGGTCAGCTTCTCTCAAATCTATAGCATGTTTGCATTTTTCTGCGGCCCTCCATGCTAGGACTTGTAGCGCCGGTATCATGGTGGAGATCTGTTGCGTTCTATCGAACTCTCCAATACTTATACCTTTCACGGCTGCTTCTTTCGTTAGTTTGATATATAATTTTCTTTTTTTTTTTTAACACTTTCTCAAGACTCTGGGCATTCATGACCCCAGTCTCATTCTCCACATAATCTCTTTCATGCTCCTTTCGGGTCATATCTTGCTTTTCGCCCCTGTTAATAGCCAAGAACTTGTCAGCAGCCTCTCGCACTCACGCTAGCCCATTGCCTGTTTCACAAGTTCGTTCTGTGGGCTTCTTGTGGTGAAACGGGCATTTCCAACCTGTTTGGTTTGTAACAGCCCCCACCCTTCCTTTCAGCGACTAAATCATCAGAGTCCCTTACTTGAAAGGCGGTCACAGCCGCATGACGGTTTCACTTCACACGACAGGCAGGGGGTGGGTGTCAGACTCGGGAGCGCTTCAATTATGCACAAGTCAGAGGTTGAGTTCTGGGTTCCATGCTGTTTCAGTAGCAGACAACCCTTAACCTCCACACGGCTCACTCCTCGCAGCCTACGTGGAACATGTAGAACACTCTGCGATGCTCTGATTTGGGTATTTAAAGTATTTGCTCCTCCTCGCTCATCCAAAGATGAAAAAAACAGCACATAGCTCGCAGACGACTCCAGAGTCAGGGGAACACGTAGAACACTCCCACAACACTGCATTCCATAGAGAATACTCCCACATAAGGTTCACACAAGAATCAACTATTTGTTTGCGGGGGAGGAACACAGGGCTGAATTCTCAGAGGCGGGATATTCAGCTAGGGTCCTGTCGGGCCACTCCTCTCTCGATAAAATGGAGGGTGTTTGCCCCAAGACCACCAATACCCACCTGGAGATTGAGAAGCAAAGCATTATTAGATAAAGCATTCTACGAACACATTAGGAAAAGCACTTTTGACTTTATAGCAGAAAATGTGGGAAGTGTACAACAGGTAAACAGTCTGGGAAGCATACAAGGTAGTCATCGGGGGGGAGTGCAAAAGACGATTGTAAATGACCTAAAAAAGATAGAGGAACTACTGAAACTGGAAAAGGAGGCCAAAGCAGACACAACACACGTGAAAGAAGAAATCCGGCCGAGGCATGCACGCCTGGCGCAGTGGGACAGGCTGGGGAAATTCAACTATGCGATAGACCTAAGTCACGCACAGGGGGACAAACCTGGTAGAATGCTAGCCTGGCTATACAAGCAAAAAGATAAAAGAACTGCAATATGCTCTTTCCAAAACTCGGACCAAGATGAAGTAAACGTGCAAGCGGGCATAAATGGCGTCTTTTCATTACAAGGCATTATACGAAGACCCTCAGACAAATGGCGAACGTGAAATACAAGATGCCCTAGACCTCGTAGTCATGCAATATCTAGATACACAACACGCAGACATACTAGAAGAGCCAATTACTCCAGGGAAGATTTTCGCTACCATCAGAACGTTGCCCTCAGGGAAAGCCCCTGGCACAGACGGGCTATCGGGTGAATTCTATAAAGCCTATGCGGACACGTTGGTGCCACTCCTCGCCAAGGTGTACAATGAAGGTTATGAACAAGGAATACTCCCTGATGGCATGAGGGAAGCCATGATAATCCTGCTGCTAAAGCCAAAAAAGGTAGAAACGGACTGCAGCTCCTACAGACCACTGTCCCTATTGAACCAAGATAGTAAGATCCTTACAGCGGTACTAGCGAACAGACTTGGAAAACTTATACCCACTCTTATCAATCACAACCAGACTGGGTATGTGCCAGGGAGAAAATTACACCACGTCATTCACAGTGTGGAGGACAGCGCAGGACAGCGCAGCACAGTGCGCTATGGCTTCGTTAGATGCGACTAAGGCATTCGATTCCATTCGCTGGAATTGGTTGCGTGCCACAATGATCAAATTAGGAATAGGGCTGCGGTATATGAAGTGGGTACAGCTAATATATACTAAGCCAATCGCTAGGGTCAATACAGGTGGCATGTATTCGGAGAGATGGCAACTGTACAGGGGTACCAGACAAGGTTGCCCCCTGTCCCCAATGCTGTAGATTATCGCTGCAGAACCCGTAGCAGCTTACTTAAAACAGGAATAGAACTACGCTGGAATGGAAATGGATGGGGTGAAGCACATGGTGTCCATGTACGCTGATGATACGTTACTGTACCTGAGCAACCCAGAGGTCAACCTACCATTTATACTAGAGGTGCTTGAAAATTCTGGTACATTGACCGGGATCACAATTAACCAACGTAAGTCGTGTCTATTCCCACTAGCCAAGACAGCGACAATAGCTGGGGAGAACTTGCCAGTACTACCCCTGCCATGGAACGCGAAATCCTTCAGATATTAACATATACCATGACCCTAAACTAGAGCACGAATTTAACACTGTAAAAGCCAAAGAAGGAATAGTGAAATCAAGTTCTGGAGCAAGCTACCCCTGTCAATGGTAGGAAGTGCAGCATTACTAAAAATGGTGGCCCTGCCGAGACTCGTGCACGGCTTCGGAAATGTCCTCTAATAATATTCCAAGGCAATTCTTTCGAGAATTAGACCAGTTATGCAGGGAATTCCTGTGGCAAGAAGGTAGACGCAGAGTGGCACTGGATGCATTACAAAGGCCCTACGAGCAAGGGGGCTTGAGGATATCTAATCTGGAGTTATACTTTCTGTCATGTCAGTTTCAGCATGTTGTGCTTTGGATGGCGGACGATCCCACGACAAACTACTTTCCTACAGCCAGCCATAAAAGATGTATACTTCAGAGACCTGATCTGGACTCCCACTAAAGCACCAACTAGCTACCGATACCTAGTAAATATGGGGATCCAAATTTGGAAAGGGACCTGTGAAATCATGGGACTAGGGGACCCGATTTCGCCACAGACCCCCATAGCGGCGATAATGGCATCAAGCCAGAAAGTAAAACAAGGGTCAGAACCCAATGGGAAACATTCAGCATAGCCACAATCAGAGACATATGTAACCAAAATGGGTGGATGAAATTCAGAGTTACATGAGGTAACGGGAATACACAAGGGGCAATTTCTGTTACACAGTGCTTTTTAGAAGGGTAATAAAGAGTAGATGGCCGAGTATCACAGATGAGACCATAGAGTATGGGGAAATGGAGGCCTTGCTCAGTTTATCGAAGGGGGGGGGGGGTCAAGTCATCTCAAGGATCTAGACTGTATTCCTAGAACGAGCCGCTAGGGCTGAATTGAAGAATGGGAAACCGAATTGGGCAGAATGTTTGAAGAAAAATAATGGGGTGGCATATTGATATATCAGTAAAAAAAAGGTTTCCAGAAATGCCAGGCATCAATGATGCAACTGTACATCACACATGAGGCATACTTCACACCAGCAGCAATTGCTAAATGCAAAGCAGCAGGCAAACGGGAATGTCCAAGATGCAAGGAGGTAGAGAGGCTGATTTGAAACACATGTTCTGGGGATGCCCGGTAATGCATAGGTTCTGGGGAGGAGTAGTAAACAAAGCGGCCCAAGGAGGTATAGAGCTGGACATACATTCCCCTGAGGCATGCATGCTGGGCCGATACAAGAGGAGCGTGAAAAATAAACCACTGAACAAGCTGAAAGATCTAATGTGCATACTGGCCAAACGCAACATAGCCATGAGATGGAAAGATTCTAAGCATTAATAAATGGTGGAAAGACCTGGAAAAATAGGTGAAACCGGTGTATGGGAGAAAGCACTGGGGGGAACAAAGGCAGGAATTGGGAATGGATATCCAGCAATGGATAGCTTTGACAGTGTCCCCGATTAAACATGACACAGGTGAGACCACTACGCAAGATGTATATTAGTGAGAAGAGTGCAGTGTAATTGTATACAAAAATTCATTAAACACAGGCAGGTTTGTGGGGGGAGGGGGAGTTGGGATGTTTACAGAGTGCTGATTGTAACAAGATACAGAAAGATGATCATGTACATTGTGTTGTGAACATGTTAAATATAAGAATAAACTTTTTTTTTTTTTTTTTTTAGAGTAGAGTGGAATCTATACTTGTCCTGTGGTGTTGTATTTAAACAATTTGGCAAATGCCTTAAACAAGTGTAGAGGAGGTACACCTTTTTTAGATCGTTTTCAAATGCACCGGTCGCACATTAAAGCAAGGAAGCTCTGTGTTCAAAATGGCAGTTTTTATTTTGATGTGCTGTACGACCTCGCGGGCACGCTTACGTCTTATATTATCTGGTTATCTACCAGTTGGAAGGTGTCAAATGCAATGCCTGCATGTGATTCTTGCTGGACTTCTTTATGCCGGCGGTTTTGGTATGAACAATAGATGCATAAAGATATGCAATGTCCTATCATGGAGTCTGCAACATGTAGTTAAGTCATGATAGTAAATCACGAGCATCTCTGATCGTTTCTGCAGAATTATGTCTGTAAGGGTACCATTTCTAATGTGATCACTGCTGTGCAAGAGTTTTGCGGTTTAAATAGTCATTAGGCGTTATCTTATTGGCATATATATCCCAGCACTACTTCCTCGTTTCTGCAAATTATCACTTGTAGCATCATTATGTCTGCAGGGGTACCATTTCTAAAGCTTTGTCCGCTATGTTAATTTGTTTAGAAGAGTCCTGCGGTTAAGTAATCGTTCATCGAGTGATTATTAGCATGGGTATCCCAGCATTACATCAACATATCCTTGCAGTATTTTTTGCTGTAGTATTCACATTTGTAGATATAGGCTGTTGGACAAGTTCGGCGGTGGCATTAGGAATTTTGAAAGGACACCGTTGTTTATTAAAGTCTGATGGCATAATGTTAGAATCACATAACCTAATAATCGTCCAATGGGTTTAGTTCTCAATTCACTGATCATTGTTTATATTATATGATTTTACATTTAGAAGAAATATTGCTGAATCGTACACAAAATTACATATTCCACATGCTGTGAAGTGTTTGAGATGCATAAAGATCAGAGTTCACGGTCCTTGTTACATCATGATGTACAATATCACATTAAACCAATGTTGGGGGGGGGGGGGGGGGTTGGGTTGATCTTTTTGGTAATTAACTACATGAATTTGAACACCAATTATGTAAGGGTGGTTAGACCCTGGTGATGTGTCTATCAAGGACTTAAAGAAGTGTTGTTAATGAAAATTCCTCATTCATCCCTGTGGGTGCCATGGAATCCAACCTGTGGATCCAAAACATTTCTCTCTTCGCTAAGAGTGTATTGGTATTACCTCCTCCCGGTGGAGGCTTTACAACCTCCAGAACCACATACTTCAATTGGGCTATCGTATGCCTGTTTTCCGCTAAGTGTCTAGCAACCAGTGATTTCTTGTTGGTTGTTCTTTGGCAAAAAGGTGGTTTTGAATAAATGGTAACCACAGGCACAGCTCTGGGCAACCCTCTAGGCCATCGTTTTTCAGCCTGCCAAGCCCTTACAGAAGGCGAAAAACCATACGCAAATCAGGCTTGGTCCTACCCCAAAAGGGGCAGTCCAGCCCGAACTGCTAGGTCACATCCCTTCTGCATGAGACCACAAGCATCCCCAGACATGTTTCAGCCTTGTTGGGCCTCATCAGTGAGGAGTAGCTTGGGTCTCTAGGCCTGGCAGACTCGGGACCCACGTCTGGGCATACCAGTTTCACTCGGGATGACTTTGGCAAAACAAAAAGATGTTGCCTGGAAGGTTTTGAATAAAAAATAACCACGGGCTGGGCTGCTACCATTGGTTGCAGTACCTGACTGATTTGCATATGGCTGGACCCCTTTTGCAATGGCGCAAACGGGCTAAAAAACGGTGGTGTGGAAGGTTGCCCAGAGCAATGCCGGTGGCTCAGATTCATTCAAAACCTTCCACCCATCACTTTTGTGCTTACAATTTGTCGCACTATGTGAGAGAGGGTATTTCCAGGCGTGGGTCCCTTGCTCGCTGCCCCCATAGGGAACCAAGCTGCACCTCACTGAGGAGGCCCAACAAGGTCGAAACATGTCTGGGGTTGCTTGTGTTTCCATGCAAAGGGGACCTGGCCTAGCAGTTCGAACTGACCTGCTACCATTGGTGGCAGTACCTGACTGCTTTGCATATGGCTGGACCCCTTTTGCAATGGCACAGACAGGCTAAAAAACTGTGGTGTGGAAGGTTTCCCGGAGCAATGCCAGTGGTTTAGATTCATTGAAAACCTTCCACCCATCAATTTTTTTTTTTTTGTGCTTACTGGTTGTTTGTTCTGACATTTGATTTGTGTTCCGTTAACCTCTCTGCCCCTGTGGACAATGTTATGTACGCTATCGGGAAGATTAAACCATCAAGTCGCAGGTGGCATCATTTTTCAGGTCAAATTGCTTTTTTGGCCAGTACAGGATGTCTCACATAATCACCCTTTTGTATATTATTACAATGGCTGCAGCGCAGGCATGGAAAAAGTTCCCCATTTTGGTTTGGACATGAATGATTTCGTTTGAGAGTCAGTTCTTTCTGCCTTTACAAGGTTATCCTCAGGGCTCCAGGCAAGGTTCGCACGAAGCCTTTTTACGCATGAAAATCTTGTAAATACAACGGCTTTGTTGTGTACATTCACACACAGGTTTAGAGCAGAGGGCAGCGCAAAGGTAAGATTACTTGACAGAAACCAGAATGCTTCTTTTGATTTTTATCTACATGGATGTAATTGCAAGCCACCTCTGAAACAGATCTGAAGCCTTTCAAATGATTATTATACCTTGGTCGATACTCGGTGAACCGACCTCTGAAGGATGTTGGCCAATAAGATAGCTCAGCCGGTTGAGTACTCGTTGATGCAATCTGTGCATGATCTGTAGGTTGCAGGTTCGAATCCCAGCAAGGCTAACTCGGCCTTCCATCCTTTCGATGTTGAAAAAGGAGTACTGACTTTGGTTTGGTGATAATTATGATAAATATGTTCTATGTACAGCGCGTTGCAAAAAGCGCTATATAAATAACCATTTGACCATAAGGTTAGATATAGAATTTAGCAAGGAGTCGTGCCTCTCTGCACTTGGCATACCATTAGGTAGTAATAACTCCAGGAAATGAGGACTTATTAAAAATCAAAAGACAGTTCTAATATTCAACCACAAAACACACAATACAATTCAGGTTTGCTTTACTATGTAATTGGCTAGGTTTTTTTTATTTCAACATTTAAATATATACAGGAGAGCTCAAATGGCCAGACCCAGAGATAATGAAAGGTGCATTCTGTCACAATGCAGAAGGCTGCCACATAGTAGTGCTTTCCATATAGTTTTTGCACGCGTCCATTAGATGTCACATACATTTTACTCTCTTGCAAAGGAGAAGTCATTTTTACTCTCTTAAAATCACATTTACTTTCAGTTTAAAAATGGGGAGTAAAATACTCCCACCTCAAAATCTTATCTGTAGCAAAAAATGGGGAGTAAAATACTCCCACCTCAAAATCTTATCTGTAGCACTGGTTATCCCTGATGTGTCTAACTCCTAGTGTTAGGCTATCATTGGTGGTTTAGGAAACAGTCTAGTTAGGAGAGTCGAGCCGCCTTATTTCCTTTTTGTTTTTATTTTTATTTTTTAATAATGCAGTTAATCTGCCTGCTTTGTTTGCATTTAATTAGGTGTACAAAGGGGGGGAGGGGGCTCACTATGTCGCTTGGGTGTAAGATTTTCTAGTCTGTACTCGTCCTTCTGCCTTTCTCTAGTATGGGGTCTGGATAACCTCTTATCCAAATCTGTCAGTGACCTTCTCTTGCTTCCCCATACATAGCCTTGAGAAATGATTTTTCTCATTCTCATATATTGGCAAGTGGCATATTATTCTTGAGGGATGATAGCGTGCGTAATAAAGTGTGTTGTTAACACCTGTAGGTTTGCGCTATATTGGTGTGATCAATCTATTGTTGTCTAGGAAGTGTACACTTGGACTGCCTACTCCAAGGTAAATTGAAATCTTGGGTGTCGCTCATTCAGATACGTTAAACACCTTTTTTTTTTTTTTAATTTCACATTTTTTTATTGGGTTTATTAACAACATAACAATTAGTGTTATTTTACTTGAATATCCCCCCTCCTTTCCTTCCCTCCCAAGACCACGATTCTTCTTCTTCTTTCAATTCTGCCTCTACCAGATGTCCGTCATGGGGTGCCTGCTTCTTAGGCAGAAGCAGCTTCATCTCTGGGGTTGAAAAGTGACTCCGTGAGTGCCACCCATTGATCGCTAGTGTCCAATTTTTGGTCAGTAAGCGCTTTCACCCATGCTCCAGTTTCTGCCGTTGCCCAGTTTCGGAGGTCCTCCCACCATAATGTAGTGCTTGGGTTTTTGGGGCTTTTCCAACCCATAGCGATGCTCTTGGCCAGGATGTACATCAGGTTCTTGAGTTTAAGGGGCTTGTTCTTTTTGCTTTTAGTATATATGCCCAGGATGCATGCCTTTGGTGACGTTACGTCTAAGTTAATGTCTGCCTCGGACACCTTTTCAGCGATTTGTACCCAAAGGGTTTGTATTATCGGACATCCTCAAAACATGTGTGTCATCCCCATGCGGGGTTCATTGCATTTTGGGCATTCTTTGGTACTTGCCCCTTAGAACTTGGAGATGACCTCAGGTGTGAGATATGCTCTATTGGTGATATAGAACTGTATAAGTTGCAATCTGGCATTTCTGGACACCTTCTTATGGTAGTGGGTTATGGATCCCCATTCCTTATCCTCGAATTGTAGGCCCAACTCGTGCTCCCATTTCTCTTTGCTCTTGAGTTCTTGCTTAGTTGTGCTGTCTATCAATGTCTCATAGAGCCTCAAGGTTTCGTGCCCCCCCTCGGCTACGTTCAGAATGTTCTCTATGGGCTCGTGCCCTGTTTCACGGTTTTCGGTCTCGGGTCATCTGTCTGCGAGCCGCCGTATCACCGCACTGAAGTAGGAATTGGCCCTTTGGAAGTCCTGAGGTCTCATGTAGCTCTGTAAATGTCAAGATGTCTTGTTTCCCCCCCCCCCCCCCCCCCCACTAGGTCACCCAGGGTAGAGACTCCACAGGGCTCCCATGTGTTTCTGACCTCCTGTAGGTCCCCGGGTCTATGCGTCATGATGGCGGCTGTTGGGATCTGGGGAGAGTATGGGTCGTTTATCTTTACGGTCTTGCATGCCTGTTTCCATATTTGGAGCCCCAGTTCCACCATGTAAGGGTTATGTTGAACTGTGCTTGCAGGGGTCCAGAACAAGTCTCTGAGTAGCATGTGGGGGATGGCTGGTTGTAGGAGTCGGGTGTCAGTTGTGGTTTCGTCTGCCATCCATTGCACCACGTGTTTTAGTTGGCCTGCGAGGTAGTACAGCTCGAAGTTGGGCATTTTCAAGCCTCCTTTTTCGTAAGGTCTCTGCAGCACTTCTAGTGCGACTCTATGCCTCCGTCCCTGCCAATCGTCTACAAAGCTTGTTTAGATCGTTGAAAAACCGCGGTGGGATGTTGAATGGGACGTTGGTGAAGTGATGTAAAAGTCGTGGCAGCGCCACCATCTTAAGGAGTCCAGCTCTACCTGCCACCGAGAGCGGGCGTTTGTTCCAGAAGTCCATTGATTTTTCTAAGCTTTCTTTTGCTCTCGGTGTGTTCGGTCTTAGGGTCTCGGTGGATGGCTATTCCCAGATATTTGAAGGTGGTGGTCTCCCATTTAAAGGCCATGGCAGGGAGGAGTTCTTCTCTAATCTCACTTAGAGTGGCCAGGGGAAAGAGATGACTTTTCGCGATTAATTTGTATCCCCGTATATCTATGGAACCCGTCTAGGGTCTCTAGGATGTAGGGCAATATGTGTTCCCCCCCATCTCCATATTCCTGCCTTAGGTATGCTGTAACAGGTTCAATGGCTATGATGTACAGCGTGGGGGGAAAGTGGGCATCCCTGCCGGGTGCCCTTATGAAGGAACCCCTTGTCCGAGTATGTGCTATTCGTGCGCACCCTGGCCGTTTGGTCCATTTTAAAAAGGACGGTTCTATTCCCCATTTTGGTCATGGTAGCGTGCAACCAGGGCCATCGAACTGAATCAAATGCCTTGGTGGCATCCAAGGAGGCCACTGCGCATTTCTCCGGGCTGCATTGGGTGCTATAAATGACATGGTGTAATTTGCACAGGTTCTCAGTAATGGTCCACCCTGGCACATAGCCGGTCTGGTTGTGATGGATCAGCAGGGGAACCACTCTGTGCAACCTCCTTGCCAGTAGCGATGTTAGCGCTGTCAGGATCTTATTGTCAGAGTTTAACATTGATAGGGGTCTGTATGAACTGCACTCCTCCATTCTTGCCTGGTTTTAATAGGGGGGTAATTACGGCTTCTCTCATGGTGTCGGGGAGGGTGCCTAATTCATATGCTTCATTGAACACTTTGGCTAGGAGGGGTGCTAGGGTCTCTTCGTATCTTTTATAAAAACTGCCCCGGGAGCCCGTCTGTTCCTGGGGCTTTTCCAGAGGGTAGGGATATAATGGTGGCCGCCACCTCTTCTGGGATTGGCTCGTCCAGCGCCTCGGCCATTTGTGCGTCTAGTTTGGGTAGCCTGATGTCAGGACATCTTCTATTTCAATGTCTGTGGGGGACGGAGGGTCGGTGTAAAGGTCTTGGTAGAACTCAGTAAATGCCATATTTATCTCGGCCCTCAGTAAATGCCATATTTATCTCGGCCTGCGTGTGCATTACAGCACCGTCTGGCCTGCGGACTTGGCAGATGGCCTTTCTGGGGGCTTCCCGTTTGTAGAGCCAGGCTAGGAGCATCCCTGGTTTGTCACCAAGGGCATGACGACTTTCCATGTGTTTGGTATAGCTGAGCTTCCCTAGTTTTGCCCAGTGCACTAGACAAGCTTGTCTGAGCTCAACCACTTTTTGTACGTGGTCTGGATCCGAGGAGACCTTGGCTTCTAACTCCAGCAACTCCTTCTCTGTGTCTGCTAATGAGGCTATGACGGATCTCTGGGCCCCCTATGGCTGAAATCATCTCTCCCCTCATGACCACTTTGTACGCCTCCCATACTGTGCTAATGTGATGCACGCTGTTTTAAAACACCTTGTTGTCGATATATCTTTTCCAAATTGCCAATTCTGTCTTGCATTCCTGCTGTTCTAGAATATTCTGGGTTTCAAATGCAGAATACTAAACTCCAGTGGGCTGTTAACATATGGAGCTACCTCCCAGCTTTTCATTAGTGCACACGTGTTTTTGGGCTGTCCAGCTTTCAAAGGTAGGAGGGGGTAAGCATGTTTGAAATCAAATGACCTAAGCCCCAAGTCCTACATGAAAAAGTTACAGCATAGAGACTCTAACCCTGGCGCTTGTTACTCCCAATTATTTCAATTTTTTCAATTTTCTAAATGTAATGAGGTACACAACAGTTCTACATTCTAAAAATCATAAGGTAATATTATAGTTTTCAAAACGGAACACAAATGCAGAAGCGTTTTTTGACCTGTACCAGGTCTTCGTCAGGGCCTAGTGTTATGTCTGTTCAATTTCACAAATAAACCCATGATCATGACAAAGTCTGCATGCCCCACCACATTCAACCTTAAAAAGGTCAGCATTCTTCAAACGAGCAAATGAAAAATAAACAGTAATTGCAAGACAATCTACAACCTGGAACAAAAAAATAATTGTACAGTGGAAGAGGGAAAACAGGACAAATAATGAATGCACATACTTTGTTATGCTGTCATGCATTGAGTTGCATTTGAGTATGGTAATCCCAAATATTGATGCATGCTTGAGTAGTTGTGCCAGCTGTGCTCAACACCTTCCAAAACTAAGTTGCTTCCACCACCTACTGATCACCCCCCCCCCCCCACGCTCTGTGTGAAATGGCGGTCTAGTCAACACCTAATTCCAAGTTCATCACCAAAAGTGCTAGATAGTACGTTTTTACTCCGGTCAAAAACATATTTCAAAGGAGAATCAATTTATAATCACCAAGATATGGCACTCCATCTATGCGCTACTTAACCCAACTCGTCACCCTTCATCAGAAAGGGTTGAATGAGTCACTCTAGCTACAACAATAAAGAAAAAAGTTTGAAATGTTTCCACTAAAACGTTAAAACCATAATCACTGGCTCCAATACCAGCAAACCAAAAACCAACATACCTGCTAGTGTCAGGCTTTGTCCTCAGTAAGCTCGGTTAGAGAATCGTCACGTAATAGAATGCTCCAATGCTCATTTTTATGCAAACAGAAATCTGCAGATTAAATCAAAATCCGCGAGTTGTCAAAGACTAAAATAAAAACACAGGACACAGAAATGATCTGCTTGAGTCCTATTCTCTGCAAAGCGCAACTTCCACTGTGACTTGTTACTGAACTTCTCAAAGCAAAACGTTACAATCGTATTGGTGTTTAAGCAGCAGTCCTCTGTGCAAAGAGGGTGTCATCTTGAATAAACCTGGAGATGAATGAAAGGAAAACAAAACCATGTTCTCAGTGCTCATCCTGTTCCAATTCGTCCACAACTGTAATAGGCAATAATACTTCTACGTATCACAAATGGCTCCATAACTGCGTGAAGCACATAATTGCGAATTGATGCAACATAACCACTAACCAAATCTGTTAAGACAATTCCTCATGTCACGTTATAGAATTTGCAACGCTCTCATTCAACACCACATTCAAACCTCCTAATAGCATTATTTGTCCGACGATTATCAGACAACGGGTGCATGCCCCTGACAACTTACTTACATTGAAATGCTGCTGGTTCCGCACTCCTCCGGTGATCGGGTACTGCGTCCCAGTGGCGCGAAGAGATGAAAAGAAGCCGCCGTGCGGCAGACCGTGTCTTTTTCAATTACTGTGATGTTGCACGCGACAGCATGTGACGTCTTCGGTATTAACATTTTGTAAACTCAATATGGTCATAGAGCTGTGACAATTCCCTACCCCTGTTGCCTCTTCACAGTTTTATCCCGCCAAGGCAAATGGCTCTTAATAGCAGACTACCAGTCCCACTTGAAATGTTCACCTGGGTGAAAACGTTTAATGTATAATAAAAAGCATGTTGCCACAAACAGTAAATGATGATCCTTAGGTCCCCAAACTAATGAAAGGCACACACCGCCATGAAGCGGAACACATCAATCCACCAATAGTTGTCTGCATCTGAAGAAAGCGAAAGCCATAATACACTGTTTCAAAATCACTTCACATGAGCCCCACTGGCTGGAGCTAGCCCATGCAAATAATGCGCTACTGACTACCACCCTCCACGGAACGTGTTCCTGCATACTCTACTCGTGGGATAGTCCCGTGAACTTCACAGAAATGGAAAAGCAACGAAGACGCATGGTCCTGCTCACCTCAAGATCTGTTAACCTGACTACCCCGCCCATCCAACCTGAAGGGTGTAGTCAAGTTGGCACAGCTAGTGTTATATACATGGTTGAAAGCTAAATGCATCAATATACATTTGACACACTGCATCCATTGACATCTGTTTAAAATGAGAAAGTAACAAGGCTTGCACCACCCGTCTCAGAGGTTATTAAAACACACCCATTTCATGGTCTGTGTTGAGTCCTCTTTGTATCATGCGATACTTGCAAATTATTGCAAAACAATTACACAGATTGGATTAAGATGTGGGTATGGTACATAATGTTTTTCTGGTCTGGCAGGTTAATGAGACTTTATTGCAGTTGGTGGAAAATGCTGACCTTTGTAATGTTGAATGTGGTGGGGTGTGCCCAGTTTTTTTCGTGATTATGAATTTATTTGTGAAATTCTAACACCAAGCCCTGACGAGGTGTGGGCATTTATGTTCTGTTTTGAATACTACAATGCAACCTTATAATTTCTAGGGCATATAATTGTTCACTATGCGAAATGGATGTGTATAAACTGAACATCTCATGTGAACGGTGTCCATCCCGGATAAAATTCTGAGTTCTTCCAGAGAGTTGAGAAAGTGTGTGGTGGCTCTCAAATAGGTGTTAGTTAAGAATTATTGCTCCTGATGAAGGGATTTTCTTTCTCCTTGAAACGCATCAAGCTCTTTTATTGTATTTTGATTTTCGAGTGTTGAACTCATTAGTTTGATATTGGATAATGAAATAATTGTTGCTATAATTTACTAAACTGATACATGTACTCGTTGATTATATGTGACCAATGGCCTATGATTCCATAATCATTACCTTACCCATGTCTCATGAACCTTTTAACCTTCCTGTCACTATACGGGGTGTGCACGGGACGGGCGTGTTCATCAATTAAGGACACTTTACTTTTCGTGATATCATGTTAGCGACTTTTTGTGCCAGTCACTTTTCTCCCCTGCACCTGTTAATTTCTACCAATACTCCTTACATATTCCCCCTAATTGTTTCAGAAGGAAGGTATGCGCTCCATACTTGGCTTTTGTACAAAGACTGATGTCATGACCTAGTTTGGAATAAACAATACCATGATGAACATTTGCACAAAGCATAGGCCAATGAGTTGAATTACCCGTCTCTCCTACAGCGGGATTCTGTACAGCGTGTTACTTACTATCTTGACATATGCCTTTTTGTGTTTAGGGTGTTACCATTGTGAAGCCTGTAGTTTATGGGAATGTTGCCAGGTATTTTGGAAAGAAAAGGGAAGAAGATGGTCACACTCATCAATGGACTGTATACGTCAAACCGTACAGAAATGAGGTGAGAATCTATGTGTTTAATCTTATTTAGTTGATAATGGCTTTGAATAAGTGCTAACCGCAGAGTAACGGTTTAAGTTCCCGAATAAATGGTGTGGGCGAAACAAGGGCATTACTGAAGTGCGGCGGCCTATTCCTTCCTTGTAAAGCCTACCCTTAAGGCCATTCTCGCCATTAGCAGCCATCTGGTTGTTGCGAAATGGTGTACAAAATGTCCTAAGAAAAAGCTTAAATCAACATACTATACACACTCGCAACAGATACCGAGGGGAAGGAGGCATGGCTTGGGAATATGGCGAACAGCCCTTGGAGAGCAGATGCTGCAGAAGAGCTGGAAGTATACTGTTGAGGCAGATTGGGACAGGAGGAAGAAAGCTGTGTGAGAGGGAGAACATGACTGGGATAGAAGGAAACCGAGAGAGAGGGATAATGGCGCCAGGGATGCTGTGGTGATGGAACATGGGGAAGGAGGGGATACTCCTGGCATATAATGCATGTGTTCCCCATGATCTGATTGGTGTACAATCTCTCAGGCTGATCATTTGTTCTAGAGATGCTGCTGGGCACCAAAAGGTGCACCATTTGCAGTGTATTGTTTGACCTCGAAAAATGGCTGGGAAGTTTGAGGAATTATAATGTAGGTGTAGTTGGAGGTTTACAAGGGTGTATTACTGGAAATCTGCCCAGCTTTGTCAAGTGCTTGCTATCTCTTTAAGAATCTTTTTTACACACACCCCCCGCCATTCTTTGGGAGTGAAGACCTCCTTTTCTGCTTACTTTGTACACCCTCATTCGGACAGGAGCAAGCACAGAAGTAAGTGCTGTGACATGTAATTCCTGCCTGTGTTCTAACATTCTGTATAATTTGCTTACAGGTGTAACCCATTTTTCTGAAATATGGTTGAAACCTTGCCATGGAGCTGCAGCCCACAGGTCCAAAGTCTGTACAATTCAGCCTTTAAAATATCTTGTCTAAATGCCCAGCACACGCATTAAAGATGTCTTAATTAAAATAAAGGTTTGTTGGAACCTAAATTGGTGTTTATCATTGCCTCGAGTTCCTCACACCAGGCAAGCCTCAAAATTACCCACCATCAATTAAGCAGAATGTAGTGAGAAAAACCTGCATAGTAATTAAACAATCAGTGAATTGCCTTTGACGTAATTCTGAAGAATGTTCTGCCCAAATGTCAAAGGCTTTAGTTGTCTTGCTGGTCTTGGTGCCCTCCATTGGAAACTATGTAAATGCCGGGCGTAACACAGTGCTCACGGCTGCTTTAAATCACGTATAGCAATGTGCTTACAAGTTGGCTCTTGGGTGAGTCAGAAGCAGGCCCGAAATGTCATCCAGTGCTTATAGTGTGGTGGCGACACTGGGGGGGCAAAGAAAACTGCAAGGAGTCTGAAAAGGGGGTGATAGATTAGGCAGAGGACAGACGGGAAAATTGGTTATTGGTTATTGGGGGTTGGGGCCTTCCCCGTTGCTGGCGAAGAGCAGCAAAATGAGGGAATGGGATTACTCGATTTTAAATGCAGTGGCGATGAACAGCTGGGTGCACGTGAAAAAGGATTGAGGAGTTAATCGGTGAGAAAGCATTACAGCAAAGAGGACTTTCAGTTGGCATAAGGGACTATCTGGGAATCTAGATGTTCTAGAAGGGGAAATTAGCCGAAAGACTAAGATAGATGAGGAATAATGCAATTTTCTTTCTCGTTTGTAAAACATTTTTTTTATACGGAATCCTTGTAGGTGCTAAATCAAAATCCATAAAAAGTAATTAGAATGATGTTTGTGTCACAAATTACTTTGAATAATTTCACTTATTGCTCTCTAGGATATGTCTGCTTATGTGAAGAAAATCCAGTTTAAGTTACATGAAAGTTATGGGAATCCTTTACGGGGTAAGTTCCTTGTTTCTGAAGGTTCTAATGTTAGTAATGCTTCTGACGTTTTTGGCACTAATTATATTACATATATTTTTTTGTATAGTTGTGACCAAACCACCCTACGAAATCACTGAAACCGGTTGGGGTGAATTTGAAATCATTGTCAAAATCTTTTTTATTGATCCAAATGAACGTCCCGTGAGTAGATTTCATCTTTTCGTTACTGTTAATCACTTAATGCAGAATATCTAACATTGCAAGATGTCATGTTGTACACCTGTGTTCTTTTGCTGCTATACACCACTGTAATTAATAGGTGTTCTTCCAACGTGTGCATTTTCTATCCAATTTCATTAGATCATCAAAAAGAAGGTACATTAAACATTTTATTGTAGCAGACTCCATGTTGAATGTGTGTTTGCACCACATAGTTGGTCAACTTAATTTAGATTTGCCTTGTTGGGCTACATGATTATCTCTGGCTACAGAAGTCCAAATGGAAGCACAACCTCAGTGAACCATTTCAGTTGTTTTTGTTTGGCACGTGTCTGCTTCTTAGCTGGGACATTGCATACCCATGAGAGCCACATTGGCGGAGTTGGAGTAGTTTGCTTGTCCCTTATAGTGGCAAGAACTAGTCTAGATGTGATGGCAACGTGAATGTTGGGGGCATTCAAGATTATAGGATAGGAGGAAGGCAAGAGAGGAGACTAGGAGTGGCATAGTTCTCAACAGCTACCTATATTCATAATAAATACATATATAACATGCTGGATATCTTAATGCTAGCTGCATGCCACAGATGCTGTACTCCTAATACAAAAATCTCCTAAGGGTTGTCCAACCGAAAAAATCTCAAACTTAAATCTTAATGAGCCTTTAGCCTCCTGGCTAGTGTGACGGTACCGGACAATTGTCTATTCTATGCAGGGGGTAGCCACTGCCTGTGAGGCCAGGGAGGTGAGCCCGCTCGCAAGACCCTACTTGAGGATGTGGGGGGTATGGGCAAGTGGAACATCACTGGGAGTGAATCTCCCCTTGGACGAGACTCCCAGTCCAATGAGGACCTCCCTGAAAGCACTTCATTGTCCGCATGCATGGGACTAGAAAGGTTTTACTGTCTCTTTGAGCCTCCGTAAATGAAGAAAACGCCTTTTCTGATTGTGATGACTTGCTTGCACAGAATAAGAACTGTGAATAGAGAGTGACTGGAGAAGCTGTGTGTCACTCCTACGCAGGGAGGATGATCGGTACGTAGAGACGAGCCTCTGGAAATCCGTCTTTGAGGGGCGGAGCTGCGCCTGGCTGCAGTGGGAGTGAGGCTTGCTAACTGGAGGCTATGAAGTGTGTACACTGAACAAGCAGAAGGGTCTGAGCTGGATGGGAAGAAACCCATCCTTTCTGGTAGCGCGACCACTAAAACTCAGTGTTGGTCCGGGCGCTCAGCAACAGATGCCGAAACTGGCAAAGAGCCTGAGACTGAGGGCTCCACACAGTGAGTGCCAGTCGAAGTGGGACGAGCAGAAACTGGGAGGTGAGCGCTCCCGTTGTGAGGTTGTCGGTGAAGGCAACGCGCTGTGGGGTCAAACTGCCTAAATCGTTCTCTGTGCTAGAGACTGGGGCAGCAGATCAAACACCAGAACAAGGTAATCTGGAATGAGTGTTGCTAATCTCGCTTGTCGAGGAGAAATCACTGAGTGAAAGCTGGAAAGCCTGGACCGGGCGCGTGCCCCTATGTAAAGAGATAAAGAAACGCGAGCACTCTATGAAGGCTGGGGAAAGCCAGGTTCAGTATCTGAAAGCGAGAGGTTTATATGATGGACACACGTCTTGTGGACCAGAGAGTCAAAGGAATATGTGCGATTTTGTATCTAGGCATGTGTCAAAGTACTTGCATTGAGAGGTAACAAAGCCACCAGAGAGCCACATGAGTTTGGGGCATTCCAGTGCCACAGGAGAATAACTGTAAATGTAAACCTGGAGGGAATTGTGCTACTTGTAAAAGAAATTGTCCTGGAGGAATTTAGCCAGTGGTAAACCATCAAGGAGATAAATTGTCTTTTGTTCCCCCAGAGAGGGGGAAAGCAAGAACTGTATAATCTGACAAAATACACCCAAGGAAAGTATATCATGTGGGGGTATTCTAAATGAAGTTTGAGATGGAGAGAAGTACTCTGAGTCAGACTAGACAGAAGCACATGCCAAGGTTGTTCAGCAAGCCTTTTTCTGTTTGGGTAGTTTTTTCTAAACTGCTGAGGCTAGAACATAGGAATCTGGAATCCGGGCTCTTTATTTTGGACTACAACAAGCACTCTTAGTTTTTGTTTTAGAAGGCAGGGAATTTCCCTCATGGTGATGGGGTCAGTTAGGCATTTTTCTTTTTGGTTTGAATAAACAAGTATATACCATGACCCACTGTTGTCCGAGTCCTCATTCTGGTTTGCCACACTATCCTATACTAACACAAAATGTTTCAAGGATTGGCCACAACGCAAAAGTTCAAAACCTACCTTCAAATTCTTTGCCTATTCTAAAGTAACAAAACCAAATTTTTCCTCTGGGGAATTTTAATTTTATTTATTGACATTTATAAGGTGCTTATACAAGATAGTGTTTCAAAGCGCCACAAGTGAAGGGAACAAGGGAGAAAAATAAAGGAAATATCAGTGAATACATGTAAAGAAACACCGGTCCTACTGAGCCTTGTGCTTTTCGGAGCGTGCAAGTGCAGAAAAAAGAAAAGCAGGGGAGTTAAGGGTAGGGGGTAAATGCAATTAGGGTCCCCCAGGGGTGGAAGTGCCAGAGGTGCCTGTTGGCGAGGCAACATGTAAGTGCATGGGCAGAGACAACCCAGGGGAAGAGGGAGGTCTACTGCACAACAGGTAAGTGTGGGGCAGAGGCAAAACCACCTGACAGGCGGGTGTGGGCCCACTGGGCAGTGCAAGGGCTGCTGGGGGCGATTGGGCATGAGGACCGGACCCTATTGGACTCTTGAGGGACCAGGCAGCCAATCTCTGCGACACTGGTGATGGTTGTCACTGGAAGGGGAGAGGGAAGGACATGGAGAAGAGAAGGGTCTAGAGTTGTTTGCAGAACTTGAGGTGCTCAGTATTAAGACGGAGAGAGTGAGACTGTTCCATAGGAGGGAACCAGTTGAGGAGAGAGATCTGACCCCAGATCTTGGCTTGAACATCAGAGATTTGGAGCCTGAAGATCGAAGGGATCTGGTAGGAGAGAGTTGCAGGTAGTGTGGTCACTGCCACCAGACAGCCTTGTGGATGATGGGTCTTGAATTTGATCCTTGCTACAACTGGGAGACCATGGAGATATGCTGTCCCAGCGATTGATGCCAAGTATCTCTTGCAGCCCCCTTCTGGATTAGTTGAAGAGAAGAAAGAGGCAGGTTGAGGAAGAGGCTGTTACTGTAATCGAGCTTGGAGATGACCAGAGCTCTAGAGACATTGAGCATTTGGGGGAAGGTGAGAAAAGGGTGAATGTCTGTAAGGGAGTGTAGTTGAAAGTGGGCTTTCTTGGGAGAGGGAGAGAGACGCGGAGGGAGACGCGGAGGGGAAACTGGGAGCAGCTTTCACGATGGGCAGGATCTCTGTCTTACTGGCATTAAGACGGAGCATTGGAGGTGCACCAGGAGTGAATAGCAGATAGACATCTGGGGTGATGGAGGAAGGGGAAGAGGGGCACTTCAGTTGTCATCAGCGTTAACACTGGAAATGAGGAGAGAAGGCAGTGATCAGGTGAGCAAGAGGTGCTAGGTAGATTTTGGCAAGCCAAGGCGAGAGGATCGAGCCCTGGGAACACCACAGGTAGAGAGTGGCAGAGAAGGAGCGCAGGACCACCTGGGAGGGGTGGTCAGTAAGTAGGGATGTCAACCAATCCAGTGCCTGGTCTGAGATACCGAGTGGATCTTGGAGCTGCTTTGAGGATAGAATGGTTGACCGTATCAAAGGCAGAAGAGGTCAATGAGAATTGAGAATAGCAGGAGAGTTGTTCAAGATTTGCAAGCAGTTCTTCACAGGTGTTCAGGAGAGCCATTTCTATGCCTTCGGATGTTCAGAATCCAGAGTGATGGTCACGTAAACAACCAGCAAGCTGTGTGCTTGGTCAGTTGGGGGATGACCAACTTCTCCAGGAGGTTCCTGAGGAAGGGTGTAGTAGAGCGAGGGTCGTAGTTTGCCAAACACAAGCGGTTAGGCAGGGGGCTTTTTTTTAGGAAGGGGTGGCAAAGGGTGTGTTTCAGAGAAGGGAAAGAGCCAGGTGCTAAAGGATGGTTACGGAAGTCAGCAAGAGCCGGTGTGAGGGAGAGTTTGTCCTGAATGGTTCTTACTGAACAAGGGGACCCCTGTTTGGATGAGACCTTCATAGAGCAGACTACTCTAGAGATCTTGTCTGTTGTGATAGAAAAGAGAGTGGGTGGGGGTAGAAGAGAGGTCAAGGAAGGTGTTACGCTCACCTGACTCCCACGGAGGCGCTGGCCTGGTTCGCGTTGCTGTGACCTCTTCTAAGGTGATGCGCAGGGTTCGGAAGACGGACTGGACCGGGCCCCCAAATCTGGCTTGTCTGGCTCGCAGAAGTATCCTTCTGTAGGCGAAAATGGGGGATTAACTGTCTGCGGGGTAATGCAATCGGCCTCCCACTTTCCCCTCTTACCCTCCTTGAAACCCTTCTGTGATTTCTCGTAGCGTCTCACCTTAGGGTCTGGAAGGACGAGCTCTCCATCCTGCTTCTGATGCAGGGGCGCGTTGGTATCCAGTTACTTCACTGGATTTTCGGATTGGTGAGAACCAAACTTGCTTGGCTTCCAGGTAATTTATTTTGATAAGAGGTTCCCCTTGTGTCCATGCATTAATGTACTAATGCTAGTGTCTTTTTCCCCATAGGGGCCGGGGTACGGAATGCCGGGGAACAGGCACCGACCCGAGATGAGAGGTGAAATCCTTGTAGAAATCGGGTAAATCTTTAATGAGCGTTTTTTGGTAATGTCTTTTCATTTGCTCATTAAGGCTGATGTCTCTTTTTCCCCTTAGGGTCCGGGGTCTGGAAATGCCAGGATGCGGCGCGGACCCGAAATGAAGAGGGATTGAATCAACAGGTAAGTCTTAACATGGAGATTTAGCTTTCCTTATTCCCTTCTCTCTCTCTCTCTCTCCTTTTTGTCCTGGTGTTTTTCTCCCTAGGCGCTGGGGCGTGACTGCGAATCCGGATGATCGCTGTTGAACATGGAGGCGCCCTGTAAAGGTGAGTGGACTGCGGCGCTGCAGCGATCGACGCAATGAGCTTTTAAATTAGTCTTCCTTTTCAGGATTGTCGGCGAGATGTCTGCGGGATGCAGATTTAGCAGGTAAGGACTTTTCCTTCTTCTGTTCTCTTCTTCTCTTCCTTTTCAGGTGATCCAGGATGCTGGCAGGCGTGGCAGAAGTCAGGATGCAGGAGCAGACACGGTGAGCGTCCAGCTGCTAGATGCAGAACGTGAAGCACGTGTGGCTGTTCGGGTGGGGTTTAAATATCCTTGGAAGAAGTTCCAGGTATGTATCCTTCCCCGACCACGCCAGGATGGTAAATTAGTCCCACAGGTAAAGTAGTTCCTTTCAGGCCTCAAGGAGGCCGGGATCCTGCAGCATGGTATGCATCAGGTAAGCGCACCCAAGCATTCCCATAATGAGCCTGGCGCCATAGGCGCCAGGACACTGTCGAAAGGGCCTCTATATGGGGTTGCTGGGTCCTTCCTTGGACACTGGATGTCTGCTTTCAGGGACGCTGGGCTTGAACCGGCTCCCCGGGAGCGGGCATCATGACAGCACTCCGCCCCATCCCCCTCCTCCACCCCACCCCCCCCCAGGACCCGCCAAAAGGTTGTTCCATCCGGGGGTTTTGGTTTGTCTGGGAAGAGTCGGTGGAATTTCCTGACTAATAATCGAGGTGCATGCACATGATCGCTGGGTTCCCACGACCTCTCCTGAGGTCCGTACCCCTTCCAATCAATTAGGTAGAACAGTTTTGACCTAAACATTTTTGAGTCTAAAATGTTCTTCACTTCGAATTCGGGCTCCCCATCTATTAGAATAGGTTCTGGAGGTTTGAGTAGTCGGGTTCCGGGTACCACTGGTTTCAGAAGTGACACATGAAAAACAGGGTGAATTCGCATACTAGCTGGTAAATCAAGTTTAACAGCCACTGGGTTAATTATTGCCGTAATAGAATAAGGTCCCAGATATTTTGGGTTAAAAGTTTGAGGCCCTTTGAGTGGTAAATGTCTGGTAGCTAACCACACTTGATCCCCAATCTGATACGGAGGTGCTTCACTCCGATGTAGATCAGCATTCTCCTTGTATTTTCTCTTGGCTTGTTGTAAATGCGTAGTTGCCTCTTTGAAGGCTTGGGTAATTGTAGAATGCAGATGTTCTACTGCAGGCATTCCGAGGTGAGTCAAGGTTTGAGGTTCAAGGGTGATGCTCAAACAAAGTATAAAAAGGACTGTGGCCAGTTCCAGAGTGTACCGAATTATTATATGCGTATTCGGCTATCCAAAGAATGTCTTTCCAGTTGCTTTCAGATTGCTGTAACATACACCGTAAGTACTGTTCAAGGGTCTGATTTGTCCTCTCGGTCTGACCATCAGTCTGAGGGTGGTGACTGGTCGATAATCTTACGTCGATCTGCGCTATTTGACAACATTTGCGCCAGAAGTGGGAAATGAATTGGCTTCCCCGGTCAGAGATTAGTATAGATGGGAATCCATGTAGCCAAACAATATTTCCGAGGAATTCTTTGGCTAGGACAGAAGCTGAAGGTAAACCTTTCAAAGGAATAAAGTGGGCCATTTTGGAAAACAAATCCACAATTACCAGAATAGTATTGTACCCCGAACAAGGAGGCAGGTCCGTAATAAAATCCATTGATAGGGTGTGCCAGGGTGCTGGTGGTATGTCTAGAGGTTGAAGGAGACCGGCTGGTCTTTTCTTTTGACTTTTATTTTGGGCGCAAACACCACAGGACATCACAAAAGATTTAACATCTTTTCGCCAAGAGGGCCACCAGAATCGTCGTTTCACCTTTTCCTCTGTCTTGGCAATACCGGGGTGTCCCTCTATTAATGCATCATGATAACCGGAAATAACTAGTTTGTGTAATTCCTTATGTGGCAGGAATAAGCGTCCTTGGAAATAAGGTAAACCATTATCTATGGTAAAGTCTGATCCCTTTTGTATCCATTCCTGTAAGGTTGTAGGGTCCAGGAGTTGTTTCACTCTGGCTTGAATGTCTTCAAGCGTCTGTAACGAAGTCATGCCTAGAATCCTCTGTTCGGGAATTATTGGTACTGGTTCTGAGTTTGTATCAGATTCTCCCATTCCAATTCGCAATAAGGCGTCTGCTTTGCCATTCTTGCAGCCAGGTCGATAGGTAATCGCAAACAAATTCAGCGAAAAACAAAGCCCATCGGAGCTGCCGTGATGACTGAGCCTTGGCGGTTTTCAAATACTGTAAATTCCGGTGATCCTTTAAAAGCGGACTTAATGGCTAACAGTTCGTTGTCCGTGATTGCATAATTAATCTCGGGTGCCGAGAATTTTCTGGACCAAAATGCTACGGGATGCAGTTGGTTGGTTTCGGGATCTCTTTGGGACAGGACAGCTCCCATGGCTAGGCTGGATGCGTCAGTCTCGACGACATAAGGGAGATCTGGACGCGGGTGTTTCAATATAGGTGCGGAGGTAAACTTAGCTTTTAAATCCTGAAAGGCCTGCTCGGCTTCTTCAGACCATTCAAAACGTTTATTTTTCCTCAAGAGTGCAGTAATGGGCTGTACCACACGTGAAAATTCCGGGATAAACCTGCAATAGAAATTGGCAAAGCCGAGCATGCTTTGAACCCCTTTTACAGAGCTAGGTGATGGCCATTTGAGGATGGCATCCACTTTTCTTGAGTCCATTCGGACTCCTTTGGGTGTCAGGATGAAACCTAGAAACTCGACTTCTGTGGTATGGAAAACATTTCTCCAATTTAGCAAATAGTTTGTGTTGGCGCAGTTTTTCAAGTACTGCCCTGACGTGTTTTCTGTGATCAGATTCCGAAGAGGAGTACACCAGAATGTCATCGATTATATACGACAACACAAACATCGATGAGTTCCCGAAGGACATCATTCATGAAGTATTGGAAGGCAGCCGGCGCGTTACACAATCCGAAAGGAATCCCCTGGTACTCAAAAAATCCGTAATTAGTACGGAAGACAGTTTACCATTCGTCGCCTTCTTTAACACGTACCAGATGATAAGCCCCCCGGAGATCTAACTTGGTGTATATGCAAGCGTCCTTCACCTGGTCAAGGAGTTCAGGGATCAGAGGCAGAGGATAACGGTTTTTAACCGTTATCTGGTTCAATGTGCGGTAATCGATACAAGTTCTAAGGTCGCCTTCTTTTTTGGGCACAAAGAACAAAGCCGAGGATGCCGGGGACTTTGACGGGCGAATAAAACCATTAGCTAGGTATTGATCCAAATATTGTCTCAAATGCAGATTCTCAGGTTCGGTAAGGGCATAAATCCTGCTACAAGGGTGTTGTGCACCAGGCACCAGATCGATTTGGCAATCGTACGATCTGTGAGGAGGTAACGTGTTGGCCTGTTCCTTTTGGAAGACGTCCTGAAAATCTTGGTATTCCGGAGGTAGTTGCATGGAGGCAGAGGTTACAGATGGTAGATTAATCTTCAGGTTTTCTGGGTAGCAGGTTTGTGTACAATCCGGGAAGGTTATTCTCTTAGCTCGCCAATCAATTTGAGGATTATGTGTCTCTAACCAAGAGATTCCAAGAATAACCTGAAACTGTGGAGCGTTGATTACATCAAACACAACACCCTCCAGATGGCCGTCGGGACCTATAAGAGTCACCTCAGTAGTGGAATGTGTTACCGGTCCAGAGGCAATTTCAGTTCCATCGACTGTGGTGATGACCTCTTTGCTGGTTTTAGGACGGAGAGGGAGGTTAATCCTAGAGACCAATTCACGATCCACATAGTTTCCAATAGCCCCACTATCGATGTATGCCTTTATTGCATGCAACCGCTTAGGCTGTTCTGGATCTACGAGAACCATTGGCACAATGAAATGCGAGGTCTGAGAGTTAGTTTTCAAGCTCGGCAAGCGGATCCCTACACATGTCGGGCGGAGTCGTTTCCCGAAACAGTCTTCATGGTTTTTATCAGCGGCTCCTACCGCCTTGCGGGGCGGTTTTGCCGGGCAATCTCGTAGAAAGTGTCCAGAATTCCCACAATAAAGACATACTTTTAACTGCCGCCTCCTTTCACGTTCCTTTTGAGTTAAGGGTCCTTTAACCCCTCCAATTTGCATAGGCTTAGAGACATCAACTCCCTTGGGATTAGCATGGGTCTTTACCAACACCCGGGTCTCAAACCTGGACCGATCTGCTTTTCTGTTTTGAAGTCTGTGATCCAATTGGACCACTAAGTCCATATACTCTGTGCATTCTTGGGGCGGATTTACAACTTGGGCCAAGAAATCTTTAAGTTCTCTGCGAAGGCCTCGATAAAACAACGTGACTCTTTTATCCTCTGGCCATCCAGTTTCCACAATTAGTCTATTAAAGGTTGCAATATAGGATAGGAGGTCCTGATTGCCCTGTTGCAGGGATAGAAGTTCGTCATCCAGAGCCTGCCCCTGAGAGTGTCGAGCAAATAACCTTTCCATGCTTGCTTGAAACCTTTTGAAAATCACGGAGAATCGGGTCATCTTGAGTAACCAGTGGGACTGACCAATCGGCAGCGCAGCTGCTGAGATATGACAATACAAAGGCTACCTTGGTCTGATCATTAGGGAAGGCCCCAGGTCTGCATATGAAGTTCAAACGACACTGATTCATGAATACGGCAAATCGTTTGGGGTCCCCAGCAAAGCGTTCGGGTGGGGCCAGCGGCATGTTTCCAGGTAGATTAATCTGCACAGGGTTACTGGAAACCACAGGAGCGGGGTTCCCTCCGGAACCGGGTAGAGGAGTTTGCCCAGCTTGACCTTGCAAAAGCTGTCTGGCCAGGTCATCAGTTCTTTCCTTTGATATTATTAATTCCCTCCTGAGGGCATTAGTCTCTTGACGAGTGGCATGTACTTCGGCCCGTAATTCCCCCAGTAATTGGGCCAACTGATCAGTCTCAGAACTTTCCATAGCGCCTGGGTGGGAATTTGTAGGAAGGCTTCGCGTTCTGTTACGCTAACCTGACTTCCACGGAGGCGCTGGCCTGGTTCGCGCTGCTGTGACCTCTTCTAAGGTGATGCGCAGGGTTCGGAAGACGGACTGGACCGGGCCCCCAAATCTGGCTTGTCTGGCTCGCAGAAGTATCCTTCTGTAGGCGAAAATAGGGGATTAACTGTCTCCGGGGTAATGCAATCGGCCTCCCACTTTTCCCCTCTCACCCTCCTTGAAACCCTTCTGTGATTTCTCGTAGCGTCTCACCTTAGGGTCTGGAAAGACGAGCTCTCCATCCTGCTTCTGATGGAGGGGCACGTTGGTATCCAGTTACTTCACTGGATTTTCGGATTGATGAGAACCAAACTTGCTTGGCTTCCAGGTAATTTATTTTGATAAGAGGTTCCCCTTGTGTCCATGCATTAATGTACTAATGCTAGTGTCTTTTTTCCCCATAGGGGCCGGGGTACGGAGTGCTGGGGAACAGGCACCGACCCGAGATGAGAGGTGAAATCCTTGTAGAAATCAGGTAAGTCTTTAATGAGCGTTTTTTGGTAATGTCTTTTCATTCGCTCATTAACGCTGATGTCTCTTTTTCCCCTTATTGGCTGGGGTCCGGAAATGCCAGGATGCGGCGCGGACCCGAAATGAAGAGGGAATGAATCAACAGGTAAGTCTTAACATGGAGATTTAGCTTTCCTTATTCCCTTCTCTCTCTCACCTTTTGTTCTGGTGTTTTTCCGCTGGGGCGTGACTGCGAATCCGGATGATCGCTGCTGAACATGGAGGCGCCCTGTAAAGGTGAGTGGAATGCGGCGCTGCAGCGATCGACGCGATGAGCTTTTAAATTAAAGTCTTCCTTTTCAGGATTGTCGGCGAGATGTCTGCGGGATGCAGATTTAGCAGGTAAGGACTTTTCCTTCTTCTGTTCTCTTCTTCTCTTCCTTTTCAGGTGATCCAGGATGCTGGCAGGCGTGGCAGAAGTCAGGATGCAGGAGCAGACACGGTGAGCGTCCAGCTGCTAGATGCAGAACAATGCGAAGCATGTGTGGCTGTTCGGGTGGGGTTTAAATAGCCTTGGAAGAAGTTCCAGGTATGTATCCTTCCTCCAATCAGGTATGTATCCTTCCCCCTCCATGCCCGGATGGTAAATTAGTCCCACAGGTAAAGTAGTTCCTTTCAGGCCTCAAGGAGGCCGGTATCCTGCAGCATGGTCTGCATCAGGTAAGTGCACCCAAGCATTCCCATAAAGGGCCCCTATATGGGGTTGCTGGGTCCTTCCTTGGGGACTGGATGTCTGCTTTCGGGGACGCCGGGCTTGAACCGGCTCCCCGGGAGTGGGCATCATGACAGAAGGCAGGGGGATGTGGGGGGGGTGGAGAGAAGAGAAAGAGAAAAAATATGGGTGGCTAGTGCAGTACAGAGGGCTAAAGAAGGAAGAGGAGAGGTGGAAACTGCAGATGGATTAGCTTGCAGATTTTTAAGAGTTCAGCTGTGTTAGAGGCTGAAGAGAGCCTGGATGTGAGCCCTCTTCTTGGAGCATATGGAGAGATGGTATTACCTCTGGAGTAGGCAATGGGCCTGTTTGTCAGGGGATGAGCCTGAGGTCTGCCACTTCTGTTCAGCAACTCTGCACTTGCGGTTCAGAGCAGCTCGATCAAAGTCGTACTAGCTGCTATGATTGGAGGCAGGTTTCAGGCGGATCCTCGTGATTGGGGCAAGAATGTTGAGAGTGTTGGTGATCGCAAGATGGAGATTGGCAAGCAAAGTCAATGGGAGAGTCAAGAGGAGGAGGAGGAGGAATGAATGTGTAGGCAAAGGCAGCAGCTGGCGCACATTTAATCAAAGGAGGCTGGCATTGCTGATGGAGCCTCAGTCAAGGGGCGGAGAGGTCCCAGATGAGAAGAGAGGATAGAGAGAGTGATCAGACCAGGAGAGGGGGGCAGTGAGACGGTTGGAGAGTGGGAAATCACTGGGGATGAAGGCCTCAAGTGCGTGTCTGGCAGAGTGGTTCAGACCGGAGGGAGAGGGGGGTACAGAGATCCCAGAAGAGTGAAGAGGCCGGAACAGTGGAGTCAAGCTGGATGTTGCAATTTCCAAGGAGGGGGAGTGTAGAGGTCGGAAGAGAAGAGGTGAAGTTGGCCCATTCCGAGAGGAACACCGATACAGGCCAGGGGTTCTGTAGATTGTGGCAAGGGTGCGTGAGTGTTAAAGAGACGCCAAGCTTGCAGACAAGGCTTTCAAAGGAGTAGGGCTGGGTGGGTATGAGGGAGAGGGGGATCCACTCGGAAGATCAAGGCTACTCCACCACCAAATTGGTTGGGGCGGGCTTGGTGAGGATTTTGTAGCTGTCGGGGAGAAAGGAGTCAAAAGCAGTGACTGAGCTGGCATTGAACCACATCTCTTTGAGAGCGAGGACATTGAGGTCAAAGTTTTCAAGAAGGAGGCAGATGTCAGAGGAATGTTTGACAGCGAAGAGAGAATTCAGAGTGGCAAAGTGTAGCCAGTCACCACCTTTTGAAGGTCTTCAGAGAAGGAGTACGGGGGGGGGGGTTACACCAGTTGGAGGTGGTGAAGGAGGATCAGAGAGGACTAGCGGGAGAAGGGTAAGAAGTTGATGATTGGCAGGCGCTGGTCAAAGAGAAAAAGATTGGGTTGAGGACCCTGGGCCACGAGCCATGACCATGCCATTATGATAGACGTTAATAATGCACCTAGAGGATGAGTGTGCGCCAAGAATACTTCCCATCTAGTGTCTCCATTAATGGGTGAGGAGGGAAAAAGGGGAGAGGGTGGAGATCAGATGAGGGGTCTATAGGTCCGGAGAAGAGACATAGAAGAGATCAGTAGATGTCGGATAGGTAGGACTGGGTTAGGAGCAAGGGGGACTCTTCTTTTTTTTTATTTTTATTTTTTGCAAAGTTTTCTTCCATACTTTGAGAGAGGGGGAGGAGGCATAGTTGATAGTGGATGGGGGAGCTGGAGAGTGCTATTGAGGTGTAGGCGGGGAGGCAGAAGGAGGGGCTGCACAATGCATGAGCAGCTCACCAGGCGGCCTAGCAGCCGAGGGCAGGCAGGAGGATGCGCAGATATAAAGCAAACCTAGATTTGAATTATTCCGAAAGCACAACAATGCAGTACAAAAATGGATGCGCAGATGTAGAGCACACCTAAAGTAGAATTTTAGCAAGGCATTAAGAGCAGTAAAGAATCCAGTTGGAGGTACAGCAAGAGACCTATATCAATTGGCACAGAAAATTATGATTTACAGTTAAGCTAGTGGGGGGAAAAGTATGCACGAAACAACCAAGCAAACAATGGTAGAGGGGCCAAGGAAGGTGTGTAAGCCATATCAAAGAGAACCAGGTTGGTTACCTTTGCGGAGTATTGCATTTTGTTTTTCGTAGTCGAAAAGGGGACGTCGACAAGGCGTGTCTGTAACACTATCCCTATAGTGACGTGTGTTGTACCCACAATCCCTCACGCGTCGAGGTCCCTCAGATTGTTTTTTTCCGCCCAGCTACTGGTCGCCTTTACGCGGAGCTCCTCGAGAGACATTGCAGATTTCATCTCCTCGACCTTTGGTCGTTTTCCTATATTAATATAGAACATATCGATCCCCCCCTCGACGCTGTTGTGAAGCTGTCTCCGCCGAGCAAGATCTTCGACGGAGGGGACGAGCGGAGGAGATCCTTCGGCGTTGCCGAACACGTGGCCTGGCCTCGCAGGCCAAATACAGTAGGGAGAGTGGGGGTCGTGGGACATGCCTTTCCTTTTCCCCTTCCTTTCCCTTGGGGTGGTTATCACGTTTTATTGCCTCGGCTATGGAGAGGACACCCTTTAGGTTTTGCCTGCTTTGCAAGGGCAAGTTTACTTGGAAGGACAAGCATTCACGGTGTAACCGCTGCTCGCCCCTCGATCACAAGGAGGAAGGTTGCACGGCTTGTCGGCTTCTTAAGCTGAAGACTCTAAAAGACCGTAGGGTCAAAAGGTGGGCGGCCTACGCTATGTCGAAGGCCGACGCTCCACCCACCGTCGCTACCTCCGGCAGTGACGAGGAACGTGATACCACGACCTCAGCTACGGAAGTCGTAAACCCCCCCCTAGAGAGCGCACACGCGCTTCGTCGTCTGTCCCCGGCCCCGACGGGCTCGGCTCACGCCCTGCTTATGGGGATGAACACCCCGGCGACACTGACGCACACAAGACCACACATAAGCACACAACCCATGGCTCTTCTTTGCCGAAGGCAAAGAGAGCATCAGCGCCCAAGGAGACGCAGGTTTCAACGGCGGCCTCCTCGGACCGTTCGGGTTCGAAGCCCCTCTCGCAGCCGCGACCAGCGACTGGGCTTTCGGCAAATAAGGGCGCCGCCCCCAAATCATCGGCCGGAGCGCATCAGCAGAAAGCGCATGCCGCCGTAGAGCGTTCGACACCCATAACGCCGAAACCACAGCTCTCCGCTGACAAACGAGTCGCTGAGAGCTTGGCAAGGATCGTGGTAGCCGACGCCCACAAGCGTACGCCGAAAGACACGTCGAGCGCTACGCAAAGGTCGAAAGACACGCCGAAAACACAGGGACGATCTCCTTCAGTCGAAGGGATTCCCAGCACACCTGAAGGCTTTTCGGAGGGCGACGGGGACACTTTCCTCGACGTTATGGGAGAGGTAGAGCCGTTTTCAGCTACAAGACACCAATTTTCCCCCGCTAGACCGCTCAGGGGTACCCCATGAAACCATGGAAAGGCTCCATCTCTGCATGGAAAGAATGGAGAGGTTTATGAATGCCCAAAACCCTCCCACTCCAAAGAGAATAAGAGAAGGGCCTCAGGAGGACCCCAGGGCCAAAATTCCAAGATTAGGCAATCCCCACCAGGACACAGCCTCAGACTTCCACAGTGTGTATGACCTCACTGAGGAAGAACATTATTTTGAGGAAGAGGATGATTTTATGGACGAGGAAGACGGACGGAACCAGGAGGAAATCTGGAAGACAGCCCAGACTTGGTAGGAGAAGGCTTCGGAGAAAATCCAGAAGAAGGACCGTCTCACCCCTGGCAATCACCATCAATATATTCCGACACTGATGTCCTGAACCTAAATCCTCCTGACATTTCACCTGTTAGAAACACGTCTCCCATTGACGATCAACCCACATTTAATGCCCTGTTGGGCAGAGCAGCAGGACACTTCGAACTGGACACTGGGGAGCTCTCCCCTGAATTAGACTTTGTAGAAAGGGTAATTAAGGAGAAACCCCCGGTCAGTCAGACAATTCCCCTCCTCGCTTCAGTGAGGAGAAGAATCATCCCTTCGCTGTCCACACCCACACTAATCAGAGGGGTCAATCCTAGAATTGAAAAACTTTTCACTCCTTCACCCTCAGACCCACTGTACATCAGGGGACATTCCATTCCGGATTCCCTGGTGGTAACCAACACAAGAAAGAGGGCAGGGGGTACCACTTTCCACCAGTGAGGCACCACCTGACAAGGAGGGCAAGAGGTTATATGCCCTTGCAAAAAGAATTACATCCTCGGCCGCCTTTTCGGCAAGAATTGCCAACAACAATTCTTTGCTCGCTAGCTATGCGGACGCGCAGTGGGCCAAACTGCGCAAGGACGCCGAAGAAGCGCCGGAACCATTACGTACACGCCTGCTTTCAACTATTGGCGAAGGAACCCAGGTCAACCAGAGTATTGTGAAGAGCTCTCTGGATGCGGCAGAAACTGCGGGACGTTCACTAGTTCAGGGAATCGTCCTAAAACGACACGTATGGCTACGCAACTCAGGGTTCAAACCGGAGACACAGGCGTCTTTAATAAATAAACCTGTTGAAGACTCAAACCTCTTCGGG
This sequence comes from Ambystoma mexicanum, assembly GCF_040938575.1. Taxonomy (NCBI): domain Eukaryota; kingdom Metazoa; phylum Chordata; class Amphibia; order Caudata; family Ambystomatidae; genus Ambystoma; species Ambystoma mexicanum. The sequence continues at coordinate 870,109,008 of NC_090936.1, forward strand.
AAAGCGGTGGATGAGGCTCTGGAGATGGCTAAAAAAGAGTTCGATACAATCAAAACTCTTGACCAAATCTCTAAGCCCGCTACCAGGCGCGGCTATGGCAATAAACGCTTTTTTCGTGGCCAACGCCAACAACAAAACCAGCAGCAACAATACCGTGCCACCAATTTCCAGACCAATAGTGGCCAGTACAGCCAAAGAGGACAGCGCCGGGGCAAAGGAAGAGGGCGAGGGTCCACCCCCAGAGGTTCCCAAGCCCCTAACAACACCAAGTGACGCGAAGATTCGCGTCCCCTCCCATGCAACACCGGTCGGGGGCCGGATAACATCTTTTCTTCCAGCATGGGAGGGTATAACGTCAGACCGCTGGGTACTTTCCACCGTAGCCCACGGATACTGCATCAAATTCAACAGTTCCCCAACATACAAACCCCCGAGGGGACGACGCATGTCACCGGAACATCTTGCCATCCTTCTACAAGAAGTACAGCAACTGCTGGAAAAGGGAGCCATAGAGGTCGTGCCTCTATCTCAGGTAACGGAAGGTATTTATTCAGTGTACTTCCTTGTACCCAAAAAGGATCTAACCATGCGCCCTGTATTAGATCTGCGCCCAGCGAACAAGTTTATCAAACCCCAAAAGTTTCGTATGGTGACCCTACAGGAGGTGATCCCACTGCTATCACAGGGAGATTACATGACAACATTGGACATGAAAGATGCATACTTTCATATTTTAATGTTGCCAGCGCACAGAAAATACCTCCGGTTCATGATAGAGGGCAAACACTACCAGTTCAGAGTGCTACCCTTCAGCATAGCATCAGCACCGAGAGTATTCACGAAGGTACTGGCAGTGGCAGCGGCCCACCTGCGCAGGTTGTCCATCCCAGTTTACCCTTACCTCGACGACTGGCTCATAACAGGGGATTCTTACGAAACATGCTTCTCCAATACCCAAAAGACGGTAGACCTTTTGTTCCAGTTGGGCTTCTCCATCAACGAAAAGAAGTCCAGCCTAGACCCCAGCCAAATCAAACAATTCCTAGGGGCTCTAATTCAAACAAAGGACGGCCTCGTCTTCCCCTCCAAAGAGAGGGTCCAAAACATGTTGTTTCAGATCCCTCAATATGTGTCCGGTCGAGAGGTGACGGTACGCAAAGCAATGCGCTTGCTAGGCATGATGGCGTCGTGTATTTATTTGGTACCTCACGCGCGCCTGCGCATGCACCCAATGCAGGAGTGGCTCAACAGCCAGTGGTGTCAGGCCAGCGGACTATGGGACGATCTAGTGGTGGTCTTGCAGGCCTTAGTTCTCTCGCTACGGTGGTGGACAAAAGAAAACCTAGAAAAAGGGAAACCCTTTGCCACACCCGCGGCGGAAGCCACTCTAACCACAGACGCATCCCTTACAGGATGGGGGGCTCACCTATCCCATCAAACTGCTCACGGAGAGTGGACTCCGAACGTAGCATCCAAACACATCAATCTTCTGGAGCTGCTAGCGGTGTTCAAGGCGCTAAAAGCCTTCAAGGAACACCTACGAGGCAAGACAGTGATGGCCCTTACAGACAGCACCACAGCCATGTATTACATCAACAAACAGGGGGGAACCCACTCTCCAAGACTGTCCAAACTGGCCCAGAACATATGGAAGTGGGCTCTCAAACAGAATATGTTCCTTCTGTCACAACATGTACCAGGGGAACTCAATCTGCTGGCAGACAAACTCAGCAGAGACTTCCCCCTGCCCGAAGAGTACGAATGGCGACTGCACGAAGACATCGTCTTCGACGTCTTCACGCAATGGGGGTTCCCAGAAATAGACCTGTTCGCAACCCTGGAGAGCTCACAATGCCAAAGGTACGCCTCCAGGTACCCCCAGAACCAATCCAAGGGGAACAGTTTGTCGATTCAATGGTCAGGGAGATTTGTTTACGCTTTTCCCCCTACTCCCCTTCTCAACAAGGTAGTGCACAAGATGCACCAGGAACAAGTAACCATGATACTGGTGGCTCCAATGTGGGCCCGACAGCCATGGTTCGCTCACTTGATGGAGATGTCTCTATCTCCCCCAGTGAAACTCCCCTGCCCGTACAACATGCTGTCACAAGACAAGGGCAGGACTCTGCATCCATGCCCCCAGAACATGAACTTAGCAGCCTGGCTCCTGAGATCATAGAATTTGGACATCTACAGCTCCCACAGAGATGCATGGACATCCTCAGGGAAGCCAGAAAACCCAACACTAGCCACTGCTATTCTAGCAAATGGAAGAGATTTGTCATTTGGTGCAGAGGAAAGAGCATCAAGCCAATTGACTGCTCTCCCACACATTATTCTATACCTGACCCATTTATTGGATTCAGGTCTAGTGTTCAATTCCATTAAAGTCCACCTAGCGGCACTTTCTGCATACACCACTTCCCAACTCAGTGTCGTGGTGGAAGATCCCTGTTATAAAGGCCTTCATGGAGGGAGTAAAGAGAATACACCCCCCGATAGCTGACCCAGCTCCCGGATGGGACCTTAACGTGGTACTTACCAAACTCATGGGCTCACCATTTGAACCCATGCACAAAGCATCTCTTAAAGACCTCACCCTTAAGACTGCTTTTCTAATAGCTATCACCTCCATCAGGAGAGTAAGTGAACTACAGGCTCTTTCTGTTCTAGACCCCTTTGTTACAGTTCACAAAGATAAAGTGGTTCTACGCACTCACCCAAGGTTTGCTCCAAAATTCATCTCAAAATTCCATGTAAACCCGTCTATAGAACTACCAGCGTTCTTTCAAAATCCTTCCAACTTAGGAGAAAGGACTCTGCACACGCTAGATGTGCGCAGAGTGGTCATGTTCTACATGGAAAGAACCAGACCACTGAGGAAGACCTAATCAGTTCTTCGTCTCGGTGGCAGCAGGAAGAGAAGGGGATGCAGTTTCAAAGTCCACTATTTCTAGATGGATTGTTCAATGCATCACTTTCTGCTATACTCTTGCTAAGAGAGAACTGCCCTTTAGGCCAAGAGCACATTCTACTCGAGGCACGGGGGCGTCCATAGTATTCATTGCAAATGTTCCCCTTGAGTCCATCTGCAAAGCGGCTACCTGGAGTTCTGTGCACACCTTTACAAAACACTACTGTCTAGATACACACTCTAGATCTGACTCCCAGGTGGGACAGGCAGTATTAAGACATCTTTTCTCTACTGTTCCTTCTCATAACCCACCACCAACTCCGGGTACTGCTCGCTAGTCTATGCACAGCATGTGATTCTAAGCAGATTAACAAACATCAGAAGACAATGCATTACTTACCGTAAAAGCATTTCTGATGGTTGTATCTGCTTAGATTCACATGCGCCCACCCTTCCTCCCCGCTTGGATGGGAGGAACATAGACATCTTTCTATATTTCTCTCTTTTCTGTACTCACTCACGTCTAGAAGGCTCCCTCAGGGCAGAAAAATACAAACGGAGGGACCTTGACGCGTGAGGGATTGTGGGTACAACACACGTCACTATAGGGATAGTGTTACAGACACGCCTTGTCGACGTCCCCTTTTCGACTACGAAAAACAAAATGCAATACTCTGCAGTGACCACTGGATGTCGGACCTATGCACAGCATGTGAATCTAAGCAGATACAACCATCAGAAATGCTTTTACGGTAAGTAATGCATTGTCATATAATTTTTTTATTTTATTTTTTTTTTTTTTGCATCAATGGGGTCACTGGTATTCTTTTTGGGGGCCTTGCCTGGAGCCAGGATGATGGAGTAGCGGCATGGAAAGGGGCTCGCTCCAGTGCCCTCCAGCTCTGGACGGGTGCCTTAGGTCAGGGCCTTGTGTCGGTGGGCCAGCTCTCGTGTCTGCCGGCTCTCCAATTGGCTTTTGGTGGCGAAAATGAGTCCGGGCCTCTGCAGTGGGCAGTCCTGGTGAGGCACTCCGGTGCCTATTGAAACTGTGATGGCGGCGGCCGTGATGTACAATGAGAGAGGCCACCGCAATATACAGCCCCACTAGGCCACGTGGAGCTTCAGGCAGAGTGGAAGCACACAACTGTGCGCAGGAAGCAACTCCAAGCTAATTAGGCATAGAATGCAATACGCGCCTGAGAACAACAAAACATTTGTTACGTATAACCCTCCTGGGCTTACCTAGCGGTGCTGCTCGGTCATTTCTATTGTGCTGCCTCGTGTACTGCATTAGGAGAGATGAGCATTAAAGGGGGTATTTGGTCTGGTTCCCTTCTGGCCACTCTGCTTTCACCTTGCTTCTCCAGAAACTTCTAGAAATCTGGCTTTACACAGCTATCCTTTTGGTTTCCTTCACCTGATCAGTGCCTCTTGTTTTTTGGTTCTCTAACTTTCTCAAAAGCCTTCGACATGACTTTGAACATTGTGGCCCTCCTAGTTCTTAGCCCTTCTTGGGGGTCTTCCACAGGTCCCTTTTGTGCCTTGGCTTTGTTCAAACTTCACAACAGGTCCCTCTCTCGGATCGTTCAGTTTTCTCACCTGGACTTCTTTCAGAAATTTAAGCTTTAGCTTTCCGGCCAGAACCTTTCACAGTCCTTGGATTTCAGGCTCCTCATCAAATCTTTTCCAAGACCTTGGATGTCGAGCTTCACCCAAAGCCTCTCTTGTAGTGCTTTCATTTTCCCAGATTTACAGTCCGTGCTTCTCATGTTCTTGAATTTCAGGATTCATAGCGGGCCTTCTCCTAAGCATTGGATTTCAGTAGGTCCTCATCAGGGATCATGGTCCTCGTCAGGTAGGCTATAATGTAATGTTCTCCTGCCATCAGCCAATCTCTCTCCCTTCTTACCATGGGGTTGCTGGTCCTAGACTCTTATCTAGTTTCCTGAAGGTATAGGAGTGTCGCTCTCCACCGCTTGGTTATCTTTCTTTCACGGCTCCCACTCCTAGGTAGCGTCCAGCCTTGACTTCTGTAGTCTATCTTCCCCAGGTATTGGCTGCATCCTCCTTGGGTTTACCTCATTCCAAACTCTCCCCTTTATGTGAGCAAGGAAGACCTGGCGCATCTGCCTATTCCAGAATCCTCTGAATGTTTGAAGCTTTGTGGCTACTCCTTCCAGGCAGCTCACTTTTCAGGACTCCCCTCTGGAGCGGCCTTCCTCCAGGCAGTAGGTTACTCTGGTTCGCTCCTTTTAGCCTCCCCCTTGTATCAAAGGAGCCAGAGCACATATATGTCTGCTTCCTTTGGCTCCAGGACAGCAAGTGAGCTGGCCCTGCCTCCGTTATACTTCATCAATAGGGGCTTGGGCTCTAATCTGCGTTACAATTGTGGTTAATCCACTTTTCTGTTAGAATCCTAGGTTTGAGCCACTCCTTAATTCATCATATCCTTCTTTTGGTTCCTTTGCTATTGCTTAACCCTCTGGTTCCGATTATCCCGAATCGGCCTCAGAAGACTTGAAGGTAAGCACAGCACTCCGTGCCATTTTGGAAACGCATTTTGAAAACACTTCCCTTGCTGTGCCCATTATAGGACAGTCCTCCATTGTCTTAGCTTTTGGGAGGTCATTGCGCTGATATCACTGAAGTGAGACATGCATGAACTTCCTCTCATTGGTTCTCCCTCAAGTAACTCGCAAGTTATTTCTGTCTTTCGTGAATGCCACAGGTTTGTGGTTTCTGCGGTTGGGCAGCAGTTTGAGCTGACCCACTGGTTCTTGGCTTAAGAGTACTTATTGTGCGATATTTGGATGCAAATCTGACGTTTAATATTTACCCAAATTTTCTTCTCCTAAACCAGGTTGTGTTCACAATCCATCTCCTGGGTTGCGGCAACGTGTCAAAAGGTCTTCTCTTAAATGCGATTGAGGTTTAGCTTTTACAGTCGTCCTCAGAGTAAATGCTGTTGCATCTTTTCAGGGAATAGCAGGCCAACAGGTTGCCAGCTCGTCCTCCCCTTTACTAGACCCCTTAGAGAATGAACTGCCCAAGTCTGTGTTACTTTAACTCCCCTGATATAAAAGATGGGGCTTGGCCCAAACTCGCCACATCAGTTGGAGGGATTGGGAAGGAAGGTGTGATATTAATTTTGTGAGCCAAATGATTATGAAATTGAGTAGCTCTCTGTGGCTTGGAGGTTTTTGTTATTCTGGCAGAGTACAATTTGCTTTTGCTCTGTGACTTCACAGTTGAATTGACTAATGGCAGTGACTCTTGAACGCTTATCCCTAGAAACTTTGAACTTTTAGGATTTTTGCTTACCTTGCACTTTACATGTATTTTCATGATTTGCCTTATTTTTAGACCCCCGCCCTGTTTTGACTATCTTTTTATTGAAAGTGAAAATCAGATTATACTGTTTTTAAAAATTTTGGTTATTTTTGAATTTTTTTTTGAGTACACAACCCTTCTAAGGGCTTGCCCTTGAACGCTCTTGCACATGTATCCCAGGTAAGCCAAGAAAGCTAGGAGAAAGATGGTCTTTGAACAGCTCTTCGACATAGGAATGGAGAGAACTCTGAACATGAGCCCTGGCTTTAGAACCGTTTCACTTGAGACCTTGTCTGTTGTGTTGGTCTGCCATCTTTTTAGTGTTTCACTTCTTTTGGCAGTTCTGAAGCTCAATTCAATGAATTCAATTGCCTTTCTCTTTGGGTTTTAGCAGGGTGTGGGAATTATTTATTTTGCCCTGATTATATAATTTCAATAAGGTTCTATGTGGGTGTATTGCTGGTGTGAATTATCTTCTTTCTAACCTACAATTTTTAGTGAATATGCAGATTGGCTAATCCTCACTATCCTTTTTCTGGGTGGATACTTGACTATTTGTGTGATAGCCTCTGACATGGAGCCTCCTGCACTTTGCAATTTTCAATCCCATAGCAGGGCCAAATCAGCCCTTGATCTTTCCCAGATTGATGAATTTGGTACCCTAAAATGAGGCAATTAACTTACAGCACTTCGAAACTGGAGAATTCCGTCCAGAAGTGACATGCAAGAAAGTTTTTTTTTTTCTTATAACCTTTGTGCATGAATTGAAGTTGTGCACTGTGAAGCATAAACCAATCTTGATCATTATTCCCTTTCGTCTTCATTCTACTTTGCTTTGTGATGGTTAAAGGTTATATCATGAGTTTACATTTTCTGTTTTGCAGGTTACTCTGTATCATTTGCTGAAACTGTTCCAGTCTGACACAAATGTTATGCTAGGAAAGAAGACTGTAGTTTCTGAGTTTTACGATGAAATGGTAAGAAAACTGACTGGAGTTATTTTGTTTATGGTGGAATCTATAGTCGCTAAAAACATTTTTAAACTACATCTATATACAGTCAATTGGAACCCATCGGTTGGAGAAAGTTAGTCCTCAATTAGCAAAGGCCAAAGTTGCATATTGCTACCTACATTTTGTAATTCCATACTTTTGTTACTTCGGTCCCAGACTACATCTGGCAATAGTTGGGACTTGACCACTCAGATCTTTTGTGGTTCCCATTGCCTACTTCAAGGTACCAAACTCATTCTGTGCCCTTACCAAGCCAAATGCTTTATAAAAGATGGCCAGGGAACGCCCTTACCTGCTCTTTCTCAACGTCTCCCAGTTTCAATCTTTAATTGGCCTCGGGGGCTTTCCCAGCCTTTGCCATGGTGGTTATTCTCCTACCCATTCTGATGAAACGTTCTGCTGACCTCAATAGTCCTGACTTCTATTGCCCTGTTTTCCCTCCGCCCCCATTACTTTAAAGTTCTCGATTTGGTACTCAACTGGTTCACTAGCCACCTGAAGGATAAAAAACATTGCCCACCAAACCCACTATTACCTAGTTTCCATATTCCACAGAATCATCACTCGCCCAAATCTCTACCTCCTGTACTACCGTTCAATACACCAATTCTTTGATTCCTCCAAATACTCCTCTAACCTTCTTGGACTTGGCTCTTAACTGATTTGACTTGACCTTCCTTTCTCCATCTGTTGAAAAAATGGCATAGCCTTGCTCTTACTAGCAGTTCTCGATGGAGCCATTATTGGTACCTTCTTTTTCACCCTTTTACACCTTTACTCTCGACCAACTGGTCTTCTGCTTTGGCTTCTACCACCTATTTGACGAAGAGTTTTAAATCTCCTTCACTGCAGGCCCTGAACTTTCCCCTTGCGTCTCAAACTGCCTCTCTGCCAACCGGCACTGCATTCTGTTCCCTGTTGCCCAACCTTTCCAAAACTGAAGTATACTCCAGCATTTGATATTGGATTCACATCCTCTGAATGTTCCCAGTCATGCCAGTTAATCCTCGCCATAGGTTGAATGTGGCAGATAAGACATTTTCCATTAATATTGGGACCCTAACCATCTGCAGGCAATCAGGTTGGTAGGCCTTTCACATTTTCATGTTCTGATTCGTTACTGCACTTGTTGATTTGTTCTTGGGAATTTCTCCAACTGAATTTGCTGACGTAGAATGTATTTTACAGCTATGGGGAAATTTTTATATTTTCATTTGTTTTTTATGAAACTACTGATAAAACGTTAATTCATGGATGGTGTTGGATTGTTTTACGCTAGAGTTGTCATTTTGGGGGAAAGGAGAGCTCTACCGAGCCCTGCCAGGGTTGTTTGCTTGCTCTGCCCAGTTTCTCATTCCCCCCTTTCAAGCCCTTACCACACCATGTGTGCCATTGGACCGTGACAAAACCAAGTCCCTGGGCTCTAGAGGACAAACATTCCTTTTGCAATTGCATCATAACCACATGGTAGACTGTAAGATGTATGGCACCTTCAATGCCAAGACCCACAGAGATGGGCACTTACTTAGGTCAGAAGATTAATATTCCAAAGGTTTTCCCTTGTCTTTCTTAAATAAGAAGAGCTTCCTGGAAGGAGCACCTGAACATAAGCGGGCAAGTGATCAGAGGGAGAGGGGTCAATGGAGTAGTCCTAGGAGGAGAGCGAATCGGACCAGGGCAAGAGTTCCCACACGCATTAGTAGGTTGGTCATGGAGGGAGTGGTCTGATGGGAGTGATTTTTAAGTTCAAGGCAGGTGACCGCTCGGGGCTTGGGAAGGGTTAAAGTCCCCCAGCGTGGCAATGGACATGTCGGTATGAAGTGGCTCAATGAGAGAAGGATCACATTAGTGACAGAGTGGAGAGAACCAGTGGGGTCGATGGAGCCAGAAATGTGATAGGAGTAGAAGGGAGGAGTTGAATAGTGGCATATTCAAACAAGGAAGGCTTGATGTCAAAGTCGGTAGAGGGGCAGGGTTGAGTGCCTTTTTTATAGACTAAGAACCCAACACCACCACCCTTCCCAGCAGGTCTGGGAGAGTGGGAGAAGGTAGCAAACTGTGTGTGGGGAGCAGCTAGTGAAGCTCAGACATTAAGGGAGATCCAAGTTTCTGTGATGGCAAGAAGTGAACGTTGAGGGAGATGAGTCAAAGTGGACAGTGATGTAGGAAGACTTGTTGCAGAGGGATTGTACATTCCAGAGGCCAAGTGAGAGTGACGGGAGGTTGGGGGATGGGGCTCTGTAGGCAAGGGAGCTAAATGAGATGCTGAGAGCACTGGAGTGCCTTATTTGAGGGGTGCAGGTGAGAAGTAGGATGAATGGGAGGCCAGAGACTAATGCAGAAGTTAGACCAGGTTGAGGCTGATGCCCATTGGAGGCTCACCTTCCCACTGGATGATTTCATGCTTACATGTACCTCACTGATTGACTCATCCGTGCGTTTCCAGTCCTGAGATGCCCAAGATACCCCCAAGGGCTAAATTGCATGTCATCCTTGGGATTCATGATCTTTGAGGATTCCTCGCTCACTGGCCACGACGCTGACTTTTGTGGCTTCATTGTTCTGTTCATATGAGACCCTGGTGAGGCAGTTAAGGGAAAGAGACTTCTTTACAAGGAATAGTGACCTTGATGTGCTCCAAAGAGTATATCTTAGTAAAGCAGTACACTTCTACCATGGGAATCCTCTCCTCTTGTATTCTGCTAACACCACACCGCAGATTACTCTGAAGCCAGATTCAAGAATAACTCATTGTACTGTGGCAGGAAGACTCTGGCAGATGGGATAAGAGGATGCACGAAGATGGCAAGATCAGTGTGTTGCTGCAACAGTGAAAGTATGTCATCACCCGACCATGGGTGTGAATGTTGGGGAGACTTAACATTTTTAGGCTTCATCCCCTCCCCTAGTGAGACCCCTAGCACTTTTTGCTGGACTTCTGGACCTTTTTCTTTCAATCCTGAATGAGCGCGGCCTTTTTCCCTCCATTCATTCTTGTGGGCTGTGTCTTTTGGAACTCTATTCTTTGTATTCTAGCTGTACCATGAAGTCTGTCTGCTCCATAGCCCTTAAAGGCATCTGTGTTTTTACTACTGCAGCAGACAGCTCATTATGGACAGTGTTGCTGGGGACCCTTATGACCACCGCCCCTTTGAGATAATTTTTTTATATCCTCATGTAACTAAGGTTCTTAAGGATAGAGAGATACTTAGTATCTCTTCCCAAAACTCTATAGTCTGAGAGATTGACCGACACCACCTTCTCTCTGCTCCTGTGAATTTTATGTCACATAGACAATCACCTAGTTATGGCTGGTGGCAGTGGTCTTGTTCTACCATCTATTCTGTATTTTATTTTTTATTTTATTTTTCATTTAGCTAATTATAAACTTTAAAAATGAATCCACAGAAAACAAAAAACAGAAAGAAGAAAAGAGTAGAAAAAAAGAATGAAAGAAAAAGGCATCAGTCTTTCAATCTTTCTTATTTTAGATGTCATTCTTCAAAACTACTCAAGTTTCTTTCAATTTCTTCGAAGAGGAATGTTAATGCAAACATCACTTGTTTGTGTCCTCCTTCATTCAGTAGGCTCCAGACTTCTTCCGTATTTTGGCAGGACTTTAATCCGATTACTTTCCCAAAAATTCTTATCCTCCGGTCCTTGAATTTTTGTTTTAATGATTCATTGGAAGTTTCACAAAAGCGACATTGATCATCATCGATTGTAGTTTTGCGCCAACTGTTCATCTCCTCTTTGGTACGGTAAAGATTTAAGCGAAACATCATAAGAGTTCTTCTCTTACTCTTAGAGGGAAATCGCATTAAGTAATTTGGTAACTTATGACATTCTCTGGCTTCTGGGGGAGCATGTTTCATACATCTATGGGATCTTCTTTGTTCAGCTGTTTCGAACCAATCCTGATCCCATAGTTCCGTTTAACTTTATCCGGTTCTCTGAATTAACATATCCATATCGGATGCCAGGAAATTTAGTGTTTTTGCACAGGAGGACCCTTTCCATTGTTCAAAAATATTGTATTCGGAACTGCAGTAATTCATCAGCACCCATGATCTTCCGATATAAGGTCAAGGTGTTCCACTGAATTCTTGTGTTTATCGAGAGCATACCGAGTTCATATCTGAGACCAGCAATCGGTGTCCCCTTCGGTAGTCGTAGAATCGCTGACCAAAAAATGTTCTCACACCAGGACCATATTTTATATGTGCATCACAGCATGGTCCCGCTATATTTTATATAGCGCAGGCTATGTGCGTAGTGTACAATAGGGACACCCAAGCCGCATTTTTGGGTGTGTGTGTGTTTTGCCTTGCCTTTGGCGGGGAACCCGTAGCTATCGGTGACAAAACTGCAGAGTGAACCAAGAAGTTGCTGAAAGTCGTGCCACAGGTCCCCCTCGAGACTGTTTCTGGAAGACACCATCCATTGTCCTGCCTTTTTGTCATCAGACCAAGGGATCCAGAGCTCCAGTCCAGAGCTGCCACATTGTAGAGGAGCAAACACTAACACTTTCTTCAAAGTCAGGGTACGGGGGGGTGGAGGTATTGCTTACCTGATTCTGAGCAGTCGCTCCAAAGCATTGGAGTGCACCTAGAAGTGTCCAGGGCAACCCCCTCTTACCTCTGACCCAAGCTGCTGGTTGTGTCCCCTTTTACAAGTCAGTTTTTCTGTCTCCTTTGTTGGTGGTTTACTTACTGCTTCAATAACTTTAGACGCTGGAAGAAATCTGCAGTAACTCTTCATTATTTGCTGATTGACACGGCTTCAATCCCACTCTTAACTGCCTTTAGCTATGGTTGCGTTTTTTGACTTTACGGTCTCTAGAACCTTGAACTAATAAGCTTATGGTGCACTAACCATGTGTTTGCTTAGTAAGTGCATTACCGGATAACCTGTTGAAAACCGCATGAGTGCGCAATTACCGATGATACGATAACCTTGTTTTTTCCCTTTCCAGCGTTGCTCCAATTGTAACCGCGAATAAACACAAGGGAAAGCACCCTTTTGAAGTGTGTTATTTATTATTCCTAAGTGTTCTACCGTTACCGTCTGAAGTATTTTAAGTGATCCTGTTGTAAATATAATACACATATTTATAAAAGATATATATTTAAGTGCTTCTTTGTGCCTGTCTAAGATTCGGAGTATTTACCTACAGCTCACGTCTTCCTCTTAAAATAAGCCCGACTGCTCTGCCACAATACCAAGGTCCTGAACTAGTACAGACTGATGCTAGAGTTGTGGATCTACAAACCACTGCGATAGCTTACTAAATTCTTACTGCCAGTAGGACTTTAGGAAAACTCTCCTAACCCCTACCTATTTGGTAATCCAAGCACAATTTGCTTCGCATTGCTGCATACTTCCTCCATGCAATATATGTATGTCGAGAGAAGGGTGGAGCATCCCTCTAATGTAGGTTTAGTCACACATGCTACCAAGTAAGATGAGCACTGTCCTTTTGGATTTCGTTCATGCAACAGTCGATGAATGGCTAGAATCCTTGGTCACTAGTAGTGGCAGTATTAAGCTGCGGGGCTTTGCACGCTTTGCTCCCATCTCATAGGAGAGTGCTGGCATTACAACACCTGGGATATGTCTCTTAATAACAATTCTGTATACCTCACTAAATTCCAAGACAAGAAGGGCTGAGAACCTATTCTGGATCTAAAGTCCTGTCATGGTATCCATCGGACCGTGCATGACCGAGCCTAACCTCCACCCCAAGATGCAGTCTTGAGGCCCACCTGGGGCTGTGACAAACCAGATCAACAGTCTGGAGAAAGTTGGGTCTTTTAGATTTGTGCAGGAGAAACTACTACCCTGTAGCACCTGACCTGCTTGTCCCGGGAGGATAGCTCAGCGGCAGCGTGCGCGTCTTGGAAGCAAGACGACGCGAAGCAACAACAGGTTCGATCCCCGGGTCCGCGCTTAGAAACCTCTGGGTGTTTAAGCGCGTCATAAATACGTAACTAAGACAAAAAAAAAACACAAAAATTATGCAACTAAGAAAAACAAACAATTCCTATAACAGCGCCTCGATGCCTGCGGGCTGTGTGAGCGCTTTATAAATGTAAAAAAATATATATATATATTGTTGTGGCTCTCCTGATAAATATCTAGGAGAACCAATGCTTGTTACCTGTGTGTGTGTGTATGATGAACATTATATGCTATCAATATCGTCCCTACAGTTTTATCAATGAACCAGCAAGTATTTGCACTTGCAATATAGTCTTTTATACTGCTAAATAGAAACACTTTTTTTTTAATGTTCTCACTCTTCTTTAGCATTTATGTACGGTGACGAATCCAGGGAATTCGTCCCTTCTCCACAGGCAGAGCCACCTCTTCTGAGGCTAGGGAGGGGAGCCTGCTATGCAAAATGCTCCCTAGGGGACAGGGCAAATGGCAAGCAAAGATATATTTATATACCTCCCCATTCTGCTGAATCAGCAATCTTTGCTGGATAGCTGTCAGCCGCACCTTGTAATCAAATACATCACACTGTAAAATGGGCTTGGTTTGGTTTCTGGCTTGGCTGGTAAGATGGCTCAGCTGGTTAAACGCTTGTTGCTGTGATATGCGTTTGATCTGCAGGTCACAGATTCGAATCCCGACAAGGCTAACTCAGCCTTTCATCTTTCCGAGGTCGATAAATGAGTACCAATTTCGAATGAGTAATAATAGTAATGTATGTAAATATGTCCTATGTAAAGCTCTTTAGATTAAAGCGCTAGATAAAAAAGAAAGTAATATTATTGTGTGATTCTGTATGCAGTGATAATAGCGAAAGAAATAACAAATAAGATACATTTCTTTAATAACTAATATAACTAGTTTGATATGAAATATCGAATGATGCTTTTTTTTTTTAAAGCATTTAGTATGTAAAAATACAAACGTTTTGCTTATTCTTTATGTATCCTTTCGCTGCCCCCCATAAGCCAAGCAGAAAGTTCTCCTCCTTGTTCGATTTCTTTACTATTTTTAGTCTTTAGTGAGTCCAGTACATGAAGTTGCTTGGCTATGGGAGGGTATCGTGTCCATTTTTCCATTTCAGTCTCGGCTGTGAGTTTTTTCAGCATCATTTCTAGGAAAATTCCCAAGGCCCGATTTTTCTTTGGTTTGGATCTTCGTACAAAGCTCTGCACCATAATTCTGAATCCAGAACACAAGATGTAAATAAAATTTCACTCAAAATGTTTGTTCTTTCTGCTTCTAGATTTCCGCAAAACATTAATAGATGTCGTAGTGATTCTTCTTATAAATGGCACAGTCGACAGACCTTGTCCTTTGCCAAGCCATATTTCATCAAGTTTTGCTTTGTTCTCAAGATGTTTAATTTGAAGCGCATTATCAAATCCCTGTACTTGGGATTGGCGCTTTTGTCTAGGTATTTAGGCAAGGTCTTGGAGTTGTTAGTGATTTTGTCAAGGTGTGTGAATGTGAAGCAAAGCGCGCGGCTTCTGTTTGCGACCAGTCTATCGACATGAGCAGCGTTTTAACTCGCTGTGGATGGATTCGTAAGGTTTCTTTACTTACAGTTAGTTGGTTCAGCAAGTCACTGCATTTTTTTCTCCACATTGTTAACGACCAGGAAGGTAGCTTTTCGGTCCCCTCTTCTAAAATCTCATATTGCGGTGGACAGGCAGTGAACTCTATTTTTCTAAACGTGGCTAGTGTTTTCTAAATGATTTGCACGTGTAAAGAATGCAGTCCCAGTTTGTGGCATATAACTTCGATCGGTACACTGTTAGGCAATATTAGGATTCTTCGCCAAAATGTTCCCTCAAGTTTGTCCCATGTCTTCCATGGGATCCTTAGGCCAGTATCACCTGCGTATGTTATTGGGGGTACAATTTTCAAGTTGTAAAAGTCCAAGCGCTTTGGAGAATTTTCCGTATCATTTTTTGAGTATTAGCGCTTGTGCTGTGAGTTGGTCCATCTTTGTTTAGAATTGCTGAATCCAAGGTTTATCTCCCCAGTCATTGCTAATGATGGCTCCTACGTCTATTGTGATTTTTCTTATGGAAATTGTTTGGTTGTCAAGACACCATTTAAACAGGTTTCTTACTTTTCTTTGAGATTTTGACTATGAAAATTTCTGATTTTGCTGCATTTATTTTTTGCTTATTTTTGTTCACTAGCTTTTGGAGTGCATCTTGCATTGTAAACCAATAGGTGTGGTATCCAGTAAGATGAGGCCATCTACATAAAGTAGATGGCTACTGAAATGTCTCCTAAACGTGGCGAGCATCATCTCTGGGGTTACAGTCTGTCCTTCATCTCTTGGATGAAGAAGTTCTACAGAATCGCGGCGAGGGGGCATCCCTGTTTTCGGCCCCATGTGGTGAGAATGGCCCTATTAACCCAGCTTGGTTTAGGTGCACTTGCAGAGTTGTGTCGATGTGTAGACTGATGATGGCTGCCAAAAGATCTCGGGGGCAGCCCTTGTTTTCAAGTTTTTCCCATAACATTTGTCTGTCAACTCTGTCAAATGCCATTGCCATGTCGATTCATGCTAGGATCAGTGTTTTGTTTTCCTTTATGGTCTGTATTTTCAGCAGATTTAATGAGAGCAGGTTTAGACCACAATCCACCTTTTCACCAAAACATGCTTGTCTGGGATCAACATTTTTTACTAGATGTTATCCATTCCATCAATCTTTTCAAAAGAATGCCTGCATATAGTGTGCCCAGAACATCCAGCAGTGATATTGGGTGATAATTTTCCGGTAACCTTCGATCTCCTCTCTTGAAGATGGGTATCACCACTGCTCGCTTCCATGAAGTTGGAATTTGTTTGAGATTTATTCTTTTGAACGGGTGTTGCACATCTCGGCCCATAGTTCCGGCGCTTGTTTTAATAAGCAGTTTGTTAGTCCATCGGGGCCCTGTATGCACTACTTTTTTAAATCAGTGTAAGGATTTCGTCTTTATTGAAATTTATGGTCCAAGATTTTTTTTTTTTTTTTGCTTCCATGCAGATTTTCTATTGGTATTTGGGTTATAGATATTTTCAAAATGAGCAGACCATTTGGACTCATTGATTGGATTCAGTTGAACCAAACTTTGTGCTTTTTGTTCTTTGTTTATCAAGGTCCAGAAAAAATGTGCATTTTTGTTTTCCAGTGCCATTAGCATTAGTTCTGAATCCTTTTGGTACGAGGTTGCTCTGTTTTTAACCAATGCCGATATGCTGACTTGAGCTTTTTTTCAAGGTTGCATTTGCTGGTTGATATGTTTCCTTTTCTTAGAGTTCTTATATCTTTTGCTTGCTGTTTTTTCCGTGTCTGCAAATTTGCATCAAATTGATGCAATCTTGTGACCTTAAGTATCTTTGTTTGAGTCTTTACTTCTCGAGAGATTGTAAGGCAGGTTTCATATTCCAGTGTTCTTCTCTTCTTGCCATTTTTTGATTTCCGTGGTTAATTGTGGCATGTTCTTTACTGTTAATCTCAGTCGGTTTAGGCCATTATTTTCCTTGACTTTATATGGCCAAACATTTATCTAATTTTTGCCAAGTTTCTGGCTAAAATGTTCGGCACAAGCTAGAATTGAAGGTTTGTGATCACTTTTTGTTGTTTGCAGGATCTTTAGCGATGTCATTTTAGCATATGTTATTTCATCCACGAAGAAATAGTCTGTTTCTTTAGCGTTGAAGGATGTCCAAGCGATGGCTCCTTGTCTGTCACCTTCTACATTGCCATTTGCCATGTGTACATTTCTTATTTCCATTTCTTAATCATGTCTGCGTCCTAGAATTTTTTTTTGGCTGTTTTGTTGTATCGAACCTTTGGTATTCAGTGTTTTGTGGCAATCTGTTCAGGTCACCACAGATGAAAAGTGCTGTGGGTACAGCATTCACTCCAGCTTTTGCTTTGCTTTGCTGTTCCAATATAGGTTGATTTATTAATCATGTGTTTTTCTCCAGCTGATAATACTGTAATACTGGTATTTGTATGAGAGGTTACGGATGTACAGTTTCCATACTGACTGTTTTTGATGATGGTGAGAAGCCATGCCGACGGTCTCCTGTTGCTCCTTTGACTGCTTTGTTCAAACAGCAGGTGTAACCATCAAGCATCGGAGTTTCTTGCAGCCAACATTCTTGAATGCAGATCACATCACCTGTCACAAGGTCCCGGTCGATATTTGCAAAGTGATGTTTAAAGCCTCTGAAGTTCCATGAATATATCCAAAACACTTTTCGAATGTTCTGGTGTTCGGTCTAGTCCTGATTTGCCAATAAGGTATTTGCGTGCCAAAAAATAGGACTTTTGCTAATCAGGTGTTCTTTCCAAGCAGGTTGAGCCCTCTTCGTCCAAATTATCATCTTGGGTGCCTTTTATCCTAACCTGGAGAGCGTATGGGCCCCGCAGCACAGTTTGGGTATCTGATCGGTCTGGGATCAGATTCATCTTGTATGTTTTGTGCAGGGTGTCCTTTATGCATCTGTAGGTTTTCTTCTGGTGTGCTTGTTTTTGCCATCTGCGGACGGAATACGCTTTAAGTCCAGGCCCAGGATACACAGCTCATCTATGGCTCTTAGAAGCAGGTTTGAGGTGGATTTAGTTGTCAAGTGTAGATGGATGTGATCCATTTCTGTTTCATTTGGGAAAGACACAATTTTGATGTCTTTCGGTTCTTCCACACGAAGTTGCGGGATGTTGTGCAACAGTCCCATTAGATTAGACCGATTCATAATGAGACCGTCTTTGGCCTTTTAAGACCCGTTCTAGGGATAATTTGCTTGGCTTGTCCTGTGTAATTAAGTTTTCTGTTTGCGCGCGGGTGCAGTATGGTTGTTGGTCCCGGTATAGAGCTACGCGTCACTGCATGTTTTGATTGAGACAGGCGTTGCTGTGTAAAATGATCAATCAAAGAATCAAGTACCTTGCATTGTTTAGTTATGATTGTTTTTCGCATCTAGGAATTCGTGTTTTTGCTGTAGGGTGGTAAAGCCACAAGTATCATCTCCTGGACTTGCTGCTATAGTTGTTCTTCGCTCTTATCACCTTTTATGTCTGTGAAGCTTTCATCTTTGTATACCGATATTGTAGACCGCCTTTCTTGCTCCTTTTCTGAGGGATCCTCATCCTTCTGCTCTAGATCCATCACTTTTCGTATAAATTGCCTCCGGTTTTTTGGTTGCTGTGAGGACAAATTTTTTCGTTTGCATTGTGTGCAGGCTGTTTCAGTTGTTGTTGGTTTGTTACAGGCACCTGCATTGGTTTTAGATTTCAGATTAAGTTTCTCGTTCCTGTGTTCGTTGTATTTACCCTTGTCAGGTTTTTGGGTTTGTTTGATTGCACTTCTGTGACTTAAAAAAAAAAAAAAAAATCATAAGGCCCCTAGTTCTTTTCCGTGTATTCCGTTTAGGGCTTCCTGATCAAAAATAGAGAAAACATCTTTGTTTTGGAAGCTGTACTTGGTGGTCTTCTGTGTTTGAGGATGCTGCTCCAAGTTCTGTATCTGAATTTGTCTTTGGCATTTTTTGTCCAGTTTTCAACGGTTGGTTTTGTTGCGTTGAAGTCGTGAGTGGCAATGAGATCCCTATGTCAACCTCTTGCGTAACTTCAAGGTCGATGTCTCCCACTGAGCATTCTCTATGCAGATTATTGACCATGGAATTTGACTCTTTGATTGGGCATGCATCCAATGTACAGGGAGTACATCTAGCTGAAAACTCAACCAACAAGTTTACTGTATCACTGAAACAACTCAAAAATGACCGCTTATCGTCGCCCGCCTCTTCAATCAGGGCGATGAGTCTTAACAGTGACATTTTCGGATTATTTTTGTATGGCTTTGTTCTTTCGTTGTTTCTATATAGGTCTCGATGAATGCTAGTTTTGTTTGCATTGCTGCCAGGAGTGTAGTTGTATCTTTGTAGTTCTCATGAATCATTTTGTATAGTTTGAGATAAGGGACCATTGCTATAGTCATCCATTGAGCTGATTGCGGCTTGTAAATTGGCATTTTGTTCCTTCTGCATCTGGATGATGTCCACCATTGGGGAGGTTTGTGCATATTTACCATCTTTCGCTGTTGAATATGGTCTCATCACGTGCGGCTTCTTGCTGGTTTTCTCCTTCTTCTTCAATTGAAGTTTCTAAGTCACTGGTTGTAGTTGCGTTGCTACATGCAGAGTCATGGTGCCTACTTGGCATCGAGAGATCTGACACTGGGTCTACTTGGCTTATTTTCTAAGGTAATTTGTTATGAGGAAACTTTGGTTCTGCAGACTGATTTTCAACCAGTCTTGTTGCTTTAGATTTTTTTCCAGGAGCCATGTTCAATGTGGATTTGCTTAGGTGCACTTCTGTTATCACTCGTTATGTTGTTCTTAGATGTGGGGTTGAGGTGTTAATTGGCTTATTGGTTTTGGTTTGAGAACCTCTAGTGCAAAGGTTAAGCAATGAGGGTGTGGGTCTCTGGCCACTGATCTTTGAGTGTCCTTGGAGTGAGGTCTTCTTTCTCCAAGCGTAAGAGGTTGAGGACTAATGTGGTCATGTATTTTCCCGTTTGTGGAAATTTTGTCCTGGTCCTGACTTCTGCCTTCGTCCTTTTTTTGGTGATGCGGCCATATCTTTCATTTATGGATTCATCATGTCGCCCAGAGGCCATTAGTAAGTCATTGTCCGGAATGTCTTGCCAAGCGATATCAATTTCTTGTGTATTTTTGGTTCTTCTGCATGGTTGATTTTGTTATGCTCTCTGACTTTGAAGTGCCATCTTACTGATTTTGACTCCGAAATGGAAAGTGATTTGGCTCAACCTTTTGGATTTAAACCATATGTTTTTTCCTTTTGAACATCCATTATTTTATTTGACTCTGGGTCCTGAGCTACACTTGGCATATTTGCCGTCATTTTTCCCCTGTTTGGTTTTGAAACTGCTTATTTGTTGTTTTGATAGTCCTGCTTCACTGGACTTTTTGTATTTGAAATCATTTCCTTATTTTTGTTTTGGAGTTCTTTAAAGTTTGTGGAATGTTTAGTCCAAACAGTGGTATCACTGGGCTGTACTATTTCAGTTAATTCACTTTGTGCATCGACAAACATAGGTGAATCATTACTATTTTTGTTTGGGTCTTGATGGTGGTTTTTGCTTATGTTGTTCCTGAGAGCTGTAAAAAGTCCTTCCATAAGCGGGGCGCAAAAAAACTCAAGATCCTTGGTGTCCCTGTCCCCCAGTCAAACCTCTCCCTGCTTTCCCTCCCCCGGTCACAGCAACCTTGCGCAAGGCCGGACACGCTCCAGAACTCTGCACACATGCGCAAGCTCCTCGGCGAGCGAGCGCTCTGCTGCACAGAGGGCTCCCGAGGCTCGCGGCTGCTCTGGGGAGACCACAGTTCCTTCGCAGCCATCAGGTAGGTCACTGTGTGTCCATAGGGAGTGAGGTGGACAGGGGAAGGGGGGGGCTTGAGGGGAAATTCACATGCTGGAAGGAGGGGCTCGGGGTTGACATACCTTGCTTCTTGCCAAGATGCTGAAATGCACTTGCACACTAAATTGTTAATGAAAATTAAAGACAGATCTTTTATAATGCTTAATGATAAATAACTTCAGATAAGAATTTGAGGTGCAGGGGAGAAAGACTCCGCCTTGGTATCTAGGCTGGAATATACTAGAGAACAGAAGAAATCCAAATCTTGGAAAGCTGCGTCCCCTGCACACTGTCAATGAGGCAATAAGCCTAAGGAGATGTAAAAACAGGTCTGACTGGTTTCAAGAAGACTTTTTGTATATTTTACACACATACAGTGTATACAATTTTTAGAATGACAGTGATATGTAGTTCAATACATCCAAAGAATGACATACAATGATTCTGCTAGTTTTTGGAGGAAAAGATGTCTTCTCCTTTTTTATTATTTTCAGGTTGGCCCAACGCGTTTCGAGATTCATATTCTCTTCATCCGGGGCATAAATCTTAAATAATTCTTTCACTTTAATCTACAAATAATTAATCAAGCATTAATTACTTTTTACAGAAGGTCAAAAGAAGAATAATTAACCAAGTTAAATCACTTTTTATAAAAAAAACAGACAATTCTTAAAGAGGGGCATCCCCTTACAAGTTCCTCAATGCACCTGACCTTGCTAGGGTACAATTGTTAAGAGTGCAATGATTTGATTCATGTTGTACATTTGGTACCGAAATATTATGTCATGTGAGACCAAGATTGAGAATAATGTAGTTTTAACAAGATTTCTACACATTAAGAACCTTTAATTTACATGGATATGCTATCTTGAGACATAATAATGCCTACAAAAAATTCAAATAAATAAATGGAGCCTGAATATAAAGTAGGGAAGAGATGGGGAGGAGGAGAACTCGCCCTTCTTCCGGTAAGATGGTGGATAGAAGTCCACAGAGAGAGAGCAGTGGTTGCTGAAGGTAGTCTAGTCGGGAAGCTTCATTCTCCTATGGGAGAATAAGAGCATAAGTGCCTGCAGTCCGTCTATTAAGTAATAGCCCTATGATGTGAAAGAGAACTTACTTTCAATTAGATGATAGAAGAAGCAACAGTCTACGGCAGGATTGCGGTCAGGAAGCCCAGCTCTCAGACCGCATCTGCCACGGACTGTTTATTTATACTCCATGATGGAGCCGTGACGCCGCTCGCGCATGCGCGAGCGGCGTCACAACAACCATGAGGTCACTCGCGCGTGCGGCGTAATGTCAGGAATACGTGTGCGCGGGCGGCGTCAATGACACGTCACCCGACACCCTGTAATCAATATGAAGGCAAGTAGACGAGACGTGATAACATAACTGTTGTCACGTGCTATTCAGGTCCGTGAAAGTAGAATGTTATAAAGGCTCACTATTTACTGTGTGTCTAAGAAAAAAATGAAGGGAAGTAATCTAAAAGGTATTATGTTGCATGTCAAACTTCAACAGCCTACTGCCACAAAATAATGGTGTAAACGGCTAAAGTTGCATTAATGAAAAAGATGAGAACAATGGTTTGATCATTGCATTAAAAACAATCCAAGTACACTGGGGAGCATTGTTGTGATTCAATGTTGACTATCCAGAATATCCAACTTTTACATATCAACATTTCAAAGAAAAGGAAGAACCGACACATGTACAAATTGTCTAACCCAAAAACGGAAGGGTGTACAATCTATTGTCAATACCATCCTAAAAGGTGTTATAATCGGGGAATCCTAGAAACAAATTATCAGTTATTAAGGCAAGTATTGTGTGAAAAATAGCCATGTTTACAGAAATGGACCTAAATAATAGTCCTCATTAAGGCCCAGAGGGGTCATTGCATCAAGTTTATTTATCCAGAACAGTTCTCTCTGGGCCAATAGTTTAGGTAGATTACCTGAGGGGATGTAGAACCTCCAGAATCACTAGTCCTTGTGTCTTGAGTCACGGAAATGTCTGAAGACTGGTGATTTTATGTTCTGTGTCCTGATGCACGATTTGTGTTCTGTCCATCTATCCTTTGCCCTTCTGTTTGTCTTGCCGACATAGTATTTCCCGCAAGGGCAGCGAATTGCGTAGATGACATTTTTGGTGTCACATGTTGCGAAGTGCTTCAACATGATTTTTTTACCAATATGCGGGTGACGGATGTGGTCTCCTTTTAATTAGGTTATTACAATGCTGGCAATGTAGGCAAGCAAAAGTGCCAAATTTTGGTTTACTTGGGGTCTTCTGTGTTGTTGATTTGCTCCTTTCTGCTCTTATCAATTGGTCTCTGAAATTCTTTCCACGTTTATAGGCCATCATTGGGGATCTGGAAATAAGTTGGATAAAGTTTCATCTGATTTAATCAAGTTCCAGTTTTTATGGATGATTCTCTTAATTTGGAAACTTTGGCTTGAATATTTGAGCTTCTTGTCCAGTGTGGTTTTGTCTCGCGTCTCTGGCATGTTTTGGATTGGATCTTTAGCTGCCGAACAAATCGGCATAATCAGCATGTCTGTGTTTGAGATTGGCACGGCAGGCTGTCCATTTGGCACAATGTTTGGGGACCGTTTGCCCGTGTTGAGAGTAATGTCAATTGAGGGCTGATTTTGTCTGATGGTGTTGCCATCAGATTCGTCAGGTCCAAATTCTTCAGCTTCCATGCTTGAATGTTTCGTCTGGTTTCGCATTATTAACACCCTTCGACATCCCCTCGGCCAACACTCTGCCAACACTCTGCCAACAATCCGTGGACGCTCCGCGTAAGAGTGGGTTTTGTGGGGAAAAAAGGTAAAAATTGAAAAAATACTCACTAATAGCTGCTTGGTGGGAACAGCCTCTCCACTCTCCTTACTCTTTGCAGGTCTGCCACACTTTGCCAACACTCCACATAACATCATATAATGTTAATTTTTGAAATATTAACCTGAGCTGTAATTCTATGATTGACCATTTGGTGTTGCTCGCGTATATATTTGTTTTTCCATTGTGATGGATACAGAAGAGGTTAGCTGCCATTTTCTTCTCTTCCACGGATCCGACCGGAGGTGCTGCTGGTTTTTGCTGGAGTTCGATGGATTTTTTTGGCCTTCTTTCCTTCATTATGGATTTGTTTCGATTGAATTTTTGGGATGCATTCCTGGATTGTGGCAAATTTTACAATGGATTTTATTGGGATGCTTTCCTGGAATATGGACATTTTTGGGATGCGTTCGGTTGTGCAGTTGTACTTTTGTGGAATTTTTATGTATTTGTTTTGTTTTTTTACATTTATTTATTTATTGGTTTGCAGTTGATTGTTATTTTTTTGTAGACATTTCTTGTCATTTGGAGTGGCACTGATTAACTATTTACAATGGATTTGTTCAGCCGTTAAAACTAAATTGGTAAGTCATTTACATTTTCTTTTTTCCTGTGCTTTTTATTTAGTTCGAAGTTGTGTTTTTGGCTTATTTTTTGTTAGCACTTAGGGGTAAAAGCAACACTGTAGATAAGAAATTGGTTATAATTTCGCTAAATTAAGTACTGCTTGTGCAATTAGTAATTCAGTGGCTTCTGTTAATGGTTTCCATTTTGGGTTCCTTATTCTAGCTATCTAGCAACCATCTGTAATGATTTGTGTTTTGGAATCGTTATTTTGGCACATTTACATAGGCATCCATGTATTTTGTTATGATTTCATTTGTTTTTTCGTTCTTTTTTGATTTAGTTATATTGGTTTCGTTATAATCACATGCAACTGTGTGACTCCCCTACATGAAGCCCAAGACCAATGCATTTCTCTCTCGTGCATCAGGCAGTAACTAAAAAGGCTTTGGGCCCAAGCAGGAGGAGATGGAGCTAATCCGTAGTTGGAGAATAGCCGTCCACGTTGGCACGTAAAGGAGGGATTCTATCCCTCAGTCACCTGGGATACAGGACCACATTGTAGGTGTGTTGGGCAGAGAGCCTGCAGAACACTGCTGAGGCCAGGCGCGAGGTGGACAGATGGTAACGACAAAGGAACAAGGAAGGAACTGCTGCAGGCACAACATGTACAGGAACGCCAACGCTAAAGACCGGCACCCGACCGACCAGAGTAACCACAAACGAAAACCCAACTGCAAGGAAGTTGGACTTGCGGTTCTACCACCTCAAGAGAAAATGTGTTCCCCGTAAGCAAAAAGGTATGCAACTGGAGACTAGAAACGGGCGGAAGCATGCTGAATGGAGCCCGCGGGGGCGGGGAGGGGCTAATAACCTGCAGGGCCCTGGACAGGCCGAAGCTGTTAAAAACCTGCCAGGCCTTAGTCAAAAGACTCACAAGAGGGCCCAGAATGAGTACATCGAAGCATGCAACTTATTCGTATTGTTCAACAACCATTCACTTTAGGTTCACTTTAGCTTGTACATCTCAATACGTTAGTTCAGCAATTACTTTTGCTTGTCGTAGCCCCCAGAAGTGCCCTGGTACGAGTGTTCCCTTTTTGTTCACTTAACGCTCCTTGGCGGCTCCTCTGGATGGCTTCCTCACTCTGCTTCTGCTCCGCATACAGGTCTCTGTAGTATTACATCCACTCTCACTCTGTGGTTCCCTCTGTGGGTTGCCAGCAGCTAGCTTGGAGCAACAGGCTCTCCGTGCCCCACAGCTCCTGCTGTGGGCACTCGACCAGGGAGGGCTCAACCGCTGACTCTCGCAGCCGGCGACGTCCTCTGTGTTGCAGTCTCTCCGGGGTATATGCCGGTGTCCTGGCCTCCAGGCAGGACCCTCCTCAGCAGCCAGCTCTTCAACAGGATTTCTTTGCTCGCAGGCGTCAAACGCTCGGCCTGGCTCCTCTCCTTTTATGCACCTGCAACGATTTAACAAGTTTCGGGTGCGAGTCCTCATCTAGTTGCCTGACCATAGTTATTGGTGTGCTGGGGACATACCTGACCCTCACCATGGTCTTCAGGCCTCTTCCTCGTTTCAGTACCAGAGTGGTGAAATGACATGTTAGTGTGTACCACGCCTGGTCTCCTCCTCCTCGTCCCAGTACTATAGTGGCATGAAAGAGAGGAAATGATTCACAATAGTATATAAAGGCAGGGGGAGGGTAAGATTGGTTCTGACAAGGAAATATACAGTGTCTCACCTGCGGACCTCCTCTTTCACCTTCTTCGCGTCCATATATTGATAGGATTTCTAGGTCTGTTCTGGAAGGAAGAAAAGGGTCACAATCCCACAAAGGCTGCTGGGGCTGAGGGTTCATCATGGAATGGAAATGGGAATACCATGTTTCACCCAAGGACATCTCCCTGCCACTCCCCAAATCTCCCCTACCCAGGTAACCCTCCTGCTTGCATCTCCACCCGCCGAGTTCAGGATTCAAGAGTCATGTCCCTTCCCTGGCTGAGTATAGGATGTTGGGGAGGAGGTAGTGAGGACTCCTGCAGGTTCCTCACACAGCCCTGCAAAGAAAGCCATCTGTCTTTTAATTGCTATCCAATTGCCTATCTTTATAAATGCTTTAAGTGATGACAGTTCATACATGGCCCTCTGCCTATTATTTCCTTGTGAGCCGTAACCTGTAACAGGCTCACCTCCAATTGCTTATTCAATGAGTTCCCATGTCTTTAATTAACCAAGGTGTATCCAGTGTAAGGAAAACATAATTAAAAAACGGGAGCTCTTCACTGTGGGTTCAAAGGGCAAAGCCTCGGTCTTCCATAAACCCAATCTGGGGTCTCTTCTATAGTCTCATGACTCAGTTTGTCATGGTTATCATACCCTGCTTAAAAGACCCTAACTTTCACTCCAAAGGTGATTTAAAAAAATCCCATCTGATGTTTTGGCAGGTTTTGCAGCAGAGAATAGTGTTATACCCAATGCAAAGACTCTGGAGAGAGTTGTATTCCTGCACTTGGTGCAAGAAGGACCACTAACCCTGAGAACATGACAGGTTTACTATTTGACAGCAATATTGTCGTGGGTCTACCACAAGAGCATCTAGGTACACATTCCCGTTACCCTTGTGTGTATGATTAACATTAGATGTTATCAATAACCTCCCTACACAGTTTGATCATTAAAACAACAAGCATTTACACTTGCAAGATAGTGCCTTTTTGTACTCCTAAAAGCACCTAGAATTTATTTATTTTATTGTGCATTTGTAAGGCGCTTATACATAATGGAATTGTGTTTCAAAGCGCCCACAGGGCAAAGGGGAGGGAGCAAGGGAACAAAAGGCAAATGAAATAACAATGATGAAAAAAGACAGAGGTGGTCCTACGAGGCCTTGTGAACATTCTGGACTTGCAAGTGCAGAGAGAGAGTGTCACGACCTGTGACTCAAAACCCCACTGGCATGGTCACATGCCAGGTAGGGTTGGGTCTCGGGGTTCACTTGGGGCCCCAAGGGCTTTGCATTATCATCATGGACTCTCCTGTAGTCAGTCCTGGCGCCTGTGGCGCCAGGTTCATGTTCGGGTTGGGGCATTGTGTTGATGGCACTACTTTTTCTGTGAAGGCCTGCAGCCAACATGAAGGCACCCACACAGTCTAGATCCTAAGAACCAGACTGTGTGGTGCAGTGTTTTCGAGTGTGGTAGCCCGGACAACTTTACCTGGACTACTTTACAGAGAGCTATATAAACCACACCCAAGTTACAGAACGTGCTTCCTTTTATTCTGCAGCCAGCAGCGTGACCCCCATCGTGTCCAGAGACCAGCACCCGGTGATCCTTGAACAGCGGACCTGCAGAGGAGACAAAAGAACATTAGCAGTTTCAGGCTTACCTGCAACTTTCTATCCGACGATTCCTGCTGCTCATGGTTTTATCAGGGCACCACGCACGCACCGGAACACCTGGAGGGAGGGAGGGAGAAAGAAGGACAACGTTAAAACCGGTTACTCTCAGCAATAATCACGAAATCCTCACCTGGCTGGGCATTTCTTGTCCGGTTCTGCTCCGGAAATCTTCACACACTCAGAAAGACCATTGCGACCTGAAAAGGAATAAAGAATACAGGTTAGCAAAAAAAGACATTACCGCGCCGCGTTTCGCGCTTAACCTACCATCCATCATGCGCTCCTGCGTCCATCATCCTGGCAGGAGCCTGATCCAAGCAACACACCCACCGAACTTCCGTGCACCTAAGGGGGAATAAATAAAGAAAAGACATTGATAGCAAGAAAGGAAAGCAATGACATTTTAAGACTGCTATAACCAGACTTAACTCGCTAAAGACACTTGAATGGGTTAGCACCAGCGAAGTAAACTCGGTCGCTCCAACCTGCACAGAAGGCAGGACGGAGAGCACGACAGACATCGCAATAAGGTGAGGAGTGGGCCATCAGATTGAGTCCAAGGGGCTGGTGGGAGGAAACTAAATCTGTTCCCAAGTCCAGTCCTCCTGTGTTTCAGGCCCGACCGCCATAGAGGGCATCGTCCGGAATCGGGAAGGGTCCAGGGTGAATCGGGCAACCTGGGCATAAGGGCGTCCCCGTGGATACTAGGTGAGCGTAACCGCGAGAAGGGACGGGAAGGGGAGGTAAGTGCTTGGGGTTCCACAGAGGGGTAAGTGCCAAAGAGTCAGTTGTAAAGCAACAAGTATGTGCCTGACAGAGGCCACTTTGTAATGGGTGGCCACCTGCCAATACAGTAAGTGCAGGGTGTTAGGGAGCATTCTCAGAGATGTGCTAATTCCTTCCACCTTAGAGACCCCAAGCAACTTTGCTGGATTTTGAGGACTTGATTTTCTTTTTTGCCTAGAGAGAGTGAGACCCTGTTTCCCACTCTCTCATGTATTTTAATGTGATTTTATACACTGCGTTCCTTTTGGTTGTGGAGTCTGACAAACTCATAGGCATCTTTTACATTGTGTCGCACAGCACCCTCAGTGTTTAAATAACCCTCAAGGTTTAAATAACTTCTCTGGGATAAACTGTTTTCCAGTGCAGTAAAGTGAAATTGACTTTACGTACATTTGTAACTTTCTAACCCAGCCCACATTATCTTACAATAGGGTGCTGGACGGGTTACCTGGTATCTCCTTTGTCTAGCTTCTCATGTAAAAATGTTTGTTACCCATTTCTCACTGAATGGCAGTGGTTTTGTTTTAACTACCATAGTGTGCATTTACCGTGGGCTGTGTTCGCAGCTGCAGTATAGCACCCAAGGGTGCCATTTTTTTAATAATTTCTTTGTGGAAAGGTCCTTCTTGAGAAACCAGGTTTGGTCCCATTGTTCGCTTTGCCTTTGGCGGGATTCACGAGTGAAGCCCGCCTCTGGCTCCAGGGTCTCTGAGGTAGGCAGGAAGTGAGGGAGGTGCCCGAACTCCCTGTGCTTAGTCTCCTAGGAGACCCAAATGCACTCTTTGGTGATTGGCCGGCTGACTGTCCGGCAAGGACAGCCACCCTGTTGGGTGAATGACAGGTAGGCTGGAATGAATGGGAGAGAACTGAATAAAAGGCGAGAGACTTTTGGCTTGGAAGGCAGAGTCGACCACTGGACGAAGGAACCGAAGAAGAACTTTGAAGAGGACGCCTGCCGCAACTCCTGGACCGTTGGTTTGCCCAGTGAAGCCCTGCTGCAACTCCTGGACCGTTGGTTTGCCCGGTGAAGCCCTGCTGCAACTCCTGGACCGTTGGTTTGCCCGGTGAAGCCCTGCTGCAGTGCTGAAATGCCAAGTTCGCATTAACCAAGAAACCTCTGCAAGGACGACTTCTCTCTTTGAGTTGGTGGGACCAATCCACTCCAAAGTAAGCCACCCGGACATACATCTCAGAGCAGGTTGAATTTCCACAGAGTTGCTGCTGGAAACCATATCGCCAGGGAGAACCAGATTGTGTGCGTTGCTTTTAAGCCGGCCTAGAGCTCCTGGAAGATCCTCTGGACTCCCAGGAAGCAGGACTGGCCGAGCCTGAGCCCCCTCAGAGTGCTGGACCCCAGAAGCAAGGAAAGTCCTTCTTGCCAGCCAGGAACCACGGTGTTGCTATTTGCAGTAGACGTGAGGAGCTGAAACACCGAACAGCCGCTGAAAGTGAAGTTTACTGGTTGCGAGTTTTGACCGTCCCAGTGCAGTGCAGGAGTCCCCTGACGTCCTCCCTCTTGTCCCCACGACTGAGGCCCAGGAACAGCGAGATCTGCAGAGCTGCACAGGAACAAGGGTGCTCTGCTGCATCCTTTCCTCATTTTAAAGGTACTGTCAAAGTCTGAGAGAACTTACCTCTTACTGTAGAGTTGTTTGCATCTTCTACTACTCACAAGTCTAATCAGCTTGTGGCCCTACATTTGATTCTTTTATATGATTCTAAATGCAACAGTGATATATTAATGTCCCCAGCACCCTAGCAATTGAAGTCACCTGAGGGTGTAGGTATTGTCTGTGGGCCATCCCAAAAGGGTATCTACTGATTTAGAGATGTTAAGAGTGTATTTCTTGAAGACTATTTGAGTGTTCCTGTTATATTGCTCCCTTCTGAAGAAGGCTTATTCTAACTGAATGACAAATACATTAATACGTGTTTATTCAAGAAACCTTGAGTGTACTAGTTTATTTGAATGTTTTTTTAACTGTAAATCTCTTTGTAACTCCACTACAGCTCACATTGACCCTTCTTGAGATAAGCCTGGCTGCTCAACACGCTACCAAACCTGTGTAGTACAAGCTAATGCCAAAGGTTGGATTTCCTATACCTGTAGTCTGAGTTGTTTGTAGTGTTCCCGGAGGGTACTGCATACAAGCTTTGCCTAACAGAGACCAGTGGGTGCCTAAAGGGAAGTGCAGGGGAGGGGCAGGGGCTTGAGGCGATTGAACAGAAGGACAGGACCCAGAAGGACACAAGGGCCCAGGCCCCAATCTCAGCGACTGTGGTGTTTAACATGGGAGGGAGAGGGAGGAAGGAGGAGGAGACTAGGAAAGTCTTGAGGAGCTTGTGGAGTTGTAGGAGATCCGGCTGAAGACCGAGGAAGAGGGAGCCAACCGAGGAAAGACATTGGCCACCCGCTCGCTGCTTAGAGAAGCGCTTGACCTGCACAGAGTTGGAGCAGGAGAGATCTGGAGGGTATTTGAGAGCAAGTTATAGATCTGGAATGCTCACTTTGTTCATCATTTTTGTATATTCTAGTGTAGAGGTAAAATGTGAGCATTGAAAATAGTATAGTTCAACAATATGCAGTTCCCAACATAAGATAGTTGAATATAGTCCTAGCATCCTAGTCTTCTCCTATTCACGTCTAGAAATGATCAATAGTGTACGTAGCCATCTAAAATGTGGCACAGGAAAACTTCCCAAAAAATAAAAAAATCCACCAGTTTGGATTCCTCTCTTCCAGCCACAAGTGCTTTGATGGATCAACTTATCCTGGGCAAAGAAGTCTGAGGGGAGTGAAGGTCTTGATATGCTATGCCCACACTTGTGTCACAATAAACTCAGTGTCTCACCAGCAAAAGGGATAGTGAACGAGAATGCATCATGGTGCCTCGTAATGTTTTAGCCATGTGGTAAAAATTGCTTATTTCACCGCGCGAATATAGAAGCAGCCAAAAAATTAGAAATTGAAAAAATTGGGAAATTGCCAATTGTCTAGTCCCTGACAGATGTGCTCTGCCATGTTGACGGTATTAGAATAGCGGCTTGCTTCTTACTAAAGTACTCCAGCCTTGTGGTTCAGCTCTGCCTCTAGGCTCTTCCATGCTTGACATCTGCTCACCATGTTAACTCTGGAACGCTGTTTTAGCTTTGTGGTTCAGCTTGCTTTATCGTCTTAAGACCAACTTCATCTAAACCCCACCGATTGCTAGCCAATGCTGTCTTTGTGTGTGTGTGTGTGTGTGTGTGTGTGTGTGTGTGTGTGTTGGTGTCCTCTCGTTTTAAATCTTTGATCTTGCTAGAAGCTTTGTTCCCCAATACACTTTGCATTGATTTTCGGAAAATGACAGTGCAAATGTCAATCATGGTCTGAAAGTCTTCTAAAGATTGAACCAGCCCACTGCAAAGTTTAGACCGCCCATCTGCAAAACTGAAACCTCCTGGGAGCTTTGATTCCTGTGGCCTTTCCATTGATTTTGCAAACATGACTGCGCTTAGTCATGCTGATGACGTAGCCTAATCTAAAGTGTCGTCACACAATCCTAGGCAACTGACTGTCTGCATCATAGGATGAACATCTGTGCATCAGCCCATTTGTTTTTATTGATGCAGTTCAATTTACAAAATGGCTAAAATTAAAGAATGAGCAAATGCAGTACATGTATATAATGTGGAATTCCAGCTAACTTTAAACATGTTATGTTCTCTGTTCGATATACTCCTAAGAAATATGCGCTCAGATTTTGACCTTTTTTTAAAATCTGAAGCTGCATTATGCAGTTAATTGTTTCCATTTTTACAATTAATTCATATCCTCTGTTTTGTAAACAAAGCAGAATTTATTGGCTAATGTACCCCTTACAAAATGGATAAAATGTTCTTGTACGTTAAACGCTGGCCTTAAAATCACGTTGTTGCACATTCATCGTCTTAAAATCTATTCAGTATTATGAAAGCAACATTGATAAAATGAGTGTTGGTGGGAAGAGCTGCAGCAAAAAGTACAGTAGCTTTTTAAGAAGTGTAGGGCATAGATTAAAATATGACTGCTGCTTTACAAAGCAGAAAGTAAGCCTTTGTTCAGTGCATTGCGAGCATAATGTGCGTCAAACCCAGTACCAAAGAATTTGCATATGTTTGTGCGCCTGTGTTGTCAAATGGCAAAAAGATTACAAAGCTTAAGTCTTGATGTCTTGCCTTGGTTTGTAACATGTTCAAAACAAGTTTATGCAGAATATGCAACATGCCACTTTGTCATGGGGGTTTGAGTGTCGCAACTCTTCTTTCTTTGCTTTATGCTGTTTAGAATCAGGACCTCTACTTCTCATCCTAAACTACTGGGAGACCAGTCACCTGGGTCTCGGGGCCCTATTTTCTTTTTTATTATTAATTTTTAATTATTTATTGGTTTTCACCGCGCTGAAGCCCGCAGGCATCGGGGCACAACAAGGAACACAAGACGAACAAGACAAACTATTAAGGAAATCTATCCTAATCTTAAAAAAAAAAAATGTCAAGCTTTAGCTGGGTTGTGGGTTCATTTAAATAAATGGGTCTTCAGCTTTTTTTGGAAGCTTTCGTAGTTCCTTTCTCGTCTTAGCTCGACAGGGAGTTTGTTCCATATCAGGGCTACTCTGACTGGGAAAGCTCTGCCCATGCCCTGTGAGCATTTGAACAGGGTGCTTTTTATCTGGTTCTTTCCCTCTGATCTTGGGGATCTTGTAGGTGTGTACAAGGTGATCCTTTCTTTAAGATAACCTGGAGCCTGTCCGAATAGGCACCTGTGTGCAAAGGTCATGCTCTTGAAAATGATTCTTTCTTCAACTGCCAGCCAGTGAAGATCAATTTCGGTCGTTGGTAAGCTGTTCTCTCCATGGCCTTTTTTAAACGATTCTGACCGAGTAGGATTGTTTGGCACTTGGCCATGCAGCTTTTACTTGCGCCAAGCATCTACCTATATGGACACCCATACGCCCGCTAAGCCATGCAAAGACTGCCCGCGGTTGAACCATAATGGAAGGATCCCCAGAGCAGTCACCAAGAGTTGGACTCTTCACTGGCCTGCCAGAGAGGCTCTTAGCACCTCCCTTTTCAGGGTCCTGCCCCTTCATCCCCACATCCTGCCCATAATCTTACTCCTTGATGTGTCTGCACAGTTGCACGCTCCTCCTGCCCTTTTCATCTCCATTAGCCTCCTCTTTCGCTACCTTGACTTGCTGCCACATGCTCGTATCTCCACCCCCTCCTCAACTCCCTCCCGTCAGGCTTATGGTGTGCATATTCCTTCTCTCCTGATGTTCTTTCCCCCTCCCTTTCCCTTTCCCTTTCCCTGCTTAATCTCATTTTGCATCCAACTCTCTCCGAAACAATTTCAACTCCAAACATAGAAGTGTCAATCAGCAAGCTGTGGTTTATATAGCTGGTTGGCCCTGCTGCCAA
Source organism: Ambystoma mexicanum (assembly GCF_040938575.1). NCBI lineage: Eukaryota > Metazoa > Chordata > Amphibia > Caudata > Ambystomatidae > Ambystoma > Ambystoma mexicanum. Next base: position 870,142,721 of record NC_090936.1, read on the forward strand.
TTTCTGCCCATGCCTGACTGAATTCGGACGTCTCTTTTCCAGGCTGGGAATCGAACGTCTAAGCAGCAGTTGTTTGTAGCTCTTCAGTGTACCCGCTTTTTTCGGCACGTAGATTCGGAACAGTCTTTGATGAAGTCTGACTGCCACCTTACAAACCCAGTTTGTGAATGCTGTGATCACCACTGCAGAGCTCCATGTTTTTTTTACATTTTTTTTTTTTATTTTTTTTTACATGCTCAGTCGCAATATGTGGATCCATGCGCTCAGTCGCAATATGTGGATCCATGCAATAAGGGTCTCTTAGCTTGTGGTTGGTTGTGTATGCTGTTTGCAAGTGGGAAGCAAGATTTGCATCCTTCTTTGTTTGTAGGACTTGGTAACCCTTCCACACAAGCAGCCCTAGTGCCATTGCTTGTGTCAGTAGCTAGCATGCAAACCTGTCCTGCAGGAGATGGGAGGGGTCGAGGGGGAGCATGCCTCACTTGTTTATAGGAAACGACCTCTGCTGATGTTTGCTGCGTAGGGGTACATGAGATGTAGTCTGTTGGGTAAGTTTTCCATAGAAATGGTACATCCATTTATACCTCTGTGTGGGAACCTTTTTCCACACTCGCAGAATCTTTTACTCTTTTTATGGGTGTCATTTTTTTGACTCACCATAGTGTCTTTTTTAAAGTTAACCTCTAACAACTTTTGGCAATAAGTGCCTGTTGTTGCTGGTTTGCCCTAGGGGCTTTTCTGGCTAACATTGAGAGAACTGCAGTTCCCAAGGGTGGAAAAGATCTTCGGATCCTTTTACATTTTGTTTGGTGAAACCAGCACATCCCACCTTAGATGCAATGTATCCCCTTTGACGCTAAAACTGTAACAATCCTGTTACAGGGACAAGCTTACCTTCAATGGCTGGTGGCAGTGATACCTTGTATTAATTTGGTGCACCTTTACCGTGGGCTGTGTTCACAGCTGCAGTAAAGGCACCTAAGGGTGCTCATTTTACCAAAATGGCCCCTGTATTCTTTTTTGTCATTTTAGTGTTTCTTGTCCTTTCGTGTTCCTTCCCCTGACCCAGGCTGTCTGTGTGTGAAGGCAGGAAGCGAGGGAGGAATCCAAAACTCTGCAGCGCGTTGTCATCCTACTTGCCTGAATGGGTAAAAATCCCAGTTGGGGGGGGGGGGGCTGGCTGTCCTGATTGGACAACCAGGCAGCCCCTTGTTCTGCATTCTCTCCCCTGTATTTTAGAAGTTGTGTTGTAGTTCCTGTTAAATACTGGGAATCTGGAAGCTTAAGACAAGTTGACCACTGGAACCAAATTGATGAAGGAAAAGCGGCTGAGATGATTTCCAGCGACCGGTGACCCTGCTGTAGCCCTTCCTTCCAATCGACCTGAGGTCTCCGAAAACAACAACCCCGACCCAGAGCCTGGTGAGACCCACTAGACTCAAGAAGACCTGCATTTTGAGCCATTCTATGCGTTGCTGCAACCTTGCAGGGCTGCAATACCCCGGGACCTCGGGTGCACAGTCTTCCAAATTTGGAATCTCGCTGAAACTTCATGGTCATCCTGGTCTATCTCCAGAGGCGCGAATCAAGTCTGAAAAGTCCCCTCACCACAGTGTTGGACCTTTGTAACGACAAGAATCTGACCAGTGATATGTCTTTTTCTGTGGTCCTGAAAAAGGCGCCAAATCCACAGATCCGCATCCAGCCGTGAGGAAAACCTTGTTTGGCGCCTTCTCCATTGATCCTTGCTGCAAAGTTCCTTCTGAGGTCTTGTTTTCAGCCACCACGACAAGGAATCCGCTGACCGGTTATTTGGCTGCAGATCCTCAAGTCCTCCTGGAAAAAATCTTCAATGCTGAGGTACTGTGTTGGCTTGGGTATATACTTGCCTTAAGTCTCTTTGGATTTCTGTGCAGCTGTGTGTGTTTTATGTGATGGGGAGAGCTCTCATCCTAGGGTGTCTTCTGTGAAGCCCCTGGATCTTCTTCTAACTTTAAAGTAAAATACTCGCCTTTTGCCCATTCTTCCTGAGGAACTCTGACTTTTGCTACTTAAGAACCTATTCTGACACGTCTGTTGGACACTAGATCCTAGTGACCTCCCTTCTGCCACTGAGAACACTCGTGCTCCAAGAATAAGGGAAAGACGTTTAAAGTATTGGGCCTCTTGCCTAGATAAGAAAAGTTACTTGCTTTTAAAACAGTTGGTGGGTAACTGGCACTCTAAGAGTGAACAGTTACAAAAGTTCTTACTTACCTCGGATGTGTGATGCACTAGTCTCAAAAGTATGGTTAACATCTTCCTTTGAAATCGTTTTGCCATTCTAATAGAAAGTAGATGTGAAGGTATATTACTCACCTCTGATTTGATTGTGCATCTTCCCAAAAGTAATGTTGGTTTCACCAGATTATTCCTGTTGGGATTATTGTATGAGTGTCCCCCAACTGGATCTTGCTTCCCCTGACTTGCTGCTAGCCTGTCCAGAATAAGTCTGCATGAGGTCTTACCTAGCTAGAATAACTGAGTCATTCAGTAAAGTGTAACGTTGGGTTTTGCTTTCCCTGTGCTGTTGTAGACGGACACACAAAGTCTCTGGTTCTAACTGTCCCTCATAGGTGGTACATAAGTTTAACTTGTATTGCTGGGAAAGATCTAACCTGGACTTCATTGTGAGATTTAAAAAGTATATGGGTTTTACTTACCTTGCGTTAGCTGAGTCCCATCCAAAAATAAGTTACAAGAGTTACTGTATCTCAATCTGTGTTTCTCTGATCTCAAAAGAACCTGCAATTGAATATTACATCCTTGAGTTTTACTCCTAGTATAACTGTGTTATCACAAAAGTAGTTATAGGTTTCTACTGTACCTAGAATAAGTGTTCTGCTATTCACAAAACATATACTGTCCAGTTGACTGATTATGTGATTTATTTTTTTACTGAGCTGCACTGTACAACTGGTAGGGCCTACTGCCCTGGAATTCCTGAATGTAATTGTGAAAGTAACCATTGGTTTTTACTCCCGAAGAATAGGTGTGACCTATACTGAATGTGCATAGAACTACTGTTGGGTGTTCCAAATAAGGTTTATGTTAGTGTTGTGTTTTTATAATTGTGCTTACGTATAATGTGTGCTAGTACTTATTTACCCCTAGATTTATTTAGGCCTACTTGTATCTAAATCAGTGTTTATTTGGACCATTTGCATTACAATTTCATTTGTACTGATTCTACAGCCCCCCCCCCCCCCCCCCCAAGATAGGCCTGGCTGCTCTGTCTATGCTACCATGAACTCAAGTGGTACAGCCTTCTTCTAAGAGTGGAGTCTTGAACTGTCTCAGTTGAATGGTTTTACTAAGCCCTTAGTTGGACTTCAGAAAACATGTCCTAACAAGTCCTCGTGCTTGGAGCTACTCCTAAAGGTGCAGAAGCATGTTACGGCTCAGTGACCAGCCCCTGCTTGGACATATTGGGCAAACCATTGAATCCTCCCTTCAGTGTTCCCCTGCCCAGCATCACATAGCTTGGTTCCATACACTACCCCAAGAGTCTGGAAGGGCACTTCATCACACTCATTAAAACCTTGAGCATTCTACCTTAAACTTGTCTCCAATTACTAGAGTAAACAACTGTAAAGATTTTAGTATTCATCTGATGTGGATTTTTTAAATTAATGTATTTCGCTTCCCACCTATTTTTGCAGTTTCTTGAATGATTACCACTTTTCTTCATTCTGTTCGTTGAATCCATTTATTCCATTGACAAAATGTAGTTTTAAACAACCAGCATTGAGCAAGTGGTGTTTTTACCTTGTATGGTAGTCAATTGGTAAAGTTTGTTCCTACATAGATTTTTTTTAGACTAGGTGAAAATATCCCCTGGGATAAAGTTGGCAGGTAGACAATTGTTCTGCAACATAATGTATGCTATTCATGAAAATAGAACTGAAAAGCAAAGAGAAATTGCGCTTGTTAACCCATTGTTTCCATTCCATAGATTTTTCAGGATCCAACGGCAATGATGCAGCAACTCTTGACAACGTCTCGGCAATTAACGCTTGGAGCATACAAGCACGAAACAGAGTGTAAGTGTTTATCAACAAAGCCATGAAACGTATGTTGCCTTTGTTTGGCTTGCCTCATTTCAAATAAAGTTTTATGGATGATGAATTATGAGCAATTAAAACGTTATTGTTCCCCAAGAAACCTGGCCTTCGCTCCCAAATACCCTGATGCTTCATATCTCCTAATCTGGTAAAGTGAAAGATGTTGTAAGCAGGCTTTCAAATGTTAACACGTGTATTTCTTGCTTGCTGCTTTCCAGCCTTCTGTCCTGGAAAGACGATGCAGGACTTTTGGATGAGGTTGGTTCATCAAAGCTTAGCCGCTCTGTAGGGTGAACACAGACAAGAGCATGCAATATCCCTATGCAGAGAGGTTCACCCAGTCACAAAATCCACCATTTACATTTTCAGTACATTGATCGCAATGAAATGAGTGGAAGATGTGATGACCTCACTAAGGAACTTTTCAGTCTTTCCCAGTGAACGCAGTGGTTGGCTCTGTGGAACCAGGTAAACTTAAATACACAACATTGGCTTCCAAGCTTTATGAGAACTCTTTCAGATGGGCACATCGAATTTAAAACTCTTTTACCAACATTGGTTTGAAGTAACTTTGTCAATGTGCCCTGATATATTTGTGGCAGTGACTTCATGTCGCTAAATAAATGTGCCAGTGCATCAGATTATAAATCTACAAGTAAATACATGGTTAGTTGCTACTAGGGGAGTTTCCCTAAAGTCCTATTGTAGTAAGACTTTAGTAAGCTATCACAGTGGTTTGTAGATCGCCAACTCTTAGTATCTGTCTGTACTAACTTGGGACCTTGGTAACCGTCAGGCTTAACTTAAGAGGAAGATGTGAGCTTTAGGTAAGTACACTGAACCTTAGTTAGACAATTACACCAAAGAAACTCTTTACACTTATAATCTATGAAGTTATATTTATTATTTTTTTTTTAAATGTTGTAGTTTTATTAAAAAACTTCATTTATCCATATCATATAATACTGAAATTCACAATAATAGAAAGAGAAAAGAAAAAGAGAAGAAAAAGAAAAATAAGAAAAAGCAGGGTTTTAGCACACATAATTTCCCCTTGTCCATCCTCTCCAAAGCATCTATGGTCATTTTCTTACTACATTGAAAACTGCTATGAGCAGTAAGGTTAAGTCCTCTTCATTATGATTATATGGTTCCAAAATTGAATTATAACCGTAGTAAGGCTCCTGTTGTTCCCTAACAGTATTAGAATCCATCTGTCCTGGCAAGTGAGTTCCTGCCCGGGTTTTGTTATCGTTTCTCGAAACCAGTTTTTTTTCGGCTAATGCAGGGCAAATCATGATGATATGATGGATAGTTTCGAGCATCTGTTTGTTCTCACAGAATCGACAGAATGCTTCCTCTTTCAGGATTTGTCTGTTATTTGCCATCAATTCCCGGGTCGGTAGTTGGTTTAATCGTAGTCTAATAAATGTGTCCCTAATTTGCCTATCTGGAAATTGCTTCAAATACGCAGGTAAAACATTGATAGTGCGATTGTCCAAGTCACAGTGCAAGTTCATCTGATAACTTGATTTCTCTGTTAGAGTAGCTATCCAATCATTTCGCTGTAGTCTTTGTTTGGCACATTATGGGTGATTCACAAGCATCTCCATTGTTATACCGTTTACTGCCATCACGCTTTGCATTGCATCCTTCCATAATGCTAATGCCGTGTTCGCCAGTTTGTATGCTGGAATTTCATCCTCATTGATCATTTTTCTGAACAGATCGAGTTTTTTCCACTCGACTATTGATCTTAATGATTGTGTTGCAATCTCATGTCTAATTCTTTTAATCAGGAATGAGTTCGATAGTCCAAGGATTTTCCTTAAAAAGAGGCCTTCCAAGATATCCCAGATAGATTGATCAAGATTAATCATAGTCTCGCTCCGTAGCTCAGGATCGCAATCACTTTTTGGCACTAAAATATGAGAATTGGTTGCAAAGAGAATTTTCCAAATTTTCTATGTATGAAAAGCCCTTGTCTCGCCAATAAGGCTGTTTTTGTTCTCAGATGTGTTATCCAAGGTGTTTCTACTGCTGATTGGTTCACTAGGACTCCTAAATATTTAATTTCAGTTACCATGATCAGTTTTTGTTCATTCATTTGGAACTGAAAGGGTTGTTGTTTTCTTTTCTGTCGTTTCTTTGCTGAAAGTGGCATGATTCTTATTTTTGCAGTGTTTATTTCTAAGCCATTTTCCAACATGTAAGATTCCAAGCCCCGAAGACTTCTTTGTAGCCCTAGCTCAGTTTTGTCTACAATGACATCTGCATACATCAAGTGGTAAATCTGCTGGTTATTTAATTTGGGTGGATTTGCCTTCTGAAAGCGAGTGGGCTCAGAAAGATCCATGGTGTACAGCTTAAACAACGTTGCTGCAAGGGGACACCCCTGTTTGAGCCCATTTTCTGCTTCAATGGGTGCCAACAATTGTCCTTGTTGTGATAATCTGATTCTTAGAGTGGTATTGGTGTATAGTTGTTTGATAGGTTCCAATAACGTCGGTGGGCAATTCCACTTCTTTAGTTTTCCCCACAGTGTTGTCCTGTTAACCATATCAAAGGCCATGTGCAGGTCTATGAATGCTGCATATGTCGTGTGGTTGTTGACCAATGCCTCATGATTCAATAGATTCAAGATCATCAGGTTTACATGTGTGCCAGTACTTTTAGTAAATCCCGTCTGCCTGATATCAAATTGCTCAGTTTCTTTGATCCATAAGTTAAGTTTGTTGAGGAGGAGCATTGCAAAGATCTTTCCAATTGGATCCAAGAGAGCAATTGGTCTGTAATTTATCGGCTGTTGTCTATCACCTGCTTTGTATATTGGTATCAGAATAGCTGTTGTCCATGTCATCGGGATTTGTTTTGCTTTCTCAATTGCCGCAAATAAATGGACACAGAATTTAGCCCAATCCTCTGGATGTTTCTTAATGAGTATATTACTTAGGCCATCTGGCCCTGGAGCCCTTGATGAATTGAGCTTCTTTATAATTGGTAGTATGTTCTCCAATGTCCAAGAGTTTGTCCAAGGAATCTATTCACTCTGCTCCATTCTGATAGGTTGATTTTTCACTGTTCGTTCATAAATAGATTTAAAATGGTTAATCCATGCAGCTTCTTCAATTCCTTGGATTAGTTTGTGTTGGCTGTCCATTTGCGGATTTAATAGGTTCAACAATCCTCTTGTATTGTTTTTCAAGAGGGCTAGGATTGCATCTGCATCTTGTTGGGAGAGCAATGCTTTTGCATTCTTTATCCAGTTTCTGTAGCCTTGTTTTGCTTGTCGAATGGCGTTCCACGTGTTGCCCATGTTCTTTCTTTTAATTTCTGTGAGCGTTCTCCTCAGTTCTTTTTTTTTTTTTGGTTTTATTTTGTTTTTTGTTAACTACTTGGATATTGTATGCATGTGGATGACTTTTCTTTTGAGGCGTCTTGTTTGTGGATCTTTCGTAGAAACGGTAAGAGTATCCATTCATAGTTTATTTGTTCCATGCCAGTCACCTCAGGATTGATGTAAGTGCTTACTAAGCTCTTCATTTGAGTGTCACTAATACGTAGTCGAGTGACTGCAGAATTAGTTTCATTAGAAGTTAAGTACACTTTACTACCTTCACAATACGGTGCTTTCCATGTAATACTGAGTATTTGATGATCACTATTTTCTGATCTTGTAATGTCTTGTGTCGTTACTAGTGACAGTAAAGTTGATGACATGTATATGTAATCTAGAGTCACTGACACTTTCCCATTAGACCAAGTAATACTGTTTGCGCTGTGGTTCATTTGATTGGTACAGTAAAGCTGTCGCCATGTGGTTTCTTTAATCCAATTTTTCGCTCTTGCTGAGAGGAGTTTTTTTCTCCATCACTGTTCCTTGTCGGTCGAATAGATGAGTATTGAGATCGCCACATAGAATTATTTCAGTGTCCTTATCGTCCAGCATTACATCATCTACAGCTGAGAATAAAGTGTCAATGAATTCTTCCATCTGAATTGCTGCTTGATTCCAATAAATGTTAAATATCGCTAATTTCTGTGCCGTTACTTGTCCCAGAGTTCCAGGTGTCATCTTGGTACTCCTGATTTCTACTTTTGTTACTTGAATCCACGGTGAAATGTTAGTGAAATTTGTCACTTGGATATTCTCTTCCATTTTAATCAGCGTTAATAGGCCAACCGATGGACGTCCTTTTGTACGGGATATTGCAGGATTCATGATCACAGTGTAACCGTCACATCCCGGCATGGTGTCAATCCATGTTTCTTGTAAACATATGAACTTATGTTTACATAGGTCATCCGAATTTAAACGAAAGAGATGAGAGAATCCTCTGGTGTTCCAACTACAGAGAGACAGTGTAGTTTTCACTTTTTCAGTTGATGGTTATAAATTGGTTTTTCTCATTGCTGTCGTCCTCCTATTTGGCGTTTCCTCGTCTCTCCAGAAAGGCGGGTTGTTGAAGTTTACTTGCTTGTATCGGTTTATCACTCTTTCTGCAGAGCTGTGCATTTTGTTTTTTGAAGTATTCCTCGGCGAATGTACACCATCATTCCCCTCTCTCTCCTGTTTGTTTGATCCCTTCATATGATGATGATAATCCCGTAAGGGTTTTCTCGTACTTGTTGATACAGCAGTACATGAAACACCTAATTTCGAGAAGAGGGGAGCCTCATTGGTGATCTTTTCACTATTCTCTGTATTGTGAAAATGTACAAGAATCTTATCTGGGTTTTTTCATCCATAAATTCTACTACTTTTGTGTCCTGTGTTGATCCATCTAAGCGCCGGTATTGCATGCATCAAGCGCAAAGTATTAGTTCTGTTTAAGCACACGTTGATAGTTGTCACTTTCCATTTGCTCAATTTTTAATTTTGTAGTTTGCTGAGTTTCCATAGGATTAGTAAACACAGGTTGCCACAGTTTGGCTCTCAGATCTGTATCTAGACTATGTTCTGATCGGTTGGAGCTTTGACTCCTCTCTGAATATTGCGATGTAAAGGCTTCGCCGTCTGATATTGATTCCGTACTAAATCTCGACATCTCCAGTTCTGAATCCGAGATGTCTTCACAGGTAAGATCTGTATGAATAGATTCTGTGGTAAAGCCTTCTTCGTAGCAGTCAACAACAATTAGAGATTGATTATTCATTGATGCTTGCGAGTCCCAATTCCTTTCTTGCTCTTCTTCAGAATAAGTTGAGAGGTTCAACAAGGCTTCCTGGCTGAGGACATCTCTTTGCTGATGCTCTATAATTGGATCCGGTATCACATCTTCCACCGTAGTCAGATCTATGTATGTCGGTTCAGTGCTCTCAACTCTTTGTGGCTCCATTGAGTTACTTTCCATTCCAGCTATTTTTCCTCCTCGTTGTGTAATTTTGGTCCCTTTCGGAGTAGTCAAATTTTGTAGGAAGGCTCTCGAGCCATTGTTTGCCTTTGAAATACGTGCTATGAATGTGTTACCACAATATCTGATTACATTTCCGAATAGAAAATACACGGATGCATTTTTGCGATTTAGGTTTAATTTATTACCTACGAAAGCAAAATTGGCTTCTCTGGATAGATCTGGAAAACTATCCAAGATATGCACCTACTGTGAAGTTTTTGATTCAGTTCAAACTATGAGACATCTTCTAATAGATTGTACCAAACTGGTTGACATAAGAAATATCTTTATAGACATTTTAAACATCGACGAATACTGACTCACAAACTATGGGTAACAATCTTCAACACCTCCAATACGTCCTTGATTATTGACATCATTCATTTTATAAAAAAACTTAACTTGATACAAATAGATGGAAGTTTTAAATGGAAGTGAGAAAACGTTCAAAGTAAGATGACTGCTCCAATATTGCAAAGAAATTGGTAAAACAAACTCATGTTTATGATTGGCTAGTGATACTGCAAACTGTAAACAAACTGAACTAAACTATTGTGTAAGTTCCTGTATATTACTCGATGTAATTGAGAGATAATTGTAATTTTCAGATGCTTGTATTCATTATCACAGTAATTATGTATACAATTGAAAAAGTTGTTTATTCAACTGAAACAATTTCTTGAATAAAAAAAAGAAAATAATAAATGATATTTAATTATTATCCCGTGTTCTGGTAGATGAACCGACTGATATACGGTTCCTACTGTGTCCTTAGTGTGCAGGAAGACACACGCTATCTGCCTAGTTGTACAAACAGTGTATAACGCACTCAGTTGCCCAGAGTTGGCTGCAAGGGAGCGTCCGCTCCTGCGTCTGCAGTTTTCTCAGCGTCTCAGTGTCTCCTCACCGTGCAGCAGCAAGCAGCTCCACGCACGACCCAACTGCGGAAAGGTAAGGACAGGGCGAGGAGAGTCTGCGGAGAGTCTGAAGTGGGAGGGAGGTGGACTATCGACCCAGCAACAAAGGACGACTGGTGGTGGGTGCAATAAGGCGGCAACAAAGCGGCCCAGCCGGCCACAGTTCTTGGAAATGTTTGCCGTGTGTCGGCACTCGAGACAGAATCTCGTATCCCGGTACTTATGAGGGGTTTTTGTCATGGGGTGGCGAACAGGCCCACAAGTGCTCAGGCTTGGGCTCACTCACTCAATTCCCTACGTGCAGCAGGAAAAGTACCGTATAGTCAGTAGACACGAGCAGACTAAGGAAACTCTCCAGGGTAACACGGGTAGTGCAGGGGGCACAAAAGGCACTGCTTGATCCGCTAACAGCCTTAATTCACAGCTCTTAGCCTGCGCGCCACCAAAAGAAGGCTAGAGGAAAGGATCTAGGACCGTCACACACCAGAATCACTTTAAATACTTAAGACATTTATGTTAGAAAACTTTGGAATACTTGAACACACTTCAAAGGACACTTTCACTTTTCCCTTTCTAACGTTGCTTCTAATGTAACCGCGAACAAACACAAAAGACAATATCTTATTATCTGTTATTACACACACCTGCTGTTTTTAACAGTTCATATGGTAATATATTTATTCTGCAAACACATATATAGTAAAGTCACTTTAAGGGAGGAAAGTGGTTAGTGTAACATTAGCCTGGTTTAAGGTTCTAGAGAGGGTTTCTTTGCACAGCCAGTACAAAAAACACAACCCTAACTAAAGGCAGTTCGGAGAGGGCTTGAAGTCTTGACAAGCAGCAAAATACATAGAGTTCAAGAGGATTTCTTCCAGTCTCTAGTGTTAAAGAAGCAGCAAGTTAACTAACAAGGGAGACCTATAAAAAAGGACTTGATGAAGGGACACAAGCAGCGGCTTAAGTCAGAGGTAATTGGGGGGGGGGGTGACCCTGGACATCTCTAGGTGCACTCCAACGCTCTGGAGCGACTTCTTGGAACCAGGTAAGCAATACCTTTTTTACCCACGATACCTTAGGTTAGAAGAAAATGTTTGTGCTGGATGCTCCGTGATGTTGCAGCTCTGGACCCAACCTCCGGATTCCTTGGTCTGATGACTGAAGGCAGGACAATGGACGGGATTGCTCAGCAGCAGTCTTGAGGGAGGACCTGAGGCCTGGCTTTCAGCAACTTCTTGGTTCACTCTGCGGTTTTGGTGCCTTTTTCTGCAGCACCAACAAAGGACACTGATCGCCCGGTCAATCTTCTTCGCTTCCTAGAGTCCCACACTCTGAGGGGGTATGGGCGAGTTGGATCGGACCTCTAGAGTGTCCTTATGGTTTCAGCAAAGATTTGTACGGATTCGGCCTTTCTATTACTATGCCCTTGAAATGGGCTTGGGTTCCGCAACTCTGGAAGCTCCTATGACCTCGGCAGATGGCTTAATTCAAAGTTAGTCTTCGGACTGGTTGTTCCCACCAGCCAAAGGGAAGGAGGAGTCTTCAGAGCTCCTGTCGCAAAGAAAACTGGGTCAGGACAGCTGTGGTCGCTTCAGTGTTGCAAAGAGTCTGCAGGCGTCTCTGGTCTTCTTCGGTTACTTCAGCTTCTCGTGGTCGACTTGCTTTTCACTCCAGAAGCCTCACTTTTCATACAGTTCCAGCACACACTCCTCTGCAATCTCTCAGAATTTTACAGAAAGGGGCGTTTGGCTGTCCAATCAGGACAGCCAGACCGCCTTTGGGAGCTGGTCCTATTCAGGCACTGTGGCAGACAAAGTGGGGGGGAGCACCCTCCCCCACTTCCTGCCTGCTCAGACACTCTGGAGCCTAGGCGGGGGATACCCAAGGGTTCCCTCAAACACACACTAACCTCCCCCCAATAGTAGAAAGGCTAACAAAGGACATCCACGCTAGTAATGGGGGTGGGGGGAGAGGCCCCACGTTGGTACCACGTTGGTACTTGGGTGCCCCACGTTGGTACTTGGGTGCCCCACGTTGGTACTTGGGTGCCCCTATTGTGCAATACTGAGGCTATGGACATAGCCTGCAGTATAAAAATGACACAATAGTTGGTAGAATACGTCCACTGCCACCAGCCATAACTAGGAGATTGTCTGTGACTTAAGTCACAGAAGTAGATAGAAGGGAGATAGTAGGTACCCCTTTGGCACTCCACTGAAGGTGGTGTGTGCCAATCTCAGACTATAGAGTTTTGGAAGAGATGCTAATTAGCTACTGTAGTTACTCGAAGATATAGAAAAATAATCTTAGAGGACCCTAAGGGCCCCCAGCAACACTGCCCATAAGGAGCTGTATGAAATATTTTATTTGTATCACGATCGTACACAAGTGTTTCAGAGCGCGACTAGACAAGGGAGGGTGCAGGGGCCCTCTTATCCTAAGTAAGAGCCGAAACACCCAATAGGAGAACTAGCCCCACACACATCCCAGCAGTGGTCCAATCAGGACCACTGGTGGGAACACTCCTGCATAACACTCAGGCACACAAACCAGTTTGTGGATTGGGACCAGACAGTCCCAGCACACATCCTAGCAGCAAACACACATAGCCCTCCAGTAGCCCACCAAAAGCTTCTGCTTTCCTGAGCATTGGAAGTCTATATAAGGATTTTCCTGGCCTCATAGGCCAGGAAGAAGGCTAAAAAACAAGATGGCCAAAGGACGATCAGAAAATGTGGCACAGCCATGTTTGGGCACTAGCCACAGTTAGTAGCCAATGTGGTAAGGCTAAAATGAAATGGCTAAAATGAAAAGCACCAAAAAAAATGGTAACGTCACTGCTGCCACCAGTGTGTTCATTTAGCACACCTACAGTAACAAATCCTTTGAGTGTTCATCTAGGGCAAAAACAACCATTCTACTGAATTGTAAGATGCCTTGTACAATGATAAGTTACCACAAGTGATCAAAAATTACTAAAAGTAGTAACACAGTAACTACACTAAGGTTTTCCAGTACTTGCCGCCTGAAGGACATGTCAGTTTCCCCCATAACAAATGGGCAAAACACAGTGTAGTGAAGCTTAAGGCTTCACTGCACTGTAAAAAGTACAGGTCATGATAAAAAATAAAAGCAAAAAGTTTGGGGGTCCATAAAAATGGAAGGAAAGGTGCAGTAAATAAGAGAGTTCTAACACCTAGGAAAGTCACATTTGCATTACTGCTGTTTTTATAATTAGACCTTTATCCCTCATTTTTAGTTAAATCTGGGTGGCTTGTGCATTTTGGTTACTGTCTTACTGTGAATTGTTCCATTAGGCTCTCTCCCACTTCATAGGTCACTGGGACTACCGTTGTACTGCTGTGGGTCTCCTGTCTGCCCCTCCTGCGTGTCCCCGCTTCCTGTGGGTATTGCACAAAAATATAGTTTAAAAAAACGAATGGTTGAAATTATCACATTTTGGCTGTACCGAAATTACATAGTCACAAATGCCAACCATTCTGTCTTCACTATACAGAAGCAGTGGTTGCATGGGTACGCTATAATGGAATCGGGGCTGTCCCACACATCCAAAACACAAAAGCTTTAGAAAAAAAAACAAGCGGCCTTGCAGCATCGGTTCCCATCCGCAGAAGTGAAGGTAACTGCTGCTGCAGGCATTTGGCAGCACACAGTGAAGTGTGTCGCTGAAAGTTAAGGGGGTGGGAGTGGTGCAGTTTACAAAGGCCATTTAGCTGTGGGGTGCTTATTTCGAATACAAACATTTAGAATTTGACATTATCGTCTTCGAAATAATCAAGTACATCCCTTCCTGCGTTGTGCGGCACTGGGCTGTCTCTCCTTCCCTCTTTCGCTCCCTCCTCCTACTTTCCTCCTTGTACTCTCTATGGTGCTTTCTGTGTCTCCCATCTTTAACTCTATCTCCTATCCTATCCCTCTCACTAAGACTGGAAGGAAGAAGTTCAATTGGGACATCTTGTCTCCAACCCAGGCCTCCCTATTGCTGATACCTACATCAGTGATTTTCCCCCAGACACTCACCGACATACTGCTTCATTCCCTCACCAGACCTATGGACCCCTCATATGGTCTCGCTTCCTCTCCCATTAATGGTGGCACTCGGTGGGATGTCCTCTTGGCCTCCTTACACTCCTCCAAGACCATCATTAATGTCTATCTGAATGGCACCGTCTTGGTCCAGGGCCCTCAGCCCAATCTCCTCCTTTTCGAGAAGTGTCTCCTTCTCCTGCCACTCCTACTAGCTACTCTTCCGCCACATCTCTGGCACCTCCTTCTACCAGTTCTGCTGGGTGTACCTCAAACCTGTACCCCTCCCTGGAAGACTCCCAAATGTGGCAACCCGCTCCACGCCGCTACTCTCAACTCTAGCTCTGCTGTTAAACACTCAATCTGACAGCTGCCACCTTCTCGAAGAACTTGACCTGGATGTCCTCGCTCTCACCGAGACTTGGTTCACGGCCAGCTCCATCACAAGTTTTGACACTCTCATCCCCGATTTCTACAAGATCCTCTCTGAACCCAGAACCAACTGACCCGGAGGTGGAGTAACACTGATCTTTCTGGAGTGGGTCCCTGCTTCTGTCATTCCTACACAGGCTTACTCCTCCTTCTGAATGCCTAGTCTGCAGACTCTCTCTCCTTGCCTCTCTTGTACTGTGGCCACCATCTACAGACCTCCTGGCTAGGCTGCCCTCTTCCTCTCGGATTGGAATGACCTCTCCTACTCTCATTGCCAATCCTTCTGCAGTCTTTACTTCCTGTTCCCTTCCAGGCCCTCTGTACGCCTCTGTCTTCTCACTTCACCACTAAAGCCCAGAACATCCTGTCCTCGCTATTCTCTTACTACCTCTCTCGGCCCCCCCTCTGGCTGCGTCGCTCTCACGAAACCTGACTATTTTTCTAGACCAGTACAAACAGGTGCTCCACTGCTCCTCCAGAACCATCAAGGACCACATTGACACCCTCGCTCCAGCCTTGGCCGATTTCTGCAATCACTCTTTCACCACTGGATCCTTCCCCTCTCCCCAAGAACTCCCTTGTGCACCCCCTCTTTGAAAAGCCTTCTGCCGACCCTACCTGTCCAGCAAACTATCGCCCGATCTCTATCACTCCTAACCTGGGCAAACTCCTGGAAAAGCTGGCTATCTCCTAGCTTACCCTCCACAGTGATCTGTTGGTTGTCTCCATGATCATCAGTCTGGCTTCAGAGCAGCCAGAGGCATGGACACTGCTCTCCTGAACATCTGTGAAGATCTGCTCTCTAATCTCGGCCAGAGCACTTTTCTTCACAAGCTGAATCTGCAGGGTGCTGGAGCCCCTGCCTCACTCCCACTTCCATCTGGAGATGATACACTGCAGCAACTACCACCTAAAAGAAAGGTAAGCCACTTGGCTTACATAAAGGTAAATCCGCGCTCGATCGCGATTTTTGAAAAATGCCCTTTTAATTTTACTTTCACTGATGCCTGCGCTGTGCAAGCGGATCCGCGCTATATTTGAAATTACATGCTGGACTTAAGGCACCGTAGTGCCTTTCCTGATTACTTTGGGGTCCAGCATCACCATTTCAAGATGGCCGACCCGCAGGCACTGGAGTGCCTGGGCTGATGTCTCCTGTCCTCCTTGCCCTGATTGGCTCAGCCACAGTATGTCTTGGCCTATGGGAAAGCCAGCAGGCTTGGCCGGCCCTCCCTCCAAGACCCACTCATGCCGCCCCGCCCCCCTTTGGTCGCCCGCTGTATGTATGCGCCCCCCCCCGCCCCCCCGGGTCACCCGCTGTATGTATGCGCCCCCCAGTCCACCCCTCGGTCGCCCACTGTATGTATGCTTCCCCCCCCCCCCGGGTCACCCGCTGTATGTATGCGCCCCCCAGTCCACCCCTCGGTCGCCCACTGTATGTATGCTCCCCCCCCCCCCCCCCGGGTCACCCGCTGTATGTATGCTTCCCCCCCTATGGTCGCCCGTGGTACGTATGCCCCCCACCCCTTGGTAGCCCACTGTATGTATTGTCCCCCCAGCCCCCCCTTGGTCGCCCACTGTATGTATGCTCCCCCTAGCACTCCCCCTTCGTCGCCCACTGTATGTATGCTCCCCCCAGCCCCACCCCTTGGTCGCCCGCGGTATGTATGCTCCCCCAGCCCCCCCTCCTTTGGTTCCCCCCCCCCCTATGTTCGCCCGCTGTATGTATGCTTCCCCCACCCCTCCTTGGTCGCCTGAGGGTCGGCTGCCCTCTTACCTACCTCTGACTAATACGTTGTATGCCCTTAACCAGGGGCTGGCATGTAAATCCTACCACATACTCTGTCCCTTTGCATTACCTGTTGTTGCCACCTGCAAGATGGGGTTGGCGCTAACGTTCTCTGCCATTGATTTTTACCATATGCATTACCTGTTGTTGCCGCCCTTCAAGATGGAGTTGGCAGTCATGTCCTATGCCACCGATTTTGACCACATGCACTTATGTAACCAAGCAAATATTCTGAACAGCGCCACGATGCCCCAGGGCAGTTTGTGTGCTTTACAAATGCAAATAAATAATTCTTGATTCTAGCCTTCCTTTATAGCCTCATCCGTCTTGACCTTTTCTCTGCTTTTGCACGGTTAATCACGCCATCCTGATTAGTTGACACTGCGAGAACCTGGGCATCACTGATCATGCCCTGGAGTGGTTGACCTCCATCCTTCTGGACCGACATTCCAAGGTCCAACTTGGGTCCTTTCTCTCCACCACTTCTCTCCTCCACATGTGGTGTTCCCCAGGGCTCTATCATCACCCACCTGATCCCTACTTTCTTGTATAACTTTCAGTGTTATGCGGATGACACTCTGCTCTCTTTCAGGCTCCTCTCTTCTCTCGCTCGTTCCTGATTGTATATCCGCGATTCAGGATTGGTACAACTCCCAACGATCTCTGCATTAATGCCATTAAGATGGAGATCATTCTCATTGGACCCCTGCTCCTGCCTTCCTTCTCTCACTCTGTCCGCCCTCCTTGGGCCCTCGTCCTTTGCATTCATGTGAGGCAAAAAAACCTTTGCGTCATCTTCGATTCCACTCTCTCCTTCTCTCCTCACATAACAGACCTGGCCAAGAAAGCTCCCTAGCAGCTGTACCTCCTCAGAGGTATTCTTACTTTTCTTTCTCCCAGAGGCGCTCTGTCTCCAGAGCCGTGGTTCTCTAGGCTGGACTACTGCAACATCTTTCTCAATCTGCCATCTGCTACTCTTTGCCCCCTGCAACCATCCAGAACAGAACTGAGTGTTCATCATTGGCCTCAAGCCAAGGGACCGTATCTTTCCAGTCCTGAAATCCCTCCTCTGGCTCCCAATGTCTGCAAGGATCAAGCTCAAGACCCTCTGCGTCGTCCACAAGGCTCTCTGGGGCTGTGGCCCGCACTACATCCAACTCTTCCAAAATGCCTTCCTTCTCAAGCCCTTCGCTCAGCTACCTTCAGCTCTGAGGGTCAGACGCTTCTCCAGGCAGAGAGTGGTCGTGGGGTAGATCTCCTCTGCAGGTGCCTCCCTCTGGAATGACCTTCGTACCCCTCTCAAACTTGAGCAGGGCCACCTGAAGTTTCGGGAACTGCTCACGACCTTCCTTTTCTCCTCTGCTTTCTCTCGCCCCTGCTGACTTACCTGTCCGCTGCGCCAGCTGGTTGCTTGGCTACCTCCTGAGTCTCACTGGGTACCAGGCTTCTCCATGATCAGTCTCCCCTGCACTGCCTCTGGGCCTACCACACACTTGGGGGCTGTAACTGTAAGCTCTACAGCCCCCTGGCTGCACTTGCCCTTTGCCTCTTCCACCTTCCCCTATTGTGCTTTCGCACTTGCACAAACTGAATGACACAAAGCTTTGTAAGATCGTTGGTCATGTCCTTACCCTGTCAAGCCCCCACTGCGTTCCCCCGCCTGCCTTGTCGTGCCTTGAAACTTTTTTTTTTCGTATTTATATAGCGCACAACAGTCCAAGGACATCGTGGCACTTGTTACAGTACAATGCTTAGTTACAGAGTCATGAATAATGCATAGGTTACATAATGAGTAGTTTGAGCAGGGATATATATTACAATATACATAACAGGAATAGGGGAGGAGGTAACATTGCTAGTTGAGGAAAGTGGTCTTGTGTACAGACGCGTTATAAATGACTTCTCGCCTCGATTAAATTGAAAACACATGATCTTTCTAGGAAGGTGAACTTGGATAACATTTCTTGGCTTTGTTGTCCATTGAGTATCCTGTTTGCCTTAGGAATGCCCCCTCCTGATGTTTTTAAAGCAACCCCGTTAGGAGTTAACAAAGCCTTGCTATAATTGGAAAATTTGCTAGAAGTGTCCACATCATGTCTGGGAGTCTGTATTGCAAATGTATTTGTGAATAAGACTTATTATGCACAATTACACACATCTGAGCCTATGGACAGTGAATTGAGTTCTTGGTTGGGGAGATATGATGAATGCATGCCCAATAATGCTGAAGGTTTTCAAGCCTTGTCACGGTTGTTCTTACCTCAGATAAACCCTCTTATCTTTTATAGGTCAAAAGGAGGTTCTGCCATTCAAAATGGATGGGCTAAGGCCTGTATTTCCTTTTTATTAACTGAAGAAAGAACAGACCTTGTTCTTATCTGGATGATGACATAAGCATCAGCCAGCTTAGTTTCCTATGAGTGATGCAGGGAAATCCAATTGTGGTAGTGATGGGAGCGGCAAGCGAAGTCTGCCATATTACGGGCAGCCTCTGTCTTCTCAGACAGCTCCCCCAAGGTCCCTCTTTGTCTATTAGCTCTGGACAGTTGTTTACTTTATCCTTTAGAAACTCTGCATTTACAAAGTAAGAGATGGGAAGACTGGCCACTTTGACAATGGCTAAATTAAATTATGAGACCGATATAAGCTTGATTAGCAGTTTGAGGAAATTGATAGGTTACCTTGTATACACTTGAGGCAGTCGGCTTATGTTAAAAGTAAATATTTTACCAGACACTGGGATATGAAAGGATAAAGCACACATGTGTAGGCTGTATGTGATAACACAGCAAAGTTATTTTTCTGGCCTTAAATTAATTCACGAAACAGATGACAATTCAGATATGTTGGGATGCACATACAATGTGCCAACAAGGTAAAAAGGTACACGCTACGTAAGTTCTATTAGACGATGGTGTGGCTTGTTTAAACGTGGTGTTGCAATTAACGTTTTCCGTGTAATTGGAAGATGTGGGATATATGTTACTTTGTATCTAGTTTTGAATACGTTTTAGTTTGCTTTTTATGTTGCTACATGATACAATGTAATCACAATGTTATCTGTGGGGCACAACTTTGTAGCACCTTCAGTGAAGTGTGAGGTGTTCCATGCTTGGAAGAGGAGGCGTTTGTCAACAGTGAAGTGGTAATCGTATGAAGTGAGCATGTAGGGACTTGAGATGACTTGGATTTAATATGCACTTAGAATATCATGATGTTATGAGTTCTACTGTCTGAACAGGAACACTTCGAAGATTGCAGTCTGCTTTAGGCCCAAAGTTTCTGATTTGCAGTGGCTGAGTCTTTCTTAGCACCAGGGTGTTTGGATGACCAGGTCAAGAGGTGGAGTAAGCGAACCACGTTGATTAGATGGCGATAGAAGACCAAATGGTCTCTGGAGACAAGGACAAAATTAATTGCCATTAAGTCAGATTTTATGGCCAGATGGATGTGTAGATACAAGGGACAAACTTCCTGAGAGCATTAAGCCTTGTTATTGAATGACCAGTGGGGTCCAGTTAGGTTTCGAGGGTCGAATTGAGGTTGGGTAATAAATGCATGGAATGGATACTCGAGGGCAGAGCTTGACCAGTGTTTTATGGTTCCATTTGTATTCTCAGGAAGACAAACCTAATACATGCTAGGAAGGCTATATGATCTAAGATGGCAGTCGCATGAGGTGAGACTAAGGAATGCTGAAGGGCTCAGTTTGGGACGCCAGCTTGTCTGGGGCGATGTGGTTATTGTGCAATCAAAGGAATGGTCACTATTTTCTCTCCTCCTTCCAATTTAGGAAATCCTATCGAGGCCATGCTCCTCAAGTACTGGGTGAACATTTGAACATTCAAGTCTAATGATGTCGACACTAAAGACCAGACTCAAGCGGTGCTGCACCTGTGGAGCAAAACCTTTTGAGGGGATTGGGTCCTCCGACATATTCCATATCTGAAAGTACTTCGTAGATATGTTATACATCGTATGTTTCCCTAGAGAAAAAGCACTCAAAACCCCAAAAGCACTCGAGGTCAAGATCTCGGCACTCGTCATCCTCCTATAAAAAGAAAATCAACTGTCGCCATAGATGGCCGTCGTCTTCATCCTCCTCTCCTGACAGAGCATTTCCTGAGTAAGTCGCCGTCACCCGCTGACTGGGAAAGATTGTGTGAAAATGCTGGAGGTCTTTCAAAAGATGGCTCAGAGTGCCTCTCCGAATGAGCCAAAAAGCTTCCAAGTCCACTGTGTCTGACAAGACTGCCAGGATGCCTGTTGAGACATCCTCTCGCATGCTTTTCAGACCGGGAGGCAAGTCTTCTCGACATGTATCGAAGGAGTCTTCTTCGAAGCACAGGCAGAAGTACAAATCTTCCTCCTCGACTACTGAGACGGTACATGTACCCGAGTCCCCCTACAATGCATCTATCGAAGTCTGTGAGGCTTTCAACGCCGTTACTAACTTCGGCGCCATCAGCACCTTCGAAGATATCAAAACCCATGGTCGATGCGTCCGTCTTTCAAGCCTATAGCAAAATCTGATTTCGTCAGGGATATAGGATCTGTTTTTCGAGAAGAGGACCACCAAGATGCTCCTTTTGGCTAAGAGTGCGGTACACCTAATGTGCTTGAGGAACTAGTCTGTGAAGAATCCAGACTGAAGAATCTGGTGTAGACACTTCCCCTGAAACTGATTTTGCCAAACCTGCGGTGTCGGATCATTCTGACCCTTCTTATAGGGCAGGGGTGAGTACAAGTCACGGAGTACCTAGGTTGGGGGGGGGGGGCAATAGCCATCATTTGAAAAGGACAACCTACCTGACATTTTGGCCAGTGGACCCCCGAGAGAGCCTGTATTGCCCTTTCATACGGCTTGAGTACAGGAGAACTGGCTTAAAGCACACTCCACACTTGCGGTAAATAAAAATGTCACTAAAAATATAGTGATGCCGCTATTGACCCAGAATTCTTGACCCGACACCCTACACCAAAATGTCTGGTGGTGCAGGCAGCAACCTCCTCCTCAAAGGCTACGTCTTACCCTTTCATCCTACCAGATGGGGATGACCAGAGAATTAATACCTTGAAAAAGAGGGTTTTCAGTGCAGGTAGTATGGCCCTCAAGTCGATGAATGCTACTGGTGCCTTGGCCACGTTTACCCACACATTGTGGGTTGTTATTGCTTTAGCAGTGGAACACATCCCACAGTGCGAGGCAAAGCTTTTTGAATCTGGTGCAAGATGGCAAGGATGTCATGTGCCAGTCACTGCAATTCGGTTTAGACTCGGAAGATCCTGTCAGCAGGACAATGGTAGTCAGCACAGTAGCCAGAAGATTTACTTGGCCTGGTTTTAAACCGGACTTTCAGGCTTGCTTGTTAGGCATGCCATTTGATGGTTGTCAACTCTTTGGCTCAAAAGCTGATGAAAGCTTAGAAAAGCTGCAAGCTTCCTAAGCTGCAGTGAAATAGCTAGGCGCAGCTATTAGTCAGCCAAACCAAAACCAAGGGTGGAGAGGTCCATCACAAGAGGAAGGGGCCAATATTAACAGAGGGGTCGAAGGAGAGCTCCTCGTGGTTCCAGAGGCCGAGGAGGTAAAGCTTCCCTTTCAGCCTCTGTTGCTTTGCCTTCAGCTGCAGAAGCACCTTCAAAACCACTCTGGTGGGAGGCAGGCTGTCCTTTCATCTGGAGAGCTGGCAGAGCCTACCCTCAGATTCTTGGGCACTATAGACAGTGGCCCATGGCTACTGCCTTCCATTGTTAACAAGGCACCAGATTGCCCCTGAGAGCCCATTCAGTATCTAATCCGGATCCGCTCCTCTTACAAGAAATGTTTACCCTGTTGAAGAAAGGTGCGATCGAGTTAGTACCTGCATCGGAGAGGAATCCAGAATGGTACTCTTCCCTATTTAATAATCCCCGAGAAGGATGGAGGACTGCGACCCATCTTGGACTTGAGATGCTTAAACAGGTTCCTCAGGAAAGACCAGTTAAAGATGGTAGTTTTCGCAGATCCTTCAGGCTTTTCGACTCCCGGATTGGTTGGTGTCATTGAACCTTGAGGATGCTTACTTTCTTGTGCCCATTCATCAGAAATGCAGAAACTAACTGAGGTTTACAGTTGGCAATTCTCATTGTCAGTTTCAGGTTCTGCCATTCGGGCTCACCTCTGCCCGAGGGTCTTCACAAAGCTTATGGCTGTGGTGGCAGCAAGTCTAAGGAGGGAGGGAATTCAAATATACCCTTACCTGAAGCACTGGTTGATCATGGCTTGTTCTCCAGGCTCAATGTCACCTCTGTCGCACTTGCCACTACCTCCACGAGCTGTGCTTCTCCCTGAACTTAGTCCCACTTGACAACTTCACAGAAGCTGGTTTATTGGAGCGGTCCTGGACTGGTTCTCGGGGACGCCTCCCGAATTGAGGGCTCATCTCGTACAGTTGGTCTAAAAATGTCAGAGTGCCCAACATCTTCCAGCATGACTGACCTACTTCAGGCTCCTAACAAGGTTGCCCAGTATCTCCTGTCGTGGGCCTGCTGAGAGACTATGAGGAGAACCCTTTTGGCAACCATAGCCGGAGATGATGATTGTGATGGGCTCCTCCCTTACAGGATGGGGAGCCCTCATGAAAGACCTTCCAATCCACGGTCACTGATCTCCGTCGGAGTCCAATCCTCACATCAACCTTATAGAGTTGAGGGCAATCAGACAAGCGCTGATGGCCTTTCTGCCCTCTGTATGGGGGAAGAATGTCCTGATAATGATAGACCATACAGTGGCCAAGTCCTTCCTCAACAAGAAAGGGGGTGTAGGGTCACTGCCTCTGTGCAGAGAGGCAATGCAGCTCTAGTTTTGGGTGCTAAGAGAATGAATCTCTCTACTTCATCTGGCCGGAGAAGAAAACACAGCGGCAGACTCTGAGCAGGCAGAGAACAGTCTCCCACGAGTGGGAGTTAGATCAGGAAGTCCTCCTGGAGATTTTCGCCCTTTATGTAAGGGGATTTGTTTGCAACCAGTGCCAACAGTAAGTGTGACCTGTTCTGTTCCAGGGAATTGCCTCAAAGAGGAGCTCTAGGGGATGCGTTTGTGGTGGACTGGGAATTCCCATTTCAGTATGCATTTCTGCCAGTCCCTGTCATTCCTCATGTCATCAGGAGGTTGAGGAAGTTCAGGAAATCCATGATCCTCATTGCTATGGATTGAGCCAGGAGAACATGGTATGCAAACCTTCTAGAAATGGCCATCTGCCCCCTAATACGCCTTCCCCAAAGAGAGGACTTGCTCTTGCAAGAGGTGAGGGGGTGGGGTGAGGGTCTCCTTCATCCAAAATCAGTACTCTGAATCTTCATGCCTGGTTTCTGAAGGATAAGTTGCAAAGATTGGGACCATTCCAGAAGACTTAATGGAGGTGTTGCTCTCGGCCAGAAGGCCAGCAATGAAATTCCTTTACTGCTGCCGTTGGAACACATTTTGCAGCTGGTTCAGGGAGGAGAGTTTTGATCCTTTCACTTGCAATACCTATGCTGTATTTTTTTTTTTTTCCTTCATCTAGCCCATCGTGGGTTCCAAGTCTCCACAGGAAAAGGATACCTGGCTGAAGGCTCCTACTCCAAGATCCCTATTTTAATCCATTTCTTGAAGGGATTGATAAATCTTTTTCCCACAGTCCCTTTTTATTGTACTGTTTTGGGATTTAAATCTGGTATTGAGATTTCTAATCGGTATGCCCTTTAAGCTTCTGCTTTCTTGCCCTCTCAGAATGCTGATTCTTAAAGCTGTTTTCTTGGCGGCAAGAACATCTGTCTGCAGGGTGAGTGAGCTGCAGGCTCTTTGCGCCAAGCCACCTTTCTCAACTTTCTTATAAACCATGTGGTATTAAGGGTGTCCATTTTACCAAAGGTGGTATAAGAATTCCACTAAATAAAAAATGTTGCCTACCTTCTATCCACCGCCTCACCCCTCTGAGGAGGAGAGATTACACCGTTTAAAGCCAAGAAGGGCTTTACGTTGTTACATTTCAAGAATGGTAAAAATCTGGTAGGATGACCAACTTTTTCTAGGATACTCGGGCCGTAAATTAGGGTTGGCTGTCACAAAGCAGACTATTTCAAGATGGATACTCTTATGCATTTCAGAATGCTGTTCCGTAGCTGGCAAGATCCTGCCTGTTGGATTTAGGGCTCATTTCACCTGAGGAGTGGCTACTGCTTCGGCGCTTGAAAGAGGGGTACCCGTGCAGGGTATCTGCAAAGCGGCTACTTGGTAATCTTTAAACACCCTCATTAAATATTATTACATAGACTGTGTGTTAGGACAGGAGGCCAAATTTGGCAAAGCTGTACTTCACAGTATCAATCAATAAAAATTCTCAGTAACCACCAAAGATGAGGAATACGTGGCAGGACACAATCCATTTGAAGAACAAATTACTTGCCCCAGGTAATTTTCATCCAAGTGGATGTTCCTCACGTATTACTCATTACCTTCTCATCCCCCCTCCCCCTCTTATTTGCCAATAATTTCCATATTTTGCACCTTCCCCTTTCACCAGCAGATTTGTCAGTAACATCCTCCGAGCATGCAGAGGAAAAACTAGAACGGTCGTCGCATGTTCTACTTATACCATTGCTGATGT
The DNA here is from genome assembly GCF_040938575.1 of Ambystoma mexicanum. Lineage (NCBI taxonomy): Eukaryota > Metazoa > Chordata > Amphibia > Caudata > Ambystomatidae > Ambystoma > Ambystoma mexicanum. Next base: position 870,168,032 of record NC_090936.1, read on the forward strand.
CACGGCCGAGGAAAGGATGGAGGCCATAGAGTGTCATGACTTGACGCTGCACGGCACCCGATACTACTAAAAAAAATAAACCAAAGCAAGCTGCAGTTTTGTTTGCGATATCCTCAGATGTGGAATACGTGGGAGAAACATCCATTCGAAATGTGTTCTTCTCCCAGAAAACATTCTTCCCCCAAATTTATAATCCTAGTAAAATTGACTGCTGCCAAGCCAGTATGACAAAGAGCCTGTCTTTAGCATCACCAATACATAAAAGGGGGCCTTGTGTGTTGCTGATGAGCCAGGAAAATGAACACTCGCCTCTAACAAGGCAACTCCAGACAGAAGTAGTAATGTATCCAAAATGTGCCCCTTACTATATTTTTGTTCTTTTATTTTTTATAATTACTCTCCAGACCCATGTGCTCAATGCTCCAAGACCAAGAAATGTGGAGAATGAGAAGGAAACTGAGACCAGTGAGAATGGGTCATTGTAGATCCAACCCAATGGTATGAAAACCCAGAGCTCTATAATCATTTGTAATTTGTTTTTTTATATAGCACTTTAATCTAAAGCGCTTTCCATGGGACATATTTACATACATTAGCTGAGTTGGCCTTGCTGGGATTCGAATCTGCGACCTGCAGATCAAACCCTGATCACAGCAACAAGCGTTTAACCCGCTGAGCCTTCGTACCATGAAAAGGGAAAGTGACACAGGTGGAAGGGGAGAAACTGCAGATACATGACTTAAGCTGTATCTGCTGAAGTCTTGAGAGATGGCTGAGATATTGCCTTTGGGGGTCTAGGGTGTACTGACATTCTGGAGGCTGGTGGTGCCAAGTGGTTAACTGCACCAAAGAATACGGGTTGTTTGAAGGGTGCTGAGACTTGGGGCAGTGTTGGGAAGTTTGCAGAGAAACCAGGAGAGACCAATACCCAAAGAGTGAGGGAACCAGTGGTCGGTCACGAGAGGCCTGAGAGGTCCTGTGAGGTCTGGAAAGATGTGACAGATTTGGGGTGCAGAGTACTGTGCTTCAATAAGACTGAGAAGCCACCGTTTTGGAAGTGCACAGGAAGACCAATATGGAATGTGGAAAAAGCCAAGTGTAGGGAAAGGCAATGGAGATTTGGGCTCAAGGCAATCCTTCTGTATCAAAACCTCCGAAAGCCATTGTGAGAAAGACTATCCTGACTGTATCCCTGGAAATTAATCAAGTGTTCCAAAAAAATCAGACACTATTAAAAGGAACACCATTCCGACAACTGCACAAAAGCAATTTCATTTGGATAAAATAAACAAAAATAGACAAAGTATTTCCTCTCAGCAAGAGGAACCCAGAGTCTTTACATTTGATTGGATTTAGCCTTGCATTGTTCTATTTTGTTAGACTGGGTTGAGAATGTAGTGATGGTGGTTGTCTAGTTATATTTACGTAATGTTTGCTGGAAGCTTGTTGATTGCATGCACTCTGCATAGTTACGTGCATGCAGCAACCATGTCTTCCACATAACGTAGATGTTCTTCCATCACGCCCCATAGATCTTTGTGGATGGTGGAGGCACTGGGGCTGTAATTCGTTTCGGTCTAATTGTACATATGAGACGCTGGCACCGAGTCTGCATCTGTATAATACTGCTGATGAGGTTTCAAAGCATTCAGATTGACAGAGGCGGATATGTCATCTGGCAGCAGGTCTGACTGTGGAGGGCACAATGATCCAAACCACTGAGGGCCAGGTTCACAATGGTGCTGGTGGTAAGCGGCAGAGATCATCCACAATGAGAGATCACCAGCATTGCATGAGATCTAGATCAGTGGCCCGACTGCATGAGGATACAGTCTGTGGCCTGAGATGATAACCCTGAGCTCTGGAGTCAGTCTTGTAGTTCATGACTATTACTTCACCGTGCATAAGATAAATATGTTTGCTTTGCATCAAGTACAAAATATGTAAGGCCATCCGTTCTCTCCAATAGCGGCTTCATATGACGAGAAGATTGCTGACTTGGGTGCCGGGGGTGGGGAGGGATGGGAGAAGCAATGGCACATGGCAAACATTTCTTGTCAAACGCTTAACTCATCCCCCAGTTACCCCTTCAGTCAAGCAGCTGGATTGGGAGGAAGGCTTTCTGAAATATATCTGGGAACTTATGGCACAAATTTGGCCGGGGAGGGGGGGAAGAGGGCTTTTCTGATTCACTGCCTTTTGAAATTAAGGTAGACAATTTTAAGAGACTAGTAGATCTGGCAACCTAAGAGCAGAAGGGACCTAATAATTTTAAAGTTAGACAAACATTTACACGGAAGAACACATTTATGTTAGATATTACTGTCACTAAAGAACAAAAATGGGGTGCTCCATATATTCATGTTAAACTGCTTTGAAAGGATTAGCCATCGAGTGTGAGTTTGGTGCCAGTCAGGAAGAATCTTTAAGGCATCAACTTATGATTGTATGCCAATCACAAGGTCAGTGAAGCTCTGTGGATGGAGAAGGACCTTCGTAAACAAAGGCATTGGAATAGCCAAATTAAAACAGACTTGTATAAAAGAAATGGATCCAGATTGGCCGAAAGACTGAACATGACACTAATGTAGTGACCAAGAGCTTCACATGAAGGACCCAACTAAAGCTGTGAGCAGGAGGACTTATGGCGAAGATCAAAAGAAAGGGCAGATGCTTTGAGATAACGTGCGTAGTTGTGTTCCCAGGAAATGTTTTAGATCTGGTAGTCCTGATCACTTGACTAAGGAAAAGGAATACTTTTCCATGCATATCACTTGTAGAACATATGGGAGAAAGGGACATCTTCCCAAGAGCTGCATACAGAACAATAAAGTCAGAAATGTTTCACATAGAAGCAACTACATGGATAGCAATTTGCCACAGCAAGAGTATGATGAAGAGTTGTATGTGGTCCGTGCACTTAAAGGTACAGTCAGAAGAGCTAAACCATGTGCCACCATAGGGATCAATGGCAAAGATAGTTGTTTGTGGACTCTGGATCCGATTATACTCTGATCAATGCTCGTACACGGGGAAACCAAATTCAAGTTCCGCACTTTGAAGTAGACCGGTCTAATTGCCAATGCATATGGGCTTGTTCCCATTGAGATTCTGGGCGAGTTAAAGGCAGAGTTTGAATTAAAGGAGAGAAGTTGTAACAAATTGGTTCATGCGCCCACTGAAGGAGGTAATCTACTGTTGTAGGGGGAGGAAGGCAAGTTGGGAATACAGCTAGAGCATCTGGATGGGGCACTTTCTGCGAGTGGGCAGCACAAGGTTTATGACATTACTGAGGATTTAATGTCATGGCAACCCAAAGTGTTGAGGAGTAAGACTGGTTGTCTCAAGGAGTTTGCTCACCTTATCAAGTTAAAACCCAATACCGTTCCCATAGGATCTAAGGCGAGCACCATTTCTTTGACCCTGTTGTTCGAAGTACAGAAAGAAATTAACACAATGGTCAAGTAACATGTAATTGAGCCAGCAGATGGTTCTCAGTGGGTGTGCCCCATAATTGTGGTGTGCAGCAGTAATGGAGTAATCGGATTATGGTGGCTGAGACACTTCCACTGCCGAAGATCAATGATTTCATTGTTCAAATCACGGGTTGACTAACTAAAAGTCAGCATACCATCGGGTGAAGTTGCATCCACACAGCATTTATTACTCCCATGGGGTTTATTTAGATGCAAGTAGGTGCCTTTTGGGTTGGTTTCTGCAGCCAGCACATTCCAAAAGATTTAAGTTGCCTTGTTGAGTAAAAGGTGTCAAATACTGCCAGGGTAATATTCTAGTATATGGCAGAAATGTACAATAGCATGACGCACTGTACCTTTCGGTACGAAGGATTCTGGGTGAAGCTGGTCTTGTGCGATCAGAGTACTGTACATTTAGGGCGAAGAAATGTGAGACACGAACTAAGGTCACATGGAGTGCGCCCCAAGGATGATGCTGTGGCGGCCATCCTGGGCGAGGCCTACAATCAAGTTGGAACTGGCATTGTTCTTAGCGCTGGTGTTTTATGTGAAGTTTATAAGACCTGTGTCCAACAAGACTAGGTGTCTAATAGCAATTATCAGGAAAAATGTTTGTTTCAACTTGGACAGTGCCTGTGTGAATTTCAGAACATCTAGCGAGTAATCTTAAGAGATCCATTACTCAAGGGGTTTGATGATCATCTGCAACCCATCCTGTATATGGATGTGAGTGAAGAAGGGGTAGCAGTCTGATGGGAAGAAACTGTTTACAGTTGCTTTTGCATTCAGGACTATAAAGGGTCCAGAGAAACGTTCAATTTTTGAGAGTGGGTAGTGGCCACATTCAAGATGTATTTGTGGGCTAGAAAATGTACAATAGTTGATCAGGAGTCATTGGTAGCAATTTTTTCACAATGAAGGGCTGGATGGGGTGTTGTGTAGAATTGTGAAGTGAATAAACAGTTGCATGGTTTACATTTTGTTGGAGTGCATGTGAAAGGCAAACTGAATGTGGTAAAGTAGGCGCTGTCTAGCAATGCAGCAGGCAATGATGAAGAGGCTGGTTCGGAGATGGAGGGATAAGCAGGGCATTAAAAAGATTTTTCAGATTTCTGAGTCATTTGAGGAGAACGAGTGGGATTGGCGTTGTCAGCATGAATAAAGTGTGGGGTTGTTGTTTCCATGGGAAAGGTGCACAGGATTCTTTGGAACTGTACAAAAGAGTTAGATGAAATAGGGGTTCTAGGCAAATTCATACTGCAGGGTCATTGGCTTATTGTGCCTTTGGGGATGTGTGGCAGAGTGATTGATATGGACATCAGTAAGGCCAAAGCATTAGTTGGGGAAGATTGCTCGTGGCCCTGTATGGATGGGTGTGTAGATACCAGGTTAGCTGAATTTTGGGAGCGTATGGAAAGTGTGATGAGGACACCCTGCTCCCCCCCCCCCCACCTACTTTATGACGGAGTGTGCCCAAACTTCTGTGGGATGAGATTGCTATAGACTTGCTGGAGTTCTGATGGTCAGGGCGGCGTGCAATATTTATTTGGAGTGATCAGTGGCCAGATGTTTGTGTCAGCATAGATGTTGGTTGTAGGAGCGTCGCAACATTTCTTTAGTTGCTGTTTTAAATACTTTTATTGTTTTTCCATACATTCTAGATATAGCAGGCATGTGAGATATATGATCTATCTGATTTGCCATAGCAGGTATGACACAATAAATCTTATAGAAGCAACATCAATGTCCCTCCTACCCCTCATCACTACCACCTTACCATCCTCAGCTATTCCGTTTACATGCAGATAATTCAAAGGTCCAAGAAACCCTGGCTTGACTTTTCTCCATTGTTCAGAATTTTAATTTGGGTCTTTGATAACAAATAAACAGTTTAGCTGCCCCAGTGCTCCAAGTCTAGTTGGACAGATGTAATCCAAAATCTCCCGTTTTGTGAATCTTAGAAAACAGCCCCATCTGGAGAAAAAGCACTCTATCATCATACAGTAAATCTTCTCACATATCTGCAGTCCACATTTTTAGTAGGCAGTCATTTTTAGTAGGCAGTCATTGGTAGTTGGAAAGTGTGAGGTTTTCCATGAAAATGCTATTGTAATGTTGCCCACCAACAGCATTTGCAATATTCTCTGTAGATATGTGCTATCAGTTAGGCCCAAAAGCATCTATGGCTCTATTGTACGTGCTAGTGTGCAATTAGTTGTGTTCTCTATAAGCTACAGCAGGTATCCCAATGTGATTTGAGCTTGGGGACCTTGTCACCAGCTATGAAGGGAAGTGTCTGCCTCGCTACAAGCCTGCCAGCAAAGCCCCTTTCCCTTTGTCTTGTGTTCTGTTGTGGTTCATTACCATCTCGGGATTAATTTGTAAGCAGATTCCCCAAATTACATGTTGGGTAAGGTCTTCTTTACATTGTGCCTTATCTTGCCCCATGTTTCTTCTGGGAGGATGTAGGTTGGCTCTTTGTGCCAGAGTGTTAAAGAAGAGGGGAGGGTATCCCACTGAAGTGTTTGTTTAGGCAATCATAGATTTTGGATATAAGCCCTCTTGTATTATTGCCCTAAAGTGATTATTTTTTTTCTAAGCTTGTGGGGAGCCTAGTTGTGGCTTGTTTGTTGTTCCATGATGATGCCCAATGTTGTATTTGCCAATAGCTGTAGCGCTCTTTCTCCTGTACCCCCAAGAGATTCTTCCACTCTTCAGAGGATCTAATTTCTCTGTTCCGAAACGTGAGACAATAATATGCAACCTCCCGCTTCCCGTGACTCTAATGCTCACCCCATATATGCTGATGAGAATTGTGGGTTGTGGTGAGTATCTGTCACCCGCCCAGGGAAAGATGTAAGACACTGCTTGGATGCTATCACATGTCGCACTTGCCTACATGATTTCAGCGTTGGAACCTCACACATGGCTGTCGGTCTAGCTTAACTTGGTAGCCAGACCATACATCCTAATGGTCTCCCTACCTTGTCTACTAAACACTTCAACGCTTTCCTCAAGCTGGGGTCCATCCACTCCCTATAAATTATTAATGGACTCTCCTGGTAATTCGTCAGCTCAGCATGTTAGGAAGTCCCATACCCCTCCTCACCCCCTTCCCCATTTTTGAGTTTGTACATTGTTGTTAGTGGGATCTCTTTGTTGGGTGAGTTAGTCCACTTTGGGGGTCGACTTTAGAAAACTATCCCAATGGTTTGTAGATCCCCCAACTCTGGATTATCGTAAGAGGAAGATGCAAGCTGTAGGTAAGTACACTGAACATATCAATGTAATTCAAAGAAACACTTACACATAAATGTATGTTAAAATAGAGATTTATTTTATGTACACAAGAGACGATTTTAAATACTTAGTACATTTAACCAAAACACATTAGAATACTTGTAGATACTTTACAAAGGCCACTGCTTAGTTTGTAGTTGCTTGCGGTTACAATTTGTTAGGCAGAATTGCATGCAGTATCCTCTGGGACCATCACATACAATTAGGACTACAGGTGTAAGCAAAACCAACATTTGGCATAAGTCTGTACTACAGTTTTGTGGTAGTGAGCTGAGCAGCCAGGCTTATCTCAAGGGGGAATGTAAGCAGTACAAGAGGTTACTCGGAGGTCTTACAATCACAGTGGTTCAAGTAGACACACTCAAGGTTTCTTGGTAAAACAACTTATTTCGCAGTCATTTAGAAAACATTCACTAGAAGGAGGCAACTTAATATTATACACAAACTTCAATAACCAATGAGTTTCTGAACAATTTAGGCTCCCCTGAAATAAGAGCAAAATGGCATTTCAGTTACTTTCAATGGGAGTAAAAAGGCACAAGTTAGCAGAATAGATCACAAATACTTTCTTAGGCAGTGCAAGAAGTTTTAGTTCACTAGAGGTTCAGTTCAATAGGCCTAGGCCAAAGTGTCTTGGATAGGAAAGAGTAGTTCTTGAAGTAAACAGTAAGTCTTTGCAAATGTTCTCAGAAGTAGTTTGTACGAAAAAGAATCATATGTTGGGTCACAAGCTGATTAGGCCTGCAAGTTGGGAACGTTTCACGAACTTTCACCGCAAGAGTGGCGTTCTCTCAATCTGGTTGGCACAGTACCTTAGTATGAAGCAAAAGATGCAGCTGAGGATGTTGGTTCCTGAGCCTCAGTCGTGGGGACAAGAGTGAGGATGTCGTTGGTGGGGGGGAGGGGTGGGGGGGGGGAATCCTGCACTGCACTGCACGGGGTCGTCGGAAAGCGCTGACAAAATTGAGTCGCTTCAGTTCGAGTAGCTGTAATTTAAGCTCACAAGCTGGTGTCCTTCCCCCTGGTTAATCCTAACCAGCTTCGAGAATGGTATCCAGGTGGTTTACGAGTGGATTGGTCCCACCAACTCAAAAGAACAAATCGTGTGAACTTGGCAATTCGGACCCGCAGCAGGGCTTCACCGGGCAAACCAACGGTCCAGGAGTTGCAGCAGCCATCCTCTTCCAGCTTGTCTTCGGTTCTTTCGTTCCAGTGGTCGACTCTGCTTTCTGGTCCAAGAGACTCGCCTTTTTAAACTGTTTTCTCCCATTCATTCCAGCCTAACTGCCACTCGCCCAGCAGGGTGGTTGTCCTTGCCGAGCAGTCAGCCAGCCAATCACGCCAGAGTGCATTTGGGTGTCCTAGGAGACTAAGCACAGGGAGTTTCGGGCACCTCCCTCATTGCCTACCCCAGACACTCAGATGCCAAAAGCGGTCTTCAGTCCTAAAGCCCGCCAAAGGCATGGAAACAAAGAGACCAAACCTGGTTTGGTGCACCGAGACAAACGCTAGATGGACCTTTCCAAAAATAAATGGCAAAGACCACCAGGACCTGTTTAAACAAAGGGGCTTAATGCGCCATCTTGAAATAAATGGCTCCTGCGATTGTGTATTTTTTTAATTTTTTTTTTATTTTTTTTTAGCACTCTATATGAAGATAGTGTGTGCTGGGTCTAGGAATTTAAAAAGACTAGTAAAGTCAATTTAACCTTACATTCTCTGGGAAACCGTAGTTTATCCCACAGAAGGTATTTAAACCTTTGGGAAGTCTAAAAAGCCATCCCTGTATCACTGCACAGAGAGTGCTGTGTAACACATGAAAAGATGCCTGTGGAGTTGTCTTAAAACTCCATGATCAAAGAACACAAGAGTAAAACGTGCATCAAAATACATAAGGGGGGGAGGCTCACACTCTTTCCAGGTAAAAAAAATCAAATCCAGCAAAGTTGTTGGGGGTCTCTAAGGTGAAGGGAATTGGCACATTTTTGAGCTGCCACGATTGGTAATCACATGCACTTGAGCACACAAAATGATATACAGTGATTGTATTTAGTTGGCAAAACCACTTAACATTTAGTCTTTCTGGAAGGAAAACACTTGGTTAGGTAAATACTAGCAGAGCTTAAGGTTCTAAAGGCAGTTTCTCCGCACAGCAAGGCTTTTAAAGCCCAGAAATGCAACCCTAGATAAAGCAGTTTGGAGGGGCTCAAAGTCTTGTAAAGCAGCAGAACAACAAAAACTGCTGTGGATATTTTTTAGTCTCTAGTCTTTAGTCTATAAGATGAGACCCTTTTAAAGGACTTGCTAAAGTGACACAAGCAGGAGCGTGGGTCAGAGGTAAGAGGGGGAATCCTGGACACCTCTATGCGCACTCCACGCTCTGGAGCGACTTTTTGGGTTAAGGTAAGCAATACCTTTTTCCCCACAGTACCTTTTGGTTTGAAGAAATGTTCATGGCTGGATTCTGCTCGATGTGGCAGCGCTGGACCCGGCCGACCGGATTACTTTGTCTGGTGACAAAAGGCAGGACAATGGATGGGATCGGTCAGCAGCAGTCTCAAGGGAGGACCTCTGGCACAGATTTAATCAGCTTCTCTGGTCAGTCTGCAGTTTTGGAGCATTTTCTGCAGCACCACCGAGGGACAGGATTCGCCTGGTCAATATTCTTCGATTCAAGGAGTGTTGCATTCTGTTGAGGGGACTTAAACGAGTTGGACTGTGTCTCTGGAGTGTCCTTAAGGGCACAGCAAGGACTTTGACGAATTCAGCATTTCGACGATGATGCACTCGAAATGGGCAGCAGGTCTCCTTGTATTGGGGTTCAGCAGCTCTGGAAACTCGCTGGGGCGATGGCTCAAATCAGAGTTAGTCTTCGTACTGGTTGTTCCCACTAGTCAAAGGGAAGGAGTCGTCCTCTTAGGAGTTCCTCTGTTACACAGAAAACCATGTCAAGACAGCCGTGGTTGCTTCATGGTGTTGCAAAGGGTCTACAGGCCTCTCTGGTCGTCTTCTACTTCGGTTACTTCAGCTTCCAGTAGTCGACAAGCTTTTCACTCAAGGAGCCTGGTCTTTTATCCAGTTCTAGCACTTTCTCCTCTGCCATCTTCCTCAGCAGTATACCGAAAGAGGTGTATGGCTGACCAATCGGGACAGCCAGACCTTCAGTGGGAGCTAGTCCCATTCAGGCACTCTGGCAGACAAAAGACAGGGGGGTGGAAAACTCCTCCCCCCCCCCCCCCCCCCACCCCCACTTCCTGCCTGCCCAGACACTCTGGAGCCTAGGCAGGGACACCAAAGGGTTTCCCGCAAAGGAAAAAACACACACCCCCCGCCACCCAGAATGGTAGAAGGGCGGACCAAGAACAACCACACTAGTAATGGTGAAAAAAGAAGGAAGGCACCAATTCTTATTTATTTTTGCATTTTTATAGCGCAGAAACAGCCCAGGGGCATTGCAGGGCTGTTGCTTGTGGCAGGCTTAGTTACATAAGATGCAGGGTGCACAATAAAAGTGTCATAGCATACGCAAACAGATCGTAATACAGGATACATACTTTCTGACATCCTCCCTATATGTAGGGATTTGGTGCAGTTTTCTTTCAAGTTGGTACTTGGATGCCTCTATTGTGCACTACAGAGGCTATCCTATTGTGCACTATCGGTGCTATGGCCATAGCCTGCGGTAGAAAAATCAGTCTGTAAGACATGTCCACTGCCACCAGCCGCAACTATGAGTTTGTCTGTCACTGGAGCAGAGAGAAGGGGGTGCTAGTTATCCCTTTGGCACTCCATATAAGGTGGTGTGTGCCATGCTCTGACTAACATTTTTGGAGAGATGCATGCACTGTGAGGCCCTCGGGGATGTAGCGCTATACACAAATTAAAATATGATATGGCATTTATAATGCGCCTATATACAAGTGTTTCAAGGCGCGATGAGGCAAGGGGGGGGGGACTGAGAAGACGGACAACGATCTTACTTGGCCGGGTGACCTTGAAATTGCACAAGTGCAGGGGAGGTGGAGAGGGAAAGGTGCAAGGGGGAAATGGGATGGGGCAGTGCGGTACATAGGATAACAATAAAATAAATAAAAACCAATGGATACAATAAATGAGTGAAGCCAAGTGGTGGCAAGTGCATGGGTAAGGGCAGACATCAGGTGTCGGGTACTGGTAGGGGATGTAGGGATACAGAAACAGCCACAGAGTGCAGAGGGGTACGGGGGGGGGGGCGCAGAGCAGGTGTGCAACTGGCAGGGAGGAGACCTGTGCCCGAGAACAGAGGGTAGCCAGGTGACCGGTGCAATTTCAGATTCAGCCATGAGTTCAGCAGGGGAGAGGAGGAGAGAAAGCAGAAGCAAAGAGGAAGGTCTTGAGTTGCTTCCCGAACCGGTGATGGTTCTCAAGTTTCAGGGAGGCTGTTCCAGAGGGAGGCCCCAGCCGAAGAAAGAGACCTACCACCAACTTGGCGAAGCGACTGACCCTGAGGGAGTTGGAGGCGGATGAGCGAAGGGCTCGCAAAGGGAGATATTTAGCAAAGAGTTGAAGGTATTTAGGCCCCAGTCCCCAGAAGGCCTTGTGGGCAATGCAGAGGGTTTTGAACTTAATCCTCGCAGCCACTGGAAGCCAATACAGAGATTTCAGTCCTGGAGAGATACTATCCCTGGGCTTGAGGCCAAGGACCAGTCTCGCAGTAAATGCATAAATAAATATCCTTAAAGGGATAGTTCACTCTAAAATATTATTGGCTAAAAAGATAGCCCATAAACAAAAATATATTTTAAACAAAGTTCCTATGTAAAGTTTTGAGCAAATAAGGCCCAAACTCAAAAATGTGTAGCACTAGGAGGCATCCATTTTGTGAAATGGATGAGCCTCCTGTTGCTTGTGTTAATCTCTGCCCTTGCAGCACTAATGAAGCAAAAGCCAGCCAGCTGTAATAAACAAAAGCTACCAGCAGGTGGCTTTTGCTTCATTATTGCCAGAGAGCAGAGCATCCAGGCAGGAAGGCTGCTGCTGGTAAGTGCTTATTTCTTTTTTCTTAACAAATCACTGCAATTATAAATGCAACGTTGTGGTATTTATAAATGCAAGTTTCCCGGGCTCCCCTGGGCCGAAAGAGACGGGAAACTTGGAAAGAAAACTGCAGCATTTATAACGTTGTATGTGTTTGTGGTGGCTTCAGCTTTGAGTCTCCTGGGCTCCCCCTGGGCTCAGACTCAAAGCTGAAGCCACCGCAATCAAAAATGCAACATTGCTGTATTTATGATTTGCGTGGTTTTCTAACCATTGTGCGTTTTTATCGCAGGCTCAATCCTCAGCTGCAGTATTGCACCCATGGGTTCCCATTTTGTCAAAATGGCCCTGGTCTTCTTTTTTCACCATTTCTTGTTGGAAAGGTCCTTCTTGAGTTACTCTGCGCGCCAAACCAGGTTTGGCCCCTTTGTTAGTTTTGTCTTTGGCGGGTTTCATTGGTGAAGCCTGCCTCTGGCGCCAGCTTGTCTGGCAGGGCAGGAAGCTAGGGATGTGCCCTGCCAGACATGATGGATCAGATTGTAGTTCGTCTTGGGGCTCATTGGTCCCATCAGCCAAAGGGAAGGAGTAGTCCTCTTAAGAGTTCCTCTGTCGGATAGAAAACAAGGTCAGGGCGGCATTGGTTGCTTCACGGTGTTGCAGGGTCTGCAGGCATCTGTGGTCCCCTTCTTCGGTTACTTCATTTTCCAGTGGTTGACTTGCTTTTCACCTCAAACATCGCCTTTTATTCAGTTTCAGCACATACTGCTCTGCAATCTTTCAGCACTTTACAGAAAGGGGCCGGTGGCTGTCCAATCCGGTCCCCAGTGGGCGCTGGTTCCATTCAGGCACTCAGTCAAAGAGCAGGGGAGTGAAAAACTACCCCCTGAGTTTTCTTAGTCAGTCTTGGTATCGGGAGCGGCTGGAAATAGTTTAGTATCTTTCGCATGATGCTCATTTTTACCATTACATTCTAGCCGGGCCACAGTATTGCATGGTTTTTCCAGCCTTTCAGGTCTGCCCTTACCTCCTGCCAGAGTTTAGTATAGTTGGCCTGTAAATAGGGGGAGTATGAGAGAGTTAACTCCCAGATATTTTATAGCGTCTCACCAACCTGAAAGGGGTTTTGACTGCCAAGACCTGTTTTGTTCCTTACTGAGTATTACGTTCAAAAATTAGATTGCTTTTAAAGTCTGACACAGTTTGAAAGTCCACCAGGATTCTCAGCAGAGGGGGCGGGGCGACTTACATGGGGAGCAGAGAATGAGAATAACATTGTGAATGTTATTTTGTGTGAGGTACCCGCATATGTGATCCTCTCATTCTGGTTCTGTTCTCACACTAGTCACCAGTGGCTCCATCACTAGGGTGAATACTTAAGGGGACAGTGGGTACCCTTGCCATGTCCCTTAAAGATCAAGTTATCAGAGACAGGCCACTGGATTAACAACTGCCCAAGACGGCTGAGTATAGGGCAAATACCTTACTAGTTAAGTCCTTTCCTAGGTCGAATCTACTCAACCCCCTCTGCCCCCGCACCCCTTAAGAAAAGGCCACTCGATCCAGTTGAAGGCCTTTTTCGCATCAATTGGTATGATATATATGACAATTGTAAGGCGCATATACACAAGTGTTTCAAGGCGCGACGGGGCAAGGGAGGGGAACAAACGGAGGATCCTACTAGGCGAGGTGTCATTCAGATCGTACAAGTGCGTGGGAAGGGGGCAGGGACAGTGCAGCACATTTGGGGGGGGGGAATCATAACAGTAAGTAACTGCCAGCATGTGACAAGTGCATGGGTAAGTGCAAATATCAGGTGTCAAGGGCTGGCAGGGGACTGCAAGGATACAGAAAGTCTCCAGTGCGGGGGTTACCAGGTGGGCAGTGCAGGGGTCTGACGCTGGCAGGGAGGGATCTGGGCCCGAGATCAGAGGGTGCCCAGGTAGCCAGTGCAGTTTGTTTACAGCCAGGAGGTCATCAGAGAAGAGGTGAAAAAGCAGAGGCAAAGAGAGGTCTTGAGGTGCTTATGGAACCGGAGGTGGTTCTCAAGTTTAAGGGAGGCAGGCAGGCTGTTCCAGAGGGAGGCACCAGACAAAGAAAGGGATCTGCCACCAACTCGTTACTTGGAGAAGTGACTGTCCCTGAGGGAGCTGGAGGTGGATGAGCGAAGAGCTCGGAAAGAAGATATTTAGGAAGAGAGAGTTTAAGGTATTGAGGCCCCAGGCACCAGAAGGCCTTGTGGATGATGCAGAGGGTTTTGATCTTAATCCTCACAGCCACTGGGAGCTAGTGCAGAGATTTCAGTCCTGGAGAGATACGATCCCTGGGCTTGAGGACAAGGACAAGTCTTGCAGTCCTGTTCTGGATAAGTTGCAGAGGGCGGAGAATAGAAGTAAGGCAGATTTAGAAATAGGCTATTGCAATAGTCCAGCCTAGAGAGAACCAGAGCTCTGGAGACACAGCTTCTGGGGGAAGGACAGGAAAGAAATAATACCTCTGAGGAGGTGCAGCTGGTAGTGTGACTTCTTAGAGACGTCGGAGATCTGAGGAGAGAAGGAGAGTGTGGAGTCGAAGATGACACCCAAGGTTTTTAGCCTTGCAGGTGGGAGCAGGAAGAGGGCCAAGAGAGGCTGGCCAGAGAGCTACAGGAAAGGAGGAAGCGGGTGTGCTGATGAGAATCTGTCTTACTGGCATTAAGGCAGAGGTTGTTGGTAGCACACCACTCCTGGATAACAGTCGGAAATCGGGGAAATGGAGGAGTAGGCTGAGGGTAGCCTGAAAATGACCTGGGTGTCATCCGCATAGCACTGAAAGTTGAGGCAGAGAGCAGCGATGCGGTGGGCAAGGAGTGGCAGGTATTGGTTGAACAGCCAGGGAGAGAGGTTGGACCCCTGGGGGACACCCAGGTAGAGAAAAAGATAGCGGAGATTAATCACCCAAGTTGGACCTGGGAGGGTCGGTCGAAGAGGAAAGAAGTCAGCCACGCCAAAGCCTGACTAGTGATACCCATGTTCTCACAGAGACCGTTGAGCAGGATGGCATGGTTGACCGTGTCAAAGGCAAAAGAGAGATCAAGCAGGATGAGGACACAGGGGGTGTTAGTCCAGGTTGGAGAGCAGGTCTTCACGGATGTTCAGGAGAGCAGTTTCCGTGCTTCTGGCAGCTCTGAAGCCAGACTGATGGTCATGAAGACCACCAACAGATTCAGTCTGGAGATTAAGCTGTGAGATGGCCAGTTTCTCCAGGAGCTTGCCCAGGAAGGGAGTGATGGAGATTGGACAATAGTTAGCCGGGTCGGAGGTGTCGGCAGAGGGTTTCTTAAGAAGGGGGTTGACACAGGAGTGCTTCAGGGGGCATGGGAAGACGAAGTGGCGAAGGAGTAATTGCAGAAATCGGCCAGGGCAGGTGCCAGGGAGTTGACGTGGTCCTTGATAGTTTTGGAAGAACAGGGGTGAACCTGTTTTGATGAGACTTTCATAGATCAGACTTGTCTAGAAACCTTGTCTGCGGAAAACGGGGGGGAAGGCAGAGGTGGCTACAGAAGGGCCAGAGGAAGAGCAGGGAGTAGGGGGGAGGGAGAGGATAGGGGGAGAGTGAGAACAGGATGTCCTTGAGTTATAGAGATGAAGTGAGAAGCCAGTGCTGTGCAGAGGGCCTGGGAAGGGACAGGAGAGGTAGAGACTGCGGCAGGATAGGCCAGTTCCTTGCAGATATAGAGTTCAGCCGAGTTGTTGGATGCTGCAGAGACGCGGGCTTGGATATGAGCTCTCTTCTTGGTTAGGACAGAGCCGGTATTGCCTTTGCAGCAGGCCAGTTTGTCAGAGGATGTACATGAAGCGCGCCATTTCCTCTTGGCTACCCTGCACTCGTGTTTGAGGGTGATACGGTCTGAGTCATACCAGGAGCTGCACTTGGCTGTGGGCTGCAAGTGGATTCTCATAACTGGGACAAGATATTGAGACTATCAGATATAGCAGAGTGGAGAGGGCTGTGTCAGGATGAGTCAGTCAAAGGGGGGGGGGATGAGAAGCAGGCGATGTAAGCCTCAGCTGACGCGTGCTTCATGGGTCGGATGACCGAGAAGGTGGGTGGCAGTGATGGAAGTGGCTTGGCCTGAGGGGTAGGGAGGGTGAGGTGGGAGGAGAGGAGAAAGTGATCACTCCAGGAGAGAGGAGAGGAGAGGAGAAGGTCCAGAACATCCGAGAGAGAGAGAGAGATATGCCCAGAACTCCTTCTCCTGGGGGTCTCCAGTGACACTGACCTTTCCCGTTATGAGAAATTGTTGTGGTCGACTGCGGTAGCAGTTCTCAGGCGGAACATTGCGCAACTGTGGGGATCGGAACGTACGCCAAGCTTTGAACAGTGGGTGACGGATGTGGACATATGCGCTATAATGGAACATAGAGTGTACGCGGCGAGGGGTTGCCCGCAGAAAGCAGACAAAATATGGAGAAGATGGGAAGAGGCTAGCTAAAGGACAAGGATGGCTCCACAGCCTCTGTGACTGAGTGTTGCCCAGGGAGAGTAGGGGAAATGCCTCTGCCGAGAATAGCCTTGGCCACGAGGTCATCTGTTGTCAAGTTGACGGTCTGTCGTACCATAGTCCCGGAAGTTGAGTTTTTGAATGTTTTTTGTTTCTTGATTGCCTCTCTCTCTCCCCACATCCTATCACATGTACCTGGAAATGTACATTTTGCATATGTGTCCCTCCCCTCCAGTCCACCCCTTTCCTTTCCTTCCCTTCCGCTGTTGCCCCAAACTTTCCCCCTCCTTTTCCACGTCCATACCCGGTATTGCAGAGAGATGAGTGTAATGTTTTATGTTTAAAATCAATAAAATCTTTGATCAACAAAAAAAAAGAGGAGTAGACCTGCATAGGAGTGACAGAGGCAGGAATCCACTCGGGGAAGATTGGGGCTACATCCCCACCAGGGGACCTGGCCACGGAGAGGATCTTGTAACCATCAGGTAGGAGCGTGTCAAAGCTAGTGACAGAGCTGGCCATGAACCATGTCTCAGTGAGACCGAGGACATCAAGGTCAAGTTCTTCAAGAAGGCGGCAGATATCAGTGAAGTGTTTGACAGCTGAGCAAGAGTTTAGAGTGGCAATATGGAGAGGGTTGCCATCTTTGAAGGACTTCCGGGGAGGGTTACAGATCAGAGGTACACCCTTCAGAGGTGTAGGAGACCGAGAGTGGGCAGAGAGGGAAGAAGGCAAGATGGCCAAGGAGGAGGCAGAAGGAGGCGAGGTAACCACGGAAAGGGGAGAGGGGACAGCGGGAGAAGAAAGGAAGTTGATGAGGCGCGGGAAACGCCTATCAAAGAGGTCAAGGTTGGCCGAGGGCCTTGCACCAAGACGGTTCCATTAGAGTAAACATTAATGATGACTTCAGAGGAATGGAAGGAGGCCAGGAGGACGTCCCAACGGGTGCCACCATTAATGGGAGAAGAGAAAGGAGAGAGCACAGAGACCATATGAAGGGTCCATAGGTCTGGCTAAGGAACGATAAAGAGGATGTTGGTGACAGTTTCCTCGGAGTCACTGGTGTAGGTGTCAGCGATAGGGAGACCTTGTTTGGAGACCTGGATGGCCTTTTTAAACTACTTCCTACTAGATGTAGTGAGGAGAGCAGGATAGTCAATGGAGAAGAAATTAGAAAAGATAGGAGAGACAGAGCACTATAGGGAAGGTGGGAGAGGAGAGAGGTGGAAGGGGTGACACTAGAGAAGGACACTGGCGTAGGCAGACAAGAAGGCAAGAGGCAAGCATGTTGAGCAATAGGACAAGATGGCGACACTCTAGATTAAAGAGATCACAAAAATCACATTTTAAGACTGGAGAGAAGATGCACCTAAGTTTGAGAATCCTGAAGGAGGGAGAAAAGGCCTAGTGTTCACAATGCAAATTTCTTTTTTAAATACCGATACAATGCATATTATAACACAGGGAAGAGTCTGAAGGTGGAAGGGGGGTTGGCAGGGAAGCCTGTTGGACGATTCTGGAAGACTGACTAGCAATTGGTGTCCCCTGCGGACACCTGCAGACACAACAGGAGCCACTAGTGGAGCTGCTCTTTGCCTAGGGGCCCTTTACTGTGGGGGCTGCCGGGCAGGGGGCTGCCCAAGGGTTGCTCTTGAGGGCCCAACGGGCCAATGGGAGGTGCTGGCGGGATGGGAGGCGGGAGCAGAGGGACAAGGGGAGCGGATTGGTCAATACAGGGAAGAGGGCAGGGAAAGTGGCAGCAACAACAAAGAAGGGACAGGCAGGAGTAATCAACTTCAGCATGGCCACAGTGCTGCGGCCGAGATGTTGAAAGGCACAAAAAAAGTCCAGGCCTCCGGAGGAGCAGCGCTGCAATCCTACGTGCGAAGATTACACCAGTGTACTACTACAGGATTTTTCTTTTTACAGATGATTATCCATTTGACAACTTTCCTAATATTCCGTGGTCTGTCTATTCGCTATGAGTCTTGATTGTTCCATATCCATTATGCTGGAAAGAACCCTCTCCAATCTCTGGCCAAGTACCTGAGCATAGATCTTTACATCCATATTTAGCACCACTATAGGGCAGTACGAGGCAGTCCTCATGATTCCAGTTTTCTTTTGGGAGGGCAGTAATTCTTGCTTCTGCCATTGCAGGTTTTACCGGCTCCTCTTTCCACACATATGGTTGAATGTCTTCTGCAGAGAGTTAAGCAACTCGAACGAGAATGTTCTATAGAAACTAGCTGGGAACCCATCCAGACCCAGAGCTTTTTCCACTTTTAGGAATTTGATGCAAACAGGATTTCCTCTTTTGTTATTGTCCTATTCCGCTTACCCTCTGCTCCAATGTTGGATTCGAGAAGGAGCATTGCCTTTGTGTTTTCTGAAGTGTAGGGGTACTTGTAAAACATACTTCACTCATTTTACCTATCCTTGTTATGATTGGAGACTAAGTGGTGACTAAGTGGAGCAGTCTGCAGTCCGCTTAGTCACCACTTAGGCTCCAATCATCGGGTGTTATTAAATCACGCAGGAAGTACTGTAGATTAAGCTGCTGAAATATATTTGGCGATCCAAACTTTAAGGCAGATGAAGCCCCGCCTCGCCTCTGTAATATCGCTAGCTAACGTGAGAAATTTACACGGAGCAAGATAGTTGATAACTTTACCAAGGGTTACCCTGACTAACGCTGCCTACCATTACCTTGAAGGTCTTAAGACGGTAATTCTGACCATCCAGTCTGAGTAATTGGCAAATATGAATGATGGTGAGCTGCCCGAGGGGCTGCTCAACCTAGATGTTGACTGTGGAGCCTCTCTCGGGTCATAAGGACAACATTTCAATCCTGCCACCCCCTTTGCATCTCTCCTGCCTTTTATGTCCTGTAGTCTCATTGAATTCATTAACTGAAATAGAGGGCATCGAACGAAGAAGCAGCCAGTAATGCAACTAGTAATGCAGGAAAAATTTGGCAGTCACCAGCGACCTCTGACACGCAGGGCCTCTTGTGGTCAGGGTGGAAATTGGAACTAGAACAAAGTCGGCTGAAAACGTATTGGAACCAGTTGAAGCAGCATACCCTCAAATGGCCAGAGTCTAATGGCTCCAAACCTACAGGTTGACGGCAAAGACGTTTGCAAAAAAAATTTGGCCGGAATAGTGCCGGCTCCATCAGTCCGCAATCTGTACCCGATTTTTAAGTTTGGACCGAGCAGTAAAGGCTGTGATAAACAAAAATCTACGCAACCCCTAAAAAAGTCTGCTTGGCAACCTAGTGGTCTCACTGGGAACTCATTGTTGAAACAGCGCTTCTGCTATAGGAGATCTGATCCAAGCCCGAAATCTACCACAGCACAATTAGTTTCATCTAGTGCTGGGCCATCCATTGATACTTCCTCACATTCACTCGATGAATTAATAACAGAGGAATTGGTGAGCATAGAGGATGTCTCACAGGATGAGGGATTCTCAACCAAAAATGCAGGAGGAACCCGTGCCTTGCCTAAGGAATGGCGACAGATGGAGCCCAGAGAATTGGGAGCGCCCCCTAAAAGAGTCATTTCTGATACCGATCATTCTTTAAGACCTACATCCCCAGAATCTAAACCAACTAAACTGGGAGTTAACACTGCAAGGTCAGATGTGGATAGAACTTCAACGAAGTCCTTGGGCTCTGCCACATCACAACCCTCAGACAAGGACTTATTGTTGGACAGTGGACAGTGGCCCAGGTGGGACAGTGGCCCAGGTGGAGGCACAATCTTCTAACCCTCCATTGATAGACGCTGGAATGATTGCTGCCTTTGCCATC
This sequence comes from Ambystoma mexicanum, assembly GCF_040938575.1. Lineage (NCBI taxonomy): Eukaryota > Metazoa > Chordata > Amphibia > Caudata > Ambystomatidae > Ambystoma > Ambystoma mexicanum. The sequence goes on from NC_090936.1 coordinate 870,188,121, forward strand.
AGTGTCCCCGTAAATGAAACCGTATGAAACAATTCATGACCAGATGAAAGACCAAACTACAGTGATGGCCATGTTGCACACAAAGGTCATCTTTATGGAGGGGTTTATTAGTGCACTCCAAGGCAATTTGGGTAAAAACACAGCCCAAATTACGGATTTCGAATGGATTGTGTCCTTCCACGTATTCCTCATCTTGTGATAAATCGTTATCTCCAGCTTCGTTGCTTCGGAAAAAAAAATATTCTCGGCAGAGGGCACTGTGCTCGAGGTCGTGGCGTCGATTGTCCCTCGACGTACTCCGTACTCTGTTGACGTCACCGATGGTAGAAGTAGCTCGAGCCGCGCCCGTTGCTTCAGTTCGGTTTTTCCGATCGCTTCGCTATCGAGAACGGCGCGCTTCTATTTTCTGTGAAGAATCATCTTCGACACCCAGAACTGGGTTTAAAAAGTGTGCAGATTGTGGGTCTAAGATGTCGATTACCGATCCCCACCGGATTTGTCTCTGGTGTCTCGGTTCCAGTCACCGAACCGACGACTGCGGGTCCTGCCAATCGATGACTGAAAAAGCTCTTCGTGAGAGGAGAGGTAAACTGTCGGTGGGGAGGGAGGCCTCAAAAAAGGTTTCGTCAAAAAAACATAAGAAAGCGACTGATTCTAAGGGATCCGATCGCCATAGGCACTGGAAGAGATCTCGATCTAGGAGTAGATCGAGACATTCTTCGTCGTCATCGAAAAAAATGAAGAAGAGACAGATCTTCCTCATCTTCTTCTTCAGAGTCGACCGAAGAAATTCGTTGTCCGACTAAATCAGATTCTCCCAGTAAGTGGGAAAAATTCCGCAAAAAGATGATGGATTTTGAGAATGCGGCCTCGACCCCCTCGAAAGAACCTCGAAAAAGCCATACCCCTAAAGTCACTCCATTGGACGACAAAGGGAAGTCCAAGGCTACTATGGCCAAGACCAGTAGCGTCGAGGAATACGTGAAACCTTCGAAGAATCTTAGTCGAGCACCTCTCCAGTGCCGGCCAAGAAACCCAAATCGTCGAAGACTTCGACAACTTCGTCGACGCCCTCGACGTCGATAATTTCGACACCAATGCCAAATGCGTCATCGACGCCATTATCGAAGTCATCTTTGAAAACTTCGAAGACATCCTCAAACTTCGAGGGATTTGCCATTTCCTTCAAAGCAGATGGAAGAGGAAGAAAGGAGATTCACTCCTTTGCCCAGATCAGACTTTTTCAAATCTATGTCTGCAATCTATGAAGAGTCTGCTTCAGAAGAAGACAAAGTTACTCCTTATGGTACAAGACAAGTTCCTGAAGGACTTATTGACCAGGAATCTAGGATGAGAGACCTGAGTGATACTCTACATTCTGCCAGTGGAGTTGACACATCCCCAGAATTAGAGTTTGCCAAACCTGATCCTGCAGAGCATGCAGATGCTGGGTACAGGGGTCTTATGACCAGGGTAGTTGAATACATGGGTTGGGGTAATACTTCACCCATTTTTAAACAAGATGACATGACGGATATTATCGTCAAGGGACCTCAGCAGGATCCTGTTCTCCCTTTTCACAGGGCCCTTCAAAGGACTGTGGAGAAACTGGGAGAAACCGGAAACCATTGCTGCTGCAGATAGCACTTTTCCAAGAAAATATAGACCAGCTGGATCGGATCCTGAATATTTGAATAAACATCCGACTCCAGAGAGTTTAGTCATTCAAGCAGCATCCACTTCAAAACAAACTGCTTATCCAACTATCCTGCCAGATAGAGAGGATAAAAAAATTGACACCTGGGCACGTAAAGTTTTCACGTCAGGCAGTATGGCACTTAAGTCGGCAAATGTCACCTGTACCCTAGCCAGGTTTACCCATATCCTGTGGGACTGTATTTCGGCAGCGGCTGATCATATTCCGGAAGGCAAGGAAAGGGAAGGCTTCCTGATTATAGTCAAAGACAGGAAGGAGGCAATGGGGGAATGCCTCCAGTCTGGACTGGATACTGCTGATAGTATCAGCAGATCCATGGCTGCAAGCGTTGTGCTACACAGATTTGCGTGGTTGAGGAAGTCGGGATTTGCACCGGATGTACAAGCTAGACTCCTCAACATGCCCTTTGATGGCTCGAGGCTCTTTGGCAGAAAGGCTGATGAAAGCCTAGAAAAACTTCAGACCTCGAAGGCGGCAGCTAAATCACTTGGCGCCTCTTTGCGCCAGCCTCTAAAAACCCTATTCCGGCTCATCTTCCTGGAGGGGGTTGTTCTTTTCGATACTAATCCTCTTTTGGTAGAGGAAGAGAACAAGCTTCTCAAAGGGGCAAAAGGAACTTGCCTCGTGGAGCACGGGGAAGAGGTGCAAAATCAGCCTCCGGAGCGGCATCTGTACCCTCAGCCACTCCTGCAGCCGCCTCCAAATCCCTCTGAGACCTTGTTACACAAAAAACCAGTGGGAGGAAGGATGTCTCAACATCTGAAGGAATGGCGGGGCATTACCTCAGATGCTTGGGCACTGGAAACAGTAGCCCAAGGTTACTGTCTCCCCTTTCTAAAAAGGCCTTAGAATCATCCACCGGGAGCCAACTCCGTCAAAATTCCAGATCCGCTCCTGTTGCAGGAAATTTTAACCCTGCTAGAGAAAGGTGCCATAGAACTGGTACCTGTAGCGGAGAGGAACAGGGGTTGGTACTCCCCATATTTTCTCATCCCAAAAAAGGACGGAGGACTGAGACCCATCTTGGACTTGAGAAACTTGAAAAAAGTTCCCCAGGAAGGACAAGTTCAAGATGGTGACTTTCTCAGATCCTTCAGGCTCTCCAACTCCAAGATTGGTTGTTATCATTGGACCTTCAGGATGCTTACTTTCATGTGCCAATACATCCAAAGCGCAGACAGTACCTGAGGTTCGCGATTGCCAATTCTCATTATCAGTTTCGAGTTCTGCCATTCGGGTTGACCTCCGCACCGAGGGTTTTCACCAAACTGTTGGCGGTTGTGGCAGCAAGTCTCAGGAAAGGAGGTATTCACATATATCCCTACCTGGACGACTGGTTGATCAGAGCAAGTTCTCCAGAACAAGCTCAGGAACATCTTTCGATCACCTGCCACTTCCTCCACAAACTGGGCTTCTCCCTCAATTTCAAGAAGTCCCACATGATACCAGCCCAGAAACTCCAGTTTATCAGAGCACTCTTGGACACTTCATCAGGAAAAGCCTCGCCTCCCGGAGTGAGAGCTCTCCACACCCAGCAGTTGGTAACAAAATTCCAGAATGCCCAACGTCTACCGGCCTTTGATTTTCTCAGGTTGCTCGGCCTCATGGCATCCTGCATTTTCCTAGTACCAGAGGCCAGGTTGAGAATGAGGTCCCTTCAATGGGCACTCAGAACTCAGTGGTCCCAGTTCTCAGGGAATATGTTGGATCTTCTGCAAGTCCCGAGCGCAGTTGCTCAGGATCTTCTATGGTGGGCTTGCAACGACAACATTCTCAAAGGAGAATCTTTTTGGCAACCATGGCCGGAGATAACGGTAGTGACGGACGCCTCACTCACAGGGTGGGGAGCACACACCAATGATCTGACAATCAGCGGTCATTGGTCTCCATCGGAGTCCAAACTACACATCAACCTATTAGGGCTGAGGGCAATCGGACTAGCTCTGAAGGCCTTTCTGCCCTCTGTACAGGGAAAGACTGTTCTGATAATGACAGACAACACAGTGGCCATGTACTATCTCAACAAGAGAGGTGTAGGGTCACTGCCACTGTGCAGAGGGGCAATGCAGCTCTGGTTCTGGGCAATACGAGAAGGAATCTCTGTCGGCAATTCACCTAGCCGGAGAGAAGAACACGGCGGCAGACGCTCTGAGCAGGCAGAGCACGGTCTCTCACGAGTGGGAGCTGGCTCGGGAAGTCCTTCTGGAGATCTTCGCCCTTTGGGGAACCCCTCAAGTGGATCTGTTCGCCACCGCGATCAACCGGAAGTGCCATCAGTACTGCTCAAGGGAATTTCCTCAAAGAGGAGCTCTGGGAGACGCATTCGTAGTGGAGTGGAAGTTTCCACTACTGTACATGTTTCCCCCAGTCCCTGTGATTCCTCAAGTAATCAGGGGGTTGAGAAAGTTCAGGAAAACCATGATCCTAATTGCCCCGGATTGGGCCAGGAGGACGTGGTACCCGGACCTTCTAGACATGTCCATTTGCCCTCCAATGCGTCTTCCGCAAAGAGAGGATCTTCTCTCGCAAGAGGAAGGTCGGGTTCTCCATCCAGAGGTCAAGACACTCAACCTTCACGCATGGTTTCTGAGAGGTTGCGATACAAGGATTGGGATCTTCCGAATGACGTAATGGAAATATTGCTTTCGGCCAGAAGACCAGCAATCGAGCCTTTGTACCGATGTCGCTGGAATAGGTTCAGTAACTGGTGCAAAGACAAGGATGTGAACCCTTTTCAGTGTGGCACCCCAATGGTGCTTTCCTTTCTGCTACATCTAGCTAATTGGGGGCTCCAGATAGGAACAATAAAAGAATACCTTGCTGCGCTGTCCATTTTCAAGCGCTCCTCGGAAGAGGTTTCATATTTCAAAATACTGTTAATAATTCAATTCTTAAAGGGGCTCACTAATGTATACCCTCCAGTACCTTTTCATGTACCAGCCTGGGACTTAAGTTTAGTATTAAAATTCTTGACTTGCATACCTTTTGAGCCTCTGCACTCATTTCCATTGAGGCTTTTGGCTCTAAAAACTGTCCTCCTTGTGGCCCTATCATCAGCACGCAGGGTTAGCGAACTTCAGGCTCTCTCATGCAAACCACCATATACTATTTTTTTTATAAAGATAAGGTAGTCCTTAAAGTTAAACCTTCATTTTTGCCAAAAGTAGTCTCGAACTTCCATTTGTCACAAAAAATAGTACTTCCTACATTTTATCCTCCTCCTCACCTGGGCAAAGAGGAGAGATTACATGGATTAGATCCCAAGAGGGCTCTTAGTTTTTACATCTCTAGGATTGCTAAATTGAGACAAGATGACCAACTGTTTGTGGGTTACACTGGTCAAAAATTAGGCTTATCTTTAACAAAACAGACCATTTCCCGCTGGATCATATTAGCCATAGTTGAATGCTAGACTAGCGGGAAAAGTACCACCAGATGGGCTTCGTGCCCATTCTTCAAGGGGAATGGCTACTTCTGCGGCTCTAAAGAGGGGAGTCCCGGCAGCAGACATTTGTGCAGCTGCAACCTGGAAAACAATACATACCTGTGTTAAACATTTATTGTTTGGACACTGCCTCCTCTAGCAAGGGTTTATTTGCAAAGGCAGTTCTGCATTCTGTCCACGAAAACTGAAATGGTACTCCCACCTCCAAAAAATTGATAGGCTCCCATAGCAGTATCACAAGATGAGGAATACGTGGGAGGACACAATCCATTCGAAGAACAAGTTACTTATCAACTAACATTCTTTCGACTGGATGTTCCTCCCACGTATTCCTCATCGACCCTCCCGTCCTACCCCACAGTACAGTTTACGTTTTCTTACACTTTCCTCTCACGAAGAATGTATCGGTCATGGGACACACCTGGGTGTTCCTCCTATATATATATTTCATTGGAAAAACAGAACTGAAGCAACGGGCGCGGCTCGAGCTACTTATACCATCGGTGACGTCGACGGAGTACGTCAAGGGACAATCGACGCCACGACCTTGAGCACAGCGCCCTCTGCGGAGAAATATTTTTTTTTCCGAAGCAGTGAAGCTGGAGATAACGATTTATCACAAGATGAGGAATACGTGGGAGGAACATCCAGTCGAAAGAACGTTACAGTTGGTAAGTAACTTGTTCATCTTGCACAGCATAATCGACCCAATTATCAGCCAAAATGATGAGAGAAGAAGTGAACACGAAAAACTGTTAAAACCCCAACCTGACGGGGATCTCATGAGGTCCTCTGAAACAGCAAAAGGTAGCATGTGCAGTACTGGAGAGTTACAATCCAGGGATGCAGAACTTCCAACAACAAGAGGGAATTTAAATGCCTGTGAACCGATAATAATTGAGAGCTCCGCTGAAGAGGTCATGGTGGCTGCTGGCAAGGCCTTGGCCATTTCACAAGAAAAAAACACCAACTCTGAGCAAGTTGGTATAGTGATAGAGCAAAAGGACAGCCTCCCGGCTAAACCCCCAAAAATATATAAAATCTTTTCGAAATTGACTGAAGGGGAAGAGGCCCTGGTAGCTGCTGAGGGCTCCCAGCAAATACAAAGAAGCTCTGAAGCGCAAATTGGCAGAGGCCAAGCGACAGAAGGCCAAACTGGTAAAAGCCTCCAAACCAACAACTTCTAGAATTACAACAGTGAAGAGGCGGCCATCTAGGAGCAGCTTTTTGGTTAAAAACTACTTGCCTCCCGTGACCCGAAATACTGGAGGGAGTCGAAAGGAAATGAGGCTTGACTCGGTGGGCCGTGAGTAAGAGGCAACTGTCGATTTTAACCAACTGATCTACATATTCTGATTCGGAGTGCGAGACCGATGTGGTTTCGTCAGATTTTGACACGGGCGTAAGCCTGCTTGGCATAAAGAAGTTGATCCAGAGGGCTCTTAGTCATCTATGAATGAGAACGAGGGGGATGACAACGATGAAGGATCCCCTTAATCTGGCCTAAGGTCAGATAAAGACCCACTTTTGTCCCTGGTGGTGAGCTGTATGGCTGGTAATGCTAAATCTAGTGCCAATGTGAAAGGTGCCGCCCACCCCATGGAAATGGTAGTTTTTACAGGGCACTTAAAGAAAGGAAAGAGAAGAAGCATTAATTGGACAATTTAAGACCATGGATGAAACCAGGAATGTCTTGGCTGGAAGACCAGGATCCCCACCAGGTAAACTGGTGGGGACATCTCTCGTAACTAAGGAGGGAGCAACAAGAAGACGTGACAGAACTCACTCCCTTGATAAAGGCAACAATACATTTCGGCTGCTGTTGGAAAGAATCCTTTATTACATTTGTTACACGACCAAACCCTTGGGTACCACAGCAAGGTTACAGCTTGTTAAAATATTATTCAATGAAGCGTTACAGCGAATTTACAGTCAATCGTACAAGTATTTACATAAACCAGAAAATAGGAAAAAGGTACAGAATATATACAGGTACTACAGTGGTAGCATTAATCATATTGGTTAAATAACCAAGTTTTGAGCGACTTTTTAAAAGCCATGAGGGATTCCTCTTTTAATGCTAAGTGGGAGGAAGTTCCTACGTTTGGGAATATGACTCTAGCTGCGACAGGTAGCCAGTGGTGTTCTGGTCTTGGAGATGTGGTTCCTTTTTTTTTTTTTTTTTTTAATTTTTTTAGTATTAGGGCGGCCCGTAAGGCTTTATTTTGTATCAGTTGGAGTTTTTTTAGATTGGTGCTGGATGTGCCTAGTAATAGGACATTGCAATAGTCGAGTCTTGAGAGAATCAGGGCTCTGGCCAATGTAATGCAGTTGGTGGGGGAGAGGAATTGCCGGCTTAGGGCAATTAGTTTGGCAGTGTATGCGGTGGACGAGGAGAGGCTGCTTATGTGTTTGGTCATCAAGAGATTAGCATCCAAGTAAACTCCTAGGGTTTTTACTTGACTCAGTACTGGTATCATAGAGCCGTCAATGTTAAATGATGCATAGTCTGGAGGTTGGGCACCTATTTTGGATTTGGACCCCACAATGAGAATCTGTCTTCTCATCGTTGAGGCATAGACTATTAAGTGCCATCCAGTTTTGTATGATGGCGTACATATTGCTAGTCAGTGAGTCTTGGATGTAGTTCCCTGTGAGTGGAATAAGGATCTGGGTGTCCTCTACAAAATGTGTGTAGATAACACCCATGTCATCTAGGGTTGAAAATGGAAGCTTTGTGTATGCGTTGTAGAGGGTAGGTGATAGGCAAGAGCCTTGGGCTACTCCAATGGGGAGTGGAATGGGGTCTGCAGCTTCTTTGCCTATATAGAATCTAGAAGTTAGTTCATCTAGGAACAATTTGATCCACATGGTGGCGTCAGTGGAGAAATTGAAGTCTTTAGCTAGGGTGGAGCAGAATTTGTTATGGTCAACTAGGTTGAACGCTGCCGATGGGTCTAATAAAAGTAGGATACAGAGTTGACTTGAGTCCCTAATGGAATCCATCTGGATTTTGAGGTCCAGTAGGGCAGTTTCGGTGCTGTGGTTAGGTCTGAAGCCAGATTGGCTGGACCCTAGGAGCTGATTGTTTTCCAGATGTGCTTGGACTTGATTGTATGCTATTATATCAAGGATTTTGAGTAGGAACGGGACTGTTATTGGCCTGTAATTGGTAGGTACCGTGGGATCTAGAGTGTTATTTTGTCAGGGGAGTGACCCAGGCTTCTTTAATACTAGCTGGGACCAAATTGGTGTTGAAAGAGGCATTGACAAAATTAGTTATGATAGGTGTGAGTGTGTGGCACATGATTTGACCATTTGAGCTGGAGCGGTATCTCCTTTGCAGTTTGAAGCTTTGAGTTTGGAGATGGTGTCCGGGACTTGGGCTTGGGAGACTGGGGTGAACAAGAAGAGGGGGCTAGTATTGCCAATGGGATTCAAGGTGAAGATGTCATTGGATTGTTTAGTTGCTAGTAGTTGCTTTTTAGTTGTAATTTTGGTTTGTAAGAGGTTAATTTTGGCAGCTAGAGCATCTTGAATAGTGGTGCACCATTATTTGCTGGAGTTGGTGGCATTGGTAGCTGGAGTAGGGTTTTCCAATTCTCTCAAAATTGAGAAGAGCTCTTTGGAATCAGAGGCAGCATTACTGATCCGCGCGTTCTAGGCGTTAGCTTTACAACGGACGATAGCTGTTTATAGTTTTTGTTAGCTAATTTGAGGGCATTTTCGGTCTCCAAGGTAGGGTGTTTTATGTGTGATTCTCCTAAGTGCAACAAGGTTGTCATTAAACCAAAAGCATGACCGTTTGGCCGAGTGTTTGGTTTTGGTACTTTGTATAGAAGATTATCTTATCCTAAACCGAGCTAACGTATTAAGGCTGATCCATTGCTTACTCAATCTGAAGAGAGTTCAGTCATACAACCTTCTGTTGGTGGAATTCCCTGAGGAGAATAAACTAAAGTTATTGTCTACCGATTATCGGCGAAGGCTAAGAATCTTTTATTATCCGAGGTGGCTAAATTGTTGCCTATGGGCTTTGCATTAAGTACGTATGAGTCCCAGGAGGAAACTTCAGTAAATAAAGGCCGAAAGGCTGGCGGAAGTCCCAGAGTTGGTGTAGACCAGCAAGAGTGGAGACCAGACAAAAAAAAAGAACTATGACTTAAATTTAGATTATGAATCAAACATCAGCCTGCAGTTTGTGGTTGAAGGGAGACCCCACGCTAAAAATGAGAAGACTAGATTTGAGTAAAAAGCCCTGCTCCTGCCTACACCGCAGCTGCCACCTAGAGATCCTTCTATGGACATTCTCTCCACCCTTCATACACTTGTATCTGAGATAGAGAAGAGGATGCCAGCGACACCGCCGCCCCCTCTCCTGGCGGCACCGTTGCTACCACCCTGCTAACGGGGGAACCGCCATCCAAGAACAAGAGGCACCTGCTGCCTCCTTGCCACCGATCGCCCCCCTTCCCCACTAGCTCCTAGGGGTGAGACTGGCACGGACACGACGGGCACGGAAGACGATGGCGGGAGGGGGGGACCTCCCGTCACCTCCACCCAGATCCTCTCTGCCGGACGAGATGGGATTGTTCCATGCAATGATCTCCAGAGTATCGGAGCTCTTCCAGCTCTGAAGAAGTCGCATCTGACACATTCCCAACAGCTCCATTACATCGGTCTGTGTTGGACACGTCCTTGGGGAAGTGCTTGCCTCCCAAGGTGAGGGCTTGTTGCATTGTGCAGATGGACCAGTTTCAACATGCCCAGAGTCTCTCTGCTTTCGAATTCTTAAGGTGGCTCGGCCTCATGGCATCTGCATTTTTCTGGTGCCAGAGGCCAGATGAAATCCCTGCAATGGGTCCTCAAGATGCAGTGGTTGCAGTTCTCAGGCAAGATGTCGGATCCCGTTCAGATTCCAATCTCGGTCTCCCAGGATCTTCTCTGGTGGGCCAACGAAGGGAACCCGATGAAGGGGGAGCCGTTTTGGCAACCATGGCCGGAGGTGACTGTAGTGACGGATGCTTCCCTCACAGGATGGGGCGCCCATGCCAACGACTTGATCGCCAGCGGTCGTTGGTCTCCATCGGAGTCCAAACTCCACATCAATCTGTTAGAGCTGAGGGCCATCAGGCTAGCCCTGAAGGCTTTTCTGCCGTCTGTGCGGGGGAAGAGTGTCCTGATCATGACGGACAACACAGTAGCCATGCACTACCGCAACAAAAAAGGGGACCGGCGGGGTGGGGGGGGCGGTAGGGTCACTCCCGTTGTGCAGAGAGGTAATGAAGCTCTGGTTCTGGGCCATCCAGCAAGGAATTTTGATCTCAGCAGTTCACCTGGCCGGAGACGAAAATGCGGCAGCGGACACTCTGAGCAGGTAAAGCACGATCTCTCACGAGTGGGAGTTAGCTCAGGAAGTCCTTCTGGAGATCTTTTCCCTTTGGGGAACCCCACAAGTGGATCTCTTTGCCACCAGTGCCAACCGGAAGTGCAAGAGATTCTGCTCAAGGGAATTTCCTCCGAGAGGAGCCTTAGGAGGAGATCTTCATTCCTCTGGATTGGGCCAGGAGAGCGTGGTACCCAGACCTTCTAGAAATGTCAGTCTGCCCTCCACGCCGTCTTCCCTACCGAGAGGATCGGCTCTCGCCAGGGGGTAGGGAGGGGGTCAGGTTCTCCATCCAGAGGTCAGAACTCTCAACCTTCACGCTTGGTATCTGAAAGGTTGAGATATAAGGATTGGGACCTCCCGGATGATGTGATGGAGGTGTTGCTTGAGGCCAGCCACAAAATCCCTACACCGTTGGCGTAAGTTTTGCGACTTGTGCAGAGGTCAAAATGTTGATCCTTTTTCAGTGTTCCATTCCTATGGTTTTGTCTTTCTTGCTTTCTTTGGCCCACAGGGGCCTTCGAGTAGGTAACATTAAAGGTTACCTGGCGGTGTTGTCTGTATTTAAGCGCTCGTCTGACGAATGCCCTTACTTTAAGATTCCTTTTGATTTCTCAATTTCTTAAAGGACTGACTGTGTTCCCGTCGTCCCCTTTCCAGGTGCTGGTTTGGGATTTGGTTTTGAAATTTCTAATGGGTGCTCCGTTTGAACCTTTGCACTCTTGTCCCTTGAGATTATTGTCCTTCAAGACTGTTCTTGGTTGCGGTTACTTCCGCTCGCAGAGTGAGTGAATTGCAAGCACTTTCAGCTAAGCCGCCCTTTACTGTGTTCCACAAGGACATGGTTGTACTAAGGGTATGTCTGTCCTTTCTAACTAAAGTAGTGTCTGAATTTCATTTGAGCCAGAAAGTGGTTCTTCTTATCCTCCTCATCCTGGTAAGGAAGAGGAGCGACTCCATAGGTTGGATCCTAGAAGAGCTCTGAGCTTTTATATTTCTAGGATGTCCAGGGTCAGAGTGGACGATCAACTCTTGGTGGGATATGCTGGACACCGATTGAGCCAGGCTGTTACCAAACCGACCCTGTCCAGGTGGATTATCCTCACCATTACCGACTGTTACCGATTTGGCAGGTAAGGACCCTCCTGAAGGGTTGAGAGCTCATTCCACTAAGGGCGTGGCTACTTCCACAGCCCTCCAACGGGGAGTTCCTATTAGGAATATTTGTGATGCAGCCACATGGGCTTCTATCCACACCTTTTTTAAACATTACTCCCTGGATATGATCCATGGTCCGGATATGGCCTTTGGTAAGGCGGTTCTTTACTCCACCATTTGATTGGGTACTCTAAATTCTTTTCCCTCCTCCATTTTCTGGTACTGCTTTGGGAGTCTGTCAGAGATGTGGAATACGTTGGAGGACACAATCCATTCGAAGAACAAGTTACTTACCAACTGGTAACGTTCTTTCGACTGGATGTTCCATCCAACGTATTCCACATCGCCCTCCCAGCCTGCCACTCCGGAGAATTTCCTATGCGATTGCAGCTTACATTTCCGCAAGGCTATGTGCAGTCCTGTTTATAACATCCAGTGACGTTGCCCTCGACCAAGGCTTTCGAGGGACATTGATCCAACGTCATCCATGCAGGACGCCCTCTGCCCAAAATGTTTCCGAAGTGCACAGCTGTGGACATTACATGTCAAAGATGTGGAATATGTTGGAGGAACATCCAGTCGAAAGAATGTTACCAGTTGGTAAGTAACTTGTTCTTCTTGTAGCCATCACCTCTGCACGACGAGTGGGGGAGATCCAGGCCCTCTCCTGTAAACCACCTTACTTGACTTTCCATGAGATGGGGGTGGTGCTGCTGACGCACCCCTCCTTCATGCCGAAGGTGCCAATCGGACTTTCATCTAAACAAGCCCTTGGTGTTTCCTGTGTTTTTTCTGACCCCTTCGTCGCAGACTGAAAGGACTTTGCACTCGCTGGATGTGGCTATAGCGCTGAAGTTTTAGGTGGCCCGCACAAAGAGTTTCCGGAAAACCTCTGCGCTCTTTGAACTCTGGTCCTGTGATCCATGGAAAGGCCCTGTCCAAGGCTTCCATTTCCAGATGGCTCTCCGGCTGTATCGCCCACTATCACCGGTTGGCAAACCGACCAATGCCTGGCCGTTTCACAGCTCATTCCACCAGGGCGATCGCTGCTACAACGGCGTTTCTGTCTGGTGTGCCCCTACTGGACATCTGCAGGGTTGCTACGTGGAGGTGGACTCACACCTTCACTAAGTTCTATTGCGTCAACGGGGATTCCAGGGAGGAATCCAGAGTCGGCCAAGCAGTGCTGGGCAACCTGATCGCTTTAAGGTGAGCCTGGTGAGGAGGTAAGAGATGCTTATGTTGAGCCTTGCCACTGCTCGTAGTTGTGCATGTGTGTATTAATGAGCAGGTGAATCCATGCTGGAGATAGAACAAGTTAGTTACTTCTAACTGTTGTTCTCTGGCATGGATTCACATGTAAACCCTCCCACCTACCCCTCTGTGGCTCTTCTCTTGGGCCACTTTACGTGCTACCAAATCTGAAGATGGCTGCCAGAGGAGGGGCTTTGGTGGAGGGCAGTCATTGGCTGGGGGCAGTATGATCAGAGCTCATTGATTGGTTGTTAGGAGAAAGACGGTTCAGAAATGAAACAAACTGATTTTTTTCTTTACCGGGGATTCCCAGCCTGATGACTGGGAATATTCATGTTCATGTGAATCCATGCCAGACCCATGCTGGAGAACAGTTACAGGTAAGTAATTTGTTCCAAATGTTATTACTCAAAAATATGATGAATGCCTGGAGTTAAATAGCAGACTCCCAATAAGGCTTGGCACAGGAGAATTTGGACCAATCCATGCTAATGACACACACGACTGTCTAAATTAAAAACAGGATTGGCAAAGCCAACTTTTGTCTTGTGTGGGTATGGGATAGGCGTTTTCCAGGCACTACCATAAACCTAATACTTGGCCATAAGATGGCAACAGCTGGCAAAGTTCATACCTGGGCATATCATGGCAGGTGGGGTGAGAAATCGCACACCAATAGGTCTCCAATGTTCTATAAGTGCACTTTTTCTTTATGCTAAGGCAAATAACCTACAGTGAATATTGGAAAAACCAAAATAGTGAAATTTGGTTTCCAGTGCTAGGAAAAATATCTTTCGTTTGGATACTCAGAGCAGACCCCCTCCTTCACCAGAGGAGCAGGAGCTCCCCCGGACCCTGCAGGAGCAGTGGTCCCCCTTTCCTGGATCCATCCTGCATTGCCCTCGAATTCGGGTAAGAATCATTATTCCGTGCGAGATTCGTTTTTTCTTGCTGCTAATTGCACCAGTGATCCGCCGACCTGCAAGAATATCTACTCAGCCTGCATGTTTTAAACTTGATGCCTACAGCTGCTGTGTTTGCCCCTGCCACCATTAGCCACCACGAGGTTTTTACACTTCCAAGATGGCCGCCCGCCATGTCTCAAGGAACCCCAGTGCCTAACTGAGCACATCCGACTGTCCTCGCATCCGATTGGCCATTGAGCCACCTTAAGCAGCCTATCGCCAGCCGGTAGGCGAAGCCGGCCCACTCCCAGCAAGGCCCAGGATAACAAGGCCAATACCTGTCTTCACCTGTCCCAGCCGTGGAGCAGACCCCCTCCTTCACCAGAGGAGCAGGAGCTCCCCCGGACCCTGCAGGAGCAGTGGTCCCCCTTTCCTGGATCCATCCTGAATTGCCCTCGAATTCGGGTAAGAATCATTATTCCGTGCGAGATTCGTTTTTTCTTGCTGCTAATTGCACCAGTGATCCGCCGACCTGCAAGAATATCTACTCAGCCTGCATGTTTTAAACTTGATGCCTACAGCTGCTGTGTTTGCCCCTGCCACCATTGGCCACCACGAGGTTTTTACACTTCCAAGATGGCCGCCCGCCATGTCTCAAGGAACCCCAGTGCCTAACTGAGCACATCCGACTGTCCTCGCATCCGATTGGCCATTGAGCCACCTTAAGCAGCCTATCGCCAGCCGGTAGGCGAAGCCGGCCCACTCCCAGCAAGGCCCAGGATAACAAGGCCAATACCTGTCTTCACCTGTCCCAGCCTTCCTCGCCGTTTGCCCGGACCCCCTGCCGGATTCCAGACCAACCTGACCGGTAAACACCACTTCGCTTTTAAACTGAACTGCCTAGACTCTGGAAAAGGCTTTGTTACCACAAGCTACTTATTGCCACTCTCGTGCACTCAGGCCTTACTGCATGCTGTATCTGTGCCCAAAGTTGCTGCCATTTCCAGTACATAGGTGCTCATTCGTATTTAGACTACTGTGTCGCTAATCATCCCTGTCACATATAACTGCACTGTGCCTCACTACTGCTCGGCTACCCTATGCAATTCTAGCTGCCATTTTTAACCACATTGTGACCATCTGCCCTGTTCTGCTGATCTGC
Organism: Ambystoma mexicanum; assembly: GCF_040938575.1. Classification (NCBI taxonomy): domain Eukaryota; kingdom Metazoa; phylum Chordata; class Amphibia; order Caudata; family Ambystomatidae; genus Ambystoma; species Ambystoma mexicanum. Next base: position 870,203,148 of record NC_090936.1, read on the forward strand.
TCACCAACTGCCTCTAGATCTGTTGACCTGCAGCCCAATGTGCCCCCGCTCAACATACTTTTATAGCCACTAAACTCAATGTTGTGCTTAATCTGCTCTATGTGCTATTCTGAAGTTAGGGGTTATTCTGATTCTAGGTGTTATCTTGAACTAAGTGTTACTCTGAACCTAGGTGCTATTCCCATTCCAGCCGCTATTCTGAATACATGATACTCTGATCCAAGATGGTAATTGGTACACTGGCACAATTCTAAACCTAATGCTGTGCTAATTGACAAACGCTTACTATGACCACTTTGCTTACCTGTACCTGAGTCAGATGCCAATCTACAACCTTGCACTACATGGATTAGGTAGTATTCGGCTACTCCAAGCAGGCCGCACTGTCCACTGCTAGATTTCAACCCTAGACAGGACACACACTGCACCTTACCCCCCTCACACAATGTTCCTCCCGGGCCTTTACTCTATACTACTGAGAACCATTCTCCACATCACCAATTCCGCATGCCTGCCCAGCTCACCCCTTAACTTGACCAGCCTAGGCACCGCATCACCCACCCTCACAGAGCCCAGCACCACAATCATGCTTAGCCTACTCGCTCCCCCATGCCTTTCGGACAGGCTGACCAGGTTACGATCCAGACTTCCAAAAATACACGAGCCTAGAGCCAGGGACTCCGCACAATCCATACTCACACACCGAACCTCCATCAGCTCCTGCGCTAACCTTACGCTAAAAAAACCCGAACCTAAACCCGTCAACTCCACTACAACCAACAATAGAGCGCTCATCACAGCTACCACCCCCACCCCTGCCAAAGCCAAAACCCTACCTATAAAAGGTGCCCTCATCAACGCACGCTCCATGATTGCCCATGCCACGGACATCGCTGATCTCATTTTAGCTGAAGATCTAGACTTCCTAGCCATAACAGAGTCCTGGCTTCATGCAGCCGCAGGCCCAGCCCTTTCGCTAGCCATCCCCACTGACTACACCATCATCCGAGCGGACAGAACTGAAGCTAAAGGCGGTGGTTTGGCCATCATTGCCAAGACCCACCTTAACATCAGACTCAACTCCGCCACACACCACCCATCATGTGAATCACTTACAGCCAAACTACCCATCGCTAACTCCCAAACAATATCCATTCACTTACTATACAGACCTCCCGGACCCCCGGGATCTTTCGAGGAAGACCTCAATGCCATCCTTACCGACAACCTAAAAAACTCCTCACAATGCCTTCTCTTAGGAGACTTCAATTTAGGCTACAAAGACCCCAAAGACAATCAAGCCACTCTCATCAGCAACACCCTGTCTGAACTAGGCTTCACACAAAAAGTAACCAGCCCCACCCATAACAAAGGGAGAACCCTTGATTGGATAGCAGACTATAACTGTGCCGTATCGATCACTAACAACACTCCCCAATCCTGGACCGACCACCACCTCCTCTCCTTCTCACTTGAGGCCTCAAGCCCTACAACCAACATGGCACTAGCCCCAGCCATCCACACGAGAAGCAAAAAAAATATCACAGTAGAAAAACTGATCCCACTCATTCTTCCTACACTAAGCCAACTCCAAGACTCTAATCCCTATGACCTCGTAGAAGGCTATAACAACACCATGCGCATAGCCTTAGACGCCATTGCACCATTGAAACTTAGAAAATCCAAACCAAAAAAGCACCTCAACCAATGGTTCTCCAGCCATCTTAAAACCCTTAGATTGGAAAAGAGTAAACTGGAACAAGTCTGGAGACAATCTCCGACTGACCACAACAAACTATTGCTCAACAAAATAACGGCCAACTATAAAAAAGAAATCATAGCGGCCAAACAAGAATCCTATAACCTGAGAATCTCCCAATCCAACTCCAGCTCCAGAGAATTATTTACTATCCTGAAAGAATTGGAAACCCCGGTAACAATCCCAGATACTTGCGTTAAAAACAAACAATGGTGCACCAGTGTCCAAAATGCACTAAACAACAAAGTCACTGGCCTTCAAACAAAAATTAAAAATAAGAAAGACTCCCTCACCAATCTTACCAACCCCATCAACGCCCACTCGAGCCCTCCACCCTCACACCACACACCTAACTCTGCTCGCTTCAGCTTTTCCAAAGTCTCTTCCCTCGAAGTAGAAAAAATAATTCTTGGCCTTAAACCCTCCAACTGCAAAGGTGACCTCTGCCCCCCACAAATCATTAAAGACGCGGCACGAGACCTCTCGCCATTCATCACCAGACTCATCAATGCCTCCTTTTCCTCAGGAACAGTCCCCAGTAACCTTAAAGAGTCCTGGGTCCTCCCTCTCCTCAACAAACCCTCCCTTGACCCGTCCATCCCAACCAACTACAGACCGATTACCACCGTCCCATTCCTGCTCAAGATACTAGACAAGACAGCATACCTACAAATTCAAAAGTATCTTGAAACAAACCACCTTCTAGGAATAAGACAATCCGGCTTCAGACCCCAACATGGAACTGAAACAGCCCTGATAGATCTGAAAGCCCAAATAGACGACCTTAGAGATAACGGGAAAACTGCATTACTACTCCTGCTAGACCTCTCTGCGGCGTTTGACCTAGTTGACCATAAAATCCTATGTAATCATTTAGACTCAGCTGCCCACTTTTCACAAGAAGCCATCAGTTGGATTGAGTCATTCCTCAACAACAGATCCATGCGAGTCTTCTCCTCCTCTGCCGCCGCCGAACCCATCCCCATTACATGTGGAGTCCCACAGGGCTCGTGCGTCTCCCCCACTCTGTACAACGTGTTCACAAAGCCCCTGTTTGATGATCTAGACGGCCTGGGTATCACCTACACTAACTACGCCGATGATACACAGATCCTCATCCCGTTGACGGGAGATTACAACCAGGATTTGGCCTTGGTGAACAGGGTGTATCTCATCATCCAGGCATGGATGGCTTCGCACAGTCTATGCCTGAATGATGACAAAACTGAACTCATCATCCTTGGTTCTACGTCCAACCTAACCAAACTCGACCACAATTATGCCAACTTCATCATAGATGGGAACCTAATCAAGGTTTCGAAAGAAGTAAAAACCCTAGGAATATACCTCGACTCCTCCCTAACCTTCCACAAACAGGTTAGCTCGATGGCATCCTCTACGGCCTACACATGTAAGCTCATAAGAGCAGCCAAACCCTTCCTCTCCACCCACAGCTGCACTACACTTGCCAGAGCATTGGTATTATCCAAACTGGACTATTGTAACGCCCTCTACATAGGAGCCACCAAACAAATCACCAACAAAATTCAGACGCTACAAAACAACGCCCTTAGGGCAGCACTCAATATTCCCAGGAGGGAACACATTTCCAATATCAGGAAATCCCATAACTGGCTCAGCACAACAGACAAAATCCTACTTAAAGTAGCATCGCTCACCCACAAATGCCTGAATAATGCTGCCCCACGCTATCTGGCAGACAGAATATGCAAACACAGCCCCATCAGACCCACCAGAACCTCCAATGCTAATCTGCTCACCGTCCCCAGGTTTAAACGCACTAAAATGGGTGGCAACAGCTTCCAGGTGAAAGCACCCCAACACTGGAACTCCCTACCACCATCGCTCAGAACTCCCCAACCTTACTCACTTTTTAGACGCAACTACATCCATTGGTTAAAGATCACGAACCACTAACACCTCTAACACCACACGGCTGCTCTCCGCGTTGCATGCTTTAAGAGAATCTGTAAATTTGTAATACTAAACTTGTATATATTTGTAATTCTTTAAATACATCTACTGCATTCTCTCCTGCCAAACTGTACACATGTTCCTTCATCGTCACACTGTAATTATGTATTGTAATGTATAATTATGTAATGTAAAGTATAAGCATCCTGTAACCAAGCTTTGAATCACCTTGCTGCTCATGCGCCCTCATACCCTCGGGTCTGGTGCGCAATACAAATGAATAAACTAAACTAAACTAAACTAAACTCGGAGTACGAATTAAAGTAATTCAGAGTTCACTTTCTGAAGGCATACCCATTAAGGATCGGCCTAAATGCTTGTTTTATGGCGATTTCATAATGTCCAAAGTTCAGAAAAATGGTGGTCACTCAAAAAGTTTGGTAGTAAAGGTGGCTGTAATGTTGAGGGCCTAATTGCTGTATAAAGGACGAGTATCAGCCCAGATATCTTATATGGGACGATTTCCATTGCCGAGTCCATCTGCGCTCTATATTGGGGGTCCCCACCTTGTTTCCCGTAGAAGCTTTAAGGCTCGAACCTGGCCTGATGTCGCCAAGGGTACATTGGTTATTGTTCTGTTGCAAAATTGTCATCTCGCTGCTTTCTGCCAATCTTAATACCGGTTGCTTGTTAGGCCTTCCACTTTAATCGGGCCAGTACCAATTGCTATCTTCGCGATTTTCGAAAACTCCCTATGAAATTTTTAAATGAGATATATTTAAATCGCCTTAATTTAGTTGATTCTCCTTCTGCAATGGAAAAGTTAAAAAAATAAGGCTAGCGTTTGGGATGTAAACGCAAATCTTAGTAAATGGTGTAAAATTGATGTTTTGCACAATTTGCTAGTCAAAGCTTTTTGCCTAATACTCCTCTTCTTAAGCCTTGTACCAGTGAGATGAGGAGATTCATTACATATATGCGTTTTAATATCCTCCCCACCAGGGAGGTCCTGGGACGATGGGCCGGAATACCCCTGGAGGAAAGACTGCTGTTTGTTCAATAACGAGTTATAGAGCCCTTGCCATTTACTCACTGGTCATTAATTACATGGTATGTACGTAAAAGATTATTCTGTTCTGACCAACAGTTTGGAATACATATCTGCGGACCAATTCTGGAGTTGTTTCTTTGGTTCCAAATCTGTGGTATACACAGCAGCAGCATTTTATGTTCGGAGAGGTTTAACGTATTATGAATTAGACCTTTTTGTTTTCTAATTAATTGTATGCATGTCCATTATTGAATGTGAAATATTTGATGTTTTTAATACTGTTTTATCAATGTTTTTATAGCATGTGATGACTATATTGTGGTTAAATGTGTATGTATTCATTGAGAAGAATATGTATTTTCCTGTGCTTAAGGTTTAATATGTTCATCAAATGTACAAGAAAAAATGATCATGGCAGTACTAGGCACATTTCTTTGTAATGCCTATGCAAGAGCAAAACTGTTGGTTTTGCCAGTGCTTGTTTTAGCAGGAATTTGTGCAAGGAACAGATGGAAGGACCCACATACTGCTTATAAGTCAAGTGGCTGAAGGCACACTTTACTGAGACTTTTTTTATTGCACCAAGAGCTGCTTTACAGATTCTGTTCAGCCATTAACTTTCAGAAGACTGGTTGGAAAGTACATTGGTATTCTCCTTAAAGCATATAGCTAGCTCAGTATTGCTGGGGTTGGGGGTTGTTCTGTGCGAGTAGGGCCAGGTAGTGGGTAGCTCTGGTCATAGATGGAAAAAGGTTCTATTTTTGTTCAGACAACCTGTATGCTCTTCATCTGCCGACACCGGGGATCCGTTGTTGGTGAATTTCAGTGCCCATCAAGGGCGAACATAGTCGAAGTTTCTAGAAGGCCATCAGGCCTACTTCGCCCTCTCCGACCATGACTGGGGAGAAGGAATATCCCTCTTCAAGTCCTGCACCAAGTGCGGGTTACGGAATATGTTTGTTGAACAAGCATCTGCAATGCTGCCTGCATCCAGACCATAAGGAAGGAGAATGCAAGCTATTCCTTCTGTTTCTTGAAGAAAATGACAAAGAATAGGCACAGTAGACTGGCGGCGTGGCTCGACGCCAAGGCCTCTGCCCCGTACTCCGAGCAGGGTAATGCCTCACTGTTGGGGAGAATTCTCTGTTTAGGCTGAATTTCCTAACCTAGTGAGTCCCCCAGCAGCTTTGCTGGATTTCTGGAGTTTGTTTTTTTTCTCCTGCCAAGCGCGAGACTCTTTTTCTCCCACTCTTGGACATGTGTGGTGTTCCTTTGAATGTTAATGTGTTTCATGGGCTATGGGGTCTTTTTTACTCCATATGGTCTCATGTGTTTTTTTCTATGTGTTACACTGCACCCTCCGTGCAGTAACACCGGGGTGTCATAGTGATCCCCACCATAGACTCCATACCCTGGGACTGACTACTGTCCCCCAGGGCATGTAAACTCACCATTGGCTTTACTAGTCCCAAATTACTAACAGAACCAGTCCAAACCATCATATTGTGGACGTACTGGTAGGGGCAATTCGATTGCCCCTGGGTCTGTTGTTCGAGGGGGTACTTTCCCGTCCCCCCTCGAGTTTTGGCTGGTAGCAGTGGATACTACTTTTTATATTCAACCGCGAATATATCTCTATGGGATTTTCCCATTGTTCGAGGCTAATACTTTTTTAACATAGCCTCTAATATACCGCCGGTTTATTTATTTAATATTAATTCACCGGTTGGTATTTTCTGCCAGAACTTGGTTTTAAAATGGCGTTTGTGTTCGCCTCTAACTCCAAACCAAAGGTCGAGCCCTTTGTTCCACTATTTGGCGGGCTCCTCCACAGAAGCCTCCAAAAGTGGTGCCACTCTGTCTGCGTACCACAGGGGGTGTGGGAGGGGGTTTAGGCACCCTGGACTGAGTTACCTTGGTAACTCAAGTCGCACTCTTGTGTGATTGGCCCAAGTGTTGAGCTGGCCGGCTCACCACTTAGCATGTTTGATTAACAGCTAGGCTGAGTGAATGGGGGTGTGCTGCATAAAAGCGGGGCTTTTGGGACTGGAACTTCAGAAGTCGCCACAGGACCTGAAAATCCGACGAGGGAGAAGCTGAGCCGGCCTGCTCCGACACCACCGGTGGAGCCCTGCTGAACCGACTCACCACTTCCCAACGACAGAGGAGATCTCCCTACTGGAGAGTCTTCTTCCCTTGACTGGTGGGCACAACCAGTTTTCCTTCTTTTCTCGCATCCCAGGACGTCTTGTGGTCGGATTGCCCGTGCCAAGCACCCCGGCAACCGGATAGCCACTTACCACTGGACCGCGAATAAAAGGACCGCTCCTTTTAATTGAGAACTCTGCGGCTGGTTTCTTCCGTGGCAGTGCAACAGACTCCTGCTTTCCTCCCCGATGAGATCCTCTCTTCCTCCGGACAAAGCGCAGACTTGCCCCTGCTGCCAGGAACAACTGCCCCCGCTGGAGTGTTCTCGCCATTTTAAGGTACCGTGTCCGCCAGGTCTCCCTTTCTAAAGATTGCTACAAGGTAACAATAATCCCTTAACCTTCTGGACTGGGCTGGCCGCCTTGACCATCTAACTGGTCCCTTTCTATTTGGTCCAACTCTTTCTGAACTTATTGCCAGACTTTTGGCCACTTTGAACCGTGTGACCTTGGACACATTTCGACCGGAGCCTCTTAAAGTGGGTCCGGCCTTGTTAACTTTGACTTTACAGTTGTAACCTGCCTTCTTCTCCTACTGTGTTCTTCTGAAAATGTTGATCTGTTTCTATCTTTGCTCTGCCTTTCTCTCCCTTTTAAACCGATTGATTAGAGTGCCATCTTTGTTAAGCGCTCACTGCTGTCTGAAAATAAGTGTTGCTTTACTTAAGACTTGTCTAATCGTTGAAGGGAGTGTATATCTTTTAGTGACCGTGTTTTTGAACTGCTTAATATTAGTGCCAGTGTGTTTTACTAGATGTGTTTTTAAATAAATAATTATCTCTTTTACACCAAGCTCTGGTCAGTGTTTACTTGTTCTATTGTGTTCTTTTGACCTATTGTGAATACTCTGTATACTGCCTAACTCTTCTTGAGAGAAGTCTGACTGCTCAGCCACAGCTACCAGGTATATCTGGGTGGTACAGACTGCTACCAATTGTGTTTGCTGCCAACCACCTGTAGTCTTAAATCTTTTGCAGTGGTCCCAGAGGGAACTGCACAGGTTTCTGCATAACACTCACCCTGGACCGGCTGGTCCAAGGAGCGGTCTTCTTTGAGCGTCTCATCCGTGAGGGCCCAAAGAAGGGCAAGAACCGCAAGTCCGGGTCCACTGGGGTTGCTGCGGAAGCAGGTCCCATGGTGGACAGGGTGCGATCAACATCACCCTCTATTGCCGGCAGACAATTGAGCTCCATCTGGAAAAGGAAATCGTCCAACCCAGCTAAACTGCAGGAGAAGCCCGACAAGCCGCGGACGGAAGAAAACGCTAAACTGCCCAAGAAGGCCCAATCGGCACAGGATAAGTTGGTAGCGGCTGCTCTCACAAAGGCTAAGGGGGCTGATCCTATGAAGGTAGTCCCAGGCCGTGGCCCAAACCATTGAAGTTTTGTCCATGGACGACGAGGACCTGGAGTCCTCACACACGGTACATAAGGACGTGGAAGATGACAACGGCACCGGGCCTAGTGTTCTGATCATGCCAGCTAGCCGAGGGATGTGTCTCTGGACATCCTGTCGACACTCCACACCTTGGTGTGGAGATCCAGAAGAGGATGCCACAGGGCCGGTTCCAATGGTCCTCCAGGCCCCCAATCAACCGTTGGTGAAGAAGCGTCATCAAATGCACCCCATTTCAGGCTCCCTCTTCCCCAGCAGACCCGGGGACGAATATGGCCACAACGACAATATTGTTGGAGCGGGCAGCTAGTCTCCGCAGCCTAAGGTGTCCCCACCGGATGAGGTGGGGGTCATTCCATTCCATGAACGCCAGAGCCTCCGAGCTATTCCAGCTTGTGCTTGAAGAAACCAGGAAGGAGGGTCTCTCGTATCAGAGCCCAAGAGGAAAACCATCATGGAAGTGCCGTTCTGGACAACGTGTGGGAGGGTGTGTCCTCCTTGAAGAACCCTTGCACAGCTCCGGCCAAACGGGAGAGGCTGGAGATTTACTGAGTGCCAAAATCTGCACCCAAGGGCCTGAGTTCGCAACCATCGCCAGATTCAGTGGTTTTAGCGGCCGTGAGGAAATGGTCGGTTAACCCGTCCTAATCTTCAGTCACCCCGGACAGCGAGAGGGGGAGCGGGGGGGGAGAGAGATGAACGCCATGGGAAGGAAGGTGATTTACACCGCAGCGTCCACCATCAAGGCGGCCAATGCACTGGCGATCCTAGCCAGGTACGACCGGGAGCTGTGGTACAAGCTGAGTCTGATTTTGGAGTTCCTCCCCGAGAAGATGGAGGCAGTCGCTCTCTTCCCGGAAGGGGAGGTAGCGTCGGATCACGCCATCACAGTGGCCTGGACATTGCCGACACAGGGTTCCGGCAGATGGAACAGTGTTTGCCTTAGTCGCCAAGGCTGGATGAAGGCCACGACTTTCCCCCAGGAGGTCCAAGTGAAGGTACTGGACATGCCTTTTGACGGAGCTAACTTTTTTGGGAAATTCGTTGAGAGTCCCTACATACCATCAGGTGGATCTGGAGACGGACTGTTCCCTGGGCACTTCTTTTCACTCCTCCAGAGGAAAGTTAAGTAGGTCTTCAAAAGGTTTCTCCTCATTGTACCTTCAGCCTTCCATATCCACTACTCGCCTACAGAGGCAGTTACCAGGCCTATGGTGGGAGAGGACAGCATTGCCATTGCCTGCAGTGTAGGACGCCAGTACTGAGGCAAGCCTGAACCGACCAGGACGTTGGGCCCCCACCTGTGTACCCCGGTGGGCGGCCAGCTGGAAATGTTAGTCAGCGAGTGGAAAAAGATCACCATCGGCAGATGGGTGCTGGACACTCTTGCCCAAGGACCTACGCTGGAGTTTCAGCGCAGGTGTCCAAAGATCCCTCCCATGGCCCGTCGGGAGTAGCACATCCCTCACCTCTTGGAGGCGGTACGGGCCATGCTGCAAAAAGGGGCGATGGAGCTATTTCCCTGGCGACTCTGTGGCTCCGGAGTCTATTTCAGATACTTTTTGATCAAGACCTGCGATGTCTAAACAAATTCCTCAAGTCCCAAAAATTCAGGATGGCCACGTTGCAACACATGCTCGGGCAACTGGAAAAGGAGACGACTTGATATTGCTGGACCTGGAGGATGCCTACTTCTACATCCCCGTTCACAGGAAACGCTAGTTCAAGGCCCTACTACCTTTCGGCTTGAAATCGGCCCCCAGAGTGTTCATGAAGTGCTTGGCACCAGTGGCAGCGGCCCATCTGCATCTACGGGGGTATACACGTATACCTTTACCTCAACAACTGTCTCATCCGGGCCTGCTCGTAAAGATTTGGCTGTCGGACACAGTGATGACCGTCCAGCTGCTGATGGATCTGGGATTCTCCATCAACTATCCAAAGTCCTGCTTGACGCCATTGCAGAACGCGTGCTGTTCCTAGGAGCCAACTTGATACAATGTCCTGCCTGGCCTCACCCTTTGAGGAGAGGGTAGCAGCCATTCAAGGGAAGGTGCAGCAGCTGGTGTTGAAGACCGCCATGGTGCGAATCGTTGCTTGGCATGATGTCATCTTGCAACTTCCTTATCCAGCTCTGCAGGTTACAGATGCAACCTTTCCAGGAGTCCTTGGACGCTCGCTGGATATAGTTGTACTGAAGCTTTGCGTACAAGATCCTGCTCCATGAGGAGTTCTGTCGGGCGATAAGGTGGTGGGGCATCCGCTCCAACATCACCCGGGGCACAGGGTTTCAAAACCCCCATACCAGGAGATGATCACCAGACATTTCGCTGGAAGGCTGGGGAGCCCACACCGGGCATCTGCCCGCCAGAGGCCTGTGGCTGCCGGAGAAGAATCAACATCCTGGAGCTACGGGCAGTGTTCCTGGCCCTCCAGTCATTCCTTCTGTCTCTGAAGGGCAAAGTGGTGAGGATCTTCACGGACAACACCATCACAATGTTCTACATCAGGAAATGGGGGGGCACTCTATTCCCAGTGCTCTCCAAGGAAGCACAGGACTTGTGGCGCTAGGCCGTCGGACAAGAGGTGTTCCTTGTTCCACTTCACCTAGCAGGAGTCAAGAACACCATTGCAGACTCCCACAGCAGGGAATTCACTCCTATCACAAGTGGGAACTTGGCAGGACCAGGTGGACCGCATCTTCGTCAATTGGGGTAGGCCCCTGATCAATCTGTTTGTGACAGCGTCGAACTCCAAATGCCAGAAGTTTGCCAGCAGATTCCACCAACCGAGGAGCCTGGGGGACACATTCTCCTTCCAGTGGGGAAGCCTGTTTCTGTATGCGTTTCCTCCATTGCCTCTCCTGCTACGAGTCATCAACACACTCCGACAGTGCCAATGCAGGATGATACTAATCGCCACGGCGTAGCCGAGGCAGGTTTGGTACCCAGACCTCCTAAGCCTGTCGGCATCCCCTCCGGTCAAGCTGCCAGTGGTTCTGGATCTTCTCACCAGAGGAGACCATGTAATCCTTCACCACGACTCGGGATCGCTGAACCTGAGGGCTTGGCTACTGCAGCCCTAGAGCTTGGAGCATAGGCGTTGCCTGTAGACTGTAGGGAGGTCCTCGCCAAGGTCAGGGCGTCGTCGACTTTGAAGTGCTACGGTCACAAGTGGCAGTGTTTCGCTATGTGGTGCCGGTCTCAGAAGATTACCCTTCTGAGGTTCACGGCCCGCAGATTCTTCCTTACTTGCTTTCTTTGGCCAAGGCCTCACTGGCGTACCCCTCAGTCAAGTTAAATCTGGCGGCCATCTCCCACTACACCAGGTCTGCAGGAAGATCTTCACTCTGGTCTCACTGACTCGTCAAGGAGTTCCTCAAAGGACTGTTTCGATCTTTCCTGCCAGTGAAGGTCCCCCCCCCCCGGCGTGGAAACTCAACATGGTGCTGACGAGGCTTATGGGAGGCCCCCCTTCGAGCCTATGCATCAGGCCCCTTTCAAGTTACTCTCGTGGAAAACTGCTTTCCTTGTGATTGATATTTTGTTTCTATCGCGCTCGTACAAAAGTGTTTTCAGAGTGCGACAAGGCAAGGGAGGGGAACGGGAGAACAAAACGGTGATCTTACTAGGCCCAGTGACATTGGGAACGCGCAAGTGCATGGGAGAGGGGGGAGGGGAAAAGTGCATGGAAGGGGTGAGAGGTGGAAAGTGCGGAGCAGAGGAGAAACAGATAAATAACAATAAATAAAGGCAACACACAGTGGTAATGCAGCCAGCAATTTGCAAGTGCTAGGTTTAAGGCAGCAGACAGGGTAGGTCTGATAAGTGCAGGAAGAAAAGGGGGGGCTGTATGGGTACAGATACAGACGCCAGTGCAAGGGGTGGCCCGGAGGCAGTGCGGGAGGGTGGCAGGATGAGCAGGTACCTGGGCCCAAAAGACAGAGGGTGGCCAGGTGCACGGTGCCAAGAGAGAACAGATCAGTGGGGGAGCGAAGGCGGACGAAAAGAGGAAGGTCTTGAGGTGCTTCCGGAACCGGAGATGGTTCTCCAAGTTTTAGAGTGGCAGGGTGGCTGTTCCAGAGGGAGGCCCCAGCCGAAGACCGAGATCTACCCCCAGCTCGTTTCTTAGAAAAACGACTGACCCTGAGTGAGTTGGTGGTACCCTCTGCCAGGAGGGTAGGTGAGATCCAGGCCCTATCTTGCAAACAGTTATAGCAGACTTTCCACGAATCGAGGGTGGTGCTGCGGACGCACCCCTCCTTTTTATGCTGAAGGTTTTATCAGAATTCCACCTCAACGAGCCTTTGGTGTTACCTGTCCGTCCACCCCCCCAAACCTTTGTCACCAGCTGAAAGGGCCTTGCACTCGCTGGACGTTGCTCATGCCCTGCAGTTCTATGTGACACGCACAAAGAGTTTTCGGGAGACTTCTCAAATGTTTGAAATTTGGTCCTGTGAACCATGGGAAGGCCTTGTCCAAGGCTTCCATCTCAAGGTGGCTCTCCGGCTGCATCCTGCACTGTAATCGGTTGGCAAACCGGCTGCTGTCCGAGAGTCCACTCCACCAAGAGATTGCTGCAACAACGGTGTTGCTGTCTGGTGTGCCCCTGCTGGACATCTGCAGGGCAGCTGCGTGGAGGTCCATGCACACCTTCACGAAATTCCACTGCGTCGACCGGTATTCCAGGGAGGAGCCAAGGTTCGTCCAAGCAGTGCTACGCAACCTGTTCGCTTGAGGGGAGACTGTTGCAGGGGTAAGAGTTGATTGCTTTTGTTGAGCCTTGCCACCTCCCGTGGTTGTGTAATGTTGTACTGCTATGTATTCGTTATTCATGAGCATGTGAATCCATGCCAGATCCCATGCTGGAGAAGGAACAAGTTATTTGTCTTTTACTATTGTTAGCCAGCATGGGTTCACATGCATCCCCTCTGCTGCTCTTCTTGGTCATACTACCACTTTACATGCTTACCAAATCTGAAGATGGTTGCCGGAGGAGGGGCTTAGGGAGAGCACTGTTACTGGATAGGGGCAGTATGACCCCCCAGAGGACAGAGGTTGGTTTAAAGGAGAAATACAGTTTGTAAGTTAAAGTGAAACTGGTTTTTCTTTTACTGCGGATTCCCAGCCTAACAATGGGGAATATTCATGAGCATGTGAATTCATGCCAGACCCAGGCCGGATAACAGTACTTGCAGGTAAATAACATTTTGCCTTATGAAGTAATCCATCTCCTGCGTAAATTAGGGCTGTTAAATGTTGAATTTATTGCTTGATTTTCTTTGTAGGGGCTCCTTGTTGGTGTTGTTTTTTTGTGCGATCGAATGGGTTCACTTTGAAATGCAATGCGACTTTGGAGTTTTTATGGGAAGACCCCTAACGACTAATAAGGCCTCATTGTTTCTTGCCATGTTTCTCTTTTTTTTTAATTTTATAAAGATATTCGGTTATGTTGGCAACAAGTAACTAGGATTGTGTTTGCAGCACTGCTAACGCTGTAGGATGTGTTTTTAGTATTCTGGGCTTTATTTTTTCCCTTCCCTTTTTCTTTTGGTGCAGGTTTTATGGGGATGCTCTAGTGATTAAGGAGCAGCCACCTTGGGTAATGCTACCCTTATGTGAGGGCACAAAAGTAAAAGGACAAGTACGGTGCCAGTCGCCTTCCTGACCCTGCTGGTAGATGGTAGGGTCGTCAGGGGGACGAGGTGCAACCATGTTCTGTATGATGCAGGACCTGGAGGTGGTATAGTGAAGAACCCCTGGCTACCCCCAAACATGTCAGACTGGAGCTCACTACATCAAGGCCCACAATAATGGTAATCCCTTTATTGGAGATGACCTAGGGTATTCCCAGGTTAGCAGTACTACTGAAGATCAAAGTTAGAGGGAGATGATGCTCCATCAGTAAATATGGATAACACCAAAGTTGAACAGAGACTTGTCCACTCACCAGGATGGGCCCTCGAGTGGAAATACTAGCAGATGATCACAGTGCACTCTGCTCCTACACGTCATTGCTCTCCCACACATGCTTGGTATTCCAATCCAAGAGGGAAGTCTAGGTTTAAGTTGGGTCGCTCTACAATCTCTGGGAAGAAAGGGCCACGTTTTCCTGGGTGTTTGGAGCATCCAAATTTAAAAGATGCAACAGCCCACATCATACACCTAACTGGATCCTAGACCCTATAAAAATGAAATTAGACTTCAGCCGAGTGGGTATTTTGGAGAAGTAGTACATTTGGAGAAGAAAACGGATGATGTAAAGACAGGCCATATTTTGGAGAGAAGAGGAGGAAGGTGAGGTGATGTTTCTAGGGGCAACATCAATGTTTGGAGAAAGGAGGATGGGGATAAGAGTATTGTGGAGTGAAGGTTACATATTGGCCAATGAAAAAACACAGATGATAGTCTGATGGTTTACCTCTTTCCCTCCTAAGTGGAAGCCCGGGACAAAAGGAGGAACAGGCATGTGGTGAAGTGTTGAGGAGACGCAGGTGAATCACAAGGGGAGGAAAGGGAACAGAATGACCCATGGGTACAAGCATGTGGAGGTGGGCGAGGAGGAGAAGCAGGGACTTAGTTTGATCTTTATTTATTTTATTGCCATTTGTAATGTGCACTATAAAGCGAAATGGTGTTTCATGAGAAGGGGAGGAGGGTGAAGGAATAAAATGACGTTCTTAAAATGTCTTGAACATTCAGAACATGCAAAAAAACATAGCATGAGGAATTTTTTCCAAGGTGGCCGCCGGCAGCGAGTAGATGTGCCGAGAGCTGCTCTGAAGTCCTAGGGTCTGGTTCATCGGTGGAATCCACCCCCAAGCTCCCTACAGACCCCCCCCCCCGATCAGGCTGCTGGGCTTTCGCAGTGCTGTTTGGTGGAGGGGCAGCAGTGAGGAGAGCCCCTGAAGGCGGTGCGCAGCCATCAGTGAAGGAACGCGGGAGCGGACTATACCTGCACGGGAGGCACCGCGGCCCCCCGGGAGTCGCTGTCGGAACTCGTTGAAGCCCATGCGGGCACCCATTGTGGAGTGGGGGGGCTCCCCCCCCCCCCCCCCCCCGGATGGACCTGCGGGGTTGCAGGTGAGGCGCTCTGAGCTCGACAACAGCGTGGGACACCCCCCCGCAGGTAAATGGGGTGCGTGGCAAGCAGAGGGAGCCGCTGGTCCGGGATCCGGTGATAGGAGGGAGCAGAGGCCTGCCCGTGGTGGCGGGGACTGAAGGTCCTGTGGCCCGGGCTGCTCCGGGGCTCCAAGACCCAAGAGTACGCTGGAGCGGGGCCTGGCCCTGGTGGCGGCGGTCAGGGAGAGAGGTGCTGCCCTCCTAGCGCTTCGCCTCATCAGAAGTGCTTCCATACTGGCCTGAGGGATCCGAAGGCCTGAGGGTTCGTTTGGGCCCTGGCCAGGGGGAGGCCCAAGGATGAGTGAGTGCCACAAGAAGGTTGGGCCAGACGGCTCCATTCACCGCCAGGAGGCGGGGTCCTGGAGCAGCCCCAACCCGCATAGCGCAGAGCATCCAGGGCAAATTTGCGCTCTGGGAGGAGAATAGGAAGGGTAGCGCTGTTCGGACTGCTAGGAGGTGCGGTGGGGGGGCGGAACCCCCTCCCCAGCCGCAGACTTGTTTAGGTCATAAGGGACAGGCACTGGCATTGGAGTGGATCCTAAGGGGCCGGGGTGGTTGGAATTGTCCCCAAAGGCTCCCCTCGGACAGAGGGGGCAGTTCTGGAGGCTCTGCAGACGGTGTCTAACTTTAAAAAACAGAGAGAGAGGAACGCCCCCACTGAGGAAGAAAAACCAGGCCTGGGGCAAGTGCGATTTCCAGGGGGGGTAGCAGATGAGCTTGGGGAGCGGGATCCCGGGCCCTTGGGGCAGCCACAGAGGTCTCGGGTCGCCAATCCGAACACGACAGGGGCTACGTCCTGGGCCAAACATAGATGTCTTCCAGGTCAAGGGGGAAATCCGGAAAGGCCAGTCACTCTGCCGGGGAGCCTCAGGGACCACTGGCCACACTTTAGGCTGCAATGGAAAACAAAGACTCTAGCAAAACTGGCAGTGGCCACTTAAAGGAGCGGAGGGGTAATGAGATGGAGACGATGCAGATGACGAGGCAAGATCTCAGGGGGGGGAATGCAGGCCCTGAGAGAATCCCTGGCTCAAACGTTCCAAGATCAGTTTCAACTCATGAGATCTGACCTTAATGTGGCTCTGGGCGAAATCCGGCAAGAAGTAGCTCGGCTAGGGGAAAGGACTGATTTATTGGAAAGAGGTCTCCAGGAAAATGAAAGGGAAACAACGGTAATAGCGAGGCCATTGATCGGCTGGACATTGCGACAAGGAATATGGAGGCGATGTTCGAATTTGGAAAACAGATCCTGTAGGGTCAACACTTGGATTAAGGCGCTTCCAAAGGCAGTGCCGGATCATCTGCTGAGGGAGGAATGTCAGCGCATATTTGTGAAACTCTTGGGAGAAGGGGACCCGAGTTTGATAACTCTGGACAGGGCCCACAGAGTTGGCCGTACCTCTGGTGGTCTCAACGCCAGACCAAGGGAAGTAGTGGTGAATTGTTGTTCCAGGACTTGGCTGCGAGCACTTTAATGAAAAGGAGTATGGGCCCGGTCCTGAAGGTGTACAAGAGGGGGATAAAATACAAGTGGACCTTCCCCTTCGGCCTGATGTTTGAGTAGGAGCGGATTCAGAAGCGGGCTACTACGCTCCAGGAGGTGGCCAGTATTATAAGATTGGAGCTGGATTCTGAGGGCGGGGGGGGTCTCAACAGGGAGCTCTCATCCCGTGGGGGTCAAAGGGAAAGGAGTAGGCCCTGGGAATGGGCAACCGTGGTGGAGCGGTGCAAGAGAGAGGGTGTGCTGCGGGGCCCCGCCAGGGGGGGTTGAAAGCTCATTGCCCTGAGGGGGAGGGCGGCTGAGGGGGCGGGGTGATCTGATTGGCACTCTGGTGGTGGGCTCATGGGCTATACAAAGGGCCTGGGATGGGGGGGGGGGTGTAGAAAACGTGTTTGAACAACCGAGGATGAGACGGTCCGGGGGGAAGGGGAGGGATGGCGGGGGGGGGTTGGGGTGGAGGGTGCGGCTTAGCCCACAGTTGGGCGTTCTGGGCAAGGTGGGACAGGGGGGCGGAGGGGGGGTGTGACAAGGGGGGGCCCAAAGCGCTTGACTCGGGAGTACAGGTTATACGGGAGAGTAAGCGGGGCCCGAGGTCAGGGGCGGGAGGGCAATTCGAGGGAGCAGGGCATATCATTATTTCAGCTTCAAATGGCTAACCCATAATGTGAGGGGGTTGAACTCTCCACTCAAGCGGGCTAAACTGGAACAATTTACCAGAACGCATACCCCAGACGTTCTGGCTCTACAGGAAACCCACCTGCTGCGCAAAGATCAGGGACGCCTGCGCTTGAAGGGTTTCTCACAGATCTTGTTTGTGTCAGGTCCCACAAAGAAAGTGGGGGGCGGGGGGGATAGCGTTGGCTTTCGGGAGAGGCATGGACTTTAGAATTCAGGATATTCTTGGGGATAAAAATGGTAGGCTCATCTTGGTGAGGGGAACACATATGGGTGCAACCTACACCATAGCTTCGGTTTACATTCCAAATGTGGGACAAGATAGGTTTGTGAGTGAGACCCTAGGTGTGCTGGAGGGGTTTGCGAGGGGGCAAATCATCTTGATGGGGGGGACTTTAATTTAGGTTGGGACAAGCGCTTAGATCGGACACAGCACACAGGTGGGGGGGGGGCGGTGGCTTCCCCACAGCTGAAGGAGCTGTACGAGGGGGCAGGATTGAGGGATGTGTGGTGCGTGTTGGGAGGAAGAGGGCTTCACTGTGCATAGAACCCATCTGGAATTGATTACATCTGGGTCTCGGCAAGCCTGGTGGGAGGGGTAGAGTGGGTGGAGACTGGCCCCATGGGAATTGCCGATCACTGGGTGGTGCAGATGAAAATGCAGTTGGGTAGGCGAAGGCCAGGGTTTTGGAGTTGGCATTTCCCTGGGGAACTCCTGAGGGACCAGGCAGTGAGGGAGGAGATGGGGAAATAAAATCGGGGCATTCTTTGAGAGAAATAACAGCACGGATACGAGCCTCAGCGTAAGGTGGGGCGCGTTCAAGGCTGCCCTGAGGGGGGGGGGGGAACTCATCGCTTTGAAGGCCGAGAGGAATAAACAGCTGAGGCTGCTGGAGACCCAGCTGGAAGGGGAAGGGGAGATGGAGGCCGCGAGGGTGAGGCTGAAGGAGGACCCCTCAAGGAAAGTATATAGGGAGTACAGGGTTGCAGAGGGCCAACTGAGGACCAAAAAGGCAGAAGAACCGATGTTAAAGGTCAGGCAGAAATTGTATGTGAAAAGCCCCAAGTAATTCTGAAACAAAGCTTAAAGCATTGGAACAGGAGCATGCTTCTGCACCAGCCTTGGCGACCCTCGCAAAAATTGGAACGGAACTGGAGGTATTTGAATCTCACGCCCTGAGCGAGGTGCGATACTTGCTCGTCCTGTAGCCGCCCGTAGATATGGTGAAGGGGACAGACCCGGGAGGACCCTGGCTAAACTAGTCCGGTCGGAGAGGGGCAGAACTAGGATAGAAGGCATTCTCGATGAACAATGCTCACGACACTGGTCCGACAATCCATCATTGACATCTTTGCTCGCTTCTATGCCACTCTATACGGCCCCCAGCCGGAGCACACTGCTCAAGACCTGGACGATTTATTAGAAAACATCCCCATGACCCTCATCTCCCAAAGCACCAAGGAACAACTAGATGCCCCATTCACCCTGGATGAGAGTCCAGGTAATCTCCGACCTTCCCAAGAACAATGCCCCCGGTCGAGACGGGCTCACATCTGAGTTTTACCAGGAGCATGTTGCTATTCTGGCTCCCGTACTCTACGGGGTCTGGGCTGAATCACTACGGTCATCCACCCTCCCCTCCCCCCTCCTTGCGAGAAGCCCTGATCACCGTCCTCCCCAAACCAGTCAAGCCCCCTGATGAATGCGGTTCCTACAGGCCCTTATCGCTTAGAAACACTGACATGAAGATATTTGCCAAAATAATAGCAAATAGGTTCCTTCCATTCATGCCCCACCTAGTCCATGCAGACCAAAACGGATTCGTCCCCGGCCGCTCCACGGCGCTTAATATCGGCCATCTATTCAACGTGATGGCCAGAATAGACCCGGAAGCGGACGCAGTAGCAGTCGCACTGGACACCCAGAAGGTGTTTGACATGGTCTCCTGACAGTACCTGTGGGCCGTATTGGAGAAAGTGAATGTTGGACCTAATATGATCGCCTACATAAAACTCCTGTATACAGGACCCATGGCCAGGGTGTTGGTAAATTCCAGTGTCTCCTCTCCCTTCGCGTACATAGAGGAACCCGCAAGGGATGTCCGTTCTCCCCTATCCTTTTTGCGCTCGCTATCGAGCCTATGGCAGACCATGTTCGAAATAAGCACACCCGTAAGGGCATTCGTCTACAGGATGCACCAGAAATCATCTCACTATATGCTGATGATGTGCTCCTGTATGTCAGAAACCCTTCCACGTATCTAGACCCAATCATCAGAGACATAACCAAAATTGGCACGTACTCTGGCTTTACCATTAACTACTCTAAGTCAGAGATTTCCTCTCACCGAGGCGCGCCATCAGCCATCATGCAAATTCCCCCTGCGCTGGTCCCCAGGGGGTATTGGATACCTCGGCGTGCAAGTATCACAAACCAAAACCTCTCTACTGGCGGAGAACTGAGACCACGGCACAGCTCACTGAGTCCAAAATGCTCAAATGGCGCAATCTTCCGCTGTCCCTCGCAGGCAGGCTATCCCTCATAAAAATGATTGTGGTTCCCAAACTCCTCTACATTTTCGCTAACGTCCCGGTGTGGCCCGGGAAGCACTATTTCAAGAGGCTCCACTCGGCTTGTGCCCAATTTCTATGGCACTCTAGGGCCGTACGTAAAAAATGGCAACATATGACCTTACCCTATGAAAAAGGTGGTTTTGCAGCCCCTGACCTTACACTGTACTGGATTGCGACTCAGGCCCGACATGCCACACACTTGTACGAACACGGCAAACCGCCCCCACATGTCAAATTGGAGAAACTGGCTGGCGAAGGGAATAATATCATGACCCTAGTGTTACACCATACATATCAGACGAATGCCCAGGCGGAGCCTGTCGCTGCCACGATTAGAGCATAGAATACCATTCTCGACTCAAAACAGGACCATCGCCCGTACTACAAATGGCTTCCCATATGGCAAGTTCCTGGGCTCTCTCCCGCACCCGATCAGCAGTTCATCCGTCATTGGGGAAACCTGGGCTACTGGGCACTCACCGACCTATATCCGGACGGTAATTTTATTACTCCCCTAACGTGGCGGCCCGAACACTCCAACTCACCGCTGGAGCTACTACAATACTTTCGGCTAAGGGCGGCAGTCCGTAGAATGTGGCCCTTCTACCCAAATGAGTCTCCGGACTCCCCAGAGCTCCAGTACATTTCAAACTCCGCAGGAAGTAGGGGAATTATATCCTCCCTCTACAAAATGCAGCTGGGGAAACTTGAGGACGTATCCCCCAAGCCACGGGAAGCCTGGGCCGAGGAGCTAGGGAGGGAAATTACCGATGAAATGTGGAACAAAATGTGTGCACATACGCGCAAGGTCTCTCAAAGTGCTAGATTTCGCTGCATACGATATAAACTCCTCAACAGACTGTACTACACACGGTTCAAAATTGCAAAATGTTCTCACACCCTGACCCACACATGCCCAAAATGTACGTCTGAAGAAGCGGACCATATACATATGTTTTGGTCATGCGCCGCGCTAAGCACGTTTTGGCGAGATGTGACGAAGGCACTCTCGGAGATAGTTGGATCCCCGGTGGACCCTGGCCCATTGGCCTTGTTCTTTGGGATCTGGGCTGGGAAAGGTGAAAATAAAATGTCAAAATTCTTAAATGTGAGCACAATCGTTGCCAAAAGATGTATATTACAATGTTGGAAGCACCGATCTCCCCCGACTCTAAAGATGTGGTTGAAGGCTCTCACTTGGGTACAAACATGTGAAGAAGAGTATATTGGCTCATTACCCACCCTATCCCGCCCCAAGAATGTGTGGACTGAATTCTGCAGCTATCTGAACAGCAAAGACTAGGTGGACTGGTGCTCCACCCCCCCCCCCCTGCCGGAGCGGCCCGACTCCCCACAGGAACTGAACACTTCATGATATCCCCATGCCATGGTCATTCCCCCCCCCACATTCTGTGCTACTTGTAAATGCTCTCGTTGCAATGCCTGTATGCTAATAGTGATTACTGTCTTTCTGCATAATATGTGCTGTACCTGTCCTAACCTTCTGCCAATAAATAAAAGTTTTTAAAAAAAGAAATTGTATGCGAAGGCCAACAAGGCGGACTCGCTCTTAGCTCGCCTGCTGAGGGGCAGCAGGGAACAAAATGTGATCTTGGCCTTGAATGATGGAGGGGGGGAAAGCTTACTCCAACGGGGGAGATCAAGGAGCGACTAGCCAGATTCTATGCAGCCCTGTACACTTCTCAGGGCCCACCCACCCAGCCTCAGAGGTATTTCTTGGGAGCCCTGCCCATCCCCCGACTTTCTAGGGCAACCGGGGAGGATTTGGGGCGGGTCATAACGGAGGATGAGGTGCAAGCTGTTATCGCGTCACTTACCAGTAATAAGGCCCCGGGCCCAGATGGATACCCGGTTTCCTTCTATAAAACTTTTTACGACATTCTGACCCCACATCTTGCTCAGCTTTTCAACACATTTGGGAGTGCAGGTCGCATCACTCCATCAATGGAAGAGGCCAAAATGACACTTATACACAAGGCAGGCAAGGATCCGGAAGAATGTACCTCATATAGGCCTATCGCGCTTGTAAACTCCGACGCAAAAATGTATACCAAAATGTTGGCGAAGCGCTTGGAGGTGCATCTCCCTACACTGAGCCATCAAGATCAGACCAGGTTTATAGAGGGACGTCAAACGACTGATATCAGGCAGGTGGCTCACTTAGTAGAGAAAACACAGAAGATCCCCCACATCGGTGCTTCTCCTAGCTTTGGATGCCGAGAAGACATTCGACGGGGTGGAGTGGTAGTTTCTTTTTCTGGTCATGGAAAGAATGGGCTTAGGTGCAGGGTTCATTAGCATGGTGCAGGCGAATACTGAGACCCCACCTCGTGCATTCTGGTGAACGGGCGATGTCGCAACCATTCAAGCTGGGACACGAAACGAAGCAGCGGTGCCCCCTGTTAGGGAGAATTCTCTGTTGAGGCTAATTTCCCAAACCTAGTGAGTCCCCCAGCAGCTTTGCTGGATTTTTGGGGTTTATTTTTTTCTCCTGCTAAGAGTGAGACTCTTTCTCCCACTCTTAGGCATGATTTGAGTATGTCCTTTGACTATAAATGGGTTTTATGGGCTATGGGGTCTTTTACTCCATAGGGCTTCATGTGTTTTTGGTATGTGTTACACAGCACCCTCAGTGCAGTAACACAGGGGTGTAATAGTGACCCCCAAACATAGACTCCATACCCTGGGACTGACTATTGTCTCCCAGGGCATGTAAAGTCACCATTGGCTTTACTAGTCTCAAATTGTGAACAGAACCAGTACAAACCATCATATTATGGAAATACTGGTAGGGATAATTCGATTGCCCCTGGGTCTGTTTTCCAAGGGGGCACTGTCCAGTCCCCCCTTGTTGAGTTTCTGGCTGGTGGCAGTGGATACCACGCGAAATATTCCACCAGAATATTTCCTATGAGATTTTCCCATTCATTTTAAACGCACCACTTTTTGGTGCAATGTTAAAGATGCCGCTGGTTATTTATTCCCCGGCTGGGTGTTTTTTGCCAGGACTCGGTTTTGAAACGGCGTTTGTGTTCGCCTCTGAAACTCTAAACCAAGTCGAGCCCTTTGTTCCACTTTTTGGCGGGCTTCTGCACAGAAGCCCTCCAAATGGTGCCACTCTGTCTGGGTTCTACAGGATGTGTGGGAGGGGGATTAGGCACCCTGGACTGAGTTGCCTTGGCAACTCAAGTCGCACTCTTGTGTGATTGGCCCAGTGGTGAGCCTCCCGGCTCACCACTTAGCATGTTTGAGTGACAGCTAGGCTGTTGAATGGGGGTTTTTCTGCATAAAAGCAGGGCTTTGAGGACTGGAACTTCAGAAGTCGCCACAGGACCTAAAGAATCCAAAGAGGGGAGAAGCTGAGCCATCTACAACGACGACACCACCGGTGGAGCCCTGCTGTACGAACTCGCCACTTCCCCGACGACGGAGATCATCTTGTTCCAGAGAGTCGTCTTCCCTTTGAGCTGGTGGGACCAACCAGTTCGCTTTTTTGCCTTCCTAGAAGTCTCGTGGTCGAATCGCCCGTGCCAAGCACCCCAGCAGCCAGATAGCCACGCTTCACCACTACCGCGAATAAAAGGGTCGTACCTTTTTAATTGGGAACTCTGCGGCTGGTTTCCTCCTTGGCAGTGCAATGACCTTCAGCTTTCTTCCTCGTCGAGATCATCTCTTCCTCTGGTCGAAGCCACGACTTGCACCCGCTGCCAGGAACAACTGCCACCGCTGGAGCTTCCTCACCATTCCTGGTACTGTGTCCCTCCTGGTCTCCCCTGCAACAGATTGTCCAAGGTGTCCCATAAATCTGTGACTTTCTAACTGGGTTGACCTCAGACCTGCTAACTTTGCCTTTCTGAACTGAAAATTGACAAGGGGGGTCCTGGGAGTCTCTCTGCCTGACATTAGTCCTGGTTACGAGACCCAGAGTCTTTAGCTCACTATCTTTCACAGAGTAGAAATATCCCAAACATTGTCTGTCCTGCCCTGGGACAGTCCAGCACCGAAATGCTAGGCAATTCTCATCTGAACAAGAGTACCAACAGCATCCCCAGACACGTGTTTCGGTCTGGTTGGACCTCATCAGTAGGGAGGAGCTGTGCCTCTCTAAGAATAGTGAGCAAGGGGTCCGCGTCTGGATTCCCCTAGTAACTTAGGGTGAGACCCAAAGTTACTTAAATATGCAAATTGACAAGGGGGGAGGGTCCTGGGAGTCTCTCTGCCAGACATTAGTCCTGGTTAAGAGGGACTTACCCAGAGTCATTAGCTCACCATCTTTCACAGAGAAGAAATATCCCAAACATATCAGTCTTTGTCCAGCCCTGGGGCAGTCCAGCACCGAAATGCTAGGCAATTCTCCTCTGAACAAGAGTACCAACAGCATCCCCAGACACGTGTTTCGGCCTGTTTGGACCTCATCAGTAGGGAGGAGCTGTGCCACTCTAAGAATAGTGAGCAAGGGGTCTGAACTGATCCAACCTCTTTATGACTTTTCTGCAAAGACTTTAGTGCATTTCCACTGTGTGATCTTGGGCACATTCCGCCTTGCTCTCCAAGAGTGGGCCTGGTGAACTTTTTGCTCTACAGTAGACCCTGCCTTTCTTGACTTGCTGTGGTTTCTTAAGTGTTGGTACTGTTATTTTCCTACTCTGCCTTTTCTCTCCCTTATTATTGGAGTGCCATCTATGGATACGCGCTCACCTCTGTTTTGTTAAATAAGTGGTGTCTTAACCTAGACTTGTCGAATAATTAACTAGGGAGGTGTATATACTTATAGTGACTGTGTTTGAACTTGCTTAATATATTAGTGCCAGTGTATTTACATAAGTGTGTTTTTAAATAAATAATCATATACTTTTATACCAAGGCTCTGGTCAGTGTTTGCTTGTTCTACTGTATCTTTAGCCCTATTGTGTATACTCTATATACTGCCTAACTCTTCTTGAGAGAAGTCTGACTGCTCAGCCACAGCTACCGGGTAAATCTGGGTGGTACAGACTGCTACCAATTGGGTTTACTGCTTACTCCTGTGGTCCCTAAGGGAACTGCACAGGTTTCTGCCTAACACCCACTTTCCCCGTTACTATATGCTCTGTATTTGGAGCAGCTCCATGTGGTGATACGGGAGGTTCGATGATATTAAGGACATTCCTTTTGGGGGGCATCAGCATAAGGTGGTGGCGTTCGCTGATGATATGCTGCTTACTTTGATGAGTCCTGGGGAGTCGATTAGGGCGTGTATGGCTCTTCTGTCCAAGTTCAGGGAAATTTCGGGCCTGCAGGTGAATTGGCAAAAATCTGAAATTATGAATCTGTCGCTGAAAGACGATGAGGCAAGGGTCATAAAGGCTTCTTCCCCATTTAAATGGAGTCCGGGCGAAATACGATACCTTGGGATTAGGGTTACCCCCCCAGTTGGCAGGCTGGTACGGTGCCAACTACACCCCCATTCTAGCTGCGATTTTAAAAAGACCTCAGGAGGTGGAGTGCCCTAAGGGTCTTGTGGTTAGGATGGGGTCCGGTGCTCAAGATGGTGGTCCTCCCAGGGTTACTTTATCTATTTCAGGCTGTTCCGTTGCCTGTCCCGGCAGGTTTTTTCAAAGAATTGGATAGGGCAGTGAAGGACTTCATTTGGGAAGGTAAGAGGACGCGCCTGACCAGACGGCTAATGTTGGCAGCTAAGGGGGAGGGGGGCTTAGCCTTACCAAATGTCCGTCGTCGTTATTATGAAGCTGCACAGCTCAGGGTCATTAGGGAATGGTTTTCAGCAGAATGTGATAAATGGTGGGTTAAAATGGATAGAGCGATAGCTCGGCAACATTTAGGAGAGGTACTCTGGCTCCCGTGCATGTTCAAGACTGGCACACCTGTATTGGATCAGCATAACGAAGGGGTTGGTTGAAATTTCGGACAGAGCTGTGGAGAAATTGGGGATTACTTCTTTCCTGTTGCCATTTACCCCCATCTTCAATAACTGGGTCTTCTCCCCAGGAATGGAGAGAGGGGCATTCCTGAAATGGGAGAGTGGGGGGTGCCGGGGTCATTAGACCTGTTCCTGGGTCAGAATGTGAAATCTTTCGAGGAGTGTAAGCAGGAGTTTGCAGTGGGTGATGGGGAACGGCTCAGATATTTCCAGATCAGGCATTGGGTGATTTCCACGGAAATACGGAGGGTGGCCACTCGTGACTTGACGCAGTTTGAACGCTACCTGCTGACACACAATGGGTCCAGTGGGTTGATCTCAGACCTCTACAGGCTTCTGGAGGGCGCTAGCCCGAAAATCAACTGGTCGTATATGTCTAGGTGGGAGGGGCTGCTAGGGGCGAGAATGGAAAGAGAGGACTGGAAGAGGCTGTGGAGATTGATTCCGAAGGTGGCTAGGGCTGCCCAACTTCAGGAGGCCTGGTACAAGTACGTTTTTGGCTGGCATTACAGTCCGGCCCACCTGCATGCAATATTTCCAACGTCTGCGTCCCGCTGGAGGTGTTGCCGTGAGGAGGGTACGGAGGCTCATATATGATGGGACTGCCCTATGATCAGGCTCTTCTGGAGGGTCATCTCAAGGGCTCAAGATCAGGCATTTGGGGAAGGCACGAGTCAGGATCCCCGCGAGATTTTAATGGGAAGGCGGCGTGAGGCGGGGGGGGGGGGGGCGGAGAGGGAGGGCTCTTAAAGGCAAAAGTTGTTTTCGTATTAGCCGCGATGGCCCCCATCGTCCAAATGTGGAAGAGCCCCAGGATTCCAACAGAGTGGGACAGGTTGAGGAAGAAGTGGGAGATTGTATCGTTGGAATGGGCTACATTTGCAGTTAACAGCAATTTGGGGAATTTTCCAGCGGAATGGGGAGAGACTTCGGACTTCTTGAAGGCAGAGTTTAGGGAGCAGTGGCGACTCCAGAGACTGAAACTGCTGGATCTCCACGTTTGACTTTCCGGAAACGAAAAAGAGGGGGGAGGGAGGGGGCGGGCGCTATGGCAACATTGGGTGGTGGTGGGGGGTGGGGCAAGTTCGGTGAGTTTTGTTGGTTTTTCTTATGTAATTCAAACAATAAAGAGAAGTTTAAACAAAAAAAAATAGCACGAAAGCAGGGCAGAGAGGGATGAGGGGCATGGGGGAAGTGCAGGAAGAAGGGAGGAGAAACGAATAAAACGCTCATAGCTGACACTTCGCATACCCTGGTCAAACACTGTCCTGCTGGGACTAAATTTACTTTTGTCTAAACGTTTTTGTCCAAGGGATATTATTTTACCCCACTTGTGAAGAAAACACACCAATGAAAACGTGTTGACAAAAGATCTTGTTGTGTACTACCCATGTCTGATTTGCAGTAATTTTGGGACGGTACTTAAAAGTAGAAAAGAAGTATTAAAAACAGTAAGGGTGGCCCTAGTTGGTACCAACTAAACAAATATGCAACAATTCCTTATAGTCAGACCAATACGTTGCCTATAGATAACTATGGGACAAAGTCAATTGGTAGCTCCTGATTACGCAAAACTATTTTAAACTTCCATGTTCACATGGGAGCTGCTGAGGATACAATCATTGGCTAGATGTTGATTGGGAAACCCACCAGAGTAGATCCAAAGATTAAGTCAAGAAGGTAGCCCTCAAAGGAAAATTACAAAGGTGACTCCATGAGTGTGGGCAGAGGGTGATGCTTGTTGTACCCACAAAGCTCGGCAGAAGCAGTCCTTAGGTGTTGAAGCAAGGAACAAGCAATTGATGAGGCAGAAAACACCCAAGATGTCAACCAAGCTACTGAAGTGCGTTGCAAGGATACAGAGTTCAGGTCAAGTGTTAGTTTCAGGTGGTCGCAGTTCCAGGCAACACGGACTGCAGATCGAGCATCTGTAGTTGCAAGGACGAATGCAATGATGGAGATGAGGCTGGACGACCCCTGGAACTTAGTTTGTGGACCCAGGCAAAGCAACAAGGGGTCACAATGCTGACAATTCCAGATGGGCCAGCAGATGCTCTGATCAGTACTTGGGAATGCACAGCCAGATAAAGGAGATGCCCCTTGGAGGAAGTAGTTTCCAAACTCCAGCCTGGTGGGTCCTAAAATGGAGAAGCGCTTGAGAGCGGCATCAATACCGGGAAGCCAGGTACATGGCTTTCAGCAGAATCCTCAGTGTCGCCCTCTTTCAGATTAATATGGGAAACTATAAAATGTCTCTGTACATTTAAAGACGCACAGGAGTCTGGAAGATGACCCCAGTCCCCCAATTGCATCCCATGCCCCTGTTAATCATTGGGTGGCCTTCAAATCATTGGAGGCCAGCCTCACTCCTATTTCACAGGCACACAAAGGAATATGGTTTGTCGTGTTTTGTAAAATATTACACTGTTGAAACTGAATTCCATTCATTTAGGGAAGCCTTTCTGAGCCGGAGATCACATGGGCAAACTGCCATGCATGTCCATCCTGTTGTGCAACACAAACAAGGACCACAAAGATTTTGTCCATCACAAGACTAAAAAACACAAGGCCATTTTGCTTCTTCTCACAGAGAAAATGGTTAACGTTTTGGTAAAATGGCTATACTGTGATCTAGCTTCAAAAAAGGTAAAATGCCGCACCAGCCTGTGGCACTGTGTGAGTGACCAAAATTCACAGGGACGCCCTAGGATCCTTTCATGGTAGCTATTTGCACTACCACAAAACCAGCAAAAAGGCTGGGCACTACTAAAGGCAATCGAAAGAATTTCTGACCTAATATTCTGTCTACTGTGCCCGGTCCGGTCTACTGAAGAATGGCAGGAAACGGGCAGAATGCAATAACTCATTGCTTCGATGCACTGCTCATCAAATGGAAGCAGAATTTAGTTTAGTTTGTTTATTTGTAAAGCGCTACCGAACCCTCGGGTAACTGGTAATTATTTAAGTACAGCAATGGTTACAGATTGTTGCACATAAAAGCATGTGAGTATGATGCATTAGTGTGGTTCGAAGGACCTGGTTAGAGTGGTCCAGGGAGAAACATAGTAGATTATGGCAGGCCAGTTACAGTTTGGTTCGCTGCAAGCATAACATACATTTGAATGAGGAAGCCGATAATAGATTAGGTTACACATACATAAGTAAGGTAATGGACCCGTTTGGTATAGGTAAGAGCCTTGGCCTGATTATAGTTTGGTGCTAAGCAGTTCCTTGACTTTGGCTCTAAATGACCAGAATGAGGTGTTGGCTCTTATTGTCCTGGGAAGTGCGTTCCGCTGTTTGGCTGCCTGTACAGGGAAGCTAAATCCCCAGCTGTTTTCAGGTTAAACTTTGGTATATTGACTTGGTGATGGTAGGGTGATCTGATTGGTCTGGTGGAGTTCTGTCTCGTAAATTCGGTTGAAAGGTAGCGTGGGGCAGTCTGGTATAGGCATTTGTGAGTAATGACCAACGTTCGCAGTTTAATTCTATCACGGATGGGGAGCCAGTGGGATTCCTTTCTGAGTGTCCGGATGTGGGCCTTACATGGAAGATTGAGAGCACAGCGGAGGACATTATTTTGGATTATCTGTAGTCTATTCAGGTTATTGTTAGTAGAACCAAGGAATAGGGTGTTGCAATAGTCCAACTTGGACAGTATGAGGGTTCTATCCAGTGTAAGGCAGCTGTTGGTGGATAAGAATGGTTTGCAGGCATTTGAGTTTGTTGGCATAGACTTTGGCTGAAATGGTGGCGTTAATTTGCTTTTAAGAGAAAGTGTTGAATCAAGATAACCCGCCCCGCCCCCCCAATGTTTTGACTTCTTTCAACACTTACATGATGTTGCCATCGATAGTGAAGGATTGGTATCTATGATCCAATTTATTGAGGCAAGTCTTTGCTTAAATGACGATAAAACGGAACTGCTGATTGGTTGGCTCAGAGGCTGTGGGTGGCCATCTATGCTTGGATTTCTAGGTAGATCTCGTTCAGTCTAGCAACATCCTCAGCATTGCTCCCTGTGAGGTCAATGAGGACCTGGATGTCGTCCGCATAACATAATTGGTATATGTAACACCCAGGTTGCCAAGACGGTCAAAGAGGAGCTTGGTAAAGATGTTGTAAAGTGTGGGGGAGATACAGGAACCTTGGGGAACTCCACATTGGATTGGGACAGAGTTAGCGGCAGCGCCACGATATGGGGAGAAGAACCTGGTTGTTCTGTCCGATAGCAAGGATCAAATCCAATTGGTGGCATCCTGGGAGAATGCACCATCCGAGGAGGTATTCAGTGAGAATTTTGTGGTCGACTAAGTCGAAGGCTGCGGACAGATCCAACAGGAGTAGGATGGCCAACTTGCCCTTGTCTTTGGCTTCGTCCATTTTTATTTTTAGATCCAGGAGGGCAGTGTTCGTCCCATGCCTGGGTCTAAAGTCAGATTGTCGCAGTCCTAGAAGCTTGTTGTTCTCCAAATGTTGTTGTATTTGGAGGTAAGCTACTCTATCTGGTATTTTTAGGAGGAAGGGGACTGTTGTAATGGGCCTATAGTGGTATAGGTTAGGTTTTTTAAGCAGGGGTAGGGCCCAAGCCTCTTTGAGGTTGTTTGGGATAGCTGCATTTCTGAACAAGGCGTTAATCAGTGAAGTGATGAGGGGGGCAAGGTCTCTGGCCCCGTCCTTAATGACTGAGGCAGGACATAAGTCACCTAGGCAGTTAGGTTTTAGGCTATCCGGGAGCTGACGGTTGTGCTGGTTGCCGGGGTGGTCTTTGGGCATGAGAATGGCTTTTTGGCTTCTATTTTAGCCTGTAATACGGCTATTTTATTTGAGAGAGCTTGTTGAATTTTACAACAAGTTTTGTCCTTGATGCAATCATCGTTTGGGGGGCGGTGGCACGGGGGGTTTCTAGTTCTCGTAAGATGGAGAAGAGCTCTTTTCTTTGTGGCTGGTTGTGTTGAGCCATTAGTACATAAAAAGTAGTGTATGTGCACACCTTATCTATTGAATAAATTCAAAGAATAGTCAAAATGTAAGAAGAATTTGGATGCAGAGGAGGTAACTCAACCTTGACACGAGGTTGGAAATACAATTGCTACAGAGAAGTATCCAAAGTCATCGGATACCATTCGTTCAGCACAAGAATAAAAAGTGATGGACCACGTTATTTTTTGAACAGCACGAGGGGAATACAAAAGCAAATGCTGGTTCTAAACCAATTCCTGCACAAGGAATGTTTTGATTTGTAATATTAGTTCAGCACTGATGGAGCAAAGTGCTGCAAGTTCGAAATTGGCTTCAGAGGATACTATGTATACATGTAGTAGCAGTATGTGATATATATTGGCTTTGGGGGTAAACAAAGTATTAACACAATTTACAGGAGGCCTGATCAAGCTCACATACTTGTCCTAGAAAATAGCATTTATGTTGGCGATTAAGACTGCCAAAAAATTGTGTCTTCTTTCAGCAGACTAGTCAATAGCTGTGTTTCTTGACGACATGGTGATCCTATAAACACCATCTTTTTTCTCTGATTAGTAATTAGTTATTACTCACAAATGCCTCTACCTGACAGCCCCTCACTACTTATCGGACAAATTTACAAGACCAAACTTCCAGACCAACCAGATCCCCATACCTACACCAACTTAACGTCCCAAGGGTCAACCTGAAACAACTGGGGGAGCTAGCTTTCCCGTGCTAGCAGCCAAATCTTGGAATGCCCTAGCTATGACAATTAGAGCTGATGCATCATTCTGGTCGTTCAGAGCTAAGGTAAAGGACCTACTCGCAACTCTGCAATAGACTGTTAACTGCACTTAGCCAAATCCTGTGCCATATGCTCATTATATGTAATGCTTCCATGATCTAAGATGTATCACCAGTCAGTCTACTACCTTGTAGCTGTTATGTTTTCACCTCGGACCACTATGTAACCGGGTCCCTTACACTAACTATTGCTCTGTACTATGCCATGCTTTATCCTGCATGTGCAACTTATGTAGCTTTGCTGCTCCTAAAACAATGCGCCCAGTTACCCTAGGGTTCGGCTGTGCTATACAAATAAACAAACTAAACTAGTTTGTGATTTGCAACTAAATCCGTAGATTGATTTGTTTTTAATTATATTAGGTTTTACGTCAAAATATATTCTCAACACATGGGTTCATTAGCTTATCTCAATTATGATATCAAAAACATTGATATATCATGCTATGACCACAATACCATCTATCTAACTCTTCAATTATATCAAACCTGCAATTTAAGATAACATATTACAAATCCCATGTGAGAAAACTATACTCCACACAATATTAGGGAGAAAAAAAAGAAGAGAAAGGGAGATAAAAAAAGGTGTGGTGATCTCTTCTCCCTTTCCCCTTCCCCATCTCATAGAAAACATTGAATGGACTCCATAGTGAAAGATAGACATCTTTTTTACCTCTGCCCGTCAAAGATTTTTTTTTTTTCATATTTCGACAAGATCTGTAGTTCTACTAGCCAATCATCCACACTGGGCTTCTTTCTAGGCTTCCAGAATCTAGGAATCTGCTTAATTGCTACCAACATGGCCTTATCTATCCAATTAAGTTTTCTTGCAGCTAAGCACCTCTCCCTATGCATTAGCAGAACTACATTGGCAGCCGACCTCTGGTTATATTAAGAATCATATCAAGTCTGTCTAGGACTTCTTTCCAAAAACCTTGTACTCTCGGACGACTCCATAGCAGATGCAACAAGGTTCCCTTATCGTCACCACAGCTCCAACATCCCTCATCCATCCTCCACTTCAGCATCTTTACAGGTGTGCAATAAATTCACCCAACGACTTTGTGCCATATCAAACGTAAACTCGTATCCAGTCCTGCATTCGCTCCAACCCTTAGAAGATCCCTCCATTCTTCTTCCGATATAGTCCTATTAATGTCCCTAGACCAAGTGTCATTTGACTTAGTCCATGCCCCTATATACTCCAACCCCATAGGCATAAAGCGCATACAAGTACCTACATTGTATTCTCGCCTGACTAACAGGTTACAAATCTCCGGCCTTCCTTCCAATCCCGCATCAATCATATCTATTCTTCATTGACAAAATGAATTCCATATACCAACCTAGTTCTCTCCTCTCTAAACCAAACCTATTTCGCAACTCTTCAAAAGTATCCTATCTCCATCCACCAAATCTTTTAATCTCAATATACCCCTCCTGATTCACCTCTGCCAATGTAAACATCTATTACAATTGTAGCGGCTCATTATGCCATATTGATGCATCATAACTAAACCCAAAGCATTGATAATTCTCATTAAACCATGTCATTAAAGCTTGCCTAGTAGCCACTATCAATTGTAGTTTTAATCTCTTTCCCGACAATCTTCCCATTGTATAGAGATTATCCAAGTGAAAAGGGCTACACATTTCTTTCTCTGTAACCAAATGGGACCTCTGACATCATCATTATCAAAACAATGTGAAATCTTTTTAAGTAAAAATGCTCTATAGTATTTGATCAAATCTGGTAGCCAAACCCACCTTCTTTAACATCACGAAACAGAACATATTTTGGTATACACGGCATCTTACCTGTTCCCCACAAGAAAGATTGAAATACTTTATCAATTTTATGCAATCATTTATTTGAAATTAATAAAGGCAATGATTATATAGTATCTTGGGTGGTAATAAACAATTTTTATCAAGTTAATTATTGCCCATAAATTCAAAGGAAGTCTTTCCCATTTTTAATAGTCATCATTATTTTGTCTATTGTTTTATCAATATTATATAGAACCATTTTTTTGAAATCTCTAATGATATGTATACCTGGATATTTTACTCCACTGGGGGACCATTTACAATTCCACGATTCTAATACATTCCTATTGCATGACACAGATAGAGGGAAGATTTCAGTTTTATCCCAATTCACCTTGTGTCCTGATAACCTACCAACTGTTTTGAGTTTTATTAAGCCAATACAACAACCAAAACAAAACACCAACAAATATCACCCCACTACCGGCACATTTCAGTGGGAGTCTGCACTGCCTCTTCCGCTGTCTTGATATCTCGGCGAGACATCCGTCATCATTGTTCATAATGTTCTTACCCCTCTCATGTTCTTACCCCTCTATCTCCTGTCACGGCTGCCCCTCCCTCGCTTCTTCTCTAGTTTTTCTTTGCGTAAAGTGCTCTGCTGCCGTTGTCTGGTCAGCCTTCCTCCGGGCCCTTGGGATCAGTCATGGTGTCCTCTTCTCCACTGCTTTCGAACAGGTCTTGCACAAGGGTATGCCATGCCAGCACTTTGGCCCCACTATCGCCCTCTCCCCTTTGCACCACCCTTGTCCCCACTGCCTTTTCAGCCCCCGTCCATTTCTTAAAGTCCACCCACCACTTCTCTAGTGATGGCCCTGTGCTTGTGTTCCATGCCATTGCTATACGTTGCTTCGCTAATCAGTGTGTCCTCTGTTTGCCTCCCCTCGGGAACATGCCTAGCAAATAAAACTCCAGCGACCATGCCTGCATTTGGATGCCTCCCCTCTTCGCCCTGTCTCTGATAGTCCGAGAAGTTCGTAATCACCGGGCAGGCCCAGAACATGTGTAGCATATCTGCTGACTCAGCCGCGCGGCGCGGGTACCTCCGGGTCTGCTTGTTTCCAATATACAACATTCTTTTAGGCGTGAGATATGCTCGATTAATAAGATAAAGCTGCATCTGTCTGAGCCTTGCGTTACTGGAGACTTTCTTGCTGTATCGGAGGGCTCGGCACCATTCGGCGTCCGTGAAGGTTTTCTGGAGCGCCTCTTCCCATTTGCCCCGTGCTTGTAGCTCTCTTGTGGTGTTAGCACCCAGTAATTGTTCATAGAGCCTAGTCACTGTGCGCCCGCCCCCCCCTCCAAAATGTTGTACCATGCATCCAGTGCCCCCCTCGATTCATCCTCCTCTGGTAGGGTCTCCCATCTCTTCCTGATCGTTCGTACCATGCTATTGTAGAATATAAATTGGCCATTATGTATATCCCGTTATTCGAATCCGGGTCTGGAAGTCTACCCATTGCCCATATCGCCACAGGTCCCTGAACTGGGCTACTCCCTTGTCTTCCCATTGTGCTCGATACGACGCTACTGTCACTGTGCAGGTATCTATCAGTTCCGCAAGAGGGATGTTCCTGGAGCAGGGGTCACACATCCCTTGGATTTTCCATGCTCTCCTCCAGAGGATCAGGCCCAGCTTAACCATGTTGGGGAGCGTCTTGGCTGAAGCTGCGTCTATCCACAGGAGTTCCCTACTGTTGCAACGCTGGCTCAAAAAGCAGTGAGTCTATGGATCTATCCTCTCCCAGCCACCGCACCACAAATTGAAGCTGGCACGCCAGGTAGTATCGTTCGAAGTCCGCCAGCCTGATTTCCCCCCCCCCCCCAGCCCCCACATTCATAGTCTCTTTGTAATGTGTTCAGTGCTATCCTGTTCCTCCCTCCCCCACACAGGAATTCCCTCGCCATCTTGTGCAGTAGTTTAGTTAACCAGGCTAGCAGCCTGCTAGGCCTGTCCCCTTCTACATGCAGCTGCTGTATATACTTCCCATAATCCAGTCTCCCCAGTTTCTCCCAGATAGCTATACACTTCAGCCTCAACGTGGGGAGTTCCCCCTGGTTCTTCTCCCTTCCTAGCCACCTGTGCTTCTGTCCGTTTTATCTCTTTCTATGTCCACAAGTTCTGCCAAAATACTTCCCCTGAGTCCTCCCACCTTTCCTATTGCCGCACCTATGCTCACCACCTTGAAGGCCTCCCAAACCGGTCCCATACTGTCCACGCTCCCCACATTGTGTTCAAAGTGGAATAGGACAAAATGTCCAAATAAAAATGACCAACCTCACCAAAAGACCTAAAACACATACCACGAAAAGTTTTAACTACCTTTTCGTGGTGTGTTTTGGTGAGGTCAGTTAAAAGAAATAGTTTTTTAAAAGGCTGCAGGGGTATCCCCTGCAACACCCCGCTCACTAGACTGTACAGTATAAAAAGAAAAAAAACCCTTTGGCGCCAGTTCCCGATCACGGAAGTGAAAGTGAACCGGTGCCGCAGGGACACAGGGCGAAGGAAGGAAAGGTAAATAGGGTGGTGGGGTTATGTTGGGGGTGGGGGTGTGGTGTGGGTGGGGGGGTGTATGTATGGATGTATGATTTTGTATTGGATGTTCGCATGAGAAATGTACGAACATTTGTAGTGTACATTTCCCATGCGAACATTTCCGTCACAGATTTTTCCGCCGTGGAATTATCACGCAGATCTGTCAAAGTAATCTTCTATCGTGCCCCTGATATGCTCCTGAAAGTCCCCGTCCGTCAGTGCCTCCGCCCGCAATCGCCATGTAGATATAGGGGCTCTAATGTATGTGTGCGCCCACGTTGCAACCAGCGGGGCATGATCAGATGGCGTTCGGGCGTGTGTGTGTGCCCGGTGAATTCCCCCAGTGTCACTCCCCATGAATAAATAGTCTTTTCAGGTAAAAATCTTGTGGGGCACTCTAGTGTGTGTACCTCCTTGTGTCTGCATGTACCTTCCTCCAGACGTCCTCCAATTCGCTGTTCCAGTGTCTGCTGTAGTGCCCTGGCAGGTGGTACATGCTTCCTTTGCTTGGTATCCGATCTGTCCGACCGTTTGTCCAATGTACAATTGAAGTCCTCTGCCCATATGACCGACACTCCTCTATATGGGGCCAGTCTGGGTGTGATAGTCCTGATAAATTCTGTTGCATCGTAGTTAGGGGCGTACATGTTTATCAGGCACACTTCCCAGTTCTCCAGCATCCTGGGGACTATCGCCACTCTGCCCGTCTCTTTCCTGTTTTGAGTTGGAACGGGACCCCTAGGGCGATCCATGTCAACACTCCCCTGGCATAGTTGGAGTACGTGGAGCTGTACAATTGTCCTCCCCACTTCTTGGCTATCTTGATTTGCTTTTCGGCCATTAAGTGCGTTTTTTGTAACAGTGCAGTGTGGATTTACGCCCTGTTCAACCAGGCGTAGACCCTTAGTCTCTTAACATGGGTATTGAGTGATTCTTGGCCCATTTTTCCACCGAGTCCTGCAGCCCGCCTGCTCCCATGGGCTCGTATGCGGTCACATGTCTATCGGCTGGAGCCTCCAGTTATTCTTTTGCTGTTTGCCACCTTCTGAGGTGGTTCTGACCTTCTTTTCTCCTCGATTCCCGTTTGCGCTGATTAAGTGTGGGTCCGTTGCCTTGATGCTCCTTTCTGGCTCCTCCAATTCAGGGGTTGCACAAATAGCTTGACATGTATGCCTCGTCCATGTCGATGTTGTCTGGTGCCTGCTTCTCCTCTTGTGCATTCACTTACTAAACCTTTCCACTCAACTATAACCATTAACAAACGCCCAATGTGCGTATATGGTCAAGCGCCTCCGTCATTTGGGTTTGGGTGGTCAAGTTCACAGTATTTCTCTGCACCTTCTGTTCTGCGATGTTGACCATCTCGCTATATTCCTTACATCTTGCCTTTCGGAGCCCGACATCCACTATCACTGCATCCATCTTATACTAGAGTGATGTCTTCAACGCTGCTATGGCTTCGAGTATAGGGCCCTCCTCTTTTTCCCTTCTTGGCCTGTGTGGAACTGGCTGCACTGGAGCTGGCCTCTGGTGCTTCCGTCTGGGACGCATCATTCTTTCGGGCATATGTCTCCATGCTGGTTTGTCTTCCTTTCCCCCGCCCCCCCCCTCTGCTTCTCCGGCATACCTGTGCCAGTAGCGTTTTTGTTTGCGCCAGGGCCCCAGCCTCCCTTCTTCCCACCGGCGCTGGCTTTTCTGGTTGGTGTCTTGACCTCCTCCGCTCTTATTCGCTCGATTCACTGTTTCCCTCGGCTTGCCCGATTAGTCTCCAATTGTCTTGGGTATCTTCCGCTTTCCAACTTAACTCTTCAGTGGGACCCGCCTCCTCTTTGTCCCTGCGTCATGTGCTCAGATTACTCCTCAGTCGGTTTGTCTAGGAACTCCGGTATACCCCCTTTCTTTCAGGGACTGTAAGTCTGACCTGGGCCGAGAGGCCTTATGTGTCTGTATAGAAAATGCAGCTTCTGTTCATCGTTTGTGTGCCCGCACTTGTGGGTCCAGGTCCCGCTTGGTGGCAGACGTCCGCTAGTGACTGATCAATGGGCTGTGGCCTCCAACGTACAACTTATCAGTTCAATTGAGCTCTCACTGCCCCCTGTACTGGGGTGGGGGCGGCAATGCTGCAGCAGCGCAGTATGTGCCGGTGTTGATGGAGGATGCTCTCCCTGGCCACCTGCTTGGCAGTCTGTGCTCCTTCCCTCCTGCTTCAACCCTGGGCCAGAGCTACTGCTGTTTTAGCTGCTCAGTGCGCCGGTGCCGCGCTTTTCCCCATGCAGCTCGGAGGTGTCTCTTTACGCCCTCGGTCTCTTGCTTGCTTACTTGTTGCTGGTGAGCAGCCTATGCAGATGCGCGTGCCAGGTGTTTTTCAATGCAAGCCTGCTGTCCTCTTCCCTCTGACGTGCCCCACAACCTGCCTCTTTAGGAGCTACTCCCCCCCCCCCCCCTTCCTCGTATATTCTGTGTCTCACCCCTCTGGTTGGGTGAGAGGACCTGCCAGCGGTATGCAGCACAATGTCTTGTGGGCTTCTCCCCCGTCTCGCGGAGGACCAAGCTTTGGATCGTTCTGAGCTCCTCCCATCACCGGATGGCCCTTGCTTTACTTGTGCCAACTCGGGTACGTGGTGCAGCCCACTATTTGCAACCTCTGTGTCTCTGCTTGCGGGAGTCCCCTCTGGACTGGGTAGGGGGATTGCGCAGTTCCTCCCTCTGGACTGTGGCGTCCCTCTTGCATACCTTGATGGTGTTCGAAATCCTGCGATTTCTTGTAGGCTGTCTTGGTGCCCCAGTTCCGCCAATGGGGTTCCCGCTGCGTTGCTGTCCGGATCAGCTACATGGAGGAGGGGGGGGGGTCACACTGCACCAAACCTGCCGCCCCCACCCACCGGCGGTCCGTCTCCCCCACATGGGTGTTCGCCGCGGAAGAATGCCGGGCGCTCCCTGCGGCAGGGCTCGCAATAGCACAATCAATGTGCTAAGCTTCCTCCCATGTGTGGCCTTACACCGTGGATCGGGCTTTCCTCTGTGGCCCTTGGTCTTGTGGCAGTCACTGGCCATAAGGTCCCAATTAGCGGTGCGTTTTGTGCCGTTATCCGATGCCTCTGCAGTCACCCCGTGTCCGGGTGTTGAGGCGTTCGCCATTAGGTTCCGGACCTGAGGGTTGCGGGCGGCACCCAACTGTACCCTGCCTCAACACTGTCCCAAGTCCCTGCTGTGAGATCAGAGCTTTCAGTGCTGCCTTGCCCACTGTATTCTTGCTTTTTTCCTCTGTTGGTTTGTGGGTCCCCGACTGGGACTGCGGTGCCCCTGATGCCGACCTCTGACGTGGCAGTCAGCCCTCCCTGCCAGTCGCGGCACGCCCCAGGTTGCATGGCTCCTCTTATCTCACATGCGGTCGGCCGGCCCCTCTGTCTGCCTCAAGGTGGTACCTGGTCGCCTTGTACCCGGCCGGGAGATCCTTCGTGTCAGCAGCTCCCCCACTCCTGCTCCGGTGACGTGCGCCCCATCGCCTGCCTTTCCTGTGACGCCATCTGCTTCGCCGCTTCCTCGAGACGCATCAGTCTGGTCAGCGATCTGCGTCTGCCATTTTGTGCGATGGTGCCGCGCTCGCTCTAGACTCCCTCCTGGCCTCAGCTTAGTCCGATTCTGTCCTGATTTTCGGCCAGCTGATCCTCAGGCCCTCGGACGTCTCCTTGTTACTTTCTGTAGTTGTCTCTGCCATTTTCCGACCAGTTTGCAGGATCTAAAGACGGATCACGCAGCAGCTCCTACATTCTGCTCACTCTCGCATGGCTGCCAAGCCACACCCACTCAGTTTCCACACTTCTTATGGTTCTTGTCTGGTTAAGGTATCACAAGTATCAAGGCTTCTTTCATTGATTCACATAACGTCCTTGACATCAAAAAATCATTAAATACTTCACATAGAATTGATAACTGTGCCACATATAATTTATAAAACTCCGAAATCAGACCATCTGGTCCTGGCAACTTCCCATCATTCAGTTGTTTTATTGCATTCTGTATCTCATTAACATCCATTCTTGTTTCCATCTTAATTTTTCCTTCAGACGATAATTTCGAGATATTAATCTTACTAAAGAAATGGTTTAGATCTTCATCACTAGGGGAAAGTTCCTCTTTGTATAATCATGAATAAAAATCCTGGAAAGAACATATTTCTACATTTTTAATTAGTTTCCCCTCCATCAATTTGTATGGAAGTAATGCATGTTTCAGTTGCTATTCCCCTTAATCTATTGGCCAACATGCTACCATTTTTGTCTCCGAATTCCCAAGTTTTTGTTGTATAAAATATTCAATTTTTTGTCATTGCATGCACTTGGTTAATCATTTCACCTTCCAACTTCTTAAATTTTCTCTTATTTGACTGTTTCAAAAATTGCACAAGTCCTCTGCAGTTCCGTAACATCCATCTTTTGAATAATCTCCAGGTTTTTCCCTTTAGCATGTGCCGACCTACTGATCAGTTCTCCTCATAACACTGCTATAAAGCAATCCCATACAATTTTAATGTCTGCCGAGCCCTTGTTTTCATTTAAGAAATTTGTTTCTTGCCCTATAGTGACTGACTGATCCTTAAGTGCTCCTTCCTGCAATTTCCATCTTTTGGATCGCTCCTTTATACCCTTCATATTTATTTGTATATCAAGTAATACATGAGTTCAAATTCCTCTCTCGTTAATGTCAGAGCATACTGTCTGACTAACCAGTCCACTACTAATAAGCCAATTATCAATCCTCGAGTATGATTTATGAACTTTGGAATAAAAGGTGTATTCCTGCTCCTTGATGCCGTTCCCGCCACACATCTACTAGTTTATATTTATACGCAAAATCACAAAATTCTTAACTAATTCTCTCACTTCCATATCCACAATCTGATCTTCGATCTAATTTGCTATCCATTACCACATTAAAATCCCCCCCCCCAATGAATTATATTCTCCCATTTCATTCAGTAAATCAAACAACGTGGCAAAAAAAACATACGCTTGGAGAGCATGAGCATGGAGCATACACAACACAGTTCCCACTGTCAACTTCTTACCATCACATAATAAATCTATTAGCTATTAAGGATTTCAATCAGGCGTTACACACTTTGGTCTCGGCCTAATATGTAGTGCACAACTGAGATGCTTTTCTCCTTATTTTATGCAGATTCAATTTGAGAAGGTACACAACTCGTATCACACCCC
Organism: Ambystoma mexicanum; assembly: GCF_040938575.1. NCBI lineage: Eukaryota > Metazoa > Chordata > Amphibia > Caudata > Ambystomatidae > Ambystoma > Ambystoma mexicanum. The sequence goes on from NC_090936.1 coordinate 870,244,664, forward strand.
CTTTTCAAATACACCGGGTCACAATGGACCATGAATCAGGCTGGTTGGTAAAATGCAATATTTGTTTATTTTAAAATTTAAAATAAATCATAACATTTTTAATATGGGGCAGCAATCACCAATGGGGTGATAATTACAATGACAATGTAAGCAATGCACTGGTCTAACCTTCTAGTGGAACATATATACAAAAGGAATCTGAGCACTTTTTGATTTAGGAAAGATAGCACCCAAGTTAGGATTTCCCCCTGCAATTTTACCTCCACCCAAAAATAATCAGTTCTGAATGGATAGAAAAATACAGCAGGTAATGAGGAATAAGAGGCAGAAAACGGAATCTAAATCCGACCTTCCCTCACCAAATTCGAGTGGAAAATGGATTTTAAACCCATTGCCATTTTATGAAATGACTCAGAAATGGATAAATAATTAATGTGCGGTTAAAACTTTAAGGTAAATACAATTTCTCACTAAAGCAACAATGCATAGACACTAATAATCACCAGCAATGGATTGCCAAGAGCATACAATTGAAAACTGGATTAATTCAAACGGATTTGCAGCCAAATGACACGTGTAAAAGTTGCATTTCCTTTCAATTTCCGTGTAAATTTACTCAAACGGTTTCTTCAAAAAACTGGTGAAATATTGCAAATCGTGATGCGGTTTTTAGTCTGAGGGACAGAGGTACATCACAGGGATATTACAGAAGTGAAAGAATAGGGTAGCTGGTGAATTGAGAGCGATTTGGAAGGTAGAGTGAGATTCGTTTTTAGGGAAATATAGCAGTGCAAAAGAGAGAATCGATTTTAAAAGTGAAAGGCAAATCTTACTTAAACTAGATTTAATGGTTAAGAAAAGAGCAACGCCACCCGTGAATATAAAAGTTAGGCTGCAGTTGTAACCCTTCACGCAGTGTACCCCTTTTCTTTAGGGAACATTTATTTCATTTAAACACAATATTGCTAATGACTTATGATTTATGCAAAACAGAGAAAAGTGGTGCTAACGCTTGGAGATCAAGAGCAAGAACACAGAGAATTCTGACAGTTTTAACAAATTACCAGGATAAGGCTAGGATGATTTAGAGTGGGATAAGGACAAATGCAAGACAAGGTAGACCATGGATTTCTATGGAGTAGGGATTATACTTACAGTCCACTTTTAGTTTTGGGATTTTTGGACCGTTAATGGTTCTGGTCACTACACGGCAGCATCCTGGCCAAGGACAGCTGGGCATGGTCTAGTCACCGGACAGCAGGCCAGGCTGGTTCAGGATGCTTCCCAAAAGAATACCACAGCTTTCCCCTTTGGTTATTTGGGAATTTTAGTGGGATTTCAGAATTGAGGCCTTGCTGGGAATAGGATCAGCAATGCTTGGGTTTTGCAGTGGGCCCTGGATTAGGGTCAGCAATGCTTTGGCCTTGTAGTTGGACTCTGCACTCAGCAGGATGAATGGAACAGGAACGCCGACGCAGGAAAATCGGGAAGAGTGTGTCCAGAGTCTTGTCAGGAACTCTTATTTATAATGCATAGTGACATCATCAAAGTATGTGGCTGGACAGGCTCAACTAAGCACACCTCTAACCCACGGATTGGTCAGGGGTCCTAGTCTCTGCCTCGCTCTCAACTGGTTGGATTTCAAGAGAATGATGTAGATTTATGATGTGAGTTTTACAATGTTCAAAAACCTCCCAAAATTAATTTTGCTAAAATCCGATTTTGCCACAAATGGTACATTTATACAGTTAGCAACTTACATAAACAGGTTACATATTTCATGTAGAACATAGCAGTCCAACTCTGCAATCCGTGAGACATTGTGTCACCCTTCTAATACTGTTTGGTTATTTGGAGGATGAATGATTCAGCCTAAAATTCCATAACTTTATACACGTGTGGATTATCATAAGGGAGGCAAGTATAAACATTTGCATTGGCATCATGGATACTTTCCTTGTAATCCCTGATTCTTTGCCATTTCTATTTCCAAGAGGTCGGTGAATTCTACCATTTCTTAAATGAAAGCCCAAAAAATCGCCTTTAAACTGCAAAATTTGTACATAGTCATGCTGCAAAGATAAGTATTTACATTTTTATTCATAAATAGTCCGGGGAAGCAAATGGCAGCCCTCTGTCTGTCACTGGACCATTTGTTTTGCTTTTTCAGCTGCCACCAACTGTCTGTTCCTCCAGGGCTAGGTGGGGTTTACTGCTTGAATGAAGGTCTATTGCCCCTTCCTCCCCCCCCCCCCCCTCCTTGTCCTGGAAATCCCATTGTCAGTGGGTTCAGTCTAGACTAGATTCTGTCCAACCTAATAATTATCACTGGGGTGTTAGTATCTGCTGAGAGAGGCCCTCCTGTTGGTAGCATTCCCCCCCATGCAGAAACCTATTTTTCTTTTGGAACTTGCAAAATCCAGCAAGTATAGTTTAACAGTTTTACTTTTTATATTTGTTCCTGAATTAAACAAGCCAGTTGAATAAAATAACCCATGTGTATTTTCCCCAGCAACAAACCCCTTCACATTGCTAGGTAATGGCAGGCTTTCATTTGACAGTTTACTTTTTACAACAGGCATTTTTCTCCTGGAGCTTTGCAAAGCCCATTTTACATGTGTGGTGAAAAGCTGGCATTTCTTTTTAAATTCGGTTTTGCATCTCCCTCTGGATTGCCACACTGTCTTGCAGCTATAGTTATTTTCTTGTTTGCAGGAGTTTTGTTTGAAGCACAGATGCATTGAAATTGACATGGCTCAGATAGCTGGAGTTTCTTTCAACTACTGAGCTTTGATACTTAGTAAAGAAAATGAATGTGTTTTCCTGTGCGGGTAAAAGTGGAGTTCCTTGTTGGTTTATTTATTTTCTCAGAGTTGGTTTGACGGGGCCTGTCATTCAGAAATCATGCCTGGTTTTGCTGAAGCACACTGATATATACTGGGCAAGGCAGGGCCTTATTAATCACAGTGGTTTAAATAAGAACAGATGTAAATAAAGTGGGAGCAGCATTTTAAGTTCCAACTTGCAAAGTCAGATAACACTCCAACCATAAATGAGCACATTTATATGCAACTAACGCATCATTCCGAACTATATTTACCAGTAGATCTATGTCTATTATGATTATTATACAATTTATTATCATTGTTGCTTTCTCCATCTTTCACCTCAGTTATCAATCCCACCCCTTTAATCTCCTACAATTCCTTCCAGATTAGCCAATAACTTGACCACTGTCACAACAATAAGGTCTAACCACCCTTTTCTATCAATTATAGTGCTGAAAGTCAGTTCCCATCTAAAATAAATATAAATTCACACATTTGTGGTAGAATAACCATCTAATTTGGAACCCTGTTCCCAGCTTACATGCCGCACATATAATATATCAAACTAATAATATCCCCAATAAGACCTGTAAATTCTATTCCTTCTACAACCATACACAAATATGGCATAAACCTATTTAAGTTCTATACATACTACATACTAACCTAGTTTATACATAATTCCCTTCAACCATCATAACTCCCTCCCCCCAACCCCATCCCATATGAGCTATACCCAACCCTAGTCAAAAGTAACAGGGCCATGGATCGTGACAGGTGCCACTTCATGATCTGACTCCCTCCGGTATAACAGCCCCCTGGCAGCAGTGGGGCTAAAGCCCTTCACATTGGCCCCAAGGGCCTTACAACTCAATCAGAAACATACATGGAGTCAGTCCTGGCGCCTTTGGCACCAGGCTCGTTATCAGGAATAAAGCAATACCAGTTTTGAACCTTAATCCAACATGGATGCCTATTACACAGCTCAGTTCTTTAGAACCAAGCCATGCAGTCTAGTGTTTTGAGTGTGGCTGGGCCTGGAACTACTTGGCCTGGGCTACTTAAACCACACCCAACAGCAGCACACGCTTCGTGTTATTCTGCACTCGTCCAGCTCCTACTCATCTGCTTCTCTGGCGGCCCGATCCTGAAGACCTAGATCCGGATTCCATTAATAACCTGGAAGAACAAGAAAAGCATTAGCAAGCAAGAACACTACCTGTGAAGTAACCGGTCTTGAATCCACCTTGTGCTTCGCTTACCTCGCCAATCTCTGGAATTCGCCACAACCTGCAAAGGTAAAGAAACAAGGACAGCATTAATAACAATTCTTAACTGGGCAAGCAGCGAGTCCTGGCAGCACCCTGCGCTTCCCTTACCTCGCCCATCTACGGGTTTTGCCGCAACCTGCAAGGGAGAAGGAACAAGGTCAGCATTAACAAAGCACTTCTGGGCAAGCAGTGCTTCGATCGCTCATCACTCTGGAACATCACCGCAACCTGTACAAAGAAGAGAAGGCAACACAGGTTAGCAATTAACACCAACAAACAGTGCAGCGCTCCGCATCAATAACTCACCGTGGTCTTCGCCATCTGCGCTGCAACTCTGAGATCGCAACCATCCCTGTGAAAACAAAAAGACATTGTTAGGGAACAGCATAGTGGAGCAAGACGCCGAGAAGACAGAGAAAACGCAGGGAAAGAAAGAGACAGAATAAAGGCGGAAAAGACATTATAACTCACCTGGAAGACAGCAAGCAGAGTCGGAGTCACAGCTGGTCTGGACCCGACATAAGGGCACACGGACCAGTGAAGCAACTAGGTCCACGGAATGCCCGCACCAACCACACGCACTTGCACAGAGACGCAGGACCGAGTTCAACGCACAAAAAACCTAAGGTAAGCAACAACCCCAAGGGAGGGGATTTGGACCAGAGGGAGGTGGGAGTCCACCCATCACAGAACCAGTATCTTAACCCTCCATTCTCCTGTTACAGACGCTACCCAACGTCTGGCATAACCAAGCAGAGAGGGGTTAGCAATAGCGTTTATACTCCATCCAGTATCGTGTGGTGCCCCCGTGGATACCAGGTGAGCGTAACACACCTCCCAACTTTCTCGCCTTACACCCAAATTGAGATATCCCATCCCTCCAATAAATCAGTGTATCAACATCTCGCGCAACATCCCACCATTAGACAGAAGAAAGAATAATTATCAAAAACCTTCAACCATATTTAGTGCATACTCTCCCTTATAAAGGAGTAAGAGCCATGTCCCATCCTTTCCTTCTCCAAGGCTCACACCCGTCCCAGATGACTTTGTCTCACATGTATATCCTCATGCTTGGCTACAGTACATAAAATGTGATCCGTCAATATTGCAATCTTATTCAGACTCCCACTTCCTTCCCAATATTCCAACGGAAGCCCAATGATGTACATTTCACTCCACCACATGGCAATATTGTCTCAATACCAGTCCTGCAACCCCAATCTTCTATCATATTTGTAACTTCCACCAGAAACCCATTATATCATTTAACCTCAAACTAAAAAGCCAGTCCACTTATTGCAGGGAGTCTGTCTCAACATGCTTCTCCTTATAGTACAATATACATTCCAAGACAATATCCTCACCATGTTTATTGCCCAAAGCGCTTTTAAAAATTCTGCAGTTTATTAAATGTAATCCGAGCTCACTGAGGAGCACAATTAGAAACGAATAGGTAGCATCTTTCTTTTCAAGATTGAAATCTCAAAAAATTAATTGTAGGTGATGATTCGTTGAGTTAACTTCCTCTGGCCCAATTGTACACACATAGGGCCTCATCACGAGTTGGGCGCTAACCCCGGTGGTATTACCACTGGGGCTATTAGCCCTACCGCCAAACCCCCGGCGCTATTAGAACGGTAACTTCCCATTCCCCATTGGGCTCATTCGGGAATTCCCTATTCCACATTGGGCCCAATGGGGAATTTTCGCGCTATTACCGCTAGCGGTTCTCCCGCCGGCGGTAATAGCGCAGACATCGGCAAAATTGCGGTGGATTTGCCCCCAGCTCAGAGCTGGGGGGAAATCCACCAAATCACAGCCTTGGTGGACCCTTAAATGCAGCGGTAATAGTATCACCGCCGCATTAAAGGGTTACCGCCAAACTCATGATGAGGCCCATAGCCTTTTTATCTCCTTGGCTTTTTTTTTCCTTCAAAACTATTGTTATTGTATGTTTTCAGAGAAGCAACATAATGTTATGCGCCCCATGTAGAAGGACATTTTGCTGTGTTTGCTAACTTTCAAAATATGAACTGTACGCCTTGGAATTAACAAAAGTGCTATGCACTTCTTGTGGCTGTGAAAAGGTTCTATTTGAACTTGCTCCCTGCATAACATTGTTTCCTGGTGCATCAGCAGTTTGATGATTCCTCAAGGCTCTCTTGTAAAAACAGATCAGCTTCAGTTTCCTACTAACAGATATCGGGCGAATCTTATACCTTCTTGGAGATTGGTGCTGAGGCAGCCAGCCGTTGTAAAGCAATGCCGTTTCATTTGGTATTGCATGCTATGACGATGAGCAATCTTTCAAAGTCATTTTTACACACATAAAAACAGCTTTGCATACACAAAGTGTTGTCTGCACTGCATGAATTGGATCAAAGTGCGCGCAGAAACTTTAGTATTACATAGTCCGCCAAGCTACTGGCGCATGTGCTGTTTGTTTATTTATTTGTAACGCGCACCATCAGGCCCAAGGGTATCCGGGCGCAACTTAGGTTAATATACATACAGGTAGTCTACATACATGGGTATATACATAATATACATACATGATTATATACAAGTGTATGTGCAAACATGACTATACACAAACTAACAGTAGAAGTTATCAGACGGGCCTAGAGGCAGAGGTGCCTTAGTCCTGATCAAGAAGCCAGAGTTTGGTTTTTAGCTTGAAGGTGTTCAAAGACTTTTCAGATCTGATGGTGACAGGGCGGGTATTCCACAGCTTGGAGGCAAGGACAGGGAAGCTCGCACCCCCTGCTTTATGCAGTTTGAACCTAGGGATAGAGAGGCTATGGAGCTGAGCAATTCTTTGCGGTCGGGTGGAGGAGTGGACGGAAAGCCTGTTGCAAAGGTGGGGGGGGGGAGGGGGGCCTTGTTGGCTAGGCATTTGTGCGTGAGGGCAAGTGTTTTCAGTGCAATTCTTTGCTTGACAGGTAGCCAGTGTAGGTTGGATCTAGATTCGAAGATGTGGTGATTTCTGGGAATGTTTAAGGCTGCCCTAATGGCATTGTTCTGGGTGATTTGAAGTTTATTTTGATTCCCTTGGCTGGTTCCTAGACATAGGGCGCTACAATAGTCAATCTTAGGCATAATGAGCGTTCTGGCTAAGGTGACACTGTTCGGGGTGGTCAAGAACAGTCTGCAAGCTGCAATGAGTTTGCACGTGTATGCCGACACTGATCTGACAGCATTAGTTTGTCGGGTCAAGGAGAGGGTCGCGTCAAAGTAAAAACCTAATGTTTTAGTGTCTTTGGAGACTTTGATGGTATTACCATCTACGATGAATGACTGGTAGGAGGGATCTAGCTTGCCAAGACGTTGCGGTGAGCCCAGGATGACGAGCTCCGTCTTGTCATTGAGACATAATTCCTGTTGGGCCATCCAGGCCTGGATGACCAGATAAACGTCATTCAGGGCCTTAGTGTCAACTAGGTAGTAGCCAGTGATGGGGATGAGTATCTGGGTGTCGTCAGCGTAGTTAGTATATGAGACCCCCAGATAATCAATCACATCAAAGAGCGGCTTAGTGAAAACATTATAAAGTGTCAGTGACACACAAGATCCTTGTGGGACGCCACAGTGAATAGGAGCATGGTCAGCGGCTGCAGATGGTGAGAAGACCCTCATGGATCTGTTGCTCAGGAAGGATTTGATCCAAGCTGAGGCGGAGTCCGGGAAATGGGCAGCAGAGTGGAGGTGCCGGCATAGAATTTGGTGATTGACGCAGAGAGGTCTAGGAGAAGAAGCATAGCTAGTTTTCCATTCATCTTTCAAGATCTCAATTTGGGTTTTTAAGTCTATCAAGGCTGTTTTTGTCCCATGTCTAGGGCGGAATCCAGATTGCCGTGAGCCAAGGAGATTATTAGATTCCAAGTGGTGTTGGATCTGCAGGTATGCTGCGCGATCCAGAATCTTAAGCAGGAATGGGACTGTGGTTATGGGTCTAAAATTAGTGGGTATGCTAGGGTCTAAAGTTGGTTTTATGAGCAGTGGGATCACCCAAGCGTCTTTGAGGTTGGCAGGGACTGTACCAGTTTTAAAAGAGGAGTTAATGAAGGCTGTGTTGAATGGGGCCAGTTCAAGGGCCGAGTCCTTGACGGTAGCAGAAGGGCACGGGTCACCTTGGCAGTTTGAAGGTTTGATTCTCGTGATGATTTCTTCTACCTCAGCGATGGTGAGAGGGGAGAAGGCAAACGGTTTGATATTAGGGGAATCAAGAGGGGCGGCCCTTGCATGGTTAGGTGGACGGTTGTCCATCTTCAGACTGTCTTGTTTGTCTTTGATTTTAGATTGCAGAGTGGAGATTTTGTTCAGCAGGGCGGACTGAATATTGGTGCACCATTTGCTGTCTTTAGCGCATGTGTCCGGAGGGGTGGCTGGAGATTTGAGTTCTTTTAACATTTTTGTTGAGTTCTTTTGTGTTCGAGTCAGCTTGCAGGATACGGTTGTTGAGGGAGTCCTTTTTGGCTGTGATAATGGCATCTTTGTAGATAATGGAGGCGAGGATGAAACCGTCTTTATGCGCGTCAGAAGGATGACTTTTTCAACGATTTTCAGCACAGCGTTTAGCTTTACGGAGCACTCTTAACTGTGGTGTAAACCAGGAGTTGAGATGTGCACGTGGTTTGGATTTTCTAAGTTTGATAGGGGCGATGGAATTAATGGCAGAGAGCATAGTGTGATTATAGGTGTCTGCCAGGGATGTGGGGTCGGTGCAAGAGTATGTGGTGTCATTGTGCGAAGGGAGTAACGGTGGGAGTAGTTTCTCCTTCGTTATATCTGTTATTTCTAGTGGGGAGGGCCGGAGCAAATGAGGTTGGGACACGCGGGGCTGCTTGAATGTTGAAGGTAATGATGTGGTGGTCAGACCATAGACGGGGGCTGTTGTTGCGGTGACGCACTAAGCAGCATTGCCCATGTAGATGAGGTGTCTTCCCCACCTCTTTCGATACCATCAGAGTGCAATCTCCCAAGCAAGGTTGTTGTTTTTCTAATGTTTTTTTTTTTTCCCTGCTTGGCAAGCTTGAATGTTCAGGGAGCTCTTGGAGATAGAATCTTGTTAAAAGTAAAGAGCGCAGTTTATTCAGAAAGCTCTTAGAATGACTATATTGTGTTTTGACTTAAAGCTGTGCACACCTGTAAGGCGAATCAACCTCTGTTGCACCAGAGTTAAAATGCCTATTGCAGAGCTGTTGAGAAATGTACCCTCAGTGGAAATGTGTAGAGTTCCGGTTTGTGTGCATTGTAGGAGATTTCCTCAGTTTCTCCATTGCAAGATTACCATTACGATGTATAAACCTTAATTAGACCTGTGCATGTGGGAGTCTTGGAACACTTTTTAACAATAGAGAAAAAATGTGTTGTAATGAGTTGAACAGCAATTTCCTATTTCACAGCGCTAGGCTTTTCATCAAACCGTTTTCTCTTTATCAGTTCACCTCTAAAAAGCACATTAGTGCTCTGTTTTGACTTCACCACAAGTTCATCTAGGCCAACAAAAAGATAACCATCCCCAGTGAGCAAAGAGGGTTACATACTCAATCTTAATACCAGGATCGCTTTCTGCTTGCCCACATGGGCCCACTACTTGAAAAGGCCACAGCGAAGGGTCCTGGTTGGACTCAAATTGAGTCGAATAGAATGCCATGAGACCAAAAACGGTTCATGAAAATCCAGTCCCATTTCCACTGCGAAATCATACTTGGTAGTCTTGAAATCGCATAAACTATCTTGTAAAGGCTATGGTTGACCAGAAAATGAACCATGTTCACTTCAGTGTGTTCCGATATAGCATCGTTCCTTGAGGTAAATAGAAAAGTAATGGAATATCCATACTAAACGGAGTGGGGATTAAATGTGCAGCAGCGTTAGAGTGCAATCCTTTAAAACCTTCAGCAAGGTTAACCATGAATTTGTGCTCAAACAGAGCAAACTCTGGAACTACCTAATCACTTCAGAGAGTGAAACATGATTGCGATCCAGAGAGACACAACTTCTACTAGAGGCACTCTTTGGTCCAAGGAAAACTAGTCTTTCCTGCTCATCCATATACAGTAAACTGCAGACAAACATTAAGTTTCTCTTTGAAAAATGTTGCTGCAAATGGAACGAGGAATGTGGAGGACTTTACTGGGGAAGAGTCCTAGCAGATATTGCAATGGGTACACAGCAACCATGCGCATATGATGTGCCAGCAGAATATAGACCTCTGCCATTACTGTTAAAGGCCTTTTATACGGTGAAACTAGAAGATAGCGATGCATGCTTGAAATGTGGCCAATCTGGCGGGAACTACTCAAACTCCTTCTATTCCTCTAACGAGAGTTATCTGGTTGGTGTAGATTCAAAGACCAGATGATTTTGGTGGTGGGTCATTTGGTCATTGTTCAAATCCAAGTGTTTTCTTATACTCTTCACATATTTGTATAGCTGATTTTGATGCAAGCTAAAATTCATGTTTCCCCTTTTCTAGTTAGTGAACTGGAAGCAAAAACTAGGGAGAAGATGGAAGTTGCTAAGAAGAAATCCAACTTTGAAATTGCTGATCTGAAGGAAAGGTTAAAAGCAAGCCGTGAAACGATCAACAGTTTGAAAAATGAAATCAAGAAACTTGAAGATGATGATCTATATAAAGAGCTCTAACAAATCTGAGGTTTGCTTCAAGGAACATCAAGAAAAGGAGCTTTCCTGCCAAAGTAGCTGTGAATACATTGAAGTCAATTTTGAAGTGTGTGTGAGTGTGTACACAATCTTGAGTTGTGAAGGAACAGATTATTTTTTTTTAATATCAATATCCTTCGAACTTTGCAACAATCTGTCTGTTATCTTTCTTCAAGCTGTCCTCTGGGGTTGTAGGAAGGGAGCACATTTTTTAATGTAGATGAGACTTCTTGGGAGATTCGGTTTACACCCTGAAATCTTTGTAGGGATTATTTGTTTGGGCCATGAATAGATGTTACAATCCCTGATGTCCCAACAGTTTTCTTGTCTTATTTTTTTTTTTTTACGCTTATTGTCTAGGTTTTACTGGAAGTTGCTAAAAACTGAATAAAATGTAAATTATTTTGTGCTTTAAAGGGGCATAACCAATGGCCTTGCCAATAACACTGACTTTATATATAGATCTGTGTGTGTGTTTATTTGTAGGACGTCATAGCTGTAGCCTATAATAATGTTTAAGACAATTTTCTTTTATTTATTTTCTCCTTTTCCTGTTAGCCGATGTTGCCATTTTAGTCTTGGTGAGATTTGGCATTTGCTTTACTTTCACAGACCGGTTTAAACGTGAGCTTCCCTCCCTTAAAAAGTATATGGTTCAGAATCTAGAATTGATAATTACTCATTGCAGTATTATTGATGATGTGTTTTTTATATAGCGCCTTAATCCAAAGCGCTTTACAGAGTACATATTTACATACAATATCACCCAACCGAAATTGGTACTCATGTATCGACCGCAGAAGGATGAAAGGCTGAGTTGGCCTTGCTGAGATTCGAACCTGCAACCTCCAGATAACGCTCAGATCCCAGCAGCGAGCGCTCAACCCGCTGAGCTATATTACCGGCTATGAGACGCTGTGCAGTTCAGAGTTTAGTGCTTCAGACATGCTTGTAAAAAAAGACATCGTAAAATACAGTGCTACAATATATGCTATTGAAGGCGTTGAAGGTGGACAGACGGGATGGTGATGAACATCTGGGGGGCAACTGTGTATTTTAATTAGTGTGTGATAGAATTGTCAACAAATACTATACTCTGAGGTGGTAAAGCTTCTAGCAAAGGAGGTATTGTCACCTTTGTTTACAATAACTCCATCCGGTTTCCCTCCATCCAGCTCTCACACTGTGAATTGATCTCTGCCAAATTCAGCTGCTCGCCCAACTCTTTCATTTCCCTCCCTGATCGATCAGGCTCCAGGACGCCTTGCCTCATTTGAAGATGACCTCACCAATTTATCTTTGCCAACCCCAAACCCACCACTCAGGTCACCATCCTGGGAGACTTGATGACCCCCTAGACACTGATGCCTCTATCCTTTCTAAATCTACTTCTGCCCTAGGCTGTACCCAAGGTGTTCTCAAACCCACTCACTCCCAAGTCCTACTGCAGCTACCAAAGCCCTCTTCTTTGAAATACAAACAAGCAATTCATCCTACCAAAGCAACTTCCCACAACAAAGGAATGCTGAGGCATCCTCTAGTTCCCGAGAACCATTGGTAATTCTCTGTGAACTGGAATCCCCCATTAGCCCCCCACCCCCTTGCCCCGACTGTAATGAAAGACAACCACTGTTGCATCAAAATCCAAAACACCCTCACTTGTAGGATTGCACAACTGCAAGGCAAAACCAACACCAAACTAGCCACCTCAACTGACGCCCATCAACACAACCCTTAGGCCGGAACATATGCCCATAGCCCCCCTCTTCAATTTCAAATAAATCTCTGATCAAGACCTGGCCACTAAAATCAAAGGGTTCAAACCATCATGTTGCACAGGTGGCATCTGGCCAGCCACTCTGATAAAGGAATGTGTAGAACCTCCACTCCCACTCATCACTGCTATCGTCAAGGCCTCCTTTGCCTTCTGATATCGCTACTCCCCTAAAGAAATCATGGATCACCCCCCCCCCCCCCCCCCCCGCTCAAAAAAGCCGCACTTGACCCGTTCATCCCCACCAACTACTGTCCCATCAACACTGTCCCTTTCGTCCTGAAAATTGATAGTCGCTTACATCAAAATTCAAGAATTACTGGGAACCCATCGCATCCTTGTCCTCCGTCAGTCTGGCTTCCTACATGGTACGGAAACAGCCTTCCTCAATCCAAAGAAACAACTCAATGATGCTAATGACACAGGAAAGCTGTCTCTCCTCCTGCTCCTTGACTTCTGTGGCCTTTGATCTTGTCAAACAAAATTAATTATGCTGCCACCGTACTTTGTTTGCACACTGCTCTCCAGAAGCCGCCAGGTGGGTCTCCACCTTCCTTGCCAATAGAAAAACCAGAGTATTCATAGGGGATGTTGCCACCCCCCTCCCACACCCCACACACCCACCTATCTCCTGCGGGGTCCCGCAAGGATCTTGTCTCCCCCCACTCTCTACAATGCCTAACTGCTATTTGACCTCCTTGACTCCCTTGGAATCTGCTTCACAAACTATGCAGATGACACCCAAGTCCTCATTCCTCTATCTGGTGTCCATGCTCCGGATTCCATCAAAGTGAACACCATCTACGAAATGATCCAAACCTGGATGGCCTTGCACAGTCTCTGCCTGAATAATGCGAAAACTGAGCTCCTGGTCGGTACGCCGACCTGCCTTGCAAAATTCTACCCAGCCTTCTGATTTTTCCACATTGATGGTCCTAAGATCCCTGTCGCTTTCTCTGTAAAGACTCTTGGCATCCACCTAGACACTAGGCTTAATATGTCCCGACTAATCAACCACATCGCATCCACAGCAGCCTACGCCATAAAGCTCATACACTCAAGCAAACCATTCCTCTCCTCTGACAATCTCGTCACCTTTGCTGCCTCCAAACTCGACTACTGAAGGTCTTCTAGTTGGAGGGATATTTGTCAGCACTTTTGCTGCAACACCTGCTCTTGCTGGGTTCCTCTTAGTACTAGGGCATGGGGGACTTCTGTTTGAGTCATAGTTTCAGTGGTGCATGGGTGTTGGTGGTCTCAGTATGTGGCTGAGTGCACTGAGCTGGGTGTTGACATTCTCTGGGGGCAAGGGAATACAAAACGCCCTCCGTGCCGCACTTGAACTGAAGAAGCGCAACCACATATCTGAAGCCACAGGATCTGTCCACTGGTTCCCAGGCTGAGAAAGAATCAAATTTAAAATCCTCTCAATCGCCCATCATTGTCTGTCAAATAATGCCCCTCATATCTTGCTCAGACTCTACAGATGCACGCCTATTTGGAGCCACTTCCTCATGATGCCATGATTCAGATGCAAAAGGGCTGGCGCATCAAGCCTCCTGGTATCGGCTGCAGTTCTCTGGAAAGATCTACCACTATTCCTTCACTCTGAACCCTCCTTACCCTTATTCACGAAAAAGCACAAAATCTACTTATTCAACTAACTTTTGCAACATAGACTCATCCAATTGCTCATGACTGTAACCAGCGGGTAGATGCCTATGGACTTTGTGCGCGTCTACAAATGTAAAAATAAGTAAATAATACAAATGGAACTTAATTGCTCCATGAAATATTTCTATTTCAACTTTGGTGACTTTAAATCTGTGAAATGGGGTTTCTTCCTACAGAGTCGGCCCTGCGTTGTCTGTTCAGTATTGTTTTTCAGCTGTCTGGACAGAGGACAAGACCAACAAAGGTGAGAGGGGGGTTGGACGAGGTAGTGTTGATAGTGAGTGCCCATATTTGGGGCTTACAGATTAAATTGAGCATTTATTTTTTCGATTTCAGAATGTTACTGCTGCATCCTCCATCTTCCTCTTTTTCCTCGTTCTAAGATCAGATTATGTTGGAAGATATTCACTCTCCCTGGCCCTTCGCTCCTGTCACTTTGCAATACCCCTCCCGCAGACACGCCTCCCTCTGATGTCAGCAAACTGTCCGTCGGCGGCAGCAGGTGCGCCGTGCACAGGTACAGCTCAGCAGGGAGCCACGCAGGATGGATTACTCAGACTGGATTGGTCCATAACGAACATTAGTGTCCTATGGATTATAAGATTGAGTATATTAAAATCATTGTACGGCCCTGACGAAGGTTAAAATAACCGAAATGTATTGGTTAACGTACACAATATTAGAGCCAGTATCTTATAGCCCATCCACTTTGAATATGTGAATGAATATTCAAGAGTGATGAGAACATTAATAGATGCGCAATAAATATTATATTTTTGAGAAAACGACGGACTATGTCTAAATTGAATTTTTACGTAAATACAGGATTTACAGCACAGAATTGGAAAGTCCCTTCCATAAGGGCAAACTGAGAGCACCAGTCTTAATAGAGTTATTCCACTTTTTTTTCTTTGTTCATATATTTTGGTCTTTATGCCATAGGACCTTCATCAGACTGGTTGCCCCAGGCTAAAACTTGATCAATGAATAAAAAGTGAATTATGATTGATTAAAACTACAGTAACAGGACGTGGTGCCCACCTTCAACTTCTTTGTGGAAGATATTTTTCCCCATTCCCTAGCAATTTTCAGAGGTTAGACTTTGCACAGTTTACTGTAATGTTCTCTGTATTTCTATTTATGCACCATAGTTTGATCTGTCCTTAGAATGTCTTTATAGTACGTTCATGTACAGAAGTCCTATTCAGCTTGTCAATAGTTCAACACATTAGAGCTGGTGCATTTCTGTATTCCCACGCCAAAGACTTCTCCATAGTTGTAATACAAAGAAACCTTGTGCCTTGTACGTACAGGATGTATGAAAAGCAAACCTAGCTGGGATGGTGCACAGTGCTCTACAAAGGGGACACGCCAAGGGGTTTACAAGTAGAGTGCACAGGAAGCGGGGAAACGGCGAAAGGGAGAGAAATGGGGTGAGTGGAGCGGTTGCTTAGATGTTTTTAAAATGAGTGGAGTCTTCTGGGTATGGAGTGGGCCATTCTCATCTGTGTTGATAACTTGTTTGAGAAACACAGTGCATAATAGGAAAAGGCCAATTTCCGGTTGTATTCCCTCTTGCAGTTCTTTCTTTACAACTTGGCAATGTTGTAGCTTCTATGATGTGCTAGCCCTCGGAGATGGTGGGTTTCTCAACCAGGTAATTGTGTTTTGGTTGGAACTGCTTTGCAAGTGATGTGCTCGGTCTTGAACATGCTTATTTGAAGAGGTAGTCTGCTGAGCTCATTGAGCATGTGGGTCAGATTGTGTTAGTCCTGTGATTAAGCAGCCTGCTGGTCAGCCTTCAGAGGGGCCAAGGTGGCATCTGGTACTCCGACAAGTAGGACATTGCCACTATCCACATTGGAGATGACTAGAGTTTCGTCAACTTCTCTGAAACTTGGGGCAGGGATGAAAGTCATGGCTTTGCAGAAGAACGCAAGACCATACCATACTGCTTAGGTCTTCCTGGTGTTGTCACAGTTGTTGGGAAAGCTGCTAGATTTTGCATTGGGTGAGAGTCGAGGCATAAATCTGTCGAGCTCCATGTTAGTCAGTGAGTTCTAGACCGGGGCATGCTGAATGGGGTCCTAATATAATGAATTCAACCTTTGTTGGTTTGACGTGCAAATAAATGCTCGATATCCAGGTTTCAATGAGGAACTGACAGTGCTGGAGCTGGGGGCTGCCATTGATGCAGTTGATCATTAGGTAAAACTGCATATTGGTGTACCTTGATTTTGGTTTTGTGGAGCAGCTCCCTGAGAGGTTCCATGTAGAGTAGGGGCATCTGCAACCTGTGACACCATTGATTCTCCAGCATGGGGTCTGGCATGGATTCACATGCTCATGAATATTCCCCGTCGTCAGGCTGGGAATCCTCGGTAAAGAAAAAATCAGTATCAGTTTCGTTTCTGATCTGTCTTTCGTAGTAGTAACCAATCACTGATCTCTGCGTCATACTGACCACAGCCAATGACTGCCCTCTACCTAAGCCCCACCTTTGGCAGCCATCTTCAGATTTTTACCGCACGTTCAAGTGTTGGGAGTCCTCGTGCTTAGCTCTCGAGCTTTTACTGCGTGTTTTGCGTTTTTTCAGGTGAATTTTCACTTTTTTTCGGTTAATCAAGCCTCAAGCTCCACCGTTTCTACTATTGTTAATGGCTACCCGTTGCAGGATTTTCCTACGCCCCTCAAGGGTGAAGATTTTGTTGAATCAACTTCTTGGAGGATTCCAGAAGATTCGCGGCCTACCTCAAGATGACCCAGGATGCGAGTTTGTCGCCCGGACCCAAGCTGTTTCGCAGCTGCCCTGGATGCGGGCTGCAGAATGTGTTTAAGGAAGACGAACATTTGCAATGCCTCTACTGTCTTCATGGGGACAAGACTCATGTAGAGAAGGACTGCCAGTTCTGCAAGAACTTGTCGGAGCGGACCCTGAGGGACCGTCGATCCCGTCTCGCGAGCTGGTTGGAGAAGGGCTCGACGGGTGAGAAGAAGAAAGGGTCCGAGCTGGCCTCTGTGCGGGCGCCCCGGCGACGGGGGCCCAAC
This sequence comes from Ambystoma mexicanum, assembly GCF_040938575.1. Classification (NCBI taxonomy): domain Eukaryota; kingdom Metazoa; phylum Chordata; class Amphibia; order Caudata; family Ambystomatidae; genus Ambystoma; species Ambystoma mexicanum. The sequence continues at coordinate 870,261,931 of NC_090936.1, forward strand.
ACCAGGCCAAGCGCCGCGAGTCCGCTGGCTCCGGGAGCGCCGAAAGGTCGTGCTCTTCGGTCGCCAGGCAGGGCGCACCTTCCCTGGCACCGTCAACCACGAGCCAACGCTCCGGTTCGGGGAAGAGAAAGTCCGAGACCCCGGGTAAGCTTCGGGAGAAGCCCCGTCCGATCTCGGAAGAGGGGGAGCGAGGCGTCGCCCCTCCCCCGAAGAAGGCCCGGGACGCACCTAAGGTGGTGAAGGCCCCTACCCAGCAGGCGAAGGCCTCTATCGAGGCTATTGTGGCGACTCTGGCCAAGCCGGCAGAGACACCGCCAGCAGAGACTGCCTCTGGGACTAGAGTTTCCCTGCCGCCAAAGAGGGAATCCTCTTTTCAGCCCATCGTTGCGGCCGCCATGATGGAAGAAGCGAGGGGGGGCACGGTGCCCTCCTCGAGCTCGGAGTCCGCCTCGGAGGAGGAACTGACTGAGGCCGTGAGGAACCTCGAAGTCCAATTCGAGAAGGTTTGATCCCGTCAGGAAGATCATCGGGAGATAACCGAGAAAGACGACGAGGGTGAGGAAGAGCGGCCTTCCCTTCCGGCGCAGCCGGTCCCTAGGCCTCAGGATGGCTCGGCGGCCATTTTGTCTGCCATCCAGTCCTTGTGCTCTGAGATAAGGACAAGATTCCCACGGCCCAGGCCGGAGGACCCGCACCCTGGCCCGTCGGGAAGTCCTCAGAACAAACGACGGAGGACCCAACCCTCTCCTCCGCTCACCCCCGCAAGGCCTACAGTTCCCTCATCCTCCCACAAGTCGGGAGATGACGGTGCGTTGGGCTCGACGACGGGTTCTGAGGGCGACGACGACGGAACGGGTCTCACGTCGCACGGTCCTCGCCGCCCAATGAGATTGGCTCATTCCACGCCATGATCGCCAGGGCGTCTGAATTGTTCCAGCTCTGCCCGGAGGAGCAGAAAAAGGAAGGTTTCCTCCATCAGCGCCGGGAGGCCAAGAGGAAGACGGTCATCGCGGTGCCCCTAATAAATGACATCTGGGAGGAGGGCATGTCGGTTCTCAAAAACCCCTCCACGGCACCAGCCAAACGGGACCAGTACGAGAATAAGTACCGGGTCCCCGAAACCGCTCCCATGTGCCTCTGGGCCAGCTAACGCCAGACTCGGTCGTCTCGGCGGCGGCGAAGAAGAAAGCGGCGGGGTCAGGAGCCTCGACGTCAAATTGCCCGCCGGACGGCGAGGGAAAGAAGATGAACGCCATGGGGCGGCGGGTCATTTCGTCAGCGACAACGACGATCAAAGTGGCCAACGCCCTGGCAATCGTGGCCCATTACGACAGGGAGCTCTGGTTTAAGCTGGCCCCCATATTGGACTTCCTGCCGGACGACAAGAGGTCCGAGGCCCTGGAAATACTGCAAGAGGGCGAGGTGGCGTCGGACCATGCCATACCGGTGGCAACTGATATTGCCGATACCGGGTTCCGCCAGCTGGGTAACAGTGTTTGCCTACAACGACGAGGTTGGCTCCGGGCGACCGACTTCCGTCAGGACGTCCAGACCAGGGTATTTGACATGCCGTTCGACGGCAGCAACTTGTTCGGGAAGGCGGTGGACGAATCCCTCCGAGCCATAAAAACAGAGACGGCCCGCGCCCTAGGAGCCCTTCAGCAACGACGGCCCTTTCGGAGCTCCGGAGGCAGACAGGGTGCCTCCAAAGGATCCAGCGGTGGCTTTGTCCTACCGCCAGGCGGCACGCAACTCGTCTCAGGAGGCCTACAGGGGTCGCGGCAAGCAGGGAGCGCCTCGCCGCCGTCGGCAAGGTGGCCAGGGCAAGGCCACCACCTCCAAGCAGGACTGAACCCGCCGTGGTCTCGGGCCCCCACCGAAGCACCCCGGTGGGAGGTCGGCTGACGAATTTCATCGGCGTGTGGAAGTCCATCATTGGGTGCTGGATACCCTGGCAAGAGGACACTCTATCGAATTCTTGAAGAAGTGCCCTCACGTTCCACCTGTGGTCAGGAAGGAAAATCACATCCCGCAACTGCTGTTGGAAGTACGGCCGATGCTCAGGAAAGGCGCCATCGAGCTTGTTCCGAGAGGCTCCGGGGTGTACTCGAGGTACTTCCTCGTCAGGAAGAAGACGGGCGGCTGGCGCCCCATCCTGGACCTTCGTTTGAACAAATACATCAGATCACAGAAGTTCAGGATGGTCACCCTCCAGCACGTACTGAGACAGCTGGCGGAAGGCGACTTCCTGTCGTCATTGGACCTGGAGGATGCTTACTTCCACGTTCCCATCATCAAAAGTCACCGGAGGTTCCTCAGGATCGTCGTCCAGGGACGCCACTACCAATTCAGAGCACTGCCGTTCGGATTGAAGTCGGCCCCCACGGTCTTTACCAAGTGCCTAGCACCAGTGACGGTGCGACTGCACATGCAGGGGATTCACGTCTACCCCTACCTGGACGACTGGCTCATCCGCTCAAGTACGAGGGAACTCGCCGTCGTACACACTGCGAGGACCGTCCATCTACTCACAGACCTGGGATTCGCCATAAACTACCCAAAGTCCCACCTGGTGCCGTCGCAGGTGGCCCTGTTTCTGGCAGCGAAGCTCGATACGGTGAGGCGCCTGGCGGCCCCGTCGGAAGAATGGACGAAGACCATTCTAGGCAAGGTGCAGCGCCTACTAGCCACGGACATGGCCAGGGTGAGGTCCATCAAGTCCTTCCTGGGGATGATGTCCTCTTGTATCTACCTGGTGCGCCTCTGCAGACTACGGATGCACCCTCTTCAAGAATTTCTCGACGCCCGTTGGATGCAGGCGACGGGCACCTTTGCAGACCGGGTCCCCCTCGACGAGGTGTTCCGGCGGGCAGTTCAGTGGTGGGGCGTTTGAGCGCACCTCACGCCGGGCAAGGACTTTCAGACGCCGACTCCACGCAAGAGGCCTCTGGCTCCCGGAGGAGAGGCTCCTGCACATCACCGTCCTGGAACTCCGAGCCGTGTTCTGGGCTCTCAAATCGTTCCTCCCGTCTCTCAAGGGCAAGGTGGTGCGGATCTTCACGGACAACACCACGACAATGTTTTACATACGGAAGCAGGGAGGCACCAGATCCCCAGCCCTATCTAAGGAGGCACAGGATCTGTGGCACTGGGCGGTCGCCCAGGGGATGTTCCTGATTCCCTTCCACCTGGCAGGAGAAAGAAACACCATCGCCGACTCGCTCAGCAGGGAGCTGTCCGCGTGTCACGAGTGGGAACTGCGCCAGGATCAGGTGGATCAACTCTTCCGACGATGGGGCAAACCCCAAATCGACCTGTTCGCAACAGCGACGAACTCGAAGTGCAAGAGATTCGCCAGCAGGTTTCCCCAGCTGAGAAGCATGGGGATGCGTTCTCGTTCCCCTGGGACGGCCTATACCTGTATGCGTTCCCGCCGTTGCTGCTTCGACTCATCAGCCAGCTCAAGAGGTCCCGGTGCAGGATGATCCTCGTTGCACCGGCGTGGCTGAGGCAGATCTGGTTCCCGGACCTTCTGGACTTGTCAACGTCCCCTCCCATCAAGCTGTCGGCGGACGCGGACCTTCTCTCCAGAGAAGGAGGCGCCATCTTCCACCACGACCCAGCGTCGCTGAACCTGCAGGCTTGGCTCCTGCAGCGCTAGAGTTTGGAGGCTACGATATACCGGCCGATTGCAGAGAGGTTCTTGCAAAGGCCAGGGCGTCCTCGACTCTCAAATGCTACGGTCATAGGTGGAAGATGTTCTCTCTCTGGTGCCGAGCACAGAAGATCAACCCCCTACAGATTACGGCCCCTCAAGTGCTGCCGTACCTGCTATCGCTGGCGAAGGCTGGGCTAGCCCATGCCTCCATTAAGATTCATCTGGCGGCGATCTCCAGATATACCAGAACCACAGGACGGACGTCCCTGTGGTCCCATCGACTGGTAAAAGAGTTTATGAAAGGACTGTTCCGGTCCTTCCCGCCGGTGAAGGCCCAGGCATGGGAACTTAACGTGGTGCTTACTAGGCTCATGGGGCCCCCATTCGAGCCGATGCACTCCGCACCGATGAAGTTTGTGTCATGGAAGACTGCGTTCCTGGTGGCCATTACCTCCGCACGACGAGTGGGAGAGATCCAGGCCCTATCCTGCAAAGCACTGTACTTGACTTTCCATGCCTCGAGGGTGGTGCTTAGGACGCACCCCTCCATTATGCCCAAGGCGCCGTCAGACATCTTAACGAGCCCTTGGTGTTACCTGTTTTCTTCCCGTCTCCTTCGTCGCCGGCCGAGAGGACTTTGCACTCGCTGGATGTGGCTAGAGCGCTGAAGTTCTGTGGACCGCACGAAGGGTTTCCGGAGGACATCACAGCTGTTCGTGAACTTTGGACCTGTGAATCAAGGGAAGGCTCTCTCGAAGTCTTCTATTTCCAGATGGCTCTCCGGCTGCATCATGCACTGTCACCGGTTGACTGACTAACCGACCGCTGCCAGGCCGTCCGAGAGCCTATTCGACCAGAGCGATCGCTGCTACTACGGCGTTCTTATCTGGTGTGCCCCTGCTGGACATCTGCAGGGCTGCTACGTGGAGGTCGACGCACACCTTCACGAGATTCTACTGCGTCGATCGGGATTCCAGGGAGGAGTCCAGGGTCGGCCAAGCAGTGCTGCGCAACCTGTTCGCTTAAGGCATGGGTGCACAACATACGGCCCGCGGGCCAAGTGCGGCCCGTGATGCTGCTGGATGCGGCCCGGCAGGGTTGAAGACTTTCCTAATGGAAGGCGGCCCGCAAGCAGCAAAGGTCGCCCTCCATTAAGAAAGTCTTTGTTTTCCTTGCCGGGCTGTGAGTCACGCAGTGTGTGTGTGTGTGTGTGTGTGTGTGTGTATGCTGCCAGGGAAGCTGGGGCTCAGTGACCTAATCTGCCCTGGCAGGGGTGCAGAGTAGGGGGGGGCTGCGGGTGTCTATGGGTGTGTTTGTATTTGTATGTCTGCAGTGTATGTTGAGATGTGGGGGTGGGGTGTGTGTCGGGTCTGCTTGAATGTGTTTGTGTGCAAGTGCAGTGTATGTTGAGATGCGGGGTTGGGGTGTGTGTCGGGTCTGCCTGAATTTGTTTGTGTGCAAGTGCAGTGTATGTTGAGATGCGGGGGTGTGGTGTGTGTCGGGTCTGCCTGAATGTGTTTGTGTGCAAGTTCAGTGTATGTTGAGATGCGGGGGTGGGGTGTGTCAGGTCTGCCTGAATGTGTTTGTGTGCAAGTGCAGTGTATGTTGAGATGCTGGGAGGGTGGGGGTGGGGGGGTGAGGTCGGGTCTGCCTGAATGTTTGTTGTTGTTGTGTGCACGTGCAGTGTGTGCTGAGTTGGGGGGGCTCGAGTTTGTATGGGTGCATGGTGTATACTTGTTAGTTTGTATGCAGGGGTGGGGGGGTTGGGGTCTGTATGAGTATGGGGCATAGTGTTTGCTTGAGCGGTGGGTGTCTTGGGGCATAGTGTTTGCATGAGGGTGGGTGCCTTGGGGCATAGTGTTTGCATGAGGGGTGGGTGTCTTGGGGCATAGTGTTTGCATGAGGGGTGGGTGTCTTGGGGCATTGTGTTTGCATGAGGGGTGGGTGTCTTGGGGCATAGTGTTTGCTTGAGGGGTGGGTGTCTTGGGGCATAGTGTTTGCATGAGAGGTCGGGGCCATGGGGCATAGTGTTTGCTTGAGGGGTGGGTGTCTTGGGGCATAGTGTTTGCATGAGGGGTGGGTGTCTTGGGGCATAGTGTTTGCATGAGGGGTCGGGGCCATGGGGCATAGTGTTTGGTTGAGGGGTGGGTGTCTTGGGGCATAGTGTTTGCATGAGGGGTCGGGGCCATGGGGCATAGTGTTTGCTTGAGCGGTGGGTGTCTTGGGGCATAGTGTTTGCATGAGGGGTGGGTGTCTTGGGGCATAGTGTTTGCATGAGGGGTGGGTGTCTTGGGGCATTGTGTTTGCATGAGGGGTGGGTGTCATGGGGCATAGTGTTTGGTTGAGGGGTGGGTGTCTTGGGGCATAGTGTTTGCATGAGGGGGGGTGTCTTGGGGCATAGTGTTTGCATGAGGGGGGGTGTCTTGGGGCATAGTGTTTGCATGAGGGGTCGGGCCATGGGGCATAGTGTTTGCATGAGGGGTGGGTGTCTTGGGGCATAGTGTTTGCATGAGGGGTGGGGGCCATGGGGCATAGTCTTTGCATGAGGGGTGGGTGTCATGGGGCATAGTGTTTGGTTGAGGGGTGGGAGCCATGGGGCATAGTGTTTGGTTGAGGGGTGGGAGCAATGGGGCATAGTGTTTGCTTGAGGGGTCCATGTCTTGGGGCATAGTGTTTGCTTGAGGGGTGGGGGCTATGGGGCATAGTGTTTAATAAAAATAGGGGCTTGAAAAAGCCTCCTGCCACACCACGCCCCACCGCGCCTACCGCCCCACCCACATTTACTTTTTGGCCCACTATAGCCATCATGTAAGGTACTTTCGGCCCTCTGTCAAAATCAGTTGTGCACCCCTGGCTTAAGGTGAGCCTGGTGAGGAGGTAAGAGATGCTTAATGTTGAATCTTTGTATTGCTTAATGTTGAGCCTTTTTGCTACCTCCCGTGGTTGTGCATGTGTGTACTGCTATGTATTCTTATATTCATGAGCATGTGAATCCATGCCAGACCCCATGCTGGAGAAGGAACAAGTTACTTACCTGTAACTGTTGTTCTCCAGCATGGGTCTGGCATGGATTCACATGCGAACCCTCCCGCCTACCCCTCTGCGGCTCTTCGCTTGGTCATACTGCCACTTCACGTGCTACCAAATCTGAAGATGGCTGCCAGAGGCGGGGCTTACGTAGAGGGCAGTCATTGGCTGTGGTCAGTATGACGCAGAGATCAGTGATTGGTTACTACTACGAAAGACAGATCCGAAACGAAACTGATACTGATTTTTTTCTTTACCGAGGATTCCCAGCCTGACGGGGAATATTCATGAGCATGTGAATTCATGCCAGACCCATGCTGGAGAACAACAGTTACAGGTAAGTAACTTGTTCCTTTTATGAACTGTTTCCCATGATCATTCCCTTTGTTGGCTAGAGCTGATAAACGTTTTAATAAAAGTTTTAGTCAAAAACATCTGACACCTTAAGTTGAAGGTTCAAGATGGCAGGAGGCAGGGTGGAGCCTTGTGGAAATGTATAGGTTACTGGGTGACGCTGGGATCTGCGAGAGCCGATCAGAACAAGTTGGTCTCTGGAGAGAGAGGAGGCCAACCAATGCAGGACTCTTCCATTGAAACCTATGAGCGAGATGAGGATGTTGGGAGCTTCATGGTCGATGGTATTCAAAGAAGCATAAAGGTCAGATAAGGTGAATAAGCAGGACTGCATCATGGTCCGAAACATGATTGGTAGTCCTGTAGAAGATTGAGATTAGTGATCCTTTCATCCAAGTGGATGATGACCGCCTTCTCAGTCGCATTTTCTGACGAAGGGTAGATGTGTGATGGGACGAGAGTTGGTCACAGCATCCGAGATGAGGGTGGGTTTCATCAGCAGAGGGGCAGTGTCTGTCCTATTTTATTTGTGCATCTTGGAAGGTCTATTGTGTGAGGGATGTGTTGATGGCATTTAATAGTGGTGCAAGCGTCTCAACCATGATGACCGCCACAAAAGAGGTGAGGATGTAGTCTTTGTAGGTGGTGGGTTTGAGGGCTGTGAACATTTTGGTCAGGGCTTCTACTGAATTCGGTCCATTGGTGGTGTCTGGAGCTGTTATTGTGTTGCCTTATTTTTTCTGAGTAAGTTGTTCATGGTGTTTAATTGTGAATGGATAATGGTATTGCAGGGTCTGACTGTGTTCATACAATGCTTCACAGCTGTGAAGATCACTTTGCTCGTGTTGGATACTACCATTATGGTTGTGTAGAAGCTGACTTTGCCGATGAGTGTCTTGCATGCTGAAAGATGGGTTCTCAGGGTGGTAAGGTCTTCTAGTTGGAGGGATATTTGTCAGCACTTTTGCTGCAACACCTGCTCTTGCTGGGTTCCTCTTAGTACTAGGGCATGGGGGGCTTCTGTTTGAGTCATAGTTTCATTGTTGCGTGGGTGTTGGTGGTCTCAGTATGTGGCTGAGTGCACTGAGCTGGGTGTTGACATTCTCTGGGGGCGAGGGAATAGTCTTGGAGGCCAAGGTGGTGAGGTGTCCTTCCAGTGCATCAATGCAGACGTTAAGAGCAGCAAGGTGTCTTGGTTCATCACAGTGGGTGGGTGATGTATTGTGCAGCAGGATGGGTATAGCTGCATGGTCTGTGCAATCCAAAGCTAGTGGGTGTAGGCGTATGATTACTGAAGTGGTGGCAAGTACCACATTCAGTGCATTTCCTTTGTTATGGGTTGTTTCTGTGACTAGTTTCTTGATGTCCATGGTGTTAAGTAGTTAAAGTAGATGTTACCTGGTTTTCTTCATGGCGTGGCTACCAGGCAAGCAGAGGTCTCTGAAGAAGAAATTACTTTTTTATGGTTAACTGTTGTGATTTCATTGAAAAAGGCCTTGCTGGTTTTGTGTGGTCAGGTGATCAGGCAGAAGGTAGCGGTCTGAGCCTGGGCGAGTACGAAGTGAGTTTCTACAGATGCAGGTGTGAGGTGCTGTTGTCGAGTGAATGTCTGAAATCTTGTGGATAATAGCAAGCCCTCTTCCAGTCTTCCCTTTGGCATTTGGTGGGTCTGTAGCTGTAGGGATGATGGCATTGAGGATGTAAGGGTGAATCATGTCTCTGGGACAAAGAGTGTGCATAGGTTGTAAGTAGTGGTGAGGTCGTGTGTGTGTGTGTGTGTGTGTGTGTGTGTGTGTGTGTGTGTGTGTGTGTGTGTTGGAATGTGGCGGTTGATGAGTGAGATGTGGCTGAGCTGTGTGTGGGAGTGGAGTGCTGACTGGGTGTTTGATGGCGTGGGTGAAATGGGAAGGAGTGGCTTAGGTGTGATGCACATGCTGCTGGTTTATCTGGGAAGCAGATGTGATCTCCTAGCATACAACCCTTGTGCAGCGGAACCTGGACAAAAGCATCAGAAAGTGAATATGGGAGACATTGCTGTGATTTTGGTGGGACCCAGAATCTGAATAGTACCACATATGCAGTGATAGCTAGACCTACACTGAGCATTAGTGAGCAGTGTGGTACAGAGTTTCACAATGCACGTAATAACTATTTTGTCCCATTATGGCCTACAAGTTGCAGCCGACGGATCCAGCACCTGGAGCCACCCACACTGTCCTCCCAGGTGTGCGACCCTGCTAACCGTTGGGCAGGACTGGGAAAGTTGGTTTCGATATTATGGGCACTACCTAAATGTGGCGAGGGCACAGGAGTGCCAGAACGATTTTTATACTCTCCCATCAGCCCTGTACAATGGGCCTCTGTCTAATGATTCTGCAGTGTGTGGGCTCCATACTTGCCAACCCTACAAATATAGGCAGTCAGCTACTGCTTTTATGTAGGCCTACCACCTACATATGTTGGTAAGAATACTTCCGCTTTCTTAGTATAGACCAGTGGATGTCGGATACAGTTCCATTATTACTCCAAGCTCTTCTTTGAAAGGTCTGTGGAGTGTGCGTTTAAAATAATTTGTAGGCAGTGTAAAGAACCAGGAGTAAGTCTTGGACACAAGGGCATTGTGGTGGTTGGCAAAGACTATATTAAAGTAAAAAGAGGGTTGGATCTGTAACGGAATGTGCAAAGTAAAGTTCTGTGTCCAAATCCTAACCTGACCCTTACATGCTAAACACAAGATAAAGTGAAAATGGAAATAGTGCTTTAGCTGGTCGTCTGCATCTCTTTCCCAAAGTTCCAACATAAAGTTCCAAAAGGTGCAAAAAGAAATCAACAACCAAAATCTCACAAGTCTCGGGAGATGATTGCCTTCCCTGGAGTTTCTCAGGCTCCTTACAAAGGGTATAGTTATTCCCTTAATCTCTTTCTCACTGCCTAGAAGTTCTTCGCTTGGCTCCTCAGACTTTTCCAACAATACAAGAGGGAATGCCTTCCTTTGCCTGGTCATGATATTCACAGTATCAAGAGGTTGCCTTTCTCTTGGCATAAAATCACATGCGGAATAACTCCCTTTCCCTGGTGAGTGTTCAAGTTCCAACTCCAGGGGGAATGACTCCATTCCCCTGGATTTCTTGAACTCCAGAGGATGACTCCCTCCTCTTGATCTCAGTTTTTTTTTTTGCAGACTTGTGGCAAGCATGAGTGAGCCCCAGACCCTTCTCAGTCTGGTCCACTCTCCTCCTTCGCTTCCAAACACTTGTTTTAACGCAGTTGGGTGCATGTCCCAGACTCTCTGGACTTTCTCAACTTGCTTACTAGAGTGTCTGGAGACTCTGCTTGGGTCGTAGCAGTGTGTGGTATAAATTAACATAACTTATATTTGGGTGTGGGTCCCAGACTTGCAATGCGTGCTTGATGTTACTCCCCTGCCAGGGCTTTATCAACTTGTAACAGTCCCATACTTTTATATTTTCTCTCAACCATTCGGTCCTTGACCTGCTTTCACTTGCTTCATTCAGCAATTTACTTGGCATCCCACCTCCCCTGCTCGAGTTCAACCAGTTCATATAAATTTCCATCAATATTGTGCGGTCTACACCTTGAAACGCCCTGGCGTCCCTACTTCCTGTTCTGGGCTCACCGGTTTCTCCTGGCTGCTTCGGCGTTCTCCACGGTCTGCAATTCTCCCAGCGGCTCACTTCTTCCTCTTTCAGGTGTTATCTGCTTTCCAGTACCCGCAATATGTTGGCTGTCGTTCCACAGCTTCCTCTGCTCTTAGCCTCTACGCGGCAAACCTCTGGCTTCCAAGCCTCTTGTGACAGCGCCCCCAGGAGCTTTCTTGCTACCTGCCGCAACTTAATAGTGGTTCTCCATGTTTTTTGACCCTTGATGTTTTTAAATATCCTGCCACGTATCAGATCCTTCCAACAACTACAGTGTGTCTTTGGCTTCCCGGGTTCAGCACTCTGCATTGCGCTAGTGCACTTCTTAGTCTCAGCCATTCTACTACATGGTTATGAAAGAGCCTTGTCGGTCTGGACTGGATGTTATGGTTTTATATTGCAGTATGCCATACAGGATTTGGAAAGTAAGGGGTTGGTGTCATACCCTGAGTGGCAAGGGGGATACTGTGTTCCAGCTAGCAAGTCACCTCCCTTCTATGAAGGTTGTCTCCCTCTGTATGGTCTTCCTTCACAGAGCCACCCCCAGGGTCAGGATAAGGTAGCGGTTGCCTTTCCCTGGCCAAATGGGGAGAGAGTTTCCCCGGCAGGCAATGATTACGTAGCATTCTCCTCACAGCAGGAAAAAGAAGTTCAACAGCTTATAACTAGTCAATGGGAATTTCATATTACCGGATGCATTTTCTTCTTCCCTTCCGTACTATAGAATTTCTGCTTTTCATTGCATTTTAATCTACTTCCCGGTTTGAATACAGTGTTTTTTGTTTTTTTTACCTGTATTAAGATGTTTTCTTATTTCAAAGTATATTGAATGCTCTGGTAGGTGATCTTGCCTGGTAGAACACACTGGGCCTCATTAAAAGTTTAGCGGGGCAAGAACTTTTCCTGCACTGCCAAATCATAATTGTTCAGAGGAAAAGTGGGAGATTTACCTCCAGCTTGTTGCTGTAGGTACATTCTGCACTTTACCTCAAAATCGGCGATTTTACAGCACAGCAATTCTGCTGGCGATTAAATATGACAAATGTTTGAAGTCATATGGACTTCAAAAATGAGGAATTACCACCACTTGTAATGCTGTGGTAACGCCACAGGACCAAGTGGCAGTAACCGTATTTGAGTTTGGCAGTATTTGGTGGATATGCCGCCAAATTCGTAATGAGGCCCACTGTACTTTGAGTGCATGTCTACATGTAGTGCTTCTTTAACATCGGGAAGGAACATCCGTCTCACACTGGGAAACATGTATTGCTCCTGCTTTAGGAAGTATTTTCTTCCTTTCAGTTTGCCTCTCGTCACCGCCTCACGTGACTTTGGGCACTTGTGTGCTGGGACGAGTGACCAGTGAGACTGCTTGTTAAAAGATTGTCTTCATGCTACTATTCCCTTTCCCTCTGCTTTTTCTACCCCACTTCTGTTATCTATTCCTTTTCCTTCATTAATAACTTGGCGACCTTCTTTTCTGACTCACTCACATCCCACTGGTTCAACTTCTGATCCCATTCCCTCTTCTCTAATACCCAAAGTTTATCCTTCTCTTGTATCCTATCTTGCCACTCTCCTTAATACCTCTCTTCTCACATCCATCTTTCCATCTTGCTTTAATCATGCTTCTATTCTCAAGAAACCACCTCTTGACCCCTGTCTTCCTACTAATTTCCATACAATCTCTATTCTTCCCTACCTTTTCGAAACTTCTTGAAAGTTTAGTCTATACCCAGGTTTCTACCTTTTGTTAAGGATAATTCTGTCCTCCCTTCTCTACAGTCTGTCTTCTGTACTTGTCACTCAACTGAAACTGCTCTTCTCTCTGTTTGAGATTCCTTGCGCTCTGCCTGTTACGCTAAGCACGCTTCTCTTATACTTTTAGACTTGTATGCTGCATTTCACACTGTTAATCACACTTTGCTTTTATCTTTTCTGTCCTTTGGGTTTCTTGACTGTCATTGCCTGGTTTCTTTCTTATCCCTCAACTGTACTTTTGTGGGCTGGTTCCTTCTGTAAGGAAGGCATGGTATCAACAGTAAGACAGACTCAAGTGTCCACAGTTCAACAAGGGTATGCTTAACGCCTATCTAATCCTAAATCTACAGAGGGGAGCAAGCTACAACCATCAAATATTAATTCGAAAGAGAGGTCACCCCTGGGAGCTGATGGTAGCCGCTCCTTACTCAAACGTTTTTTCTGTCTGGTCTTTTTGCACTTACAGCTGGTCGTTAGAAACCATAGGGCCTGTGCTCTAGGTGCCCAAAGTGCAATTCTGTTTGAATTGGTTGGTGTTTCTGCTCAATTGGCGCTGGTGCATTTGTTCATATGTGTGTTCCACGAACGCTGGACGACGGAGGCAAGCCACTGAGCTCCTCATTACTTGAGATACGCCTAACCAGAGACGACTATTTAAACCAATGCAATACGCATCATTATGGAAAATAAAGCAGTGTTCACAAAAATGAACACTGCTGTTGGCCTCCCTTCCCCACGTTTTCCGCACGGGACAAGGCGGTTCACTCTAGTGTAGCACAATCGCTGGCTTCTTTGGCACAAGGATACAGCTCAATTACTTGCATCAGGGCCTTCTGTGCCCAAGTCTCTTTACTACTCAGTCTCCTGATTCAGAGGGCCTGATGTACCAAAACCAATTAAAGGTTATTTTGCTCTTAAAAGTACTCTATTCCGGTGATTCACTTTCACCCTGGAAACCCCTCTTCCGGGCTCAGATCCACTTTTCAATGTTTCTTTCTTGCGTGACTCACAGTTCACCCCGGATCCACCTCAGCTGGGCTCAGATCCTTCCTCTTACACAATTCGTCTCCCTCAGCTGGGTTCGGAACAATTTCAGTTACTGTTAACGATTGCAGACTTTTGAATGTGCACAGTGTTTATCTTGACCCCTTGCAGGACCACTTCCATTTCACAATTCCTTTTTACATTTGCCACCTCAGTTGGGTACAGAGACCTTCGAATGAGCACCCATGTGATGCCGGACCACTCTGTTTATGGAATCTGTTGTTGCTTCAAAAGTTCAGTCACTCATCTGCTGTTTTAATTATATTTGTGTCGCTCGTCACATATGCTTCACACACTGTTTTTTTTCAGATTTCTCCAAACAATGTTGCCACTTGCCACCTTGACTGTAACTCAGACCGGTTTGGTATCCGTCTCCCCGACTCACTGGCTGTGCTGAGTTTACTGGCGCTGCTTTGTTGTAGGAGCCAAGGACTGTACCACGGCGGTAAATGTTCTCCACGCCTTGGCTATCGACGCGGGAGATCTCCGAGTACCTCTGACACACACAATGCAGGTTGCTTCAGCTTTAGCTTAATGTTTCTTATTCTTGAAGTAACTGTCTTTCTCTGAAAAGTTCAAGGGCATGTCGCTCCTTGCAACCCTCTCCGGTCTTGGTGTCATTCTCCTCGTATTAAACTGCCATCTTGGAACTGCTGCTTCGTCGTGTGCTTTGCCTTGCTCAAAGTGTACTTTCATGCTCTGCCTTGTAACCGTGTGGGGAAGTGTGATAGAAGTCAGTTGTGTGTTTAATGATCAGTAATTGCCTGACTCTGCCTGAAAATTGTGTTGGGACATGTCAGGTATACAACTTGGGTGTTAGTCTGTTTTCTCTCACAGTGAGCTGTCTGTGAGAAAGAGTTTGTGTCGGGAAAGGGGGCATCGAGTTCCTTAGTATCCTACCTGGTAGGATGGGGAAAAGGTGTTACAGGGAAGGGGATACCCTGTCTCGCTGTCCGGTGTCCCACTGCCACTCCCCGATGACCCTCATCCAGGTGATCCTCCCACACTGGTCCACCCACACGAACTGGATCCAAAAGTGATGGCCGTGTCCTGGCCACCCGGATGGCAGATCCCCAGGGACTAGCGGGTTATGGTGTCTCCCAAGGCTGTGTTCTTAGCCCCTTTCTCTTCTCTCTTCATACTTCTCCTCTTGCTGCAATTATCTCGTCCTTTGGGATTTCTCACCACTTTTATTCCGATGACACAACTTTTTCTCTCCTAGTTTACTCTGGCTAGCCATGATAACTTAACTTCCTGCTTGCTTGCAGTCAAGTCCTGCATGTTGGACTACTTCCGTGTCCTGAACTCATCTTCACCGCCACCACTATCACCCCTCCATTTCCCCTCCCTCTTTTTCTCTCCTTTCTCTTTCCAGCACTGCTTGTAATCTCGGCCTCTACTTTGACCCAGACTTATCCTTTTTCCCTTCACATTTCTACTATTTCCCGTTCTTGTCACTTCCATCTCTTTAATATTCGTTAAGTGTATTCTTTTCTGACCTTCGGTGCTGCCAAACTCCTTGAGCTCATTTTCTTTTTTGTTCTTGCCTTTTTTACTGTTCTATTCTTATTTGTCTTCCTCTCTTGGCCCCTCTGAAGTCCATCTTCAGTGCTTCTATTCACCTTCTCTACTAGCTTCCCAATCTGTCTTCGCTTGGCTGGCTTTCTTTCTCATCTCGGGTCAAATTTAATATTCTTTGTATTGTCTTCAATTCCCTATATGGTCTTTCTCCCAGTTATGTCATCCTGATCCCTTTCTATGCCCCCACTTGCTCCCTTTCTCAATCTCAATTTCTAATATCTGTCCCTTGCACGCCATTTGCCCAATCCGGATTCCGTTAATTTTCTCTTCTTGCTCATTACCACTGGAATGCTCTTCCTTTCCCCCTCTGCTCTATTTTCTACTCTTCCTTCTGTACTTTTAAAGAACTCTCTTTTCTAGTCCTAATTATCTCCTTGAAAATGTTTGTAAATGGAATCCAGCTTCATTTTTATAGTACTGTAACCTTTTTGTATAGCGCTTTTGGAGTAAAGTGCTCCATAAATACAAAAATAATATGAATTGTAAATTGCACAGATGTTTTAGGACTCCGTGAAGGGTTCATTTATTTGATTGGGGGTTGGGGGGTATTTTAAAATGTTGCTTTCTCCTTCCCGTTCATTTAGGAAATTTGTATTGCTCCTGCTTCTGGAAGTATTTTCTTCCTTTCCATTCGCCTGTCGTTAAAGCCCCACATAACTTTGAGCACTTATGTCCCAGGGTGAGCGGACGTGCCGGCATTGTGTTGAAGGCACGCCAAAGGCAAGCCTGCTTGTACCCATCCGGGCCTCGGGTTGGATTGTGGCCCTTTTGTGGCTTGGGAAGCTGCAGGCTTGAGTCTTTCACAACTGCCTCGGTGGGCATTAGTGCAATATTACACTACACCTGCTCTGAGCTGCTGATCTATGCACCAGTAGAGGTCAGGCTCCCAGTAGGTTTTACAAGGTCTCCCCTACCTGCAGTTAGTTCAGTAGAGATTCATGCTACTCTTGGGAGAGCTAATGTTCCCAAGGATCACTTAGCAGGTTATGTTGTGAATTCTTCAGCATCTTCTGTGGCCTCGCTTATGGGATTTCTAATAAATGCAAGGTCAGCAGTGGCCCACGGGCAGGTTATACTTTCTCTTTTAGAGGGCTTCTCTCCAGATTTGCTTTGTCTGACTGAGACTTGGTTCAAGCCCTATCTGATCCTGATATTGTTCAGATGCTTCCTCCAAATTATAATAATCTTTGCTTAGACCAAGCCCCCTTGGGGTGGCGGGAGGGTTGGCATTGATAAATGTAGCATCTATAAATTGCACTTCAGTGGTACTGAGACACACCTTACCGTGTGGGGGTTGGGGGGTATTTTAAAATGTTGCTTTCTCCTTCCCGTTCATTTAGGAAACTTGTATTGCTCCTGCTTCTGGAAGTATTTTCTTCCTTTCCATTCGCCTGTCGTTAAAGCCCCACATAACTTTGAGCACTTATGTCCCAGGGTGAGCGGACGTGCCCGCATTGTGTTGAAGGCACGCCAAAGGCAAGCCTGCTTGTACCCATCCGGGCCTCGGGTTGGATTGTGGCCCTTTTGTGGCTTGGGAAGCTGCAGGCTTGAGTCTTTCACAACTGCCTCAGGTGGGCATTAGTGCAATATTACACTACACCTGCTCTGAGCTGCTGATCTATGCACCAGTAGAGGTCAGGCTCCCAGTAGGTTTTACAAGGTCTCCCCTACCTGCAGTTAGTTCAGTAGAGATTCATGCTAATCCTGGGAGAGCTAATGTTCCCAAGGATCACTTAGCAGGTTATGTTGTGAATTCTTCAGCATCTTCTGTGGCCTCGCTTATGGGATTTCTAATAAATGCAAGGGATTTCTAATAAATGCAAGGTCAGCAGTGGCCCACGGGCAGGATATACTTTCTCTTTTAGAGGGCTTCTCTCCAGATTTGCTTTGTCTGACTGAGACTTGGTTCAAGCCCTATCTGATCCTGATATTCAGATGCTTCCTCCAAATTATAATAATCTTTGCTTAGACCAAGCCCCCTTGGGGTGGCGGGAGGGTTGGCATTGATAAATGTAGCATCTATAAATTGCACTTCAGTGGTCCTGAGACACACCTTACCGTGTGAACTCCATTTAATTCGGCTTCATAGGTCTCCTAAAACCTTAATTTATATGCTGTTGGTCTTTAGGCCTCCTTCATCTGTAGGTAATTATGCTTGTGATTTTGCACAACCTTTTGTTGATTTGGTTTTGAAATATCCTAAGTGGATCCTTATGGGAGATTTTAATGTCAGACCTTACAACCCTACTGACCTTCGTACAAAGAACCTGATTAGTACTTTAACTGCCATGGATCTTGAGCTACGCAATCATCGCCCTACGCATAAGGGGGCAATGTGCTTGATTTGAGGTTTTCTGCCAAAAGCCTTGTGGCAGTTTTTAATCCATTGCCTGGCGTGACAATTGTATTCTTCCCTTTACTGTTTCCTTTCCTTGGTCCTCTAAAATGTCCCAACAGCGGCGTCACCCTGCCTCTTTAGCTAATCTTTAGCTGTTCATCTTGTGACAAGCTAAATAATTGCATTTCTGCGGATAAGCAAGATTCTTGTAATGCTCTTTTGAATGCTATGGCAGATGCAGCAAATCTTTGAACCGGCCACGGTCGGTTGCATCCATGCCAAACCCTGAGCACCCTGGTTTAACTCTGATCTAAGGGCCCTTAAGCAAGTTTGTCACCGCTGTGAGCACAAATGGCGCATTAAATTTGATGTCCACTCTAAACTGGCTTATAAACAGTCACTATCTCAGTCAGGATGCAATTAAGTTGGCTAAATCTCAACATTATGCCAGTTGTATTTTATCAGCCTCCTGTTCATCACACAAGCTAAAGAAGCCAAGGAACTCAACTGTATCACCTTTAATTGATCCATTACACTCACGCACAATGTGAGTCAGTCTGTTTTTTTTTTAATGAGAAGATTAAGCAATCCATCTCCTGTAAGGGGGTGGGCTGCCCAGAGGAGAGGCATTTAGGGCAACCCTTGGTGACAGTACATAACCCTGGGATGTTTCAGCTCGATCTGGTAAGTGACGATATTGTCATGGTGGCCCTCTGGAAACTGAAATTGGCTTCCCCGGCTGATACTATTCCTCTTTGGGTTATTCATTCTCTGCTGTTTGAAGTTATTCCGCTTTTTTACAGCAGCACTTCATGTTTCCTTTAGCATGGGATTCATCCTTGCTGCTCTGAAGCATGTGCTTGTTTCACCATTGTTGAAGAAGCTGCATATGGACTCTGCCCTTACAGCAAATTGTCGGCCCATTTCACTTCTTCCATGTATCATGAAGCTTATGGAAGTAATGGTTACCCATCAACTTTCTTTCTATTTGTAATCCGTCTCTTTTTACATCCGGCTTTCGGCCATCTACAGTACAGAGTTGGGTAGTGTTTTGTAGATATTACTTTACTGCAGGATCGCGGACAGGTCTGTGTAAGTTCTCCTTGACTGCTCCTTGGCTTTCAATACTATAAACCATCCTGAAATTTGAGTTAATAAAAGTATTTTTGTTATTTTGAATCTGTTGTCGGTCTTCTTCCGTGATGCCAACCTCACACATTAAAGACGATGGTAACACATGGCCGGTTTCTTTTTCGGCATTGGACTTCCCCAACCCCCACACCCCCTCCTCGCCCGGCCACCCCCACCTCCCCAGGCCTCAGAACCAGCGTTCCCAACCTAAAATCCATTCATACACACATGAATGCACCCCACATATACACATAAATACACACACCTACCCGTCCCCAAATCTCTTCCTTACCACTTTGCCTGCAGGATTGCTGCCTCACCCCCTTCTGTGATGTGCAAAAAGCGTGTGCATTGTTCAGGCCACTGTTCGGTGAAAGGGGACAGTCGGGGAAATGTTTACAAAGTGGTCAGTTTGATTTTTAAAACCATTGGGCGTTGACCTGTTTTTGAGGTTTCCCGGTCTTCTATTGTATTAACTGTTACCTGTAATGCGAGGGGTTGAGTGTCTTTTCTTACAGGTGCTGATTCACACAATCCTACAGTATGCCCTGCATGCACTCTTGGTGGAAGTACTATATAAACGCCAGTAGGAACAGACAATACTGTAGTTCTTGGGCTACTCTTTGGATAAACGTAAAGAACACAGGTACTTGTTGAGTCGTGTACCCACTTCTTGTGTCACCTGCAGGTTGCCTTATCCTATGCCATTCTTGGGCATCACTATTAACGCCACATACCAAACAAATGGTTAGACCATATTCTGGAGGGACTACTGAGATACGGGGGGGTGGGGGTTCACAAGTGCTGGGAACCTCACATTTGACCCTGTGAAAAACCAGTGTGTTTCACAACCTAGTCCCCGGGGATCCCATACTCGGGTGGCCAGGGGAAGGCCATCGCTTTTGGATCCCGACTCTGGGTGAGGACAAGTGAGGGAGGATCACCTGGCTAAGGGGTCCTCAGGGAGTGGGGGAGAAGCACCTGATGGTGGGACATGGTATCTCTCTTTTTCTACAACCCATCTAACCCGTATCCCTGCTTATTTTATGGGAAATATATCTCATAATTCCTCCCAAATTCAGCTTGACAACACTACTGAGCCGAGGAGGATGAGGAATGAGGCCAGGAAGATTACCTCTACTGACCTGCAATGGCTCTGTCCCTTTTAATGAGACCAGGCAGTGTCGGGTACGTAATGCTTACTATACACACCTGCCACTTGTTAACACTCCCTGTCAGGATAAAAGATGGCGTGCACAGGCACACTGTGAGCACGGCTGGGTACGAGAAGGAACAGCTCTTTCTGGGCTGATGCAAACCAGGCTATGGAAGTTGGCAAGCCAAGGGGCTGATCAGCAATTGCGAAGAATGAGAGAGGCAGGCAAGAATTCCACACTTTTGGGAAGCCATAAGCATTCCAAGACTGAAAATGAGTCAGCGGGAAGGAGAAACCGTCAAGGTGCTTCAAAGCGGACTGCTTCCTTCCCAGGTGAAAGACAGTTGGGGAGAAGCAGATGGGGCGTTGGAAACGGACTTGAATTCTGCCTGATAGATGTTGAAGAAAGAAGACCAATTAACACGACTGGTGAGTTATCAAAGGCAACAAAAGCCTGATTTGTGTTAAAAGCAGAAGTAACTGAAAGTTGAAGGTTGCGTGTGTACCGATAAAACGCGTAATGGAAAGGACAATAGCTGAATTATGTAGAAAGTAACAGTGTTCCTGTGAGGTGGAATCGAACATTTGAAAGTCTGTGAAATGTTCTGAGTCGAAGTATGATATAACGGGAACTGAAGGCAAGAAAGTAACCGCGATCCCGAACGAAAGTTGAATAAGTGAAAAGCAAAGTATGTGAACTTTGAATAAGAGGGCAAAGTATAAGAACTTTGGAAAGAGGGCAAAGTAAAGAGAATAAGAAATGTCAAGTACCAAGAAACATTGGTGTTGTGAGGTGAGGAAGATTGTTGAATTGTTTAAGGAGAGGTTGAAGTGGTCATGCAGAGGTCTATGTAAATTCCTTGTGGCTTCGAAAGTCTTTGACAGTAAAGAGAGCCCGTGAAGGAAAGCCAAGTGTGTGGGAAAGTGGGGAAGGGAACCCCCATAAAGAGCGACCGGCTCGAGCCCGGTAGAGGGAAGCCTATGTTGAATTGTGGCAAAGTAAAGGTGAGGAATAAAACTGTGTATTTATAACAAGGCGGACAAAGCCTAAGGAACTGATTGAACTACCAAAAGCTTGAAGCCCAAGCCTGAACTGTTGAATTGTACCAGTAAGCCGAAGTGTGCAAGACTGCTAACTGTGCCATCCACCTATCCTTTTTAAGAAACTCTTCTGCTGAATGTGGGGAAGGGAGTTGTTCCCTAAGCGATTCTGACATTTCATTTGAGAAACTATTTTTCCTTTTGTATTCCCTTAAGAAATGTCATTTGAGAAGGACAAGGTTCTTGGTTTTTTTAATTTATTTTTTAAGTATAGGCTTTTTTATTTTGACTGACTGGGACTTGTTTGTTATTTATGTAATGGTCGAGATTACTCCCATTCTAGAGTTTGGGCCAGTTAGGAATTCTACCAGCCCAACCCAAAAATAAAGGTTTTCAAAACTTGCATCTATTGTGTCTGTCTTTGTCTACTATTGATACCATGCTTTCCTTACAACCCATAGAATAATGTTGCATGTTTACCTCCATTGTCCCATTTTTGGCTGAGACATTCCTACCTCCAAACACAACATGGCACAAGACTATGCACTCCGGTGGGTCAGAGCAGAGGGCCTTAACCACCGAGCTCTGTTTCTTGTTGGGGGATGCCCCACTCAATGACACCACTGATGACATTCTAGATAGGACAGGTCCCCTGGTGCCCAGCACAGGAAAATGAAGTCAACAGGGTATCCCATGTCAAGCCAACACATGCTACATGCTGTGCCAGGGTTGCAACCCCATTGTCAGCAAGACCATGCCCACTGAGATCTAGGGAGAGGAAAGGGCTATCTACTGCGCTAGTCTGGCCGCTGGTTACTTGGTGGGGCTTACCACCTCCCTCTGACCGCTGATCATCTGCAAACATGCCGTATGCGCTCAAAGAAGACTTCATCCACATAGAAGGCCCTCTGTGAAGTTAAGTGTAGGAATCCAATTTTATTTTGTTTGCTGTATCATTCAGCATTACAGCATGCCATTTACTGGATGTTGGCAGCGTCTTGCAGTCATTTCCCCCTCACAATCCAATAGTCAAATATTCCTTAGCAGGGAACAGCCAATATCAAGCCAGGTTAGGGGAACGTGAGCAGATAAATGCACAGAAAATGCTGTGTGAAATCAGTTCAAGTCAAAGCAGGAACTGTGGGGGACAGAGCAGCGCCATATGCGAGGATTCAGTAGAGTGAGATGAGCACCCCTTGAGAGCTAAACGGCGCATGACTGCCGAATGGTGCAAGAGAGCTCACTGGCCAAAGAGAGGTGAATGGCTGAAGAGTACTCCTGAGCAGAATTGGTGAATGGTAATTGGCAACTTTTTCAAACTTTTTTTTTTAGCTACATGCGTACAAGCATTTGTGCCAATTTGAAGGCTAAAATGTAAAAAAATACGTCCATAAAAATAAAAAAAGTAAAAATGGTCGCTCAGCAAAACATCCAAATATGGATTTTTGGAAGCAGTTGGCACTGAGGATAGATTATTTTCCAAATACAACATTGTATTCATGAGGGGAAAAAAAGTACATTTCAACCACCCTCGCTGCTGAGTGGTGCAATAGAGATCAGTGGCCCCAGAGAGCCGTGCGGCCTAAAAGAAGTGAGAGGCATGAGCCGCTTTAGAGTGTTATGGGAGCAGATCAGCATGGAGAGACCTGATGTGTGAAAGCCCCAGAATGGGAAAAAGGAGACTCAGACCCCAGAGAAATCAGTGAGCCTTGGCCAGGAGAGCAAAGCAATCTGAGGGTGAGAAAATCTGGCGCTGGCTGAGATTAAGCAGAGCCCAATCTCTCTGAGGGTCGAGCATAGTGAGCTGGACCCTATATACCTGGGGGTGAGCTAGCCACTATATCCCTGTGAGCTGTGCACACTATTCTTGAGACAGTCCAATATTGTGTGCTTGTCACTATGCACCCGAAAATTGTCCAGCAGAGTTATAGGCACTATATCCCTGAGACAGTCGGGCATTGGTCGAAGTGAGCTGGAACTATTTGGAGCAGAGTTCAACTACTTTTATTTTTTTACTGTTCACAGCTATACTACTTTTTCTCAACCATTTAACTATTCTTGAACCATTCTTTTTGACGATGAAGCATACCTCTTGATTGATCCATATAGCAGTTACAGCTAAACTGAAATCTAGTTTTACATTTATGAAGCCTGGATGACCTCTCGACCACATGGATTCTAGCTGTCTTCATGTAAGCCAGTGGTAGATGGAGAAGGTCCTGCTAACACTAAGAAGGAAGCTCTCCTTGCACCCCATCTACTCCTGTTTTTTTTTTTTTTTTAAAAAAACGTGTCTACTTGTGTTCGGTTTAATGCTTAGATGTTATGGTTGATAAAGGTGCAGACCATTCGGAAGAGATGCTTTTTAATATCAGGTGGCTATGTATTTATTTGATTTGTATAGTATGTATACAACCCATAGGCATTGAGGTACTGTTACAGGTACAAAGTACTAGCTAGTGTGATACAAGCATAGTTCCATACAAAGCCAAGGTAACATGGGTATAAAATCAAATGACAATTATCATACAAAACAAGCAGTTGGCCGGTGGGGCAGGAGAGAGAGTTCCTGCCGAGAGGAGGGGGTGGGGGGGGGAATAACAGGTTTAGGTGAAAAGCTGAGTTTGTAATGCTTTGCGGAAGATCCAGTAGGATTTCTCTGCCCTTAAGGAGTGTGGGAGGGTGTTCCAGAGTTTGGCAGCAAGGTATGGGAAGCTGGAGCCTCCAGCTTTGCATCTTTTCCCCTTTGGGAACACTCTATCAGTGTAAGGGGTCCTAGTGGGTCTCAAAGAGTGGGCTTTTCTTTTGGAGAGGTATGGTGGTGCTGTGTCGGAAAGGCACTTGTGGGTAATGGAGAGTGTTTTGTAAAATGATCCTCTCCTGGATGGTGAGCCAGTGTGCGTCTCTTCTAGCTGTCAGGATGTGCTCTCTTATCGGGATGTTGAGGGATGCTCTGAGAGTGTTATTCTGGATGACTTGACGTTTGAGGATGTTTCTGGGTGAGGTGCCATTGAATAAGACTGCAATAATCGATCTTGAAGCCAGTGATTGCACAAGCAATGGTTAGGCAATTTTATTTTTTTGAGAGGAAGGGTCTGGCTGTATTAAGGACCTTAGTAGTGTAGGCTGCGGAGGAGGCAATGGCACTTGTCTAGTCATGGTGAGTGATGCATCCTGGTAGACACCTAGGGTCTTAACAGTGTTTGAGACCGGAATTGAGCAATTGTCGATTTGGAAGGCAAAATATTGATTGTTGAGGGTCTTTAGTGCGCTTGGTGGGCCAACGATCAGGATTTCTGTGTTGTCGCTGTTGAGACAAAGATGATTGGCTGCCATTGAGGTCTGAATTGTGGAGTAGATTGTATTAAGGGTTTTAGTCTATGTAGTTGCCTGAGAGGGGATCAAGATTTGAGTGTCGTCAGCATAGTGTATGTTATGCCGAGTGAATCTAATATGTGGAATAGCGGCCTGGTAAAAATAAGCATAGGGTCGATGCAGGATCCTTGTGGCACACCCAGGTGATAGGAGCGGAAGAAGCGTTCGCGATCTCTGAGAAAACCCTCATGACTCTGCCATTCAAGAAAGATGCTATCCAGGCAGTGGTTGAGAGTGAGAAATGAGCGTGAGTGGTGAGGTGGTGGCAGAGGATCTGGTGGTTGACCAGGTCAAATGCTGCAGTTAAGTCTAGGAGGAGCAGGGCAGACATGCGTCCATCCCTGATCTCGTCTAATTGATTGTTTAGGTCGAGCAGGGCAGATTCAGTACCGTGCCTTGGGCGGAACCCGGATTGACACATTCCTAGGATGTGATTGTCCTCCAGGAACTGCTGAACTTATAGGTAATCGGCTCAGTCCAAAGTTTTTAGGAGGAAGGGGACAGTGGTGATCGGCCTGTAGTTTGATCTTTAAGCAAGGTTAACTGGGCTTGTCGTTTCAAGGTGCGTAGTTCTAAGAGGTCAGGGGAAAACCATGAATTGTAGAACTGGAGTGTCTGACCATCCTGGCTTTGTGTGGTACTAGGGGTTGGGGGGGGGGGGGGGGATATAATGTGTTCACTGCCTTAGAGAGGGTTGAAGTGTAGGTATCCACTGGTGAAATAGGATATTGTCTCTGGTGAGCTTCTGGAAGCTCCTTGTGACAGCAGGAGAAAGTGGGTTGGGTAGTGCTATTGGCTTGTCTGGGTGTGTGATAGAGAAATGGATAATATGGTGGTCAGACCATGGACAGGGTGTGTTGGCACTGGTGGAGATTACACTAATTGTGGTCTGCGATCAAGTCCAGTGTGTGGCTTTTGTTGTGTGTGGGATTAGTGATGCATTGAGTAAAGCCAAGTGTGTTGAGTGTGTCGGATAATAAGTGGGAAGGTAGGTCATTACGGTCATGGAGGCCCAGGTTGAGGTCTCCTAGCAAGATTATTTTTGAGGAAGCTGAGGTTATCCTGGAAAATATGAAGTATGTTTTGCTCAAAGTTTAGAGATGGGGCAGGAGGGCAGTAGATGAGGTGAATGGTGATAGTACAAGTAGGGGATGGTGAGAATTTGAGTGAGAGAAGGTCAGTATTTCCATCCATGGGTGTGTGAACTTGTCTAAGGGGGGTGGATTCTCTCACAATCATAGCGACTCCACCTCCCCTGGAGGTGGATCTGTCATTCCGTAGGATAGTATATCCTGTGGGTAAGGCTAGGGCTAGGATGGGGCTGGATGCTTCATGAAGCCAGCTCTCGGCGATGGCTAGTGTGTCGAGGTTGTATTTGGTGATGAGGTCATGGTTATCTTGTGCATGGGCAGGAAGGGATTGAGCGTTGACCATGGTGCATGTCAAGAAGAGCTGAGGGTCATTGGCAAGGTGACAGACTTGATCAGGGGTGGAGCCTTGATTCTGAGAGGTTAAGTGGAGAGGTGGGGGAGGTGTTTGTTGTTTAGGTGAGGTTTGATTATGGTGGATGCTGGGATTTTGGTGGGGTCCTTGTCATTGCTGGGAGGAAGAGTTGAGTTGCTTGGAGTTTGGTGTTGATGAGGATGGTAGTTTAAAGGGAGACTTGAAGCTTTGAGTGAGGATTTAGGGCTAGCCTTCTATTTGCAATGGGTGATGCAGTGGTCAAGTGTTGCATAGTGTGAGTTTCTACTGGGTGCAGTGTTGGGAGCAGCGTCTGGGCACTGCATTTTGGCTTGTGCATAACATTTTAGTGTGAGATGGGAGGTGATGAGTGGGGGTAGCATAGTGATTGCGTTTCTGTTTGAGGGTATCGTTGCTAGACCGAGGGCAGCAGTAGGATACTAGTCTGAATTGAAGCTGGTGCGTGACCTCTGGCATGAGTTCCTGGTGTAGGTTTCTTGGGGTGTAGTTTGGGCTGATTTACTGCAGAGATGTAATCTGGGTCTGATGTTTCTGCAAGGGGGGGCCTGCTGCGCTCAGGGGTGCAGACGTCTGAGAGTGGAGGAAGCGTGAAAGTGATGTGGGCAGGCAGAGGTTAATTGCGTGGCTTGCCAGCAGTTAGTCAGCGGTGTCCATAATGGAAGCATTGCAAAAGGTTTGCATGGCGATGGTGTAGGAGGCCTCAGGTGTATTTGTTAGGCGAGTGTGGGTGACTGCTGTGTTCAGTGGGAGACTGGTCACTTTGAGAGTGAGAGGTGCTGTATCTTTCGCATGGAGCACTGAGTTAGAGGCGAATTGAGCGTTAACCATGGGTGGAGCTGCTGATTGCCCATGCACGATCACATGGGTTTGTGGGGATTGTAGTTTTATATGCGCACTGCGCTCCTTAACTCTGAAAGCTGTCTGGAGAGCACGGCAAGTGCGTGGTGTATGCGATCCGGGTCTTGGCGGGGCACAGCTGGTCAGAGAATGCAGGCAACTGCTGGGGGGAAGTGGTCCCACTCAGGAGGGGTCTAGTGGTAATCATGGCAACTCGGCTGATGGCCATGCTAGGAGTGGCAAGTGCAGGCACATGTTGAGACATATAAAACATGGTCATCTAGCATACATTGTTGAGCATTAGTAGAGATTAAGTTTGGCAGTGCCCACGGTCCAATACATTTTTGGGAGTCCAATGCCTGATGTGAAGCATGAATAATATCGTGTTCAACGCGACTCAGACTGCTGTTAGAGACCTTCTGTGGGTGCTGGCTCAGGGGGTTGGCTGCTTCTAGCTGGTTCACCAGGCATTCCTGGTGCTGCGGGCCCAGGGAAGCCTGGTGTGCACCAAGGCATGACGGCGGGCCATCTTGGATGTTTCGGGAAGGCCTCCAAAGCCAGTGCTTCCTCCAGGGCAGATGGGGTTGCAGGTTTCCCTGTAAGGAAGGGGGTCCTGTGTCTCAATGAGACTGGCAGAGACTGCATGTTTTGTCCCATCATGTAATTGGACAAGGTTTTTTTAAGGCTTAGTTTCTTGGACTATTGCAATGCACTCCTGGGGAAGCTTAGACACCAGGTGACTAAAGACCGATTTGTTTAAGAATCATGGAAAAGTGATCATGGCCAAGATGCTTGCAGGAATCTCCTGCGGGTTCCAGTGGAGTAGACAGTTCAGATTATCATCTTCAAATGAATCAGTGGGGCTGTTCATGCCTACTTCAAGCGTAGCATCACATGGTATATCCCAGGGTGGAACATTTGATCTAAGGAAGCTCACAGCCTCCATATGATTCTTTGCCAGACCAGGGATATACGACTAAGTCATATGTCCCTAGTCTGACAAAGAAATCTTTCATCGCTGGAATAAATAACCAAATTCTAGTTTAAGGCACCTGTTGAAGCAGCATCTGTTCAGGCAGGTGTTCGGTATATGTTCGAGCACCGTTAAGATAAGCCAGCACAGGATTATATAATTATTTGAACTGACTGACCAACTGAGAGAAAAACATGCAAAATAGGGGATTGCCTTTTTTGTGTGCAAATTACAACCACTTGTTTTTCAACCTGCTCCAACTTCTTGACGTGTGGCACTGTTTTCACCTTCCCGAGGTGTCTGCTT
Source organism: Ambystoma mexicanum (assembly GCF_040938575.1). Lineage (NCBI taxonomy): Eukaryota > Metazoa > Chordata > Amphibia > Caudata > Ambystomatidae > Ambystoma > Ambystoma mexicanum. Next base: position 870,289,654 of record NC_090936.1, read on the forward strand.
TGCCTAGAGACCCAAGCTAGTCCTCACAGATGAGGCACAACAAAGTGGAAACATGTTTGGGAATGCTTTGGTCTCATCAGAAGGAATTTGACCAAGTAGTTCAGGCTGGACTGTCCCTTTTGGGGTAGGACCAAGACTGATTTGCATATGCCTTTCCCCTTTTGTAATGGCTTGACAGGCGAAGAACAATGGTTTGGAGGGTTGCCCAGAGCAATGCCAGAGGTTAAGAATAATGCTAAACCTTTCAGCCATCACCTCTATTGTTTTGTTAGTCACCCTGTGTGGGATGGGTATGCCAAGATGTATATCCTGTGTCTGCTGGGCATAGAGACCCAAGCTACTTCTCACTGATGAGGCCCAATAATGCTGAAACCTATCCAGAGATGCTTGTGGTGTTGTGCAGATGAGGCCCAATAATGCTGAAACCTATCCGGAGATGCTTGTGGTGTTGTGCAGAAGGGATGTGATCAACCCGTTTGGGCTGGCCTGCCTCTTTTGGGGTGAGACCAAGCTTTATTTGCATACAATCTTTCCTCTTTTGCAATGGCTTGGCAGGCAAAGACTGATGGTTTGAAGGGTTTCCCAGAGCAATGGCAGAGGTTAAGGTAAATTCTAAACCTTCCAGCCATCATGTCTTTCTGTTGTTTTGCTATATCCACCTATCCTATTGCCTGCCAAGGTCACAACTCCACTACTTATTTTGGTTCATATGTACCACTGCAGGCAGGCATAGTGAGCTGGAGGCTATACCCCTTGGAGTTTCAAGAAGTGTGCTTGGTGCTATATGCCTGAGACTGTGTGCTGGGTGTGTGAGAAACCTGAAGGCGTCTCCTTAGCTAGTCTCTGGGGATCTGTCATCCAGGTGGCCAGGACACGGCCATCGCTATTGCATCCAGTTCTTGTGGGTGGACCAGTGAGGGGGGAATTACTTGGATGGAGGTCCTCGGGGAGTCGGACACCGACGGGTGAGCTGCCGTAGCCCCCTGCCTTTGACACCTTTTCCCCCCTCCTCTCACGTAGGACATTCCAAACCTCTGCCCTGCCCCCTTTTCTGACACAAACCCTTTCACACAACGGACTAACACTAGAGAAATTTACCTGACATGTCCCAATACAAGGGTCAGGCAAATGACACACACATATACATACACACGCACTTCCCTACAGGGATAAAAGGTGGAGCCAGAGATCACAGTAAGAGTATGTCCGACAAGACGGCTAATCCGGTACGGCAGTTTAAACGAAGGAGAAAGATGGCAGGACTTGAGACTTGTCGACCCTTCGAGGAAGAAAGCCTAAGACTGCAAACAATAACGGTACACAGGGCAAGCCTACGCTGATAAGCAGGAGCGAGAGGAGCTCTTGCAACCATGGTACTGGACTTGACTCCAATGAAGAGAAATGCCAAGCAGTTCCTCACAGCTGGTGAATCGAGGGGAAAGCCAATAAGAACCGGGCTGTGTTCATTGATAATTGCAAAGTGACAAGTTATGAACCAAGTTCGATGAACTGTAAAGTATTAAAGGGAGACCAGCTGCAGAGGGGAAACCGGCATAATGTGGGTGCTAACTCCAGAGAGACTGGTTGATTCCCATCTGAGAGAAACTACAGTTACCAGCAGGCAATAGTAGGACCAGCGGAATGGGTCAAAGTGGTCATACTGAGGATTAAGCAAAATCCCCGTACAATCAAAAGACTTTCATCTGCAAACTGAGTGAAAGGGGGGCAAGGTCTAAGGTCCCAAGAAACAGAGTTTTGACAGACGTAAAACCTGGCAGAGGGATGTCTGCTATGAATGGTTTGACAAGACATTGAGAAAGCAAGGGAAGTGAATCCCGCTAAAGAGAAGAGAGAAGGGTCAGCGCCCAGAAGAGGGGGACCCAAGGGTGAAGCCATCACCCTACATGAAACTGGTAAACAAGTGAGAAGGGTCAGCGCCAGAAGAGGGGGCTCCAGGGGTGAACCCATCACCCAGCGAACATTGGAAACAAACTTTCAGTTGTTGAAGGAACTTTTTGTTTTTGTTAGTTGGAGACATCAGGTCCTCGAAGGCAAGAGACTTTCAAGTGAAACAAGATTTGCCCATCGTCTGTCCTGAAAGCTGCCCTTACAACTGTTGTCTCGTGCTGGAAAAGCCAGAGACTGTACTGTCCTCCAAGATACCACTTTACCCTGTGCTCAAAATGTGGGGAAGGGAGACCCAGGCTACCGCATTATGACATATTATTTGAGAACACCTCTTTCTTTTCTTAAGAACTATCCCACACCCATTTTTGTATTGTTGTAAGGTTTGGCAATGGGTTAGCCCAAGAACCAGATAAAGACCAGTATCCCTACCCCATGGGGAGACCCTGACACACAGTTTATCCCTTTCCTACACCTTCTGTTTTGTGTATAGTACATTGCTCTTTGTAGAGCAACCCCTAGATCCTATAGGTATTTTCTCCATCCTGACCAGAATAAAGTCTTTGAAAATTATCACATGCTGTGTCATGTTGGTTGGCCACAACTCCTAAAATATGTGTTGCATGCTGAGCCTTTCTAAGGTTTTGGTTAAGGTTAAACTTTTAGCCATTCTCCTGTATGGGTCAGGTATTAGGGTGCGATTCCTCCAATACCACTCTCACACCATCTGTAAAGTTGTTCTGAAGGTTGACCTTAACCCTTAATTGAAAGGTAAGAAAAACAATGTATTTTTAAAAGTTCAAATAATTTTACTATAGATGGACTTCAGCTTCTACCTTCAGTTCCAATGATATGAGTGATCAGGTTCTCCTTATATCACTTTGTATCATTCTTGGCCCCTCAGGTTGCTGGTGTCATGCTGTAGATGTTAGAATTCTCTTGGCAATCATAAGCATCTGTGTCACTGTCTATGAGGGTTACAACTACACTACACAGTATACAGTCTTCTTAGTTCTTTGGGTAGCAGCCAGCACTACTGCTTCTGAAAAGTTGAGAGCCACAATTCCAAATATCCAGTTGTTATGGTTCTGTTGGGGTAGTCCAAGGTCTGAATGAGAAAGAGGGGTTCATGTTGCACGTGCCATATTAATGGCTTGGGGAACAGTGATGTTGACGTGATGTTGCAATTTTACATGTATCTAGTGTATTTAATGAGAATGGGATACATGTTACTTTTTGTGTTTAAGTTGATACAATTTAGATTTGCCTGCCTGCAGTAAGATAAATGTCAAAACCGCTGATGAAATATAAATGCAATATAGGTGTCGTCTGCCATGTAGCACCTAGTTGTTGAGCAGCGAGGAGCTTCATACGTGCATGAAAGAAAAGAGATTTTCAATGAAGAAACCACCGTTAAGAGGATGCAGTAGTTTTAAACATGCATGCACCAACATACATACCTGGGGCTCTTGTGGTACATCGGGAGTGTACAAACCTGTATGCCACATGCTTCTTCATAGTTTGGGAAGACCCTGCAACCAGGATTTGTGAGGTGAACTCTGTGTGACTGGGATAACTAATTTAGAAAGTGATTGAGGTATGTGAAGGAAATCCCCTTTACCATCAGGCCCCTGAATTGAAAAGGAGGCCATGTGGGCAAAGGGAAATCATCAGTTCAACTGAGAAAAAACCCTAGAACGCCGAGGTGAAGGCTCCCCTGTATAGCTGGCAGCGGTGGCCATTCCTCAATGTATGACACGATACTGTGTCTCCTGATGCTGATTGGCTAAAGTCCGTAAGTTGGAAAGCACCAGCAGTGCACCTTGATGGAGTTGGAGAGAGTGCCATAGGTTTGCCGACACACTGTTGACTTCGGGAGTTGCCGGCGGGACGGGCAAAGGGGCTTGCAAACTCTGGAAAGCAGTAAGCAATGAAGCAGAGGTTGCTGGATAGTAGGCAGGAGGAACTGGGAACAAGGTACAGGCATGAGAGATATACGAGAAAACAGCAGGAACTAGTGTGATGCAGAGAAGTAGCAACGCAGCCTCCTACCTTTGCAGTATTCTTTTCTCCATGTCAGCATGTCCCGTGACTTGCGCTGTGGAAGCCCAGCGGGCTTCGGAGGTACTGCTGTACCGTGCCTCCTCAATTTAAAAACACTGGATGATCGGACGCAATCTTGTGGGAATCCTGTATAATAACAAAGGTGTTTCCACCTATTCCACAGGGTCCAGGAGGGACCATGGTTCCTGACAGTATGCCCCCATCGTGATGGGCTGGGACCAGGTTTCCCTGGATGGGTGCTGTGGAACATGCTCACCAGTACAGGGTCGTGTACCATGGAGGCACTTTCCCAAGTTCGTTCAGCTGGTCCGTACCCCAACCAATCGATCAGATATTGTATACGCCCCTGGTAGCGCCGGGAATCTCATAGCTCTTTAACCTCATATTCTGTCCCTTCATCGGTATCCACAGGTGGAGGTGTTTTCCTTCCTTTTCTGCCAAACTGGTCTTTTACATGAGGTTTGAGTTGAGCCACGTGAAAAACTGGATGGATTCTGGACCATGAAACCAGCAAGAAAAGGCGATAAACCACCAATCCTATGGGTGAAAGAATCCTCAAAGGACCGAAATACTGCGGTGAGAGTTTCGATGGTGTCAGCCATCCTGGAAGGAATTTGGAGGCTAGCCCAACTTCATCCCCAACTTGGAAGACGGGTTTCTTCGTCCTTATTAGGTCTGCATATCGCTTAGTGTAGGCTCTAGTGTTAGAGAGATATAACAAGGTCTTGGTATGAGCGGACTTGATGTCTGTCACTAGTGTAGTCCCTGAAAGGAAAGGAAAGGAAAGGTTTCTGGAGGGAATACTTGCTGGATGGAAACCAAAGATGCGAAAGAAAGGGCTCATGGAAATCGAGGAATGCAAGGAATTATAAGCAAATTCAGCCACTGGTAAAATGGTATTCCAGTTGGTACCAGAGGAAGAGCCAAAACATCAGAGGTATTGTTCCAGAGTTTGGTTCTGGTGTTCTGTTTGGCCATTGGATTGTTGGTGATAACCAGATGTAAGTGACCTCTTAATCCCCAGAATTTTACATACTTCCTTCCAGTATTTAGATGTAAATTGAGGTCCTCTATCTGAGAGGATTGATTCTGGTAGGCCATGTAAATGGAACACTAATGGAAGGAACTGTTCTGCCATATGGACTGCTAAAAAGCTACTCATGGTAGAGGGATAAAATGGGAGAGTTTAGTCATGCAATCAACTACCACCATTATTACTGTGTAACCATTCAACAATGGTAGTCCCACAAAGAATATGAGTGTACATATCTTTAATTCAAATTTTATGTCCAGTGAATACACCAAACTTTGTTTTGTTTTTCTTCATCAACGCCAAACTGGCTTATTTTAATTGAAATAATTTGCAGATACACCTACAGCTGATGCATTTCGGACTATGAAGTTCTTCTTCGGGGCTATTAATGGTTATCTTTGGTCCTACAAGTCAAGTCCGGTGTTGCAATCCATTTTAAAAAATCACAGTTTATGCAAACAGTTGAACCAATGTATGTTGGGCAATGGTTCCCACGTTCACAGTAATAAAACATTCAAGCAACAAATTGATATTGTGCATCAAATTAAACGGTCATCAAATACATTTCTGTAAAATGAATGTGCAATGGCCACAAGACAAACAAATTAACAATATGTAAAAGAATGCAAAAGAAATATTTGTGATACATCGTTCGTCAACGTTATTGAGACACACTACTCTTTATCATGCTTTTATGTTGTGATGGGCATGTATGAAGTATTATCTCCTGCTGTGCATTCGTAATATTCTTAGTATTTTTGTTAATGGGTGTTACTTTGTAATGAAACACCTTGCAGATATATCAGGTTGACCCATGCTAAGTGTCGTCGGTATTTTAGGGACTTCTCATGGTTATTATCCTAATCTCCTAACTCGTGTTGTCTGACCTGCATGGGTAGTATTGTTCAATCTTTTCGTAACAGACGTTGCAGTTCGGAGTAGTTCCACTATAAAATGGTATGAGAAACAAAAGTAGGACGCGTCTCCATATAGGATTGAGATTTCATGGTATGGTAACATTCTCCAGCATTGGATCTTTCATGGATTCACATGCTGTGAATAGTTCCCTTCGTTGGGCTGGGCAACCTTGGTAACGTTAACTTAGCGTTTTCCTTTGGAAAAGTTCAACACTTTAGTATCTTATTGACGTTCTTTTTGGGTGCTTTAGGCTACACCGATATAAATAGCCCCGCCCCTGCGGCTTCCCTTAAGATTTCAAGCGTCTCCAAACTGTTGGGATCACCTTGTGTTTCTCTTTGTGTTTAGCACATGCTTTTTGTATCCGGCCAGTATGTCATCTGTTGCCCAGAAAAAATTCTGTTTAGGCCTTGTGCTACCTGCGGCCTAAAGGTCTTTGAAGGAGATGGCCCTACGGACTGTCTCTGTCTATACCCCATCATTTGGCAGAGGCCTGTGAGATATGCGTGGGGTTTTCGCAGAAGACTTTGAAAGACTGTAACCGCTGGCTCATCTGTTGGCTAAACGAGGGGACTTACCAGGCTTTGTAAGTGGGTTCGGCCAGGAGGAGCCAGTCTTCAGCAAGGGTCGGAGAAGGCCTCTGAGCACTGACGAGCGGTGTCGGCGGAACCTCCCGCTAAGAAGCAACAGACGGAATTGCCTACATCTGAGGTGCGGAGAGGTAGCAAGTCATCTACGTACAAGTCACATCATTCGAAGGGGGCGAGTGGCTCCTCACATCTAAGCCAGAATGGATTGACAAGTCCAAGGGGTCTGGTGGTAGGCCTGAGATGTCAAAGGTGTCTGAGAAAGGACAGGCAAAGCCGAAGGAATCTTCCTCGAAGCACTTGTCTAAAGATAATCATAGTTCCTCGTCCAGCTGGGGTTCTTTGAAGCACCATTCCGGTGGTTCTTCCAAAAAGTCTGGGTCACCGGTGAAGGCTAAGACCAGGGAGGCTGCGGTTCTGACAATGAGAGTATCGACGGATGTTCCCTCGTTGATGGTGGCAGTTCGATCTGCTTTTCTGTTGTCGAGGGTGGTGTCATCAGCTCTGTCCACGACTGTGACTGACAGTCGCCGCTATTATTGTTGTCGACGCAGATGGAGGCGGAAGGCTTGTTGTTGACGGGTGGACCATGGCAGTCTGACGGCTTTGGGCCCATGCGACCTGTGAACATTCTGCAACAAGAACCGGCTGTGTGTTCTGTTTCCTCAAGGATGGAGGAGGAACAAGAGCCGCTTTTTGGTCCTTTGGCTCTGGGTCTGGAGAGTGCACGCCCATCTACGTCGAGTGGGGTGGGGGCTGGGCCGCCCCTTTACCCATTGGTAAATCCTCAATCCCTGCTATCCTTGCAGGTGTTGAATACGCTCCAGTCATTGTTGGGACATCTGGATGCGAGGCTGCCACCGCCTCTGAGTCTTTCGGTTCCGGTGGTTGGAAGTATGCCTGGTGAGGCCCCAAGGAAGTCGCCTCCTGTACGGTTGCCGTTGCTGGTGGGGTTGGACCATCTATGAAGTCATCCTGAAGAAGGGGAAATGCCTGATTCGGCTCTGCGTGATACCCTGTCGACGGTGTCTTAGTCGCCAATGAGGGACGATGCCTGGGATATGGATCCTGAGGTGGAACAACCCAGTAGCCCGGTGCACCCTTCTCCGCCAGATGATATTGGGGCGTTCCATGCCATAATGGCGAAGGCGTGTCAGGAGTTTGGTCTGGCTCCTGAGGAAGAACGTAAGGACTGCTTTCTCTTTGACCATATGAAAAAGCGATGGAAGGCGGTCTTCTCGGTTCTGATTCTCGGCCACGTGTGGCAGGAGGGCTTGCGCACAATGCACCACCCGTTTTCTGAGCCTGCGGTGAAGGGAAATCTAGAAAAGATGTTAAAGGCTCCTGAGTCCACCCCCAGATGTCTTGTGTCGCAGCCCACGCCCGAGTCGGTGGTTTCAGCGGCGGCTAGCCGTAAGACCAGAAGCCTACACAAATGTGTCAGACCCCCGGACAGTGAAGCCAGGAAATGGGACGCATTTGGAAAGAAGGTCCTTGTAACGCTCACCGGAATCCCTCGGAGGCGCAGGTCTGGGCTGGGGGTTCTCGGAGTCTTCTAGGGTCACGCGCAGGCCTCGAATGCCACCCTGGAAAGGCCCTCTCCTCACTGAGATCTTGATCTGAAGGGTGAGGTGTCTGCAATTGGGAGAGCAAGGGGTTAATAGGATATATAAGCCTGACTGGGCAAGCTGACTCCCCTTCCTGGTACTCCCCACGTAGTTCGTAGGCTAAATGTGCTCACCTTATATAGGTGAAAGCGGAGCTCTCCATCCTGCGTCTGTGCAGGGGCGCCGAAGCCAGTTACTTCACTGGTTAATTGTCCAGCCTCTTGGTTGCAGAGGATGAAGATTTGGAGCTGGGCCGTCGTTAGCAGCACGAACGGCGGTTGCTTGAATGGAGAGCGATGGAAAGGCGAAGGTATTGCAGGCAAGTAAGTAGAAAATGTCAATTCGAAGTTTAAAGCACTTCTTAATGTCTCTTTTCCTTTTTCAGGTTGCAGAAGCAGCTGGGTGGAAAAATAGATGTCGAGGAATGCGCCGAGGAGTGAGAAAGATGAGAGCTGCCCAAAACACGTGCATTTGGATGGAGTTTTGTATTTCTTAATGATGTCCTTTTGTTTTGCAGATGCGAGTAGCAGCGTCGGCGGAGGCGAGAAGAATGCAGCGCAGGTAGGGAAAGTTTCACGATGGTTACTAACCAATGTCCTTGCTTCCACAGGGTGCCGAAAAATGGAAAGCTGCAGCCCGTGGCTTGAGATGCACCGATGGATTGGGTAAGTGCTGCGCTGGTTGTTATCTCGTGCAAACCTGGTGTTCTTTTCCCTTCTCAGATGCTGCAGAAGACGAAGATGGTATTTCAGAAGGTAAGATTACGGATTTCTCTTCCCTAGATGCAGAAGTTGAAGATTCTCTGGAGCTGACACGGTGAGCGTCTTGCTGCTATTGCAGAATAACGCAAAGCACGCTGCTCTGATCGGGCGTGGTTTAAATAGTCCTACTGGAGTGCTTAGGTGTCTCCTTCCACAGCAGCCTCGCCCAGGTAAGAAGTCCCAGCTTCCAGAATAGTTCCAGTATCCAGTCCCAGGGAGTGGTGCTGGCCACACCCAGAAGGTAAAGTAGTTCCAGCCATGGATGGATGAGGATTTCATCCTGCAGGGGAGTGAGCAGCATGGTCTGCAGCCGGTAGGTCCACCCAAGCACCATTCCTTACATCATGAGCCCGGCACGTCCTGTGCCGGGACTGGGTCCCCTTATGAGCCTGGCGCCACTGGCGCCAGGACAAGGTCCATAAGGCCCCTATGGGAGCCGATGGGTGCCTGAAAATGAAGTTGTGACCCAGCTTCCGAGGCAGTTGGGCTAAACCTGACTCCTTGGAGGCTGCGGTCATGACAGTACCCCCCCCCTCAAGGCCCCTCCCAAGCTTGTCTTTTCCGGAGGTTTTGGCTTGTTGGGAAAAGCCCGATGAAATCTTCGGAGTAAACGAGGTGCATTTACATATTCTGAGGGTTCCCAAGATCTCTCCTGGGGTCCATATCCCTTCCAATCAATCAGGTAGTATAGTTTTGATTTGGAAATTTTGGAGTCCAAGATGTCTCGAATTTCAAATTCGGATTCTCCGTCAACTTGGATTGGCTCAGGAGGTTTAGTCAAACGGGTTCTGGGTTGCACAGGTTTCAGGAGAGAAACATGGAAGACAGGATGTATCTTCATAAGAGTAGGTAATTCTAGTTTGACAGCCACTGGGTTAATCACGGCCGTGATCGAGTAGGGTCCTAAATATCTTGGGTTGAAGGTGCGTGGCCCTTTTAAAGATAAATGTTTAGTGGACAGCCAGACTTGATCTCCTTTTTGATATTGAGGAGCCTCTTTTCGATGTTGGTCCGCTCCTTTTTTGTATGATTCTTTAGCTCGTTGAAGATGAGCTGTGGCTTCCTTAAATGCTTGAGTTATCGCCGAATGCAGATGGTCAACAGCAGGTGTTCCGAGAGCTTGAGGTGGGTCCAGATTTGAGGTTCGAGGATGACTTCCATACAGCAGGAAAAAAGGGGTTTTTCCTGTCCCAGAATGGATTGAATTATTGTAAGCGTATTCAGCAATCCAAAGTACATCCTTCCAAGTACCCTCGGATTGATGCAACATGCAGCGCAGATATTGTTCTAGAGTTTGGTTAGTTCTCTCAGTCTGCCCATCGGTTTGAGGATGATGGCTGGTGGAAAGTCGTACATCAATCTGTGCTAAACGACAACAACTCCGCCAAAAATGGGAAATGAATTGGCTCCCTCGGTCAGAGATTAGTACTGAAGGGAAACCGTGCAACCGGACAATGTTTTCAAGAAATTCTCGGGCTAGAATGGAAGCTGTAGGTAAACCCTTCAGTGGGATAAAATGAGCCATTTTTGAAAAAAGGTCCACGATCACTAGAATTGTGTTGTATCCAGAGCAAGGGGGTAAATCCGTGATAAAATCCATCGAGAGCGTGTGCCAAGGGCCTGGCGGAATGTCTATTGGATGTAATAATCCTGCTGGTTTTTCCTTCTGACTCTTGTTTTGTGCGCAGATACCACAAGAAGCCACAAACTCCTTAACATCTTTCCTCCAAGATGGCCACCAAAAATGCCTTTTAATTTTCTCTGAGGTTTTGGCAACTCCAGGATGTCCTTACATTAGAGAATCATGGTAGCAGGTGATGACCTATTTTTGTAAGTCAGCGCAGGGTAAGAATAGTCTTCCTTGGAAATACAATAGGTTCTGATCTATTGTAAAATCCTTTCCTTTCAATTGCCAATTCGATGAATCTTCGGGAGTTATGAGTTGATTGACCCTTGCTTTAATCTCTTCGAGGGATGATGTGTTGATTACTCCTAGTATCTTTTGTTCAGGAATTATTGGCACCGGCTCCGGATTAGCTGTAAGTTCGTCTACCCCTATCTGGGAAAGGGCGTCGGCTTTTCCGTTCCTAACGCCTGGTCGAAATGTGATTACAAAATCGAATTCTGCGAAGAATAAAGCCCAGCGTAGTTGCCTCGAAGATTGAGCTTTAGCTGACTTCAGGTACTGGAGGTTACGGTGATCCGTGATTACAGTTACTGTGTGCCGGGCTCCCAAAAGATAATGCCGCCAGGCCTTAAAGGCGGACTTAATTGCCAAGAGTTCTTTGTCCGTAATTGTGTAGTTGATTTCAAGAGCCGAAAATTTGCGAGACCAAAAGGCTACAGGGTGTAACTGGTGCGTGTCGGGGTCTCTTTGTGACAGCACCGCCCCCATTGCAAGACTGGAAGCGTCTGTCTCGAAGATGTAGGGAAATTCTGGACGGGGATGCCTTAAGACTGGAGCAGAGATAAATTTGGTTTTTAATTCTTGGAAGGCTTGTTCGGCTTCTGGAGTCCACTCGAATTTTTTATTCTTTTTCAGAAGAGCCGTGATAGGTTGGACTACCCGAGAGAATTCAGGAATGAACCTTCGGTAAAAATTAGCGAAGCCCAGCATGCTCTGCACACCTTTCACGGAAGTTGGGGAAGGCCATTTGGTGATAGCATCCACTTTTCTTGAGTCCATGTGAACTCCGTTGGGTGATAAGATGAACCCTAAAAATTCCACTTCCTTTGCGTGAAAGGTGCACTTCTCCAGTTTAGCAAACAAGCGGTGTTTGCTAAGTCTCTGTAAAACCGCTGTGACGTGTCTACGATGATCAGATTCTGAGGCTGAGTATACCAGGATGTCGTCAATATAAACGACTACGCACACATCAATAAGTTCTCTGAGGACATCATTCATGAAAAACTGGAAAGCGGCCGGTGTGTTACATAGTCCGAAGAGCATTACTTGATACTCAAATAATCCATATTTAGTGCGAAAGGCCGTCTTCCATTCGTCGCCCTCCTTAATGCGTACCAAATGGTAAGCTCCTCTGAGGTCTAACTTTGTGTATATGCAGGCGCCTTTTACCTGGTCCAATAATTCAGGAATCAAGGGCAACGGGTATCGGTTTTTGACTGTAATCTGGTTCAGGGCGCGATAATCGATACACGTTCTTAGGTCACCTTCCTTTTTCGGGACGAAGAACAAAGCTGAGGAAGCCGGGGATTTCGAGGGGCGGATGAATCTGTTAGCCAAGTACTGGTCCAAGTATTGCCTGAGATGGAGGTTTTCTGGTTCAGTGAGGGCATATATTCTACTGCACGGAGGGGTGGACCCAGGTATCAGGTCTATCTGGCAGTCGTATGACCGATGTGGAGGCAGGGTGTTGGCTTGATCTTTCTGAAAGACGTCGCTGAACTCTTGGTATTCCAGAGGTAATCGGGGGTCCTCGGAAGTGATGGCTGCTAGCTTGATTTCGGGCTGAGGATAACAGGTTGAAGCGCATTCTGGAAACCGAATCACCTTGGCTCGCCAGTTTATCTGAGGATTGTGCTTTTCCAACCAAGGCATTCCCAGAATCACCTGAAACTGCGGGGCCTTGATTACATCAAACACGATCTTCTCCCGATGTCCGCCTTGACATAACAACGTTACCTCCACGGTGGTATGAGAAACTGGTCCGGAAGCTATTTCAGTACCATCCACTGTAGTGATTACGTCCTTTACCATCTTGGGACGTAGGGGAAGATCCATCCTGGTAGCCAAGTCGTGGTCCACATAATTACCGATTGCTCCGCTATCGATGTATACTTTGATAGCATGCATGCGATCTGGTCTATTGGGACATATGAGGACCATAGGCATTACCAAATGCGAGGTCAAGGAACTGGTTCTAACGCTCGGCAAGCGGACCTCTACGCTTGTCGGGCGAGGTCGTTTCCCGATTCCAGTTTCTCAGCAGTTTTATCAGAAGCTCCTACGGTCTTCTTGACCGGTTTCACTGAGCAATCACGAAGGAAATGTCCAGAATTCCCACAGTATAGGCACAGCTGTAATTGCCGCCTTCTTTCCCGTTCTTTCTGGTTTAATGGTCCTTTTACTACTCCTATTTGCATTGGTTCCACGGAGTAATTCCCTTTAGCGGAGCTCTGAGGTCTTGAAAGTACCCGGGTTTCAAATCTGGATCGATCGGTCTTCCTGTTCTGTAGCCGATGATCTAATTGGACCACTAGATCGATATAATCTGAACAGTCTTGCGGCGGATTCACCACCTGAGCTAAAACGTCTTTAAGTTCCCCACGTAGACCTCTGTAGAAGAGCGTGATTCTCTTATCTTCAGGCCACCTGGTCTCAACCACCAGTCTATTAAAGGACGCTATGTAAGCCAGGAGATCCTGATTACCTTGTCTGAGTGACAGGAGTTCATTGTCCAAGGCCTGCCCCTGCGAATGTCTTGCGAACAACTTTTCCATACTGGTCTGAAAGTTATAGAGGAGCGGGTCATCCTGTGTCACGAGAGGAATGGACCAGTCTGCAGCACTACCGCTAAGATAGGAAAGTACAAACGCTACCTTGGCTTGGTCCGTTGGGAATGCGGCGGGTCTACACAGAAAGTGCAAGCGGCATTGATTGATGAATACTGCATATCGCTTTGGATCACCGGAAAAACGTTCGGGCGGGGCCAAAGGCACATTCCCTGGCAGATTAATTTGCACCGGATTACTTGAGGTTGTAGGAGTGCCGCCCCCTCCATAGGGAGGCAGTGGCGTCTGTCCCGCTTGAGCCTGTAGCAACTGTCTGGCCAGATCATCAGTCCGTTCCTTGGCCATGATCAACTCCCTTCGTAAAGCGTTTGTTTCTTGGCGAGATGCGTGTACTTCTGCCCTTAGTTCCCCAAGCAATTGAGCCAGTTGATCTGTGTCCGAGGTTTCCATTGCGCCTGGGTGGGAATATTGCGGTAGGCTTCGCGTTCTGTAACGCTCACCTGAATCCCTCGGAGGCGCAGGTCTGGGCTGGGGGTTCTCGGAGTCTTCTAGGGTCACGCGCAGGCCTCGAATGCCACCCTGGAAAGGCCCTCTCCTCACTGAGATCTTGATCTGAAGGGTGAGGTGTCTGCAATTGGGAGAACAAGGGGTTAATAGGATATATAAGCCTGACTGGGCAAGCTGACTCCCCTTCCTGGTACTCCCCACGTAGTTTGTAGGCTAAATGTGCTCACCTTATATAGGTGAAAGCGGAGCTCTCCATCCTGCGTCTGTGCAGGGGCGCCGAAGCCAGTTATTTCACTGGTTAATTGTCCAGCCTCTTGGTTGCAGAGGATGAAGATTTGGAGCTAGGCCGTCGTTAGCAGCACGAACAGCGGTTGCTTGAATGGAGAGCGATGGAAAGGCGAAGGTATTGCAGGCAAGTAAGTAGAAAATGTCAATTCGAAGTTTAAAGCACTTCCTAATGTCTCTTTTCCTTTTTCAGGTTGCAGAAGCAGCTGGGTGGAAAAATAGATGTCAAGGAATGCGCCAAGGAGTGAGAAAGATGAGAGCTGCCAAAAACACGTGCGTATGGATGGAGTTTTGTATTTCTTAATGATGTCCTTTTGTTTTGCAGATGCGAGTAGCAGCGTCGGCGGAGGCGAGAAGAATGCAGCGCAGGTAGGGAAAGTTTCACGATGGTTACTAACCAATGTCCTTGCTTCCACAGGGTGCCGAAAAATGGAAAGCTGCAGCCCGTGGCTTGAGATGCACCGATGGATTGGGTAAGTGCTGCGCTGGTTGTTATCTCGTGCAAACCTGGTGTTCTTTTCCCTTCTCAGATGCTGCAGAAGACGAAGATGGTATTTCAGAAGGTAAGATTACGGATTTCTCTTCCCTAGATGCAGAAGTTGAAGATTCTCTGGAGCTGACACGGTGAGCGTCTTGCTGCTATTGCAGAATAACGCGAAGCACGTTGCTCTGATCGGGCGTGGTTTAAATAGTCCTACTGGAGTGCTTAGGTGTCTCCTTCCACAGCAGCCTCGCCCAGGTAAGAAGTCCCAGCTTCCAGAATAGTTCCAGTATCCAGTCCCAGGGAGTGGTGCTGGCCACACCCAGAAGGTAAAGTAGTTCCAGCCATGGATGGATGAGGATTTCATCCTGCAGGGGAGTGAGCAGCATGGTCTGCAGCCGGTAGGTCCACCCAAGCACCATTCCTTACATCATGAGCCCGGCACGTCCTGTGCCGGGACTGGGTCCCCTTATGAGCCTGGCGCCACTGGCGCCAGGACAAGGTCCATAAGGCCCCTATGGGAGCCGATGGGTGCCTGAAAATGAAGTTGTGACCCAGCTTCCGAGGC
The DNA here is from genome assembly GCF_040938575.1 of Ambystoma mexicanum. NCBI lineage: Eukaryota > Metazoa > Chordata > Amphibia > Caudata > Ambystomatidae > Ambystoma > Ambystoma mexicanum. The sequence goes on from NC_090936.1 coordinate 870,304,843, forward strand.
AGTTGGGCTAAACCTGACTCCCTGGAGGCTGCGGTCATGACAGTCCTGATGGTGGGGGCTACTACAGTAAAAAGCTGCAAATTCCTTGGCTATCATGGCCAGGTACGATAGGGAGATGTGGCACCGGCTAGGACTGATTCTTGTTCATCTCCCGGAGCAACACTGCAGGGATGCAATGCTGTTGGTTTCGAGAGGGGGGGGGCCTCCAACCACAGCATCAATATTGCAGTGGACCTGGCGGAGTGTGGATTTAAGCAAATCAAAAATGGTGTGTTGCTCCGATGGCAGGCCTGGCTGAAGTGTACAGATTTTCCCCCAGAAGTCCAGTATAAGGTCATCAATATGCCCTGTGAGGGTGAACGCTTGTTCGGGGAAAAGATAGATGAGGCCCTTAACGGGTTGAAAAGAGGATACTGAGACGGCAAAGTCTTTGGGTTCCCTGCAGAATGGCCGCGCTTTTCGCTCCTTTTGGGATTATCGTGGAGCCTCTGGAAATGCCCGGTTTGCCTCCTCCAGAGATCGAAATTACGGGTGCTCTAGCTACTCGTCTCAAGGCTATAGGCACTCTGTCCTGTTTGTTCAGAAGAGCAGATACTTTCCAGCTCAGCGCAAGAAAGGTTCCCAAGCCTTGGCTGCTAAAGGGAGGCAGTCAAAGTCTCAACAATGACTGCCATATGGACAATCTGCTGGGAGGCAGGGTGGCGAACCATGTCGACGAGTAGCAACTTATAATTTTAGATCGCTGGGTGCTGGAAACAGTACGTCTCAGCCACTTGTTGAAATTTCGGCGTCCTCCGGTCCGTATTCCACCATTGTATGTGGCGCAACTGCATCTTCCAGTCTTGCGGCAGGAGGTGGAACTCATGCTAGTGAAAGGGGCGATAGAACCAGTTCCAGTCGCAGTGCAGGGCCAGGGGGTGTACTCCCGGTATTTTGTCATGAAAAAGCCCAATGGCAAGTGGAGGCCTTTTCTAGATCTTCGGTCTCTAAACCAGAATCTTCAAAACCTGAAGTTCAAGATGCTCACTCTTCAGGATGTCATCCACTCAGTGCAACTGGGCGAGTTCCTGGCATCGTTGGATCTGTATTCCTGTATTTTGTGGGCAGAGAGGATCATTACCAGTCCCGGGTCCTCTCGTTTGGCATAAAGTCTTCCCCCAGGACGTTTACAAAGTGTCTGGCTCCGGTGGCGGCCTTCTTCCACAGGGTGGGCCATCATGTGTACCCTCATCTGCACAATTGGTTGGTAAGGGGTTGGTCGCGGTAACGGGCAAGGGAGTCTCTCATGGCGACCATGGGCCTGTTGCAACGGATGGGATTCGCTGTCAACTTTGAAAAATCCTATTTGACGCCGTCCAGGGAATTGGTGTTTCTCGGGGGACAGTTTCTTACCCAAGACAACCTGGTAAAGCCTTCCAACGAGAGTGGTGAATTTCAGTCCAAACGTGATCTCGGTTTGCAGCTAAATGTCGCTTTTGGGGGCCATGGTGTTGTGTATCCCGCTCCTTCCCAATTGCCGCCTGTTCATGAGACCAGTGCAGGAGTTCATCGCAGACAGGTGCTCGCAGAGTCGAGGATTATGGTCAACGGGGGTTGAATGAAGCCCATCGGTGGTGGACTTGCACGGACAATCTTGTACGGGGCATGCCCTTACTAGAACCGGAGTTTCAGTTCAAGTAGTTTCTTCCGCACATCCGAGGAGCAGTGGTGACAGTGTTGATGGACAATACCACCACAATGTTCTATTTGAGGAAGCAGGGCGGCACACATTCCCGAGTCCTGTCCAAGGAAGCGCAGGAAATTTGGCATTGATCTCTAGCTCAAGGGATCCATATTGTAGCTTTCCATCTGCTGGGGTTTATGAACATTCAGGCAGATGAGCTCAGCAGAAACGCTAGTCTGCTGCATGAGTGGTGGCTGAAAATGCAGCAGGTGGCAAGAATCTTCTGACGATGGGGGGGGGGGGTCTCCCCGATAGACTTGTTCGCTACAATGGAAAACATTGTCCAAAGTTTGCCAGCAGAGGGGCTCATCCGGAGTCAATGGGGGACGTGTTCTTGTTCTTGTAGACGGGCCTCTTCGCGTATGCATTTCCCCGTTTCGCACCCACTGGATGGTTCTCCGCATCAGTGGAAAGTACCGGTGCAGGATGATCTTGGTAGCCCCGTTCTGGCCAAGGCAGCTGTGGTTTTCGGATCTCCTTCACCTAGCGGTGGAAGAGCCGTTTCGTCTAGGCGCGGACCAAGATCTCCTGTCTCAGGACAACGGCAGAGTGTGGCATCACGATCTGGCATCCCTCAGCCTGGCAGCGTGGCTCCTGACCACTCTGAGTTTGGTCATCTTGGTATCTCCTGGGAGTGTCACCAGATCTTGGAGGCGGCAAGGGCCCCTTCTACCAATGAATTTTATGGACGGAAATGGGCGAGATTCTGTGCTTGGTGTGAAGATCACACAGAGGTACAGCCATTGGATGTCTCTCCGGCCCATGTTCTCCTCTACTTGTTAACCTTGCACAAGGGGGCTTAGCATTGTCATCCATCAAGGTGCATTTGACGGCGATTTCTAGGTTCACAAGAAGGCGCCATGCTGCTCCTCAGTTTAGTGATCGCTTGGTTAAACATTTTCTGAAAGGACTGTTTCGGACATTCCCCCGGGAGAAGCGGTTTGCACCGGTGTGGAGCCTCAATATGGTTCTCTCTGCTCTAATGAAACCTCTGTTTGAACCCATGTTGATGGCTTCTTTGAAGTTCCTTTCGTGGAAGGTTGCATTTCTTGTGGCGATTACCTCGGCCAGACTGGTGTCTGAATTGCAGTCACTGGTCATTGACCCACCTTATCTGAGATTTCTGAGGGACAAGGTTCTCCTGGCTACTAACCCGCACTTTATCCTAAAAGTGACGTTGGCGTTTCACAAACTTGCTTCTATTGCCTTACCCTCGTTCTTTGCTAATGTGTCCACACTGGCAGCAAAGGCCCTTCATTCTCTAGACGTTAAGAGGGTGCTGAAAATTTATCTGAACCGTACCCAAGACTTTCGGAAGTCGAAGCGGCTGTTTGTGGCATTTGGTCCCTCCAACAAGGGGCAGTCTATTTCCAAACAAAGACTTTCCCGTTGGGTCTCGTCTACAATTTCATTTTGTCACGCAAAAGCTTGCAAACCTTTGCGGGGCACCCGGAAGGCTCATTCTACACGGTCCATGGCATCATCTGCAGCGCTATGGTCTGGTATACCGCTTGTGCACATTTGCCAGGCAGCTTCCTCGGCGGTGCTGCATACCTCCACTACTGTCTGGGGCAGCAACATGTGGAAGATGTGCAAGTGGGACGGGCGGTCCTCCAACGCCTGTTTCAGTAAGGTAGGCCCTGCAGCTTCGGGGGTTTCTATTTTACTCTGTCACTTGCTGGTTTTATTCTCATGTATGTTAATGAATGTTATTGGTTGATTTGCCTATGATACACTGCACACGTTGGTCATACTGCTAGGTAATCTGCAGGGGTGGCCGGCAGGCGCATGTGAATTCATGAAAGATCCAATGCTGGAAAAGGCAGTAGTTTCTTACCTGTAACTCCATTTCTCCGGCGTTGGTATCTTTCATAGATTCAAACCTTGGTTCGGGTACCCCCTAATTTGGAGGTTAAAATATGAAGGGATGCTGCGGGGGCGGGGCTATTTATATCAGACGTCCTATTGGTGTAGCCTAAAGCACCCAAAACGAAAGTTGATAGGAAACTAAAGTGTCAAAGCTTTCCATGGGAAATTGGTAAATTAAGGTTTCCCAGCCTGACGATGGGAAATATTCACAGCATGTGAATCCATGAAAGATACCAACGTTGGAGAAATGAAGTTACAGGTAAGAAACGACTCCCTTTTCAAAGAACTTCGAGGTAAGCATATGTGTAGACCAGAATGTCTGATCACCTCGCTGCGATGCGGAAGACACTCAAAACGGGTTCATGAAGACAACAATGGGTCACCATGGGAACTGTCATCACAGCTCATTGTGAGTTTGCTTGGATCGTGCAGTATAGCCGTCTGCCATCTTGGAACACTGTTCCTAGCCCTGTGTATGGTACCTACTTCAGCGTTCTATATGTAATCTATATCAAGAGTGGTGCAAAAGATGGTCTACAATGATCTGCATTTGTGTTGATGCACCCTCGTCGTTGGAGTACATATTGTGATTCCCCAAAACACTTTACCTGCACCTCGACAGCCAGCGGGTCAGTGAGAGTATCTTACTTTGGTGTTGATGAATTTGTTCTACCATACGCTATTGTCCCTAAGGGTCTAAGGACTGCCAATCATAGGGCAAACCATAGTCAGTTAGCCTTTACATATCCTCAAGTTTACAAATGACTGTTATCATAATGAATATGATCACGTTGAGCACTGTGATCAACGTATATTTCCTGACAAATGTATTAACACACACTTCAAGAATCAAATATTTAATTTGTTTTAAAAATACTTGAATAAAACAAGTGCCCAATAGAACTTTCTGGATAAAGCGTGCATGTTAAAGTGACTCATCTCAAGCCCCTTGATAAAACAACATTGCTCATACTTCATATACATAATATCTAGTAACTCTGATTTATTGCCTTAAGTTTCTAGACTGTTAGCTCGGAGAAATCAATAGAAATCAAATTCTTAATTTATTCCATTCGGAGTTAGTTGATTGACTCGTTTCCTTAATCAGACTCTAGATAGCATCTTCTTCCTTGGTCGAAAAGCCAAGTGTTGTTCCTCTGTGTTGTGTAAGATGTCAATTGACTACGAGCACAGACCCACAAAAAAAAGATCAAACAACTTGAATATATCATTAGAAAGGACATCAATAAAAAAATTACGTGCAGTAACCTTGGGAAGATATTATTAGGCCCAAACGATCCCACGTGGCTTAAGAATGCCAATGAGATCTACTTTGTGCAAAGAAAATAAAGATTTTGTGAGAAAATGAGAACAGATCCTTAATAAATGCTCCCTAGACTTAATACTTCTTACCAATAAAGATTGTCATCGAACAGCTTGAGAAAGAAATCAGAGAATTATCAATGCTTCAACATTTGATGAGTTACTAACGGACGTAAATACACGATTAGAAGGATATAAAGCTGAACTAGAATCTAGAAAAATAAGAACATTTAGTAGAGATATCTATGATTACCTAAATGACAAAGTTTACACTTGGGCTGACAAATATCAATTCCAAGCGTCACAATCACAAAATCAGTCCTCAGACAATAGCAGCTCTGACTCAGAGACCACATCGGGCACAGGCAACTTTCCAACTAAAACCCAACGGCAACTACATCAAATGCAGCAATCCAACAAACCGCATCAAACAGCACAGCTGACACTAGGACTTTTTTTTAGAGGTGAGCCAATGAGGAAAGGAACGAGGAGGGGGGAAAAGGGAAGAAATCGGGGAATGCTGACACACTTCCAAATGAAAGAGCTTAGTTGTGATTCTCTCCAGAAGGTGACTGACTCAGCAAGAGACAAGGACATTGGAGAAAGGTTTGAAATGTGTACCAACATATAGCACCAACATGTTCGACCCTAAAGTGGAACTTCACAAACCAGTGCACAAACTGAAATTAAAGGTCTTTTTCACAGAACTACCTCCACCAAGAGTCCCAGATGGAAGACAAGAAGAAAATGTGGAGTTTAAATCCCAGAAGCAAATGCACTGCTCCCATCAGTGTTCCATCTATCGAGCATTTCCACAAAATGGTATTTTAATAGAGGAGAACTGGCCCAAATGTGGTCACTATTTTCTGATCCTGCTATCACCATACGCCCTGCTGACCATGGAGGAGTCATTGTGATACTAGACACCATTGATTACAAAGCTGAATTTGAATGTCAACTGAGAGATGACAATACCTATGCCAAACTCGACCACGATCCAACTACAGAGATACAGTCTGACCTCAAACATGTTTTAACTACTGCAGAAGAGATGGAGTTGATCTCTGAAAAAGTCAAATCTTTCCTACTTAATCCTGTGTGAAACCTGAAGGGGTATCACTTACTATTCCCTGGGATCTGTCATCCAGGTGGCCAGGACACGGCGATTGCTATTGAATCTAGTTCCTGTGCATGGACCGGTGCAGGAGGATCACCTGGATGAGGGTTCTTCGGTGAATGGAAGTGGGACACCGAAGGGAGAGACACGGTATCCTCTTCCTTATGACACCTTTTCCCCATCCTATCCAGTAGGATACTTAGAAATTCCCACCCCCCCCCACCTCCCAACATGTACACTTTCTTACCCTGTGAGCGTCAATGGACTAATATCACAGCCGTTTACCTGACATGTGCCAACACAAGTTTCAGGCAATTGATGACCGCTACACACACCTGACTGCCCTTCCCCACTGGGATAAAAGGTGGAGCACAAGAGCACACTCCGAGCAAGGCAGAATGCATGGGGAAACGTCTATTCCAGGACGGCAGTTCAAACGGAGGAGAAAAGAGGTGAGACCTGAAAGGACATCAAGGAGGGAGTTGCCCTTTTAAACCCAGACCTGCAAAGCCTCTGACAAAAGAAATCTAGGACTGGAAATCGCAGCTGGCGAATGGTGTGACGGGATGTCAGTGGTACATGGAACCCTCCCGCACTGATAGCCAGGGTGGGGAGATGTGGTTGCCTTTGTGGTACCATCCTTTACTCCAGCGGCTAAAGAAACGCCAACGAGTTCAGCACAGCCGGTGAGTCGGAAGAACCTGATAGTGGGCTGGACTGTTAGACTCAAGGTTGCAGTGGCACCATTAAAAAGATTAAGAGACAGAGGTCCTTTGTGAGCGAACTTGGTACCAGAGATAGAGTGGTCCGGCTCCACATGGGTGCTTGTTCAGAGGTCTCTAACTGGTATCCCTCTCCTGAACAAAGAGACTGTATTGACCTAAAAGGGTAAAGAAAATACCAGGACCAAGAGGCCATAGGGAAGGACGATGTGAGGTGTCAAGGGTGTCATACACGGGTCAAGCAAAACCCCTTGTACAATCGCAAGTCCTTGACACGTTGCAAAAGTTTGATGATTGTACGATTGTGAACCTGACTGAGGGAATTGTCAGACAGGCATTTGCGCCTGGAGGAGGGGGAACGCTGTGTGAACTGGTTATTGTGAATAAACAAGCCCTTGCCACAGGCCAACAAAGTGACCCAGCGAGACGTGATCGCCCTTCGGAAGGCTTTGTTTAAAGTTGGCAAGTGCTGTGGAAGGTCTGAGCCCCGATCAGGGAGACCTACTAAAAGATGGTTGTTTAAAAAGACATTGAGACTCTTGAATATTACAAATAAGGAGCTTGAGTGAAAGACGATGGTGAACCCAACTGAGGGTTGACAAGGGTAAAGTGTGAAGAAGCTATGTGAACAAGATTTTGACAAGTATGAACCTGACTGAGGGATGTCCACATTGAATGGTTGGTCTGAGTCCGATTGAGGGAGGCTAACCACTAAGAGGAGGATCGGAGGCCAGCTGAGGGGGATCCAAGGGTGAAGAGTAATCACCCTACGTGAAGGTTACCAGAAGGAACTGTTTGTTTTGTTTTTTTGGCATATCGGGCCCTCTAAAGCAAGAAACTGTGCATGAGAAGAGACTTGAACGCAGGAGGCCCTGATATAGAGAAAAGGAACTGTACGCTTGTGCCAGAGAAACCCAGAAGTGTGCTGTGCTCAAGAGTCCCGCCTTGTCCCATTTTAAATATGTGGGGAAGGGAGACCCTGGCCATAACATCCTGACTATCATTTTGTGAACACTTCTTTTATTTTTTGTGAACATAATCCCACACTCTTTTGTAGCATAGCAGTAAGGATTGGCAATATGTTTTCTTAGTATAGGCCCTTTTTATTTAACTAGACTCCACTAGGACTGTATTATTATTATTTGATAGTTTCAGCTTGCTCCCATCTTAGATTTAAGTGTAGATTAGGCGTTTATCTCACCCATTTTACAGTTTAATAAATACCCTTGAACTGTGATCCCCTATGTATCCTTCCTAAAATATACAAAGACATACACAAACCACCAGGGAGACCTATAGTAGTAGCTGTTACAGGAGGAATTATGCAACCACTTGGAACCTATATTGGTTATTTTTACAACCAATCCTACAACAGACAGCCGTTTATATATACTACACATTTTCTACAGATCCTCGAGCAGATCCAATTAGATGAAGACATTCTATTCACCTTTGACGTAAGCAGCATGTACCTAAGCATCCCACATGATCAAGGACAGGAAGCGGTGGAATGGTTGTTATTAGAACTGGGTCCCATTGGAGCTTCGAAATAATTTTTTATGATATTGCTGAACTTAATTTCTCTTAACTCCTACTTTGAATATGACAACACCTTTTATTTACAGATAGCTGGCATGCCAATGGGAGCCACTATAGCTCCATCGTACGCTTACAGCTTTATATATACATTTGAGATGACACACATTCTAGAACACCAAGTCTAGAAACCTAACCTCAAGAAATGGATAAGATATATTTAGCATCTGGCATGGGAGCTGTAAGAAACTGTTACGCTCACCTGGTAACCACGGGGACGCCACCCAGCCCTGGTTGGATGATTTGCACTCTCGAACCCTCTCCCGGTCCCTTGGTAAGGCCTCTGGTTAAAGATGGGTCTGCAATATAGGAGAGCTGGATTCAATACCACATTGTCTTTGTTTTCCCACCTCCCTTGGCCTCAACTCCTTCCTCCCCCTTGGGCCTTCTCCTCACCTCAATATTGTAAAAGGTGGATTCTCCGTCCGTCCTGCTCCTTGTGGCAGGGGCGCGTAGATGTGGGGGGAGTGCAGCGACCAAGTTATTTCACTGGTGCAAGCCCCCCCCTGTGGGAATCCAGGCCTGCTGCGACTCCGTAGGTTTGGTGCTTTACAGTCTTTATATGCAGCTCTTATGTTCCTCTTAGTTCGAATAATAATGTCTTGCTTCTTTCCTTTTAGGTATGGAAAGGTATTTTGGTGTTGTCATGCAGTTTGAAGATGAGTGTGGGCCGGTAGGCGAAAGCGCGTTGTGCGCGATGCTGTCCGGTGAGTAATGCGCGCTGCGTGGCGCTGTTTTCCCTTTTATATTGCTAACCTGTGTCTTTTCTCTCCTTGCAGGTTGCGATTTTCCTCGCCCAGCACTGTAAAGTTCCAGCAATGATACTGACCAGGAGATGACTACACAGGTAAGAATTGTGTGGCTTTCTTCATTTGGGAGGAAACGCTAGTAAACGCCTACTAATGCTGTCTTTCTTTCTCCTCTTTCCAGGTTATGGTATTCCTGGATGAGGTTTTAAGGCCTTTGACCTGGCCCTAACTGGAATGCTTGATTTGCCAGTGAGGGCCAGGGGCAAGGGTCATGACAGAAACATAATGATTTTCTGTAATAGATCAACATTGATTCAATTCACAGCCGATATAGGTACCCCAGATGTTCATTTCCTGGACATACAGATTGGAGTCCAAGATCTAAAGATAACCACAACACTATTCACTAAAACAACAGACAGGAATAATTTGCTCCTCAGATTGAGGTTCCACCCTTCCAATACCCTCAAAAATCACCTGTATAGACAAATGCTTAGAATCAAGAGAATCGTGAGTAATCAAGAAGAACGTGATGAAGACATGTCCAAATTACAGGACAAATTAAGAGCAAGGTTGATCTTGAAACAGCAGTGAATAAAACAAAGATTGCTAAACGTATTGACCTGATGCAAAATAAAACCAAGCAGGAAACACCAGGGATGGTCTTCGTATCTAAAATTTCAACACAAAGTCAACTAATTTTAAAAAACATTATCAAACATTGGAAAATCATAACCAGCGACGAACGCACAAAGAACTTAATCTCTGATCTTCCGGTATTTGCGCACCAGAGAAGCAACAATTTGTAAGATATGTTGGTTAAAACCAGGAGCTACGTAGGTCCGATGACAAACGATAAACAGCCAGCCACCTACCCTTGTTGGAATTGCAGTAATTGCAACAACGTCACCAGAGGGGCAATTGTATTCCATCCCAGGACAGGAGAAAAAATATAATTAAAACAGTTTGCCGCCTGTTTGTCAGAGAATGTGATTTACTGTCAAACTGCAAGAAAGGTCTGCATAAGGATTAATGAACATAAATCATGCATTAGAAATAATAAAGGACACAGCATATCACAACTCAGATTCCAAGTGTTGAAAATGATCAAAACAAGAAACTGCAAAGAAGACCTGAAGAAAAGGAGGGCACAAACAAAAGCATTTTGGATCGATTGAATCGATGCACTAACTCCGAATGGAATAAATTAAGAATTTCATTTGAATTGTTTTTGCTGAGCTAACAGTCTCGATGCATAGGCAATGAATCAGAGTTACTATATATTGAGCCTCATCACTAGTTGGGTGGTATCCCGGCTGTAATACTGGCCAACCTTAATTGCAGCGGATCACGGGTTGGGCGTTAACGGTAAATCCCAAATCCCCATTGGGTTCATTGGACCCAATGGGGAATTTTCAGTGCAAATACTGCGCCCTGATACAACCAGTGGTAATTGCGCCAAAAACAAGGAGCTAAATCAGATTTTCACCTCCAGAAAAAAGTTGGAGGTAAAACAGCCCATTTAGTGCCATCTCGTGATAGGGCCAGCCCATACATGTGGCATTTAAGGGCTACCACCCAACTTGTGATGAGGCCCATTATGTATATGAAGTATGGGCCTCATCAAGAGTTGGGCTGTAGCCCTTAAATGCAGCAGTAATGGTATTAACGCCACATTTAAGGGATGGCCCTATCAAGAGTTGGGTGCTAAAAGGGCTGTTTTACCACCAGCTTTTTTCTGGAGGTGAAAATCCCATTTAGCGCCCTGTTTTTGGCAGTATTAGCGCGCTGTATTACTGCCGAAAATGCCCCATTGGGTCAAATGGACCCAATGGGGAATGGGGCACAGTAATACTGCCGGACCAGTGGGTGCTAACGCTATTACAGCTGGGATACCGCCCAACTCGTGATGAGGCCCTTTGTGCGGATATACATGATCTCAGTGCTTGACGTGATCATATTCATTATGATGATCAGTCATTTATTAACATGTACCTGTGTTAGCTTGAGGATATGTGAACGCTAACTGACTGCGGTTTGCCCTATGATTGGCAGTCTTTAGACCCTTGGGGCCAATAGCATATGGTAGAATAAATCATCAACATCGAAGAAAGATACACCGACTGAGATGTAGGTAAAGTGTTTTGGGGAATCACAATATGTACTCCAACACTGAGGGTGCATCAACACATATGCAGACCATTGTAGAACATCTTGTGCACCACTCTTGATATAGATAACATACATAACGCTGAAGTAGGCAACTTAAAAAGGGCTAGTAACACTATTCCCAGATGGCCGACGGCCATACTGCACGATTCCAAGCACACTCGCAATGTACCGTAATGACACGGTTCCCATGGTGACCCATTGTTGTCTTCGTGTACCCGTTTCGAGCATCTTTTTCCGCATAGTGTAGAGGCGACCAGACATTCCGGTCAACGCATAAGCTTACCTCTAAGTTCTTTGAAAATTTTACCAATCCATGAAATGTCAATCCTATACGGATACGATTCCTAATTTTGTTTCTCATACCATTTTATAGCAGAATGACTCCGAACGGCAATGTCTGTTATGGAAGATTGAGCAATACTACCTATGCAGGTCTGACAACACGAGTTAGGTGATTAGGATACTAACCATGAGAAGTCCCTAAAATACAAACCACACAGCATGGGTAAACCTGATATATCCACAAGGTGTTTGATTACACAGTAACACCCATTAACAAAAACACTACGATTTATTACGAAAGCACAGCAGGAGATAATACTTATGCACGCCCATCACTACATAAAAGCATGATAAACAGTAGTGTGTCTCAATAACGTTGATGATGTACCATGTTTCATAAATATTTCTTTTGCATGTTGTTCTTTTGTTGTATGTCTTGTGGCCATTGCACATTCATTTTACAGAAAGGTATTTGAGGACTGTTTTATTTGATTCATAATATCTATTTGCTGCCTGAACGTTGTATTACTGTGAACATGGGAACCATTGCCTAGCATACATTGGTTCAACTATTTGCGTAAACTGTTTGATTATTGAACATGGGTTGCAACACATGACTTGCATGACTAAAGAACCATTATTAGCCCCGAAGAAGAACTTCATAGTTGTTAGGCAGAAACCTGTGCAGTTCCCTTAGGGACCACTGCAAAAGGTTTAAGACTACAGGAGAAAAAAATAAACCCCAAAAATCCAGCAAAGCTGCTGGGGGACTCACTAGGTTTGGGAAATTAGCCTTAACAGAGAATTCTCCCTAACACTCGCCCCCCCCACCCAGACTAAGGGACAGGAGGATTTAATCCACGCCTGGATGAATCTCATACCTCTAGTCGATGACATACATCCTAGATAGACCATCAGCATTTTGGTGGTGACACCCTGACCTGTGTTCTATGGTCAAATCAAAGGTTTTCCTTTGTAAGCTATATGACCTGCAAACCCTTTGAGGAATATCAGTCTTGTTAAAACTATAGGGGATCTGGTTGACCAGTCCCTCAGAAGTTGGTACAACTTCTGAACCTGTGATAGTCTTTTTCAAGGGGCCCTTATAAAGGATTCCCTTAGAGGGGCCTCCAGAGGTCCTCACCACTTCTCTGTTGGGAGAAGATTAGGTTTTAGGCCTCTTGGTTGGAGGGGGTAGAGATGAGCAAGGTACATGCTTCTCCTTCCTCTTAGATCTAACCTACTTTAGGAGCTTCACCCCCAAGAGTAGGATTTGGGTTGGAGTCTTCAGTAGAAGGTCCAACAGTCTGAAGGTTTTTGGCCTTAGACTTTTCTTTTCTGGTTTTCCACCAGCACTGAGAATTAGCAGTTCTCTTAGGCCTAGGTAGGGGTCCAGTTGGTCTACCCACCTCTTCCTCAGAAGCAGGGGGAGTCACAGACTCTAAAACTGGGGGAATAAGGATGGAGCTTGGTTCGGGCTCCCATTTCCCTAACATTTTTGCCTGAAATTTGCCTGGGTCAGAGGTCAATTTACCAACACCAGGGATTGTAGTGGGGTTCTGTGTAGGGGTTCCCACAGACTTAGAGTGGTTCCTTAAGGTGGCCTCTCTAGCCAATTTGGTTTGGTTCTGGGTCTCCATACTGGGAGGTCTGGGGGTACTGGATACTACTCCTAGAGTTCTTAGATCATTCCCCAACAGGACTCTCCCAGGCACCTCAGTCTGAACACTGACAGGGATCATCACTGTCATGTTGTTACACTGTATGAGGGCTGGTAGAATTGGAACCATTTGGACATGACCTCCAGAAAATTTAGTGGGACCTTTGGGTGCCTTAGCAACATCATCAGGCCTGAAAAACCTTTCATCCACTACTGTTCTGCTGGCCCCAGAGTCTCGCCTGGCAGGAGTATCCTGGCCATTGACAAGAACACTGTCCATATAATAAACTTTAGAGTTTTCTGGTATGGAGTCATACACACTCCTATTCTGATTAATAACCAGACCCATGGACCCTAATGTTACACTTGCTTGAAGACCCAAAGGTTCTTCAGCAAAGACTTCAAAGTGAGCACTAGCCATTTGGACTTTCTCCTCGGGAGTAAAGGCTAAGGAGACACTGCTGATCCCTGTAGGTTTACCCTTACATTTGGGATCTCCTTTGATATGGTCAGTTGCCTTACAGACATAGCATATTCCAAATGCTCTCTGGAATGGTGGCTTGTTATGACCTCCTTCTGGCCGTTGACCAGAAGGTACACTAGCCTGATGGGGTTTACCTTGGGGCTTACCCTGGTTATTTTATTGTTTGGGGCCCTCTTTGGTATGGGAGGTATTATAATTCTCTGGATTCACTTTTGGTGGCTGCTTTCCCTCATCCTTTTTCTGAGTGACCCCCTGAATCCTTGTGAGTAGCCCTGTTGGCAACCCACAAGTCAGCAGCCTTAGCTAGCTTCCTGGAATCTAATTCCTTTGAATCAGCCAAGTGCTGTCTGAGCTCAGGAAAGCAGGCATCATAAATTGACTCCAACATTACAAGATTTCTCATTCCCTCATAAGTGTTCACTTTGTAACCCTTAATCCATCCCTCTAAGTTTTTCAAACACTCATTCACCCAGGTAGCCCAAAGGGTACCATCATTCTTTTTGAGGGTCCTAAACCTCTTAAGGTACTGGGATGTGGTCTTCCCAAATCTAGCTATTAAAGCTAGCTTCACACATTCATAGTCCCTTCTATCCACCTCCTCTAACTCCATTACCACATCAGATGCAACAGGGGAGAGCCTAGAGAACAACCAGGGAAGTAACTCATTCCCTGAGATGTCCTGGAGCCCATGATTTTACTCAAACATAGCCAACCAATCCAACACATCCAACTTAGGCTCACACATACCCACGATCTCTTTAGGCATCCGGGGTCTTTTGGGACTGGTACTCCTAGAGGATCCGGAGAGAGAAGCATTTTCAACAGACAATTTCTTCATCTCTAGCTCATGCTTGAGCTCCATTTCTCTGAGCCTTAGTTCTTGATTCAGTTCTTGGTGCCTTTGTTCTGCTTGAGCATTAAGTCTCTTAAACTCCAATTCAAGCTTCATTTTCTCTAGTTCAATACATTGAGGACTAAATGTGGGACCTGGCAAAGGTCCAGTAGGTACAGCTGGTAGAGCAGACAGAGGCCCAGGGGGGACAATTATGACAGCCTCACCCTCCTCTTCTGACTCTGCCTCAAGATTATCAATACTTTGATCAATATCAATTTACTACAAAACAGAAACTTACAGCACCCCAAGTAGTTCCACCTTGTCTAACCAGGTTAAAAAAAGAACATCACAGTGGACAGTGTGATCCCCAACATTCTACCTACCCTAAACTCCCTGCCAAATAACCTTGGCCCAAGCACCATGGTACAAGAATACAATAAGATCATGCTCTCCACCTTGGACAAAGTCGCGCCCCTCAAACTAAGAGCCAGCAAAGCTAAACTACATCTCAATAAATGGTTCACCCCACAACTAAAGGACATGTGACTCTTAAAAAGAAAATGCGAAACTGATTGCCATGCCTGCCCGTCCCATGAGAACAAAAAGAAGCTAGCAACCACTGCATCACGTTATAAAAAAGAAGCATTAACTAATAAAATTAACTCTCTCCAAATTAAAATAAAAAACAAGAAATATTCTCTGAACTTACCTCAAATTGACAACCACCACTCTCCTCCAAATGCAAATATCTCTGTCCCAAATACTACTTTCTGTTTCACCAAAACAACAATCTTGGAAGTGGAAAAAACCATACTTTCTCTAAAACCTTCTAATTGTAAAGGAGACATCTGTCCAGCGCACATCATAAAAGAGGCTGCTAGAGACCTCTCTCCCTTTATCTCCAAATTGATTAATGCCTCCTTCACTTCCGGCACCGTCCCAGATAATCTCAAACAATCTTGGGTGCTCCCGCTTCTCAAGAAGCAAACATTAGACCCTCTCATCGCTACCAATTACCGCCCTATCACAACGGTACCATTTTTGCTTAAGATCCTAGATAAAATTGCCTATTTACAGATCCAGAAACACCTCGAAAAGCACAAACTTCTCGGAGCCCGACAGTCAGGATTCAGACCATTGCATGGGACAGAGACCTCACTGATAGACTTGAAGACTCAGATCGATGAGCTGAGGGATCAAGGGAAAACAGCACTATTGTTGCTTCTTGATCTTTCAGCTGCATTCGACCTGGTCGACCACAAGGTCCTCTGAAGGCATCTAGTTACAGCAGCCCACTTTTCCACAGGTGCTGTTAAGTGAATAGAATCATTTTTGAGCGATAGAATTAGTAGAGTATTCTCACCCTCCGCAGCTGCGGATCCCACCCCCATTATGTGCGGGGTCCCACAGGGCTCTTGCGTGTCCCCTACTCTCTACAATATATTAACCAAGCCATTGTTCGATGATCTGGACCTTCTAGGTGTCACCTACACTAATTATCCAGATGACACCCAGATTCTCCTCCCTCTTTCTGGGGATCATGGCAGTGACCTGGCCTTGGTGAATAGAATTTATCTCATCATTCAGGCATGGATGGCTGCACACTCCCTCTGTCTGAATGATGACAAGACAGAGTTGATAATCCTCGGTTCTCCTTCCAACATTACCAAACTAGGGCATGAATATGCCTCCATCATTGACGGTAACAATATCATTGTCTCTAAGGAGGTAAAAACATTGGGTTTCTATCTTGATGCAACTATGTCCTTTACCAAACAACTAAACTCCTTGGCGTCTACCACAGCATACACATGCAAGCTGATCAGAGCAGGTAGACCCTTCCTTTCTAATGACAATTGCCTCATACTGGCCAGAGCTTTAATTCTGTCAAGACTAGACTATTGCAACGCCCTCTACCGTAGTGCTAATAAAACCATCATCCAAAAACTCCAAATCTTACAAAATAATGCCATTAGAGCCGCCCTAGGCATTAACAAAAGAGTGCATATCTCTATCAGACGTCACCACAAATGGCAATCCACCCACAACAAAATTGAACTAAAAATCACCTCCCTGACTTATAAGGCACTACACAACATGGCACAAAGCTACCTTATTGACAGAATAGCTAGAAGAACCTCTAGTAGACCGACTAGAACCATTACTACAAACTTCCTGGTAGTACCCAGATTTAAATCTGCCAAGATTGGCGGCAACAGCTTCCCTGTCAAGGCCGCCAAGCTGTGGAACTCCCTACCACACCAGCTGAGAGCTGACCTCCCATACCCCTTCTTCAGAAAAAACCTTGTCATTCATCTCTACCTGATTCAAAACTAGCCTTCCTCTGAAACTGTGTTAGGCCAGTCTGACTTCCTCCTAAACTGTATATTTGTCAATTTGTGTACATCCATAGTTACTAAAATATATTTAACCGTGCTCTTTTGCGTAATTTAGCCTACATATTGTATTATTTCCTGTGTACTGTGATTTTTCATTTATTGCCTGTATATTTTGTAACCATTGTAAGCTCCGCATATCCTTCGGCGCCCTGCTACTCTCGGGTCTGGTGTGCCTTATAAATGTAATAAACAAACAAACAATTTAATCACTGTTATCTACATTTCCTGGGAGAGTGGATTCCTCTGAACCATCACCCAGACTTTGGTTTGCTAACAATCTTTCTATTAGCTCCATTTTCTTGCCTTTAGTCAGGAGATGCTTATGCTTGCAGAGAACTCGTAAACAATCAGCAGTTTTTATAGCAAGGGACTCTTGACTATAACTTTCCATAGTTAACAAGTTAGAAAATAAACTTTTTAGTGCAAGGTTTTGTGGTTAGTTGCACTAAGGTATCTAAAAGCACACTAAAATGTATACTCAATACAAATCCCACCGCTGTACACCAGAGTTAGGTAGAAACCTGTGCAGCTCCCTTAGGGACCGCTGCAAAAGGTTTAAGACTACAGGAGTAAGCAGTAAACCCAATTGGTAGCAGTCTTCACCACCCAGATTTACCTGGTAGCTGTGGCTGAGCAGTCAGACTTCTCTCAAGAAGAGTTAGGCAGTATATAGAGTATACACAATAGGGCTAAAAATACAGTAGAACAAGCAAACACTGACCAGAGCTTTGGTATAAAAGTATAGAATTATTTATTTAAAAACACACTTGTAAAAATACACTGGCACCAATATGTCAAGCAAGTTCAAACATAGTCACTATAAGTATATACACCTCCCTAGTTAATTATTTGACAAATCTAGGTTAAGACACCACTTATTTAGCAAAACAGAGGTGAGCGCGTAAACGTAGATGGCACTCCAATAATTTGTTTCAAAAAGGAGAGAAAAGGCAGAATAGGAAAATAACACAGTACCAACACTTTTAAGAAACCACAGCAAGTCAAGAAAGGCAAGGTCTACTGTATAGCAAAAAGTTCATAGGCCACTCTTGGAGAGAGCAAGGCGGAATGTGCCCAAGATCACACAGTGGAAATGCACTCAAAGTCTTTGCAGAAAAGTCAAAAGAAGTTGGATAAGTTCAGAAAGGTAAAGTTAGCAGGTCCGAGGTCAACCCAGGATAGAGTCAAGGATTTACGGGACACCTTGGGCACTCTGTTACAAGGGAGACCAGGCGGGACACAGTACCTGAAATGGTGAGAAAGCTCCAGCGGGGGCAGTTGTTCCTGGCAGCGGGTGCAAGTCGGAGCTTCGTCCAGGGGAAGAGATGATCTCGATGTGGACAAAAACTGGAGGCCGTTGCACTGCCAGGGAAGAAACCAGCCGCAGAGTTTCCCGGTTAAAAGGTACTACCCTTTTTATTCGCGGTAGTGGTGAAGCGTGGCTATCCGGCCGCCGGGGTGCTTTGCACGGGTGATTCGACCATGAAACGATCCAGGAAGGCAAAAAAGGCGAACTGGTTGGTCCCACCAGCTCAAGTGGAAGAAGACTCTCCTGGAAGAAGATCTCCTCTGTTGTCGGGAAAGTGGTGAGTTTCGTACAGCAGGGCTCCACCGGTGGTGTCGTAGTTGTAGATGGCTCAGTTTCTCCCCTCTCCGGATTCTTTAGGTCCTGTGGCGACTTCTGAAGTTCCAGTCCCCAAAGCCCTGCTTTTATGCAGCAAAACCCCCATTCATCAGCCTAGCTGTCACTCAAACATGCTGAGTGGTGAGCCGGGTGGCTCACCACTGGGCCAATCACACAAGAGTGCGACTTGAGTTGCCAAGGCAACTCAGTCCAGGGTGCCTAATCCCCCTCCCACACATCCTGTTGACCCCAGACAGAGTGGCACCATTTGGAGGGCGTCTATGGAGAAGCCCCCCAAAAAGTGGAACAAAGGGCTTGACTTGGGTTAGAGTTTCAGAGGCGAACACAAACGCCATTTTAAAACCGATTCCTGGCAAAAAGACCCAACCGGGTGGTGCGTTTAAAATGAATGAGAAAATGCCATAGGAAATATTCCGGTGGAATATTTCGAGCAGTATCCACTGCCACAAGCCCGAAACTCGACAAGGGGGGACTGGACAGTGCCCCCTTGGAAAACAGTCCCAGGGGCAATCGAATTACCCCTACCAGTACTTCCACAATATGATGGTTTGTACTGGTTCTGTTCACAATTTAAGACTAGTAAAGCCAATGGTGACTTTACATGCCCTGGGAGACAGTAGTCCGTGCCAGGGTATGGAGTCTATGTTTGGGGGTCACTATGACACCCCTGTGTTACTGCACTGAGGGTGCTGTCTAACACACATACCAAAAACACATGAAGCCCTATGGAGTAAAAGACCCCATAGCCCATAAAACATATCACATAGTCAAAGGACATTCTCAAATCATGCCTAAGAGTGGGAGAAAGAGTCTCACTCTTAGCAGGAGAAAAAAATAAACCCCAAAAATCCAGCAAAGCTGCTGGGGGACTCACTAGGTTTGCGAAATTAGCCTTAACAGAGAATTCTCCCTAACAATAGTCCGAAATGCATCGGCTGTAGGCGCATCTGCAATTGATTTCAATTAAAATAAGCTAGTTTGGCATTAATGAAGAAAAACAAAACAAAGTTTGGTGTATTC
Organism: Ambystoma mexicanum; assembly: GCF_040938575.1. Lineage (NCBI taxonomy): Eukaryota > Metazoa > Chordata > Amphibia > Caudata > Ambystomatidae > Ambystoma > Ambystoma mexicanum. The sequence continues at coordinate 870,324,439 of NC_090936.1, forward strand.
ATTAGACATAACATTTGAACTAAAGATATGTACAACCATACTTAATGAATATAACCACATTGTGTTATCTAGGGAGTGCAGCCCACACCGCAGGCAAACTTGCCTTTGTTTTTTTTATCATTCATTTTGTGTGCCCACACAGAGGCAATTATCATTGGGTGTGCACCCCATTCATAAGAAGTATCACCTTTACAATCTAATAAAGACATCCGCGACAAGTGTAAGGAACTCATGGTGGCAACAGTAAAGACAGACGCAAGTCATCACAGTTCAAGGGTGTTTATTACACTGTATGCAGGTTGGAAAAATGCCTAATCTAAATCTAAGATGGGAGCAAGTGTCGACCATCAAATGAAAATTGGCCTATTCTAAGAAACCTATTGCCAAACCTTACAACTAATACAAAAAGGGTATGTAATAATTTTCGAGAAAAGAAAGAAGTGGTCTCAAATAATATGTCAGGATGCGGTAGCTTGTGTCTCCCTGAGCATGGGGTAAGATGGGATCTTGGAGCACACACTCAAGCTTTGCCAGAACGAGTTGACGGTTCTGTTCCATTCTATCAGTAGCCACAATGGCCAAGTTACTTCTACTTTCAGAGTCTCTTGCCTTCGAGGGTCTGACGTGTTCAAATAACAAAAACAAAAGTTCCTTCAACAAAATGTAAGTTCACTTCCTGGCTTTACTTAGGGTGAAGATTCTTCACCCTTGGGTCCCCCTCTTCCGCGTGGTGACCCTTCACAAATCATATTCCAGAAATCAATAAAAGTTCTTTCTCTTGATGGACTTTGGGGGATGGCTCCACCCCTGGATCTCTCTTGTTCGGGCTCGGATCCCTCTCGACTGTTGGCCTCCCTCCACTGGGTTCACTGTGGCTTTCAACAAATCTTCCTCTATCATTCTCATACAAAGTATTTTCAACAGTTCGCTGTGAACCTCCCTTTCTCGCGTTCACTTGATCAGGGTGCCACTGGCTCACCTCTGGGTCCCCCTCTTCCGGGCATTGACCCGTCTTATACTTTCAGCCTCCCTCCACTGGGTTCACTATGGCTTTTCCTTCATTCACAAATCTTAATGTCTTTATAAACAGTTCCAGTGGACATCCCTTGGCAGGGTTCACCCTTGTCAACACACTGTTTCTTGGGACTTTAGACTTTGCCCCCTTCTCGTCAGCATCCCTCGTCCGGGTTCACTCTTGCCAACTTCACCTTCCCATTTACTTTCAATGTATAAAGGATTCACTTCCCTTGCTTTCTTGGTAGTTCTTACGTCAAAGGCTTTCAACTGTACAGGGATTTTGCTTGACCTCCTGTGTGACCACTTTGACCTATCTTGGCAGCTCTCCTACGGCCTACTAGTATCTGTAGTTTTACTCTGATGGGGATCGACCAGAGTTTTTCGAAGCAGCACCCATGTGGTGTCGGTCCCCCTTCTGCAGCTGGTCTGCCCTTTAAAATGTACCAGTTCTTTCTCAACTTCTCTCAATTGGCCACTTTTCGACTTCATTCACCACCGCCTGTTTCTTACAGGCTCCTCCTTGGCTCACTGACTGTGATGAACCATTTGGCTTTCCTCTTAGCTGGAGTCAAGGCCGGTACCACGGTAGCAGGAGTCTTCCTCGCTCCAGTTTATCAGTGTCGATGCGCTGCGTGTACCGTTGACATCTTCTGCAACACACTTGTGCTACTGTCCTCGGTTTTACGATTCCTTCAGCAGAGGTTTTGCAAGGTTTTGTCAAAAAGGGCAAGGTCGTGTTTCTCCTCTTCAGCCTCTCGATGTATCCTGCCTTTCTCCTCCTCCTGAACTGCCAGGTCTGGATAGCTGTCTCATTGTTTTTCGATCTGGGGGGGGGGGTGTGTGTGTGTGTGCGTGTGTGTGTGCATGTGCGTGTGCGTGTGCGTGTGCGTGTGCGTGTGTGTGTGTGTGTGTGTGTGTGTGTGTGTGTGTGTGTGTGTTTTTTTAAGTCAATTGCCTGACCCTAGCGTCAGAACATGTGAGGTAAACAGTTTTATTACAAGTCCGTTGTTGGTTGTGGTGGGAGAAAGTGGCTGACGGAAAAAGGGGAAATGTAGGGGTTCTAAGTATTCTGTATGACCAGATGGAGAAGCGGTATTAAAGGGAATTACAACCCTAGTATTAGAGGGTTTGTGAAGCAAACTGGAATAGCTAGGATCATAAAATAAACCAGAGGGATTTTGGGAACGGTAGTGTTTTGCCTGAGAGGGTTGGGAGTGCGAGAAATAATGACCAAAGGGGTGTGAAAAGGAATGACCGGGAGTATGCGGGTAGGGAACAGAAAAGCTGGGATTCTGGGAGGTGCGGTTTTGAAGTGCAATGGGGTTTGGTCTTCCAGGGTATTTACCAGATATGGAGGGGATGTCGGGTTGGGACAGGAGAGATCTAATGGAAGGAAGAGAGACGGATGTGATACAGCCTACAAATGTTTCAAGGATCTCACCCTCCTCTCCTTCTCCGGTACAATACTGCGTCTCCCTTGGGTTATTCTCTCGTGTACAACTTTGGGGTCAACCACCCCTGTTGGCCTTTCTCACTCTTTCACCCCTAGAGTTGGGATCTGAGCGGATCAACCCTTTCTTGACCACCTGAATACAGGTTTCTCGATGTTTGTTATGTGAGATACCCTCAGGTATTTCACACAAGTGAGATTCAAGTTGAGCTTTGCCCACTCACCTCAACTACTCTCATCTCCACAATGAAGTCAGGTGATATGTGTTGCCAAGGTTTGGTAGGCATGATTGCCTGGGTTATCGGACCGAAAGGATGATGATGTGGAATATTCGTTTGAAGACATGTGGTGTAGGCAGCAATGTATTCACGGACATCCTGGTACATGTGTGACCACCAAAAGTGGCGCGATAGAAGACCATGTGTAGCACATTCACCACAGTGCCCTGCTATAGGGGAATTATGGCCCATACAAAGCACTTCAGTCCTTAGACTCCTGCCTGGGTCAAATGGTGGGTTTGTATTTCCGGTTGCAATCCTGGAAGACTAGATGTAGTGGCACTCCATACAGACTGCAGGAAATCAGCTACATAACCGAGGAAGGATGCATTGAGAAACATCTTTTCAGGAAAGAAAGGCGATCGACAACCTTCATTGATGCGTGATAAGGCATCCGCCATTAAATTGTTCTTGCCAGGGAGGAAAGTGAATTGGATGTTTTATGCAGAGACAAAATAAGCCCAGCGAGCCTGATGGCTGTTCTGGGTTTCGGTGGTTTGGAGAATCTGGGAAACTGCGACTCAAGAAGCAGATGTCTCCATTCCTTGAAAGCATTTTTTATTGCAATGAGTTCTTTTTCTAGGACCGTGTAATGGGAGTCCGAGCTGGTAAGTGTTTTAGAAAGCGAGCCTACTCGGTATACTTCTCAGTTTTTGTTCTTCTGTTTGAGGACTGCTCCAATAGCCTGGTTGGAAGGATCGGTTTTGAAAATAAATGGCTTCTGTTGGTCCCGCTGTCACAACCTTGGGGTGGTGATAAAGGCCTCTTTCAAATCCTCAAAGGCAGCGTGTGCTTCGGTATTCCATAGTGTTAGGAAAGATTTCCATTTATTTGTAATTTACCCTCCAGTTTTGAACCCCTCAACTTTTTGGTTTTGTCTGACCATCCTAGCCTGACTTTTACCAGTGGAGCCCCGCCTTCTGCTGTACTCCGCTGGGTTTTTGCTCATCTTGTTAAGGGGAAACTGACATGCCCTTCAGACTGCCTGTACTGGGAGACTTTGTTTTCCCTTAGTCTTTCACTTTGTTGCCATTTCTTGGCAACATTTTATCAGTGCACAATGTACCTTCCAGTATAGTGCGCTGGGGTCTCTTTTTCATTTTTAAGGCCCTAGATACCCTCAAGGGATTTTTGGTAAATGTGTGCCCAGGACGGAGCTGTTGGCAGCTGTTACTTTTAATGCATTTTTGACTCTTCATGTGTTTACCGCGTTTGGCCCAGGACCGTGGCCAGTGCCTAAAATGGCCATGCTACGAAGTCCTTTGGCCATTTTGTCCCTTTGCCTTCCCCTGGTCGAGCAGACCTGGGAAATTCCTTATTTGGTCATGCAGATCCCCGCGCAAACCAAATCTTTTGCAGGCTTCTGCATGCCTTGTGTGTATGCGCCCAGGATGTGGACTGGAGCTGTCTAGTTTCAATACTCATCATGGGTGCCAGGATGTCTGTTGTGCTGGGATGACTGAGACCACCGTAGCCCGTGATTGGTCCACGTCTGGAATGGTTGACTGTGAGCAGATCTCCTATTGGTTTCTCTTTGTTTTGGCGATAAGAGAAGGCACTCTAGACCTATTTCAGGTCAATCTTCTGAGTTCACGTCGAACTTAGTAAAGGAGCCAAGTATCCTGGACCGAAGAAACAAATCCCTAGAACTGTTATGCTCACCTGGCTCCCACAGAGGCGTAGATCTGGACTGGACTGCTGCGGTCTCCACCAATGTGACGCGTAGGGCCCAGATGACGGTCTGGACTGGCCCACCTAGCTTCGTTCGCTTGGCCCGTAGGAATATTCTTCTGCAAGTGGAGAAAAGGAATTAACCACCCGTGGAGTTGAGCGTAAATCCCCCCACCCCGCTGTTCTCCCCACTGATCACCTTGGATGTTCCCTCTTAGAGTCTCACCTGATGATTTGAAAAGATGAGCTCTCCATTCTGCATTGGGCGCAGGGGCGCGTAGATAACCAGTTGCTTCACTGGCTCGAAGGAATTGGTGAGTCCCTTGTTTCACCTTGCTGTCCTTTTGTTTCCCCTTAGGGGCCGGGGTTCGGCTAGGATGCAGTGGAAGCTGCGCCGACCCATGAAGAAGAATAGTACCCCCGGTGGTAAAATCAGGTAAGTCTATGGGGGGTATTCCTCTGTGTATTCCCTTGGCTCACCTTGCTGTTCTGCCTTCTCCTTAGGTGCCGGAGTGCGGCGGTTACATGTAGGAGGATGCAGTGAAATGTGAAGATGCTGCGAAGGCCGGTGAGTTCAGCGCAGCGCTGCAGCAGGCGAGGCGACGCGCATAAAATAACTTCTTTCTTCCAGCTTGAAGGCGCGATGGATTGGGAAGTCAGGTAAGGATCAAAGGTATTGCTCTTGTTCTAACCTTTTCTCCTTCTTTCTCCCTTTTTCTAGGCGCTCCAAACTCGAGGCGGGCGTGGCAGAAGACTGGATGCAGACTTGCAGGCACGGTGAGCGTTACGCGGCTGGATGCAGAATAACGCGAAGCGTGTGCTGCTCTTCGGGCGTGGTTTAAATAGCATCCAAAGTAGTCCCAGATAAGTATTCCTCCCCAGCCACACCCGAGTAAAAAAATAGTCCCTAGGTAAAATAGTCCCTTCCAAGCCTCGTTTGGCTTGGAGCTCTTGCAGCATGGTCTGCATCAGGTAAATTTTAATCTATGAGCCTGGCGCCTATGGCGCCAGGACTGACTCTCCATATGAGCCTGGCACCATAGGCGCCAGGACTGCACCCAAATAGCCCCTAGCTGGGGTTGTTGGGTTTGCTTGGGGTAACTTGATGCCTGCTTCCGGGGTTGCTGGACTTGGTCTGGGTCCCCGGGGGTAGGCATCATGACAAGAACTGCTGGTGACCCGCTGGAAGGTTTGGCACCCTGACCCCGCTGTTGTCCCATCGGAGCCCCTGTTTCTCATCGATGACAGTTGGAGTAGTGAGACTAACTACTCTCTGCACCTCCTACCTAACCTGCAAACAAGCCTCTTCGGAAGTGTTCCTGAACCTCCCAGTGAACTGACCAGCTCAAACACGACCTTTGACCCTGGAATCAACTTTGGGAACCGTAAGCTCTTGGTAGAAGGCACTCTCCTGCTGAGTTTCGTAAACCTAGCATTCTTAGGTCTGGAATTAGGAGAGTCCACCTGAACCCGAGCCTATACGCTGGTGACAAGCTCCGTGGGTGCCTTGCTGCTGTGCCCTAAAACGACCTGCAGTGGAACTGGCCCGATTCCCTTCCCCAGAAGCAGAGAAAAGACCACTATGCCGCCACAGACTGAGGTCCCGAAACGCAGCCCCTGAAAGCTGAAGAGACCTGTAACGGCTGGACTCGAACCTGCAAGCAAACTGGACTTGACTGGCGAAGTTTGGTCCGGACTGCGTTGAGGGTCGGTGAGTACTTGCAATGCTTACCGGTGGCCCCTTGCGCATCCATAGACTTTTACGCATGATTGTCCCCCAAGGGTCACTCACCTTTGTAAGAATAGTCTAAACTACCATTCTATTCCCGATTCCTGGAAATAGCTCTCTGCCCTTGTGGAGACCCTCCTTGAATAGTGGAACTCTATTCTTCATTGCCTTACCCACCTTCCTTAGACATTACAGCCCCTTGAAGAGACCTGTTCTTGTACTCTAAAGCATGATTGAGTGCTCCTGCGCTACATGTACTTTTGAGCACAAGGCTCCACACTGCATAGGGATTGGACTGCCTATAAGTTAGGGTTTGAGTTGTTGACAAATTGCCTAAAGTATATTTGCACTGTCTGACCCTCTTCTGTTACAGGTCGTGGATCTCTACTTGTTTAATATTACTTTAGGCCAATAGTTAATGAATATATGTTCCCGAGTATAACTGATTTAAAAGGCCTTTAATAAATGTTTTGGTATATACACCTGACTGAGAGTAATTTGTGGTGTTGCTTACTGTGTGTGCTCATTGTGGACTTTTGATCACCCTCACCCCTCCTGAGTCTTGACCGCCACCAATGCTACCTTGATTGGTCTGGCTTGTCCAGAAGGTTATCTTGTTCCAAGAAACTAGGCTGGCCTTCTGAACCTCTGCCCACCAGGTCAGAGTACAGAAATCCATCTTAACACATATGTACCTTCTTCTTTTCTTTGGAAGTACCGTGAGAGGAAGGATCTGTGGGAGAAACTCGGGAATGAACTTCCTGTAAATGTTAGAGAAAAGTAAGAACCTCTGAATGCCTTTTACAGATGTGGGTGGCTGCCAGTCGAGTATGTATTGTACCTTGGAGGGATCCATTGCGGTTCCGATACCAGATAGGATGTAACCTAAGTATGGAATTTCTGTCCGGTGAAAGGAGCACTTGGAAAGCTTGGCGTAAAGATGGTTATCCAGTAGCCTTTGTAACACTTCCTGTACATGTTTGGACATGGAGTGGGAGAACACCACTATATTGGCCCGATATATGACCACTGAATGGAGAAGCAGGTCATAGAAAACGTGGTCCATAAAGCACTGGAAGACAGTCGGGAATTGGAGAGACCGAAGGGCATCACACAATATTCAAAATGCCCAAATGGAGTATGGAAGGCTGTCTTCCATTCTTCTCCTTCGTGGATACGTATCAGAGAGATGGTAGGCTCCCCTGATGTCAAGTTTGGTAAGCCACCTAGCTCCCTGGATGGCCTGCAATATGTCTGAAATCAGTGGCATGGGGTATTTGTCTTGGACCATTATTTTATTCAACTATTCAACCCTCGATAGTCAATGTGCAGCCTTAATTCTTTGGTGTCTTTTTTAGGACTAAAGAACAATGAGGCTCCAGCGGGGGACTTGTATTCTCTAATGAGGTCGCTCCTAAGATTGGTCTGTCGGTATTCCTTGAGGGCTTCTTGCTTGGGACTAGACAACACGTACATCCTACCGAACTGGATGGGTTTACCAGGATACAAAGGGATGGTACAATCGTCCTGCCTGTGAGGTGGTAATTCCTTGTATTCTTGTTCTTCAAAAATGTCCTGAAAGGCAGCATATTGGTCTAGCAATGTATGGAGGAAGTCTGCGATAAGGGAGTGCGAAGCGTGTTCCACGGCTTGTGGTGGAGAAAGAAGACCTACCGACCCTTGGGTAACATAGTTCTGAACCCAAAAACGGATACCCTGCAGACCAGTTTATGTAGGGCTATAGAGCCTTAACCAGGGGAGTCCCAAAAAGACCCGAAAATTAGCTGCCTTGATTAATTCAAAATGGATTGTTTCAAGATGAGATGTTATGGCCATTGTTATCGGCTCTGTTTGTTCTGTGATGAGACCAGAAGACAATGGGGTACCATCAACAACCTCTACCGGGACAGGAATTGACTTCCTTTCCCAGGTAATCCAGTGTTATAGAGTTCATTGATTATTCAAAAAAATTGCCAGCAGCTCTGCAATCTACCAGAGTCGGTACGTGGTCGAACTGGTTTCCTTCGAGTTGAACAGAGTCTCCATCACTACCATGTATTGGTCCTTTTCGATGGTTTTGTTCAACTGCAGACCCAACATCCCTTCCCGTATCACAGTCCCCTTTATGACTGGGAGGAGACGTTTCCCGAATTCCTAAGGGGAGCGGTGGGACAATCCCGCACTGAGTATTGGCTGCGCAATACATACACAAGCCCATAGTCTTACTCCTTCTGCTGTTCCTCTTGGGGCCTGCAGTTTCTTTCTCTCAGCGTGCCTTTCTTAAAGTCGGTAGTCTATTTGCATTACCATGGTTATGTCAGCAAGACTCCCTGGTCTGGAGCCTCTGGATACTTCGATACCTCTGTTAAACCCTGACGGAACAGGTTCAACAAGGCGTCATCAGGCCAGGCTGACCCCCCCTGGAAGTTGTTTGAATTGGGTGTTCTAGGCTAAAGTGTCCAAAGAGCCTTGCCTGAAATCAAGCAGCTGTTCTTGAGCTGACACTGTGATTTTCTGGCCCCCAAACATTGCGTGCAAACAGGCTGCAAATCCAGGATAGAAATCTAAAACAGCATTATTTGATGCCAGATAAATTTGAGATAATAAATCCCACTCTAGCTCTATCCGTTGGGAAATAGTTTGGCTTGAAAGTGAACTGGATAGTGCAGGCTTGACCTCTCTGAACAGGAGCTTCTGTTCTTTCACGTTAATTGTATCCAATGTCAGCCAATTTCAGTTTGATAAGACCTTGGCTTTCTTGGCTCCGTCAACTCCTTAGCGGAGCTTTTATTCTGTCTAATTAATTTGCTTTTCTTAACTGCGACATTGAAATGAGGCCTTCTTGCTTTGTTCAGTACTGCTTATATATGTAGCAGAAACATCCATCTTTTCTTAGTCCATATGTCTATAGAGGTATATATGTATATGTTGGCGCTTGCTGCGGTCTAACTAGTTAAAAGCATGTAGCTAGCATCATGATTGCTTTGCTACTTGCGTTACATTGCATCTGTACATGTTTAAACTAAGTATCTTCATCAGGCCTGTGTCATAAGTCTCTTCATTTTGATCCCAAGATGTCACTTATCCTTGGTACCTTTATGTACTTTATAAATAGTCTGCCTCTCTGGTCTGGTCATCTTTCTATATGGGTGTCGATTCAACTTTATGGGCCTCATTACGACTTCGCCGGTAGCCATGCCGCTATTGGCGGCATGGCTGCCGCTGAAATCGGGTCCGGGTTCCCAGAATGGGGAATTACCGGTCCATTCCGAGTTTGGAGGGCCCGGTAATTCCTCCCTCCAGGAACCCGGGCCAGGACCTTCCCCATTCCCATTCCCATCTGAGCCCCCATAGGGCTCAATGGGAATGGGAGAGGGTGCAAACAACGGGCCGATTACGAGCGGCCCGTTGTTTGCTACCTCTTCCGCTCGCGGGACCCGGTAAGGATGCCTGGTTTGACCAAGCGTTACTTACCGGGTCCTGCGAGGGGAGCTTGTAATGTGGCGGAATGGGTTTAACGGGTCCGCCTCCTTTAGCGGAGCCCGTTAACCCATTCTGCCACACTCGTAATGAGGCCCTATATGACATTAGCATTCACCTCTGCCATTTAATTTCTCTGATTCTTCAGCAATCTCTTTCAAATGGCTATCATATTGTCTTGGATGCAGATATGGTTTCCTCAATGAGTACTTTGGGTACTTTACCTCCCATATTCTCTTAGGTATAGGTATTCTTATGGGTACTGCACAGAGTCCACGTTCTTCTCTTTGCTGGTTTAACTGTTCAGTATAGGTCACATACTTTGGTTCATATGTTTCAGATAATGTAGGCGGCGTAGTTGGAGTGGGAGTACTTGGCTTCTCCTCTACACTCCCCCCTCTGGTTGATTTCTCGACCACTCACATCATCTTCTACATCTAATCATCCTGGTCTGAAGAAATGCTTCTTAGGGATCCATATTTTTATGACTTCCTTCAAGCATCCAGCTGATTTCACATGCTCATCCTTGTTCCATGTCATGAGCATGCACTGTCCACTTGGACTGCAATAGATCCATCTTCCCGCATACTTCTTATGGTCCTTTGGATACAGGAACTTTGTGCCCTCGGGCGCATGGATACTGGCCTTCACAAAGTCTCTGATTTCTTCATCAGTCAGATCTTTAGGCTTCCATCCTGGTTCAACATCAATCATAATCGACATCCCCGTGTCTTTCTTTGTTGTCTTCTTGCATTGTGAGATTATTATCTTGATCACACAGAATCCAGGCATCACTAATAATAGCAAAGCTCCAACAAATTTGAACATATCTGCCATCCATTGTGGAACCCACAAGAAGAGTGATCCAAACCAGCTATCATCAGCAATGTCTTCGACCTCTTCTATCATCCGGCGAAGGAGTTTCGTCAGCATGTCTATGGCCTCTGTCAATGTTCCATTCTCGTTATCGTGAGAAGGTATAAATGTGCAATATGATTCTCTGATGTTGGCACAAACATCTCCATCCATCACTGTGATCCTGTCCAGGGCATACCTATTCTGGAGGGTCATCAGTCATATGGCTCTCGTCACTTCTCTGATTTCATTGAATCCCTTTATGGTTGTATTAATCGTCTGCAGCAATTCCCATCTGGTGATCTGAAGTCACTTGGTATTTTCTGCAACCTGGGTCCTTGGCATGAAGATCAACAAAAACACTGAGGAAGTCTGGCTGAACAACCTGTGTTCATAGGGAATAGCATCAAAGGTTTCTATTGATTTGGCAGAGAAATAGTTCTCCCTCTTTATTCGATTTACCAGCTCTACAGATCTCTTCTTCCTCAGATGTGCATCTTTTTTCGGGAAACTATTAATGTTCAAGCACCTTTAGGAATCACCAACGCAGGAACATGAATATTCACCAATGTGCACATTCCTCCCCAATCTTTAGGCAGTCTGATGTAGGCTTTGAATCCACAAGCCCAATAATGATCCATGATGACTGCTGTTCCAATATTCATTCCTGGTGCATCGAAGATTCGGCCAAAGTTCTGATTCTCCCCCATTTTTCTTGTACCATTGTTCCTGAAGCACAATTTAGAACTTTCCAATGGTACTATCTGCAGGGGTCCTCCTCTGTCTTTGACCCATGTCAGTAATTTAGCAGGTTTTGGCCATAATGGTTTACACAACATTTGTGCATTCTCGATTGTTGGTTGGTATTGACCCATTATTACCCAGTCTCTGCAGATTACTATTCCTTCTTCCCAGCCATCTGGCGATAGGACAGTTCCCCAAATCTGCATCTGGTCTCTGTTTTTCCATTTGCGGATGTCTTCTGTAGATTGTCCTGGAACTTTTAATTTTGTATTTAGCTCTCTTCTTAGTACAGTTCATTTTACTCCAGGTTTCTCATATCTGATCACAATATTATTTGTCTTGGCATTGTTTCTTGTCTTTATATCTTGAACATAGTCTTCTTCTTTTGGATCTGTCCATTCAGTTGCCCAGTTGAGAGAGGCTGTTCGGCCCATGAACTGGCCTGTTGTTCTACAGAAAGCTAAGTGTACTATACAGTGTGCAGTTGGGACATCTGTTTCAATAGCTATGAAGATCTTCGATTTTTCCCATGCTGTATGGTAGGAGTGCACATACGAAGCATTCTTCATCTGACGTCCTTCTTCGAACTTCTTTCATGTGTTGGTACCATATGTTGTTTCCCAAGTGTGCTGTGCTGTCCAGATAATCATCCAGTTTGTAATGATCTGCGTGGGTGCTTCTTTTGGTTCTCAAACTCTTCATGTAGTTTTCTATGACTATGTCTCTCAAGGTATCCACATATCTTCTTCTGGCTGGTTTGTTTGCAGGAACATCCGTCCGGGTTCCCTGTGTAGAAGAAAGTTCAACATGTTTGTCTCTATCCATCTGACTTTTTCTAGCAACAGCTAAAAACAGCCATAAAGATTCTGCTATAATCTCTGCGCGTAACCTTTCCTTGGGACTCGTGTTTGGGCCTCTTGTCACTAGACCAGGTGTGTCTGCATGCATTATCTGTGTAGGCCCAACCTTTATTAACCCCTTACTTTGCCTGATCCCCTGACTCTGTCTACAGCGTTTAAAAGCAGTTTCTGAACCAAGTGCTATGTGTGATTGATTACTAACAAAATCAATTTCAAGTTCAGGTAACTTCCCATCTCTTCTTGGGATAGGAATAACTATGAAGGGACTAGGCTGCCTTGTAGTTGGCATGCTCACCTTTTCCTTTTGCTCAGAAACATATACAGGAGTCTTGACCCCATGTGCTCCTATATAAAATGCAGTTCTCACTGTCGGTGAAAGCAGTAGGAATATAATGCATGTGTAGATTATACAGTGGTAAGTGATTTTGCAACATCTACTTCTTGGACAATATGTGCGCCTGTTCTCATGGGGCAACACAAAATTGCTATGGAAATTCCCCATCTCGTTCATTTGATGCTAAGGAAGAAAAAACAAACTTTAATGGCTCTGTGTTTTTGATTGCTTTCTGGAAGCTGCTGTCTTCAGCATTTGTCCTCGATCAACTATCTGCTTTCTGAATACTAAGAAATTACTTTATCTTTCTTTCTTGAACCAGTTCCTTTATCAGTCGGATGTAAATGGTCCTTTATCGTGAAGACAAACGACCTCTGCAAGCCTTTATAAGCTCTGCTTCATTTATTAGCTCCCAATCAATGCCTCAAATCTGCTTAAGTCCAGATTACATGTTGCTTCCCTGTCAGCATGAACAAAATGTTTTGTCTTATATTCACTTCATCAATCTGTCCCTCGGTGGAAATGTTTCTACACCGCTCTGTGATTTCTTTCCGAATAGATGCTCACCTGGATAATACTTTCCAAGATCATATTCAGGTTTGCAGTGTTGGAAACTCTTCTATTAGCAAAAGAGAACTCCACACTGACCTGTGGACTGTCTATCTGCTGTGTCGTCTGAAAGGGACATTTGTGTTTTCAAGAATTGTTCTGTTATGACTGTGAGCAATCTTCTTATTATTTTTTAATTGTCAGGATTTTGGAGGAAATCTGGAATGCAGCAATTTCTCCCCACCAGTGTCGGATAAGAACGTAACAGCAACTCAAAGTACGTAAGTATGTGCCTAGAAAGGACATCACTGGGTAACACCGTGAGTAGAACCAAACAAGATCTGTGTGTGGAAATGAGCAGGATACTGTATCCTCTTAAAATTGGTATAGCCACGATCAAAGTCTACCATACTTTTCTTATCAAGGCTTTAAGTATGCCTCAGTCCAAGGTCAATAGCTACTGTGGCTTTAAGAATGCAGATCTTCCCTTACTCTGCAACTAAGATGCACAGAGTGTTCAAATGTGTCCTTTTACTCTTTTATGTATAGCTCAAAAGGGAGTGTCCAGAATCAAGCGACAGTCCAACTAAAGGGTTCTTCACACTTTCCACTTGTCAGGTTATGCGTCCTTCTTCTTCGTCATAGATCTCGTCTGCACGTGCTGTGGTTCTTCCCTGATGTTTGTAGCTTCTTCGCAGAGGGGTGTAGGCAGAGGGGTTTCTCCAGAGTAGATTTTGATATCTCCCAGGAAAATCCAAGCACACCTACCCTGCAATTTACAGCAGATGGTGTTACTGTCACGACCCTCGCCCAAAACCCCTTCTGGCAAACCCATTGGCCAGGTGGAGTCAGGACTCGGGCCTCTAGAGCCTGGCATCCTCTTCAAAAGCCCTCATGGGGCCAGGCTCATACACCATGAAAAACAATGTGCTTAGGAACTACTTTATGGTATTGTCAGCCAACATGGAGGCATCCACATAGCTTGGCTCCTAAGAAACAAGCTATGCGGTCTAGTGTTTTGGGTGTGGTAGCCTAGGGACTACTTTACCTGGACTATTTTGTTGGGGCTATTTAAACCACACCCGAGCAAGACAACACGCTTCGCGTTACTTTGCAGCTTGCAACGTGACGCTCACTGTGTCCAGCTATTCCCTCGAACCTCGGAGAAGCAGAACCTGCAAGGAGACAAAAGGAACATCATTAGCAGCAGCATCTTACCTGCAGTCTTCATCTTTAAACACTTGCAGCTACTGAGAACAGCTTCCTCGAATCTGCACGCCTCCCGGACAGAACGACCTGAAAGAGGAAGATAGAGGCAACATTAAAGAAAGCAGTAGAGACATTTACAAATTACAAACTGCTCAAAAGGCTTACCTGGCTGGTCGCCTCTCGGCTGGCACCACACCGGACATTCCACTCGCACTGAAGAACACTGTGACCTACAAGGAAGGAAAACACAGGTTAGCAAAGGCAAGACTTTGCAGCGCTGCGCATAGTGTTTACTTACCGCATCATAGCGCTCTTATTGCGCCATCGTTTACCAGCGGGGATCAACCAAGCCAGTTCGCCGTGCTGAAGCTCCGCATACCTAAGGGAGAAAAAAAGAGACATTTTAAACAAAGAAAGGAATGCAGGATAGCAACAGAACTAAAGAACAGCAATAAGACCTACCTGAACAATATCAAACAGGCCGGTGTAAGTGAAGTAACTGGACCGCACTCGCTCATGAAAGACAACGCGCCCCTGCAAAGAAGGCAGGACGGAGGGCACGCCTAATTCTACCACAAGGTGAGGAGAGGGCGCCAGAGGGACTGAAATCATACGGGGGCGGAGGGAGGATACTTACCCCAGTCGGTCAGTCTTGAACACAGTCCTCCTGTATATTCAGGCAGAACCTTCCCCGCAGACCACATCAGGGCAAAGTTGAGAAGCATACCAGCGAGTAACCTGGCTGGGTGGCGTCCCTGTGGATACCAGGTGAGCGTAACAGATACGTCCTCAACGACAAAAGGACCGTTGAACCTGTGCTTGTCCCACCTTTTCCTTGTGTGGTTATGGACTAGGACCGCATCTCCGGGGTATAGTTTGGGAAGTTGAAATTCCAGAGGTTGGGTTTTTGAAGCATCTCCTTCTGTGTTCTGCACTGCCCTACACCCTCATCTCTGCAACTGTCCTGAAATTACAGAAAGACTGGATGTCATACAGTTCAAATAGTTTTGCTATTCCAATCCTAAAACTTCTGACGTTGGCTGAGCATCACTTCTAACTCGGGATGGAGGCATTAAGGGTGTTCTCATTTGCCTTCCTGTCATGATTTCGTGACGCTTAAGACGGTGGTCAGAACCGGGTTGGTTCCTCAATGCATATGCCATTGGTAGGCACTGCTACCACCCTTTCTTCAGAGTAAGCTTCAACTTGGCCATTCTTTCTTTTAACAGGCCGTTGAGCTTTTCACAGATCCCATTTCTTTGTGAATGATAAGCCGAAGAAAACCTGTGCTTTATACCAATCAACAAGCTGATCTGTTCAAAAACTGTATTAACAAAGTGAGGTCCATTATCCAATCTCATTACTTTGCACACTTCCTATCTAGGAAACACTTGTCGCGCTACAAATTTAGCCCACAGGTAGAGTCTGGGTGTGTGCATGGACCTGCCTCTATCCATCTAGAAAAAAGGACACACTACAACAAGCAAATATCTGTATCCATTGCAAAGTTGTATCATGTCGACATAGTCGATATGCAAGTGCTGAAAAGGGCCATTGGGTCTTGGGATGACTCCCCTCACTATGCACAGTATATGCCCAGCCCTGAATTGTTGGCAGACAATACAATTTACCATAGAAAATGCAACATGCTCCATTAGGTTCGGTACGAACCAATCCTCAGCAATAGCAAGATTCTCCCAAGTTGTGTGCGCTGGGTAGTGTAGCTGTACCAGCGCCACCCTTAATAAGGCTATAGGCATCACTGGTTTACCAGTGCTGTCTTGTCGCCACAATGCTTCAGAGAACACCCTCTTTGCGTCCACAATTTCTTTTACTCTTGCAGTGCCTCCCCTTGGAGCTCTACTATCTGTGTTTTAGGCATATGATTATATCCTTCCATTACACTCATTTCCGTCATCCTTTCATTCACTTCACAAGTATCCACATTCATCATCGCTATATCTGTATTTGCTATACGTTTAGTCTCAGCATCTGCTTGCTTTCTGCGCTAGATAAAATCTGTCCCTTTTGTTTGAGCTGCGCATTTAACGACTACTATGCCCATTGGAGTTGTAGTGCCTTAATAAGCCTATCCAATAAGGCTGCATGCTGCACTGGCGTGCTGTCCGCTCGGAGGTAGCCCCTCCTTTTCCAGCGCGCTAATCCTGCGTGCACCGTCGATGTCACATAGGCGGAGTCGCTGTACACTGAGACTTCCTGCTCCGTGAGATTCTCAATCGCGAGTATCAACGCCAAAAATTCTGCATCTTGCGCTGAATAGTGAGATTGCAATCGAGTACTAAGGAGCACTCGAAATTCCCCATTTGCCGGATGTTTTACCACAGCGGCACCTGTGTATCTTTGTCCATCATTTTGATCAATTCTCGGAGAATGAAAACAATCTCTCCCCCTGTGAGTGCATTCTCCTTTTCTCTATGGAGCTCATCACAGAACTCTTCTTAGTTTGTGCAATCGTGTGTGGGCTCTCTTTCTGTGTTTGGCTCAGCTATAAACATAGCTGGTTTCACTATTTTACATTAAACTATTTTAATCGCTGGATTTGATATGACTACCCCATAGGCAGAAACCCTTTGAGAAGTCAACGTGCCTTTTGGTTTTTCCAAAATGGCAAAGAGTGTGTGTTCAACAAATAACACAATAGAACATCCCATCACTATGCTTGTAGCCTTTTCTATGGAGAACACGGAGGCTGCCAAACTTTGTTTGCATGGAAAGTGACCTCTCATTACTGGGTCTAAAATTTCACTGTCATATGCAAGGGGCTTGTACCCCAATGTGGTTGTCTGTGTGAGTACAGCTGTCATAAAAGTACCATCTGTGTGCGAGAATAAAAAGAATTCCTCTGCATAATTGGGGATCCCTAGAACTGGGGCTGTTCAGATTGCTTTTTTCAATTCATCAAACCCTTCTTCCATTTCCTCAGTCCACACATTTTTTTCTTGCGTTGTCTGTGCTTTCTTTAAAGCCTGTAAGAGAGGTCTTTTATACGAACTGTAGTCAAAGACCCATTCCCTGACATAATTACATAGTCTGCATTTGTTTTATTGTGTGTGGCTTAGCTGTTTTTAAAATGGCCTCAGCTCTTTCAGTGGTGAACTTCTTTCCTTCATGTGAAATTAATTGGCTTATGTACAACACTTCTTGTTGACAATATTGTAACTTTTCTTTGTGAACCTTATATCCTTTGTCAGCAAGTATAATTATCAGCTGAACAGAATCACGTCTGCACTCTTCCTCTCTGGTGCTGCAAACTAAAATGTCATCTACGTATTGCAGCACAACGTTTTCTGAAGCAATATTGCTCAAGTCCATCTGGAGGAATCTGTTGAAAATTGATGGGGACTCGCAGTACCCCTGGGGCAGCCTCGTGCTTTTTAATTGTAATTGTCTAAAAGTAAATGATGTCAAATCTTATGAGTCTTTGTGCAGTGGGATTGAGAAAAATGCATTTTTCAAGTCAATCACCGTAAAATATCATGCATCAACAGGTATATTACATAGAACTGTAGATGGGTTTGGGTCTAAAGGGAACTCGGCCTCTACAATTTGTTTATTGGTCTCAAATCTTGTATTAGTCTCCAAGACCCCCCCCCCCCCTTAGATTTTTTGATAGGATAAACTGACCTATTACATGGTGACTCTGACATCACTAAGATACTTTGGTCCATCATGGTGGAAATCGTCTTGAAAATGCCTTTATCTGCCTCTTGAGACATGGGATATTGTCGTGCTCTAGGTAAAATTGCTCCTGGTTTCAATGTAATCTTTACTTCCACAACCCCTTTCAGTAAGCCTACTTCATAGGAGCCAGTAGTCCATAATGAAACTGCCACTTTTGCCATATCTTCATCAAAATATTCGGGACGCTTCTTTGCTAGCATCATTCTCTGCGGAACTTCTCTCTTGATTGCCTTTACTCAATAAGTAATGCACATTTCTAATATCACAAAATCATCAGATAAATAATCTCCAAACAATTCTTCATCAGTGACATCTGTCACTCTGCAGCCTTCTTCGATGGCAATTATTGTGCTCCATCGTCTACCCTTATCAGTTGCATCAAGTAAAGCCATGTTTTCTCAGGCTTTAGCTGTTTCTATGTCTAAGGGAAAAATGTGCCCCTCCTGTTCTTCCATGGGTATCTGAGGCCTAAATAGAAATTCTTCTGTCAACCTCATGGCTCTACCTACTACACCTGGTAGCCATGTTAACAGAATGAGTATCCCATAATGGAACACCTTGGCTTCAAGCGGTTTCGCTCTAGGAGCTATCTACCCTGCGAATGCCATAATCATTTTGCACACATTTAAATAATGCATTCCCGTGTCGAGCATACTATGCCTTCGTCTGTAAACAAAATTGTCATATTCATTTTGTCATCAAATCTCGTCCTAATATGTTGACAGGTGTTTGCCTTGAATACAGCAGTGGGACCTTCATATCGTATTCTCCTCTAGAGACTGGTAATTCGTCTGTCAAAGGAACTCGACTTGTTGCTCCTGTAAAGCCCTGAGTATTCATTGTATTGCCAGACATAAAAAAATGTACCCTCACGTATACACAAACGTGTTGCACCCGTGTCTACTAAGAATGAAAAAGCTTTGCCGCCTATATTTCCGTCTATCCTCGGTTCCTTGTGAGGATTCAGCGTTAGATAGGACTGAACACATCAGGTTTCCCAGTGAGCTGTCCTATTTCGGGTACAGTCTTATTCCATCACCCGTGAATCGGTTACATCCATTCACAGTGACACCTCCTATTCTGCGTGTCATTGGTGGTTCTGTGTTTGTGTGCTGCTGAAGTTGCATAGGAGATTGCTGCGATTGTCCTTGCGGGTGATTACCTGCCATTTGCTATGATTGCAAGCCTTGCTGCCCTCTTGGCGCTTGCTGCTGCACTGTTTGATCTTGCACAAACCCAT
The DNA here is from genome assembly GCF_040938575.1 of Ambystoma mexicanum. Taxonomy (NCBI): domain Eukaryota; kingdom Metazoa; phylum Chordata; class Amphibia; order Caudata; family Ambystomatidae; genus Ambystoma; species Ambystoma mexicanum. Next base: position 870,343,557 of record NC_090936.1, read on the forward strand.
TTCCATTCTACTGCGAATATGCAGTGGTGTTGGCATTCCCTGTCTAGAAAATGGATCATTCTGCACCATCCCTTGGTTTCTACACATCCGAGCCATGTGCCCTGTGATTCCACACGTCCAACATATAGGCGGTGGTCTCCTCATCTGCCCATATTGCATATTCTGATTACAGATAAATTCAATAGCATGATGAGTCATGATTTTGAGAAATGCGCTCTAGAGGTAAAAAAGACTCAATACTCGGTTGATAAATTTGGCAAGTTTTTGGACATAATGATGGACAAGTTAGAGCAACCAACACCTAGAGTATTGTTAAAAAGGAAAAACCATAGGCACGCTTTTGACCTTGAGATCAAGATACAAAGGGCCACGTTGAATAAGGACCTCCGTGCCATAAAAAAAACTAAAGCTACCCCTTGAGGATAACAGAGAGCTATGTAGAAAGAGGCGACAAGCTTACAGGAACTAGAGGCAACATCATCAAGCCACTTTAATACAGAGGGATGGTGAAAAAATGCTGAAAGCTATGAAGGAAAGTAACTCGAGAAATTATTGGGCCCTTATCAATAGTACCGAGATTACACAAACTCAATTAAACACCAATCCGATAAGTGAAAAAGTATGGTGTGAGCATTTCGAGAAGTTATACACAAGCTCTTGTAATGAGGAGTTTGTGTTTGAAAAAAAGGCTCCCAATCGGACTTTTGATGTACCTGTGAATAAGATACTAGCGATTATAAAGAGAATGAAAGCCTCATGTACTCTGGGTCCCAATAATTTATCTATGGTACTGATAAAGCAAAATGACTTGTTGTGGGTGAAAATATTCCATATGTTATTTAAAAATGTAATTGAGACGCAAACTATGCCAGTATCCTGGAAAATCTCCTATGTAATACTGATCTTTAAAAAAGGTAATCGTCAGAGTATGTTAAATTACAGACTGATTTCTTTAATAAACATTGAAACAAAGATATTTTCAGCTATAATACTTGAAAGTTTACTTGATTGGATGGAGGAAAAGGATATTTTAGATGTCTGTCAGATTGGCTTTCGTAAAGACCTGGGAACCGATGCTGGGGGTCTTATAGTGACTATCTTGCAGAATCAAAGATCTAAAATAGGGAATGGCCCCATATATGCTGCATCTATGGACCTCTCTGCTGCATTTGATATGGTGGATAGGCCACTTCTATGGCAGAAACTGGTAACGTTAAACATAGAGGGGGGCAAAGCTAAAGGCTCGACTGAATAATGGTGGCCTGATGTCCAGGGAAATTCTATCAAAGAATGGCCTGAAACAGGGCTGTGCCTTGGCAGCAATTTTATTCAATCTGTATGTCTCTGGAGCAAATGCTAGACTGGAATCTGCGGGCCTATTAGCTCCCAAGGTCGGTGGAATTGCGATTACATGGTTAGCCTATACGGACAATTTTATGCTCCTTGATAGAACTAAGATCGGCCTACAGAGGCTTATTGATGCCTTTGTTAGTTTTATTAGTGATTTGAAACTGAAAATCAATCCACATAAAACAGTGGTGATTAACCTAGGGGAAAGCAATACAAAATCTGCAAATCATGTATGGTACGTAGAGGGAACCGCAGTTCGCCTACAGAAAGCATTCAAGTATCTGGGCTACTCTTTTGTTAGCAACATGTCATATAGCTTTGTGAAACAAGCTTTGGAAGTGAAAGCCATCGATGCAGCGAATCAAATGAGAGTAATTGAAAGCAAATATGGGAAATTCTCCATGAATGCTTGTAGGGATTTCTACCGCATGAAGGTGATTCCAAGGTTGGCATATGGTTTGGAATTCTATCCAGAGAAAGAAGTATTACAGTTAAAAAGTATTGAATCTAAAACCTGGAAAAAGCTATTATTCTTTTTGCCAAAATGCATACCGATGGAATTAATAAGATACGAGTTTGGTTTTAATTCTCTAAAATGTTGTATGGACTGTAAAAAAGCGATGCTTTATCGAAAATGTGTGCTTGCTAAGCATAACTCAATATGTCAAGTTTGTATGAATGATACGGGGAGATATAGGTCTGATTTGAAAAGTCAAGGTGGAAAAGATGATGAGTAACATTGGGGTGACAATGATTTCTCTCTTGGAAAGACCCGACAAAATCGAAATGATGATTGAAGCTTTCGATTGGTTAGCAAATAATTATGTAATAACAAACTCAAAACTGTATGCACAAGTATTCTCCATCTGGAAATGGTTTCCTGAACCTGAGCAGTATCTGGTAAAATGTCCATCGCGGAAATTGCGCTGTAGTATCATGAGATTTAGATTTAATGCTATGAATACTAATGAAATAGGTGCAGTAAGAAAACTGATCCCAGAAAATATGAAAGTGTGCCGATTCTGTATGGATGAAGAATCTCCGGAATTATTGTTACACCTGCTACTTGGTTGTCCTATGCTAAAGGAAGAAAGACTTGCTTACTTTGCGGAATTTGTAACTGATACTTCGTGTGTATTTAGAGAGCAAATATGGTTTGAAATGTTACATGGTCGCAACATCATATTGAAAATAAGGGTGATAGCGTTCTTGGCAAATGTATGCAAAGTTGCATAAAAGGTTTCAAGTCGGTCTTTTTAGGTGAAAGAAATGTATTGAATTGAAGACTTGATTGATTCTATTTTTAGAAAGAAAATGCTTATGTAGTTGTGGACTGAAAAGAATGCTTATTTGATGTGTAAAATGTTGGTTTAAGATGTTTGTGTTAAATCATAACTGCATTTTTACTATTTTATGCTTTGATAATGAAAATTTGTAAAGGTTTTTTTAAACGAATATACAATAAAAGGAAAAAAAATATATTCTGATTACCATTTAGCATATTCTGAAAACCTCCCTGATTATTCTGCCAATTCCCTTGATTACCTTGCCAAATTCTACCTCGATATCTCCTTCATCGTGGAGCATATGCACTATTTGTCTGATCAAACTGTCTTTGGTTATTTACTTGTGGCATGTCCATTGCCTGCTGCGAATTTGACCCGCCTACGGTAGTTAACATTGCCCCTTCAATGGCGTATTTGGACAGTTTTTTTTCTGAACTAATTTTGCTTCCTCGCCTTTTAGCGTATCGTCTTTTCTGCGATTCTTTTCCTGCAGGAGTCTGCAATAATGTGCAATGGTCAACTGGATTTCTGACCTTGGCATAATATATGACAAAATACAGGTATAGATTTCCCCCAAGCCTTGCAAGTTTCAAGCGTCCAAGCATCTTGAAAACTCTGAATGTAACGCAACAGATCCTCTCCCTCTTTCATCTTTCTTGTCATTATAGCTCCCATATCGTATTTGTCCAGATATAACACTCAAAGCGCTTTCCAAATCGCTGCTCTACAATTATTAAATGGTGCTCCATCATGCGTGGTGTTGACTGTAGTCACACCAGGGTAACCTGCCCGTGTCCATACATCATCGGCTCTCTCACCAAGTATGGCGATTAGCTATAGTGGTATTTATCCATTTGGGGCCATGGTATGTACTGCAGCCTGGCCCCTCCCTTTTCTAATAAAGGAAAGTGTGACGCCCCAAACTCATACTCATATCTCATCATTTGTCTATCTACCGCCAGGGTAATATTCCTACATCGCCGTCTACCTGGCAATGATCTTAACCTGCTTACATAATGCGGGGGACCCCTCCCCCCTCTGACCGTGGGGTTGCGCCTTATGTGATTCTGGCTGTGTCAGTGTCTCTAGTGCCTTAGGCATAGCTATTTTTAAATCTGACCATCTTACTCCTTTATCCAAAAGCGAATATCTCTCTGGATCACATACATCACTTCTCTCTCTCTTCCCTCTGGAAGGTTTCCCTTTCTTCGTCTGATACTTCTTGTGCCCAACCCGTGCCACTTCTCTCATCATCATCATCTTCTCTCATCATCATCTTCTCTATTTAATGTTAGTCTATCTAAAGACAGCTCCTTATGTCTCGCACTACAGGAGGCTACCTCCGCGTCATACAACTGAGTGCTTTCGAGACGATCGTTTTTTCCCTTCCTGTGTGGTTCCTTCTGGGCTTGCATTTCGTGGTATACTTTGTCGATTGTTTCCCAATACTTTGCGAGTCAAACCCGTCCTCTAGATTTACCCTACACATACCTGGTAATGGCTCAGATTCGGGAATAAATTCCTCTGTATTCTCATGCTACCTGTGGATTGGGATTTCTTACTTCCCTTTCCAAATACTCAAGATCGTGTGCTCTCTGTCTTCTTTTACATTCCATTTTGTCATTGACTTCTCTGCGCTTTCTCGCTTCTTCTCTCACTCTGTCCTGCTCTTTCTTTTTCATAACCCTTAGTTCATGTGCCCTTCGTATCTCCTCATCCCTTCGCCTCTATTATTTTCTCTTATCTTTTCCTGTTCATCATCTTCTATTCTTTTTCTTTCTAGCCTTTCCTGTTCATCGGCTGTTCTTTGTCTATTGTCACGTTTTCTTTTCTCTTCTGCTCTCTTGTTTTTTAGCCTGCTCATCTTCAAATAACCCTTCTGGATTTTGTCTATCTTTTCTTTTCTCTCCCTCATCTTTCAATCGTTCCTCCCTTTCCTTGTCTTTTCTGTCTTGTTCGTCTTGATCGCCCCTTTGTCTTACATCTTTGATGCCTTTACCATCGAGTTTAAGTAAAATCTGACCTCCCATCCATTCGTTCTGTAAGAGCGCTAGCTCATCAGTTTTATCCTTGTCTCCTTTCCATCTCTTTATTTCTCTCCTTATCTCTAGAGATGTACTTGCTCGATCACTTTTCTCCTTGTCACGTCTCTCCTTTTCCCTCAGGACATTGGAGATTATTTCTTTCTCGGCATCTTTCTCTGGGCCCTCATCACTACTTTGCGTAGGTGACTCATATGACGGATTACTATATCCCGTCGCTGCTTTAAGTTCCCTTAATGGGTATAACCCTTCGTCATTATTTGTTTTGTCTTTTATTTCATACAGGGCGGGCGGAGCAGAAGGCTCTTCACCCCCCTCTTTGCATATGTTAAGTATCCAATCTAAAGGAGGAGGAGCCTCCTTTTCGTGTTCGTACATTTTCCAGTTGCTAGGTGCTTTTCTAACTTTTTTTGGTGTACGTAGCATGCAAATATGTCGCCATTTGCTTCAGAACTGCCCTCCATAATGATTCGCCTTGTGGCCATGGCATAAACATTTTATCTGCGGTTCCTTTAACCTGCTCTGCACTGTATTGTTTAAGTTTAAGCATGTGCTTCTCTAGCTGTTTGCAGCAATGCACTAATGGAGTATCCTCTTCCATTTCTAACCTTCACTTTTCTCTTTGCTAGCACTCGCTTATGCTTTAATTACAGTTTCCAATTTATATATATATTTTTTAATCAAAATACACTTATGAGCGAGCACCAATCGTCACAAGATCCAATCCCGTCACAACACAATGTTTTACTTTACTCTTGCTAAAAAAAAAACAACCATCAAAGTTCAATTTTAAAACAATACATTTTTGTGTCTCAACTTCACGCTTCTCTATTACTCTGACGTCATCACACTTTCCAACCACATAAAACAAACGGACAGACTTGACCGGCCACATGCACTGTTCACGATCTTCTCTTAAGACTTGTCTTGCCCTCTAAAATTGCTCCGATTGGAACTTAAACCTATCTCCTTCAGGATCGTCTTTAATCGATCCCGTCTTCTACGTCATCCACTTTATGGGACTCTAGATAAAAGGTTTCTGCTAGGACTCTTTAAAGTCTAGGAACAGGGTGTATTCTCTTATTGTGGCCTTACTCACGACTGTTCCTCTTTATATATTGCTCGGCCACACTGAAGTCAATATTTTCCTCTGTTACCCTCCATTATTTACTATACATGCATCCCTTTTCCAAACTCTTTGGTCTATTTACTCACTGTTTGCATGTTTTTCTTCTTCGAACCCTCGGGATCACTGCCTATCTGAAAATAGGGGTCCCGTCAAACCATCCCTTGCAAGGAGTTACCTATTCTAACCACTTCTATGGGGAGTGTCACGTCCTGTCAGCTGAATGGCAAAGGTCGTGCGATATTGCAGAGACTCTAAAGTTACTTTTGTCGATGGCCGATAGTTATCTTATCTTATCTAACCATCTTATCTCTGCTACCAAGTGAGCTGGGTGTTCCCAAACAGCTCTTTATGATGAGTAGCAATACCCTGGAGATAGATGGGGATGCAGATTTTATTCATACATCAATAACAAGATGACACAAATAGTTTGGCAAAGTTCATCTGTTTTAATGTCAAGTATCTAAAACAGGGAGTACAACGAACGTCAGCAATCGCTCGATACTCTGACTCTGCTTACTACATAACAATTGGGTTCTTATACCCATAACTGGTCAACATTGTCGTTTTGACCCGAGTCATTACCAACGTCATCCTACGTGGCAAACTACAAAAACCTAACGGGGGGTGGGATTGGTTCTAAGTGAATAACTAAGCATAGGTTCCATATCTGTATAGAGTAACAGAAAGAGGTAATTGGATAGTTAACATCAGGTGGGGCAACTGAGCCCTCCCCTAAAAATTGCCACTTTGAACGTCACTAAATGTACAATGTCCCATTGGTTACATACACTATAGGCCCCCCAACTACACGGTCCCCTACAATTGGTTGACTTCTAACCAGGTGCGGGTGAGCTTGTTTTAGCACCAGCTTCCCACCAATTAAAATATCATCCATCATCACCTGAATGGTCCATTGTCAATTAGTGCCTTGAAGTTGGCCTTGAGCTTGTGCTGTTCTCTGAGAATTTTTAAGGAGTATGGGCACTGGCCGGCTTCCGTGCGTAGGTGTGATCATCTTGTTCATCCAACTTCCTTCTAAAAACTTGACTGGTCACCATGAAACTGAGCCTTTTCATGTATTTGATTGTGTTTTCAATAGTCCTCTGACGCCTTTTGTTTTTGCTTGACCTCTCTGAACAGGAGCTTCTGTTCTTTCACGTTAATTGTATCCAATGTCTGCCAATTTCAGTCTGATAAGACCTTGGCTTTCTTGGCTCCGTCAATTCCTTACCGGAGCTTTTATTCTGTTTAATTAATTTGCTTTTCTTAACTGCGACACTGAAATGAGGCCTTCTTGCTTTGTTCAGTACTGCTTATATATGTAGCGGAAACATCCATCTTTTCTTAGTCCGTATGTATATGATGGCGCTTGCCATGGTCTAACCAGTTAAAAGCATGTAGCTATCTTCATGATTGCTTTGCTGCTTGCGTTTCATTGCATCTGTACACGTTTAAACTAAGTATCTTCATCAGGTCTGTGGCATAAGTCTCTTCATCTTGATCCCAAGATATCACTTATCCTTGGTACCTTTTGTACTTTATAAATCGTCTGCCTCTCTGGTCTGGTCATCTTTCTATATGGGTGTCGATTCAACTTTATACGACGTTACCATTCACCTTTGCCATTTAATTTCTCTGCTTCAGGAATCTCGTTCAAATGGCCATCATATTGTCTTGGATGCAGGTATGGTTTCCTCAATGGGTACTTTACCTCCCATATTCTCTTAGGTATAGGTATTCTTATGGGTTATGCACAGAGTCCACTCTCTTCTCTTGCTGGTTTAACTGTTCAGTATACATCACATACTTTTGTTCATACGTTTAACGTAATGTAGGTGGGGTACTTGGAGTGGGGGTACATGTCTCCTCCTCTACAGGTGTTTCTATTGTTTTGAGAATTTCAAAGAGTTTACTAGTTGAGTTTTCAGTTGTTTTGATTTGTTCATTCTAGAAATTATTTTTTGCGGTGTTGATGCCTTACCTGTATGGTTTTTCACTTTTTTTCCACTTGGCTTTATTATACATAGTTTAATGTTTCCGCTAGTTATCCTTGTTTTTCCTTTTCAGCAAGGGTGGTGTTAAACCACTTTTGGTGGCGGTTGTTAGGCCTAACAACTTTGTTTTTTCAGGGAGATCTTAGGTCTACCATTTGTTTTGGCTCGTTGATGAAATTAGCAATTAGTTTATCACATGAGTCATGTTGCCTAGATTCACTAAGAATTCTTTTTATGCACTGCTCTAGATGAATAGGTTATACTTTTTTATAGTTCCTACTTTTAACCTTTTTTGGTTAGTTGTTAGCATTGTTCTTGTTGGGCGTGTAAATTGTCAGCATGCATGTAGAAGATGAATGATCAGATCAGACACATGGATTGGTTTCGGAGTCCTTTGCTTCTATGTTGTTGGTAATTCTCCAATCTAATTGGTTTCCGTTTGCCATGGTTGGTTAAGAATTCATGACCATGAATTCTTTGCCTTTCCTTCTGCCTTGTAGTTACCAACTACAGTTATTTTGAATAAGTATCTAGTCCCCTTCCCCAGTTTCAATGACACTGTTCGTCTGTGGTTATTCCAAGGTATTATTGCCACTCTTTCCAGCCTTGGATAACCTTTGTCACCCCTAGTGTTGGAAGTCTCTGAGGTAACAAAGCTTCAACAACTCTTAAACAATATTGTTCAGTTCTTAGATGACCTGCATATGCTGTAATAGGGTTTGGGTTATTGGCTTGGGCTGTACTTGTTCTCTGCTCAGCTTCTACTGCTTTTATAACCTCTGCTTAATTGTTCGGGATGTTACAAGAGATCAGTTTTCCAATAAAAATGAAATTAAGCACAAGCAATTTTGTTTTACCTTTGAACTGCCACTTCAAAGTTACGCAGTCCCACATTTCGGTCAGCTTCTGGCCTCCAAGGTACTCTGGAAACAATGTCTTATGCGCAACTTCTCAGGTCGTGGAAACTGTGCTTGTAATGCTTCAGGAGAGTCAATTAAAGTTCACTAGCTTTACTGGCAGCGTACTCCGTGTTAACAAGCACTGTGCAACCGCTCTGCATTGAGTTATGCTTAACAATGGGAAACGAAAAGGCTTTTACAACACGCTGGTGTTTCAGCTTTGATAATGTCATTGCGTGTTACATTTCCTGTTTTAATGACTTCCCACTTCTGCAAACAGGTTTATCTCGCTCGCTCCAATACGCATGCAAGTGATTAAAAAGCTGGCTACTGTTACTGGCATGGTATTATAGATGATTTGGAGTACAGAGCTTCACTTTCCTGACTCTACAATCACTGTGACTGCGGCTGCTTCTGCTTACCAGCTAGTTTTCTTCAACTACTACTGCTGCAGGCACTCTTGAGACCCACACCCCTCTGCTGCCTGGGTGTCTCTGATCCGGCCTCATCAAAGGAGAGACTACCCCTCTCCAGTTCCGCTCGGTTTGCTTCTGCACACAGGCTTCGGGGGGGGTGCACAACTTCAGCTATGCATTCACAGCAATTAGGCACACCTGGAAAGACTGCCTGTTTCCTCCAGTCTCTTCTAATGCTGCCACAGCCAGACAGGGCTTGTGAGCACAGGACCAACTCAGAGCCTGCAGGTGAAATCTGCCCTTCCTCTGCTCCGGTGTCCCTTCCGTGATCACACTTCTTTTTGAACTGCCAGCCTCATGCTCTGCTCCTTCTACTTCTGCTACTGCTGACCTTCAAGCTCCCACTCCAGATTTTTTTATACTGTTCCTCCCTGCAGCAGCCTTTTATGTCCCTCAATTGGGCTAATTGGTTTCAGGTACAGGCCCTTAGAACTAATTTCCTGACCCTGCCAAAAGCTATTAGGCGTGCCTGTCTGACCTGAGCTCCTGCATGCTTCCTTAGCCCTCTTCCTTCTTCTTCACAGTCCCTTATAAATTCTAGGACATGCAGTCCATCGTAGAAAGTTTCAATTTATCTACATCTTTAAAAGGATTAAATAAAGATTTCTCTCCCTTGATGTTATTATAATGGGAGTAAATATGTTTATGTAAATATGTTTAACCTTTTTACAGGCTGATGGGGGGAGAGAAAGTCACAGGTTTGGCGCTCCTGTTAGTATAGCTTTGACATTGTGGAGGATATGGATTTTAAGGGGTATAAAAGATAGGTGCTTTAGATGAACAAATTCTTCCCCCATGAAAAGTACTGTCTCCTGTGTAATCCCCCCCACCTCCCTGGGCCTGGTCTCCATCCATGTGATCCTCCTGCATTACACCACCCCCAGGATTGGGATCAGGAAGCATCTGCCGTCTCCTGGCCGGAGAAATTAGGCAGGGTTTTAGTGGGGAATCCACATCTCCTCATCATGTTTGCTTCTTACTGTTTTCCAACGTGTCACAAATCATCTCTATTGAAAATAACTTGTCGCCACACTACTGAAGAACCATCAGGAGCGGGCCCTGACGCTCGCAAGAGTGGCGCGCAACAGCTCTTTCCTCTGCAAGCTTTACTGCCGTACATTGCTGATTTGCCTTGTGCTCTTGGAACTGCACCCGCAATCATGCGAGTCATCGATTTGGAGCAGTGATTTTTGCTGCGCCCTAGTGACTTCCTCGTCATCCAGCTTCTTTGTGTACTGTGTATCGCTTCCTGGGTCTTTGTTTTCACTACTTTGAAGTTTTGGTCTTTAGTGCCAATTCAGAAACTTGGGTCTGTGGATGTGACCGCTCTCCTTGACAGGCCCTTACTTGAGGTTGGGCATGCGCACAGGGTTGGTCTCCATGAACCTTTTATACATCATCATATGCACTGCTTAACTACACTCCATCGTTCACGCTTGAACCGGTCCTTTTCCATAGAGGGTGACTGCGGGCCATCGAGCCTTTGCACCCTAGAGGACACGTCTCAAGCACTTGTTTGGTGAACTTTCTTTATCAGGCGGTTGCCCCTGTCCTTCTGCATAGAGGGTGACTGCAGGCCACTGAGCCTTTGAACCTTGGAGGGTAAGTCTCAGGCACCTGTTTGGTGAACTTTGTTATCAGGCGTTTGACCTGGAACGCCTTTATAGAGGGTGACCGTGGGCCGTTGGGCCTTTGAACCCTTGAGGGCAGATCCCTGGCATTTGTTAGATGAACATTGCTTATTAATTGTCTGATCTGATACTTCTGTATAGAGGGTGACTGTGGGCCGCTGAGCCTTTGAAGCCGAGAGAGCAGGCATCGAGCGTTTATTAAATGAGGCTTGTTTATAATTACAACTTGCTGTGTGGGCGAATGCAACCTAAGCATCGTAAACTGGATGAACATACCCCAGGAATTATCTCCCCGAGTGTGGGCTATGATCCTTTGACTCCCCGCATATTGGCTTTATGCTTTGACCCTTTTTCATTTTAGAGATAAGTTTCACTTCCCTTGATGAAGTGGGAGGGACTGTTAACCGTGTATCATCGAGTTTGATGCACATTATTTTGTCTATCCTCTAGGGCCTTTGAGCCCCCATAACTATATAGAAACAGCTAAATGTCCATAGGTTTGTATCTAGTTGAGACCCCAACAAATGGCTGCTCCACCATAAGGAGCATATTTGTGCACATATATGCGCATTCTAATCCTTGACACAATTTTGCACACAGTCACAGTTTGAAGGGATGTCTGTGTGCATAGAAGCCCTTGAGCCCCTGAAGACTGTTGCTAAACAATTTTGTTTACTGCTGGTTCTGCTTTTGGAAATACGGTGTAGGCTATCTTAGTTTTTGATACGAAAATATGAGTCGCAACCTACGCAGCACCAACAGAATGTGTGAAGCCCCCTCTGGATGGCCTAAAACGATGATTACCAAAGCTGCTAACACTACCATCCCTTTGCTGCCATTAAGCAAAAAGTCCCTGTCAATGTCAGTCCATGTCCCCCAAGCGCCAGATCCTCCGGCCATAGAGGATGATCCAACTCCGGCACTTTTAATGCTTCCTGAATCTAGAGAAGGCATGCTTTCTCCTAAAGATACTCCCATTAGACCAATGCCTTCTTGTTCGGTTAAGGATGCAAATAATGATGCAAGCAATATGATGACTGAATTTCCCCACAGAGCTGATTCTGGCCACAATGGCAACGATGAGCAGGGGGCGTTTGCGCCCATTTCGGATAACTCTATGCTTGCTCCTGTCGTAATGGATGAGTTGGGGAAACGGGTTTGGCTGTATCTTGGTCCATCCACACCTGCCTATGCAGGTCGACCACACCGGGAGCAGGTTCATTTACATTTAGCTGACAATTTATTTTATAAGGGTAACACTACTCCAAGAAGAGACTTCTTTGGATCCAGTTTCCATGGGACTGGTGCCCTTAGAGAAGCGCCACTTCAAAAAGACAAACCTTTCCCCTCTTCAAATTTGCTCACAGAGCATGAGCATAACTTTGGTTCCCTTGATCATTTCGAGATGCAACCAGGGAATATTCCCTTCTCGACACCGGAAGATCCCCTCACGAACATCGAGGAACATGATTTGCAGAACTTTCCAGTTATTACAAGAATTCTAAACCTCCTTGACAAGGAGCACGTTCTTACTCATGCTATCCTTGGAGAAATGAAAGGTGCCTTTGGTTCTATGATAGTTAAACTCAGTAAAATTGAGGTTATATAATGGCACAGGAACAGGCCTGTTCCTTCTATGCCTCTCACATAGAGAAAATGTCGACTCTAAACCAACAAGTGGGAGTCCAGCAGCTCACACCAATTACCATCTCAAGATGATCACAAACCAATTGTGGGGAGAGGGACTCGAGCCCTGTAATTAAGTTCTATGCCCAGGCACTTCAGGGAACATCTCCTCAGGCAACTTCTCTGTCAAAGGATGAAACTATTAATTTGTTGGAAGTCGCTAAATTGCCTCACAACCGCATCCTTCAAGTTGAACAGCTTTTGTTCGACGCTGTCTCAGAACATCCCGCGCTAGTAGGTGAGGAAGCGTTGAATGGATTGTTCGGTAATGATGAAAAGAAAAAAATGTCACCTGATAGTCCGTCTGCACTAACCAACATCATTGAACAACAGGAAGTAACCAAGTGCCAATTGACTGAATCACAGCTTCAAAATGGACAAAAGGAAGTAGCCGAAACAGGGGCGCACTTTATTTCTAGGAGGGCCAAGAAGTCATTCCTTAGAGCACAGAAAAGGCTAAACCTGTCCAAAGCGAAAGCAAAGGATGTCCTAGCCAAAACTTCCAAAATCGAAGTAATGGATTCCTCCAAAGTCCCAGTTCCAGAGCCAAATTTGAAAACCTACTCCAATGCGACTGAGTCAGCCCTCAATCTATCGCAACTGAACGAAGAGAGTAAAAGCCTTTTACAAATTAAAGCCCCTTGTGAGCCAGAATTGATAACTCCTTCATTGAAGCCATTGGGTAAGATTGTGGAAAAGACGCAAGTCCAACTGGACAACTGCTTTCCAATTATTCATAACAAAAAGGCAGGCAGCATGGGCACAGTTGAGGCATGTACCTCAAATGCTCAGCAGGCTGCTGCACTCCCTGCACAGAGCTCACTCAGTTGCCAACAGGTGTCGATAGACAGGCAGCAGGCGGGCCCATTGGACAAGAATCCAAGAAAGATCCTAAGCCCCCAGCGGAAACCAAATCACTTCCCATTCTGCATCAGACCTTTGACGATGACCCTGGATCACAGGAAAAATCGACTCTAGCTCTCTTTGAGCTGTCAAAGGAGATGAAACACATCATTGGATGGGGCAGTGACTCGAGCATTAATGGAACTACACGTATTAATCGATCCTTTCTGATGAATATCTTTTACCAGGTTCCATCTTTACGAATTCTAGCCACAAAAAATATTGAATGGGTTAAACTAGCGAGTGAGAACAACTCTACAGGTTTGTGTAAACTACAATCCCCTATAATTACTAAGTTGATTTTGGACCACAAAGATGATCTGGCTACCCTGGGTCTCTATCCTCACATCTTTAAAGAGATGGAAACCACCTGGGCCTTTCTTGACTTTCTTCCCCCCGCCCCAATGGACAGGGTCTCTACAGGGCCGCTACAGCAAGTACCATCTGAATCAAATAGTGGATTACGGGAACAGCTTGAAATGTTAACTAAAGCTCTTAATGGTTTGAGCTGGATGGAACCACTTCTTAAAGTGGCAGCTACTATGACCAATCCAACTGCCTCCTCATAACTATCAGAATTAGGAATACTTTCTTGGAACTGTTGCAGGGCTAAGAACCTTCACGCATGGTTTAAACTTGTGGGGCCCACGCACACGCCGGAGATATTGATACTGCAGGAAACAATGGCAATGACGGAAATTATCCTGGATGGATTTGTCTCATACTGTGTGCCGGCTCGCCATGCCTCAGTGGGACGCCTTAGTGGCGGTCTTTCTGTTCTTATTAAGAACAACCTCAGATTTACAGCCAAGATCCTGGAGTACACAGATACTTTTCTGATGGTTGCCTTGACCATGGCTGGAAAAGCAGTCCACAAAGTACTGCTTATTTCAGATTATTGGAACCCTGTGGTGATTGGCTTGGAAATGGCCTTTCAACTCTTAAATAAGGCCCTGACCAATGCCATGTTGCAGTACCCAACGCATGAAATTTTGATTGGGGGCGACTTCACCTCAAATCTTGAAATGGAAGGAACTAAATCTGACTGTAATAACATGACGCCTCACGCACAACAAGCCTGAGTTAGGGGCAGGCTCTGGTTGGAATTTTTTGAAGCATGGAATATCCATCCACTGACTCTGGCACCATCAAGCAACGTAATTTCGTGGCAGTGAGGCACTTCTTCCTCACTGACTTTTTTTGGCATCAAGTGAATTGTCTGGCCACCTTGCTCCCACTCGGTTTTCCAATGCGGGCCTGGGCGATCATAGTATATTGTCTACTGTTCTTTCCTCCAAACCTTTGACACCTTGACCCACACTGTCCTTGTGGAGAGCGATCGTTTTGCCCTCTCTGTTCGCTGGAATGCAGGTATATGCAGAAAATGAATATTTTTTAGTCAATAGGGACATTCTTATTAGTGACGACAACCTGGAATCACCTTCGTACATAGAAAGTGTCACGAACAGGAATCTAAGGATTATTCGAGAACATCTTAAAGTATTATCTAAACTGCCCCCAAACCTTCAACATCCGACGGCTCTGCTAAATTCTTAATAGTAATAACGGCATTGAAGCGTATTAAAAATCGCAACCCAAGAATAGCGAGACAAATGTCTCCAACTAATGCTCTATATACATTATGTAAAAATGGCATTATGGCAAAATACAAAATTAAAATAAAAGAAACACGCTATATGCGTTACATGTCGGATAATCAAAAAATGATTGAACA
The DNA here is from genome assembly GCF_040938575.1 of Ambystoma mexicanum. Lineage (NCBI taxonomy): Eukaryota > Metazoa > Chordata > Amphibia > Caudata > Ambystomatidae > Ambystoma > Ambystoma mexicanum. Next base: position 870,358,688 of record NC_090936.1, read on the forward strand.
TCTATGCAAACGGAATGCTAGGGAAGTATGGGCAATCCTTCGAAATCCCTTGAGTAAGAAAGCAACCTGCATGGATGCAAGCATAGATGGGTCCACCTGGCAAGACTTATTTAACTCTAAATATGCCTTGCTGCCGGAGCATGCCAAACAGGAACTCGAGGCTCCCAAGATGATGATGACATCTTCTTGCACCTGGACATTGGAGGACGTGATTTGGGCAATCTACAAACTCTCGCCCTCCAGGGCGGCTGGCCCAGATGGGCTTCCTCCATGTGTCATTAAAAACGACCCTTATGTTTGGGCAAAACATCTGCTCACTATGTTTCGTTTGGTATTTTGACTGAGAGTAATAGGGCCATCATGGCTGACTGCCATCGTTATTCCAATCCACAAAAAGGGTCCTCTTGATAACCCAGGCGACTTTCGGCCTATTACCCTAATTGATGTTGCGGCAAAGGTCTTCTCACGCTTAGTACTGAATGCTTTAGAAGCCCACATGATTACATCACCAGTTCTATCTAAAGTACAAGTGGGCTTTCGCGAGCAAATGGGAATCCCCTTGAACGCTACTATTCTTGCTCATCTATTGATGACATCACGTAACGCTTCCAGTGGGCCCATATATATGGCCTCACTGGACCTTTCATCAGCGTTTGACAGCATGTTATGCAACAGATTGCCCATCTGCATTTAAAGACCTCCTACAGGGGACGTATTAATGCTGCAGGATTACTGTCCGACCACATTACCACCCAAATTGGTGTAAAGCAAGGTTGTAACCTTGCAGCATTACTTTTTAATTTGTAATTGGCGGATATTAGTAACATCTGGGAAGCACCCGACATCTTTCCGATGAAATTGGGACATCTGCGCCTAAGTTTGCTTGCCTTCACTGATGATGTAATTATCCTTGATAGAACTCCATTTGGGCTACAAAATAAATTGAACTATTTTCATCAATAATTGTATACTCCATAATCTTACTATTAAATGAGCAAAATCGAACATTCTTATATTCACAGCTAAGAGAAAGTTGCCAAGATATAGATGGCACATTGATGCCAAAGAGATAACCATCAAATCTGAGATGAGATATTTGGGATATCAGCTTTCCAATAGTCTCTCGTGTAAAAACTGGCAAATCACATTGAATTTAAAAGCTGTGCAGTTGACAGCTCAGATGAAATGGATACTCCAGTGTCACTGCAAATTGTCACTGTTGCCATTGATAGATTACTACCAAATGAAGGTTGAACCCATCCTCTTGTATGGTTTGGACCTATGCCTGTTGAACATGGGCACCATTTTGAATGTAATTCAAGGTAAATTGTGGAAATCAGTTTTGGGGCAACCAGGTTATTTACCGAATTCGATTCTCATCCATGAATTGGGCCTTTTTCCTTTGGGTGATAGATTTGAATGGCGCATGCTCAATAACTTTATGAAAATGGGGTCACCTACATCTAACTCACTTTACGAGGATCTACAAACAATGCTCTCTAATGATCATCCCCCATCAATTTCTATGTTCCGTGACCGCATGAATAAGGTTTTGATGTCTTTGAACTTGGATAAACAAGACATCATTAATCGTCGATGATTGGTCAAAAAACGATTTCATTTAAATTCGTGGCCATTGAATTCAGAGAGAATTGAAGGTTATTCTTCCTTTGCTGAATATTCCAACTTCAGACATGCCCAGAAACCACAACTCTCTTACTTATTGTGGTCCCCCGACAACAAAGTGCGTGCGACATATGAGATTTCGCTGGATCATGAATTCATAATTGGCATAGGCATGATCAAAGCGACCTAGGTCTCAAATGTTGTTTTTGCACTAACGAAAATGAAACTGAGACTTTACAGCATCCTTTTCTGTTCTGCCTGTATTTTGGTTATGAAAGAAAAGCTCATCTTGGAGCTTACATAGGGTCAGAATCAAATTATGAAAGCTTTGCTGTTTGGTCAAGGTGTATGTGGGGCAGCACTGATCGGATCATATTAGCGACAGTACGACTTGTATGCAAGATTGAGGAAGCCCTGAACGAAAGAAATAAAGAAATAGCAGAGTTATCCATAAGGTGCATCAATTGCTTGCACCTGAGTTCTTTGTGGACGATGCTTATATTTGAGTAGCTACATTAATCATGCACACATGAAGTCCTTTTGTGTTTTATTGAACAGAGAAAATTCTCTGTCGAGATGCAGCTGTCAATGGAGCAGAAAGACTAACTGATGGTGTTGCACGCAGATCTTGGCCCGAGGCCTCTTATTTTTCTGTCTCGCTGCGTGATATCTTAGCTTGATCCGTCAGTTACTTTCCCCATGCTAATAGCGCAGTGTCTATCATATTGTAAAAAGGCCTTGATCTCTTGGAAGATGATACAAACATAGGGATCATAAACTAGAGTGTTCTTCCAAGGAAAACCTCCATGCTGATTTAGTCGATGCGCGAAAGCATCAGGGAACATTGACAACAGGACTGAGTCTTGATGAAGCTCGTAATTGAGCCTTACCTTTCATTAACAAAATGGCCATATTTTTTCAACATCCAGGTCCCCTGAAGTCATAAATGATATGGTTGTTACTGTACCAGAGTCCTCTTGAGAATGAGGTGGAAAGGTGAGCTTGTTTTCAGCGGATTTGCACATAATATATTTTGCACAAATTGCTCTAATGCAAATATTGCACATATTTGCAACCTAGATACAAACTCATAAGTCTTATCATGCTTGTTGTCTGATCCTATATGAGCCTGTATTTGGCTGATTTGCACACAGTATATTTTGCACAAATTGTCCCAATGCGAATTTTGCACATAATTGTAACCCAGATACGATTTCATAAGGTTTATCGTGCTTGTTGTTTGATCCTATGTGAATCAAGGGTTAATAGAATGATATCCAGGTTAATAGATGAACATCTAGGTATACAGGTGCCATAAATACATGCTCACTTATGGGATAAATGCCTTTTGTCCCTAGGTACGATAGTTGCCTTAGTCGACCCCCATTAGAGATGCTTTCACCCCGATGCTGTGGAACGATGCTGCTGTTAATGTATTCATGCAAAATCGCACATCTTGAACATGCATTCTGTGAAGCATGAAAAGATGACTTTGCTTTCTTTAGAACACTCACTCTATTGTCTAAAATTGCAATTTTTAAAACCAAAATTATTATATTTTAAAAGTGTTTGTATACAGATCATGAATAATGTTGATTTTATGTATATTTAAGTGACTCAAAGTACTTTTTGCTATATTTGTAAAGGTCTTGTAAACCAAAAACAAAGAATTTTTAAAAATTATTTTTAATTTTTTTTTAAAAGGGGTGTGCTATAAATATGAGCTTGTGCCAAGATATGTTAAAAGGGGATGGTAGTTAAATAAATGTGACCAATGAGAATGTGGGAATTAGAGATGATTATGTTGCTTTTGTATAGGTTTGACCAATCGTGGAGGGGTGGTTGGTAATAAAATATGTGGGGATGTTTTTATTGTTGCAAAATGAATATAAAGTGAACCGTTTGTGTGGTTCCGGGAGAATCAGGTTACTTTAACTCTATAGGGTCATCTAGCTCCTTCTGGCCGTTTGTACAATAAACTTGCCTTACGGACAAACATGCACTTGCTTCTTGAGAGGTGGGCCAACTCTGGGTTAAGGTGATTGGAGGTCCACCCCTACATATTTGGGGACCACAAAGGGACCCCAGGCTTTCCGAGACGTTAGTTGTTTCCTGTCCGCACAACTTGGCTGCAGCACTTCTCTGCGGGGACCAGTCTTCCGTGCATGGTATAAAGCTAGGTCTATAGGCGGTCATATTGTTTAGATGGATGTCTGCTCCGGGAGGTGTGGGTCTGTGGTCCAGCTGTGCAGGGCGAATTGAAGGAGCACCACTTCGGAGCGCTTCTGGGACCAGTTTCACGTGGGCACACTTTTGGTGGGTAATAAGGGAAAAAGAGGGGTTTGCTTTGATGTAAGGGTTTTTGCTAAGGGTAAGGTAGGTGTGCATGTGTGGAGTTAGATGAGGGTAGGTAGGTTGGAAGGGTGAGTGTTTTTGAGGAGTGAATGAACTGTTTTATGCTGTAAGTCTCTTGTAAATATTTGTTCCTAGTTTTTTTATTTTAGAAGTGTGAGGTGGTATCCCTACCAGCATGTCCATTCCGAGGTTTGCCCTGATACCCTCCAGTTTGCTTGTCTGATTGGCTGGAGCCCTCACCTAGGGGTAAGGTGGCATCTTATGGTAAGTCCACCCATAGATACCTTTCAGGAGTATACCCTTGGCATGCTTCATTTTTTATTGACTGTGCAGACGGTGCCCTTGTCTCGCTTTTCTTGGTTAGTCAAAGCAGTGCAGAGATTCTTCCTTTAGTCAGCGAAAGACGGTATTGTAGTCAAGAATACCATACTAGTGATGAAGAGAGCGAGAACAGCAATGTTGTAGTGAAAAACCTTGTGCTCCATCTATGCTAGAGTTCGGGAGATATCTCAGAACCTTTGGCCTGCGCACGTTTTTTAATAAAGATGCTGTATTTTCTGTATGAGTGGGGAGTGCAATTAAAGTGAATAGCTAAGCAAGTTGATTGCGGTGAAAGCGAGCAAGGTGAGGGAGTCTGGGGAAAGATGAAGAAACGGGGAAGGGGGAAATGGGGGTTCCTTGGGTTGAAATGTTGTGCCATGGTTTCGGGATCAGTATTTTAAGTCACATTTTGATGTAATATTGTTGAAGGTTGGAATATGGAGACTCCACTGAATCATTTGTGTCGGGTACTTCCTGGCAATAAGATACCATCGAGAATGGCTGCGGGAAACTAAGGGGAAAATGCTCAGTTCTTGGCCTACTGAGGGGACGTATGATAAGGGAATGTTGGAAAACCTGTACACTTTCTTAGTCACTAGGCATAAGGTTTCAAAGTTAGAGAATTGTTTAAATATGCAGAATGTATGAGAAAGGCGGGGAAGGCCCACAATGTAAAAGTCTAAGAGTAAGGGCCGAGAATGAAGGGTCATGGAATTCCTTCTGCACCGCCCCAATATGGGCGCTATCCTTTATTGCCTGCAGAAGGGTATACCGACCAGGAGTTTGAACCTCCATTTTTCTCCAGTGGCCACTCTAGTGGTTGCAAGACAGACACAGGTAATGCCTCAATTAGCTACGATTCCTAAAAAATTGGATACTGAGGAAAAGTGGAAGGGTAACTCCTTCAATGGTTAGGGCTGCATGAAGGTTGAGAACAGAGAGCGTAAAGGGAATAACTTGGCCAACTGCTAGGTTAGCAGAAAGATTAAGGGTGGAGGAGCGTGAGAGAGTGAGACTGGGAAACGGGAAGACTAGATGAAGCACTGTGAATGAGTGAAAAAGGAGAGACTGTGCCTTCTACCGCTAGGATAGAAGATAGGCTCAAATGACAGTGTAAAAGCAGGATCAGCACAAATTGGAAGAAGCATTGAGGCTAGCACAGGAAGAGGTAGTGCTGTTACAACAGCAGAGAAGTAAAGAGCGGGAAGAAGTGAATAGACATGTAGAGGAAGGAAGGTGGAGGCATGGACAAGTTCTTGTTAGATTAGATAAGTCAGTTGTCAAGGAGGTCAATGTGGACCATGATGATGGAAGTGTCATTATGGGCACAGGATTTGAGCAAGGAGAACGGGACTGGCATCCTACGGTAGTACCCAGTATGTTTCCATGCCCATAGAAATGCAAGGGGATGTGATAACAGGAGAAGGAGATCAGGATGAATGGGAATCAGAGGTTGAGCAGGGAGAACCGCGTGTAGCTGCCCCACCTCCCACTCCAGTAGCAGCAACAGAGATTACACCACAGGGTTTTAGGGCACGCCATGCTACTCGTATGGCCATAGTGAGCAGCAGGGCAAAAATGGGGAAATTCCCATTAAAGGTGGGTGTGAGGGAAGGGCGTATTATGTCCCATGGCCACACATGGACCGGAATAATTTGATGAAGATACTCCCCTCGCTCTGCAGGGATGGGGAAGTGGATTTATGCATTAGAGAAACACGGTGCCGGTGTCATTTAGGTCATAGGTAACATGAAAAGCTTATTCACAGCTCTAATGAGGGAACGGTCAGATGAGCTTTGGTGTTGAGCAGGGTATTGTAAGGGAGGCATGTTATCACAAGTATGACACTGACACAAGAGGTACAAGTTTCAAAACCTTAATTCAATTTTCAGGGGTTGGAAAAACTCCCGCTTTGTCCTAGATCTATGATGAGAGTAGTCTCTACCATCAAATAATAAAGAAAACACAGTCCTAGTCAGTATTTGTCATATTGAAATGGCCTATACTAACAAAACCTAATGCCTTCCCTATGTCTTATACAAAAGGTGTGTCAAGGAGAATATGTATGTAAAGGAAAGTCAGTGTTATAAAGAATCAAAATGGCTGAGTCAGCTCTCCTCGCCACGTTGGACAGCACGGAGTAAGGCGGTCCCTGTAAACAGGATGACACACTCTGGCTCAGGTTCTCATAAACAAGGCAGTTCAAAATGTGGGTGGAGGCCTGCTTGACCTTCCATGTTAAAGTCACTTATTCCAGTTCACAAAAAAAAGTTCACGTGGGTCTCCCTCTGTCGGGCTCGGACCTCTCAGCATAAAGCACCTGATTCAATGTATATCTCGCTTAGCCTGGCTCGAATCTCCAAATCACAGCACTTGCATGGGTTCCCTTGCCCAAGCTCCATTAACATTTGTTAGGGTTTCCCCATCCCCTAACTTATTTCCTGTTCCCGGTCTCCCTCAGTCGGACTCGAACCTTTCACTGATGTCGAAGACCTTCGAATGTGTGAGGCCTTTTCCATGGACCTCTGCAGGACCACTTCCACTTCAGCGCACACTCTTGTGTTTATTTGCCCCAGTTTCTCTTGGTCGTTCAGTACCATAAGCACAGATGTTCATAGAAATATTTATCTTAAAGTAATCACTTTTTAACTTCCTCTTTCGCCGGGCTTAATCTTAACCATTGTGCAGTTCAGTTTGTTCGCTTTCCTGCTTTACAAGATATCACATATTTCGCAGATACTTTCGAGTGCCGGACCACTCTGCTGCATCACTGGCTTCATAGTTATCGGTAATTTAAAATTCACCACAGGTCTGCTTTCCTTCGCATCTCGTCCACACGGGTGCAGCCTTCAATTGTGAGATATACTGTTGCAACTTCAACCTTCCTTACAACACACCAGCTTTTCATGTCGCTCGCCAACTAACCAGCTGTGTCCATTCCTTTCTTGGCTTTGCAGTTTTAATTCACAAATCAACGTTAATACCACAGGCTTGGCCTTGCCTCCCCAACTCTGTCGTTCACCCAGGAGGGTCGCTTGCATTCTCGAAATACAATGCAGTCTTCTTGTCTGGGATTTGGCCTTCTGCACATATCTTTTATGGCTCTTTGGAGGCAACAACCTCCTGCAGGGACCTCCTGCAAGGATCCCCTGGTTTTCTCTACTCTTTGCTCTTGTCCCTCTGTCAGTGGCTCTGCTCCAGTAGGTTCGCCTTTGCCCCGGAGGTTCTGCTCCTTCTCGTGTTTCACCTTGCTCAGAGTGTGTCTCTATGTTCTGCCTTTTATCTGTGTGTGGAGAGCTAATGGGTATCAGATGTATGTGATTAAAGTCAAGTGCCTGACTTTGCCTGACCCAATAAGCGGGACATGTCCAATGAGATATGTAAGTGTTAGGGCCTCATTACAAGTATGCCCGTCCGGAAATATTGGTGCCGGGCCCAACGTACTGGCACCGTTTTCGGATCCGGCATACTCTGAGTCGTGATGCTGCAAACACCATCACCGCAAGTGACCTACTGTATCCGGCAACACTGTGACCAGAATCTGCATCAAGACGCATCGGCCGTGCGTCATGGCATTACCGACATGGCATTAGTAAGTGAACATTCCGAGCTCCACGCACACCAAAACACCAGCATAGACATGCGGTAGCACAGTGAACACTGCGCTGGAAACACAGACATCACGGACCAGGCGTCCACTCTAGTCAGGTGTGTAGAAAAAGGAGGTGGCCAAAATCAGGCAAGGTGGCCCCAATGAGCACTGCAAAAGCACAAAAGGACCACTCCCACACCCCTTCCAACACAACCATGCTAGCAGTAGCAGTACTGGAACTGGAGGCCCTGCATGCAGGCCTACTACTTGAGGAGGCAGGGAGGCAGAGGATGTGGCAGAGGCGCTTGAGGAGAAGGATGGCCATCATGGCCCAGCAAAACAACAATGGCCAGCAGGTTGCACCCCGCAGGCAGCCACCAATACCACACACAAGGGCCACACCCTTCAACCTGAGCCACAGCCAGATCCACACCATGTGCCGGCTAGAAAGGGAGACCATCGCTTCCATAGTGGACCTGATCCATGACGACCTGGTAAACCTGATACAGATCCATACAGCCATCCCACCTCTTGCTCAAGGTATTATCTGTGCTACACTTTCTAGCCACAGGCACCTACCAACACACTGTGGGTGAGCTGCATGGGCTATTGCAACCCTGTTTCTCACATGTTCTGTTTCAGGTCATCAATGCACTCCTGTGTCACGTTGGAGATCACATCAGCCTACCCAGGACAGCTGACCAGGTCAATGCCACTAAAATTTCCTTTCATGCCCTTGCAGGCATGCCCATTGTGATTGGTGCATTGGAGCGCACACATGTGGAGCTGGTGGCCAGGCATGCCGTTGAGGCAGTGTACCGGAACAGAAAACTCTACCACTCACTCAATGTGCAAATGGTGTATGATGCCCGCCACCTCATCACCCACTGCTGTGCCAGATTCCCTGGTTCAACCCACGACTCTATGGTGCTGTGGAACTCCACATTGCCAGGGTACATGGCACGTCACAGTGGAGAACGTACCTGGCTGTTGGGTGAGTGTACCTGCCAGAGCATGTACACAGTTGAATTGTGGGGACAGAAAACACCATAGCGTACCTGGCTGTTGGGTGAGTGTAACTAGCAGAGCATGTGCACAGATGAAATGGGGGGGACAAAAACACCATAGCTTACCTGGCTGAGTATGTGCACTGTTCAATGGGGGTATGTACAACACCTATCAGCAGTGGATATGTGCAATGCAAAGTGCAACACAGTAGTAGCATGCACGAGTATAAGGCCTTGACAGGCGTGTCTCATTTGACCAAACTGATCATGTGCATGCATACCAATATCAAATCCGTACAGCATCATCAAAAGCACTGCATGTACCAGAATGCATTACACTAATATCCCAAAATCCAGCACAAACACAATCAGGAAAATCCACACCACCTGATGCACAGACTGACAATATTCTTGCATCCTAACACCCCACCTACATAGCACTAGTGTCCTGCACACCAAGTAGCCAGGTCCCCTGCCTGTTTGAAGTGCACATACACATATGCATGTGACCTGAAGCTGAAATGATTACCCACACATATCTATGATTGTGACACATGCCCATCATCGGAATATTGCATTTGAACACAATAACATATACAGTCTAATTTGTGGGTGTTGCGGTGAAAGGGTCAGAGGTTATGGTGGCTGTGAATGGGCCAAGTCAAAGCGGATGCACACCCACCAGACATATTGACAATGCGTATTTGCTTCATGTCAATTATTAGGCTTTCATCGCCTTCTCCATCAAGTTCCTTCTATGGTGTCTTTCTGTGAATATGTCAACATCCATAATTTTGCAATAATCAGTGAAGTTGTTCAACCACTCCCATGCCGCACGTCATTTACCTCAGAATGCAAGTACGCCTTCAGGCATGTACAGATTTCAAATACATTTAGAAGCACATATCAACGGAGATTAACGTCCTTACCCATGTCAGCCATGCCTACTAGGTCTGCGGCACCCGAAAGGGCCTCATCTGTTGGGCACACAGACTGTATCAGGGCAAAGACTATTATCCTGGCCGTTAAACAATGCCACCTAGTGATGGCACCCCCACACTTACACCTGGACAATCTACAATTGCATTTAGCACTTGTCTTTAAATTGATGACTGCAGACATATATCCCTGACATCACCCTGATCCGACTCAAATAGGCCCATAAAATGCACCGACATCCCATCGCACTGACAATGCGCTTTTCAACTAAACAAAATAGGACATATGCTACGTAACCAGCAATTACAGACTGCACCAACCTGATACAAGCACAAGTATGACATTCTACACTTTCTGTTGGTCCCGTGCAGGTGATGCTGGATATCCCCTGATGCCATGGCTGATGACACCCGTGAGGCAACCACACAACCAGTGCGAGCAGGGATACAACCGTGCCCATATCCGTACTCGTTCTACTATAGAACAGACATTTGGCCTGTTAAAGGCAAGGTGCCGCAGCCTGAGGCGATCGGGGGGGCGCACTCATGTACAGCCCTGTGAAGGTGGAAAAGATAGTCCTTGCCTGTGCCATGTTGCACAACATGTGTATCAGGCGCAACATCCCACTGCCCCCAACATGAACATGGACCCACCAGAGCCGGAGGACAATGAGAGTGATGATGAACTGCCAATTGCACATCGCCGTGATGGCATGGAAGGCTGTGTTGCACGAGAGGAACTTATTCACCACTATTTCTGATAACTTCACACACAATGTGGCACAGGCCAGCTAGCGCTCACTCACTTACACTGAAAAAGCAATGTCCAGTCATGATTTCTATGCAACACAAACTGTAATGTGTGCAATGATAATATTTACAAATGTGGAATAAAATAACTGCCAATACTATCTCTACCCACCCCCCCTGCCCAACTATCCCTCCTCACTTCCCCTCCCCAACTATCACTCCCCACCTATCCTCCCCCTCCCCAACTATCCCTACCCACTCCCCCTCGCCAACTATCCTTCCCCACTCCCCAACTATCCCTACCCACACCCGGTCCCCAACTGTCTCTACGCAATTCCTGTCATGTTCTGCAAGGATGACTTGCACAAGTCATACACAGGGCAAATTTGTGTCCATGGCCTATTTTCGTCCCCTTTTCGGGTCAGGTGTGCGGCTGCGTGCGAGTGGACCAAGTGCATAGAACGCCGCTTTGGGCTGCTCTGCACCAAACTAGCAGGCGTTGTACTTGTGAATGGTACGTGGGGGAGTGCTGTGGGTCGTCGGTCCAGGAAGGCCTGGAGGAACATGGCCATTGTATCGGCTATAGATGAGATTACACTGTCCCCCTCCCGTACTCTCCTGGACATCTGTACTATAACATGTGTGCAGCTGCCAAGTGCATGGGCATTACAGCGTCCACTAGCCTGGATGCTCTCACGCATGAGCTGCGCCTCTTGGGAGGTGCCGCTGCACCAGGGCTGTCAAGGCATCCTGGCGTTGTTCCATGCGGCTGAGTCTGCCATCAATTTCCCTCATACTGGGGAAGGGTGGGCGTTGTGGGCTAATTGGGCCCATGGGGCTGAATAGCAAGGGCCCATCAGTGCTGTGGTCGGTGGTCTCCCCTGTGTCCACTGCACCGTCATCAGCTATGTCCTCTACAATGCACGCATGTGCACATGCTTGTGGCTGCGGTGGTGGTACTGCTGCAGCTGTGGCTGCCAGCGTGGGTGGCTGGATGGATTGAGCCGGTGGGACCGGAGGTGGCTGGATGGGTGAAGTCAGTGGGACCAGTGGTGCTGGATGGGTTGAGCCGGTGGGACCGGTGGTGGCTCAACGGGTGCACCTTGGGTCGCAGTGGCAGTTCTGTCTGTTGAGGCTGTGGACTCCTGGGTGGAGGTGGTGATGGTGGTCCATTGTGTTCGGCGGCGGCGGCAGCGACAGCTGCTGCCCATTGAGATGCTTGGATGGGCCTCTTCATTGTCAGATGATGTTCCTGAGGGAGTCAGAAAGGCAGGTTGTCAGTGAAGAGTGTGGATTGATGAGGCAGATTCCTGCATTATCTTGTTTGTGCCTGTGCTGTGTGAGGGACATGGCGGGGGACATGGCACACACATGCTTGTGTCATGCGTACTGTGTGCGATGTTCGTACATGGTAGCATGGTGTGCCAGTGATACTGTCATGGTGTACTGACAAATGCTGAGCAGGGTTTTAGGAGTGTGGCCTACATGCTGTGTGATGTTGGGCTGGGGAGGGGCGTGCCATGGATGGTCGCCATGTTCCTGCTGCCTGTAGCACTTCCAGGGATAGGTGGCAATTTCTGCTCATGGGTCGGGGTGGGTGGGACAAGGGAGTCACATGCTTCCTTTGTGTGTGACGCTGGTCATTTGTGGGTGGTGAAGGGGTTTAGTACTGATGTGACTTAGTGCCAGGGGAATAACAGCGTCACGCAAATTTAGCTGCGGCAGGTGGATGTGTTTTCTGAATGGCAGCAGAAACATGTTCTATTGGCAGTACAGGGAGCCTGTGCTGTGTTCTAGGTGTATTAGTGATATTTTGGGGGAGGGTGTACTTCGGTGTGTGCAGCCAGGTTGCAGGTCTCGGGGGGTAGAGGAGCAGCAGGCTGGGCTTTATTGGTGTTGTGCACGATGCACTTGAGATTCATGTCATATGTTGCTGCAGTAGTAAGTGCAGGGTGGACAGGGAGGTTGATGTTACATTGAAGTTACGTGTACTCACCAGCCTCTTCACGTGTCCTGGCTTTGGCCCCCGCAGCACCGACCCCTTCTATCGCCTCAATGTGCAGCACACTGCTGCACGTCTCCTCCAGGGGCAGCAGGTGGATTGGGGATTAACTCCCCCACATGTGGCAATACCCTGTATCCACTAGGCCGAGAGGAGGTTGCGCACCATCAAGCGTAGGTCGTCCCACCTCTTGTGGCAGTATTGCACAGTGTGGTGGGTTTTGCCAACTGCTTAGACTTTCTGGGCAACCTCCTCCAAGATGGTGGTCTTCCACAGCTGTGCCTGCCTGCGCTGGTCATTTACAAAAAGCTCATCAGCATGCTGGACTATGGTGTCTGACAACATGTTAAGCTCCGCCTGGCTGAAGAGTGGCTTGCGCCTCCGGGTCTCACAGACTCTTGATGCCATGTTAAGGGTGGAGTTTCTGTGGTCAGGAGTGGTGTATGTTGCCTGTGCTGTCAGGATTGCAATGGATTGTGTTTTAGTAAGGGGCGCCGGACGATTTCCTGTTCCGGCGAACACTTTATTTCCGGTAACTGTATTTGCGGCACCATTGTTACCGGTGCCGGTGGCTCTGGATCTGTGTTGCCAAATTCAGAGTCACCGGCACTGAGGACGACAGTGTTGTCATTTTGGGAGGGTTTTATAGGTATTTCTGGCATGTCGGTGCCGCCGTTTCCGGTATGCTGGAATGCATGTGCACGCCAACACGGAATCACCCAGAGTTTCCGGCATCACGGGTTGCCAGACACAGTGGCACCGGCATGCTGGAAAATCAAATTTATTACCGGCAACCTTGTAATCAAGCCCTTAGCCTCTTTACTCTCAGTCACCCTCTTCCGCGGCACAATGTTTGTGTACAAAGGGGGGAGTTTGGGACATAGGAACATCCTATAAAATGTGATGGGGTACGGGAAAGGGAGGAATACTGCGTCCCACTATCGTTTGCCTCACCCCCACTCCTCAAAGACCCTCCCGCACTGGTCCATCCCCAGGGTCTGCATCAAAAGGTGATGGCCGTGCTCTGGCCTCTGGAGAGAGAGATCCCTGGGGACTAGTAGGTGAGTCACCCTTTGGTTTCTCACAATATCTGGGAGTTCAGTTAGATATGAACACCCACGATGGAGCAGCATTTGATAATTATAGGGCACATGTATGGGGGCCCTGCAGGGCTTGTATCCCAATACGCCAGATATAAACTCTATGTTGGTCAAGACAATGAAGTTAGACGATGATCCTGGCGCACACATCCAGTTAATTCAGGAGCTGTGGAGGGCAGAGACAGGAGCAGCATGGCATAAGAACGTGGACATTCTTTTTACCATATGCTAAACTAGGAACTGCTTAAAGAATTCCAGCATGACCTAGATAAAGTAGTAGGGATGGAGGCCAAGGGTTGGCTGGAAATTCAGGCACATATTGCGCATTTTTGTAAAAGGAGGCAATAGATGCAGCCGCTGTTTTTAAAAAAAAAAAATGGTATCCCTTGCCCGGGAAGCCTAGTATTATAAATACTCCAGTCCAGGAACAGATCTACAGATGTCACTTGGTTAACTGGCCCCGCTCCAGGCAAGGGCCCACTCTTCCCTTCCCCCGGAGCAGAGAAAGCTTCCAGGGATATCACCCAACCATCCCACACCAGCTGCTCTGGTGGGGCGCGCCAAACAACCAGCAAATAAGGGTTAATACATGAGATGGGCCATACCATGAGTTCCTTGATAATGAACAGACACAGATATCAGAGTGAATTTTTACAGAAACCCTGACGGGGTCGCTCTTTATTAAACATACCCTTATTAGACCCTAGGATTCCCCCGGCATGAGCTCCATCTAAGCAGGGACAAGCTACGTCAGCTCACCCTTACTTGGAGGGGCCCCAGGGACCCTAAGGATAAGATTGCCGCAACCAATTCCCTTCCTAAACTCAGGTACCACCCACATGGAGAGTGAGGTGAGAGGATGGCCCCTGTGGGTGGTCCCATCTTGCAAGGCAGCCTTGGGCAGGCCGCAAACCTATGCCACCACCTCACGCCAGGGTGCCTCCCCTCTACCCCTATTTAAACTAATGGCCATCTGATCTATTCCTACTTAACAATTACCTTTGTTAACATTTCCTAATACCCCAACTCCCTAACCTTCCCTACTTAACAATGCAGATGTAACATCTCTGTTGGTCTCACAGCAGATCCGGAGTCTCCTAAACCATGTATCACTATGGAGATGCTGGAGGAGAGTTTCCCATCCATTCCAATATGGCAGTTACTCGCGTTCATAAAGCACTGATGTCATCATGTCAGTCCCGGGAGAGTGCGAATCTGGGAGTAAAGACACTGCAGACCAGGTAGGCAGCGCATTGCAACAGTTATCTGTGTTGCGTAATGCTAGCTTGTGTGTTTCCTTGCATGGCTTCGCCGCACGCTTCTATTCTTTCTGCATCTGTGTCTCCCGTTCTCCCACCTCCGTTACTACGCGGCTCCTGCTTTCTCCTTCAATCCTGGTTTCTCTGGCCCCTCGATTCATTGATCTCTGTGCTTCTTGGATTCCCGGCACCTGCCTTGGTTTCCCCCTTTCTGTGTTCCCAGATTTCACTCCTGTCTCCCCACTGTTTGCCTCAGCTCAGTCCTGATTACCAACTGCTACTCTTCAGTTCCCTTCTCGTAAGACCAGCTCTACCTCACATTGGTATCTGTCACATCGACCTGGGATCCAAACCATATCCCGTCAGGTTTTTTACCCCCTGGAGGGGTTTTTCTTCCTTGAGACCTAGCTATCCGAGTAGCCTGTGTACCCCCCAGATTATTATACTTGGGTGGCACAGTGGCGGCATGGAGTGAAAAGCCTTACCTCTTTACACCAAAGGACAACAAGTCAAAGAAGGTGAGGACCGACACTGACAGCTTGCAATGCCCAAAAAAGAAAAAGGAAGCAGTCCTTATGGAGCAAGTCCAGGAATTAATGGCTGCTGTACAAGGCTTGTCCTTGGAGGTGCAAAACCTAAAGATCGAAAATGCAGATTTGCGACAAGCATTACTGTAACGTGAACCTGCTGGACGTTCCAACTTTATTCCGAAATCTATTAGTGCATGACAATTAACTGAAGATCATTGTAATTCTCATTTTCCACAAGCTGAAATATCTGTGGTAAATAATACACTTGCCGCAATGAACACGGCCTTATTGGCCATGGCGAGTGTTACCGGCCACCACAGGTTTAACAGTTGCCCCGCCCACAATAGGGGTGGGACTTAATGACGAACATTTGAAAGATTTGGGTTTTCTGAGAAAGGCGAGCAAAGCGCCAGTAACGGTTTATGCAAATTGAATAAAGGTTTGTCTCCTAACCTCTCCGTGCGTGTCTGCCTTCCTTTGCCTGATACACGCCAACATTGGTGATGAGGACCGTCCCGCACATGACAGAGTCCTCCTTATCGGCAGTCCGCTGAACCCCGCGGCCGCTGACATTCTGTCAAGCCTCCTTCTCCACCTGAAGCAGCAGGTGATCCTGTCATGCATGTGTTGAGATCTGGGCACTCCACCAGGCTTCTTCCTCCTTCGCCTCATCCAAGCAACGTGTGACTGCCGGCGATCCCGCTGCGCAAGAACATGGGCCTAGGAACCCCACCAGGTTCCCAACTCCTCCTCCACAGCCAAACAACGTAGGCCTGTGGCGCGCATCCCTGACCCTGGCAGTCCGCTGGGTTTCATCCTTGCCTGAAAGTGTGTGTGATCCAGCCACACACACCTGGTGACAGCAGCGCCAGCCTCCTTCCTCCTGAGTGTAACAGCGACCCCGCCGCACAGACCCTGCAGCTAGAAGCGGGTCACCAGCACTTAGAGGCAACCACATGCCTCACATACTGCCCCAAACTACAGAGGCCTACGCCACCCAAGAGGCCATGCAAGGTCCATAGAAAACCACCATAGAGAACGGCCGGCCACTCTCCAGATTAAGGGCGTCCAGCAGCAGAAACGTGCGCACCTACCGGTGAGTAGTTTGGAAACACCCCATTAAGGCAGACTGCAAGCTTCCTTAGTTTCCACCAGCCCAATACCCTGAGACACAGAGGGCCCGTGGTCTCACCCGAAGACTCACAGTACTCCACTCCTCAACCTCTAGCACCCACTGGCGGTGCACCTTCACACTCACCCAACAGTGCAAAGACAAGGACTCCCTTACTCCACAAGAGCACAACAGAATAAACAACACCCCTCAAGATGGGCAATCCAGCGTCTCCCCAGCCTGCCCGCGCAGCTAAATCCATACAACTGTGGATGCCGCCACCGTTCACCACAACGCCTCAAGCCACGAAAGGGCCTAGGTGGACTGAATGGATGGAGGATTTCATCATTTTGTGAGGGGTTCAGGAGAGGGTGATTCCCCCAATATCAGAGACATTTTCCTCAATCTAGTGGGGGGAGAAATTAAGACCATAATCAAGACAATTCCTGCAGCTGAACAAAACAACTTTGCGGAATTAATCAAAGCACTGGACAAACTCCTCATAATTGAAGTGAATCGTGATTACGACAGATACATTTTCAACCAATGTTCACAAAAGCCGCAAGAGACGGTGGATGAATTCATAACTCGATTAAGGGTGAAAGGAGCCCACTGCCAATTTGATGCATTTTGCCTTGAAGAGGAGATACGACTTAGGGTTATAGAGGGATGCCTATCGCCGGTGCTCAAGAAGCAATTGTTGAAGAAGGCCCTCACCATTCCCGAAGTCTGCAAGCTCGCCCGCATATTTGAGAGGGTCGACGCTTAAGCCGCATCCATGATCTGCACCAACAACCCAAAACAAGACACCGCCGAACTCATAGCTGCCATACAACCACCTTGCCAGGGTGACAGAGGATCACACCTGTACAGACGCAAGCCTCACAAGTCCCACGTCAACAAAGACAATGCTATCACTGGGGAATGTCGTTTCCACACTCAGGATCATGCCCAGCTCTATCACAACGGTGCACAAATTGTGGGAGAGAAGGACATTTTCAGTCAGTGTGTAGAGAAGGGATACCATTTCCCCCGGTACGCTCACAAGCACCCGTCAGGGTACCATTCAGTCCACCGTCCCCACAATATAGACAGCAAAGATACTACCAACAGAACCAACAGCGATATGTTAGAGCTATCGATGAATACCAAGAGCATGAGTACCCGCAAACATCTGATCACACAGATCAACCCCAATACTTAGCGGATGAATATGACAATCCACCTGAAGAATACGGGGATGATGCATTCTACCAGGATCCTGCAACGACTGCATACAACACATATTACGATCCACACAACCAAGACGAGTATGTCAATCTCATACTCGACAATGAGGAAGTCAGAGAGGCCCCCAAAATTCTGATCAAAATGGAAAATTACCTGTTTCACTTCATGGTAGACTCTGGCACCACCGTAAACATTATGGGCGAGCAAGACTACGCCAGGATTCCAAATCCACCAACGCTCGAGCCGTCACATTCAAGAATTTCTCAGTGGGGAGCCACCACACTGTTGCAGACAATTGGCCATTTCACTCGCCGTTTCTTCCTAAACGGTCGACAGGTGGACACCCCCATCCATGTCATTCACTCACTCACCAGAGGGTGGTGCCTACTCAGCTATCACACCGCTTCCCACCTAGGCCTGATCGAAATTCACGTAAGAGCCAGAGACACCATCACCACAACGACAAACAGATAAGAGTCGAAAGAACAGATTGGGACAATCCAGTGAAAACAATCGCAAAACCTCATCACACAAGTGGACATTAAACAGAAATTCCCAAAAATATGCTCAGGTCTGGGAAAACTCAGAGGTCCCCCAATCAAACTTCACATAGACCCCAACATAAGACCGGTGCCACAACATCCAAGAAGAGTCAGATTTCACCTCCAGGAAGCAACGTCGCGAGAACTCCATCAACTACTCTCCGACGGCATCACCGAACCAGCGACAGGACCAACACCATGGGTGTCCCCCCTTGTCATTGTACCCAAAGAAGGGGGCAAACTACGCCCGTGCGTCGATATGAGAGTAGCCAACACTGCCATCCAACGCAAGAGACATCCCGGTCCATGCATCGAGGACATGATAGTGCAGCTGAACAACGCCCTCATGTTCTCCAAACTCAACCTGATCCAAGGCTATCACCAATTTTAGCTGCACCCTGACTCCAGAGCAATCACGACTTTCGCAACGCACAATGGTTTGTTCAGGTACCGGAGACTACATTTTTGAATCTCTTCCGCAGCTGAGATTTTCCAGGAGGCGGTTCATCAGATCATCAGACCAATACGAGGTGTTCTCAATTACAGTGACAACATTCTCATTTTCGGCGTGTCAAAGGAAGCCCATGACATCGCTCTGTTTGCCACCTGTGAGGTGTTACAAGCTGCCGGCCTCACGCTCAACATCATCAAATGCCATTTCAGCAAAGCAAAGCTTACATTTTTTGGACATTTCTTTTATAGTGAGGGGATGATGCCAGATCCTGAAAAAGTCGACACAATCACAAATCTTAGCGAACCACAACAGACAGCAGACGTCCGCTCTTTCCTAGGCATGGCTGGATATTGCGCAATTGCGCAAGATACATACCGCACTAGGCCTCCCTCACAGAGCCACTCAGGAGACTTCTACAGAAAGAAACAACGTTTGACTGGATATCAGCTTGTCAACGCTCATTTACTGACATCAAGCATGCCCTCACAGAAGCTCACTGCCTTGCTTATTTCAATCCGACGTGGCACGTGGAAGTTATAGTAGATGCAAGCCCAGTTGGCCTCAGAGCCATTCTAGCCCAGACAAGTGGTCCAGATGTCAACCCCAGACACGTGGTAGCCTACGCAAGCCGGGTACTGTCAACCTCGGAAATGGCCTACTCCCAGGCAGAAAAAGAAAGTCTGCCCGCCGTCTTGGCATGTGAGCACTTTCACAATTTTTTAATTGGAAAAAAATGCACCCTGATAACGGACCACCAGGCACTCCTCTCTTTATTCGGCAACCCACACACCAAGATGCCTCCAAGGATAGATCGTTGGGGCATTTGCCTCCAAGAATATGACTACGACATTATTCATCACCCCGGAGGTGACCTGAACCCTGCTGACTACTTGTCACGACATCCAGTTGGGGCCCCCAATAACGCATAAAGGGAATGTCGCATATGTTCAATACATCGCTTCCAACTCTCTACTGCCGGCACTGTCGTTAGATACGGTCGCTGCCGCGTCAGCTGCGGATCCCACAACCGCTCTCGCAATCAGTCTCACGACAACCAACAAATGGAAAGACCACTGGAGACCAATGTTAGCCCACCCAGGGGTGAGTAGACAAGAAATTAAAAGATTAGCTAGAGTGCACCATGAACTAGCTGTAAAAGACCATAACATTGTACTAAGAGGCTGCTGAATTGTCATCTCGGCCACTCTAAGAAACTAGGCTGTCCGAACTGCTCATGAAGGACACAGAGGAGCCGAAAACACAAAAAAACAACTAAGATGTCATATCTGGTTTCCATTCCTGGACGCCGCAGTCGATGAATGGGTCAAGAACTGCCACGCTTGCCAGTGCACGTCACCAGCCGAACCTCCTGCTCCTCTACAGCACACGCAAATATCCGATCACCCTTGGGAAAGAGTATCCATGGACTTTTATGGACCCACAGAATCAGGAGACTACCTCCTACTCCTGAGAGATGAATACTCAAGGTTTCCGATAGTAAAACAAAAGTAGCCACCACAGCCTTTCAGCAGGTTGCTGCAGTACTGGAAGAAATACTCAGCGAATGGGGAATCCCCAGAGTCATCAAGTCTGACAACAGACCGCCGTTTTGTGGATATGAATTCGAAACACTGGCAAGACATTAACGATTCAAATACATGAAGATCACACCTCGCCACCCGCAAGCAAATGGGATGGCGCAGCGATTCATGGCATCAATTAAAAAGACTATCCAGAGAGCCAGAATTGAAACAGTCAACCCGCATCAAGCACTATGTCGACTCCTCAGAGACTACTGGAACACACCACACGAAGCCACGAACAAGACACCTGCTGAACTCATGGTTCGTTATGAAGTACACACCCGCATCCCAGAGAACCCGGCCGTCACGGAGTCTCCAGATGATGAAATACTCAAGCGAGGCGCAGAAGGAAAAAAGAGAGAGCGAAACAGGACAACGACACAAGGCGCAAAGCAACGCCAAAGGACTTTCAGATCGGTGATGAAGTCTTGGTACAACAACCCATGGTACGCAAGACTGACCCACGGTTTGCCCCCAGCCCCATGAGAGTCACCGCAATAAAAGGGATGATGGTGACAGCACAAGACCAAGGCAAAGCCATCACGAGGAATTGCCAACAATTCAAACACTACCTCAAGAGAGAAGATACTGAGTTTCCCCTGAGACCCGTCACCTCGGAGCCACGGATCCTGAGAGATGATTTATGGGCCCCTCCTGAAAGAGACGCCAGAGGGACAGAACAAGGCGAGGAGCCTCAGAACATGGAAGGGCCCGACGCCCGATATGGGAGGCCACAGCGGACAATCAAGAGGCCAACACGACTGCTTGAAGAGTGTTGAGTTGACGTTTGGACATATTGTGCGGGGGTGATGTTTCCGGCCACCACAGGGTTAACAGTTGCCCTGCCCACAATAGGGGCGGGATTTAATGACAAACGTTTGAGGGGGTTGGGGATTTTGGAAAAGGCATGCAAAGCGCCAGTAACGTTTTATGCAAATTGAATAAAGGTTTGTTTCCTAACGTCTCCGTGCGTGTGTGCCTTCCTTTGCCTGATACACGCCAACAGCGAGATTATGTGAGGCACTAGACCAAAAAGTAAACCATCAAACAATCATTCTCACACAACTGGCTAGTTACAAGGAGTCTTTCGTAGCCAATGATAATGTGAATATGCCCTCTAAGTCATATGAAATCTTTTGGCATTGTAGTCAAACTACCGTAGGCATACAAACTGGATCTTTTGCACAAGGAATCAGGATACATGACAATGACCTGAATCACATGGAGACTCCTACAATGTCACTTAGCACTGTTGTGGGCTGCCTCCGGTCACCGGGGCAGACCACGGATGCCATCGGGATCACCCGACATGGCCGACACGCTGGGGGGCACCCAGCGTACCAAAGATAGGGAATGCCCTATGGCGCCCGGGCCACCGGGTGCAGTCTCCACAATGTGGGGGATCACCCCCAGTTGCTCGCAGTCGCGGCTCCGAGGGCACTCGGGCCGCGCTGAACATCAGGCCACGATCACGTGGCAAGCCGTCGAAAACATAACTAACACTGACACGAGTTGCCGCTTCCTGGGACTCTGCTGCTCTGGCTCGTGCGTGCCAGCAGAGTCCCTTTTATTGCAGAGGCGTCATGACGGGGTCATGATGCTCTCTGCCCACAGGAACTAGACCAACCCACCACATCCCTCCTTTATTATAACCAAACAAAACTCATCCCACTGCAAACAAAAACTTCTACTGGGTTGCACGTGGCGCATTCTAGTCCGCGCACCCACAGTGTCCCTACATCATCACAGCACACATTGGGTGCATTCCAGTCCGAGCACCTCTACTAGCTACTTAAAACTTCAACATTCACCACTGCAACCAAAATGGGGCCCAACGAGGGGCTCTCCAGACTTAGAAGATCCAGGGATCAAACTGGCCGCCATTGCTGCTGCAGGACAAGAAGAATACATTTTCTTCATATTCCTCCTCTCCCATATCATACAGTACTTCTTGGGGACCCTCTGCCACCTGGACTGCTGCCACCCTCGGGTTTCTCCTCCCCGTTCGGCTCGTTCCCCCCCGATGCCCCGGCCATGGTTGCTGGAGCTGGGGCAAGGCACACCCGTGCGAAGTGATCTCCTTTCCCGCACCTCCAACAGATGTGTCATATCGCCGGCCAGTCCTGCGGGTGTGGAAGGTCCTACCCACACTGATGACACATTGTGGCATTGGAGTTTCTCTTCGGCCAGTCTCCCCTCCTCATCACTCTTCCTCCTGACCACTTGCCGACAGTGGCCACCTCCTCCACCTTCACTCGCTGCATGGGGGCCTCCATCTTGAGATGGTGTCTAGAGGAGTCCATGACTGAGGCCCGCACCTCCGCCAGTTCCTGGGGCCGGCCAAGCTCTAGTATTTGATCGAGGGTGAGCGTCGGGTCCCTCAGAACTTGTTTGCGTAGCTTCGAGGAGCTGCAGCCATAAATGATCTACGCTCTGATATCATCTCCCTCGAAGTTTCCCAGATCGCAGGACAGTGCAATGCCACGCAACTTGCCATGGAACGCATCGAGGCTCTCAACTTCTTCCTGCCTGGCACACCTCATTCTGAACCGTTCGTAGTCCCTGTTGACCATGGGTCGGAAGTACTCATTCAGGGCCGCGATGGGTGCGCCGTAGGACTGATTCGCTGGCCTTAGTGTCTTAAACAGCCTCTGAACGGCCAGTCCGGCAGAGTACAGGAGTGTCAGGCCTTTGGCTGCATCCTTGATCTCCACTGCAGCGAAGTACAATTCCAGGTTCTCCACCCAGGCCGCCCACCAGGCCCCCAAACTTGCAGGTGCACCCAGGACATCGAAATGGGATATTGGTGCGAGCTGACCTCGACATGTCCCTTCGTCCTCCAATATGCTGGATGCTGTGCACGACGCCGAAGGTGGTCACCGGTGTGGCGGGGTGCCCGTGGCTACTGGGTCTCAAGCAGCTTGACCCCTCGTGGGGAGGTTCCTTGAAGGCTTCGACCTGCTCCCCAGAAAACCTGTTACCCTTGGGGATGTGGATGGGAGCAGAGGTTTCAAAGTGGGCCGTCTCAGTTATAGTGCTCCTCGAACTGGGCCTCAATGGTGTCACCCAGCGTAGAGTTCCCCCGAGGGCACACGAGCACTCCGTGTGGAGCCGCTACCCTCGGACTTGGTACACCTGTGGCCTGCCGGAGGGGTTTGCGGGAAGGGTTCGCATTGCGTTTCCCAGCCTCTTCACCGGACAGTTTTCTCCCCCTCTGGGCCTTGGTGAGTCACAAGACCCACTCCTTATGACAGATGATATATATTTTCTTCCTTAGGCCCAGATGGTGATGGGCCTTCCTTTCCTGGTGGCCAGGCAGTTCACTGTTGCGGCCCGGGTCTTGGAACCTGCTCCCCCTCCTCTGCGGGGGAGGCGGAGAGATGGCCCCGTCTCTTGTCGTCGGCCTGCTGCTGGGGCACGCCCCTTGCAGGCTGCATCGCAGCACGAGCCCGGAACTCACACGGCGAATTTTGATTTATTTCTTCTCTCCCCGTGGCAGCCTAGGAGTTCACGGGCACTGGCACCCTGGCTGCCGCATCAAGGACTGGTGGCAGGGTTACCCCAGCGGCTGCCTCACCAGGCCCATGCGGCAACCCCTCGCTCCGCCCCTTTCCTTTGTCGTGGGACGGGGGCCCGCCACGCGGTCCTGCCGGCAGTTTGTTTATACAGCGGACTCCGCCGCAGATGGTGCCACTCTCATGAAGGGGTTGGAGGCAAAACGCCTCGGCGCCGGGTGCCCGATGCGCTCCCTCCAGGGGCCTGATGACAGACTGCAACCACACACGCGGTTCCTTGGCTCCGCCCCCCACTCGATGAGCCCGACGGGGAAAAAACACCAACCTTTCAGGCGCTTCCCGTTGCAGGCATGTGAGGGGGGCGAAAAGTCCTCATCGCCAGTGTTGTGGGCTGCCTCCGGTCACCGGGGCAGTCCACGGATGCCGTCGGGATCACCCGACACGGCCGACACACTGAGGGGTACCTAGCTTACCAAAGATAGGGAACGCTCTATGGCGCCTGGGCCACCGGGCGCAGTCTCCACAATGTGGGGGATCACTCGCAGTCGCAGCTCCGAGGGTACTCGGGCCGCGCTGAACACCAGGCCACGATCACGTGGCAAGCCAGCGAAAACACAAATAACACAGACACTAGTTGCCGCTTTCTGGGACTCTGCTGCGCTGGCTCGTGCGTGCCAGCAGAGTCCCTTTTAATGCAGAGGCGTCATGACGAGGTCATGACGCTCTCTGCCCACAGGAACTAAACCAACGCACCGCAAGCACTATAAAGCAAAATCAAATTGAAATACATCCGCCTACACCTACTGAGCCTATGACCTTGCCTACGACTGCTCCAAAATATATAGTTCATGAGAGTCGACATGAAGACATTCCATCCGCCAATCCACATCCATTTAAAATGAATGGACAGCAAAAAATGCCTTTGCAATCTTCATTCAACATGTTTACCCAAACAAAGGCAGTAGTTGAGATGAAAAAAAGAACGTGGCGAAAATACTGAAAATAAAAACAATAGGCAAGATCCAAAAGGTGACGAAAATAAACCACTCCAGGGAAAACAACAGAATCTATGAAAACCCAGGCTGCCCCTGAAGCTAAAGGAAAGCAACTGCAGGTAACTGATGCTCAAATGATAACACCTCCATCTACTTTGAATTATAAACC
The DNA here is from genome assembly GCF_040938575.1 of Ambystoma mexicanum. Classification (NCBI taxonomy): domain Eukaryota; kingdom Metazoa; phylum Chordata; class Amphibia; order Caudata; family Ambystomatidae; genus Ambystoma; species Ambystoma mexicanum. Next base: position 870,383,767 of record NC_090936.1, read on the forward strand.
ACTAAATGATCTGATTGCACTATCCTCACAGATACAAGCGTCAGAAAGCATTTTACAGCCTTCAGCTACCTTAGTACACTTAAACACCATAGGGACTGAGGAAATTATATCAATGGCGACATTACAACCTGCTCCTCTGACAATTGAACAAATGCGTGAAGAGATAAGGAAATCTATAGCTCAGTACACAGCTCGCAATCAAAGCATGGTGATGGAGAATTTGGAACATGATGTGTCACATCTGCAAGTTCCCTCTTTTGATCCTATATTGAAAGGTCCTTCCTCATCACTACCTGTGCAACAAAAACCACAGACCCAGTTGACATCTTCTACTGGTAATAGAATGATGCCCCAGAAAACTCAAACATCTTAATTGATTACCAGATAAGTAACTAAAGTATAAGAATTGTCATCGCCTTTTAATTAAACACTGAGATCATCCATACTTGAAATATGATTTAAATCGTTTGAGCATATTAAATATATGTATGGAAATTCCAAGCTTGGAGGATGTAGCATCCTCAGATATTGATGCAGTAGAATTTCTGGATGACCTCGATCTCACGAAGGGTAGATTGTTTATTCGTTCAGGGGTGGTATTAAATACATTGTGGGGAGCAAGAACGCCCCTACATGAGCTAGGTTTTCTCTTGACTCAAGACCATAGACGCACAAACATGATTGATGATCAGTGCATAACAAATAAAACTCTGACAGCCTATGATGCTGACTGTCAAAATTTCACACATACAAACTCCAACTCCATAACTGTTGGCCAGCACAGGTCCCACGATCCACAAATGCGAGCATAACAACTCCTGGTTCAGGAAATAGTACAGCTAGTCTCCTGGAATATGCAAGGCTTTAGACACCTCATTAATTCAAACTCTAGTGATTTAGACAAATATGACATCATCATACTCCAGGAGACCTGGCTAGCAGATGTGCCTGTATGGGATACCTTTAATGTGTTAACAGTGTCAGCTTAAACACGTTCTAGGGGTCGTCCTATGGCGGGTCTACTGATAGCCACAAATATCTCAAAGAACTTTGATGCTCAATCATGAAGCTCACCTACTCCATACATACAAGTTGTCAAAATTGAGAAAGACATCTATACAATTGTTATAATAAATATCTATTCGGGCAGAGCTCATCTGCTGCCTGATGCCTTTTTTAATCGTATTGAAACAATTCTTGACAATCTGGCTCTTGAGAGCAACCTAAATTACAGTTTAATTATAGGAGATTTAAATATCCACATGGTGCCCTGTACTGATAGTCAGAGAAATGCTGACGAAATTAGATGGAGTAACTTAATGTTGGAGAGGCAATATGTGATGCTTAATTGTGCCATTCAGGGCGATATGTTGTCACAATACACATGGCGAAGAGGGCCCTTACAGGCTACGATTGACTACATATATACTGATTGGAGTTTTATGGACACAGCAAAATCCCTAGTCATAACTCCAAGTGAGCTGAGCAATCATAGTCGGCTATGTCTAACATGGTCATGGATGCTATATCAAAATCAAAAATCAGATGTACCCTATAAGGGCCATACTTGAGTCTAAAATGGACGGATGGCTCTCTAGCAGACTTTGAAAGATCTCTAGCATCTCAGACTTCTAGCCTGAGTTTCCACCAAGGTATATGCTATGTGACATCCATGCAAAAATATGTGCAAGTGAGAACGATTGAGCGACTGTGTGGTTATGAACATCTTCATGCATTTGGTCAAACCCTAAAAGAAAGAAAAGCTCTTTAGAGGCGAAACATACGTGACCTGAAATCTCTTCCCCCAACCAGAAAGACTAGTTCAGTTGAAACATCGTATAACAGTCTATAAAAATTGGGTGCGAGGAAGGAAGGCCTTACAATATCAATGGGCCGGAGAACAAATGTTAAAAGAAATGGCAGCTAAGACACCTGCAGGGATATGGTCATTATTAAATGAAGCAACATATAAATCGCAACCCTCAGTTCCAATAAATGCCATCACTGAAAGATCTTGGGTTGAATATTACCATTGGGTTTATCAAACACCCCTGCCAGAATGCCAGGTAAACATAACATGTAATTAATCAGGATCACACGTGCCGATATACTGTTCTACATATCAGAACTGAGTGCCTTCATATCCCCGGGCCAGATGGTCTTGATAACACTATGACAAAGAAAAATCTGCAGGCCTGGGCAACAATTGTCTGCCTTATTTCTACTCAAGTCATGCGCACAGGGTCAGTTCCACCCTCATGGAGAAGATTGGTTATAATTCCAATCTTCAAAAAGCGGGATAGAACTGACCCGGTTTCTTGTAGACCTATAGCATTGTTTGATTGCCCTGGCAAAATCTTTGCCTGATTGGTATGGAGAGAATTTAATTTGTGGCTCACGAAAGAAAAGCTGCAAGATCCATTTCTAACAGGATTCATTTCGGGGCTCGGCATAAGTGTCAATTTGTTAACTCTGAATGTGATTATGGCTCATGAACACCAGAGAAAGCAGCCGCTGTACATGGCCTTTGTGGATTTTCATATACAGCTGTTCATTCGGTACCGAGAGAGCTTCTCTTCAAAAAGCTAATGGACTGTAAATGCCCATGGCATATATTGAAATGGCTGCACGAATTCCATGAAGAAACAACCATACAAATACGATTGAGTTTGGATGACTCTTTGTCGGCACCAATACCTACTGCAAGAGGGCTGAAGCAGGGGTGCATGCTTTCTTCAGCCCTCCAACTTTTTTATTGCTGATATGGACAAATGCTTTACAAGCCTGGTGACTGATTCACCCATGTTAAGCGCACATACAATTAAATGGTTGCTTTATGCGGACGACCTTGTCCTGATCTCTAAAACACCAAAAGTCTTGAGAAACATGTTAGAAGCACTAGATAAATATGCCCAAAGCAATCTTATCTCAATAAACACAAAAAACCTGCAAATAGTCCAATTTGGAAATTAGATACAACGCAATAAAAATGGTTGCTGGCGTCTTGATAGTGTAAAACTGTAGGTGGTCTCTAGTTACATCTATCTAGGAGTCAACGTGAATAATCATCCAGCAGACCAACCTTACCATACAAGTCTAAAAATAAAATTAGCTATGGCCATATCTCAAGCACGTATTATTACTGGTAGATATTGTAAATTCTCAATCTGCCAATTTTATCATATTCTAAACAGAAAGTAACTCCCATCTTATTATATGGGGCAGATATGAAACAATGGAAACCCTACACCTATTGGGCTAAAATGGAAGGGAAGTTTTGGAAAACTGTACTAAAATTACCTTTATCTGTACCTATTGCCATAATCGGGCCTGAATTAGGTCTGATATTGCTAAATGCTAATTACAAGTGGAAGCTGTGTTCATTATATCGCAAATGCATACTTGTAGACAGTAACAACAACCTATTATCAATATTATCTGGCTATGTTGAAACTTCCCATGATGCCTTCATTAAGTAGTGGAGATCAAAAGTCCATGAGTTCTTACACGATGCAGACATCACGCATGAACTTCTATTAACTAATCCCGATAATGCTAAAACAAAGTAATGGGAATACGACTGGATTAGGACAAGGGAACAATGCATGAAATAAAAATACCAGCCAAAATCCATTCTTACTAAAACGATATGGGGTCCTAGCATCTTATTTGACGAAATTCTCCAATCTGCGACATCGTGCGAGACACATGCGCTTTAGACTTAATTTGTGGCAGACTCAGGAAATTACAGCAGGATGGCATCCATTAGATCAAAGGAACTCAATGTGCCGGTTTTGTAATTGAATGAGTGAAACTTTAAAACATATCTTGGTTGAATGTACCGAATTAATATTATTGAGAGTTATATATTTTTTAAGTTATTTTAAATTCTACACTAACTTGGATGCTCAAACTTTATGGTAAGCTCTTTTTTCCACACGGAATCCAAAGCAGTAAGATATGCAATTGTAAACTTTCTACTGGCCTTAAATTTGGATCAATACAATGTTATAGAATATTAATGGGCCTAATATAAGTGGCATGTGATTCATTTAATCTTGAACATTGAGAAATGTAATTATTTTATTATCTCACTAATTGTTCATTTTATATTGTTTTTTTATTGTGAATTATGGTTTACATTTTTCATAAATAATGTGATTTTTTTGTTATAATTTGTAATTGAACATGATTGAATGAAATAATGTTGAAAGGTTGAGATTCTCAGCGAAATCAATAAAATAAAAATAAAAAAAATAATTTGGGATACAGCTCTTTTATGGGTGGTCACCACGGGCAAAGAGTCACTATAGAGCTCATCAAGAGGTATTTCTGATGGCCCACTCTGATCATTGACATTACCACCGATGTCACTGAGTGTTCGATTTGCGCTCAGAACAAGACGTCTCGTCGCCTACCAGCAGATCACCTCTGTTCCCCTCGTTGCCTTCTCGACCATGGCAGGAGATCTCTACAGACTTTATAGTAGATCTACCATAATCCCGAGGTTGAACTGTCATTATGGTGACTGTGGACTATTTCACAAAACTGGCTAATTTTTCCTGTTTGAGAAAGATACCAACCGCGGAAGAGATGAGCACCAGTGTTCGTTAGATACAGGCAAAAATGGGAACTGCAGCTGCACGCTTCACATTGCTGATCTGGCAGGAGGTACAGCTGCGCTTCTTGATGTGTTTTGGACTTGTAGACAGTATGCCTATGGACAATTGCCTCCAGCCTGGCGAGGTGGGTGCAGTCTCACTATGTTACATGTGCCTTTCCTTGTTGTTCCTGCAGGACACTTAGTACTTGCCCACCCAATGCTCAAAGCCACATCTGTGCCCCCTTTTCCCCCTGTGCCCCTTACGTCCCCTGTATCATCATTTGTGGACACCCAAATAACTTTGCCTGATTGTGGAAAGGAGGAACCATTGTGATGGACCAGTGGTCGAAATTACATCTCAGTAACATCTTCAAAAGCTCTAATGAACATTCCACAGCAGTATCATCTGTTCAGTAGGACTGAGCCATTTTATATCTCTCTACTGGCTCCTGGTGTCCAAGCTGCTGCAAATGCAAAGTGGCTCCATGTGACACGGTATGAACTTTTGTTGTTTATGAATTCCTCTGAGTCCATTTTTAGTGCCATTACAGAAGAACTGCAGGCCCTGAGGCTCAATGCCTTGCAGAACCGGTATATTCTTGACCTCCTAACAGCTATGGAGGGGCGAGTTTGCCAAAAAATATGGAGTATTTGCTGTACATTCGGGCCTCCTAATGAGTCTGAGAATGGTACTTTTACTCTGACAATTGCTGCTTTGCAGAAGCTTAGGTGTTAATGGATAACGAGGCAGAAAGGACAAATGACCTTTGGTTGGACTCTCTTTTTTTTTGGGTACCATCTAGGATGATTCTGTTGTCAAAATCTTAATGCCAATGTTTGTCTTTTTTCTTGTTATCTTTTGTTCCTGTCAAATGCTCTTACGCTGTTGTTTTGCCCAGGTACCGAAAGCAGCTGCCATGATGTTTGTGACCCTGTCCAAAGCTAGGACCACTACCGTTTCATCTCACATGGGTACTCAGACTGAAGTGGTTTTGTGTCCACCACCAAGTTGGGGTGATTGTGTGGAGCAGCAGGTAGTTTGCGGAAATGGTGCGGGGGACGAGTTGTGTTTGTTCAGTGGAGGAATATGCCCATAGTCAGACCAATGAGAGAGATGGTTGTAGAAGTTTATTTCCCCCGAGAAGATGATTTAAAAGAACAAGAAATGTGTTTATTGGTTAAAGTATTAACTAAAGGGGGGAATGTTGGGGTGGTCAATAAAGGTACCAATGGGAAAAAGGGGTACACCTAGTGCACACAATATTAAGGGCATTGGGGAACAGTGATGTTGACACGATGTTGCAATTTTACATGTATCTAGCATAGTTAATGAGAATGGGATGCATGTTATTTTTAGTGTTACTTTGTGTTTAAGTTGATACATTTCAGATTTGCAGGCCTGCAGCAAGGCATGTCAAAACCACTGATGGAATATAAATGCAAAACAGGTGTGGTGTTCCATGTAGCACCTAGAAGTTGAGCAGTGAAGAGCTTCATATGCGCATGCAAGAAAAGAGATTTGCGGGCGTGGCCTGGTGCTCATGGAGTGAGGACGCAGAACTTTCGAGCTCCGGGCAAGCCCTGTAGTCCGATCCTGAATTTGGTGTTTCAAGCCCGCTGTGCTGTCCATCCGACAACCCAACTGAAGCTGAGGCGAAGACCTGTGCTCCGCAGCTGATCCTGACAAAAATCGGAGCCCGGGTGCCCGATCCGGCGCTTCGGCCCAGCTCCCCCCTTCCCCGAGCGGCGCACACAAAATGGCGGCTTCGATACCCTGGAGAGCCTGAACCCCGTAGGAGGGCTGGGGAAGCTTCACTCCACGGGACCAGCCAAGCATTCACGCTCACCGCCGATCGAGAGAAACTAGCAAAGCAGCAGGACCAGCTGAACCGTGCTGCGCAGCCCGGCGGAACATCACTGAGAGGCCGAGTCCGGGGATCGCCTGCTGAGACCCGCGCCGTCCCCCGGCTGCGGCACTTTTTTCCGACACCGGAACCACTGGAGCGGGCCCTGGAGTGGAGATCCTCGGCGCTACCCCTTCGAATTAAAAGCAGAGAGAGGCTGAGGGGGACCTCGGAGACCCGCAGCTCCCCCTGGACTGTGATATCAGGCAACAAATGCCTCCTGGCACTCGAGGCCCACTGCAACAACACGCAGGGGGCCGCGCTCCGGAACCAGTACCGGAGACACCGAAGACGCCCCCAGTTAGGCCTGAAACTTCATCCCGATGAACATAACTAGGGCCTGCCCACCCTCCGCGAGTCAGCCCTCGCCTGCGAACAAACAAAGCAGGGTCGACCCGACAGGCGAATCAACCTGCTGAGGCGCCCTTCCCAACACAGTTCTGACCATCTGCACTAAAACAACATCGGGGTGCCCCCGCAAGCCAAACAGAGAGTGGGCTGGGGAGAGCCACACAACCACACATCCTGAATGAGGCCAACCAGACACCTACATCAAACAAACGGGACCAGACATCCTGCAATGTCTACTTCAAGGGGCAGGGCCAAAAATGCCACTATGGATCCTTTTGTCACCCCAAAACCCCACCCGATCGCCCAGTCCACACCTAAAAGCACAGCTGCACACACCAGCCCAGGGGAATGCGACAAGGACAACCAAGTACTCGAGGCGATCGCTGCCCTAAGAACGTTTATTGACACAAAAATTGGCGAAGTGAAGGCTGACATCCAACTCATAAAACAAGATGCCCGTAATCTGACGGAACGTGTCACCAACATAGAAACCACCCAGAAGGAAATCGCAGAGGATACACAAGACCTCAAGGCAGAGGTGGCGGACCTTCGGAGAAAGGTGAGCTACTTGGAGGCAAGAACAGAGGAAGCAGAGGGCCGCGCTAGGCGCAACAACATTAGGATACTGGGCATTCCTGAGGGAGCCGAAACCACAGACCCGACGGCCTACATAGAATCCCTAACACAGCAGGAAATTGGGGCGGATAAACTCTCCCAGGGCTTTGCCATAGAAAGGGCTCACAGATCGCTCCAGAAGAAACCCCCTCCCGGCTCCTTTCCTCGCCCCATCATAGCGAAGGTCCTCAACTTCCGGGACCGCAAAGTGATCCTAAAATTCTCAAGAGGAGGTGGAGAGATAGAGCGGGACAACTCAAAAATTACCATTTACCCTGATTACACACAGTCAGTGCAGAGAGCGAGGAATTCTTTAGTCCCAATTAAAGCCAGATTGAGAAAACTAAACCTAAAATATATGCTGCTGTATCCCTCCAGACTAAAAGTGATCCACAAAGGACGAGCGATATTCTTGAAATCTCCGGCCACAGCCGTCATGTGGCTGGAGCACAATAACCTGGCCGAGGTCCCCTCAGAACCCACCCACGAGAACTGAACCAGAGCGTACATGGGGCGACAGATCGACGCCTGTACACTGCCACCCTCGAACCCGCACTGGACACTATCACAAGAAAGCATAACACCACCATGGAAACTACATAGAGAACACTAAGAGACTACGGGGCCCACCCGGCCTCCCGCCTATGAGTACACAGCACAAACCCACGAATGACCAGTGCTGGCCAGTTGCCAGCACAAACCCACTCGTGCCAGAAACCCAGATGGGGACAGACAGCACGAGAGCACCCGAGCACTGCACCCCTGAGGCAGAAGCTGGGTGCACCAGTTATAGTTATTTTTGTTTAGTTTCTGTTATGACTGCCCTCCTCATGAAGATCATCCACCAATCCACAGCGGATCAAAGGCCAGAAGCTGAAGCCTATCATCTCATGCAAACAGAACGAAGCACAATACCTAGCAATGGACGACCAATCCACGGAATAGGCGTGAAGCCTCCCACATCTACAAACGAAGTCAAACGATGGCAACACGCTTCAAAATAATCCCATGGAACGTCAGAGGGATGGGATCCTACTTGCGAAGAAATCGCATACATTCCTACCTGAAAAGGAAGAAGGTATTGTTTGCCCTCTTGCAGGAAACGCACCTCACATCCGATATCACGGACAAACTGGTGGACTACTGGGGCGGTCAGGGCAGTGGCTCCTCCTACTCGAGGTATGCACAAGGTGTATACACTTGGGTGAGTCCTGACACACCATTTCACCAGATGGGGATGGAGACGGATGAAGAAGGCAGGTACGTGATAGTGTGGGGCATGTTGGAAAACTCCCGATTATGCATTGTCAACTCATACTTCCCCCAACATGGTATACCCTTTCACCTCAAGCAGCATTGCGCCAAAATCACACACCACAGGGAGGACACCTTCTTATGGGGGGGAGACTTCAACTGTGTGATGAATGAAGAAACAGATAGATCCATAACACCGCGCATCCCCAACAGCCCTGCCTCCCGTGCCCTCCGCAATGCGGTCGAGAACTTGCACTTAGTTGACATCTGGCAAGATCTGCACCCCACTGACAGGGCTTACTCGTTCTACTCAGCCACCCACGGTTCACACACCAGGATAGACCACCTTTTCATCGATAGCGTTCTGACCCCACAGGTTGAGTCAGCGAGCTACCTGGGCAGGTCGATTTCGGACCATTCTCCTCTCCTAATGCAACTCTACCTAAGAGGCCCTAGGCCCCCCATCCCGATGTGGCGTATGCCGGCAGAAACCTTAACGGACCCCGCATTCAAGGAAACTCCAAGAGAAAAACTAGAAGAGTACATAGAGATCAACATGGGATCAGTCAGGAAGTGGAGCACGTTGTGGGAAGCCATGAAGGTGGTAACAGGAGGTGAGATAATAGCTGAAGCCGGTGGGATCAGGAGGCAACTGAGAAAGGAGCTGGAGGACAAGGAGGACGAGACCAGGCAACTGGAGGGGACTTTGCCTCTGACCACTGCAAGGGAGGCCAAATTAAAGGAAATCAGGGAGGACTGCAAGACAGCCTGGGAGAGGCTCTCCAAGTTCGACTTCACCACACGGACCTTGAAGGCACACAAAGAAGCAGACAAGCCAGGCAGGATACTTGCTTGGTTATGCAAGAAGGAGAATCCGTGGCAGGTCCTCAGAGAGATCAAAGACGAGGAAGGCATAACACAAAGGACACAACAAGCAATAAATGAAGTCTTTTCAAGCTTTTACGCTAAACTCTATGCCCACAACGAGCGAATCCCTGAAGAAGATATTAAAGACACCCTGGACGAGATCGGGCTGCCCAAGCTGAGCCAAGAACAGCGTGTCGTGCTGGGGGAGGCCATCACACTGGAAGACATATCAGAAGCGATCAGGTCCCTCTCCACTAGCAAGACCCCTGGGACGGCCTCACCCCAGAATTCTACAAGGCCTACGAGGAGATCCTAACCCCGATACTACATGAAGTTTACACGGAGGCATACGAAACTGGGACCCTGTCAAGTAGCATGAGAGAGACTCTCATAATACCAATGCTCAAACCAGGCAAACCAGCTGATGAGTACGACTCGTATCGCCCCCTGGCGATGCTGAATTATGATCGCAAAATCCTCACAACTATACTAGCCAAGAGGCTCTCGAGGGTGATAGGGTCCCTAATACATGAAGATCAGAACGGCTTCGTCCCAGGACGTAACACCACCGCCAACCTAAGGAGGCTCCAACATGTTATGGCACAAACAGCGGAGAGCGAGGAAGATCTAGCTGTACTCTCACTGGATGCCATAAAAGCTTTCGATTCGATATTTTGGGAGTGGCTGATCTCGACCCTGAGAGAGTTTGGTCTAGGGGAACATTTCATCCGGTGGGTTGAGGTGCTCTACAACAACCCGGTGGCGAGGGTGAAGACTGGTAGCACGGTGTCGGGAGCATGGGCCATCCAAAGAGAAACCAGACAAGGGTGCCCACTATCGCCGATGCTGTATATCCTGGGCCTGGAACCGGTGGCAATCTATTTCAGGAAGCAATTATTCGACTCTGGCATCAGCATCGGTGGAACATACAACATCATCTCCCTGTATGCTGATGATGTCCTTTTATATCTTCGGGACCCCCGAGAGACTGCACCCACAGCATTGGACATCCTCGACAACTTTGCTAAATACTCAGGGATAAAATTTAGCAGACAGAAATCATGCTTCTTCCCCCTTGCGGGACTCAGAGGAAAAGATATAAAAGAATTACCCGAAATAGGGATCCAGTGGCAAGCAGAGGCCTTCCGCTACCTAGGCCTTACCATCACGCACACGCCAGCCTCCACCCATGAGCGCAACACCGAAGCAGCAATGTGCGGGGTGCGAAGGTCAATTAAATTCTGGTCGAAACTTCCCCTCTCGGTGATGGGTAGAGCTTCAATTTCCAAAATGATTATACTTCCAAGGTTCCTCTATTACTTCACCAACATCACACACTATATCCCCCCGCCTTTCTTCGGGAAACTGGAATCTCTGATCAGAGACTTCCTTTGGGGCCAGGCCAGACACAGGCTTGCCCTGAAAATCCTCACGCTCCCCTATGCCGAGGGCGGCATCCAACTGCCCAAATTCCAGAGATACTACCTAGCAGCACAACTAACACATGTCACAAAGTGGCTCTCGGATAAACCCTCTGCCGAGACCGGACTCCTCCGCCAGCTGACCATGCCAATGTACCCGAAGGAGATAATATGGGGCTCACAGGTGGGCCCTCCCGACCCACCCATGATAGTAAAGCTGGGGATACAGGTCTGGAACAAGGTCGGATCACTACTTGGCCTCCAACACCCATACATGCCTGAAATCCCCATGCTGATCGATGTATGCAAGACCCCCGTCGACCTTCCAACAATGAGGAACTGGGAGACCTGTGGCCTCTATACATGGGGAGACATGTTCGATGAACGAATCTTCAGAGATTTTGACTCGCTACAACTGAAGGAAGGACTCTCATTGGGCCAATTCCTATTCTACCAGAGGGTGAGACATATAGCCAAGGCAAAATGGAACACATGGCCCGAGGAGCCAGAGACCCACCCCCTCGTACAGGAGATGTATAACTTGAGTGACGGCTGGAAGCCGACATCGAGGCTATACGCCCAAATAAATGACCGATCCAACCCCAGAGGAGTGCGCCTGAAAGAGAGGTGGGAGACTGACATTGGGATAGAAATCACGGAGGGAGAATGGGCAAGAGCCCAGTTATATCCGAAGGAGGTGTCACGGAACGCTAGGTTCAGGATGATCCAGCTGAATATCCTCTACAGGACCTACATGACCCTGCACAGGATAGCCACCTTCAACGACAAGGTCCCCTCGACGTGCCCATGGTGCTCCTCCAAACAAGCTGATTTGATCCACATGTTCTGGGCCTGCCCCAGATCGCAGAAGCTCTGGTTTGCCACCGAACAAACCTGCAGGAGAGCCGGACTGGAAAGGTACGAATGGACACCTAAGGAGTGCCCTTGGGCACCCACCCGAGACTTAGTAAAACCAAGCACCTAGTGAAGCTTATGGATATGGCATGCATTCTTGTGAAGAGAACAATAGCGATGGCCTGGAAGTCGCCCGCAGGCCCCAGATATGGACCCTGAATCAGGGAAATGGAAAGATGGACCACTGCCGAAACCAGAGCCTGGAAGGAGGGAAACAGGGGTGAGGACGATGTGAGTGCAACACTGGAGTCCTGGAGAGCCCCCATGAAAGACATGATCTTTTCGACAAACTTCAAACCCCCCTGAGCAGCCCAGCACGATGTAAACCCTAGATAAGTTGCAATGATCACACCAACGAGCCCGAGCACGTTCCCGGTGATACAACTAAAGAAATGGCAACAGAGAACGGTGGCCCCGGCTCCGAGCCCACACGCAGAATATGGACCGCATCACAATACCATGAGAGAGGACAGTCAAAGTTGTTCTTATTGTTATTATTGTTGGTTTGTTGTTACCTGTTGTCTTTTTGGCAGATATGTCACTCGATTGATTTCAAGAGGCATGATCTGTGCCCGACTACTATATGTACGATTACAAATGCCAATAAAAACATTTTTTTTAAAAAAGAAACGAGATTTGCAATGAAGAAACCACTATAGGACGCGGTAGTTTTAAACATGCATGCACTGACATACATATATGGGGGTATTAAGGGACATATGTTTGGGACGATTGGGGTAAATGCGGAATGTACAAATCTGTATGCTGTATGCTCTTTCATAGTTTGGCAGGCCCTGCGACCAGGGTCTGCGAGGTAAACTCTGTGTGACTTGGAAAACTGGTTTAGCAAGGTTGAAGGCCGAGGAAGGGCGATGAGCAGCTGCAACAATATAAGGTGGTCAGCCACAGGCTGACTCAGGGTTTTTATGACTTGGCAGTATTGCAGAAAGGAGATGCAATCTTTTTAAGTGCATGGGAGCTTGTTATTTATTGTCAAGGAAAGTCCAGTCATCTGATTGTTACTGAGTAATGAACCTGTGGTGAAGGGACACCTAATGGCAGAGTTGACCAATACTTTATGGGTTTTGATTATTTTCTCAGGTTGGGGCCAGAGGCCATGCGTGTTGAATTGGTAGTTGTTTAGATTTGAGTGGAACAAGGACGCCAGTAAGTCTGGGTGGGTGAGAGATTTATCGCCAGTTCAAAGGGAACTTGTTTTCTCCCCCTCTGAATTTTGTTGAAATGTCCTTGCAAACCATGTGCATCATGTCCCCAGCTAAGCCTCTGCCCGCGCTGCGAGTCTCCTTCTCTGGCATTCAATCAATGAAGCAAGTGTCAGTTGCTGCTTTTGCTGCCACTTTCATTCCCCCCAATCCTGCCACTGACTCTCACACTGATACAGCCCTTGCTAACCTTCAACTCTCCATCTCCAAAACCCTTGACATCCTTGCCCATGTCATGAGGGTCTGCCTGAAGCCTGCCTCCAAGGGCAACAACTGGTATGACTCTGACCTAGCCTCTCTGAAGCGCAAGCGCAAGTGCAGAGTTGCTGATCGGAAGCAGCTGGCATCAAGAACATCCACTGCATGGGTGTCATTTTAGGGGGGTGCTTGTCCCCCCAACTTTTGTGGCACACCATTTTGTCACACTCATTTGGTAGGGCCCCCTTTCATTTAGATGTCATGTCCCCCCCCCAACATTTTCAGAAAACTTACTCCACTGATCCACTGACAGACTGGCCTGTCGACTGCTTCAAAGACAATACAGACTTTCCATCTGCTCGAAGAAGAGGGCACATATCCAAGCCTGCATCTCTGTGGCCCCCAACAACACAGCAGAAGTGTTCAAAATCTAAAAGGAACTCACCAATCCTACAGCAGTCTCCACTTCTCCTCTTTCATCCCAGGTCCCTTGCACTGGCCTCCCACTTCACAACCAAAACTCTGGGTTTCCTGTCCTCACTCTCCTCTACTCCTCTCCCTCCCCCCCTCCTCTGTCACCTGGTCTCAGGATCCCTTGGCCCCCCTTTCCCCTTCCCTCTTACTTTCTTCCTTCTCGCCCATAGCACCAGATGAGGTCTCTGTAACGCCCACCTTGTATCCACAGGGACGCCGCTCGACTGGTTAGGGATGCTTCTGGGAACACTACACCTTCTCCGGAGTTCGTGCTGCCAGGGGTCAGTTCTAGAAGACAGAGGTGGATTTAGCTACTACTCCTTTCCTCGAGACCCACCTCCCTGTGTTCCCCTTGCGGTTCCTCTTGGGACTTCTCTCACCTTGGTTTTGGTTAAGGCGCGCTCTCCGTCCTGCCGTTCTGGGCAGGGGCGCATTGTCGCCGGGCCCTGTTCCGCCGAGTTACTTCACTGGCGTGGGCCTGGAGTCCAGACCGGCTGCGACTCCACTTTTAGGTAAGTCTTTCGTATTAAGAATAAATGTCTGTAATTGTAGTCGCTCCGAATAACCTTCTCCTTCTTTCTTGTAGGTCCTGAAGGGATGATGGTGGAAACGAGCTGATATTGGCGGCAGAGCTCAGGAAGGGTAAGGATGCGAAAGCGCTGCCAGAGAGCGTCCTTGTAAGTTGTCTAACCTGTGCTGTTGTTCCTTGCAGGTCGTGGGAGGAATCCTGGAAGAAGTGATCAACCAGAACCAATCGCCGGTGGACGATGTTCAAGAGGCGATAGCCTTCCAGAAGGGTTTGGTAAGTAAGCTTACTTGATGTCTCTCTTCTCAGGGATGTTGCTGGAGGAAGATAAAGATGTCCAAGAAGACTCCAGATGGATGGAGGAGCTGAAACTGGCCAGCTAAGGATGGCGGAGGTTCTTCGTCTTCTTTTGCCCGTGCAGGCCAAGGTGCTGAGCAGAACCCAGCGAACGTCACGTTGCTAAAGCAGAATAACGCGAAGTGCGTGCCTCGAGTCGGGCGTGGTTTAAATACCCAGCAGGTATTGTAGGTGCCTTTGGGGCAGGCCCCACCACCCTGGATGCTAGACTGCTGGTTTCAGTTCCCCATTGGTCCTTGTGGGGGCTGCCATGTCAGTCCATTGCCCATTGAAACCCACACCTGCCTTTTGACCCTGATGCCAATGGCGCCAGGACTGACTCCAAGGGACCCGAGAGGGGCAAAATAGGGCCCTTCAGGCCTTGTTAAAATACTGTGGCGAGGGCCAGAGAGCCTGCGTTCCTTGACCTAAGGCTAAGATCATGACAGCACTCCCCCCTAAGGCCCCTCTCAAGGTGGTTCTCCTGTCCGGGCCCGGCTTGGAGGGATGCTCTCGATGAAAACGAAGCAGGCTTGGAGCATGGATGTACTCACTGGGCTCCCAAGTCCTGTCCTGTGGACTGTATCCTTTCCAGTCCACTAAAAAGTAGAGTTTTGTCCTCACATACCTGGGGTCCAGGATGTCCCTTACTTCGTATTCAGGTTCCCCATGAACAATTACGGGTCCAGGTGGAGTAGTTATTCGGGTTCCGGCTTGACCGGCTTCAGAAGAGATACGTGGCACACCGGGTGTATCCGCATGTGGGCTGGCAGTGACAGCTTTACAGCAGCTGGATTAATGATGGACTCAACTGGGTATGGTCCTAAAAACCGTAGACGAAATGTCTGAGTCCCCTTTGGAGGTATATGTTTGGAGGATAGCCACACCATATCCCCTACCTGGTAGTCAGGGGCTTTAGTGCTATGTTGGTCCGGGCACCTCTTCTGGCACGTCTTGGCTTGTTGCAGGTGTTCTTGAGCCTTCCTGAAAGCCTGTGAGATGGTCGTGTGGAGGGTCGTGACCGCCGGCATTTCTAGGGTCGTAGGGACGTCTAGTTTGGAAGTGCGAGGGTGTCTTCCATATACTGTAAAGAAAGGCGTTTGCCCAGTGCTGCTGTGCAACGAGTTTTTATAGGCGTATTCGGCGACACATAAAAGATCCTTCCAATCCCCTTCCGCCTGGTGAAGCATGCAGTGCAAGTACTGCTCGAGAGTCTGATTCGTTCTCTCCGTTTGACCGTCTGGGGGTGGTGGCTAGTGGACAATCGGATGTCTATTTGGGCCAATGAGCAACACTTTCTCCAGAAGTTAGACACAAATTGGGTACCACGATCCAATATTAAAACTGAAGGGAATCCATGCAGACGCACTACGTGCTCCAGGAAGATTTGGCGAGACCAGATGCATTTGGCAGACCCTTGAACGGGAAGAAGTGGGCCATTTTAGAAAATAAATCCACGTTCACCAGGATGGTGTTGTAGCCTTGACATGAAGGAAGATCGGTAATAAAGTCTAGTGATAGCGTGTGCCATGGGGTCGGTGGGATGTCCAGAGGTTGTAAGAGTCCAGCCGGTTTTTGCTTGGAGGATTTGTTCTGGGTGCAGATACTGCAAGAAGAAATGAACTCAATTGCATCCTTACGCCGCGTTGGCCACCAGTAACTTCTTTTCACCTTAGCCAAGGTTTTAGCAATTCCCGGGTGGCCTTCCATGAGTGAGTCATGGTACTCCGAGATGACCTGTTCTGGAAGTTCTTTCACCGGTACAAACAGCCGGTTTCTGTAATAAGGAAGTTGGTCCTTAATACAGTAGTGTTCCCCTCTGGAACCCCATTCTTGTAGTTGCTACTGGGTTAAAACTTTCCGGACTTCATATAGAAGCTCGTCCTGAGTCATGGTGGTTGTGATGCCCAAGATTCTGTCCCCTGGGATAATGGCCACGGGGTCTGGAGGTACGTGCGCCATGTCATCAATGCCCATGCGAGAGAAGGCATCAGCTTTGCCATTTTTAACCCCGGGTCAGTATGTGATCACATAGTCATACTCCGCAAAAAAAAGGGCCCAGCGTAGCTGCCGAGATGATTGAGCTTTTGCATCTTTTAGATATTGGAGATTTCGGTGATCTGTTATTACGGTGATGGTGTGTCTGGCTCCCAACAGGTAATGTCGCCAAACCTTGAAGGCAGCCTTAATGGCTAATAACTTTTCACTGTGATGGCGTAATTGAGCTCTGGCGGCGAGAACTTTCGTGACCAAAAGGCCACTGGATGTAGTTGGCCAGTGTGTGGGTCCCTTTGCGATAGAACTGCTCCCATTGTCATACTGGATGCATCCGTTTCCACTATATAAGGGAGGTCTGGGCGTGGATGTCGCAAGATTGGAGCAGTGGTGAACTTCGCCTTGAGTTCCTGGAAGGCCTTTTCAGCTTCTTCTGTCCAATGAAACGTCTTGTTGTATTTCCTCAATAATAAAGTTATCGGGTGTACTATTTGAAAGAACCCGGGGATAAAACTGAGGTAAAAGTTCACAAAACCTAACATACTCTGGACTCCCTTGATTGAATTTGGCGCTGGCCAGTTGAGGACGGCGTTGACCTTGTGAGCGTCCATTCGTATGCCCTTCGGTGAAAGGACGAAGCCCAGGAACTCTTCTTCTGTAACATGGAACAAACACTTCTCCAGCTTGGCGTAGAGGTGGTGTTGTCGGAGCTTGGCCAGGACTGCCCGTACATGCTTAACGTGCTCTTGCTCAGATGCCGAATACACCAGGATGTCATCGATGTAAACTAACACGCAGACATCAATGAGCTCCCTAAGAACATCGTTCATGAAGTATTGGAACGCAGCTGGGGCATTGCACAGGCCGAATGGCATCACTTGTTATTCATATAAGCCATACTTGGTACGGAACGCAGTTTTCCACTCGTCCCCTTCTTTGATACGCACTAGATGGTAGGCACCTCTAAGATCCAACTTGGTATAAATCTGTGCTTCCTTGATCTGATCTAATAACTCCGGGATCAACGGCAGGGGATAACGGTTCTTGATGGTGATTTGGTTCAATGCACGGTAGTCGATGCACGTTCTCAATTCTCCTTCCTTTTTCGGTACAAATAATAACGGAGCCCGGGCGAAGACTTGGACGGGCGGATGAAACCATTGGCTAGGTATTGCTTCAGGTACATTTTCAGGTGTTGCTTTTCAGGTTCAGTGAGTGCGTAAATACGCCCACATGGAATCTGGGCTTCAGGTAGTAGGTCGATCTGGCAATCGTAGGGCCTTTGGGGTGGCAGGGTATTTGCTTGCTCCTTTTGGAAAACATCTTGGAAGTCCTGGTATTGCATCGGCAGAGTAGCGACCCCTCCAAGGACACTTACAATACCCTCTCGAACGGGAGAACGAGCATGCTTCCTCTTCCATCCTTGTGGGTAGCAAATGTGCATGCAGCCGTGGGTGAAAACCAATTCGCGAGCATGCCAGTTGATCCGTGGGTTATGTGCGACTAGCCACGGCATTCCCAAGATTAGCCGGAACTGCGGTGCCTTGATAAGATCAAAGGTGATTATTTCACGGTGACCATCTTCGCACAGGAGAGTGAGCTCGATAGTGCATTCGGACACAGGACCTGAGGCGATCTTGGTGCCATCAACAGGGGTTACAGTCTCAGTGGTTGGCTTAGGGCAGAGTGGTAGCCCCATCTTTGCTGCGACGTCCTGATCTATATAATTCCCCACTGCTCCGCTATCAATATAAGCTTCCAATGAGTGCATACTAGATGGCTGCTGGTGGGTGATTAAGATCAGGGGGAGAGCAAAATGGGAGCTCTGTAGTTGAATCTCCTCGCTCGGCAATTGGACCCCTACAATTGCCGGGCTTGGCAGTTTTCCGACTCCTCACCGGAGGTCTCCTTATCCCTCGCTCCGACAGTTCTTCTTGGTGGTTTAACAGGACATTCCCTAATGAAGTGGCCAGCTTTCCCGCAGTACAGGCACAACTGCAACTCTCTCCTCTTTTCTCGTTCGGCTTTGGTCAAGGGAGGCCTGAATCCTCCTATTTGCATGGGTTTGGTGGCACCTTCGGATCCCCGTGGGGCTTGATCTTTGGGTTGCACGACTATAGGACAAGAATCCGGCTTACTGCGGTCAATTTTCCTATCTTGCAGTCGCTGATCCAGTTGCACCACCAAGCTAATGAACTCGGCACAATCCCGGGGTGGGTCCACAACTTGAGCCAAAATGTCCTTTAGCTCCCCTCGCAAACCCTGGTGGAATAAGTTGGTCCATTTGTCCTCTGGCCCATCTGCTTCGACCACCAGTCTATTGAAAGTGGTGCTGTACGCTAGCAGATCCTGATTTCCTTGACAAAGGGATAAGAGTTCGTTATCTAAAGCCTGTCCATGGTGGCGCCGGGCGAAGAGCTTTTCCAGCTCCTGCTGAAAACCTCCGAAGTCCTGTAACAGGGGATCTTTCCGGCTGATAAACGGCACCGACCAATCTGCTGCACTTCCACTCAGGTAGGATAAAACTAAGGCCACCCGCGATTGGTCAGTGGGAAACGCCCCAGGTCTACACAGAAAATGGAGGCGACACTGATTCATGAAGGTCGCATATCGTCGGGGGTCCCCTGAGAATCGCTCTGGTGGAGCTAATGGTACTGTTCCAGGTAGGTTGATCTGGACCGGGTTGCTCGCTGGAGTTGGTGTTGAGGGGCCCACTCCCAGCAACGGGGCTTGTCCGGCTTGCGATTGAAGGAGTTGTCTGCCAAGGTCGTCTGTTCGTTCTTTGGCCACAATTAGTTCTCTCTGCAAGGTGTTTGTTTCCTGTTGGGCTGAGGGGACCTCTGCGCCTAACAGCCCCAACAATTGGGCCAACTGGTCTGTTACCGAGGTTTCCATACTAGGTGCCCTGGTGGAATATTAAGTACGGCTTCGCGTTCTGTAACGCTCACCTTGTATCCACAGGGACGCCGCTCGAATGGTCAGGGATGCTTCTGGAAACACTGCACCTTCTCCGGAGTTCGTGCTGCCAGGGGTCAGTTCTAGAAGACAGAGGTGGATTTAGCTACTACTCCTTCCCTCGAGACCCACCTCCCTGTGTTCCTCTTGCTGTTCCCCTTGGGACTTCTCTCACCTTGGTTTTCGTTAAGGCGCGCTCTCAGTCCTGCCATTCTGGGCAGGGGCGTGTTCTTGCTGGGCCCTGTTCCGCGAGTTACTTCACTGGCGTGGGCCTGGAGTCCAGACCGGCTGCGACTCCACTTTTAGGTAATTCTTTTGTATTAAGAATAAATGTCTGTAATTGTAGTCGCTCTAAATAACCTTCTCCTTCTTTCTTGCAGGTGCTGAAGGGATGATGGTGGAAACGAGCTGATATTGGTGGCAGAGCTCGGGAAGGGTGAGGATGTGAAAGCACTGCGCAGAGAGCGTCCTTGTAAGTTGTCTAACCTGTGTTGTTGTTCCTTGCAGGTCACGGGAGGAATCCTGGAAGAAGTGATCAACCAGAACCAATCGCCGGTGGACGATGTACAAGAGGCGACAGCCTTCCAGAAGGGTTTGGTAAGTAAGCTTACTTGATGTCTTTATTCTCGTCCTTCTTCCTAGGGATGTTGCTGGAGGAAGATAAAGATGTCCAAGAAGACTCCGGATGGATGGAGGAGCTGAAGCTGGGCAGGTAAGGATGGCTGAGGTTCTTTGTCTTCTTTCGCCGAGGCAGGCCAAGGTGCTGAGCAGGATCCGGTGAACGTCATGCTGCTAAAGCAGAATAACGCGAAGCGTGTGCCTCGGGTCGGGCTTTATTTAAATACCCAGCAGGTATTCCAGGTGCCTTCGGGGTGGGCCCCGCCCTGGATGCTAGACTGCTGGTTGCTGTTCCCCATTGGTCCTTGTGGGGGCCGCTAAGTTAGTCCTTTGCCCATTGAAACCCACACCTGCCATGTGAGCCTGATGCCAATGGTGCCAGGACTGACTTCAAGGGACCCGAGAGGGGCAAAGTAGGGCCCTTCGGGCCTTGTTAAAATACTGTGGCGAGGGCCAGAGAGCCCGATTTCCTTGGCCTGAGGCTAAGGTTGTGACAGTCTCTAAGTTAGTTCACGTTATGAAAGTCTCCTCAAAACAGGTGCTCCCCTGCTCCTCCAGAACTATCAAGGACAACATTGCCTCCCTTGCCCCTGCCTGGCTTATTTCTGCAATCACTCCTTTGTCACTGGCTCTTTCCCACTAGCCCTCAAGCACTCTGTTGGGGACAAACTCCCAGGAAGGTTCGAGGGCTACTAGGAGTTTGCAGACTCAGACTCTCAGAAGGCCAAACACATACCCCCTAAAAAGGAACACATGCCCAGTCAGACAGCAAGTTCAAACTGTGGTTTATTACAGCCAAAACCAACAGGGATCAGTACAAGGATCGAAAGGATCTAAGAACCGCTCAACGTCCACTGGCTCGCAGGCCAGTTTTGCATCTGGATTACATCACAATAATGTCACAACCTGGGCCCCTCTCCAGCAAACCTATCGTACTACTGGATTGGGTACTGAGTGATAGTCCACCTATCGCAGACCCTATACATGTTATTCTACTGGCTCTCGTATGTCAGGTGGCTGGCCGGGTCCATCCCCAAATTATCATCTTTACACAATGTTGCAGTGTGAGGGTCTTACCATTGGCTCTTGCCTGTTGCTACCCACCCCTAGGATACTGAACTGTGGTTGGCTAGAGCTGATGTCCCCAGGCCTGGGACCTGAAATGATTCCCAGCTCTTGGTGAACCTTCTCAAGGTAATGAGAATGACTATGTGTCTGCATTGTAACTTGTGTGTACCACCATAGTCTATGAGAGTGCCGGTTCACATCGTGCAACACTTGTCTCCCATTGTAACATCTTTGGTGCACACCTTCTGTCTAGCTGCGTGAGATTGACTCTTTCCCAGCTTCTGGTTTCGAGTCATCATTCGAGTCGGCCAGGTCAAGTTTTCGGAGACCACGATTTGGGGCTTCTGCGGCTCTGAATTACTCTGAATTACTCTGAATTATTCACGTTTACTGCAGCTGGTGTTACTGTCATTCAGGAAATGGAATGTCGTTCGTATCGGATGGCCTTGGCAGCGGGTCCTGTCTCACACGTTTGCTCTGTGCTCGGCTGAATTCACCTCAGCCCAGCTCTTGCTGAGGTCTTGTGGCCTACTGTAATTTCACTAAGCCAAAACATGGCTTCTACATGTTCGCGCTATTCTATATTCTCCATATGATAATTATACATGGTTCTGTCAGGTCCCATAGGTGCTCCTGCAGTTCCATAGGGCTAATTGCATATAAGCATCTGCAATTTTACTCAGGATCTCTTGCTGTTTGCAGTTTCTGCGTTGCTGCATTTAAGCTAGTGACAAAATAATAAAAACAATGACAGTATGTATATGTTTCTGTCCCCTAACTTATAGAACTGTTACGCATATGTTCTTCATGTTTTCGGGTGCATTTTTATGTCCCGCTGTGTGGGTGGCACGTGTGCTTCCTCTCTAATGCTGCTATATTATGGTGTCTCTAACGACATCAGCACATGGTTTCTTGGTGCTTTAATCTATATCATCTCTGTGTTCAGGTTTTGGGTATGTTTGGGCCAGATATTCAATAAAGATAAGATAATAGACTGCAGGGGATTGGGCTCTGTATTGTCTGGGTCTCATTCTATAGTGTACGAACTGATTAGAAAATGCTTCCGGTTGATGAATGGGAGGTAACACCAGGACAACTCCCTATACAGCCTTCACTACATTCACGTAGCCCTTCAAGTGCGGAAAGAAAAATAACAAACAGCGTTTCCTTTCATCAATCTGTACAAGTGTTTCAGGTGCTGCTGCTGCTTGGGATCGTCAAACCATGGGGTGTCCTTGTCTCCCTAACTCTGTAAGGTCTGCTCGAAATTGTAGCTCATCAAGGTCCTGAACGTTGGCGCTGTCGGTCACTGGAACTCTGTTGCCAGGTGAGGGAAGGGCTTGACATCCTGAAGGTGGTTCCAGACACATTTACCAACCAATTTCACAGCCCTATCCACTACAGC
The DNA here is from genome assembly GCF_040938575.1 of Ambystoma mexicanum. Classification (NCBI taxonomy): domain Eukaryota; kingdom Metazoa; phylum Chordata; class Amphibia; order Caudata; family Ambystomatidae; genus Ambystoma; species Ambystoma mexicanum. The sequence continues at coordinate 870,406,495 of NC_090936.1, forward strand.
CTTAACCACCTGAGGGCCGGTAAACCTTTTTGGAGAAGAGTTCACTGTTTGATGCTGTGTCGTCGCAGTCACTCTCTTTGTTGTCTTCAGGCCCTCCCTGGATCTGCTGTATCTGGCAAGAGATAAAAGAAGCGCTAGAAACCAAAGAAGTAATATATGCATACATTTCTTGTCCCAACACCTCTGCACTGTTCTCACAATCTTTCAATGCCCTTGTGGGAGGAGCCAGGGGAAGATGCATGCGTCGTCCTGTCACCACCTCGTGTGGCATTAAATGATGGTCAAACCCTGGCTTATTGCGTAATTGAAATAATTAATGCTTCATTTGTGCCAGTTTTTGGCGGTGGCCAACACCGGCACAGTTTTATTGGGACCGGCACTCTTTCTGACCTTGATCACAGCTTGCTACACAACAGTGCCCAGGGGATGAAGGCATTCATCAAAGAAAGTTAACACGTAAGGGTTAACTTTCTTTCATGAATGCAATCGCTCGCTGAGGCCATGCTGACAGTGCCCCAGCTACCCGCCAGCACGGCGCCAGCCATTAGGCAGTGGTGCTCTCTCACAATAACAAATTGTTGTGGGTGGACTCTAGTGAGCTGACAGAGCTCATGTACATGTTTGAAGGGCGGGGGGCAGGGCTGCCTATGGCTTCGTCCCTTTTCCTACACCCATGCTACTGAGTTCATGCTCTTCCGTAAAAACGGTAAGCAAAGGTACGGGCAGACAGCTTAGAAGATGTACTTTGCGAATGTGAAGCAGCCGCCACCAGCCCTTTACCAGTCCGCAGCCAGTGCTGGTTATTTTCGCAGATCTGTCAAAACACTTCTACTTGGGTCAGGTAAATCTATTTTCACTCGTTAAGTGTTTCAGGGTTGTTTAACTACTTAACTTTGCCAAGAGTTTCAGTGTTCCAGACACGGGATTCGAGACACTTAACCACAAAACGACATGAAGGCCTGTGAAATTGCTCTGATAGTTCTCTGTAGAAAAACATTGCATTGCAGTCTATTTAGATTTAAAAGGTCTGCACCATTTAAACTTTGCCGGCAACATTATACGAAATGAAACTCTCCTCTCGTGGGTTATTTTCCAAGGGCTGGTGATGAACCTCTCATGAAAGGCACATTTTAATATGTGTTGTGGGGGAGCGTTGCGAAAAATATACACACCCCTATCCCCTGTCGCTGCTAAGAACCCCCTGTTAATAATGTACATGTCCAGCACTGTCCACAGCTCAGAAATTGGGCACTTTCGATGGTGCAGGAATAGCACCTGTAACAACAACCCTTGGCTACAGCAAGCGGCATCTGACATTAAGGCGCCCCACCACCCCCCACACACTACCACTAAAGCATGGCTGTTTTTCTCATGTTATGAAGTCCTCCCTGAATGCTTCTTCAATGAAGCCTTTCCTATCCCCACCCGCTCCCTTAGCTCCCTTAGCTCCGCGTTCCCTGGGGCACTCTTGAGTCAAAACACAACCGTCCTTTATTTTTCATCACGGACAAATGGCATTGACGAGGCATTCTCTCCACTACAGATTTACTATGTTGGGGGTGGTGGTTGGGGGGAGCGGGGAATGGGCATCAAACATGTGTCCAAACATGAAGAGCCTGTGAGCCACATTAAATAATTAGCATTGCATGTCAGAGAAACAAACTCCCTTTGTTGAGGTTTCTGCCCAGGATCCCAACACCTTGACTCGCCCGGGTCCAACCTGCATTTCAGAATTGAGGTGCACTGACCCAGCTGTGCGTGGCGGGGGCCAGTACTGAAGCAGCAGGTGACACAGCAGAGTTGCAGTGAGGTGCCTGGGCCCCAGTGCTGGGATAACTGAGGCCAGTTTAGGGGCTAGGTGTCGCGTGCAACGTGAACTGCAGTCAGTTCTGACTTTTTAGCCAAGAGCACTTTGCATGCTAAGAATGGTAGGCTCGTGCATTGCATGGGGGAAAAAAAAAGAAACCACAAGGCCCATGATGCGAACTTCTGCTTGCTGAAGGTGTTACAATGCACGTGGGGCTACTTGCAAACTACGGCAGGTGACGGTACATCTCGGTACATTGGTAGAGAAGTGTCTGTGCCCTGGTGCCGCATTAATGTTGCATAGTGACTACGCTGTATTACGCATGCACGGCCCATAAGGAGGCTCGCGCATGCGTGTGGTTAATAAAGACGGTCCCGGCCAGCAGTTGCCGCCGGGACCTGAACAGGCAGTACGCGTCCCGGGTGTGTCCTTGTGGTACGCATGTGTGTATGCGTGTGAGTGCCGGCAAGGGCCACGGAGGTTCCCCGCCTATACAACACTGGCGAAAAGGAACGGCATCGAAGGCACAAGCCATTGCTTCGAGTGTGTCGGAGAGAGCGTCTCTCCTCCGTGTCGGCACGGACCTACGCACATGGCCGGTGGCCATCTTAACTTCAACACGGATCGCAGCAGTTGCGGCCCAGGAGGGTGCTCGTGCCCCAGCTGCGATCCTCTGTCATAAAAGTCAATTTTTGGGACATTCCACAGCTCTTTCAGTCCGAGGGGCTGTGGCTTCCAAAAAATAAAAAAATAAAATTTCCCTGGAAGTGAAGGGAGACGGCTGGAGCCTTTTCCATCCAGTTCTGCAGGACCTTCTTTCATCACCTTCTGGTGCTGGGAACCTGTGCACCCACCCTGAGACTGGGCTACTTGTACCACCATCCAGGGGTGCCAGACAGTGAGTACTTCACCCCGTTGTCATCATGGGTGAGGGAGGAGAAGAAGAGGGTGCCCCTGCGCCTGTACCACGCAGAATGCACAGCACACTTGCACCCATGCCCGAATTTGACACTACTGGCCCACCATCCAAGCTGGGGCCGAAGTGGCTTCTATGGGTTAAGAAACTGGAGATGTTTTTCAGGGCTTCAGGGGAAGAGGATGATGATACGAAAATTGCCACCATGGTGTACTCAGCAGGCACAGGGGTCCATAGGATTTATGACTCTCTCAATCTCCAGGTGACCACGTATGATGCAGTGAAACAGGCCCTCCAAGACCATTTTCTTCCTATGGCGAATGTCAATTTCGACAGATTTGTTATGTGTGCGGAGCGGCAACAGGAAGGGGAGTCACTGGACCAGTTTTGTGCACGGCTGAGGCACCTCGCAAGCACCAGCAGGTGGGTGAATGAGGAGGAGATGGTACGGAACCAGCTGCTTCAAGGGTGCAGCTCGGGGAAGCTGAGAAGTCAGGTGCTGAGGGAACCGGGCCTGACACTACAACAGATCCTTGACATAGGAAGAGCATATGAACTGGCGGAGTCCAGAGGGGCGAAAATGGATGCTGCCATGCACCCTGGAAAGGGCGAAGACGCTTTTGCAATCGGACGCTCTGCCCCAGGGAGGGCGCGATGGACACCCAGGAGGATGGATGGTTTCCCTGCGACTGGCACTCCGCAGTCGTGCCCATATTGCGGGTATGACCTGCCGCATGTGGGGGAATGTCCGGCGAAGACGAGGGTCTGTGGCTAGTGTGGCACACCAGAACACTATGCAAGGGTGTGCAGAGCTTCCACCCCGGTGACGGCGTCTAGGGGGCCAGCGAGAATTGGCGGGAGTAATGCCCGGAGAGTGAGAGGCGTGTCGTCGGTTGAGCAAGGCATGCAGGATCTGGACATAGCTGAGGAGGAGGAAGAAGAGGAAGAGGAGATCTTCTTCATCTCGAGCATTGCTACTGGTCCCAGAGGAAGCAGACAACCGACATGCACAGTGAACATTGGTGAGGTCCCCACTCCTGTTCTGATAGACACTGGCGCTTCAGTCTGCGTGCTAACGACAGAACACTATGAAGCTCTCCCAGGCCCTCCCAAGTTGTCTGAGTCAAAAGCCCTGATATATGCTTTTGGGGGAGACACACCGCTACCGATCCAGGGAGTGTTTGTGGCTCCAGTGCCCCATGGGTGAGCAAGATCAAGGCGAGGTTCTTCATGACGAGTGTGAGCCCGCACTCTCTTCTAAGCTGTGCTGCTTCTGAGGCCCTTAATATAGTACATTTTACGCTGGCCGCATACCGCGCGGATATAGACTGCCTCCTGCAACGCTTTGACACCACGTTTCAAGGGGTCGGAAAACAAAAGGGTGATCTCATCAGGTTTCACATCGATGGGTCGGTGAGGCCAACAGCCCTAAAACACCATAGAATACCCTTCCACCTGCTGGCACAAGTGAAGAGGGAACTTCAGTCGCTCATTGACTTAGACATTATTGAGAGGGTTGAAGGCCTGTCCCTGTGGGTCTCCCCAATTGTCATTGTCCCAAAGGCCAAACAGCCAGGAGCCGTCCGCATCTGCGTGGACAAGAGGTTGCCGAACATGGCGATCAAAAGGGAGCGGCACCTCACGCCCATGCTGGATGGCATTGTCGGCGAGCTGCAATGAGCGAAAGTCGTCTCCAAGCTAGACCTGAGGGCTGGCTACATTCAACCAGAACTTCACCCGGAGTCGAGATATATTACCACCTTCACGACCCTAGAGGGGCTATACCAGTTTAAGAGACTCTGCTTCGGGGTCTCGTCGGCAGCAGAAGTTTTCGAGAACGCCACCCGGGGGGCACTGGCGGGGCTGAAAGGGATGATCAACATGTCGGGAGCGGAACATCTGAAGCGGGCACTAGAAAGACTCAAAAGCCTGGGGCGTACCCTGCACCAGAAGAAATGTGAATTTCTAAAGGACCGAATAGAATTTTTCGGGTTTGTGTTCCATGCAGGGGGCATCTCGCCTGATCCGGAGAAAGTAAAGGACATTCGAGAGGCAGCCCCGCCAGAGTCTCCTGCAGAGATTAGGAGCTTCCTCGGTATGGTCATTTATTGTGGACGATTCATTCGTGACCTGGCCTCGCTGTCGGAACCACTGCAGGCTCTGACCAGGAATGACGTGGCGTGGGCCTGGACTGAGAAGGAACAAAGGGCGTTCGCCGAGATCAAGAACGCCCTGTCGGGTCAGGAGACCATGGTGTATTTCAATCCGGACAGGGAATCGGAAATAGTGGTGGACGCCAGCCCAGTGGGGCTGTGTGCAGTCCTCATGCACGCCGATCCGCAGGGGACCATGCGTCCTATCGCCTATGCCAGCAAGGCGCTGACGGAGACTGAAAAGCGGTATTCGCAAATTGAGCGCAAGGCCCTGGCCATCCTATGGGGCTGCAAGCACTTCCGGATCTACATCCTGGGAAAGCCTATGATCGTGATAACTGACCACAAGCCCCTGATTCCAATCATGGCCGGTGGATCGTCCAAGCCCCCACCGCGCATCGAGAGATGGATGCTGTCGCTCATGGAGTATGGAGTCAAGCCACAGTATCGCCCGGGCACTCACAATCCAGCAGACTATCTATCCCGTCACCCGGGGGCGGGGCGCCCGCGAGACTCTGCCGAGGTGGCTGACTGCATGGAAGTGGTGCAACACGTGGTGGAGGCAGCATTGCCGGTGGCCCTGGCGAGCCAAGAGATAGTGGAAGCGTCGAACGTGGACAAGGTATTCCTGGTCATCAAGGAAGCCGTGTAGAGTGGCGTGAAGTACTCACAAACAATGCCAGGAAGGATTATGGGGCACGGAAGGATCTCCAGGCACTATGGAAAGTACGCAACGAGCTGTCAGTCGTCGACAATGGTCCCCTGTGGAGGGAGTGCCAAATCTTCATCCAGCTAGCGCTGGTCGGGAAGGTGCTGCAACTCGCCCACAAAGGTCACCAGGGGACGGCAAAGACGAAGGCACGCCTAAGGTTAAAGGTGTGGTTCCCGGACCTGGACAGCAGGGTGGATGAATTTGTGCGGGCGTGCATACCATGCCAGGCGGCTAGTCCAGTGGAAAGAGGGCCACCCATCCAGGCAATGGAAAGAAGTGAACAACCTTGGGGGACGGTGCATGCTGACTTCGGGTCCACGGGCCGAGAAATGTACTTTCTTGCAGTTGTAGACCAGTGGTCGTGCTATCCCGAGGTGGAGCTGGTGGAATCCACGGCCAGCGATCACACCATTCTGGCCCTGGTGAAGATGTTCGCCACCCATGGTTTCCCCATCGAGATTTGTTCAGACAACGGCTCACCATTCCAAGGGCAGCAGTTCACCCAATACTGTGAGGAGAGGGGGATCAGGCACCGGAAGGTCACCCCACTGTGGCCCAGGGCAAATGGGGAGGTGGAGCGTTTCATGCGGACGCTTAACAAAGTCTTCTGAATCTCGATGAATGGAGGAGAGAAGCTCCGCCGAAACCTCTTTGAATTTCTGTGCGAGTACCGCACAACCCCGCATCAGTCCACCGGGGTTGCGCCAGCCAAGCCTCTTCAAACGAGCTCCCAGAGGACAGCTGCCCGAAGTAGAAGGACGCACCCTGGGAGTGATTGACAATAACCGAGTACGTGCAGAGGGGGCCATCCAAAATGAGCGGGAGAGTGCCTGACGGAGAAGTCGATTGCAGTAGGGGACACTGTGTTGGTCTGGAACCACAGGACGGAGGGGAAGCTGTCTCTCCCATATGAAGCACAGCCACTGTGAGTGACCCATGTCAAGGGGTCCATGATCACAGTGGCCAATGCCAGAGGCACCGTCATGCGGAATGTATCATTCTTCAAGCGGATTGAGGTGGCACCTCCTCCAGCCATGCACGACGTGCCCGGACCTGGACCTGGGGCAGGATCTCCATCAAGAGACGATGGACCGCCAGAAGCTCCATGCACACCAGAGGCATCTCCAGAGGAGTCCGGAAGGTACCCGAGCAGGGCGGGGCGCAAGCCACCACAGAGGTTCCAAGACTTTATCATGGACCCTGCCTCTTAACAGGTGGAGAACTATCTGTGAACTCTTAAGTTGTTATTGTTGTGTGCACATGTTATAACAGTTTCTTGTTGGGGGGAAAAGGAGGGATGTTGCGTAGTGACTACGCTATATTGCGCATGCGCGGCCAATAAGGAGGCTCGCGCATGCGCGCGGTTAATAAAGACGGTCCCGGCCAGCAGTTTCCGCCGGGACCTGAGCAGGCAGCACGCGTCCCGGGTGTGTACTTGTGGTACGCATGTGTGTATGCATGTGAGTGCCGGCGAGGGCCACAAAGGTTTGCCGCCTATACAACAATTAAGACAGGGTGTCACTGGACAGGGTGTCACTGGGCAGGTTGAGTTGCACCTGGCCGAGCTGTGTGGTTCCCCTTACTGCACTAGCAGGGTGTGCAGAGGGCTGTGCTTGGGGTGCACTGCCAGAGCTGTGTATGGTTTCTAGCATGGCAAAGGCAGAGGCAGCAAGGCAAGGTTCAGCTGTGTAGCCAGGGGTCTATGCAGGGGCAGATTTAGGGTAAAGGGCCCCATCGGCAAAAATGACAGAGAGCCCCAGGTGGGTGGGTCATGGAGGCGGAGCCTAGAGCGGGCAGAGCGGTACAATGAAGTCCAGTCCAGTCCAGTTGATATTAAACTGTGCATGTTATGTTTTTATGTTTTTGTTCTTTTTTTTTGTTTTTGTTTTTAAAATAAATTTTTATTAGCAGTTTTAATCAAAATACAGAAAACCAATAAGTCCCCCCCAACCCTACCTCCACTCCCCACAACCCATTCCCACCCAACCCCCGCTCCAAGAGCCACCCAGATTACACCTTTGCATATAAAACCAGCAGAAGCTAATGCAGAATAAGTCTACTTCACAGGACTGAATATTGGCTCCTCTACACCACTCCCTCACCAGTCTGATTCGTCCTGCGGGGCAATTATGCCAAGGAGCTCCATAGCCTTGGGACACCAAGCCAGGCGGGCCCCCTCTTTTAGGTAGGACAATAACTTGGACCAATCCGAGACAAATCGCAAGTGGTCTCCCTGGATAGAATAAGTAAGCCATTCCAAGGCTACAAGCGACCAGAGTTTAACCATCCATTCATGTTCCTGTGGCGGGTCTTTAGATTTCCATTTCCGAGCTAATACCAGGGCTGCCGCCATCATCATCATCACGTAGAGATTACGATCAGCCTTCACTGTGAGGGTTGCTAAAACCCCATTAAAGCCCAACAAGTCCAATCCTCTGTTTTGGCCCACCCTTACTCCTAAAACCTGGGTAACCGCCCTTTGAACCTGGACCCAGAAATTGTCGATTTTTGGACATTCCCACCTGATATGGGCCCACAAGCCCTCTGCCCCGAACTCCCTCCAGCACATCCTAGACGCATCGGGAAATATTTTATTTAACCTGACCAGGGTCAGGTGCCATTGGAACATCAATTTCAGCCACATTTCCCAGATTTGAATAGACCTTGTAAGTTTAGGAATCTGAGACCAGAGATTTACCCAAGCCGGCCCTGGAATCTCTGTTCCAGTGTCGCCCTCCCATTTCTTCACATAACTTCTACTCGACAGGACTTCTCCTAACTTGATGAGTTTATAGATAGAAGCCAAAACCCTTTTATCCCCCGAGTTTGTGTCTAGGCATTTTTCTAACGGTGTGAGAAGGCAAGACCCGGCATGCTTAGTCGACGGGTGAGATAGCCAGTGTCTCAGTTGGAGGTAGGAAAACCTCTGCCTTTCCCCTATGCCAAAGTCCATTTTACACTGCTCAAAGTATTTAACCTCATCGCCGACAAACATATCTTTCACCATTCTACACCCCCCTTGATGCCAGATACTAAAGGCCGATTCACAAGCGTATGCTGGCGTAAACTGCGCTTTGCCATGCAAGGGAGTGTAGGGGGAGGGGAAGGAGGTGATGTGAGCTCTTTTTATCGCTTGGTCCCAACCCTGTCCAGTTGTCGCGGTTATAACACTACAGTACATTTGAATAGGTCTATCAGGCTTCGGTAACCAGAGTATTCCCTCAAGGTTTCCCCCGGCCCCTGCCCTGTCCATCAGCCTCCACACCTTCTCCCTGTCATCTCTCTGCCAATCCCTAATGACGCGGAGCTGCACCGTTAAGTAATAAGCCTTGAAGTCTGGCTCGCCCACGCCACCCCTTGGTGGGAGAGCGCACATTAACGAAGCGGCTACCCTCAGTCTTTTGTGGGACCAGATGAAACCCTTGGTTAATTTCTGGAGTGCTTTAAAGAAGGATTTTCTTGCTACTATATCTCTGCTATGCCATCCTGCCGTGTCTAAGAATTCCCTCTAACAGCAGAAAGGCCCTTTTCTGAGTCAAGATCAGCCCTTGACAGTGATGTAAAAGCATGAGGATGCCCTTAGCCCCCAAGGCTCAGCACCCCTCCCACCAGTAATGCTCTGACACACAGGCTTATTATGAAGCACGCAAACAACCGCCACTTCCCTCTTGACCCCACAGACCCAGTGCGCTCACAAATGTCCGAACACACTGCTCTTCGCAGTTGCTTGATTGGTAAAAAGGAGTATGCATTTGTGAAAGACTTTGCATGGGAAGATTCTTGCCAACTGCTGAACCCATCGCCCCCATTACCCTCACGGCTCTTCCAGGTGACCTGCTGTCTGTTTCTGCCAGGGCCGGGCTGTATGCTCTACTTCCTGCACATCTGCGACCTTCGACTATTATACTAGCAGTGTGTCACACTGTCACTTGCTCTGCTGTCAAGAGTTACTCCCTCTCTGAGGCTGCTAGTAAGTGAGGTCTCACTCTCCATCTCAGCCAGACGGAGAACCCTCACGTGTGGCTGCTATCTGGTTCCTAACTAGCATCTTAAATACACATGGACTCCTTTGCTCCGACCTCAAAGTCTACTTTAAACAGATGCTGGTCTTTGATTGCCTGGTTGGTTTATTGGTGTCGCTCTCCTATCTTCTTTTTACACCACTGAAATTGTTCTTGCTCCATTTGTAGATTGGGCTGTTAGGTGGTACAACTATAAGCAAAACCATTGTATTAGATAGGGAGAACTGGCAAATGAGGAGGAACACACAGCTTGTAGATGTTGTTTGGTTATTTGCCCACCCATTGATTGCCCAGTGTCCACATCCATTCTAATCCCTAAAGCCATTCCCACCCAGTTCAGTCCCCTGCTTGCCAAAAACGCCACCTCATTGGAACTCTTTGAGCTTGCTTTAATGGAGCCTTACCATCAAACTTTGCACTTGAAGCGCCTACCAGTTCTTCTTAGAGTTAATTACTTAATTGGCGCTATAGGCGTACTACTAGTGTAATAAAAATGTGTTAACCAGGTTTGCCTTCAGCCACTTGATTTATAAGCACTATGCATGTCCTTCACTGAAGTACTGTTAAAAACAAGTAATGGTTTTGGCTTTTGTATAAGTATTAGGCATTTACCACACACTACTATTAGATGCCCAGGTATTTGCACCATTTTTCACCTGCTACCATCTATAGTCAGGTAATACCACTATGGCAGTGCCTGGAAAGTGCCTTTCCCATGCCTAAACAACAGCCCAAACTGTTGGCGTTGCCAATGATTTTTACCCATTGAGTGAAGCTCACCTGGCTCTCTGTGACAATGCTAACATGTAAATCGATGGGCCCATAAGAAAACTGAGTGCAAAGCAGAAAGAAGATGTTACACAAGCTACTAGTCAGCAGGGGGACACACTGGAACACTTGTAGCAGCTAAAATAATTGTAGGTAATTAGGAGGCATAGATTTCATTGGGTTGCTTATGGAGCTGCCAATCAAATGCCCAGATGCTGTAGTTTCTGTATAACTTCCACCTTGAACTTCTGCGTAGCAGCGGGACCTTTATTGTCAGGCGGTGAAGTGTGCATGGTGCCTGTCCTGCTTTTTATGTGGAAGGCAGCACTATGGGTGCTGAGGCAGAAGATAAGAGGGCTATCCCAAACATATCTAAAAACCCAAGACTAGGTCCAGTTCATAAAACCAAACCCGGAAAAGGTTTTTCAATGTGGGGTGGACTCAAATCTATTCATAAAGAGAAGGAATAGAACAAGGTTGTGGCTGAGGACAGAAGGATAGAGCGAAATAGGAGTGCTATCCCTGCCTAAAGTGCACTGTTAGCTAGGTTGCCATGTTACAACGCCTGTCTAATAGTGATAGAATAAGAATAAAATTACCACTTCTATGATATGTAATACGTTCAACCTTGCGAGTCCCAACCCACTCTCTTCAAGATTACTTAGATCGGGAGAGACTGCCAGTAAAAACAAGGGAAAGGAAAAGAGAGTACGCCCAGGAAAGCGAAGAGAATCAATTTATCTCTTCAAAACCAACCATGTGTCATCTAATGGGGTAAACATTTTTTTTAATAGCACATGAGCCAGCCAATACGGAGGCAGGCAAATGTGCACGTGACGCGCGAACGTACGTCACGTGACACGCTTAGGAAATGATGCCGCCCTCCTTTCCCGTACTTAATATACGGAGATTACATCTAAAGGGGATAGATGCGCTTACGCTGAGCGCCTTGCCTTGATCAAGAAGGTGCCCGTGTGATGCACATTTGAAGTGAGTACATGTGAAGACTTTTTATGGAAGAGATGTCCGAATACTTTACATGATTTTGGGATATTTTAGTTGTTGTATCTACCTTCTCCCCTTGCTCGAATTGTCTTCACGTGTGCAGACTTAAACACATCTAGAAATGGCATACGTCAGCATAAATATGATGAAGGAATCAAATTTCCTTGCATTTGCGGAGGATCGAGTAGAATCAATTCTAGCGGCCCCGTCCTTGATAGGAAATGCGTCGGTACCCCAAGTGGACACCAATGGTGATTCTTGGAATGAACTCGAGGGCCTTCAAAAAAAGCTAATTAGAACGGAGCTTCATGGCCTTATTATGACCGAATACCTACGTGCACAAACAGCTTCAGATGGTCTTATCATTCGAATTGAACCGAGAATTTTCTTAGACCAGGTCCAATTTCGTCGGGACTGGAGTTTCATAGCTAATAAATGTACACGAGACTGGCTCATTCTAATAATCAATACAGCCAAAACAGTCTCAATTAAACTCCTGGCAGAAATCGAATCAAACATTGACCTACTTAAATCCTCAGAGGTCCTTGAGAGCTTCAAGAAAAAACTAGAAGAAATCGATGTTCTGATCAAAGACTTTTTTTTTTTTAATTTGAACAAAAAACATTTTGAAATTTAAGAAAGATATCTCGTTTTTTTTGCATGAAAAGATCTAACCGTATGTAGTGGACAGTTATTATGACGATCCACAGCCGACATTGGGACAAAAACAACCTCACCAGAATAAGAAAAACTGGTACCCTAGACAAAATAACAGCAGGAATAAGAAACGGAATACACCCGCACAGTGGACCTTCTCGAGTGGCAGCTCGGATGAAGATAGTAGACCAGGCACTTCAAGAGGTGGTATCCACCAAAGGAGTTCCTCCAGTAATCGTGATCAATCTAATGATAGAAGGGTTCAGTTCCAGGGCAACCAAAACCAAAGAGGACAGAATACAAATAGAAAGGCTTTTTTATACCAAGGCCAGAGAGGAGGCAGAGGAAGAGGACAAGAGCAAGGCTCCCCAATAGTGACGAGGAGCAGAGGGAGAGGTCTCCCCCAGCCCGAGAACTATTAGTAATTAACCTCTCTACCCATGTCCTAACTAATATGGAACAACAAGTCCTACAAAAAGGACTTAGTGTTGTCCCTACAGCAACACATGACGATTTTCAAACGTGCATTGAATTTGCTAGGTTAATGCGTAACATTAGACTGAGACAACACTTTGGCATGACAGACCAGGTACTCTTACAATCTCTTTCAACACCACGCCTTTTCTTATGCCAGGAATGTTACTCACGAATCTTCTGGTTTTATCAGGATGTTTGTAGAGGAGAGGGATGTCCCCCCGGGAGTCCAGAGACCGTGAGTAGTACTCTGTGCACCCAGGGGGCCACCCCCTGGGAAACCCTTTTGGGGAAGAAAACCCAGAGTCAGACAGGTTCCGATTGTGTAGAATGGTAGTCCACAGGATTCAATGAAGAAGTAGAATAGTAAGCTTGCTGTTCAATTGAAGACTGGATGCGGAATACGAGTAATCCAAGGTAAGTTGCTGAGGAGGAACCCAACAATACCAGGAGAAGTGAACTGACACTCGAGAGATGAGACTCCAGAGGTAGAAGAGGAGAAAGAAACAAAGTGACAGCAGGAGGAGAGGAGCCGAGGGTGAGAGAGGCCGACGGCGGAAGGAGGAAAGGAGCAGAGAGAGATATGTAAAACAGAAGCTGTGAGCACCGGAGTGGCAGACGCCGGAGCGGAGTAAAAGATGCCGAGAGGGGCTAGGAGCAGCTAACACAGCAAGCCGTGTGGAAAGAGAAGCAGCGAACGGCCAGAGTTTGGCAGACGCCGAGCGGAGGAAAGGCGCTGCGAGCAGCTAGCACGGCAAAAGCCGAGCGGGGAAAAGAGCTGCAAGCCCAGGGGCGGCAGAAGCCGAACTGAAGAAAGGGAAATGAAATGCGAGTGAAAGGACTGCTGGAGAGCACAGAACCAAGGGTTAGGGAGCAATGCATACACGGGAACGATTAGCAACGCAGAGTGTGTTAGTGATTCAGTGTATAAGTAGGAGTGATCACGCGGAAAACTGAGTGCGAGAACTAGACCTGCACTGTTAGGTAGTGGAAACGTGATCCAACAGGCGCCATCTTGAATTCCACTGGGTGCGCCGAGGATGGTGAATCTTCCAGTGTTTCCAAAGACTTCTAGGGGTTTTCCTAACAGTATGCCCCTCACGTGGGGTGGAAGGTCTGGGTTTCCACGGTTGAGACCTGTGGAATCGGCGCACCAATGTAGGTGCATGAACTGCAGAAGCTGGTTCCCAAGTCCTGTCAGAAGGTCCATAACCTTTCCAATCTAGGAGATATTGAAGAATTCCCCGAAGGTATCTGGAGTCCGCTATGGCCAATACTTCATATTTTTGTCCTTCAGAGGAGTCAATAGGCAATGGTTTGTTTCTATCTTGCCTTTGGAACCTGTCTGAAACATTGGCCTTTAACTGAGAGACGTGGAAGACATTATGTATCCTAGACCAAGAAGGAGGTAACTGAAGGCGATATGCCACCTTCCCTACTGCTCCGGAAACCGTAAATGGACCAAGACATTTGGGGGACAGTTTAGTAGGTATCAGTCTCTTTGGGAGGTATCGGGAGGACAACCATACCAAATCCCCTTGATGGTAAGTGGGTTCTTGGGATCTTCGCTTGTCAGCTTGTTTTTTAGTCTTTTCTTGTGTTTCCTTGAGAGCTGTATGGGCCAGGGCATGTCCAGACTGAATGTTGGCCACCAATTCTTCTACTGCAGGAGAGTTGCGAATTCTGGGAGGAGTGGTAGGGATTATTACAGGATGATATCCATAGGTACAGTAGAAGGGAGACATTTTGGAAGCAGAGTGTTGAGAATTGTTGTATGATATTTCCGCATAGGGAAGGAAGTCGTCCCAGTTGTCTTGGGTAGCCGAAATGAAGCATCTAAGGTATTGTTCTAAAGACTGGTTCAGCCTCTCTGTCTGGCCGTTAGATTGTGGATGATAACCAGAGGTCAGATCTCGTTGTATTCCTAAGGATTGGCATATATTCTTCCAGAATGTCGATATATATTGTGGTCCCCTATCGGAAATTATGTTTTTGGGGAGTCCATGCAATCGGAATATTGTCCGTAAGAAACAGGAGGCCATCTTAGATGCTGTTGGGAGTTTTTTCATGGGAATAAAGTGTGCCATCTTGGTCATTGAATCCACAGTCAACATTATAGTGGTATTATTATTTGAAGGTGGTAGGTCTACAATAAAATCTGTAGAAATATTTTCCCAAGGTTGGTCGGGTAGAGCGGGTTGGACCAGTTTTCCTACTGGGAGCCTCCTTGGCGTCTTTTCTTGCAGACAGATGACACACGAAGAAATGTAGTCTTTAACGTCTGCAGATAAGGTGGGCCACCAAAAATGACGGCTGATCAGTTCTTGAGTGTTGGCTATTCCTCTGTGACCTGCTACTTTGTGATCGTGGCACATGTGTAATACTTGCTGTCTTAGGTTTTCTGAAGGCACAAACAGACTAGTGCAATAGTAATATAGACCATGTTCTTCCTGAAGCTGGTAGTTCTGGATATCACTATCTTTTATGTTTTTCATTTGACTGCGGACATCTTGGAGAAATGAAGAGACTACAAAAACAAAGTAGTTTGCGGAAATATCTTCTCCTTTACTGTACCGTCTTCTGTTTGTAGACTGCGAGACAAGGCATCAGCCATTTGGTTACAGGTGCCTGGAATGTGGGTGATCTGAAAGTCAAAAGAAGAGAACAAATAGGCCCATCGGGCTTGGCGGCTGTTTTGGCACTCGACATTCTGAAGGACTTTAAGGTTCCTGTGGTCGGTTCTGATAGTTACGGGATGTCTTGCTCCTACCAGAAGATGTCTCCATTCTTGGCATGCCTTCTTAATGGCGAGCAATTCCTTTTCCAGAACTGTGTAGTTTTGTTCCGAGGAAGTCAAGGTTTTCGACATATAGGCAATGGGATGCTCTTTGCCGCTAAGAGAAGTCTGTTTCAAGACCGCTCCTATAGCCGAATGAGAAGCATCAGTCTCTAGAAGGAATGGTTTGGTTTGGTCCGGCAATCTAAGGATGGGAGCGGATGAAAAGGCAGACTTAAGTTCGTTGAAGGCTTGTTGTGTCTCTGTAGACCACACGTATTTCCTTCCTTTCTGTAGAAGTGTAGTCAATGGCTTGATGACTTTGGAGAAGTTGGGTATACATTTCCTGTAGAAATTCGCAAAGCCAACAAACCTTTGGATTTCTTTGACTCCTTGTGGAGCCTTCCAATGCAAAATGGCTTGTACCTTGTGGGGGTCCATGGAAGCCCCTTCTTTGCAAAGAATAAAGCCCAAATAAGGAATCTTTTCTTGATGAAACGAGCATTTCTCTAATTTGGCGAAAAGGTGATTGTCTTGTAGGCGATGTAGCACCTCTGAAACATGAGAAATGTGCTCCTGTAGATTGGTAGAAAAGATCAATATATCGTCAAGATATACGATCAGTGAATGAAGTAATAAATCCGAAAACAAGTGGTCAACGAATCTTTGGAAAACTGATGGAGCATTGGCCAGGCCGAAAGGCATAACGTGATATTCGTAATGCCCAAAAGGGGTGCGGAATGCCGTCTTCCATTCGTCTCCGCTTTTGATCCGAATTAAATGATAAGCGCCTCTCAAGTCCAGTTTAGTGAAAATGGAGGCACCCCTTACCGCTTCTAAAATATCTTGAATCAAAGGCAAGGCATATCGATCCTTGTAGGTGACCCTATTTAACCCCCTATAATCGATGCACGGTCTCAGCTCCTTGCAGTCTTTTTTCGGTATGAAAAACAAGGACGCTCCAGCGGGACTTTTTGATTCAGTGATAAGTCCGTTGCGTAGGTTTGTCTGAAGATATTCCTTCAGGGCTTCCTTTTCGGGATTAGAAAGGGTGTACATCCTGCCAAATGGGATCTGCGCGTCTGGCAGGAGATCTATACTGCAATCTTCTCTCCGGTGCGGAGGCAGTTCCTTGAATTCCTCGTTAGAGAATACTTTACGGTACTTGTGGTAACATTCCGGTAACAATTTCAGATTTAGCACCACTGCATTAGAGTTCTGAGAGATTACAGGTGCATTGGAGGTGTGTATACCTGTTGCACTGTTATGTTGACATGTGGAGATACAGTATTCTGATCCCAGAAACATGGTTCCAGCCTTCCAATTGATATAGGGATTGTGTTTAGCCAACCAAGGTATTCCCAGGATTACCGGGTAGTGAGCTGCCTTAATGAGATCAAAGATCACCTCCTCTTCATGGGAAGATATCCTCATTGTGAGGACGGAAGTATTGGCTCGTATGGGTCCAGAGGATAAGGATTCTCCATCTAATCCCTCGACTGGGACAGGTAATTCTTTAGCCATATGGGGTATCTTGTTCTTGTAAGCCCAATCGGTATCCATAAAAAGACCCGCTGCCCCGCAATCTACAAGAACTGGAACTTTTTCGAGGGAAACGTCATTGAATCGGAGTGTTACCGGTAAAACCACCATTTGAGTTGAATTAGCCACTCCGTTGAGGGAACTCGGAGTTCCATGCCCGTTCATGGTTCCCTTTATGAACGGGTGAAGGCGTTTCCCGAACGGCGGGGAGGGACTAGATTACAGTCCTTCAAAACATGCTTGTCCGAACCACAGTACATACAGAGACCCAGAGAGCGTCTTCTGTTTCTCTCTTCTGAGGTAAGAGGACCTCTGGTGATTCCTATTTGCATAGGTTCTTCCTCATGGGTTTGTGAGGTCTTGGCAAATTTGCTTCTTACAGTTGGAGGAGGTCCTTTGGCTTTTCCCTTCTTCCTTTCTAAATTCCTTTCTTGGATTCGATAATCCATCTGTAGAACGAGTGTAATCATCTCTGCGAGGTTATGCGGGCGAGGTACCCGAGACAGTTCGTCCTTCAAGTCTTCGTTTACGTTTCTCCTAAAAATAGTAATGAGGGCATCATCTGCCCAGGCCGTTTCATGTGCCAGTTGCTTGAACTGTGTGATGTACGCCAGAATTTCCATTGTTCCTTGTTTCAGGTCTAAGAGGTTTTCTTGTGCAGAGACCATTAATTCTCTGCGTCCAAACATGGCCTGTAGGCTATTGGAGAACCCGGCTAGAGAGTCTAAGAGTTGATTATTAGTGGTCACCAGGGGTGTAGCCCAAGCCAGAGCACTCCCAGATAGGTTGGATATCATGAAGCTGACCTTGGATCGGTCGTTAGGAAAAAAGGCCGGTTTCAATGTAAATTGTACCGTACAAGAGTCGATGAATTCTTTTAGCTTCTTTGGATTGCCGTCATATTTCCCCATAGGGAGGGGTCCTGGAGGTAGTTCAGTTCTTGAGTGTACTACTTGGCGAAGCATGGTGTTTTCATTGCGCAGGGTTTGCATTTCGGTATTGAGATTTTGTACAGCTGCTACGAGCTGCTGTATCTGTTGCTCCATGGTTTCTTTTTTTTTAGGCATTGCTATCTCTTACAATCTCTTTCAACACCACGCCTTTTCTTATGCCAGGAATGGTACTCACGAATCTTCAGGTTTTATCAGGATGTTTGTAGAGGAGAGAGACGTCCCCCCGGGAGTCCAGAGACCGTGAGTAGTACTCTGTGCACCCAGGGGGCCACCCCCTGGGAAACCCTCGTGGGGAAGAAAACCCAGAATCAGACAGGTTCCGATTGTGTAGAATGGTAGTCCACAGGATTCAATGAAGAAGTAGAATAGTAAGCTTGCTGTTCAATTGAAGACTGGATGCGGAATACGAGTAATCCAAGGTAAGTTGCTGAGGAGGAACCCAACAATACCAGGAGAAGTGAACTGACACTCGAGAGATGAGACTCCAGAGGTAGAAGAGGAGAAAGAAACAAAGTGACAGCAGGAGGAGAGGAGCCGAGGGTGAGAGAGGCCGACGGCGGAAGGAGGAAAGGAGCAGAGAGAAATATGTAAAACAGAAGCTGTGAGCACCGGAGTGGCAGACGCCGGAGCGGAGTAAAAGATGCCGAGAGGGGCTAGGAGCAGCTAACACAGCAAGCCGTGTGGAAAGAGAAGCAGCGAACGGCCAGAGTTTGGCAGACGCTGAGCGGAGGAAAGGCGCTGCGAGCAGCTAGCACGGCAAAAGCCGAGCGGGGAAAAGAGCTGCAAGCCCAGGGGCGGCAGAAGCCGAACTGAAGAAAGGGAAATGAAATGCGAGTGAAAGGACTGCTGGAGAGCACAGAACCAAGGGTTAGGGAGCAATGCATACACGGGAACGATTAGCAACGCAGAGTGTGTTAGTGATTCAGTGTATAAGTAGGAGTGATCACGCGGAAAACTGAGTGCGAGAACTAGACCTGCACTGTTAGGTAGTGGAAACGTGATCCAACAGGCGCCATCTTGAATTCCACTGGGTGCGCCGAGGATGGTGAATCTTCCAGTGTTTCCAAAGACTTCTAGGGGTTTTCCTAACAGGTACCTACTGATGAGAGAGAAAATGATGCCACGGGCCTACATTCTGGATCCACTTTCTATCCACCTATCGTCTCTGCAGAATCTCTAACATTCGAGAAGGCCATAATGAAGAAAATGGAGGAAATTGAGAAGCATGAAAAAAGCTCCTTTCAGAATATTACTTTTCAAAAACGTAAAACCTTACGTGATCTCAGTACTAACGAAGCCATCATAATCAAACAGGCGGATAAGGGTGGGGCCACGGTTGTCATGGACCTAGCTGACTATGATGCCATGGTCACATCGCTCCTAAACAATGAAGAACATTATAAAATCCTGACTGGTGACCCTACTGAAAATCTGTGTAGTTATCTCCAATATTGTGGAAGAAGCTGCATGTGAAGGTCACATTAGCAATAAAGAAGCAGCTTTTCTTATGGCAAAATTTCTAAAAATTCCGGTATTCTATGCTTTACCGAAAGTCCACAAGGGCTTAACCCCTCCCCCGGGGCGACCCATTGTGGCTGGTATCGACTCCATTTTGGAGCCCCTCTCGCAATTTGTGGATTTCTTCCTGAGGCCACTTATTCCAAAAATGCGCTCATACACGAAAGACACCATGAGTATTTTGAACACACTTCAAGGCCAGATGTTTGATCCAGCTACCCAATATCTGGTTATACTCGACATAGAAGCACCCTATACAAATATCCCGCAGGCAGCCACTCTGGAGATAGTGGAAAAGGTACTTAGAGACCTAGTTATTCCCCCCGAGGTTCCCATTGATCTCATAATACATCTAGCAGAATTAGCACTAACTAAGAATTTCTTTCTCTACAAAGAGTCCTTCTATGAGCAATGCTCAGGGACGGCTATGGGCGCTACATTTGCACCCTCCTTGGCAAACTTGTATGTAGCCGAATTCGAGGATACCCACATATATCAGCCATCCAACCCCTTCAGGACACATGTCACCCTGTGGTCACGATGTATCGATGACGTCTTGGCCATCTTCACAGGAACTGAAGGCCAATTCAAAGAATTCTTGACCTGGCTTAATTCTAGAGATAGATATCTTAAGTTCAAAAACTGTATCTCAAAAGAGATTATACATTTTCTTGATGTAGAGATCAAACCCAGTAAGGGTGCCCTAGTTACTACCATCTTTCGAAAACCTACTGACCGCAATTCGCTGCTGGATTACACCAGCTTCCATCCGAGATGCCTTCGTGAAAATTTACACTTTGGGCAGTTTTTGCGTCATAGGCGTAATTGCTCTACCACTCAGGAGTATAACCTACAGGCACAGGGACTTACAGACCATCTTTTAGAACGTGGTTACCCTAAAAAAAACTGTGAGAATGACAAGGAAACGAGCCAAAAATATCCCACGGGACCTAACCCTACAACAAAAAGTATGAACAGTGGGAGATAGTACGATCACAGCAGTTTTCAGTTATTCAAACAAAATCAACTTGATTAAAAGGGAAATCATTAAGCTATGGCCCATACTTAATGTAGGGCAGGTCAATCTGCCATTACCCCGATTTGCAATGAAAAAAAGAAAAAATCTGAGGGATACCCTAATACACTCATACACTCATACACACCAGCCCAGGAGGCAACAGGTCAAACCACCCTGTGGAACAACACTTCCCCACAAGGACACACACATGTGGTAAGTGCAATGTATGTAGTCTCACAAAACGCACCAAAACATTGGATCTCGGTCTAAAGACACCATGGAAACAACTTGCCTTCACGAATTGCAATACATCAAATGTAATTTACATGATACGGTGTCCCTGTGACAAAAAATATATTGGCGTGACTACAAGGCCAATTAAAAAACGTATCCGGGAACACCTATCATGTATCAGAAGCCATCGGGAGAATGCCCCCATGGTGGACCACTTTCAGAGGCTCAAACACCTGGCCTCGGAAATCGAGTGGACCATTATAGAAAAAGTGAAATGTCCTAGGAGAGGGGGGATATGAACCTCCTTTTATTGAAACGGGAACAAAAATGGGTTTTTCGTTTGAAAACTGACAAAGTGGGTCTTAATGAAATTATACCTTTGCATTCTTTGGCCATGATATCTTGAGCCATTTGTGGAAACACCTATGAGTAATGACTTAGACAAAAGTTATCCTGAAGGTGTTCTGGATACATGTTAACACTCACAGGAATTTAGATGATGTGTCCCCTGCCAGTGTACATTTATTCCAGTGAGCCCTAATGTACTTCAGAACTACCCTGTTCTTCTCCAAAAGATGGGGTCCCCCCGGGTGGGCTGCTGCTGCGTGCAGCTTGAGTGCATGAACTCTGTGGGCATTGCTGCTCAGGACTGGGGTCCAATATGTGGTGCCAGATATTGTTCGAGCGCACCCCTCTTTGTGTTTTATAATTCAAGTGGAGTAGGTACGCACATCAGAGAGGGCGTTCCCAGCCCCGTGTGAGGTGCCTGACTGGGCCCAACACTTCCGCCTGACTTTGGCGAGTGTCAAGATGCACGCGCATCACAGGTCCAATGCGGAGGCTGACCAATGAACTCCATTTTCCAACACAGTTTTAAGAGCATTGTAAGAGCACCCCATACCAATGTTAAAATTACCACATATGGTGTGTTGAATTTTTGGATAACATTGTGGTTAACTAATACAGGTGGCATTTTTTGACACTAAGGAGATGAGATTCTGATATCGAGATTGGGACATGAGGTGGTGTCTTGAGATAGCCATGGGCTGTAATTGTTTTGGATGGCACACTAGTGTTGCGCCATCCTAAATCCGATATGTGGAATTTAGCAGCTACCTAGTAACTGTGGTTCATCATTTTTTTGATCCCACAGGTTCCTTCCCAGACTGTTCCAGATCAATGACACCTACGGCAGGGTGGTAATGTACTTTGCCATCTACCGTTTTTAACCTTTTCCTCATAAAACTGGTTGTTGAACAATGAAATACACTAGCTGTTGAGGAGCTTAGACTGTCCTGATGAATGTGGCGTTACTAAATTCAGGCGACTGAAACCGGTTGACGGTGTTTGTTACATCTAAAAGGGCTCCAATCTGCCCCCATTTTAGTTTGAGCAAACCTTTTTACATTGTCCCACTTTCCATGAGTAAATAGTTGATTCCACATGGGAAGTGGTGATTGTATTGTCTTTGTTTGTGTTTTTGGGAATGTGAATTTATCCTATTTCCCTAAATTGTGTCAATTTTAAAATTGAGTACCCCAGGAGCAGTGTGACAATCAATGGGCTATTAAAAAACTGTTTACCCCATTAGATGACACATGGTTGGTTTTGAAGAGATAAATTGATTCTCTTCGCTTTCCTGGGCGTACTCTCTTTTCCTTTCCCTTGTTTTTACTGGTAGTCTCTCCCGATCTAAGTAATCTGGAAGAGAGTGGGTTGGGACTCGCAAGGTTGAACGTATTACATATCATAGAAGTGGTAATTTTATTCTTATTCTATCACTATTAGACAGGCGTTGTAACACCGCAACCTAGCTAACAGTGCACTTTAGGCAGGGATAGCACTCCTATTTCACTCTATCCTTCTGTCCTCAGCCACAACCTTGCTCTATTCCTTCTCTTTATGAATAGATTTGAGTACACCCCACAGTAAAAAACCTTTTCCGGGTTTGGTTTTACGAACTGGACCTAGTCTTGGGTTTTTAGATAGCTGCTAGTAGCTTCTACACAGTTGTGTGTTGCCTGACTTTTTTGTGTGAACATTACCTACTTAGGGCAATACCCTGTCAATTTATAGAAATTGCCCCATTGTTTGTTAATTACTATCCCAAACATAACCTCCACTTCAATATGAATAGTGGCCATATTGTTGATACTCATTTCCATTTCTGATACTCTTGATGTTATTGCCCCTGTCATGAGGATCTGCTTGAAGTCCAAAGCCAAGTGTAATTACTGGTATGATTCAGACCTAGCTACACTTAAACGTAAGTGTAGGGTGGCTGAGAGGAAATGGAGGTCTTCTTGCTCATGCTCTGACAAACTGGCATGTTGCCTGCTCCAAAGGCAATACTGACTCTCTGTCCTCACCAAGAAGAGAGTCCACATTCAAGCCCGTGTCTCTGCGGCATCTAACAACTCGTCTGAACTCTTCAAAATCTGCAAGGAGCTTGCCAACCCTGCTTCAGTCTCTTCCCCTCCCCTTACCTCCCACGCTCTCTGCAACAACCTTGCCTCTCACTTTATCTCTCTCCTCCCCTCCCCCTCCTATTCCCCCTCACCCTGCACTTGCTAACCCTCCCTTAATTACCTCCCCTCCCTCCTTCTCTTCCTTTCCCCTTTTCTCACCTGATGAGGTCGCTAGACAAGTCCGATCTATGAAAGCCTCGTCAAAACAGGTTCGTCCCTGCTCCTCTAAAACCATCAAGGACCACATTGACACCCTCACTCCAGCCCTTGCCATTTCTGTAACCATTCCTTTTCCTCAGAATCTTTACCCTCCCCTCTGAAACACTCCCTTGTGCATACTCTCCTCATTAAACCCACAGCTCATCCTTCCTGTCCAGCTAACTATCGCCCAATCGCCATTACTCCCTTCCTTGGCAAATTCCTTGAGAAGCTGGCCATCTCTCAGCTTAACCTTCATACTGACTCTGTCGGTTCTCTCTATGACCACCAGTCTGGTTTCAGAGCAGCCAGAAGCACGGAAACTGCTCTCCTGAACATCCGTGAAGATCTACTCTCCAACCTTGACTCTAACATTCCCTCTGTTCTCATCCTACTCGATCTCTCTTCTGCCTTTGACACGGTCAACCATACCATTCTGCTCAACCGTCTCCGTGAGAACATGGGTATCACTGATCAGGCTCTTGCCTGGCTGACCTCTTTCCTCTCTGATCGACCCTCCCAGGTCAAACTTGGGTCCTTCCTATGCTGAAATTCCTCTCTACCTTTGGTGTTCCCCAGGGGTCTAACCTCTCGTCCTGGCTTTTCAACCAATACCTGGCAACTCTCGCCCACGTCATTGCCACACTATGCTTAAATTTCCAGTTATACGCTGACGACACTCAACTCATTTTCAGGCTGCCCTCGGCCACCTCCTCTCCCTCTGTCATCTCCGAATGCCTAACTGCCATTCAAGTTTGATGTGCCGCCAATGACCTTTGTCTGAATGCCAGCAAGACAGAGATCCTCCTCATCGGCACACCTTCCCCATCATTTCTGATCTCTCTCTGGCCGGCCTCGCTTGGCCCTCCCCCTATCCCCACCTGTGAGGCTAAGAACCTCGGGGTCATCTTTGACTCCACACTCTACTTCTCCGCCCACATCTCTGAGGTCTCTAAAAAGTCAAACTTCCATCTGCACCTCCTCAGAGGTACTCCTCCTTTCCTCTCCTTCCCCCAGAAGCTCACTGTCTCCCAAGCTCTGGTTCTCTCCAAGCTGGACTATTGTAACAGCCTCTTTCTGAACCTTCCTGCCTCTACTCTCCGCCCTCTGCAACTAATCCAGAACAGGACTGCAAGACTTGTCCTCGGCCTCAAGCCCTGGGATCGTATCTCTCCAGCTCTGAAATCTCTCCATTGGCTCCCAGTGGATGCAAGGATTACATTTTAAACCCTATGCATTGTCCACAATGCTTTCTAGGGCCTGGGTCCAAAATACCTTCAGCTATCCCTCTGCAAATAACTCCCCTCTCGAGCTCTTCGCTCCTCTACCGCTACCTCCCTCAGGATCAGTCGTTTTTCAAAGAAACGAGCTGGGGGTAGATCTCTGTCTTCGACGGGGGCCTCCCTCTGGAACGGCCTCCCGGCCACTCTAAAACTTGAGGAGAACCATCTCCGGTTCCGGAAGCACCTCAAGACTTTCCTCTTTGCTTCTGCCTTTGCTCCCCCTCTCCCTTGCTGATCTGCTTAATCCTGGCACTGTTCACCTGGCCACCCTCTGTCCCCTGGGCTCAGGTACCTGCTCACCTTGCCACCCTTTCTCCACTGCCTCCTGGCCACCCCTTGCACTGGGGACTATATCTGTACCCATACAGTCCCCAAATCCCCCTTTTTCTTCTTTCATGCACTTATCCGACTTACCCAGTTCTGCTTGCGTAAGCACAGCACTTGCCACATGTTGGCTGCACTACCCCTATTTATTTCTCCATTATCTATTTTAGTTGTTTTTATTATTTATCTGTCTCCCCTCTGCTCCACACTTTTCACTCTCCCCCTTTCATGCACTTTTCTCCTTTCCCATGCACTTGCACGTTCTCAATGCCACTGGGCCTAGTAAGATCGTTGTTCTGTTATCTCCCCTGTTTCCCATCCCTTGCCTTGTCACGCTCTGAAACACTTGTGTACAAGCGTGTTACAAATAAAATATCATATCATATCATATCATATCCTAGGTCATAGCAGGGGATGTCGAGGGGGGAAGGGGTATGACCAGGATCACAAACCTTGGCTCAAATAGTTTGATTTCAAGGTCTACAGTAATAGTGTCTTATAGAGCTTACTTACAAAAAACACATATTTCTAATTAAAGCCACATGACAGCATGTAAATCCTTATAGCAACATCTTAAGCCAAAAAATATCATTGTGGTTTTAATGTTAAACTATGACTCCCAGAATGCAAGATAATGCCAACCTGAACTATCTAGTTAATCCCACAGTACTTTCAGTGATGTAAAACATGTAATAAAATAAGCTGTGAAATAAACAAAGATAGATTTTTCTGCTCCTTCCACATCCGTCGGTATCAGGTAATATTATCCCCACAGATAATATCGCCATATATATGGTCGTGGGGTAAGGCCATAGGCGATATTATTGGTGGGGATAATTTATGGGGTAAATGGGACCAGGGGTTGCGGCGGTGTCCCCCGGTCCCTTTTAAAAAATGTGGGAGTTGTGGAGGTGTCCCCCGCAGGTTCCATGGCTTAATATCACCGCAAATATATGGCGATATTTTTGTATGGCGATATTTCTGCTGGGATATTAACACATGGAACCCATCCATCCCACTACTAGCATGTGCCAGCAGATGCTGCAGCGCTAAACATGTGACATGGAACAGTAGCAGTGTGATGGGAAGTTGCGGGCTGATCTAGATGGGCCTACAGGTCATGGTATGGCTCCTCTCACAACTCTCAAGGTATGTCCTGCTGTAAACTGTTGGCATGTCAGGCAATTGCTAATAGAATTAGCTACATGTTCATTCAAATTCGGGCAAAACCACGTTTTTCCAATGCGTGTAGCAATGACCTCTTTCCCTGTGTGTGTTGGGTAATGCAATTGTGCTAGTGCGGCTTTCAATAATGCTAGTGGCATGACCACTTTCCCTGTGTTGCTCTGTCGCCATAAGGCATCTGTTGGAGACATGGAGCATCCTCTCTTTACCCATAGCTCCTTCTCCTCCTGGGGTGCCACTCCCTGCAGTTCCATAATCTATGCCTCTGGTAGTGCATTGTAACCTTCCCTCATCACCATTTTCCTCACTCCTCCTTGAGCCTTTGGTCTCTCTTCCAGTTCCCACAATTTCCCAAAATATGCTGCGCATTTTGCTTCATAATCTGCTGCTTTGTTTCCTCTTAAGCTAGGGTATTTCCCTTTTGTGTGGGCCTGGAACTTCACTAGTACCAGCTCCTTTGGATATGCAATCACCTCAATTAATTTGGCTAGTAGCAGCGCATTCTGCGCTAGGGTCCCATCTGCTCTCCTGAGCCATCACGCCAGTTCTGAATGTACTGTTGATGTAACGTAAACTGAATCAGAAAAAATTGTCAAATGCTTCTCTATGCTGTTTTCTGATGCTAATATGAGAGCCACTAGTTCTACTACTTGTGCTGAGTAATGGGATGGTAGCCGTGCACTCACAACTACCTCGCTTGTCCCTTCCTCCTTCAGTCTTATCACTGCAGTCCCAAAACATCTGATCCCATCAGTTTGATCAATTGTCGACGAATTGTCAATGTACAGCACTTCTCCCCATTCAAGTGCATCTTCCTCCACTTTGCGTGTCTCACAGAACATCTCTATGTTCTTTGTGCAGTCATGTGCATGGTCTCCTACCTGGTGAGCATCTGCCAAAAATAGTGCTGATTTTACAGTCTTGCATCTTACTATCTTCAGTCCTACATTTGATAGTATCACTTCATACCCTGATGCTCTCTGTGTAGTCAGTGTGGTCTTTGGCTCATTCAGTATCGCAAACAGGGCGTGCTCCACATAAAGAGTGGTGGTGCACCCCTTTGTCACAGCTGATGATCTTTCCACTGCGAATGCTGCAGCTGCCAATCATTGTTTGCATGGATAATGTCCTCCGATCACTGGGTTAAATTGTCCACTGTAGTAAGCAATTGGCGTTTGACCCATGCTTGTCTTCTGTGTCAGCACCGCCTTCATCACTACACCACCAGGGTGTGACAACAGGAAAAACCCTTTTTTATAGTCTGGGGTCCCTGACACTGGAGCCATGCTTATGGCTTCCTTCAGTTCTTCAAAAGCCTCAGTCATGTCTATGGACAATGTCAGTGTCTTTGTTCCCCTTTGTGCTCCTTTCAGTGTGCTCAGCAGTGGCCTTGTGTATGTGCTGTAGTCAAAGACCTATGCTCTGCAGTAATTGCACAGAACCCAATAACTGCTGCATTTCCCTTACTGCTGTGGGCTTTGGTATGTTGTGTATTGTCTCTGCTCTCTTTGGGGCAATGTGTCGGCCGTCCTTAAATATCATCTATCCAATGTAGAGTACCTCTTTCTGACAGTACTGTAGTTTGCCCTTGTCCACATTGTACCCCTTGTCAGCTAACACTGTCAGAATGTGTACTAAGTCCTCCCTGCACTGATCTTCTGTCTCACTGAAAATCAAAATGTCTACATACTGCAAAACGGTGCTTTCTGTCTGTATGTTGCTTAGATCCATCTGGATGGTGACTCGCAGTACCCCTGTGGCAAATGAGTATGTTTCCACTTCTGGTTTCAGTAGATAAAGCTGGTTAAGTCCTGTGAGTCTGGGTGTAGTGGTACTGAAAAGAATGCATTCTTTACATCAATGACTGTGAAACAGGTGGCTTCCGCTGGAATGCCACAAAAAATTGTCACCGGGTTTGCTGTTACTGGATACTCTGCTTCTACAATGTGGTTAAGAGGTCTTAAATCCTGGATAAAATGCCATGACCCCCCCGTTAGCCTTGCATACGTGGTACACTGCTGTGTTGCGTGGAGATTTTGATGGTACCAGAATTGCCTCTCTCAATGAGATCGTTAATGGTCTCATAAATGCCCTCATCTGCTTCCTTGGTGAGTGGATACTGTTTAACTCTTGGCAAGATTGCTCCTGGTTTTAATTTAATCTTCACCCCTCCTTTGCTCTTTATGCACCCTACGTCATAAGGACTTGTGGTCCATAAACTGTCTGATACCTTGGCCACATCCTCTTCCCAAAATGAGGGTGGCGCCTCCAGGGTCATTGCCATTCTCTGTGGCACCTCTCTATAATGGATCTGTAATCAAAATGTTACACTCATTTCGAACACCATCTCCAATTCGAGTCTCTCTTCTCTGAATAATTCATCATCTGTCACTGCAGTCAATCTGCACCCCTCTGCAACTGCAATAATTGCTCTCTATGCCCCCCCCCAGTGTCCAATCCTCCCTTGTCAGCACTGCCTCCATTTCTATGGACACTATTGTCCCCTCTGGTTCGTCCAATGGTGCCTCTGGCCTGAACAGGTATTGGTTTGGAACTTGCCACACCTTCCATGCAATTGCAATGTCTCCACTGGCACCCCCCTCTGTACCGTGCGTCCACAATATGCTTGGCCGATCTGGTTTACATTTAACATGTGTATGCCTGGTGTTGAGCATACTATGGCTTTGTCTGTGGATGAGATGGTCATGTTTAGTCTGCTCATGATGTCCCATCCCAATATGTTTACAGGTGTCTGTCGAGAGTAAAGTAAAGGTAGTGATAAGTCGTGATCTCCTATAGATAGGGAGATGCTATCACTAAAAGGAACCACTTCTCGAGCCCCAGAGAATCCTTGAGTGTTCATGGCATCACCTGACAATGCAAATGTCACTTCCCTAATGCATAACCTAGTCGCCCCAGTGTCAACAAGAAAGGATAACGTTTTGTCACCTATCGCCACCCCTAAAAACGTTTTTTCACCTATCGCCACCCCTATGTGAGGTTCCTCTGCAGGGTTGGGTGTGATCGACAGGATGGGACACATCAAGTTCATCTGTGGGCTGTCCTATTGGGGATACATAGACAACCAGGGGGTAATTAATAGAATTCAGCGCACAAGTGGCGCACGTGGCTGGCGCACAGTGTGCGCGTGTGGCAGTCTGCGTCAGCCGCGTGCGCCAAAATCCATTTCCGTGCACAGCGTATTCATGGATTTTAACATCCATAACCAGCAGTGGTGCAGAGTGGTGCAGCGACCCTGCAGCAGCGCCAGTTACGCCCCCAACCCCTCCCCGTGCACCAATAACAGTGCACAAATCCCGTACATGGCGCACAGGCCAGTGGACCAGCATACAGCCCCCAACCAAGAAAACGTCCGTAAAAATCCCCACGCACCCCACAGAATACACATACCCCGCTGCGTGGGAAGTGTTACACGCGATTGGCGCTGTGCGAGCGGGGTATGTGTATTTCAGGGGTGCACAGGAAGTTTGCGAGCGGGGTACGTGTATTTTCGGGGGTGCGTGGGAAGTTTGCGAGCGGAGTACGTGTATTTCAGGGGTGCGCGGGAAGTTTCACATGCGATTGGCCCTGTGCGAGCGGGGTACGTGTATTTCGGGAGTGCGCTGGAAGTTTTACACACGATTGGTCCTGTGCGACCGGGATACGTGTATTTTGGGGGTGCGCGGGAAGTTCTACACGCGATTGGCCTTGGGCGAGCGGGGTATGTGTATTTCGTGGGTGCGCGGGAAATTCTACATGTGATTGGCCTTGGGCAAGCGGGGTACGTGTATTCTGAGGGGTGCGTGGGGAGTTTCACACGCGATAGGCCTTGGACGAGTGGGGTACGTGTATTACTGGGGTATGTGGGAAGTTCTAAACACGATTGGCCCTGTGCAAGCGGGGTACGTGTATTTCGGGGGTGCGCAGGGAGTTTCACACGCGATAGGCCTTGGGCGAGCGGGGTACGTGTATTTCGGGGGTGCGCTGGAAGTTTTACATGTGATTGGCCTTGGGGAGGGGGGTACGTGTATTCTGAGGGGTGCTCAGGGAGTTTCACACGCGATAGGCTTTGGGCGAGCGGGGTACGTGTATTACTGGGGTGCGTGGGAACTTTCACACGCGATTGGCCCTGTGCAAGTGGGGTACGTGTATTTTGGGGGTGCACGGGGAGTTTCACACGCGATAGGCCTTGGGCGAGCGGGGTACGTGTATTTCGGGGGTGCGCTGGAAGTTTTAGACGCGATTGGCCTTGGGCGAGTGGGGTACGTGTATTCTGAGGGGTGCGCGGGGAGTTTCACACGCGATAGGCTTTGGGCGAGCAAGGTACGTGTATTACTGGGGCGCGCAGGAACTTTCACATGCGATTTCGCTGTCTGACCGGGGTACGTGTTTTCTGAGGGTGCGCGCGAACTTTCACACGTGAAATCGCTTGCAGAGCAGGGTACATGTATCCAGTGGGGTGCGCGGGCTATTACACACGTGAATTGCCAGTGTGGGTCCTCCCAGTTGTGACTTCGACCCCCTCCCCAGCCCGTGCAGGCAGCCCACACCACAGGGGACTACCCTGCACCCCTGATCATGTCCCGCAGGCAGCCCATCCACCATGGGCATGCCCCCCAGCCAGCCCACATGTCACCTTGCACTAGTGATCACCGACTCATGTCCCTCAGCACCCCCACCCACCCAGCATTAAGGGGCACCTGCCAGCAGGCCCGACTCATGTCCTTCAGCACCCCCACCCACCCTGCATTGAGGGGCACCTGCCAGCAGGCCCCGACTCATGTCCCTCAGCACCCCAACCAGCCAGCATTGAGGGGCACTTGCCAGCAGGCCCCCACTCATGTCCCTCAGTACCCCCACCCACCCAGCATTGAGGGGCACCTGCCAGCAGGCTCTGACTCATGTCCCTCAGCACCCCCACCCACCCAGCATTAAGGGGCACCTGCCAGCAGGCCCCGACTCATGTCCCTAAGCACCCCCACCCACCCAGCATTGAGGGGCACCTGCCAGCACACCCCGACTCATGTCCCTCAGCACCCCCACCCACCCAGAATTGAGGGGCACCTGCCAGCAGGCCCGACTCATGTCCCTCAGCACTGTTACGCTCACCTGGCTCCCACAGAGGCGTCGATCTGAACTGGACAGCTGCGGTCACCACCAATGTGACGCGTAGGGCGAGATGACAGACTGGACTGGCCCACTTAACTTTGTTTGCTTGGCCCGTAGGAATATTCTTCTGCAAATGGAGAAAGGAAATTAACCACCCGTGGAGTTGAGCGTAAATCCCCACACCCCCGCTGTTCTCCCCACTGATCACCTTTGATGTCCCCTCTTATAGTCTCACCTGATGGTTTGAAAAGATGAGCTCTCCATCCTGCATTGAGCGCAGGGGCGCGTAGATAGGAATTGGTGAGTTCCAGAACAATATTGACTCCGAGATTCCCGGCAAGACGCCATAAGTATGTAGTTCGTAAGAGTTCAAATGCCTGACTTTCACTTTTGTCCGATTCCTTGCAGGTTGCAGCTTGACCCTAGTGAAGAGTTCCTCGTGGCAACCGGTAATATTCTGGTAAGGATTTGTATTATCCAACACAGTTCGATAAAATAATGTCAATATGTAACCTGTTGCTTTCTCCCTTATTCAGGCACTGAGAGAAAGTATGAAGTCTCGGGGAATTATACCGCCGGTGGTAAAATCAGGTAAGTCTATTGTGGTGAGGAGGGTTCCCCTTGTTAGTCCCTTTGTTTCACCTTGCTGGCCTTTTGTTTCCCCTTAGGGGCCGGGGTTCGGCGAAGATGCAGTGGAAGCTGCGCCGACCCATGAAGAGGAATAGTACCCCCGGTGGTAAAATCAGGTAAATCTATGGGGGGTAACTAATATTCCTCTGTGTATTCCCTTGGCTCACCTTGCTGTTCTTGTCTTCTCCTTAGATGCCGAAATGCGGCGGGAACATGCAGGAGGATGCGGTGGAATGTGAAGATGCTGCGAAGGCCGGTGAGTTCAGCGGGGCGCTGCAGCAGGCGAGGCAATGCGCATAAAATAACTTCTTTCTTCCAGCTCGAAGGCGCGATGGATTGGGAATTGTAACACTCACCTGATTCCCACGGAGGCGCCGACCCGTTCTGGACTGCTACAACTTCTTCCACGGTAAAGCGTAGTGCTTGGAAGATGGACTGGACTGGACCCCCAAACCTCGTCTGTCTGGCCCGTAGAATAATCCTTCTGTAGATGGGAAAAGGGAGTTAACTGTCTGCTAGATTGTGTGTGAGATTCCCCCCTTTTTCCCCTTCTCACCCTCCTCGAACCCTAGCTGTGCCTTCCGCAGACTCTCACCTAAATTTCTGTATGGACGAGCTCTCCATCCTGCTTCTGACGCAGGGGCGCGTAGATTTCCAGTTACTTCACTGGATCTGGGATTTGGCGAGGGTTCGATGTCTGCTTGCCTTTACCAAAATGCTGCCGTAAGTATATAGTTCAAAAGATCAAGTCTTATTTGTCGTTTGGCCTTTGTTTAATTTTCAGGGACTAGGTGAGGAATCCGTGTGGAGGAATGGATTCGCCAAGGTAAGCTCAGGTGAGTACTTTTAATGAAGGTGTGCCGTAGTGGTTTGCTCCGACACCTTAATGAGTGTGTCTTATTTCCCCATAGGGGCCGGGGTACGGAAAAGCCAGAAACGCCGCTCCGACCCGAAAAGGGAACTGAGGTCCCAACAAAATTCAGGGAAGACTTAAGGTGAGTAATCTGTCCTTTTGTAATTAGTTCGTTGCTCACCTTGTTTTGTCCTTTTTCTCCGTAGGTCTTGAATGCGACCGATGTCGCCTATGGGCGCTGAAAAGGTTGCCGGCGCCACGTGAAGGTAAGTGGAAGCGGCGCGGCAGCGTGAGAAGCGGAGCGCTTCTAACTATTGTCTTTCTTTTCCGTAGGTGCTGGGATGCGGCCGATGTCGCCTATGACCGCTGAAGAGCTAGACAGCGCCACGTGAAGGTAAGTGGAAGCGGCGCTGCAGCGAGCGATGAGATGCGTTTCTAACCCTTGACTACAGGATCGACGGAGTGAAGAATCCGGATGCTGGATGAAGGTAGGTAATGTCCTAATGCTTGCCTTTCTCTCCTTGCAGGTGTTCCTGGTGCTGGCGGGCGTGGCAGGAGCCAGGATGCAGGAGCTTACTCGGTGAGCGTCCTGCTGCAGATGCAGAATAACGCGAAGCACGTGTGGCCATCCGGGCGTGGTTTAAATAGCCTTGGAAGAGCTTCAGGTGAGTGTTCTTCCACTGGCCCCACCCGAGTAAGAAAAGAGTTCCTGAAAGAAAATAGTTCCTCCCCAGCCTTAGTTGGCTTGGAGCTTCAGACAGCATGGTCTGCCTCAGATGAGTTCACCCAAGCATTACCAAATGTTCTGTCATGATGAGCCTGGCGCCTATGGCGCCAGGACAGATGCCTTTTATGAGCCTGGCGCCAAAGGCGCCAGGACAAGGTCCAAAGAGCCCCTATAGGGGTTTGCTGGGTCCTGCATGGTGAGAATGAAGTCTGCTTCCGGGGACGCTGGGCCTGACCTGGCTCCTCGGGAGCAGGCATCATGACAGGAATTCAGGTAAGGATCAAAGGTATTGCTCTTGTTCTAACCTTTTCTCCTTCTTTCTCCCTTTTTCTAGGTGCTCTAAACTCGAGGCGGGCATGGCAGAAGGCTGGATGCAGACTTGCAGGCACGGTGAGCGTTACGCTGCTGGATGCAGAATAACGCGAAGCGTGTGCTGCTCTTCGGGCGTGGTTTAAATAGCCCCCAAAGTAGTCCCAGGTAAGTATTCCTCCCCAGCCTCACCCGAGTAAAAAATTGTCCTTAGGTAAAGTAGTCCCTTCCAAGCCTCTTTTGGCTTGGAGCTCTTGCAGCATGGTCTGCATCAGGTAAGTTTGCAGCATTGTCTGCATCAGGTAAGTTTTAATCTATGAGCCTGGCACCTATGGCACCAGGACTGACTCTCCATATGAGCCTGGCGCCATAGGCACCAGGGCTGCACTCAAATAGCCCCTAGCAGGGGTTGTTGGGCTTGCTTGGGATAACTTGATGCCTGCTTCTAGGGTTGCTGGACTTGGTCTGGGTCCCCGGGGGTAGGCATCATGACAAGCACCCCGACCCGCCCAGCATTGAGGGGCACCTGCCAGCAGGCCCGACTCATGTCTCTTAGCACCCCCACCCACCCAGCATTTAGCGGCACCTGCCAGCAGGCCCCGACTCATGGCCCTTAGCACCCCCACCCACCCAGCATTGAGGGGCACCTGCCAGCCAGGCCCCGACTCATTTCCCTCAGCACCCCCACCCACCCAGCATTGAGGGGCACCTGCCAGCAGGCCCCGACTCATGTCCCTCAGCACCCCCACCCACCCAGCATTGAAGGGCACCTGCCAGCAGGCCCCCGACTCATGTCCCCCCCAACACATCATAAAGATGCACAATCATGGGCCTCATGTGCACCAAAATCCCACAGCACGTCACCCCAGTCTTGAGAGGCAATCAAGTCCCCAATCCACCCTACACTGAAATGGCTATTCAATGACACAAACCGAATGTCAACTATCTACATCAAAACATGTCCCTCACACACACACACACTTGGTGCAAGTGATTATCTAAATCCACTTTTTCACATGCAGTAACCCAATAAATGAATATCACACATGGAAGTAAGAAACAAAAATGTATTACAAAAATTAATTAAATGAAATGAAAGCATGTCCGTAACAGAATAAAAAAACATATGAAGAACAAATCCAAAGTGATGAAAAAAAACATGTGTCCAATCTCACAGTCCACCAAATGAAATCCAAAGGAAATGTGAATTGAAAAATCCATTGATCCATGGTGATAAATAAAATCCTCACATGATCCACTGTTCAACTATGTACACCGAGTTCATCCAGGGTCCATGAGCCCAACGGAAGAAATGAAACCTATCCAAAAAAATACCTAAGAAAAGAACTATATGCAAATGTGTGGGGCATAGTCCAAACACCCCAAATCAAAGGAAAACGAAAATGAAACCTAACACTAAAAACTATATACAATGGCGGCGGGCTAGTCTGACGGCTCACTTTCCGATTTCCCGGGCCAGGGCATCATCGAACTCCTACTCAATGTCCTGGAGGTGGTCCACTTCCATGGCCGCGAGGGTTCGCAGGGACGATGCCATGTTGACCTCCAACTCCCTGCGAATTGCCTCGAGGCACTCGGCACGCCTCAGTTCCCTTCGCATGGAGTTCTCTGCCCTGACCATTGTGAGCTGTGCCTCTTCCGCCCGCCGCCACTCCGCAGTTATGGCCTGGCCCAACTGCTGCCACACAGAAGACGCTACCAATCCTGGGTCCTCCTGCCCTCTGGCCGATGCCTGCCCCTCGGATGTTGAAAGCCTGAGCCATCATGGCTCCCACCTTGTTGCTGTTGTGCCTGTTCCCTGGCTCTTGCTGCCTGCACGTCCTCCTCCGGCTGGGGTGCAGTTGTTGTGGTGGCCACCCCTGCTGGACGTCCGACTCCCGACTGTGGCAGGGATGTGTCCTCCACCAGCCTGGCTGCTGGGTCAGAGGCAGCTCCACAGGGTACCCAGGTGATACATGGGTGGGAAGATGGCATGGAGGACGACTGGCGCATAGGGGGTTCAGGTGAGGAGGGGGTCAGATGAACGTCCAGCATACGGAGGAATCCAGCCCTGGTGACCCGTCCCAGTAAGTCAACGCGGTCAACGATGCATCCGAGATGATCTTCAGTGTCTTCACGAAAACACTGCAGGTCACCTCGCATGCCCCGTTGACGCAACGGTACCCCAGCAAGGACATGCTCAACCAGGTCCCGGATTGCCAGGTCCGCAGGGAGAGGATGGCCAGTTGTTGTGCGCTCATCCCCTCCCTGAAAACGGGTCTGGACGTAGGCATCCCTGCTGGTGCGGGATGATGCAGTCACAGGATCGGGGACAGGATTACACACAGGCATCTCTGCGGCGGCCTGTGCTGCCTCCTGTCCCTGCCCCTGCACTGCACCACTAGCACCAGTGGAATCCCCACCTCCAGACCCCGTGTGTGTCCCTTCCACAGCCTACTCCTCCTCCAACCCCCCCACCAACCTGGATGGCTCCGTGCCATCTTCCTCCGTCGGACCCTGTGGGATCTCAGCTGCCCCTTCTGGTGCCGAGGAGTCCACCTCTGACCTCTGCCTCTTGGACCTACCCTCGGCAGCTGCGGGCTGGGACGTGGCACCAGACTCCTCACTCCCCAACGAGATGACAACCTGGGAGGGGAGCCGGGCCTTGCATCTCCGGCTGGCGATGCGATCCCTGCCACCTTGCTCCACAGCACCCTCTCCGCCCTCTTCATCAGTTGACGCTGCAGACAGGGAGAGATAGGACACAGGCATCAGGGCACTGTACAATGGACTGATACACACATGACAGTTGTACATGAGTGGCAGTGTCAAACCTCAGACAAGGCATCACACTCCCCAACACACATGTCATTTCAACTGACACACATGAGTAAATCAACAGGAATATTGCACCAGGCAGCACCATCCATACACAAACAACAGCACGAGCAGCCGAAGGTGAGCCTGACGTCACATGCAACACGGGGAGTGCATAACACATGCACACACGCCACCAGACTTACATGCATCTGTACATCTCCACCACTGCAGTGATAATGTCACCATCCATGTCACATCTGGCAATCAGCCTCCTACATGTCAGTGTCACATGCATCCATGTTGCATCACAGTTGCACACTTGTCACATACACACACATGTACACAGTGCAGATACATGCAGCAGGAACCTACATCCATGTGTGACACCACAACCATGCCACAGTACATACACATAATTTTCACATGTGCGCACCCACACATGCATTTGCCCAGCATGCTTGCCAACACATACACCATCGATGTGTCTCACACATGAAAGGAATCACATGTGGCTGGTTCACGTCCCTGTACATACGCATCCATACATGGCCCTACAAAGACATATGTTGAACCTGCACACTGCTGGCACACCACAACACACACAGCGTACAATCAATAGGCATGTACACTTACCGCTCGACTCCAGACGGGTCTGCCTCTCAAGGACCTGGACGTGGAGCGCTGAGTGTATACGTTCCAGGACCCTCATTTGGATGGTGGTAAGGTGGACCCGGCACCCCTTGCCATCCGCTGGCTTCAAGAGGCGCCGGGCCTTGCTGAGGGTCCTGGACCTGAAGTCCTCCCAGCGCTTCCGGATGTGTTGAATGTCGCAGACTGCCACCTCCTCCGCGTTGATGGCAGTCACGATGTCCATACAGATCCTCTTCCGTCCTTCATTGTCGGTGTGCGAACTTCCAAAGAGGGCATCATACTGCCCCAGGACATGCTCCACCAGGACACCAACTTCACTGGCACTGAAGCTGGTGGCCCTCTGCCTCTCTGGCTGGGGTTTGCCAGTGGTGCCAGATGGTGTAGACATGGCAACCCCAGAAGCAGGTGTTGGTGGGCAACTGGGTCCTGGTGATGGGCTGTGGAGCGATGATATCCCAGTCGGGAGTCTTCGGTTCCAGCAGGGGTGGTCTCAGCAACTGCACCCCTGGCTGACGTGCAGGCACCAAATAGCAGGGCACATGAGCAGCAGGCAGGCAGGCAGCAGCAGATGGCAGGTGGGAGCATGCTCGGGGCTCTGGGGGGCAGGAATATGGCCTTCTGGGCAGGAGCGTGGTCTTCCATGTGTTGTTGCGTGGCCAGCTTCATACGGAGTGATTTGGCATGTGAAAAATTGCATGTCAGTGTGAAATTCGAGGAAAGGCCCTTA
The DNA here is from genome assembly GCF_040938575.1 of Ambystoma mexicanum. Taxonomy (NCBI): domain Eukaryota; kingdom Metazoa; phylum Chordata; class Amphibia; order Caudata; family Ambystomatidae; genus Ambystoma; species Ambystoma mexicanum. Next base: position 870,444,334 of record NC_090936.1, read on the forward strand.
GCGCGTAAGCGCGTCTGTGACGTTACGCGCGCAAGCATTTCCAACAACACGGTGCATAGTGGATCAGCATGTGAAAACACCACACGTCCGTGTGGGAATGCGTGTAATTCGAGGAAAGGGCCTAAGCGCGTAAGTGACGTGTGCAGGCGTTTCCTTCAGCACGGTTTAAAGGTGAGCGGGGCCAGCAATTCGCTGTACGTGCCTTTCATGGAGACCGACGTGTGTGTTGCTACTTTGTGTTGTTTCGTGCGCCATCACTACTTCACAGCGGATCAAGGACGTATCTCTTCTTTTGGCGGGGGTATTGGCTAAGAGTGTTTTTCATCAGCGTGCTAGACTGACGGTGAGTCACGCACGCTATTTCCCACTGCGGGTGCCCCTGTGTATCGCACCCATTTTCGAGGTCATAGGAGCCTGCGTGTTCCACACGTATGCATTTTTCGTGTTACTGGGTGCCACCGCATACTGTGGGAGGTTAATTCCATGCACGTAGGCTGCAGGGGTTGCGTGCACGGTTTTACTGCAGTTTTGGGGTGCCTGAGCGTTGCGTGACTCGTCACTACATCACCGGGGTCACATACAACCTTGCAGGTGCAGGGGTGCTGTTAACATCTTGCATCCCACCCCCTTCACCCCAATTGCCCAGGACAATTGTGGTGTACACCTCCCATTGGCACTCCTCCATCTGTGCCGGCACTACTCCATCCCATCTGTGTCAAGAGACAAGATGGACTGTAGCACATGTGGGTTTTCGTGGCCTACCACCTCATGTCATCTTGTCCAGCAGCCAGAGGCACGGAAAACTGCTCTACTGAACACCCGTGAAGACTTGCTCCCAAACCTCGATTCCAGCTCTCCTTCCATTCTCATCCTTCTTGATCTTTCCTTTGCCTTTGATATGGTCAATCATGCCACCCTCATAAATCGGCTCTGTGATACCCTTGGCATCCCATACCTGGTACTGGACTGGTTGACCTCCTTCCTATCTGCCTGACCTTCCCAGGTTCAACTGAGCCCTTTCCTCTCCTCCACCTCACTCTCTACCTGAAGCATCCCTTAGGGCTCTATCCTCTCGCCGTGGCTCTTCAACATCTACGTTGCCCCTCTGGCGCATTTGATCTCCACCTTCTCTCCTCACTTCCAGTGTAATGCGGACGACACGCAGCTCTCCTTCAAGCTTCCCTCCACGGCCTCCTCTTCGTCCTCTCTCATTCCTGACTGTCTGACTGCTATTCAGCCATGGTGTGCTGTGAACGATCTCTGCCTTAATGCCAGTAAGAATGAGACCCTTCTCATTGGGACCACTGCTCTCTCCTTCCTACTCTCTGGCCACCCTCCTTGGGTCCCCTCACCTCACCCTCTTGTAAGGCTAAAAACGTGGGTGTCCTCTTTGACTCCTCTCTCTCCTTCTCTACTCACATCGCGGACATTGCCAAGAAGGCCCACTTTCAGCTTCACCTCCTCAGAGGCATTTTCCCTTTCCTCACCTCCCCCCGAAACTCAATGTCTCCAGAGCTCTGGTCCACTCCAGGCTGGACTACTGCAACAGCCTCTTCCTCAATCTGCCTTTATCCTCCCTTCTCCCCCTTCAAATAATCCAGAAAAGGACTGCAAGACTTATCCTTGTCCTCAAGCCCAGCTGTATCCCTCCAGCCTTAAAATCTCTCCAATGGTTACTGGTTGCTGCGAGGATCAAGTTCAAGACCCTCGGCATCTTCCACAAGGCTTTCTGGGACCCCGCTACATCCAACTTTCTCTCCCTAAATAACTCCCTGCTAGAGCCCTTTGGTCCTGTAGCTCAAACTCTCTGCAGATCAGATGCTTTTCCAAGCAGATAGTGGGGGTGGTGGGGGTAGATCTCTCTCTTAGGCAAGAGCCTCCCTCTGGAAAGGCCTCCTTACCCCTCTCAGACTTGAGCAGGATCTCCTTAAGTTCTGGAAGCTCCTCAAGACCCTCCTTTTCACTTCTTCCTTCCCTCATCCCCTCCCTTGCTAATGGCCCCCTTTGATCCTTTGATGCTTCAACTGGCTGCCTGAGCCCTACAGGGCACCAGGCCCTCCTCGACCAGTCTACCTCAGCACCCCTGTTAACCTGCACCTGCCCTTCCGGGTCCCCTTCCCCTGATCTGCCTGGTGGGGTGCCCATCCCAACCGAAGCTGGTCCACCCCCATTCTCGCACTTGGCTTGTGGTCCTCACCCCCGGCATCCCTTGGCATTTGCATTATCCCTTCCGCCCTGACCAGCACTTCCCCTCCTTCTTGTTGCTGCACTTGCATGATCCGAATGACACAATGCCTAGTAGGACCGTTATTGTTGTTTTCTTCTGTGTCCCCCTCTTTTTGTCTTGTGGCACCTTGAAACACCATTGACTGTATAGGCGCTTTATAAATGCTCAATAAATAAAAAGAAATTCAGAGTTAGAAGGTCCCAGGCCAGCAGGAACTTGTAATGAATTATGTTTGTGTTTAAATGTGTAACTATGTGATGATATCATGGCCTACCGCGCACAAATCCCAAAAAAGTGTGTTCTGTAAATATGAGCTGATGTGAAGATATGTTGAAAGGGGATGGTAGTTAAATAAATGTGACCATTGAGAATTTGGGAATTAGAGATGATTGGATTTCTTTTGTATAGGTTTGACCAATCATGTGTGGGGGATGATTTGTAATAAAATATGTGGGAGTGTTTTTACTGTTGCAAAATGTATATAATGTGAAATGTTTATGTGGTTTAGGGAGACTCTGGTTAGGTTGGCTCTACATGGTCATTTAGCTCCTCCCGGCCGTTTGTACAATAAATTTGCTTTAGGAACAAATGTGCCCTCGCTGCTTGTGAGGTGGGCCTAATCTGGGTTGAGGTGATTGGAGGTCCGCCCCTACAGTTCTTTTGGTAATGACCAGCGCTACTGCACCACTTTTACTGTAGATTTTGGACTACAATTCCCAACGTTCATTTCTCTTGAGTCTATTGTATCAGTGCAACTGTGCTACAGTTACTGGAGCATTTTGAATCATTGTGGTTCTTTTGTAAATATCAGCATAGGTGCACTGTTATTGTTGGAGATGTTAGATCCACAATTCGCAAAATGCAATTCTCCAGTTTCTTTAATAATTATCAAGTTTTTTTTCAGGCTTGTTTCCACTTGCTAGCGCCACAATGCTATAGTATCAGACTGTTAACACCACCACTCTCAACATTCAGTTTTCTTGGTTATTTTTGTCAGTACCACTGCGCTTGAATCACAAAATCTCTTCGTACAACTTCCTTTGGTTTTCTTTTGTTAGCAAGCGTCACTTTCTTCACTCTCTCTGTGGTTCTCTATCGTTTTCCTTAGGGTCACCTTCACTTGTTTATTCCCCCTTCAGTACCTTGCCTCTTGCCCCATGGGTAGTTTCTCTGTAGTCTTCCTCACTCTATACTCATCTGTGAGGGTGGTAGTCAGCGGGTCGAGCAGTCCCATCTGTGTGCTTTTCATCTGCTTCACAGCGTGATGCTTTCTTGGCATATCAGCTGTGTTCTGCTCGCTCAGCAATGCTCTGCTCTCTTAGCAATGGGACAATAGAATGTTAGAATCACAAATTCCCAAATGAAAACTTTATTTGGCCTGCATTATCCTCATGTGGTGTTAGAACCACAATTCTCAACATACAACTTTCTTCAGTTCTCTTTCATTTGTCAGTGCACCCACGCTCTTGGATTATTAGAACCAAAACTCCCAACATGCAACTTTGTTGACTGCCTATGTACGTTCCCTGTCTTGTTCCCATGGTTCACATTCTACCACTTGTTCTCAACTTCTTCATTCCCGCTTCAGTACGTTTAGGTCCGTCAGCCTTCTTCCTGAGATAATCCCTCAGTACCCTTCAGTTTCAGAGGCACTCCGGCTACGGCTTCTTCTCTTTCCACCTGTTCAGCTGTGTTGCTTCTCACTGCCACTTTGTTTGCAAGCCCATGTTCCCTTATCTGCAAAAGGGCTAGAGTTGTAAATCCCAAGATAACCGACCGAAACACGTGCTGACTTTATATAAACTATCTGTGCCACACACAGATCTACACACTAGCTCTAAGGAAAGGGTGTTAGAATTTTGTGTTGGACAGGTTTTTAGAAGGGTATATGAGTGTTGATAGCAGGTATTGACGTAGAAAGAGAGAGAGCTTTGGTTGAATGTATGAATGCGTATGAGCTGTGGAGTAAATGATTGTGATATTGTCTATATATGCACTAAAATGTATGTGTTCTTGACATTTTGTGATAAAATAATGTTTGTAATTTAAATTTGGTAAAGAAATAAAATTATCTTTATGAAGAATTAGTCTAAGAATACAGTGTCATCCTCGATCTATTGGTCCACACTCTTATGTTTATTGTACACGTTGTGAAAGCATCATGAAGCAAGACACAGACAACACATTTAACTCAAATGTCAGGATGGTTGAAGGCCGAACTTGCCCTATACTAAGGTGGGGTTTCCCTACCAAAAGAAACTAAGGAAAAGTCTGTGTCAGGAAGTTCAACTTAAAAGTCTGTCTGTGTCCAAAACCTATACTTGCCCTCACAACTAAAACTACAAAATGTGCAGGGATGTCAGTAACAAAGGAAATAGTGTTCCAAATAAAGTTCTGAGCTTCTTCCAGCTCCTGGTTTACTTTCAGCTCCCCTTCCCCAAGTTCAAGACAGTTCCACATAATCTCAGGGTTCCCTTCCCTAACGTCAAGACAACAGAGTTCCAAAAAGGTTCTTAAGGTTTCCTTCTGTGAAGGCTTCATGAAGCAAGACACAGACAACAGATTCAATATTTAAATAAAACACATTTCATAACTTAAATGTCAGGATGGAAAAAGGCCTAACTTGCCCTATGCTGAGTTGGAATTTCCCTACCAAAATAAAACTAAGTCTGAGTCGAGTTCAACTGAAGAATCTCTCTGTGTCTAAAACCTATACTTGCCCTCACAACTAACGTATACAATGTGTAGGGATGTCAGCAACCAAATGAAACCGTGCCCAACATAAAGTTCTGAGCCTCTCCAAGCTCGCAGCTTCCTTTCAGCTCCCTTCCCCAAGTATAAAGCTGTTCCAAAAAAAGCCTCAAAGTTAACTCTCTTAATTTCAGGATAATACAGTTTTAACCCGTACTCTGTGTTCCCCTCCCCAAGTTCCAAGTAGCACAGTTCCAAGCGCCAAAAGAACCCTGGTATCAAGTCAATAAATGGTTCAAGTATCAGGGTTCCCTTCCCCAAGACTTAATTTCAGCACTAAAATATCCTTTGCCTCTTTAAGGTTCATTGTCACTGCTGTGCCTTCTTTGTATGTAGAAATTATGACTGTTGAAATAATATTCAAGCTTTGGTCTCTTAATGTAATTTTCTCTTAGTTGTAGTTTTCATGTAGTCTGTAATTAAATATGTCTTTCTTTGTTTCAAGATTTAAAGTTCCTTTCACTTTAGGATACAGCACAATTGTTTTCACTTGTATTTAAAGTATCATTCATGTATAGCATCTAATGGTTTTACTTGAAATGTAAGTTCCGTTTTACTTCTGTATGTAACAGTTCTGCGCTCTTGTGAGGTTTCCACTAAGTTTGGCATTCAAGAAACAAAGATTGCATTCAGTTTGGTCACTTCAATATTCATTAAGCACATGATTTGTATTCAGTACGCCTTTCGTTCAACCCGTGTTGTAATATTGCCTTAATTCACTTCAAAAGTAATGTATATCCTTCTGAGACTTTCGAAAACGTGTTTTCTCCCACACGCGACCACTCTGATACTAATTATTCTTAGTTATTCCATATTAAACAATCGATTGAATCAGAGACCTTTGAAAACGTGTTTCCTCAAACACGCAACCACTCTTATACACTGTATTCTCTGAATAACTCAGTTTAACGCTCGCGCATCAGGTTTCTCAATGGATAGAAACTCACTGGTCGCGTTCAAAGGTTTCACAGCAGCCTGAATCATGCGGCCTTCTGCTCCTCACATCAGGGGTCTCACGCCTGCCCCTCAGGCCCCCCTGTGTCCACATCTCAGCACAAGGGAACAAGAATCTTGAATGAACATAAAGTGTCCAGATCTCAGCACAGGGGGACAAGCATCTTGAATGAACATAAAAGGGACAGCCTCTCCACATGGCTCCCTTCTTAATGTTTAGTTTGCTGCACGGAGCCCCAGCTCCCTCGCCACACTTGCACCGGCCTTCCTGCTACTGCTCCTCCTGCTCCTCCACGATGCATAGGCTTCCCCGTTTTCTCTTATACTGCTGGGCTGGTCGCGTTTTATACACCTGCAGCCCCTTGACAGGGTGTAGGTGTGGATGTTGTGAGACAGGCATGGTATCAAGAGAGATGATGCAGAAAAACAAATGTACAGTCCCAAACAAAACTTTAATGATCAGGAAGGTGTAACGCCTAACTTGCCCTATAGTATGGTGGGATTTTCCCTACCTAAAGAAACTAAGGAAAGTCTGTGTTTGCAAGTCCAAATTAAGAATCTGTCTGTGTCAGAATCTATACTTGTCCCCACGACTATAACTAAACATGGTGGGGGAATCTTCTAGGCAAAATATAAATGTTCAAAAGTAAAGCTTAAGCTACTTTCAGCTTGAGTTCTTCTTGAGTTCTCCATCTGAAGTTCAATACATTTCCAATATAGGTTCACTTCAATAAAGTTTGGTCAAGTTCTGAAATTACCTTCTTCAAGTATGAGTGCATCACAATTCACACCAAACAAAGGTCATGGGCTTCCCTTCCCCAAGTCCAAATGTAGCACAGTTCACACAAAACTGAGGTCTTGGGACTCCCTTCCCCAGGATAACATTGTCTGGTTGTTTGGCTCTCAGGTTTCCTTTCCCCAAGACGTTCAAAGTTCACAAGAAAACACTGGGTCCACTTGACCCACTTTCAGGTTTGCTTCTCCAATTGTTTCACACTTCTTTCCTCCTTGTTCACCATTCAGGGTGTCCTGGTCTAGACGCAGTTATCAGACCAAATGGTCAAACCATCACAGGTCACGTAACCAGTAACCCTATACTTTGTCTTTGGCTTGATTCTTGATGTTGGTAACTTTCACATTAGGAGATTTTCTGGTCTAGGCGCAGTTGTTAGACCGCACAAACCACCCATCACAGGTCGCGCAACCGTAAATCTCCCCAAAGCTGCTGTGTCCCTTTTATATGCTCTTCTGCCTTGGGTTTTAACTTTGCACACTTGTATTCCTTGTAACACTCTTTTTGACCAGTTCTTGGTTTGTCATATACATATGACTCTTTCTCACATTTGTAGTTATAACTGATACTCTGTATTATTATTCTTTGCACTTGTAATGCTCAAAACAACTCTTCAGTTTAATCACATCTTTAATTCTGTTCATATTGCGTTTTACTGGCAGTGTGCCACTTGATATGTCTATTTGACTTAAAGTGTTAATTCACCATTCAGCACATTGTTGTTTAGTCAAATAGTAGCTTTCTTTCAGTTCGGTATTCAATATATGGAGCATTGACTTGTGCTCACTCAAATAGCACCTTTCTTTCATTTCGGTATTCAATAGATGCAGCATTTACGTATGCGAACTCAAATAGCGACTTTCTTGCAGTTCGGTATTCAATAGCTGTTATGCTTTTTCTTGTGCTCACTAAATAACAACTTTCTTTTAGTTCGGCATTCAATAAAAGCAGCGTTCACTTGTGTTCGTGGACCACTACTTATTTTCGGTCCCTTCGGAGCACTCCGGTCTTCCCAGTGTCTTCTGACACTTACTGGCTCTTTGCAGCTCCTCCCAACGGCTATCCGGAGTGAGAAACCAAACCAGCCAGTTCGCTGTACACATCGCCGCACACACCGGCTTATGTACTCTGCTTCGCCTCCGCTACACGGCAGCACCTGCTGCCCGCCTTCCCATACTAGGGATCCCAGTCCTGCCCAGTCCCTCTGGCAGGTCTCCTGTGATTGTTGCTTGCGTCTCGGCTTCCTGTTCCTCCAGCACGGTGGATTCTCTCCTCTCTCTCCTTTCTACTGCTCCTTGTATGCTTTTGGGCTCCACCTTTTACTTTTATACTCTTTTCCATTCTTAACAGGCTGCTGGTGAAGTGAGTTAAACTCAATTGCCTGACCTTGTATAAGCCTGTTAGTGTGACATGCCTGATCTTCATTATTGGATGCCTCCAGCCCCATCTTCTTCGTCCCAGTACTAGAGTGTGGTTTGCAATAGGAAGTGTGCACTATTCTTAGCTTCCTCTTCTCAGTACTTGGTGGGAAACTACAGAGAAGGATGGGAAAGGATTGACAATATCCCATGAAGGCTGAGGGCGGGTTGAGTAGGTCAGTGTTAGTGAAAGGGGATACCATATCTCGCCTTCAGGTACCCTCTCTCTAATCCCCAAGGACCCTCCACCCAGGTGATCCTGTCTTGCTTGTCCACTCCCAGGGTCGGATCCAAAAGCGATGGCCCTTCCCTGGCCACCTGAACAGAAGATCCATGGGGAGTAAATGTGAGAGTACCTTCAGGTTTCTCACAATGTCCAGTCAGCCCTGCCTGGCCACAATCAATGGGACATTCCTGACCTTTACAGTTCCTAGCAGGCATCTTCCTCGTCCCAGTACCAGAGTGGTAAATGAGTATGGTCTTCATTGTTCCTAGTTGCCTGTCAAGTGTCAAATGGGGAGAAATCAGGGGAATGGGTTTATAACAGCCCATGAAGATGGGAGAAGGGTTGGGTTGGTTACTAACAGGAAAAGGGCAATACCATGTCTCGGCCAAGGGCACACCACTTCTCATTTCCCAAGGACCCTCCACCCAGGTGATCCTCCCTCGCTTCTCTTGCCCCAGGGTCGTGGTCCAAGAGCGATGACCTTTTCCTGGCTATCTGCATAGAGGATCCAATGGGTTTAGGAGTGAGAATACACTCAGATTTCTCACACTTCCTCAAGACAGCACCAAAGTTCATAAGGTCTAAGGTTTCCCTTCCCCAAGACTTCAACTTGCCAACCTGTACTTCGTCTCAATCTTTCAATATTAAAAAAAACAGTTCCAGCTCAACTTTACACTCCTTTTGGTTTCTTGGCAGTTCATTCGGATTGGTTTCTTCTGTTTCACTTCAGCAAACCCTTTTGGTTTTCACAAATAGGGTACCCCCAGTCTAGATGCAATTGTGGGGAGATGATTTGCAACAACCTATAAAGGCAGAGAGAGGGTGAAGTTGGTTCTCATAAGGAAAAGGGAATACCATGTCTCGCCTGTGGATACCCTCCCCCCCCAATTCCCAAGGACCCTCCACCCAGGTGATCCTGCCTCGCATCTCCACCCCCAGGGTAAAGATCCAAAAGTGATTGTCTTTCACTGGCCACCTGAGAAGACGATGCAAGGAGGGTAGGTGTAAAGATACCCTCATGTTTCTTTCTCATAACGTGTTACTTTCAAGGCAAACCAGATAAATGGATGAATTCCCATTCTCCAATAATACGTATCTACGTAACAAACCTTTGTAAAAAAGGAAGTCAAGGAGAAAAAAAACGATAGTCCTTAAATCTGCTGGTAAAATGCCCTTGGAAAATGACAGGCTTTCCTAAAAGGGAAATACGGTGTGTCAGGGTGTTGACAGGTATACATTAAAGTGTATTAGCTCTTATCTTTTCAGGTTGTGCTGTTTCATGGCAGGCTTTTTGTTAGGGAGCATTCTGTTCAACGTTGGACGTCTGCGAAAAATTCTCGCCGGCGCCATTTTGAAATTGTGTTTATAAATCTAGTGTGACGTCACGCGTTGACGTGTGATGTAATCTCAGTGAACACACTGTTCGGGCCATGCGCTTCTCTGTAGAAGAGTGCCTCCATGATGCCCTTCCCTAATCTCTGTTATGAGCGCAGAAGGCGGTGTGCCTGCAGTGTGTTTCGTGTTTACTGTGGAGGAAGCATTGCTGAATTGGGTCACAAGAAGTCTGTTGTTGAGAATATGAAATTACGCATTCATGGAAGGGGGAGAATACCTCTCCAGCGGCCTCACCAAACTCCCCGAACTCCATTTCCTCGCTAGAAATTGAACAATTATGTAACGCATTTGACCTCCCCCAGCACAACAAAGGAAGTGTGGTCGTACATTTTTAAATCAAGAACTTAATGCACGACCAGGACGTCCCCCTAGGCGGCATGTCGAGTGTGGATTTTACAATAAGCAGTGCCTCCATTCAAAGGAAAATTGGGGAATTCTTTCCTTACAGTTCAGAAATGACCCCTGAAGAACATCCTCATTTTGAGAACTTGACTAATTGAGCTCAAGAAAGTATAAACACAGGGTTGGATCAAGTAATGCTTTTCGAAAATCAAGAAAGCCACTGCATGTCTGTGAACCTCCCAGAATATGACTCCTTGTCAAACACCCCAGAGGTTTTCAATACCCAATTGTAAGTTCTGTCACTGGGCACTAACGACCTATCTGCCAAATCGAGCTCTTCTGAATGCTCAACCCGCAGGGACCAAATATGAAGCTGAATACTTTTTCAGCGGTACATTTTGTGCTATCCTCCCTGGTAAAGGTCTTTGATATCCTCAAAGAAGAATCCAGGAAAAACACAGAGCAAATAAAGAATATATCTGCATTTATGGAAACTGTGCCAAAAACGGAGGAAGTGAACCATTTCTTTACAAATGAAGTGATGGGCATTGTTACTGTCATGACCCTTGCCCCTAGCCCTCACTGGCAAGTCAGCCTTCCAGTTAGGGCCAGGTCGAAGGCCTTAAAACCTCATCCAAGACTCTCTTGGAGTCAGTCCTGGCACCTTTTGCGCCAGGCTCATAACCATCATGAAGACCAACATTAGAATGGGACTATTTACTTGGGACTATTTAACTTGGGAGGGGTTCAGCCAACATGGAGACACACACATAGCCCAGTTACAAGGAACTGAGCTATGCGGTCTAGTCTTTTGGGTGTGGCAGGCCTGGGAATACTTTACCTGGACTACCTTGGGTGTGGCAGGCCTGGGACTATTTTACCTGGACTACTTTACCTGAGACCACACCCAAACAGCAGAACATGCTTTGCGTAATTCTGCTGCGGGCAGCGTAACGCTCACTGTGTCCAGTTCTTCAATGCCAGCTTGCCTGAAACCATGGACCTGCAGAGAGAGAAAGAACACTACGAAACTTACCTGGAACAGTATCCTGTCTTCAATCCATCGCTGACTTCAGTTCCACTCACCTGAAGGTACGAACTCCATTATCCGGCACCGCATGCCTCCTGGAATACCATAACCTGGAAAGAGGAGAAAGAAAGACAGCATTAGTAAGCATTTACTCACGTTTCCTCCCGAATGAAGAAAGCCACACAATTCTTACCTGGGTAGTCATCTCCTGGTCAGTATCATTGCTGGAACATTACAGCGCTCGGCGAGGAACATCGCAGCCTGCAAGGAGAGTAAAGATTCAGGTTAGCAATATAAAAGGTGAAACAGCACAGCGCATCGCGCATTACTCACCGGACAGCATCGCGCACACTGCGCTTTCGCCTACCGGCCCATGCTCATCTTCAAACTCCATGACAAAACCAAAATACCTTTCCATACCTAAAAGGAAAGAAGCAAGACATTATTATTCGAACTAAGAGGAACATAAGAACTGCATATAAAGACTGTAAAGCAGCAAACCTACGGAGTCGCAGCAGGCCTGGATTCCAACAGGGGAGCTTGCACCAGTGAAGTAACTTGGTCGCTGCTCACCCCCCACATTTACGTGCCCCTGCCACGAGGAGCAGGACAGAGAATCCACCTCTTACAATATTAAGGTGAGGAGAAGGCCCAAGGGGGAGGAATGAGTTGAGACAAGGGAGGTGGGAAAACATAAAGACAATCTGGTATTGAATCCAGCTCTCCTATATTGCAGACCCATCTTTAACCAGAGGCCTTACCAAGGGACCGGGAGAGGGTTCGAGAGTGCAAATCATCCAACCAGGGCTGGGTGGCATCCCCATGGATACCAGGTGAGCATAACAGTTACAAATCTAATAAACATCCAAAAAGAATTAATCTCATTAGCCTTCCATGCAAATGTTCTTGAATCGGCCCATGAAATAGAGGACATACAAAAACAAATCACTTCAATAACAAGCACTACGTCTACCTTAGAGGGCAAAACCCCTGGCGAGGATTAAAGCAGAGTTTTAGACACAAAGGCTCTTAAAGCATTGAATTATTAACGGGAACGTGAAAAAATGCTTGCTTGCTCTCGAAGCGGGATGTAAACTATTGTAAATTGATTAAACAGAAGAAAAATGTGCAGATTGAAGTGCAATCTAACTCTATAACCCAGCAAGCTTGGACTTCTCACTTTTTGCATTTGTATAATCGCCCGTTAGATACCACGAGAAGTTGGGATAGTTTAAAATTTGAAAATTGGACTCTGGCACTGTCTGTAAAGGGAATCGAATGGACAATCTGTAGTAGAAGTAACACTAGGGCTCCTGGACTGAATGGGCTTTGTAACAAAGTTATGAAGGCGGACCCTGAGCTATGGGCAAGCATCTTACATTGTCATTTCCAGTGAATTATCCAAACAAAATGCATGCCTGAATCCTGGAAGGAAGCACATATAGGGCCTCATTATAAGTTTGCAGGTCCGGAAACAGTGCCGGTAAGCCTACCGGCATCATTGTTTCCGGACCTGCAAACTACAAGTCTGCCTGCCGCAGCCGCTGTGCCCGACAGATCTGACCCTGCCAGGCGCAGCAGCCACGGTAGGTAGACTTGTCATGGGAGCACCAGCACCGTTGTTAACGTTGCCGGTGCTCCTGTGTCCCCATTCCCATAGAGTCACATAGAACTCTATGGGAATAGGGATTAACGAAATTGCCGGCGCCTGACTTCCTGGCCGCCCGGGTTGTAGTCCCCCAGTGTTACCGGGAAGTTAGGCGCTGGTGATTCATTCCGAGTACGGCTGCAACCTGACGGTAGCACCGGCAGGGTTACCGCCAGACTCAGAAATGAGGCCCATAGTCCCTATTCTTAAGAAAGGAGATAGGGAGGCTCCTGAAATTTATAGGCAGGTGGAGCTCTTGGACTCAGGCTCCAAAATATTTGGAGCAGTATTGCTCTCCTCTCTGCAAGAGTGGGCCAGAATAAACGATATCCTTAAGCCTAATCAACTGGGATTTCGGCCTGATGTAGGCACTAACCTGGCGGGATGGGTGTTAAATCACACCCAACGCTTGGTCTGGGAGGGAGTCTATAAGGAGATCTATGTGGTATCGGTCAACCTATCCTTGGCCTTTGAATGTGTAAATAAGGATATATTATGGAAAAAAGTAGTTGATTGGGGACTCCCTAAAGGACTGTTGGCACTGCTGATCCATTTGCATGATCATTAGCTAATTAGGACTAGATTAAACCAGGACGGCCTATTATCAGGTAGGATAATTACCAACACTAGCCTTCGTCAAGGCTGCATACTTGCACCATTTCTATTCAATGCATATATGGCAGACCTGGGAGAACACCTTAAACATGCCTCCTGTATTGCCCCTGAAGTGCTAGGTGCCAACATTTTCTGGGTTACATATGCAGACGACATTATCTTGTTAGACTGCACGAAGGTGGGCCTACAAAGACTGTTGAATGGACTACACTCATACTGTGAGGAAAATATATTGGCCATAAACACAAGAAAAACACAGTTAATAACTTTGACAGTAGGGAAACACGTAAAGAAAAAATCAGTGTGGTTAGGAGGAGAGAAGGTAGTTGAAGTTGATAATATGAAGTATCTGGGTTTGACATTTATAGTACACTGGGAAAGAAAGCAATTATGGAAGGTTTCTACTTAAAGGCAACAAAAGCTGTTGCTCGGATGAGGAACTTTAACTATAAATATGGTACATTTTCCATAATCCCCCTTTTGAAATTGTATGAATCAAAAATTGTGATTTACGTTGCAGAGATTCAACATAGTCTGCTGAAAGAAGATCTTTGCCACTTTGAAGGATTTATCTGGAAGAAAGTACTAAGACTCCCTCAGGCCATACCCATTAGTATAATAAGACATGAATTGGGACTTATATCTCTAGAAGCAGATATAGTATGGAAGAGAATTTTATTATGTTATAAATGTATTAATGCCCCAGCATAAACACTGTTTGCAGAATTTAAAGAGGGGGATGGTTGCCTGAGAAACAGTCTTATAGAGGGACCAAACAAACATTGCAAAAATGGAAGTTGGAAGGAACTCTACTAAAGCCCCCCCCCCTCCCCCTTATATATATAAACAAAGGTTGTGGCGTGCAGACTGGTGCAGAACTTGTGACTCAATAGGAAATATAAGAGATCGCAGAACAACACTGTTAGGGAGAATTCTCATTCTATGGCTAATTTCCCTTACCCATAGAGTCCCCCAGCAGCTTTGCTGGATTTGAAGGGTTTGTTTATTTTTACCTGCTAAGAGTGAGACTCTTTTTCCCACTCTTAGGCATCTTTGCTATGTGTGTTCTAGGCTATTTTTTGTGTTTAATGCCTACGGGATTTTCTCTCACCCGTAGGAACCATCTTTACTCACATGTGTTACACAGCACCCTCAGCGCAGTGACAAAGGGGTGTCGTAGCGACCCCAAACATAGACTCCATACCCTGGGACTGACTACTGTCTCCCAGGGCATGTAAAGTCCCCATTGACTTTACTAGTCAAATCTTATGAACTTAACCAGTCCAACCCATCTTACTATGGAGGTACTGGAAAGGGTTCATAGTTTTTCCCTTGGGTTCATTTTCGAGGGGGTACCTTAAAGTCCTGCTCTCTAAAGTTTCTGGCTGGTGGCAGTGGTTACTACCATAAATATTTGACTGTGAATATTTTCCTATGGGATTTTCCCATTGTTGGAGGCTAATACTTTTACTGACAGCCTCTAACATACCGCCGGTTTATTTTATTATTAACTTTACTCCGGTAGGTTTTATTTGCCAGAACTTTAATATAAATTCTTTCTCGTGTCTTACTCTAAACTCCTAACCCAGGTCGGGGATCCTTTGTTCGCTCTTTTGGCGGGCTTCTGCCAAAAAGCCCTCCTTTTGGCGCCTCTGAGTCTGGGGTGGGTCTGTTGTTTGGGAGTGGAAGTAGAACCCCTGGACAGAGTTGCCGCAGCAACTCATGTCGCACTCTAACCTGATAGGCTGGAGGGTCTCCCGCCAAGAAGACCACTCCACTGTGTGAGTGACAGCTAGGCTGTATAAATGGGTCTCTTTCTGCATAAAAGCAGGGTCCTGAGGACTGGAAGAGCAAGACGTCGCCACTGGAACTACGGAACCGAAGGGGAGAGAAACCACAGACATCTTCAGCATCTACACCACCGGTGAAGCCCTGCCGGATCGTCTGACCACTTTTCTTCCACACGACGAGAGGAGATCTTCATCGAAAGAGCCTTCTTCCCTTGAGCTGGTGGGACCAACCAGTTCACCCATCGCTTCCCCGGACCTGCATTGGTCAAATCGACAGTGCCCAGCACTTGGAGACTGGATAGCCAGGGAGCTATCGACCCGGACCGCGATTAAAAGGAGCGTACCTTTTAAACTTCGTTTGGCAGCACCGCGGCTGGTTTCATCAGTGGGTAGTGCAGGGTCTCGAACCTTCCTCCATGACGAGAGCCTCTCTTCCTCTGCTGGACCCCTCGACCTGCAGGAACTACCAGGAACAACCGCCACCGCAGGAGCCACTTCTTCACGTTTAAGGTGCATTGTTCCGCCAGGCCTCCCTTTCCCTGTGGTAGCCCTAAAGGTGTTATAAATCCTTTATCTATTTGTTGGGTTTGCCATCCTCTCTCTTAACATTTTATTTTGCCTCGCATTTACCTTTTCAATATTCGTCTACCAAAGACTTGACTGCAGCTACAAGAACATTTTTGCTCCTAAGCTCTTGGTCCTGTACCACTGACTCTGGCTCAGACCTATTGACTCTGGCTGATTTGTTCGATCTGCTCTCACAAGATTGATTTTCAATGAGAAATGTGTTTATACACCTGAATCTTCTAAACCTCTTTTCCTTCCTACTGTTTTAACTTGTGGAGTGCCATTTTGCTCAGTTTACATTCACTTATCTTTCTGCTAAAGTGTTACTGTGCATTACTTGTTCACAAAACTTCAGGTAAGTGTTGCTAGGGGGTGTCTGAAGATATTTAGGTTTAACTTGTGCTTTCTCTCCCTTTCACTAAATTGATAGAGTGCCATTTGTAGTTGATTTTCACTGTGCCGTTTTGCTCAGTTTTCACGCTACCGCAAACTTGTCTACAATTGAATAGGGAGTTGTACATACTTTTCCTTGACTAAACTTAACTTGCTTTATCAACTGTGATTCATGTGTTGAACTAGACGTGTGTAAAATAAATATATATTCTCTTTTTGATACAAAGCTTTGGGCAGTGTTTCCTTGTTCCATAGTATGGTGATACCTATTGTGTAAACCCTGAATACTGCTCATCTCCCTCTTGAGATAAGTCTGACTGCTTAGCCACAGCTAACAACTAAATCTTTGTGGTACAGACTGATTCCAAAGGGGATTTATTGCTCTCACCTGTAGTCCTAATCCTGGGTAGTGGTCCCTGAGGGAACTGGACGGGATTCTGGCTAACAAACACCTTAGACCATAAAGAGTTAGGAGCGTGTGCATAGTATTCATCCAAATACCCTTCCTGGAAAGTGGGGTACACACTGATGAGGTTCAGATTAGATATCCTACCGACCAGGGTGACTGGGTGAAATGGAAGAAAATAGATGGTCTTCTGGTTTGTTGCAGATTTTGTTCTGCCCCTAATGAATCAACACAGTACTTACTTTTACACAGTGAAGCATTAAGTGCACAACGCCTCATATGTTTTAGGAAATGTATAGACTGCTATGGAAATAATACCAGAAAGATTGTCAAGAATATGTGCTGGTCTAAGATACCGTACCATCTAAGTAAATGTTTGTTTCAATTCCTAACGATGATTCGATTGACGGCTTGAAAGGAACCGCTAAGTTTGTCCTGCAAGAAATTAACAATTATTGACAAATTGTCCTGATTTTATTTTAAAATTATAATTTTTTCAGTTTTCTATTGTTTGCTTTTGTTGTTTTTAAAGTAATATTATGCAATTGTGAAATAATGATGAAGTTGACTTTATATAAGTTCGTTTTAATTGAAAATGATATGTCTGCATTGTCTTTTTCTTTTACTTTGATGTGATGAATGTGTGTAAGGTTTGAACTGGTTTTAAAGCAGAATGTACAATAAAATAAATGTTTGTTGTTGTTGTTAAACTGCCCTCAGCAATACCCACACGTTAATGGATTCGCCTCAGGCAACATTTTAGGTATTCCTAGCTCTGTTATGATACATCTGGGAAAAAACATTCTCTCCCAGTTAACTAATAGAAAATACTGTTGTCGGCAACTGTGAGAAACCGGAGGGTATTCTCACTCCGAAACCCCTTGGATCCTGTACACAAGTGGCATGGGAAAGGCCATAGCTATTGGATCCTGACCCTGGGGTGGAGAAGCGGGGGAGGATCACCTGGGTAGAGGGTCCTTGGAGACTGAAGTGGGGTGCCTGTGTGCGAGATACGGTATCCCCCATTTCCCTAGTAATGATACATTCATTCCTTCTCCCATTTTCATGGCTGTTAAGCCAGTTCCCCTCATTTCTTCCCAATTGACATTTGAAAGTACTAGGATGAAGAAGAGGCAACCAAGAGCAATGAAGACTATGTTCTTTTACCACTCTGGTACTGGGACCAGGGCGATACCTGTTAAGAGCTGTGAGGGTCAGGCATGTCCCCTTAACCAGTGTCAGGCAAACTTAACTGAAGTACACCTGCACCCTGTTGGAGGGCTGCACGTGTATAAAGGGAGAAGAAGACAGCAACAAGGAGAGAGGGTGTGCAAGGAGAGAGCGGAGAAAAAGCAAGGAGACCGGTGCAAGCAGTGGGGAACCAGATGGGAGCAGGACGCTGAGATGCTGGGAACCTGTTATGATGTTGTTTCATGGAGACTTACTGTAGAAATACTAGAAGAAATGGAATGCCTACTACCTCAAGTTATAGTGAGGTCATAGAATGTGTGTTTGCTTGTGTTGTTTGCAGTGTTCTGGGATTTGGCAGTTGAAGTTGTTTCTTGATGAGCAAGGGGGCCTCTGCATGTTGCTGGGGGTCTTCTCACTATTTAACTCAATAAATATATATCCTGAGGTCTTACCTGCAGCCTCCAGTGTCCTTACAACAGAACCACAGAGAAAGGTGGTTCATGAAAGCGTAGCGTGAAAGCTGCAAATCCCTGCAGTTGACTGAGTTAGCTGAAGGGAGCCAGGCAGGAAGGCTGTTCCCTTCCTTTCTGCTCAAGGTGCTCATTCCCCGGTGTTATAGGAGCAATATTGGAGTGTCTGAGGGGCAGGAGGTGGAGCCCTGCCACTGAATACAGAAGGCTGTGAGATCTGTACTGCAGCCTGAACTGTCAAAGCGACCAGTGAGTTTCCAATGAAAGTGAAACCCGGTGCTCATGCGTATGAAGTCTATTTATCAGAAATACTTTGTATCGGAGTAGTCACGTGTCTCAACCGAGCATGTTTCCGAAAGTCTCTGATCCTTTTGTTGTCAATTACCAAACTATTAAGAATACTTTGTATCGGAGTGGTCGCGTGTGTCAAGAAACATGTTTTTGAAGGTCTCCAAACACCAGGCATAGGTGCCGCACCCAACTACTGAGGGTAGTGGCAAATGAGGGGTGTGCAAGCGTACTGGCCGACCCCCCCCTTCAACTGCAAAAGTGCCTGCAAGAAACACCATTGGCGCACGCAGCACCATTCGGAACACAAGCTCGCAGCAAAGCAATAAAAGAGACTGAAGCTCCCCTGCAATGTTTCTAGCAGAATGACAGCCACAAACCCCTGGGTGAGCACAAAGAGTGAAAGGCACATGCAGAGCGAGATTGACCCCCTCAACGGTCCAGAGACTGCAGGAATTTTGATGAGACCACAACACGATGGCCATTTCCCAATCCCAAGTGATCCCCCTCATCCCGGAGGTAGAGCAAGAAACGTCTATTAAAGTGGATGTGCACCTACTACTCAAGGACATTTTCTCGTTTAGAAACAGCATGTCCATGACAGTCTCTGCTCTCCAAGAGAAAGTGCACAGGATAGAAGATAAAGTCCAAGCACCGGAGAACTACAAACAATCAGCAGACATTTCGGAACTGAAAACCGAAGGCCGATTCCAAGACTTGGAACAGAGAACTAAGACCTAGAGGCAAAAGTCGACGGCTTGGAAAATATGGAGAGGAGAGCGAACATTAGGATTCAAGGCCTCAAAGAAACCCCCAACGAGACACCAGTGAACTTAGAAAGAAGGATCAAAGCACTGATAGCTGCCTTCCTACCCTCTCCCTTAACCTCAGAACTGGAAATTGAAAGGGTGCCCCGAGCAGGGAGCACCCTAGGTGGCCCATGATCTGTTCTGGCAAAATGCCACCATTATAGACACAAAGTGGATATCGTCAAACATGCCAGGGAAAGAGAGTTCATCAATTTCGAGGACTCAAGGGTAAATATTTACCAAGACCTATCAGCTGAGACTTTGGTCTGGAGAAGAGCCTGCAGACCCTTGACATCATGGCTGTGAGAGCGCAACAAAAGATATAGATGGTTCTACTACGCAGAAGAGGAATATAGAGTGATTTTGGGAGAAGAGGACACCAACGTATTAAGGGGCCTGCAGGACAAGGAAGAGCTAACGAAAGGTGAAGAGGTGTCATCCTTACAGAACCAGTCATGGATCCATCTGGATCCGTGTCACAGAGAGGCCGTTCAAAGGGCAAGAGGAAATTTACAAGAATGAACACTCCCTAAACGGGAGATGCGAGGTGGCAATGAATGTGCAGCCACTAGGCCTTGGAGGGGGCAACTGATCCAAGCTCATGAAGACAAACGAAAAGAGCAATGCTCGAACTACTAAAAAGGAAAAGAAAACCCTCTGCTGGGATGGTGGGGCCTCTTCCCCCTCTGCCCCCCCAGGGCCCCACTGCGTTGGACAAGTCGGGCTGCACATATGAATAGGCCACCATTACGCACTCACGCTAATCATAAGTGACTAGAAGCAATGTATGAACAAAAGGTTCCCGGGACTCACCCATTGTGTGGCCCTATGTTGACACCTAGGGCGTCTTCAATGTTGGGAGAATGCCTTCTTCTTCTATCTTTTCATTTCTTTTCTTCCTTTCAGCGGGGGGGGGGGTGTAGGTGGGTACAGGAGGGTCCATTCAGGGGTCAGGGTTGGAAAAGGGAGAGCCGAAATACCGGAAGACCGATCCACACAGCCCACACTTCAAACAGTCATCGAGCACATGCAGGCAGACACTGAAAGCGCGCGATCACAAGCCAAATGCATGCCTAAAAAATGAGAACCAACAGCTATTGGGTAAGACACAGCACACATGTCCTCAGAAAACGCATACAATGCAAGACTCTGATGGCGGGTGACACTGTTCGCATTGAGACCTTCAACGTCAAGGGCCTCAACTCACCACAGAAAAGATCCATGCTGGTCAGAGAATTCCAGCAGGCCAAATTAGACATCCTCCTCTTGCAGAAGACTACATTTAGGCACAATGAAGAATTCACGCTAAGAGGCAGAAACTTAGGAGGGGCATCAGGGCTGGGAAAGAAAGGGGGGTGTGGGCATTGTGTATCGCTCATCCCTTGAGCTGCAAATTTTGCAAACACACAGAGACCCGGGGGGAAGATTCCTTATAGTGCAGGGATCCATTAGGTCCAAAGCCATAACCTTATGCTCTACATACGCCCCAAGTTCCCAGCAGCTGGATTTCTGCAGAGAGCTCTTCTTGCGACTAGATAGGGAAAGAACCTCATCATGAACCCAGAACTGGACTGGGGATCCTACAGAGAAGGTGCCCTTCCCCCGACAGACAGGAAATCTTTTCAGGACCTGATCACAGACCACTTGTCAATCGATGCGTGGAGGACCCAGCACCCACTAGACAAAACATACACATTCTATTCCCCCCCCCCCCCCACATCAAACTTACTCTTGCATTGACTATTTCCTCCTGGAAGGGAACCTAGAACATTCGATGAAAAATGCCACAATAGAGGTTTAGGGTGGTCTGACCATGACATGGTCACCATAGACCTCTACCTGGGTCCTGGTAGCCATATAAACAAATGATGGACATGCAATGACACGCTCTTTAAGGACAAACTCTTCACGAAATCGCTAGACGAGGTTGTACGGGATTTCTTCAAAAGAAACGACACAGGAATATCCCCCGCAACACGGTATGGGAAGCGGCAAAGGCAACGATCAGGGACCTGCTAATAGCACATGGGGACTCGATGAAAATAATTAATCTCCTTAGGGAAACACAAATCAAACAGGCAATAAAAGACATGGAGGCAGCCCTGAAGAATGGGAAAGGTGACACATCTGAACACAGGGCTGAAATCAGGGGCCTCATGCAAGAATTGAAGGAGGTCTGGCAGGAGAAGGCCCTAACTCACCTCAGATATGTCAAACAGAGATACTCCGAGAAGGGGGATAAAGCACACACTCTGCTCGCAGCCAGACTTTCGAAAACAGAGAGCTGAAAGCGCTGTCCTCAAAATAAACTCCCACTCCGGAACCACCCTGGTTAACCCAACCGAGATCACTGCTTGTTTCGCCCAATTCTACCAACAGCTATACACCTCCGACTGCACCCCCCGCAAGAGAGCACTACAGAATTCGTGGCCAGAGTCACATTCCCCTCAATACAACCTGCAGATTGAGACAAACTGAATGCCCCTATAACATCAGAAGAGGTATATCATACCATCTCACACTTAAAAGCAGTGTCTGCACCAGGCTTGGACGGGTTTACACCAACATATTACAAAAGGCTGAGAGGTGCCTTTGCCCCATTCCTCCTGTTTAATGACATCATGGCCACGTGGAATACCCCACCATCATTCACAGAAGCCAGGATAATTGTCATACCAAAAGAGGTAAGAAATAGGTTGGACTGCAGCTTGTATAGACCAATTATTCTATTAAATGTAGATGCGAAAATATACACAAGCATCCTGGCCAACAGACTGAGCGAGGTCCTCTCTCAGTTGGTCCACAATGACCAAGCAGGGTACGTTAAAAAAAGACAGGGCGCCGACAATGTCTCGAAAACATTGGACCTAATTGCTTCGATCAATGCACACGATGTTGATCCCACACTGATCTCGGTAGATGCTGAAAAAGCTTTTGACCGGGTGGAGTGGCGCTTCATGACACAAATTCTGCAGAAGGCAGGCCTGGTTCCTGAATGGGTGCGGGTGCACAAGCGCTGTATAATAGAGTAGTAGAGGAAACTAAAAACCTACTACAAGTAAAAAACAATCATAGCGACAACATGGCTAAAGAAGAAAGAACTGCCTTACTTGCTCTACAGTAAAATAATACTTTTGTTCTAAAACCCGCTGACAAAGGGTGAGGCATAGTGTTATGGAACAGAAATCTATATGAAACTGAGGTAATGAACCAGCTCGGCAATTAATCGTTCTACCGCAAACTAGTCAGAGATCCTACTCCATGATTATGTGAAGAGATCAAAAGTCTTATGGACCATGTTCTAGCTGAAACCTGGATTGACAAAGATGAACATCAATTCTTAATAAATAAGAATCCAACAACACCAGCGTTTTACCTGCTCCCAAAGGTGCATAAGAGCTGGCCTATAGTTTCAGCTATGAATTCCATCCTAGAGCCCCTCTTAGTCTACACAGATTGGTTCCTACGCCCTTTCGTCCAGAACATGTGGTCCTTTATCAAGGACACTACAAGTATAATCAAAATACTCCAAAATCACTCAATGGAACAAACTGACTTATTGGTGACACTGGATGTCACCACTTTATACACCAGCATTCCACAATTAGAATGCTTAAAAGTGATGGAAGTACATTTGAACAAACGTACTACTACTTTGCACAAAGTTCCTACCCCATGCATACTTGAGTGTATTAAGATAGCACTCATGGAGAACTTTTTCCTTTTTGACTGAAAGTTTTATAAGCAGGTACATGGCACCAGTATGGGGGATACTTTTGCCCCGACCTTGCTTACCTCTTCATGGACATGGTAGAAGACACGTCCATTTTTTGGCAAGACAATCCTTTCTTAAAAAATATAGGTTATTGGTTGCGTTATATCGACGACTGTTTCATGATCTGGAAAGGCTCTGTAGCCAGCCTTGATGCTTTTCTTGTATGGTAGAATTGTCAAAACGAATATATAACATTTACTATGACACAAGATCAAGAGCAAATTACTTTCTTAGATATTTTGATTTGTAAAACCACCACAGGCACTATCACCACCCCTTTATACCTCAAACCCACAGACAAGAATACCTTGCTGCAATACAACAGCTTTCACCCTCAAAGTTTGAGGGACCGTCTCCCTATAGGACAGTTTCTCTGAATTAGAAGGAACTGTACTGAGATACGTCAATACAAGCAACTATCGAAACAGCTGAAAACATGATTACAAGATCGGGGTTACCCGAAAAAGATAATCCACACGTCATTCAAAAGAGCTCAACACACAAATAGGGAAAGGTGTCTAAATCCCCCGGAAAAAATACAAGAGGATAAAATCACATGTGTGAGCACTTTCAGTCCGATCACTGATGGCCTGAGGAAAGTTATAGAAAAGAACTGGCATTTTTTTTAAACTACAGATTTCAATCCACAAATGCCCAGATTTGCGTTTAAGAGACAAAATAACCTGAGGGATATGTTAGTACATACATACCCACAAAGAGACCAAGTTACGCCTAGGCAAGGATCGCTTTGGAGTCTGGCCCCCATCTTTGGCCATTTCAAGTGTGGACACTGCTCAGTCTGTTTTTTAACGAAGCATATCAAGACCATCAAACTAAACATCAAACCCTGGAAGCTACAGAATTTCACTAATTGTGGCACTGTGTGGGTGATTAATAGGATTAAATATCCTTGTAACTTGATCTACATAGGGAAAATGAAGCATCCTATAAAACAAAGAATATGTGAGCACCGACATGTTTAAAGAATAAGATCGAGAACAAACCACTAGTTGCCCACTATGGCACACAAAAGCACAAATATACCGACATATTCTGGTTTGTTATTGAGGTGATAAAATCAACTGAGAGAGGGGTTCATCAAGAGCATGCTCTAGAAAAAAGCGAACAGTGCTGGATATACAACTTAGGCACAGTAAAGCACGGCTCAGTTCAGTGGAATAGCTTGATATGAGACTGTAGTATACAAAAATTCCACTCCTCGATTTCGCCTTCTTTAAAGAGCTCCTTTGAGCAAGCTGCTGACATCAGGGCAGCATATCAAGGAATAGCTAAGAATATCAGAAGTAAAGATAAGCGACCATCTCCTTCTCGAATTCCCTGCTTGGATTAGTTTGATCTGTTTGAACACTTTTACCTGTGGTCTATACTCGCTTGAGATAGTCCGCAGGTAAGCAATTCACGTGCTCTTGGTTTGGCTCACACTTCATAAGGTTTGAAAAATCCGTTGATGAAAGATTGTTTTCTTTTCGGAAAGATTTGTTTTTCATTTCTTCAGTTTTTTCTCATTTAATTTATGTTTTGGCTACCGAGAGCTGTCGTGTAGCCTAATAATTTAGAAATTGGCCAGTACACTTACGATGTAGTTTGCCCCATACTGATTTATGCCAGGATTTAATTCTGCGGCAGGTGAAGTACAGGTACAATAGAGAGGAGCAAGCCTTGAGGCGGAATACTTGATTACAAATTAAAAAACAGAACAAATATATATATTTTTTTTTAAAAGGGAGGGAAATCCTGGCGCAACTTTTGCACTCTCGACGTAGTTGTGCTTCTGGTTGTGTTTGAGTCTCGTTGAGCCGTAAAATCACCAATGTTAAATATGTTGATGATCATGTCACACTAGTTTGTCAGAGAGTGGATATAAGCACCATAAATAAAAAAAACCATCAGGCAAGATAGACACTAATCGTGCCACTCTAAAATGGCTACTGTTTGAGATGTCCACAATGAACTGTACATAGTGTTACTAACACGTGACCTTTCGTGTACTCATCACATGGAATATACTACAAAAAGGCTCCTCTTAAGTTGTGCACGAAAAACGTCTTTTTTAGCAGGAAGGCGTCCTGCTTTTGTTGAATCCTTGTCACAGACCTACTGCGTGAAACTTTTCTTGTCTCTTTTTAAAATAATAAACAGCATGTTATTAAATACGAGCTGAGTTCTATTTTCTTCAGTACACTTACCATTTTCTGTGGAAATTTACGTGTTTGCCTGGAGTGCGGTTTGTTTTCCTTTCCATATATGTTCTAAAGAATTCAAAAAATCTTGCGCCACCACAAGTGGGTCGCTGCCATATCAGACACAAAACATGAAAGGGAATGCATATTAGATGCAATTAGCAGACAACATATACGCGGTTAATAAACTTCTTGTCTGCAAATACAATCATGTAAGTGGTCTGACATAAATAAATGAGCAAACTTAATAAGTTTAGCTATCAAAAAGAAACTGTTATGTAGATGTGCTTCAAGTTCAGGTTTTTTTTTGGAATAAAGAGATCTAGGACAGTAACATCGTTTTTTTTGTCCTCCCAATCTGTAAAACTGTAGGACTCACAAAGTATGTCCTCCACATCCGATCCTGCCTTTGATCACCTGCATATAAGAGAAGAAGAAGCTTTTCACAACTAAGTGTGTCTTCGAAAATTCTTTAAACAGTAAGTGTTACTAGTTGTTCAACAATTTGGCGGCCGTCTTGCAAATAATGGAAAAAAGATAATCAGGTATCCATCCCCTTTTTCCCAAAAAGTTTTTTTCAATGATACAACACCCATGTTCAACCTACCTGTGACCTTTTCTATCTGGCATATTTGCCACTCTGTGGTCCTTTTCACAGGTCAAAGAACAAAAGTACTGGGCCATATAGAAATGTCCATAAGAAATATAATCCGTGACTGACCATCAGTTGGACCAATCTTCCTTTTAAGAATATTAGGACATTTATAAGGTAATCTACCCTAGTCGTGTGACCTTACTGTGTGTCAAAAATAGGCTGATCCCTTGAAGACCGCAACACACAGTGTTTTCACCAAAATGATAGGGTGTATGAATAGATTAAGTCTAGATACGAAATAATACTGTGTAATTCCTCATTAGTTTGGAATTAGGTAAATTGTGCTCATGTCCATGTGTTATGATCAATGACCAGACTGATTTGGCCAACTACAGATAATACAGATTGTCTGATTGTAAATTATGAATCACGCCATGAACTATAGAAGTGTGACTCTTTGCTTTTTATCATTTTTAATGCAACCATTGCCATGCCATGGGGTTATAAAAGACTTATGCAATAATTGAGTGGATTCCTGCCTCTATCATTCCCACTCAGACCTACTCCTCTTTTGAATGCCTTGTCTGTAGGCTTTCTCTCTCACCTACCCATTCTCTTACTGTGGTTACCATCTACCGGCCTCCTGGTCAAATCACCTCATTTCTCTCTGAGTGGGCAGACCTCTCCTCTTCCCTCCTGTCCTCTACCACTCAACTCCTCCTCCTCGGTGACCTAAATATACACTTAGACTCTCCTTGCTCCTCCTCTGTACTCTTCCGTGACCTCTGTGACTCCCTCTCCCTGTCCATCCTTCCCTCTGGCCCGACTCACTATGCAGGGCACACACTGGATGTCGATCTCCTCTGACCTCCCCCTCTCCATCCCTCTGACCAATCCTCTCTCCTGGAGCGATCACTCCCTCCTCTCATCTCATCTCTCCCTCTCTTCCCCCCAAGCCAAGCCTACCCCAACACTGCCACCTACCTTCTCGGACATCCGTCCCATGAAGCGTGTGTCAGTTGAGGCTTTTGCCGCCACTTTCTCTCCCTCATCTACCTTGGGCTGCCTCACATCCTGACACAGCCCTGTCTCTGCTCTACTCTTCAATTTCTGATACGCTTGATGCTCCTGCCCCTGTCATGAGGATCTGTTTGAAGTCCAAAGCCAAGTGCAATTCCTGGTATGACTCTGACCTAGCTACACTTAAACGTAAGTGTCGGCGCAGCTGAGAGGAAATGGAGGACTTCCTGTTCATTCTCTGACAAACTGGCCTGTCGCCTGCTACAAAGGCAATACCGACTCTCTGTCCTCACCAAGAAGAGAGTCCACATTCAAGCTTGTGTCTCTGCGGCATCTAACAACCCGGCCAAACTCTTTAAAATCTGCAAGGAGCTGGCCAACCCTGCTGCAGTCTCTACCCCTTCT
This sequence comes from Ambystoma mexicanum, assembly GCF_040938575.1. NCBI lineage: Eukaryota > Metazoa > Chordata > Amphibia > Caudata > Ambystomatidae > Ambystoma > Ambystoma mexicanum. Next base: position 870,471,643 of record NC_090936.1, read on the forward strand.
GTTGCCTCCCAGGCTCTTTGTAATGCCCTTGCCTCTCACTTCATTTAAAAAACCCAGGACATCCCGTCCACCCTCTCCACCCACACCCCTCCTCTTCCCTCTACATCTGTGCTTGCTGACCCTCCTTTAGCCACCCTCCCACCATCCTTCTCGTCCTTTCCTCTTTTCACCCCTGCTAGACAAGTCCTATCTATGAAAGCCTCTTCAAAACAGGTTCATCCCTGTTCCTCTAAAACCATCAAGGACCACATTGACACCCTGGCTCCAGCCCTTGCTGATTTTTGCAACCACTCATTTGCCTCTGGATCCTTCCCCTCCCATCTGAAGCACTCCTTTGTGCACCCTCTTCTCAAGAAACCCACAGCTGATCCTTCTTGTCCAGCTATCACCCAATTTCCATTACACCCTTTCTTGGCAAACTCCTGGAAAAGTTGGCCATCTCTCAACTTAACCTTCATTCCAATTCTGTTGGCTGTCTCCATGACCACCAGTCTGGCTTCAGAGCTGCCAGAAGCACGGAAACTGCTCTCCTGAACATCTGTGAAGATCTGCTCTCCAACCTTGACTCTAACATTCCCTCTGCCCTCATCCCCATCCTCATCCTTGATCTCTCTTCTGCCTTCGACACGGTCAACCATACCATCCTGCTCAACCTTCTCCGTGAAAACCCGGGTATCACTGATCAGGCTCTGACCTGGTTGACCTCTTTCCTCTCAGATCGACCTTCCCAGGTCCAACTTGGGTCCTTCCTTTCAACCGTCTACCTCTCTACCTTTGGTGCTCCCCAGGGGTCTAACCTCTCGCCCTGGCTTTTCAACCAATACCTGGCAACTCTCGCCCACTGCATTGCCATTTTCTGCTCAAATTTCCAGTGCTACGCTGACGACACTCGACTCATTTTCAGGCTGCCCTCTGCCACCTCCTCTCCCTCTCCCTCTCTCGTCTCTGATTGCCTAACTGCCATTCAAGATTGGTGTGCCGCCAATGATCTTTGTCTAAATGCCAGCAAGACGGAGATCCTCCTCATCAGCACACCTTCACCATCCTTTCCCCTCACTCTCTGGCCAGCCTCCCTTGGCCCTCCTCCTACCCCCACCTACGAGGCTAAGAACCTCGGGGTCATCTTTGACTCCACCCTTTCCTTCTCCGCCCACATCTCTGAGGTCTCTAAAAAGTCTAATTTCCAACTGCACCTCCTCAGAGGTACTCTGCCTTTCCTCTCCTTCCCCCAGAAGCTCATGGTATCCCAAGCTCTGGTTCTCACTAGCTTCGACTATTGTAGCAGCCTCTTTCTAAATTTACCTGCCTGTACTCTCCGCCTTCTGCAACTAATCCAGAACAGGACTGCGAGACTTGTCCTTGGCCTCAAGCCCTGGGATCGTATCTCTCCAGCTCTGAAATCTCTCCACTGGCTCCCAGTGGATGCAAGGATTAAATTCAAAACCCTCTGCATTGTCCACAAGGCTTTCTGGGGCCTGGGTCCAAAATACCTTCAGCTATCCCTCCGCAAATACCTCCCCTCTCGAGCTCTTCGCTCCTCTACCTCCAACTTCCTCAGAGTCAGTCGTTTTTCTAAGAAACGAGCTGGGGGTAGATCTCTGTCTTCAGCTGGGGCCTCCCTCTGGAACAGCCTCGCTGCCACTCTAAAACTTGAGGAGAACCATCTCCGGTTCCGGAAGCACCTCAAGACCTTCCTCTTTTCTTATGCCTTCGTTCCCCCTGTCCCCTGTTGATCTGTTCTCTCTTGGCACCATGCACCTGGCCACCCTCTGTCCTTTGGGCCCAGGTACCTGCTCATCCTGCAACCCTCCCACACTGCCTCCGGGCCACCCCTTGCACTAGGGTCTGTATCTGTACCCACACAGCCCCCCCTTTTTCTTTCTGCACTTATCAGACCTACCCTGTCTGCTGCCTTAAGCTGTGCACTTGCAAATTACTGGCTTCATTACCACTATTTGTTGCCTTTATTATTTATTTATTGTTATTTATCTGTTTCTCCTCTGCTTCACACTTTCCACCTCTCCCCCTCCCCCATGTACTTGTGCGTTCTCAATGTCACTGGACCTAGTAAGATCGCTGTTTTTTTCTCCCCTGTTCCCCTCCCTTGCCTTGTCGCGCTCTGAAACACTTATGTATGAGCGTGATAGAAATAAAATATCAATCAATCAATACAACATATAAAAATGCTTGTTCTTCCTGAAGTAGGCCAGTACAACAACTCAAAAATGACATCACGGATGGTGTCTTATTAAGAAATGGGGCCGAAACATGTAGACAATCCTGTAAGACTGGAATAATAACAAGTCTTGTTGTGTTTTATACTTTTGATGCAACAGTGGTCTCTCTAAAGGTTGAGCCTAATACAACAGAGAGTGATGACCGTCTTGAAAATTGAACAAACAGAGATCATTTATTTTTTCCTCAATGATTCCAAAATTACTTTCGTACTGTTCCCTTCACCCTACTAAATGGTTTGTGTGTGTTTTATCAATATGATGGTTTGTCTCTATTTGTAAATTGAGATTTTTGTGTACATTAGTGTTTTAATTATTGGTATCGTACAATCACACTGTGTGCGATGGTGAAAATGTATGTATAAAAATTGTTTTTATGAGAAAAATAAATTGTAAATGTTGTGAAATATTGTCTCAGTTATGCTTCATGGTGGAGAAAGGTAGAAGTATTGTGTTTGGCTAATCAGTTATCATAACATGGACAGAGAGAGGGGTAACCGGTTTTTCAGTTTGAGTGCCTAATCTGTAATTTTCTCGTTTCAAAATCGGTCACCCGACAACAAAAAAGAGGGAAAATACCCAATTCTTAATTCCTAACAAAACTCGTGCCAAGGTCATAGTTAATGGGGTAGCATCGCCCCAATTCACACTAACCAGAGGAACTAGATAAGGGTACCCTCTTTCACCGTTGGTCTTCATCTTAGTCATGGAGCCCCTAGCCCAGAACATCAGAAACAACAACAGGATAAAGGGCCTAGAGAAATGCGGCAAAGAGTATAAACTAGCCCTGTTTGTGGACAATGTTCTGGCCTATGTCACACATCCGGTGCAATCCATCCCTGCACTTCTGGGCAGGATGGAGGAATATGGGTCTCACTCAGGGTTTCGCATAAATCGTAATAAGACAGTAGCCCTCCCTCTAGCAGAAGTCACCCAACAGCCAGTTGCAAGTACAGTGAATTGGGGCCTCAAAGTCACACGGGATAGAATACGCTACCTAGGGGCAACAATAACCAAACAACTTTACGATCTATATCAAGCTCATTACAAACCGCTCTGGGCCAAGATTCAGCAGGATTTAGAAAACTGGGGGAAACTGAAACTATCTTGGGCGGGTAGGTTAACCGCCATGAAAATTAACATCCTGCCGCAGATTCTCTTCCTCTTTCAATCTCTCCCCGTCATGCTCCCGGACTCATTCCTTGCCACAGCTAAAGGCGCCCTGTTGGCCTTCCTTTGGGAGAGGAAAAAACGTTGGATTGCTTACAGCACGCTGATTCTCCAAAAGGAGAAAGGGGGCCTGGCATACCCCGACCTCCACGAATACCATAAAGCATCACAACTGCGAATCCTGGTTGACTACATCCGAGAGTCGAAGACCAAACAGTGGGTTCACCTAGAAAATAGCCTCTTTGCCTCAGTAACCCTGGGAGAATGGCTGTGGGCCCCCTTCAAATCCATCCTGCGTAAGGCACGAGAAACCCCAGTTTTAGAAGCGCTGTGGCCTATATAGAACACAAAGAATCCCAGTATGGCAGTATGGCAGGAATTATGTCCTGGAACTCCCCTCTTAGTTGCATCTGGGCCCCCCCATTAGGGACTCCGTTATGAACCCAATCCGCTTTCAGCCACAATACGAACAGTGTCAGATTAGGGAAGGCCAAATGTGGAATGACGGGGTCTTCCTAACCAAGGAAGAATTGGAAAATGCACAGCAGGGCCTTGGTATCAAGCCACTCCCATACCTGCAGCTGAAGGGGGTCCTTACAGATGCGAAACAGAAAGGACAGCTGCAACGCCCCCTCACCATCATTGAAAACATATTAAATACCCACCAAGGTATGAAAGGTCTCATAACAAAAATATATAGAGCCCTCTTAGATAGAGGCCACCTGCCACCACCAGGCACAAAAGCAAAATGGGATGAAGCCCTAGGATGGAAAGACAGCCACGAGGGATGGGAAACAATATATAGAGCAGTCTGGAAATCAACCATAGCAGTACAATATAAAATGCACAATTGCAGAATCTTAACACAATGGCACCTAACCCCCCCAATGCTTGGCCAAAATGTATGCAGGCATCTCCCCCTACTGCTGGAGAGGATGCGCTCAAACAAGCACCTATTGGAATCATTGGTGGAGTTGCCCTCAGATACAATCGTATCGGAAAGAAATCTTGGGGTGGATCCACCAGATAGAGGGCATTCACAGGGAACTCTACCCTCTTTTGGTCCTATTTGGAGTAGAACAGATAGAAGAGCAGTACCTGTTTCTCCCCCCCATGCCCAGAAACCTGCTTCTGGCTGCACACGTATGTGTAACAATAAGGTGGAAAGCTAACACACTTCCTACCAAAACAGAATGGCTGCACAAAGCGAAAGAGATCTATGAGATGGAAAGCCTCACAGCATTGCTCATGGAGTATCCCAAAAATATCGACGCTCAATGGCTCACCTTCCTGAAATTTATTAGAGAAGCAAACACCATGCTCTGACACTCCTTGCTCCCGCCAAATGCCACTGTGCGCCAGACACTGGGCGGGCGTGCTTGGGTTGTGGTCATCCCTGTGCCTGTCAGGTTGTGCTCTGTCTCTACCAGCTCTAAAATCCACTCTTTCTTTACCCATTTCACCACGTGGTTAGGTCTGTCATCCTCATGGTCTATACTAAGTGGAATGATAATGCAAGCCTCAACTTTTGGTTAAATCACCCAGCAACCTAACCGACTGGACCCAGTGGTGAAGGGGGGTACATAGGGGAGGGAACAGGAGGATTCTGTTCTGAAAAATGTTAAAACCTTGACTTGTTGATCATATGCAGAATTGGTAATACCAAAGAATATGACAATGTACTTGTTATGCTCCTATTGATCACAATAAAAATATATCTAAAGAAAAATTAAGAAGACAAAGATACTTTCCTTTTTAAATTTTAGTGCACAACAAAATTAACCCTTGGGGAAGGGAACACTTCAGATTTGAGACATTTTGCTGGAGCGAGAACAGAGTCTCACGGTTCCTTTGTGTTTGAACTATTGTGCTTGAAGCTTGGGGAAGGGCACTCCGAATCTTGGTTGAGACTATATTACATTGACTACAGAGAAGGCAACTGAGTCGCTTTGTGGAACTGATTTATGCTTGGGGAAGGGAGCTGAAAGTAAACTGTGAGCCGAAAGAAGCGCCGGGACTTTAAGTTGAACACTGATACCCAGTGTTAGGGAGAATTCTCTCTTTAGGCTGAATTTCCTAACCTAGTGAGTCCCCCAGCAACTTTGCTGGATTTCTGGAGTTTGTTTTTTCCTCCTGCCAAGAGTGAGACTCTTTTTCTCCCACCCTTGGACATGATTTATGGTATTCCATTGACTGGTAATGTGTTTTATGGGCTATGGGGTCCTTTACTCCATAGGGTCTCATGTGTTTTTCCTATGTGTGTTACACAGCACCCTCCGTGCAGTAACACAGGGGTGTCATAGTGACACCCCACCATAGACTCCATACCCTGGGACTGACTACTGTCTCCCAGGGCATGTAAAGTCACCAGTGGCTTTACTAGTCCCAAATTATGAACAGAAACCAGTACAAACCAGCATATTGTGGACATACTGGTCGGGGAAATTCGATTGCCCCGGGGTCTGTTAGTCGGGGGGGCAAGTCTCCGTCCCCCCTGATCGAGTTTTGACTGGTGGCAGTGGAAACTACTTTTTATATTCGACCTCGAATATTTCCCTATGGGATTTTCCCATTGTTCGAGGCTACCAACTTTAATTATTTAATTCTCATAGCCTCGAACATACTGCCGGTTTATTTAATTAATATTAATTCTCCGGTTGGTATTTCTTGCCAAGACTCGATTCTAAAATGGCGTTTGTGTTCTCTTCTGTGACTCCAACCCAAGTCGAGCCCTTTGTTCCACTTTTTGGCGGGCTTCTCCACAGAAGCCTCCAAAAGTGGTGCCACTCTGTCTGGGTACCACAGGGAGTGTGGGAGGGGGTTTAGGCACCCTGGACTGAGTTACCTTGGTAACTCAAGTCGCACTCTTGTGTGATTGGCCCAAGTGGTGAGCCGGCCGGCTCACCACTTAGCATGTTTGAATGACAGCTAGGCTGAGTGAATGGGGGTTTTCTGCATAAAAGCAGGGCTTTGGGGACTGGAACTTCAGAAGTCGCCACAGGACCTGAGAATCCGATGAGGGAGAAGCTGAGCCGACCTACCACGACTACACCACCGGTGGAGCCCTGCAGAACCGACTCACCACTTCCCGACAACAGAGAAGATCTCCCGGCTGGAAAGGCTTCTTCCCCTGACTGGTGGGCACAACCAGTTTACCTTTCTTTCTTCGCACCCCAATCCGGTTTGTGGTCAAACTGCCCGTGCCAAGCACCCCGGCAGCCGGATAGCCACTCACAATTGAACAGCGAATCAACGGACCACTCCTTGTACCTGAGAAACTCCGCAGCTGGTTTCTTCCGTGGCAGTGCAACGGACTCCTGTCTTCCTCCACGATGAGATCCTCTCTTCCCATGGATGAAGCACCGACTTGCATCCGCTGCCAGGAACAACTGCCCCCACTGGAGCGTTCTGACCACTTTAAGGTACCATGTCCGCCAGGCCTCCCTTTCTAAAGATTGCAACAAGGTAATAATAACTCCTTAACCTTCTGGACTGGGTTGGCCGCCTTGACCCTCTAACTGGTCCCTTTCGTTGATCCAACTCCTTTTTGAACCATTACAAGACTTTTGTGCACTGTAACCGTGTGACCTTGGACACATTTTGTTTCGATCCTCTTAAAGCGGATCCGGCCTACTGACTCTGAATTCATGGTTTTACTTTGCCTTCCCCTCTTGTTCTGTTCTTGTAAAAGTGTTGGGATCTGTTTCAAGTTGTTCACTGCTTTTCTCTCCCTTTTTAAAAATGAATTATTAGAGTGCCATCTACGTTACGCGCTCACCGCTGTCTGAAAATAAGTGGGGCTTTACTTAAGACTTGTCTAATATTCTTTTAAGGGAGTGTATATCTTTTAGTGACCGTGTTTTTGAATTGCTTACTTTAAAAGTGCCTGTGTGTTTTTCTAGATGTGGTTTTAAATAAATAATTATATCTCTTTTACACCAAGCCCTGGTCAGTGTTTACTTGTTCTATTGTGTGCTCTTGACCTATTGTGAATACTCTGTATACTGCCTAACTCTTCTTGAGGGAAGTCTGACTGCTCAGCCACAGCTGAATCTGTGTGGTACAGACTGCTACCAAGTGGGTTTACTGCCAAACACCTGTAGTCCTAAATCTTTTGCAGTGGTCCCAGAGGGAACTGCACAGGTTTCTGCCTAACACCCCTACACATTGTACAGATTTAGTTGGGAGGGCATGTATAGGTTTTGGACACAGACAGATTCCTAAATTGAACTCTATGACTCAGACTTCCCTTAGTTTGATTTAGATAGAGAATTCATACGTTAGTATAGGGCAAGTTAGGCTTTCAACCATACTGACATTTAAGTTAATAAAGTATTTTATTTTGAACTCTGAATTTGTTGTCTGTGTCCTGCTTGATGATGCCTTCACACAACATCCATATGTTAGTGGATTTGCCTGGTACAAGAAAATCTTAAAATAATTCTGCCTTTGCCGCAATGTGTCATGGGGATTTTAGGTTGCTTACACAGAAAACAAGCAAACAGTAAATGCCCTGTGTCATTCCAACACCTAAAACTGTTAACAGAATGTATCTTGCTTGTTACATAGTTGCATGAAGTATTTGCAGCTTACAATTCTTGAGATGGTAACAGAGTGTATCTTGCTTGTTACATATTTACATATAGCATTATCCATTGCTGATCGTTGTTTAGTATTTGGTGATATGAGCGTACACTTGAAAATAAGTCATAGGCATTCACATAACAAATTGCTTCATCAATATTGACACCTTAAACTGAGATCACAATATATCTTGCTAATGTTATTTAAAAACTGTTAGCAATGCTCAGCATATTACTGTTTGTGACATTGTGACTTGTTTTCCATTCCATCATATCTAAGCGTACATACAAATGTGTGAATAGCTGCAACATTGTATATCACAACATATTACAAGTATCACACAGAGAGATTTTTCAGATGTATCGTGACAGAGACAGGAATTCTTCAAATGTTGCCTGAGGCAAATCCATTAACTTGTGGTTATTGCCAAGGCCAGTTATCTTCTGTGCACATAGCAGAGAGATTAAGAAAGGGCATCATGGAGGTACTCTTAACAGAGAAGCGTACTGCCCAAAAAGTGTGCTCACTGAGATTATGTCACACGTCAACATGTAACGTCACAGTATGTTTATAAACACAATTTCAAAATGGCAACGGTAAGAATTTTTCATGGCAGCCCAACATAGACCACTCCCTAACAAGGAGCCTAGCATGAAACCACACAACCTGAAACAGTAAGGGTCTAATCCACTTTAATGTATACCTGTCAACCCCCTGACAGACTGCATTTTCCCTTTTGGGGAGCCTATCATTTTGCAAGGGTATTTAACAAGCAGATTTAAGGACTATAGGTTTTTTTCTCCTTTCTTCCTATTTTACAAAGATGTGTTGCAAAGTGTGAGAATCCTAAGGGTGTTCTCACTCCTAATCCCCATGGATCCTCTGCACAGGTGGCCAGAGAAAGGCCATTGCTCTTGGTTCGCCACCCTGGTGGTGGACAAGCGAGGGAGGATCACCTGGGTGGAAGCTCTGTGGGGACTGGGAGTGGGATGCTCTTTAGGGAAACATGGCACACCCCTTTTTCTAATAATGACCAAACCAACCCTTCCCCCATCTTCATGAGGTATTACAAACCAACTCCCTTGAATTCTTCATACATGACTACAAAAGGTACTGAGACGTGTAAGAGACAACCAGGAGCAGTGACCTCTAGTTACTTTCACAACATAGGTACTGGGACGAAGAAGAGGCTTGCTGAGACCAGCAGAGGTTAGGTATGTCCCCTTAATGATGGTCAGGCAGGGCTAATTGTGAACTCGCACCAACAATTTGTTAAAAAACTGCATGTGTATAAAAAAAACCTCCAAATGAGAATGAGGGAGGGAGTGATGCGAGGAGCAGTGACGGCAAAATTGCAGCAGCAGTAGAGCTGCCAAGAAGAACAGCAAGGAGCTCTCTGTGTGGAGCGCGCTTATTGTTCAGGGAAGAGCGGCCCAGGAGCTGAGGCTCTGTGGAACCAAAGGAAACGTGAAGGGGAGCCGTGCTGGAAGGCTGCCCTTTTTTACATTGCTTAAGGTGCTCATTCTCCTGGGGCCAGAAGCCAACCCGGGAGTGCCTGAGGGGCAGGAGGTAGAGCCCTGAAGCAAAGACCAGAGGGCTGAGAGATCTGCGCTGCAGGGACTTGCATCAAAGTAACCAGTGAGTTTCTATACAAACAGAAACCTGGTATGCGACTGTTTAAATATACGTGCAAGGATATTTTGTATTCGAGTGGTTGCATAAATGGTGGCATGTTATCAAAAGTCTCTGAGTGGAATCCTTGTGAACCAGCAAACAATAAGACTTGTTGATTTGGGAATTAGCATGAATACTTTGTTACGAAATAGGTGCGTGCAGACAAAAGCACGTTGTTGCAAGTCACTGAACGCTGGGCATATTAAAAGACACATTACAAAGACAAATTGCAACACAAAACGAATTGAAAGTGACAACAGAGTTACTTACTTAAAGTCTTTAAACATTCTTGAATACCGGAAGGAAAGAATATTTCAACAATGACTTTGGACAATACTGAATACCGCACTGAAGGAAAACCATCACTCATGAAGGAACTATACAGTGAAGGCATTTTTAACAAGGCCAGCGAACCCAATGTACATTATTATCTAAAGTGAATGGAACTTTTGGAAGTGAACTTTAAAAGAGATTATAACTGAACTGCCATTTTTGACCAAAACATTTTGTGGTGCAAAGACCAGCTACATGCAGAGGGTGTGAAAGAGGCCCAGAACATTAAGAAGGTTGTGAAACAACATCATATTAACATATCAATTAAATTGTGTCTTGGGTAAGGGATCCCTGAGTTTGGAACAGTTTATTGTCTTGAGGGTGGTGCCTCAAGATATTTGTGTTTTGGAATTTGGGAGAGGAGGAGCCCGAGTATTGGTCATTTCTAAATTACTTTGGAACTTAAGGCAATCCTTTGTGAGAACTGTTTTATACTTGCGGAAGGCAGCTGAAAGAAAGCTGCAAGCTAAACCAAGCAAAGAACTTTATGCTGAACACTATTTTTGTGGTTGCTAACATCCCTACATGTTGTATAAGATTAGTTGTGAGGGCAAGTATAGGTTTTGGCCACAGACCGATTCCTAAGTTGAACTTGTGGACTTTGACTTTCCTTAGTTTTGATTTGGTAGGGAAATCTGACCATGGTATAGGGCAAGATCGGTGTTTTTCCATCCTGACATTTAAGTTAATAAAAGTGCTTACTTTGAACTTTTAATCTGTTGTCTGTGTCTTACTCCAAGATGCCCTCACCATTATATACATATTATTGGAGAATGGGAATTCATCCATTTATCTGAGAATACAGTGAACGCCGAATGTGATCATCAGGTAATAATATGAGTTTGGAAAATGGTTGTCCTCACATCTACTTCCCTTAGATCCTCTGCACAAGTGGCCAGGGAAAGGCCATCACAATGGGATCCTGACAATAGGGGCGGAGAACCGAGCAAGGGTTCTTGAAGAAGGGGAATGACATATCCTCAGGTGATACAGGTTATTTTGCCCTTTCCAGACCATGATAAATACCTATTCCCAGAAGCTTTTGTGGGGTTTTGTTACCCCATTTTCTTTGGTCAGAATAACATCAGGTGAAAAGACAAGCCTCGAAGATCCAGAATGAGGGGGAGAAAGAGTGGGTTACCCTTGGGCTAGACATGGTATCCCTTTTCCTAGTGGCAACCAGCCCAACCCTGCCCCAACCTTTATGGGCTATTATAAGTCAGCTCCCCTTATTTTGCCACCATTGACAGTACTTGACAGTACTGGGATGAAGAAGAGACAACTAAGAGCAATGAAGACTAGGCTATTTTACCACTCTATTACTGGGACGAGGAAGATGTCTGCTTAGAGTAATGAAGGCCTGGCATGTCCCTTTAATTGTGGTCAGGCAAAGTTGAAAAATCATCCACACATGCATCCTGTTAAAGGACTGCAGGTGTACAAATGGAGCCCAAACCAGTGGGGAAGGGGTACGACAGGAGCAGCACCAGGAATATGGTGCAGGAAGCAGAGAACCCTCCAATGTAGCCTGGGAGTGGATACTCCCTGGAGCAGAGCGGGAAAGGTGAAGGAAGCCCTGCTGGAAGGCTGCCCCTTTCCTTTCAGTTCAACTGTTCGTTACCCTGTGGTGGAGAACCACTCAAGAGTGTCTGAGTGCAGGAACTGTAGCCCCGACATTAAAGAAAGAAGGTTGTGTGATCTGCGATGCAGAATCAACTTTCAAAGCGACTGGTGAGTTTCTGGTAATGGAGAAACCCAGTACGCATGTGTGAACTTGAACGTTTCTTGAAATACTTTGTATCAGAGTGGTTACGTGTGGAGAGATACACATTTTTTGAAGGTCTTCAAACATTGAATGGCTCAATTAAAGGGAAATAAACAACTATACTTGTCAATAATCTAATAGAAGGAAATACTTTGTATCGGAGTGGTCACGTTTGGCAAGGAACACGTTTTCGAAAGTCTCTGACGCTGAACAAATCAATTCAATGGAAAACACTTATATTTGTTCACTATTAAATGAAGGGGATTCTTTTGCATCAGAACGATTGCATGTGGCAAGAAACACATTTTCAAAGCTCTTCAAACATTGCACTATTTAGTTAAAGTGAAATGAACAATTTTTGAATAATAAAATGAAGGAAAAAGGAACCGTAATCTAAAGATTTAATTATTGAATACTGAATTGAATTAACACTTTACAACTAACCAGATGAAAGCCAATAAGAGGAGAGGAAGTTTAAATCAATGCAAACCATCATACATATAAGGGCTAAAATGAATATAATTTTACACCAACCACAGTATGACGAAATTTTTGATGGGAAAGAAACAGGCATCCAAATGGTATTGAAGTCTGGTTTTTCAGTGACATTTTTTCAACACTTGTGAACACTACAAAATTGTGTATTTGACAACATTTAACTAAATTGTGGAAGACAAAGACATTTTGTGTTTCTTTTTGAAGTGTGGCGGTTGGGTCAGGGATCCCTGAATTCTGTCAAGGATCATTCCACTTCAAGAATGTTTGAATTATGTGACTTGGAACTTGGGGAAGGGCACCCCGAGTCCTAACTTGGGGAAGGAGACCCTGAGACCTGAAAAGACTAATTGCTTTCTAACTCTAAGAAAGGGCATTTTGAAACATTACTTTGTTTATCTATTTATTTTTATTTGCATGTGTAAAGCGCCCAAGCCTGAGGGCATCAGGGTGCTGTTTCAGACATGTTACATTCATCTTGACAGCACAAAAGGACAAAAGAAAAGAAAGAACAAAAATGCTTAGCATAGGCCAACATCTAGGGGTAGGTGCAGAGTATTGCATGACTTGTTTACGAAGATCGGAAAGTGTCATTGATAGTTGAACTGTTTTATACTTGGGGAATGGAGCTGAAGAAAGCAGCGAGCTGGAAGAAGCTCAGGACTTCATGTTAAACACTGGTTTTCGTTTTGGTTGCTGACATCCCTACACATCATATGTTTATAGTTGTAAGGGCAAGCATAGGTTTTGGACACAGACAGATTCCTAAATTAAACTCTTTGACTCCGACTTTTAGTTTTATTTATGTTGGGAAATCCCACCTTAGTATAGGGCAACTTAGGCCTTTCTCCATCCTGACATTTAAGTTAATAAAGTTGATTGTTTTGAAGCTGGAATCTGTTGTGTGTCCTTCATGATGCCTTCACAACATGTACTACACAGATCACAAATTGAATTGTGAGCCATCACATTGCGTAGGATCAAAAACAGCTTGTTAGTAACTGTTTACCTAGCCCAGGATAAGCACTACAATCTGTTTTTTTTTACTCTGCAGGACATGTTCTCTATATGTTTGTCAATCATCAGGGGAAATACCGATTTTTCTTGCTTTTCTCAATACGATCTCGTGTATAATACCAATAAGGTGAGCCTCAACTTTTCATTATCAAGTAGCTTGCAATTTGATATTACCTAAGCATGGGCACTTGCATGTGGGTGCGGGCACATCATTAAAAGGGTGCAGGAGTTATATGGACACCCTAATGGGATAGTTCTTACACACCAAGAAGCTAGACAGCCCAAGCACTTTTAGGGGACTTCTTTACCCCATACCCAACATCAAACACACGAAAACCAGTCAATAGGTCTCACTTGGGTTTTGAACCAAGGCACATGATTTTAGGCATGCACATATAAATGAAAACGTTCTAAATGACAATATGTGCTGGTACAAAACACTAATGGGATTTATTTGTTTTATCCCATGTTTTCTCGCTTTTGTTTACCTCTCTTCCATGTGCTATGTCTCATTTTGTTTTTACTTTGCAAAATATTGATAACACTCTTTTGTGGTATATTTTTCATATGTCATTTTTTGTGTTATGATTTAATTTGCCATCTATGTATGTACGGCCCATGGCTAATCCCGGCTGATAAAAAAAATAACAGTCCAAAGTCATCAGAATCTGCATTGATCTACACAGTCTCAATATAGAAATAACAGCTACTCAGTGCCGAGCATAAATTAACTGATCCTAATAACGAAAGAAGACAAGATCTTCTCAAAATTGGACATGATGGAAGCGTATCACAAAATAGGTTTACATAAAGAATCAAGGCTGTTGATGGCATTCATCACCCCGTTTGGTACCTATCAATTCACCAGAATGCCATTTGGTTTGCCCTCTGCCGCTTCTATGTTTCAAAGGATGATGGACTCACTGTTGCGCAACATTGGTTATGTGTCAAATTTCCAGGACGACATTCTTATATATGCCGAAGATGAAGAGACCCACGACTTAGTGTTGGGAAATGTACTTGTCAAACTACAATGAATGATCAGGATCAAGGGATGTGAAGTAGAATACTTGGGATACAAGATCTCATGGGAAGGAATCAGCCCAGAGAGAAATCTGCAACAAGCAATAGTAAAAGCCCTGGGTGCCAACCAATAAGGAGGAACTAAAATCATTCCTAGGATTGGTGGAGTATTATGCAAAATGTGTACACCGATTCTCGGAAATGATTAGCTGCAGAGAGAATTATTTACGAAAGGGGCAGTGTATGAATGGCGACTGGAACAGAAGAGCATTTGAAGGGGGGGAAACAATGATAGTTGAGGTCCCATGTTTATGTCCATTCAACCCGATGTAGAAAATGTACAAATGTACATCACCACGGATGCAAGTGGATAGTTGCTAGGGCTGACACTCATGCAGAAAAGTGGGGATTCAGAACATGTCATGGCATTTGAGTCCAAGACACTGTCAGATGCAGAGAAAAACGACTCCACAGTAGAGAAAAAGTTGTTGACATTCGTCTGGGCAGTGGAATACTTTAGGATGTATGTGTGGGGTACAAACTATCACCTGGTTACGGATCAATAGCTGTTGGTACAAATGTTGAGTTCCGGGGTACAAAGACATTTTCCCCAAGATTGGCACGCATAGCGGCAAAGCTTCAAGAGTATACCTATGAGTACTTATCCCGGATGGAAAACTGCATAAGCTGACTGTATGTCACGCCTGCCAGAACAAGGGGCCCAAATAACCATGTACCTGCAAGGCGAGTGTGTGGTGACATCAGTTGGGGACTTTGGGAGTACAGAATTTTTGGAAATAAGCGAGAGGCACTGGCTAGAGGAATCAGCGAAGGATGAAGTAGTAACGCAAGTGATCAAATGGCCCAAAAAAGGATGGCCAAGTGAAAGGGCGATCTTGGAAGGGTTAAGAGCATACCGGAAAGTAGCAGAAGAGATTTATGAAGCAGAGGGTCTGCTGCACAAGGGTGATCAAGTGATTCCTCCCATGGGTATGAGGAAGATCATACAGTGCAGAGCCCATTCAGGACACCTATTGAGCAACATGACAAGGCACAGGGTAAGAGAGTCAGACTGGTGGTGCAGCATCAACCAGGACATTCGGACATGGATGGACAGATGTCATGAGAGCCTCATCAGTGACAAGAGGCTGAAAGTAAGACAAGTGCCTTTAATTCCCATGGAAATACCTAATGGGGTATAACGAAATTAGGATTGGATTTTATAGGACCATTAGAAGCCATGACACCAGAACACAGGTATGGTGTGGTGATGGTCGACTATCTTTCAAAGTGGGTGGAGGTGGAATTTGTGCCGGACATCACCATGGCAACAGTAATAAATGTCCTCAGAGCAGTCTTCCGAAAGGAAGGGCTGCCAGACAAAATGTTTACAGAAAATGGAGTTTGGTTGATAAAAGCATCCCTGTATCATCCCCAAGCGAATTGGCTTCTAGAAAGGGCAAATAGGTTCATAAAAGGATCCTTGCAATTAGCCAGGGCATCTAGCATGAATCCACAAATGACGGTTTAAATAATCCGTGGCTGCACACTGATTGATGCCAAATGGAACTACAAATGTGTCGCTGTTTCACATGCTGAGAGGCAGAAGGCCTGCATCCAACTGTGGGATGTTTTAACCCACTTTTTGCTTTGCCCTGCCGCATCACTGTGTTATGATGGTGCCAGAAACATCAAAATGGCCACAAAACCCTTGTGCGCGCCAAAACCTCTGGAAATCGCGCTTTGCAACTCCCAAAAAGATGGCTGCCCAATCTGCCACGCATGTGGTCAGTGGTGGAACAGAGATCTCACTCCTGAAATATGTCACTGGGCTCCACAACATGTGAAAATGGAGTACAGAAGGAAAAAGCAGTGCTTTGCTAACTGAAAGCCCAAAATCTTGCTTTAAACCCTGTTTCTTTGTGGCTGAAACTGCAGAATGCTGGTACAAAACACCCTCAAACATCCAGAATTCTTGCTGGGTGCTACAATTCACTTAGTTTAAGAAATCATTGTAAACTTGCAAGGTCCTAAAAAGCTGAAAGCATAAAGGAAGTTCCACAGCAAAAGTGGTTTGTCTGTGGATATCAAAATCTCTGTGCAGCAGAGGGCTCCAGGGATGATAGCTGTCGGGAAGCTTGCTTGATTGAACTATAAACATGTATATAAACTGAAACCAAATGTTTGCAATCTAAGAGGCCTCTTACTGAGAGTAACCTATGTTGTAATTGTTTAATCCCATGGTTTAAAACCTAGAATGAGAATTCTAGCTGCTAATTTGAAATCACAAGTTTGTTTTAAGCTAAGGAAAAATGCAACAGAATTAACATTTAAATTTAAGCCTGGCTAAAGCAACCAAACTGGAATAACAGGTTTCCTCACAGAGGCCTTTTCCTCTCCAGCAGGAAATCACACCTAAGCAGTAATTACAGGGTTTGGAAAGAACCTGGGCTACAGAGGCATGAGGAACAATGAACAGCTGCTCCTAAGGAAATGCGAAGTGCGAAGACAGTCATAAATGGTCTCTGCCAGGGGAAAACAAAGGGGGATGGCTCCTGGGTCCCAGGGAGAGACCAAATGGGTGGAGCTAAACAACCATTTGTTGCTTAACAAGGACAAAGGACACATTTTAAAAAGACTGATAACTCACTAGGTAAAATTGTGCAAAATATAGAAATAACAGCATTGTTAATGCAATTTTTGGATGCACAGGTGAAAAGGCGCCAGAACTCTGTGACATGTTCTGAATAGAAACGGCGGAAAATGTGATTTCACACAAAATGTATGTCTGCTATAAGTATGACACTTTATACATTCATGCCCATGGTAAACGCGCCTACTTGTAGAAATGTGTTCATAAATTGGACATTGTGTTACAGATGAAAAGGGCAAAATTCAGTGAAAAGCAGAGCCCAGATCCCATGGCTACGGGGTTTGGAGGGATAGCTGCTATATAAAATATGTAATCTGGATATGTGATTCTTATAGAGGTTGCACATGTGTAAATATGGATTGTGACAAAAGTAGATTTTGTGTTCAAGGGGCTAGGGGTGTATCCTCAGCCTCATAAAATCACACCATAAGGTGACACCCTGTTTCTCTCCTCCTATCAAGGCAGAGAAGAGACTCTGACCCATTTGCCTGTCAAAGGGGCGAGTTTAGGATAAACCAGCACACACACCCTTTTACCATAGCATAAATAGAGACAGCTCACCACTCAAAAGAACAGACAGATTAACCCACTATCCTGATGCTGGCGGAGCACCCTGTTGCAGAACTCTCCATCTTCCTTGCTCCAGACTCCAGAAACTTGGCAAAGCAGAAACCCATTGCATAGCTGAACCATTTTCTGCTAGGCCTCAAATTCCAGAACCAGAACCCCACAGACCTAAGGGGAGCATCAAAATACAGCCGGGCTGCGCTGTACTGCTTGCCTGCTGAAATCATCAGAACCAAGAACCAGTCCAGTCCTCTGCCGTGCTGTGACCAGAGCGCCTTGCTGAGTGCAGATCCAATCCGATGTGACAAGCTGTCTACCTTAGAACCAGATCCAATTCCCTGACCAGAATTCTGATGGACCAGAATCCTGACGGTTCCATTTAAAAACATATCTAGAAGGATCTATAGATAGAACTGTGTCCCTAGCATATGTAACTTGTCTAGGTAATCCCTATCTTAAATCCATCCTATATTGTATTCAGAACCCGTATTGTTAGGAGTATTTTTGAATTGTCTAAACTCTCTATCCTACCCCTCCTATCTTCCTGTACTAGTATTGCTAAAACTATCTTTGCGCTGATCTTTTCTCATCTGAAGAAGGCGAGTCCTGGGCAGGCAGTCATTCTGATCAAGTGGCTGTGTTCTTGTGGGGATTTGTTTTATTCATAGTCATCCTCTAGTGTTAGAAATCCCATTTGTCATTTTAAAAGCGCATTCCCGTTTTCCATTCTTGCGCCTATCTCGAAAAAACGACCTCCACTAAAATGTCCATAACAAAATTTCAACTTCTGCTTGTAGCTAACATCCACAGCTTTAAATCGCATCTAAAACCGCATCCCAAATCCATACAGTTTTCCTGTTATCGTGATTATCACGCAGTGAAAGGTTTGCCAGGAATTTCGTTTTTGGGAAATTCTGGCACATGTAAAACAGCTTTTTTTTTAATTCAGTTTTTATTGGTTTTTCAAGGCAACAAAGAGCTTATTCATAAGATAAACATTGGGCACATGCCCATAACAAATTCAAAAAATAAAGGAGCCAGAGAACTCTGATGCATTCACCCCTCCACCCCCTTCCCACCTAACCCCTTTTCTCGGGACACAAGGTAGCTTTTCATATTTCTCCTCTTTGGGCAGCACCGACCGGGCTTATGACTGTCAGTGATTAGTCGACTCTCCTTAGTCTGGTGTAATGTGTTCTATACTAAGGCTGATTTCGGGCCAGGTGGAGAGACCAAGTTACCCTCCGGTCGTGTCCTCCGTGTTGATGAACACCTCCATGAATTGCAGCCAGTCGGTCTCTGCGCACTTGAGCCCTGTATTGCTGCCGTTAGTCTTTTCATAAAGTAGATATCCTAGGCCGCTGCAACCTATTCTCTTCTCGTTGGAAGGGCTGCCCTTTTCCAAGTCCTGGCTCACGCCGCTTTAGCTGCCAACAATAGAGAGTGTGTCAAATCCGGTAGTTTCTCCCAGTGCTCGTCCCTTTGTTGCAGTCCAAATATTAGCAAGATTGGGTCTTGCTGGTAATCCCCCTCCCCTGCCTCCCTGAGCCAACTAAGCACATCCAACCAGAAAGCTTGGACTTTTTTACATGTCCACCACATGTGCCAATAGTCGGCTTTTCCCCCGCATCCATGCCAACACATTGGGACAACATCCGGGAACATCCTAGAGAGGGCGATCGGGTCGTATTGCCACCGATGGAGGAGTTTGATGGCGTGAGTCTTCTATTGGCACGAGATCGATGTCTTGAAAGCCTTGCTACAGATTCTCCCCCAGAGAACGTACCCGATGGCACAGCCCAGGTCCCTTTCCCATTTCCTTCTGAGGCTTTTGGTGGTTCTCTCCCTGGGGTCAAGAGAGCTTCGTATAGGAGGGAGATGAGCCCCTTCATTTCCACCTGGCAGTATAGGATTTTTTCAACCGGGGTGAGCTTTCTTTGTATGCATTGCTTCAGCTTTGGCTTCATTAGTGTTCCCTTTAGTTGAAGATATAGTAGTGGTGAGAGTCTACCAATTCCCAGTGCCTCCTCGAGCTCCTGGATCGTTATGAAGGAGTCCTCCCTCACCAGCTGGCCGACCCTACAAAGTCCTGCGTCAAACCAGGGCTGGTAAATTAAAGGCCGAGTTTGAAGGTGCGGTCTCCCACATCAATGCCCCGTACCGTGGAAGAACCTCTGAGGTATTCTGCAAGTATCTCCATGGTCATGGCAAAGAGGAGAGGGGACAGCCCTGCCGCATCCCTCTTTGGAGGCTAAACATACGTGACAGGTGTCCATTGACTGTAACTCTGGCTGATGGAGACACGTATAGGGCTTTGATGGCTTGCCTAATCCCAATTCCGAACCCCAGCTTCTCGAGTACCCCATGTAGGAACCTCCAGTCGACCCGATCGATCGCCTTTTCAGCATCGATGGACACCAAAACCAGGTTCTCCCCCTTCGGTGCTGCCAACCTCATGAGGTGCAGAGTTTTACGTAGGGTGTCCACCCCCTGCCTCCCCTGTATAAAGCCCACCTGGTCTGAGTGGATTAGGTTCGGCATATGTCCGTCCAGCCTCGTCGCGATAATCCTCGTGAATAGTTTTGCGTCCACATTGAGGAGCGAGATTGGTCTATAAGAAATCTGTTGGATCTTTCCCCTCCGTCGGGATCACCGTGATTAGTGCTTTGCCAAATGATGGGGGTGCCCTCCCTGTCTTCATTATATTTGAAAATAGACCTACTAGGAATCCCACCAGTAGACCCTCCCTAGCTTCAGTCCTGTTGGGTGTCCTGACCCACGTTTGAGCTATCATGCTGCAACATTTGGTGCTGTGGGCTTAGAAAATCCAAGATGGCCAAAAAGCCCACATGTGCGCCCGAATCCAGGAGAACCACGCAGTTTGCGCACACCAAAATGGTTGCCTAACCTGCCACCCACCAGTGCGAGCATGAGTGGAATGGGTGCCAAAGGAAAAACACCAGTGCCATGTGTTGAACCGGGAGAATATACTTCCATGTAATATCTCTTGTTTGAAATGCTTGAATCCAAGGCAGATCACAAAAATGGCTGCAATACTGGTGCTCACCACCATCAGAAAGCAGGCGTTTTAAAACAACACCAGACATTTGTGTAAAACTGAATAAATGAACCCAAAGCAGGCCAAAGAAAGACTTACTGAGAGGTGGATACAATGTAAAGTTATATTCTGAAGTGACTTGAAGGTTTATAACAAGACTGGCTGAGCTCTGCAGGTCTGCAGCGGCTTAAACTGAAACTGGATTTAAAATTACCAAAAATCGAAATGTGTAAATAAACTGAGGGACAGACTTGTGACTGCCACATAGTTTGTCACTGTTAAAATGTCATAGTTTTGAACTTAGAATCAGCATTCTAGCTGCATGTGTACAAATTGTTAGTTTTATTTGAATGCAGAAAACTGGGTAACTAAAAGTGACATTAGCTGGGGCCTGGCTTAAGGAACTGGATTCTGCCTGACAACTTCCCCCCAATTGGAGTGAAACTGGATCCACAGCAGTTCTCAAGCCTGGCTGCATTCTGAGGGGAGGTTACCCCTCTCTGATTGAATTACCAAGGGACTGCTAGAGACTAAACAAAGGACCCAGGCAGAGGGTTTATTGGGGGGAGGTCATAAATGGCTTCCTCCTGAACAATGGGCCTTCCAGGGCCCAGGCAGATGGTTTATTGGGGGGGGCGTAAAATAGCTTCCTCTTGGCAGAAGCTGGGAGGGGCAGGGTCTCTGAGCTTGGCAGAAACTGGATAAACTGGTTTCTACACCATGTGACCTGAAAAGACACACCCCTGTTGGCCAGAATATGATTTTAAGAAAGATGTATAACTCATGGTGCGGACTTGTCAAAATTAGCTAAATGATACCATAATTCTTGTGATTTTTCTGCCCACATTTTAAGAGGTTTTAAGACCCGGTGGTATGATCTGGGGGGTTGCTAGCGGAAAATAGGGTTTCACTCCAAATTTCTGCATGTTAAAAATCTTCATCAATTAATGTCCACACTCCTTGCGCACATGTGTGTAAATTTGGGTAAAAGTCTGATATTGCAAAATCAGTTAAAAAGTGCAAAATGTTGCCATTTCTGAATGCAAGCCCCCAGGAAGAGCAGAGTTTGAACAGAGTATACCTCATGTGATATGTGATGGGTGCATGTAATTTTAAACAACTGTGTATCTGTGCAATATGTGTTTGAATCAAATAAAGATTTGTGGGCAAACTGACCAGGGGAGGATCCTCTGACCCATAAAACCTACAGCATCACTCTGACTCACATTTCCTTCCCCCAATCCTGGGAGAGGGGAGAATTGGGCCAATGACAAGTAGAGAGGGGCAGGCTTAGCTAGGCCCAGGCACACACCCATTTTCAAAACACATAAAAAGAGACTGCTGGGACAGGTAGGGACATTCAAATCCAGTTGCTGCAACGCGCTCTGCCGGACCACACAACATCCAGAAAATACCAGATCCAACACTTAGACTTTAAAACTCCAAAGAACTTGATTCAGAACTCAAAGCAAGGGCCTAAATCCACAAACTGAGAACTCTTCTCAGCAGGCCTCAGCATCCAGCAAACCTAACAGCGGTAGCAGCATCCAGGAGCCGTGCAGATCAGCGCTGTGTCCAGAGAAAGCTGTGCAGAAAGATCCAGGAGCTGTGCACAGACGCTGTACCCAGAGATCCAGGAGCCGGGCCAGGAGCAATGTCAGACCAGACCAGCAGAGCAAACACCAGACGCTGTGCGCAGAGACCGTCCGGGGCGAAACCAGAACCAAAGCCATCTTGACCCGATCCGTGAGACCTAGACCTAGACCTTCCAAATACATTGTGAGTACAGCTAGGACGGTGTGAAACCAAATCTCTTAGTTTCCAGTGATGTAATTCAATCTATTTAATCTAAGTAGAACTGCCTCCTAACTGTCACTTGTCAATTCTGCAGCCGCATAGCTGTCACCTGTCATTTTTAAAAGCTGTCACCTGTCAATTTGAGTTACTTTAAATCCGAAAAACTACCTTTATTTAATCGTCCGTATCTCTGGAACCGTTTGGGCTAGGAACTTGGCCCAATTAATTTCTTTACTTGTAAAAAGATAGCTGCTTTTGCCTGAACTGCTAAAATTCGTTTGCCTCTTAATCACCATCTCTGAATCATTGCTAAAGTGAGCCTGAACTCATCCCAAGTATCTCTTACTCACCCTGAACCTCCTGAAGGGAATTAAAAGCATTTTCAGCATATTTCTCACTTCATTGTCACCATATTCAAAGCATTTTGCCTGTGTTTCAAAACTCCTATCTGTTGTATAAGCTGCTGGGGGGGAATTGAACTGAATTCTATTTGATTGCATTCCTAAGAACTGTGTGCTCTCCTCTTGATCTCCTTATATTGCATAAAGGGGGGGGGGGTGAATTGTCCAAGAAAGTGATTACATTGTCTTTTGCTGAAATCCTATCAAGTTATTTTCTGTACTGCATTTTCATTCCACATTGCATCTATTTGAAACCATAAAAGTATTGTTGCTATCTCATCCATCCTATACCCACTCATCATTGATTATAAAGAAGTTTGCTAGTGCCAGACTATCCATTATTGATTACTGCTCAGATTAAGTGTGATATTCAATTATTAATTTATTATAAAGTGTGATATATATATATATATTGTTTACATTCTCAAATAAACCTTTTAAACTTGCAAAACAGAACTACTTCTTGGCTCAGTGGGGTCAGGGGGATTCTAAGAGAGGGGTGTTATATAGGGGTAGTCATCCAGAACTCATGAACTGGACATAAAGATATATCAATAAGGGTTTCCATTCAGTATCCCAGACTAGGCATTGACTTAGCTGTAGTGTTGAATTGAATCTTCTTACAAAGTGGGAGCTCGAGCCGGACGTCTGGGTTAGATCTATCACTTGTGCAGCTTAATACAGTGTGCTAACTGACGGGATACATACATCCGGTCGGATCACCACACTGTTTTACACTGTAAAGCACTCTTCAAAGGGACACTCTAAGGAAAAGGTCTGTTTTGCAAAAATAAAATACTCATTTCTGTAAATCAGGACAGAGATCAATCTCTAGAATGACGACCTTGGTAGACATGAAAATAGTGAGGGAGAACCTCTGACATAAGCTATTTGTGAGAGGTGAGTGGACTCACCAGGACCAAACGGTCTGGTTGCAGGCCATCGCGCAACAGGTCACTGAAACAGGGTCAGACATATGGAGAGATCAGGGACCATTACATGTGGCCCTGAGTGAACTATATATGGCTCCTAAAGCCAAAGATGAACACAATAAGATTGCCAGGATAGCGGCATACCTGTACCTATATATGGGAGACATGCAGGATAAATGTACTGAAAGCCAAGATCTGGCAAATAAGCGACAGATGGCGTTAGAGAAGGTCCAATCTGACCTGGCCTCTTCTGAGCAGAGGGTGCAGGGGAGCCAGGAGTCAGAAAATGATAGTAGGCAGTATATCATTAAAATAAAAGAGGACATGGATAGACTGCAACAGGAGAAGGCTGATCAGGATACCAGATTTCTGGCCTTGCAGAAGGAGTACCAAGAAGGGTTGGACTCCCTTCTGCAGAGCCAGAAAAAGCTGGAGCAACATCTGGACTTCAACAGGGCATGCACAGAACAGGTAGCCACCTTGCAAATTCGATTAGACAGGGAGAAAGAGGAAAGCAATACATTGATTCTGAAAGACCTGGATACCCAGGCAGAGTTTGATCAGCAGCACCAGAAAGCTGGTGCCTTCCAAAGGCAAAGGGACGACCTGGCGGCACAGATGCAGGCTCTTAGTCAGGAAAGGGACACCTTAGGCCAGGAAGTCTGCCACTTAAAAAGGAAAATGGAAGAAAATCACCTGGCCCTCCAGGGTCTGGGTGTCCTCCAAAAAGAACACCAGAACTTGTTAGAGCACACCAGGAGGGTGGAGGATGTTCTGGCAAGAAAGGAGCAGGCCAATAGGGATACAGCTCAGGGGGTAACCCTCCTGCAGCAGAGACTGGCCCAGTACTCCAGGACCAATCAGGAGGCACAGAGAGAAAATGAGGCTCTCGGTCAGCACAATGATAGTCTCCAGCAACAGGTAATCATGCAGGAGAGACTGATCGAGTCTAGTAAGGCCTTAACTGAGGAACTGAAAGCGCAGGCTCTTGCATTGCAACAGGAAGCAGGGGCAGATAGAGATGAGGTTCGCTGGGAAAGAGAAACTCCTGAGCATAACCTCAGGAGCCCTAGTACCAGAGGCCTTCATCTCTCCCAGTCCCTGGACTCTGCCACCCCATGCCCCCTTGCGCACATGAGCCCAGGGCCAAGGGGTTGGCAGCTATCCAACCAGAAGTATGGGGCTCATAGGCCAGTACCTCCCAGGAATGGAGGGGTGGGCATCCGGGTATGGGCACCCAAGCACGGTGCAATTTAGTGGGGAACCACAGGAGAGTAGGCCCATTAAGGGCACCCTGAAAACGTCTGCCCAGTTAGGTCAGTGGGGGGGGGGGGGTACCCATCAAATCCTGGCAGCAAGGAGGAATCTGAAGACTCCTCTGAACGGCGCAGGACACAGGAGACCAGGTCCCTACATTCTGCTCGCCATTCCCAGGCTCGCAGAATCCGGGAAAACCTGGAAGAGCAGACAGGAACCTCTGGGAGCAGTGCCTCTGAGTCAGAGGATGAATGGACCAGGGTTACCCGAACCAAAAAGGCCAATAAGGCAAAAAGGGCCTTGCTTAAGGACCCATTGAAGCAAATAAAGGCAATAAGGAGTGTCATCACGCCTTATCATAAGAACGCCAAGTATTCCGTTTGGGAACACTTGGAGCTCTATGAGCAACTGATGGAGACTTTCCATTTGAAGGACAGCAGTAGCTGCATCCAGTACGTCAAATGGACATTCTCCCCAGAATACTCCAGTTTCTTTGCGGGGCTGGAGGACCAAAATCATTTAAGATGGTCCACCTATAAGGCGGCCATCTTGAAACATTTTTCTGTTCACAGAAATCCTCAAGAGGCTCGCAAGGCAGCCTACAATTTGCAATGTGGGGAGGATCAGGCCCCACAAGAGTTTGTGCAAGAATTAAAGCGTGCTTTTGCGCAGACCACCAGAAGGGTGCGCACAGACAGCAAAGAGTATGTCAATACATTTTTCCATGCTCTCCCTAAATATATAATGACCCAGCTTGTGAGAGATTTTCATGAGAAAAGATCTTTAGACTGGGTCATTGAACAGGCTGCCCGGATCTATGAGGTGCAGAAGCCTATCGAAAATAAAAATAACGCGCCGAAAAACCCCAAAACCAACAGCACCCCTGCTGCCGCCAAGGTGGCAGAAGTAAAGGTTGCCCCCGTTTTAGATTTGGAGATGGGGGGCCTAAAAACCTGCCTGCACCAAATAATTCACAGCCCAGAAGGCCCTCGGGCCAGTCACAGACAGGGAGTCGAGGAGGTAGTCCCACAAATGGGGTCCCCCGCTCCCCTGACTATGTAAGTCCCCGCTACAAGGGAAACCGACCAATCCTGGGTTATGTGTGTACTCCTCCAGCCCAAGGGGGGGGAATTCAGCCAAGCACCTAACCCAGGGAACTTCCCTCCCAACCTCCCACAGGAGGGTAGAAATTCTCCAAATCCTGGGCAGAACTTTTTCCCCAGGTATCCACCCAATTTCCAGCCCCAAAATCATCCATCCTTCTTTCCCCAATTCCCTGAGCCCATAAACCTAATCCGGGAGAGGGGAGGCCAAGGGTGGAGGGGTACCAAATTCTTCCCAACCAGTGGTACTACCAGAGAAGGGATAGCTACCCTTCCCGGGATCAGCCCAGAGGAGAAAATAGAGCCCCGTATCAGCCTGAGCGGGTTTCCCAGTTAGAGCGCCAGGTCCAAAATATGGCACAGGATCTGGGTCACATACTGAGGGCTCAACAGAACCCTCAGATGAGCATGCCACCGCAGAATGCCCCAAACTCTGGACCTGGTGCTCCAGAACAATGACGGGGGCAGCTCCCCGATAACCCACCGGTTCCCAGGGAGGAGGCACAAGGGGAAGGGGGGTGTAAAGCCTTGGAGGAAGCTTCCTTCCCAACTTGTAAACAGCCCCTGGAAAACCAGGAACCGAAAACAAAATCACCTGCCCCTGAAAGCCTGCCTTCCAAGGAGCAGAGGGGGGTAGGAGAAACAAAAGACCCAAACAGACCCACTTTGTGGAGGAGGTACAGGTCTTCCAATTTGAGGGAGAGGGATCCTCAGAGGATCCTGGGGAAAGGAACTTCTCCTTCAGAGATGGGGGAACTCCTCCCAAGGAAAAATTGGTCCCAAGGGAGGCCAATTCAGACTGGGGAGATATGGAGACTGAGCTACCGCCGCCCATCATCTCGTCCCAGAACCCACAATACCGGAATCCCCTGGTTCAAACCCATCCTGGTGACTGCCTCAAAAAAGGGGGGGAGGCGGCCCAGAACCGGAACCAGGGGACCCCACAATGGCTCTGATCTCCAGTTGCCAACTTTTTCTTTCAGATTCCCAAGACTCTCCACAGAAATCTGCCCAAATATTTTCGCTAGCAATGTCCAAAACCAGAATGTTAGCCCACCAGTTGTCCAAAAATGTGCATTATCTGTGCCCCCTTGAGGAGAAGGAGGGAAGATACTATGCCCCGGTACAAGTACCGGGGCAGGGTACAATTTTGGCACTGGTGGACACTGGATCCCAAGCCACCCTGCTGTCCAAAAGGGCCTTTGAGGAACTAAATGCAGGAAGGGGGGAGAATTACCAAATTCCTCTCACCTCTCTTCCTGGACAACTGCAGAACTTTGACGGGAAGGAAATTCCCGTTGAGGGGACTGCGGACTTGGACATCAAAATTGGGCGACACAAGGTGAAACACCCAGTCATAGTAGTGACTCCAGAGGGCACCCCTTGTTTACTAGGGAATGACCTCCTGAGAAGGTTGTCACCCCTAATAGATTGTGTAAACAAGGTCCTCTGGACCCAGACTAGCCGACCAATAAAATTAAAACAGAGTGTCAACCATGTTAGTTTAAACGGCACCTGCCACATGGTTGAACAAAAATCTGACCAAGTAGAATTTCACTTCCGGAACAACCAAACTCCAGACGTGACAGTAATAGCAGTAGGACAACAGACTGGTGATGGGGGGTCCTCCCTATTTCTGAAAATCAACTTTCCTTCCAGTTTAAGGTGGTATTCCACACTGGAAGGAAACACTCTGAAATTCTTCACCAATCCACAATCAGAAACTCCCACTCCTATAGTCCAGAAAGATGTGAAATCAGCTCAGAGCCTGGCTGATATTCAGCAAATTGGAGAGCAGTTGTTCATCCCTGTTCAGTTAAATGATGGGAAGGACTCTGTTCTCGCTCGAGTGTGTGTGAACAACGGTAAGAGCTTCATCAGCGAAGCCATGTTCCGCCAACTCCCAAAAGATCCAGCCATTCCCACATTCAAACTGATAGACAAATGGGAAATGGACCTGGAAGCACCTAATTCCAAACATCTCCTGCCAAGCAGGTGTATGCTCAAAATCTCCATTGGCAACAAGAGCATAGTCCATAATTGTTGGGTCGCGCGAGACGTCACTGCCGCCTTTTACTTAGGCAGTGACATTCTCAATCGCTTTGCCATTAGTTTGGACCTAATAAACTTCAAAGCTTGGTCCCGATTAGCGGATAATCCCATGGGCTTTGATGATCCAGAAAAAGCATTTAGGTCAGCTCAATTGTTACCTTATGCAGTTGAAATTCAGATCAAAGAGGAAGTCACCATCCTAGAAAGGACCCGACAATTCTCCCTGGAAGTGAATTTAAAAGAGGACAAAAATTGCAAAACCCTGATGCTTATATACATCTAAATGCTTCTCTCCAACAGCAAGGGTTGGGGGTAAACCCAACTCCATTAGTCAACATAGAACATGACACCATTCCAATAGAGGTGGATAACAGCGACTTAAAGAGTATTACTCTAGCCGCAGGCATCATTATTGGAATGGCGGTTGATGACCGACATTTCTCCATTGATCTAGGAAATGAACTGTTAGGACCAATCCCCAAGGACTGTGTTGACGGTGACAGTGATAACAACACAACACCAGACAGGATTTTACCCGGCATGGGGGTAACTTCCTGGTTTACACTTCTTGCCCTTATGGTAAGGAAGATATGACTTGTGACTTCAGGAGGGATGAGGTGATTTTCCAGGTCCATGAGGGCTGCCTTTCCCACCTGAAGCCTCCAGTCCAAATCAGCACTCTGACCAGGGACTTCTCCACCCATCTGGAGGAGGCTGCTGAAATAGCCAAACCAGAAGTCTTTCCAGGCTTCAGGCAGATGGTGGAAGAGAGAGTCAACCTAGCTGATGCCTGTGCGACTCTGGAACAGAAGCAAAAGTTGAAACAAGTTTTCTTGGATTTCCAAGATCTCTTTGCGGTAGACTCATATGACTGTGGCCGCACCGACATCCACACCACAACAATTCCCACGGACCCTGGAATGACTCCAGTGTTTGTGAAGCAATATCGCTTGCCTCTTGCATCCATGGAGTCCCTTACTGAAATAATTAAGAACCTTGGGTCCCGGGGAATAATCCGTCCAGTCCACAGCACTTTCAATAATCCGGTGCTGGGAATATTGAAGCCAAACGGCCAGTGGAGACTCTGCGCCGACCTTAGGGAGCTCAACAAACGGGTCCATACTTCCCGATGGCCTCTGCCCTACATTGACCAAGGGCTGGCCCAGATTCAGGGGTCACAGGTATTCACAGCAATAGACCTGACCAATGGATACTGGACCGTGCCTGTCAGTAGGGAGGACCAATACAAACTGGCTTTTACCTTTGGGGGCCAGCAGTACACATGGACCCGGACTCCCTTCGGATACCTCAACTCCGGCAATGAATTCAACATTTTCCTACATAAGGCCATGCCCGACCTGGGTGCAAGGTGTAACCCGGCTTATGTAGATGATGTCCTCATCAAAAGTTCATCTGTGGAGGAACACGTAGTGGAGATCCGTTATGTTCTGACACAGTTGAGGGCGGCCGGAGCAAAACTTTCCTTTCAGAAAGCACAGTGGTGTAGAACCCGTGTTAATTTCTTGGGGCATGAGATTACTCCTCAGGGTCTCTGTCCCCAGGAAAAGAAAGTGGAAGCACTTCAGAAACTGAAAGACCCCACAACTCTGCGGGTACTAAGGAGCCTCCTTGGACTGACTAATTACAGCAGAAAGTTCATTGAGGGCTACGCAGAGATCACTAGACCCCTGATTCATCTCCTGAAGGGGGGGGTCAAATGGGAATGGGGTCCAGAACAATCCGAGGCAGTAAGACAACTAAAAGAAGCCTCTCACAAGCGCCCTGCCTAGCTTACCCTGTCAGAAACAAGGAGTTCTTCCTGGAGACAGGGTTCTCTAATACGTGCTTGACGGCAGTATTATACCAAAAGCATGACAAGGTCAATAAAGTAATCTCCTATGCGAGCAAAACTTTATCCTCTGTGGAGAAAAAATTCAACGATTGTGAGAAGGCACTCCTGGCAACGGTGTGGGCATTGAAGAATTACCGCCCGTTTATCCATGGGGAACACATCATAGTGGAGACTCCACACCAGCCTCTGCAATATCTCCAAAGTGACAGAATCCGGGCCGGAAATGTGAGTAATTCCCGAATTACTTCCTGGATTCTGTCAATGCAAGGCTTTCCTGTGGAGGTCAGATATGGCCAAAACAAGAAGAGTCCCCTCGCGCAAGGTCTGGCTGACTTGCATGATAGTGCCAGAGAAAACTGTCTCGAGGACGAAAGTCTAAAAATCAAGGACAACACGGAGGCATACCTTAATTCCCCACACAAAGTCTTTGAAGAGGACAAGTGTGAGGGAATGCCCACTGTCTATGTGGATGGATGCTCTTACCATGTTGACAACGACGGGGAGAAAGAACTGGTGGCTGGCGTAGGGAATGCATGGGTGAAGGAGTTCCCAGAACCCTCCGCTGGATACAAAATTGGTCCCCGAAGTAGTCAGGTGGCAGAATTGATGGCTGTGCATCAGGCCATCCTCACTGCTGTCTAGCATCAACTCCACGAACTGGTCATAATCACAGATTCGGATTATGTACGGAACGGGTTCGTGGAGCACCTGGTTAATTGGAAAACCAGAGGCATGTTATGTGCTAATAACAAACCCTTGAAACATGGGAAGTTAATCCAAAACATTGATGATCTGGTCACATCGAATGGGATGACCATCTACTGGAAAAAGATCAAGGGTCATTCCAAAGTAGAGGGACCAGACAAAACTGGAAATGACTTAGCTGATCAGCTGGCCAAAACCGGGGCCATCCAAGGGGATCTAATCGAAATAGAGTCCCTGTTGGGGGAAATCCAGGTCACCGCTATCACTAGGTCCCAGACAAATGCTCCCAATGATCTTTCAACTGCACAATGGAGTAAGGAGACCCCTAATGCTGATTTAATTACAGCTCAGAAGGGGGATCCAATTATTGGTAAGTTTTACCAACACATTGAGGACTCCGAGAACTTTCCCCTGACGGATACCGATTATAACGGGAAAGAGGACCTTAGAGTGTTGATGAAATGTCCAAACATGTTCCGGATCCAAGACGGTTTGTTGGTAAGGAAATCCCAAGCTGGCCATGATCAGTGGGTGGTTCCTACCTCCTTCTGAAGCCTGATGTTAAGTCACGCCCATGATGCGGCTACCGCCGGTCATAGGGGGTTTCATACAACACTTGAGATCTTAAGAGAGGTTGCCCACTGGCCACACATGGGCCAGGACCTCAACCAATATTTGAAGGGTTGTCTTGTGTGTGCACAATTTCAGCCAACATCCCTCACACACCGGGCGCCTCTCCAAAAGAGGGGAATGACACTCCCATAGTCAGATTTACAAATCGACTTTGTAGGCCCCGTGATTCGCTCCGCTAGGGGGAATAAGTACATGTTGACTGTGAAATGCTTGTTTACCAAGTGGGTGGAATGTCTCCCAGCCCCAAACTGCAAGGCAGAAACGGCAGCTGCCTAGATGATTAACCACATCTTTTCCCGTTTTGGTCTACCTCAAAGGATTGAGTCAGACAGAGGTAGCCACTTCACCAGTGAAGTAATGACAAAGATGTGGGAGATACTGGGGGTTAAAAGGAAGCTACACATTGCTTACAGGCCAGCTTCTTCTAGAGAGATACAACCAAACCATTGTGAGCATATTAAAGAAGTTTGTGGCAGATTCTGGGCCAAGTTGGGATATCCAATTACCTCTGGTCCTAATGGCCATCAGATCTACCCCTTCATCTGCAACCAAAATGTCACCATTTGAGTTGATGACTGGACGCAAGATGGTGCTTCCCCAGCATTTGCTCTACAGAACCCAAGAGCAAACGTTGATAAATGCCTCCACAACTCATGAGTATGTGGAGAATTTAAGGAAACACCTTCAACATGCTTTTGCCTATGCTCAGCGGAATCTAGAAAAATCAGCCGAGAGTATGAAGACCCACTATGATCTGAAAACTTCCAGGAAGGAATATCAGGTGGGGGATCGGGTCTATTTATACAACTTCCAAAGAAACCAGGCAAAACAGCGAAAATTCTTGTCTACATGGAAAGGGACCCTTTGAGATTATAGACAAGATCTCCCCTGTGGCCTACAAGATCCGCATCCCCAAAGGTGGTTTGGCAGAGGGGGAAGACAAGTGGGTACATATAAATCAGCTAAAGTGTTGCCATCCCAGGCACACTCTGCAGCAACTGGAGGAGTCCTCTGCAATACCAGAGGGGGCCGCTCCAGAGTAATTCAGTTCCAACCCTAAAATATCCTACATATAGCCTATCAAATTCTGTGTTTCTCAAGTTTATGTGTTCTTGTCGCTTAATTTAAAAAAATGTTCATGTTCATATCTGTTGAGTTCTAAAATATATATGCCACCCCACTATATCAATGGTGGGGGAGAAATGTCCATGAATAGGTATTGCCGCTTTTCCTTTGTCGTCCTAGGAGAAAGAAAACCTGGAGACTGGCCAGGGAGGACGATCCGGAGACCGGGAGCAGAGACCCAAGGGGCCTGGGGTACCGCCCAATATTCCCATCAGGACCGGCGAGGAGAACCGATCGATCAGTACCGGATGGAGGAAAAGATGCTGAACTGTGCCATTTGCAGAATTGGAAGAAGATTATGCGGACATACCAGTGCGTGGGTCATCACCTTCTGTGCACCCCACTCCCCATCGACTCAAATTCAAAGTGCAGTCGCGTGGGGGGCTTTGTTGGGTGTCCTGACCCACGTTTGAGCTATCATGCTGCAACATTTGGTGCTGTGGGCTTAGAAAATCCAAGATGGCCAAAAAGCCCACATGTGCGCCCGAATCCAGGAGAACCACTCAGTTTGCGCACACCAAAATGGTTGCCTAACCTGCCACCCACCAGTGCGAGCATGAGTGGAATGGGTGCCAAAGGAAACACACCAGTGCCATGTGTTGAACCTGGAGAATATACTTCCATGTAATATCTCTTGTTTGAAATGCTTGAATCCAAGGCAGATCCCAAAAATGGCTGCAATACTGGTGCTCACCACTATCAGAAAGCCGACGTTTTAAAACAACACCAGACATTTGTGTAAAACTGAATAAATGAACCCAAAGCAGGCCAAAGAAAGACTTATTGAGAGGTGGATACAATGTAAAGTTATATTCTGAAGTGACTTGAAGGTTTATAACAAGACTGGCTGAGCTCTGCAGGTCTGCAGCGGCTTAAACTGAAACTAGATTTAAAATTACCAAAAATCGAAATGTGTAAATAAACTGAGGGACAGACTTGTGACTGCCACATAGTTTGTCACTGTTAAAATGTCATAGTTTTGAACTTAGAATCAGCATTCTAGCTGCATGTGTAAAAATTGTTAGTTTTATTTGAATGCAGAAAACTCAGTAACTAAAAGTGACATTAGCTGGGGCCTGGCTTAAGGAACTGGATTCTGCCTGACATCTTCCCCCCAATTGGAGTGAAACTGGATCCACAGCAGTTCTCAGGCCTGGCTGCATTCTGAGGGGAGGTTACCCCTCTCTGATTGAATTACCAAGGGACTGCTAGAGACTAAACAAAGGACCCAGGCAGAGGGTTTATTGGGGGGAGGTCATAAATGGCTTCCTCCTGAACAATGGGCCTTCCAGGGCCCAGGCAGATGGTTTATTGGGGGGGCCGTAAAATAGCTTCCTCTTGGCAGAAGCTGGGAGGGGCAGGGTCTCTGAGCTTGGCAGAAACTGGATAAACTGGTTTCTACACCATGTGACCTGAAAAGACACACCCCTGTTGGCCAGAATATGATTTTACGAAAGATGTATAACTCATGGTGCGGACTTGTCAAAATTAGCTAAATGATACCATAATTCTTGTGATTTTTCTGCCCACATTTTAAGAGGTTTTAAGACCCGGTGGTATGATCTGGGGGGTTGCTAGCGGAAAATAGGGTTTCACTCCAAATGTCTGCATGTTAAAAATCTGACACTTCATCAATTAATGTCCACACTCCTTGCGCACATGTGTGTAAATTTGGGTAAATGTCCGATATTGCAAAACCAGTTAAAAAGTGCAAAATGTTGCCATTTCTGAATGCAAGCCCCCAGGAAGAGCAGAGTTTGAACAGAGTATACCTCATGTGATATGTGATGGGTGCATGTAATTTTAAACAACTGTGTATCTGTGCAATATGTGTTTGAATCAAATATAGATTTGTGGGCAAACTGACCAGGGGAGGATCCTCTGACCCATAAAACCTACAGCATCACTCTGACTCACATTTCCTTCCCCCAATCATGGGAGAGGGGAGAATTGGGCCAATGACAAGTAGGGAGGGGCAGGCTTAGCTAGGCCCAGGCACACACCCATTTTCAAAACACATAAAAAGAGACTGCTGGGACAGGTAGGGACATTCAAATCCAGTTGCTGCAACGTGCTCTGCCGGACCACACAACATCCAGAAGATACCAGATCCAACACTTAGACTTTAAAACTCCAAAGAACT
Source organism: Ambystoma mexicanum (assembly GCF_040938575.1). NCBI lineage: Eukaryota > Metazoa > Chordata > Amphibia > Caudata > Ambystomatidae > Ambystoma > Ambystoma mexicanum. The sequence goes on from NC_090936.1 coordinate 870,506,216, forward strand.
TGATTCAGAACTCGAAGCAAGGGCCTAAACCCACAAACTGAGAACTCTTCTCAGCAGGCCTCAGCATCCAGCAAACCTAACAGCGGTAGCAGCATCCAAGATCCAGGAGCTGTGCACAGACGCTGTACCCGGAGATCCAGGAGCAGTGTCAGACCAGACCAGCAGAGCAGAGACCAGACGCTGTGCGCAGACACCGTCCGGGGTGAAACCAGAACCGAAGCCATCTTGACCCGATCCGTGAGACCTAGACCTTCCAAATACATTGTGAGTACAGCTAGGACGGTGTGAAACCAAATCTCTTAGTTTCCAGTGATATAATTCAATCTATTTAATCTAAGTAGAACTGCCTCCTAACTGTCACTTGTCAATTCTGCAGCCGCATAGCTGTCACCTGTCATTTTTAAAAGCTGTCACCCGTCAATTTGAGTTACTTTAAATCCGAAAAACTACCTTTATTTAATCGTCCGTATCTCTGGAACCGTTTGGGCTAGGAACTTGGTTTAACTTTCCTCCGAAAGCTTAGAATCTTACCTTTCCAACAACCCTAGAACCAACTTCCTGCTCCTTATACTTTTTCCGCAATCACGATTCACGCACTTGCGAATTTTGCAGCGATTTGCGATTTGGCCCGATTTCTTTACTTGTAAAAAGATAGCTGCTTTTGCCTGAACTGCTAAAATTCGTTTGCCTCTTAATCACCATCTCTGAATCATTGCTAACGTGAGCCTGGACTCATCCCACGTATCTCTCACTCACCCTGAACCTCCTGAAGGGAATTAAAAGCATTTTCAGCATATTTCTCACTTCATTGTCACCATATTCAAAGCATTTTGCCTGTGTTTCAAAACTCCTATCGGTTGTATAAGCTGCTGGGGGGGAATTGAACTGAATTCTATTTGATTGCATTCCTAAGAACTGTGCGCTCTCCTCTTCATCTCCTTACATTGCATAAAGGGGGGGGGTGAATTGTCCAAGAAAGTGATTACATTGTCTTTTGCTGAAATCCTATCAAGTTATTTTCTGTACTGCATTTTCATTCCACATTGCATCTATTTGAAACCATAAAAGTATTGTTGCTATCTTATCCATCCTATACCCACTCATCATTGATTATAAAGAAGTGTGCTAGTGCCAGACTATCCATTATTGATTACTGCTCAGATTAAGTGTGATATTCAATTATTAATTTATTATAAAGTGTGATATATATATATATATTGTTTACATTCTCAAATAAACCTTTTAAACTTGCAAAACAGAACTACTTCTTGGCTCAGTGGGGTCAGGGGGATTCTAAGAGAGGGGTGTTATATAGGGGTAGTCATCCAGAACTCATGAACTGGACATAAAGATATATCAATAAGGGTTTCCATTCAGTATCCCAGACTAGGCATTGATTTAGCTGTAGTGTTGAATTGAATCTTCTTACAGTCCCGATATTGCTTTAAGCACTTCTTCCTCTGTTATTGGGGCGTCTAGGGCCGATGCCTCTGGAGTACCAAGAACCGGGAGGGTGACCCCATTAAGATATATCTCACATGCTTCCTTCTCTACCTCCCCCTCCCTCCCGTACAAGGTCTCATAGAAGCTGGAAAATTTCTCTGCTATTCCTTCCGGGTCTGATCTCTCCCCCTCTTCACCACTCACAATTCTTGCCACCCATCTGTCCACCCCTTTGCTTCGAAGTTTAGCTGCCAGCATGTCTTCGGCCTTGTCGCCTTTTTCATAGTATCTCTGACGCAGGTGTTGGAGTCCCGCTACAATTTTGCCCAACTCTATTTTCCTCAGTTCCTGTCTATGCCCAGATCCCTCTCTTTCTCTCTCTCCTCCTTCCCTTCTGACCTTTCCAGGGAGAGTATCTCTGACCTTAATTTGTGAGACAGGAGGGTCCTAACCCTCTTTTTAGTGGCTCCTTCACTTATCAGCCTACACCTCCAGGTTGCCTTCGCCGCCTCCCATACAATTTCCCAATTCACTTCTCCCGTGTCATTTAGCTCAAAATTCTCTGATCGCCGTTGACATTTCCTCCTTAAACATGGCGTCTCTCAGTAGGAAATCATTACATTTCCATAGGGATTCCCTGGGTTTCAGACCTGATATGCTGAAGTCTGACCAGACCATGTCGTGGTCTGACCAACTGACTGGACGAATCTCACAGGCATCTATTCTGCTCATATACTGGTGTCCCGTAAACAAGTAACCTATTCTCATCGTGGTGCCATGGACTGCAGAGTAGACGGTATATCCCTTTGCCATTGGATGTAGTTCCCTCCATCTGTCCACCAGGCCCTGCTCCCACATCAGGTCCCGGAGCCCCCCACCCAGTTGTCCCCCTCTGCTGCTGGCGGGATAGTCTTCCCACTATGGTCTAAATACCGATCCGCCCGCATGTTGAAGTCCCCACCCAGGAACAAGAGCCCTTCCGCCTTGGCCATCACCTCTCCCATGGCCTCTTGGATGAATTCCATCTGACCTACGTTGGGGCAGTATATGGCTGCTAGGGTGACTCTGGAGTTATGTAGATTACCGGACACTACCAACGCTCTCCCATCCTCCATCTCCCAATGGGTTACCGCTGTTAGTTTTTGGTGCCTATGAAGCAAAATACTGACTCCGCCTCTCTTTGCGTGGCCAGACGCCCAAAATGTTTGGCCCACATTCGATCCGGGGATGGCTCTTTCTTCCCCCCCTCACTGTTCTGGTCTCTTGTATGAAGAGGACATCTACGCTCGCATTCTTCATTTCTCGCCCCAGAAGGGAGCGCTTTGATGGGGAGTTAAGCCCCTTGACATTGAGTGAGCCTATTCTGAGTGTCTCGACCGAGCCCCTTCTCTCATTGTTTGCCATTGCTTCTATCCCTGGTGTTCATTGATTTCCCGGTCCTGTGGGAGCTACCCTGTTCCCCTTTGGAGCTGGATATGTATTGAGCCCAAGAACCCCTACCCCCGCTCCCTCCCCTACCCCCTCACTTCCCCCCCCTGTTTGTGACACCTGCCAACAGGCAAGCCACCAGAGTGTAAGCATGGTCGTGCACCGCAGTTCTCTTAATAATAACCGTGTCCCCGGCCGGGGTTGCTTAACTGCTGTCCACGCACTCCCTGCCAGTTTGTATTTATTCCTCTAATCCTCTACAGCTTCCGACGTCGGGGTGCTCGGTTTTTTTAATTTTCTCCTGCCCTTTGTCTTCCTCTTTGTGGACCAGGGGCCCTCCGGTTCTCTCCTTGCTCCTGCAGATGCCTGGGTGCTCACTCAGTCTCCCTCCTCGTGGATGTCTCCCTTAAGCACCTCTAACACCTGCGAGGCCTCTTTACCACTGGTCACTCTGTAGTCTACCCCAGCTTGTTCGAAGGATAGGGAAACGGGAAGGACCACCTATATCTTATGTCCTGGCTCGTAAGCCACTGGGTGAGCGGGCGGCACTCTCTTCTGCGGGTGAGCATGAGGGTTGATAGATCTTGATAAATCTTGATTGTATCACCTTCAAAGACGAAGCTCCCCAACCTTTTTGCCTTCTCAAAAACCTCAATTTTCTCTCTATAGCGGAGGAACCGCACCACAATTGTCCTTGGGCCTCCCCCCGCACCTCCTCCGCCTCGATGCGCTCTTTCCAGCTGGACTTCCTTGCCCCCCTCTAGCATAAAGAGTTGGTTTATCAGGCCTTGGATTTTTCTCCCCACGTCGGCCGCTGTCTCCCCTCTCTCCTGGGTCACGCCCATAATGCGCAAGTTGTTTCGACGCTCTCTGTTTTCTAAGTCGTCCATATTCAGAATTATTTCCTCCTCTCTTATTTCTAAGTCCGTTAGCCTTACCTCATATTTCATGTCCAGCAGGTCTGTCTGGAGGTGATTGTTTTCCATCCCTTCCATTTTCTCCTCCAGGGTGTCCACTCTCCCCCTGAGGTCTACGATTGAGGGCTGTATGTCTGTGCGAATTGCTTTGATCTCCTGGAGAATATCCCTGAGATCATCCTTAGTAAGTGCTGCAGAGGGGGGTCACCTACAGCGGGCATGGTGGCTTTTGGGACCTCGTTCTGGGCTGAGGGAGGCAGATGAAAGCGCTGCAGAGAGGAGATAGCCCCAGAGAGAGGGGTCTGCTCCAGGATCTGGGTAATGTGAGGCACCTGGGGGTGGTGCCGCTATGTGGGTTCTCCTTGTGATAATCTCAATGTTCTGGTCGGGGCACCAGCCCTATTCCTTTGCCGGAGTACTGCATTTCCATTTGCTTGACTTAGTATAAACCCTAGGCTTTGTGGGAGTTTTATGTCCAGAGCCGGGGCCTGCTCTCCGGGATGGGCCCCTGGTACCAGGTCCGGGGGAGGCACCGTAGTTGTCTGGCGGCCGAGGCCTCCCTGGCCCTCTGCCTGGCTGGGCTAGACTCTGGGCTTATAATCAGGGAAGGGTGGGGGGGGGCAACCCCCACTGCGTTCTGCTTCCCCCTGCCACCTCCTCACCTTCGTTAGCCCACTGTCTCCACGTCAGGCCCTGCCGTATGATCGCCACAGCCTGGGGAGCCTCGATGGTGCCTGCGGGGCTGGCACTCTGGATTGCGCTCTTCCTCTGTGGGTGCTGCCACTTGTGAGAGGCCGTATGAGCCTCCAGGCTCAGGATTTGGGCTGGGGGCCCCCAACCCCGGGGGGGGTGCTCCTGGGGTCCCGCACGCAGATCTCCTCTGCTTCCCCCGCTCCGGTGTGCCGATCCGAGGAGGGGACCCGGGCCGGGTTCAACTCGGTCCTTGGGCCCGTGAAGCTCCTCGTCTTGGTGGGGACTGCGTCAGGTGATCCTCCGTCCGTGGCCACTTGTGGTCCGATGCCACCCCCAGCATGCATCCTCTGGGGGCTCTCTGCTGATGTGGGGGGATGCACGGCTCTTCGGGCCTCTGTGCGGCGGTGTGGGGCTGGCTGCCCTCGAGGTCTCTGGTGCACACCGGGCTCCGCGGCCGGTGTATGCTCAATCGCCCTCCCCTGGGACAGCAGCTCAGGTCCGCACTGCGGGGGGACCCTGCAGTGGGCCCCAGCACCTTCCCTCTGCGGGGCTGACTGCACAGGGCGAGGGTCCTTCTCCGGCTGGGCTCAGTAACCCCGGCCGGGGTCTGAGAATTCTCACTGGGCCCTGCGGTGCAGACAGGAGCGCGAGCCTCACACGTCCGACATGCTCCAAGCCCCCTCGTGGTCTCGTAAAACAGCTTTTGATTCCTCCCGACTTGAATTTTAGGGACTCCCACAAGAATTTATAGTAATTTCAGCAATTTTGACCATATTTGGTGTTTTTGTCCAGTCCATTCTAAGGATAACTTTAAATGCCATTCTGACAGCTTGACAACCAATTCCGTTTTTCTCTTCTGTTTGCTGGGGGAAAGTGGGATTGATATTTTGTGTGATTCTGCCATTCCTGAATACCTGATCTCTCCTCCTATCTCTTTACATTGCCTATTGGGGGGGTTGAGGGGTGTGCTGGGGGAACCTTTAACCACAGTGCTATCTGATCTGCGCACACACACACATAAAAGTATTATTTCAATGCTGAATTGTTCTGCTCATTATTACTCATTGTGTATTAAAGAGATTATTCACTGTTACATCACCACATTGGTGATTATTGTGTACCCATAAAAACATAGTGTGATTACATTGTAAATACATAAATAAATATTTGAACTTTGCAAACCAGCCTGATTCCTGGTTCAGTGTGACCGGGGGGTTCCAGGAGAGGGGCGTGAGATGAGTGGTATATCGTTCAGAATAAAGAACTTTTAGACAAAAATAACTAAGGATTTCAGTTGTGCATTACACGCTAAGCGTTGTTGACTTGGGTGTGTGCCGGATTGAAATCACTTACAGCTTGGGGGCTCGTCACAAGATCCTGAATTAGACATACCACTTGTGATAGTCTAACACAGCGTGCTAAATCACGGGGTAAATACATCCTGTTGGGCTACCATACTGTGCTACTCTGTAAAAACGCCCTTCAATAGAAATACTCGAAGGAGTTGGGCCTGTTTTGCAAAGTAAAATAACCCTGAGATAAGTCAGAAGGAAATTAATATTTCCGGAATGGCGACCCCGGTGGAAATCAATATTGCAAAGGAACAGCTACTGCACAAATTGTTTGTTAGGGGTGAATGGGTAGAGCAGGATGAGAATGTTTGGCTGCAGGAAATCAAACAACAAATCGCTGCCATAGAATTAGATACATGGCAGGACCAGGGTCCGTTACACCAGGCACTTAGTTAATTGTATATGGCCCCAAAAGTAAAAGCAGAGCAATGTAAAATAGCCAAAATAGCGGCATACCTGTACCTCCACATTGGAGTAATACAGGAAAAATATGCCGAAAATCTACATCTGGCAAAGAGGCAAGTACAATCCCTAGAGAAACCCCAAACAGATCTGGACTCTGCAGAGCAAAGGCTACAAAAGAGCCAAGAAACAGAGAGAAGCCAGACAGTACCTGACAAAATTAAAGGAAGATCTGGATCTCTTGCAGCAAGAGAAGGCAGAGCATGATACCACCCTCCTGACACTGCAAAAAGAGTGTCAGGAAAGGTTGGATTCTCTGCAACAGAGCCAACAAAAGCTGGAGCAGCAATTAAATTTCAATAGAGCCTGCGTAGAGCAGGTAGTCACATTAAAAAACCACCTAGAATCCTTAAAGAAGGAAAATAATACATTAATAGTGAAGGATCTCCACACTCAAACAGATTTTGATGAGGAGAGCCAGAAATGACATGCCATTAGGAAACAAGGGGACGACCTGGCTGAGCAGAGGTGAACTGTATGTCAAGAGAGGGACGCCCTAGGCCAGGAGGTCAGCCATTTAAAAACCGAACTAGAAGAAAATCACCTGGCCCTTCAGGGACTGGGTGAACTCAAAATGGACTATCAAAAGCTGTTAGAGCATGCCAGGAGGGTGGAAGATGCTCTGGCAAAGAATGATCAGGCTAGTAAGGATCAGACCCAGGAGGTGGGCCTCCTGCATCAAAAATTGGCCAAATACTCCCAAATCAGACACGAAGCACAGAGAGACAATGAGGCTCTCTGTAAAAAAAATGACAGGCTCCATAGACAGATAGCCATGCAGGAACAACTAACAGAGACCAGTAAGGCCTTAATAGAAGAACAAAGGGGTCGGAATCTTGCATGGCATCAGGGAGTAGGGGCTGAGAGAGATGAGGTCAGATGGGAGAGGGAAACCCCTGATCATAACCTCTGGCACTCTGTTCTCGCCAGAGACTTTAATCCATTCAATTCCATGGACGCTGCCACCCCCATGTCCACTGGCTCACATGAACCCAGGGCCACGGGGATGGTAGACTTCAACCCAATGGGAAATATGGGGCTAATAGGTCAGCACCTCCTAGAAATGGATGGGCGGGCATCTATGTACAGGTTCCCAAGTGCTAGGGCCATCTTCTCTGATCAGGGAGACTCCAGTGAGGGGAGAATCAGAGAAATGGATCCTCAGAAATATAAATTAACAAGAGATCAGGCAGTGAAATTTGGTGGGGAATTCCATGAGACTAGGCCCACTAAGAGCATACTAAAAAGCTCTTCCCAGCTAGGACAGTGGGGAGGGGCTACTCAGCCAATCCTTGGAGCAAGGAGGAGTCAGCAGACTCTTCCGAGCGCTACAGATCCCAAGAGAGTAGGCCCCCACATTCTGCCAGCCATTCCCAAACTCGCAGAATCCGGGAGAGTCTAGAAGACCAGACAGCCACCTCTGGTAGCAATGCCTCTGAGTCAGAGGATGAGTGGACCAGGGTGACCAGAACTAAAAAGGCTAACAAGGTCAAGAGAGCGTTACTCAAGGACCCCCTGAAACAAATAAAAAGCTATTAGGAGCGTCATCACGCCCTACCACCAAAATTCCAAATATTCGGTTTGGGAGCACCTTGAATTATTTGAGCAGATGATGGAGACTTTCCATCTGAAGGACACCCAAAGCTGTATTCAGTATGTAAAGTGGACGTTTTCTCATGAGCACTCCAGCTTCTTTGTGGGGCTGGAGGATCAGAACCATTCCAGATGGTCCATCTATAGGGCAGCCATCTTGAAACATTTTTCCATTCATAGGAACCCTCAAGAGGCTCGCAAGGCAGCCTACAATTTACAATGTGGGGAAGACCAGGCCCCACAAGAATTTGTTCAAGAATTGAAACACGCCTTTGCGCAGACCACTAGAAGGGTGCGCACTGACAGTAAGAAATTTGTGAACACCTTCTTTCATGCTCTCCCTAAGTACATTATTACCCAGCTAGTGAGGGACTTTCATGAGAAATGATCACTAGACTGGGTCATTGTTGAACAAGCAACGCACATCTATGAAGTACAGAAGCTGCTGGAAAATAAAAATCTTAGCAAAAGTCCCAAACCAACCAACACCCCTGCTGCTGCTAAGGTGGCGGAGGTGAAGGTTGCCCCCATTTTAGATCTGGAGATGGGGGGGCCTAAAAACCTTCCCAGGCAGAATCCGACCAACCCCAAACCCAGAAAGGCCTCAGGTCAATCCCAAACAGGGAGCCAGGGAGGTAACCCTACAAATGGGAACCCTGACTACATCAGCCAACGCTACAAGGGAAATAGGCCCATCCTGGGCTATGTGTGGACTCCTCCAGCCCAAGGGGGGGTCCAACCAGACAGCAGGAAACCCAGGAAATGTCCCTCCTCCCTTTCCCCAGCAGGGCAGTAATCCCCCAAATGCCGGACCAAATTTCTTTCCCCGGTACCCGCGAAACTTCAACCCCCAAAACAACCCACCCTTCTTTCCCCACTTTCCTGAGCCCAGACAGTCCAATCCGGGACAGGGGAGGCCAAGGGTGTAGGGGTACCCAAACTTTCCTAACCAGGGGTATTTTGCGAGAAGGGATAGTTACCCTTCCCGGCATCAACCCAGGGTAGATCTGAGGACCCCGTACTAGCCAGTGCGGGTGTCCCAACCAGAGCGCCAGGTCCAGAACATGGCACAGGATCTGGGTCCCATGCTGAGGGCTGAACAGAACCCTCAGATGAGCATGGCAGCTCAGAATTCCTCAAATCCAGGATCTGGTGCTCCAGAACAATGATGGGGGAAGAACCCTGACAAACCACTGGTTCCCAGGGAGGAGGCACAAGGGGAAGGGGGGTGCAAAGCCCAGGAACCAGAACAAAATCTCCTGCCCCCGAAAGTCTGCAACCCAAGGAGAAGAGGGCGGGTAGGAGAAATAAAGAGCCTAAGAAGACCCATTTTGTGGAGGAGATACAAATCTTCCAGTTTGAAGGAGAGGGGTCCTCAGAGGATTCGGGGAAAAGGATCTTCTCCTTCAGGGATGAGGGACTCCTCCCAAAGAAAAATGGGTCCCAAAGGATCCAAATCCAGACTGGGTCGATGTGGGGACCGAGTTAGAACCGCCCATCATCAAACCCCAGAATGACCAGCACGAAAATCCCGTGGTTCAAACCCATCCTGGTGATTGCCTCCAAAAAGGGGGGAGCCCAGAATCAGAACCATGGGAGCTCAAAACTTCCCCCATATCTAGCGGTGAGCTCTTTCTTACAGGTTCCCAAGATCCCAAACAAAGCCCAGCCCAAATCACCTCTCTGTCGGTATCCAAAGCAAGGACGTTAACACACCAGTTGGCCAAAAATTTGCATTATCTTTGCCCCCTTGAGGAAAAGGAGGGAATATTTCATGCCCCGATCCAAATACAGGGGCAATGTACAATTTTGGCACTGTTGGACACTGGGTCCCAAGCTACCCTTCTGTTGAAAAGGGCCTTTGATCAACTGAATTCGGGAAGGGGGGAGAAATACCAAATTCCTCTCACCCCTCTTCCTGGACAACTTCAGAACTTCGACAGGAAGGAAATTCCTGCCGAGGGGACTGCGGATTTAGACATTAAAATTAGGTGACACAAGGTGAAGCACCCGGTCATAGTTGTGACTCCAGAGGGCACACCTTGTTTACTAGGGAATGACATCCTGCTTAGGTTGTCTCCCCTCATAGATTGTGTAAACAAGGTCCTCTGGACCCAGACTAGCCGACTAATAAAATTTAAACATAGTGTCAACGATGTTAGTTTAAATGGCACATGCCACATGGTTGAACAAAAACCTGACCAAATAGAATTTCACTTCCAGAATAATCAAATCCCAGACGTGACAGCAATTGCAGTAGGACAACAAACTGGTGATGGGGGAGTCCTCTCTATTTCTGAAAATCAACCTTCCTTCCAGTCTAAGGTGGCATTCCGCACTGGAAGGAAACACGCTGAAATTCTATACAAATTCACAATCAGAAAATCCCATTCGTATAGTCCAAAAAGATGAGAAATCAGCTCGAAGCTTGGCTGATATTCAGAAAATTAGAGAGCAGTTGTTGATCCCTATTCAGTTAAATGAGGAGAAGACTTGATGGTCATGTAGGCGATGATACCTCTGTCCCCAAGTTCCACCCAAGCAAACAATCAATATACTGCTCGAGCAGTCCTTGAGGCCACAGGTGGTGAATGTCGTCAGTCGGAACCAGGAATGCCGGAAGATGTTCCCCAGACCACTGTAAGGCAAACACGCGGGTTAGATAACAAATACACCCTGTGCACAATCCTTAATGTTAATTTACAAGGGAGCTTACCCTGAGTGGTTGTTTGGAATGTTGATGTAGGGTGTTTGTCTGAGGGGGCCGGCAGGGTTGACGACAAGGTAACAGCCTGGTTTTAAGTAATGGGTAATCCCTCTTTTTTGATAACGGGGGGTCTTCCATCCTTCAAGTGCCTGGCAATGCACTTGAAGGATGGAATCACCACCTGATACGGAACCTGGTACTGTGAGCCAAACAATATGGCACGTGATGCAGAGAGCAGAGTTCAAACCAAAGGGCAATCCAATTGCAGTCCAGGAGAAAAGCCAAGGTCGTGTCCAGGGGGAGCGGTTCAAGACAAGGTACCAAACAAGGGAAATCCAAGAAGCAGTCCGTGGGAGTAGCCGAGGTCAAAGCCAGAAAGAAGCAGGTCCAGGCGAGGTACAAAAGGGAAAGCGGGTCGGAATCCAAGGGCAAAATCCAAGATCAAGGAGAGCAGCGTCCGTCGTCCAACCAAGATCAGCTGTGAAGCGCGGATGGGAGTTCGCACGTCGCTTTTGAACGCTCGCTCCAGTGATCACGTGGCTCACACACGTGATTGCCGCATACGCGATTGGACGCGTGGAGGTAGAACGTCCAAGCGCCGGCAGCGGAGACGCGGAAATTCCGTGGCGCGTCTCCACGGCAACCGCCAATGCAGGAATGGAGAGCGAGGCATAAACCAGCGCCGCTGAGTTCGGCCAGCCCCTTGTCGGCAAACCTGAAGGTGAGGATGTGCAATGGTGCGTGTGGAGACTTGCTGTGCTCTGTGTCTCTGCCGTGTATTGATGGAATTACGGGGTGCAACAGGAGGGCTTGTGGATGTGGATGGGGCGTGACATCGCCCAAGTGTGTGCGAACAACGGTAAGAGCTTCATCAGCGAGGCCATGTTCCGCACACTCCCAAAAGATTCAGCCATGCCCAAATTTAAACTGGTAGACAAATGGGAAATGGACCTGGAAACACCCAATTCCAAACATCTCCTGCCTAGCAGGTGTATGCGCAAAATGTCCATAGGCAACAAGAGCATAGCCCATAATTGATGGGTCGTGCGAGATGTCCCTGCTGCATTTTACTTAGGCAGTGACATTCTCAATCGCTTTGCCATTAGTTTGGACCTAATAAAGCTTGGTCCCGATTAGAGGGTAATTCCATGGACTTTGATGACCAAGAGAAAGCATTTCGGTCAGCACAACTGCTGCCATATGCAGTTGAAATTCAGATTGTAGAGGAAGTCACCATCCCAGAACAGACCCGACAATTCTCACTGGAAGTAAAAATTAAAAGAGGACAGAAACTAAAAAACCCTGACACCTATGTCCATCTTAATGCTAATTTCCAACAGCAAGGGTTGGAGGTAAACCCAACAACACCACTAGTCAACATAGAACACACCATTCCAATAGAGGTGGATAACAGCAACCTAAAGAGTATCACCCTGGGCGCAGGCACCATTATTGGAATGGCGGTTGATGACTGACATTTTTCCATAGATCTAGGTAACGAACTGTTAGGACCCATCCCCAAGGACTGTTTTGACTGTGATAGTGATGACGACACCACACCAGACAGGATCTTCACCCGGCATGGGGGGAATTTCCTGGTGCACTCTTCCTGCCCTTATGGTAAGGATGATGTGACCTGTGACTTCAGGAGGGATGAGGTGATATTTCAAGTACACAAGGACTGCCTTCCCCACCTCCACCTAAAGCCATCAGTCCAAATCAGCACTTTGACCAGGGACTTCTCCACCCAGCTGGAGGAAGCCGCTGAGATAGCCAAACCAGATGTGTTTCCAGGCTTCTGGCAGATGGTTGAAGAGAGTCAACCTAGTTGATGCCTGCAAGACTCTGGAGCAAAAGCAAAAATTGAAACAAGTTTTCTTAGATTTTCAAGATCTCTTTGCGGTGGACTCATATGACTGTGGTCGCACCGGCATCCACACAACAACAATTCCTACGGACCCTGGCATGACTCCAGTGTTTGTGAAGCAATATCGCTTGACTCTCGCATCAATGGAGTCCCTTACTGAAATAATTAAGAAGCTTAAGTCCCGTGGGATAATTCGTCCAGTCCACAGCACCTTCAATAATCCGGTGCTGGGGATTTTGAAACCAAAAGGCCAGTGGAGACTCCGTGCTGACCTAAGGGAGCTCAATAAATGGGTCCATGCTACCCGATGGCCTCATCCCTACATTGACCAAGGGCTGGCCCAGATCTGGGGGGTCAAAGGTATTCACTGCCATTGACCTGACCAATGGGTCAGGACTGTACCTGTCAGTAGGGAGGACCAATAAAAGCTGGCCTTTATCTTCGGGGGCAGCAGTACACTTGGACCCGGACTCCCTCTGGATACATCAACTCCGGCAATGAATTTAACATCTTTCTACACAAGGCCATGCCCGACCTGGGTGAAAGGGGGAACCTGGCCTATGTAGACGATGTTCTAGTCAAAAGCTCGACTGTGGAGGAACACATAGCGGAGATCCGTTATGTCCTGAACACAGTTGAGGGCTGCCAGATCAAAACTGTCCTTTCAAAAGGCACAGTGGTGCAGAACCCGTGTCGATTTCTTGGGGCATGAGATAACTCCTCAGGGTCTCTGTCCCCAGGAAAAGAAAGTGGAAGCACTCCACAAAATAAAAGACCCCACAACTCTGCGGGAACTAAGGAGCCTCCTTGGACTAACTAATTACAGCAGAAATTTCATTGAGGACTACGCAGAGATCACAAGACCCCGATGCATCTTTTGAAGGGGGGGGGGTCAAGTGGGGTCCAGAACAAGCCGAGGCAGTAAGACAACTCAAAAGAAGCCTCTCACAAGCGCCTTGCCTAGCTTACCCTGTCAAAAATAAGGAGTTCTTCTTGGAGACGGGGTTCTTAAATACTGCTTGACTGCAGTATTATATCAAAAGCATGACAAGGTCAATAAAGTAATCTCCTATGCGAGTAAAACTTTATCCTCTGTGGAGGAAAAATTCAATGATTGTGAGAAGGCACTCCTGGCAACGGTGTGGGCATTGAAGTATATTTATCCAGGGGGAACATATCATAGTGGAGACTCCACACCAACCTTTGCAATATCTTCAAAGTGACAGAATCCGGGCTGGAAATGTGAGTAATTCCCGAATTACTTCCTGGATTCTGTCAATGCAAGGCTTTCCTGTGGAGGTCAGATATGGCCAAAACAAGAAAAGTCCCCTCGCGCAAGGTCTGGCTGACTTGCATGATTGTGCCAGAGAAAACTGTCTCGAGGACGAAAGTCTTAAAATCAAGGACAACATGGAGGCATACCTTAATTCCCCACACAAAGTCTATGAAGAAGACCAGTGTGAGGGAATGCGGTCTATGTGGAATGGTGCTCCTACCAGGTTGACAACAACGGGGAAAAGGAACTTGTGGTCGGCGTAGGGAATGCATGGGTGAATGATGCCCCAGAACCCTCCTCTGGGTACAAAATCGGTCCTGAAGTAGTCAAGTGGCAGAGCCGATGGCTGTGCATCAAGCCATCCTCACTGCTGTCCAACACCAACTCCACGAACTGGTCATAATCACAGATTCAGATTATGTACAGAACGGGTTCGTGGAGCACCTGGTAAACTGGAAAACCAGAGGCATGCTATGTGCTAATAACAAACAATTGAAAGACGGAAAATTAATACAGAATATTGATGATCTGGTCACCTCGAATGGGATGACCATCTACTGGAAAAAGATCAAGACTCATTCTAAAGTAGAGGGACTAGACAAAACTGGAAATGACCTAGCTGATCAGCTGGCCAAAACCGGAGCCATCCAAGGGGATCTACTTGAGATGGAGTCCCTGTTGGGGGAAATCCAGGTCACTGCAATCACTAGGTCCCAGACAAATGCTCACAATGAACTCTCAACTGCAAAATGGAGTAAGGAGACCCCAGATGCTGATTTGATTACGGCTCAAAAAGGGTATCCAATCATTGGTAAGTTATCAACACATTGAGGACCCTGAGAACTTTCCCCTGACAGATACCGATTACATTGGGAAAGAGGACCTCAGAGTGTTGATAAAATGTCCAAAAATGTTCCGAATCCAAGACAGGTTGTTGGTGAGGAGATCCATAGCTGGCCATGACTAGTGGGTGGTCCCTACCTCATTCCGAAGCATGATGCTAAGTCACGCCCATGATGCAGCCACAACCGGTATTCGGGGGTTTCATACGACGCTAGAAATCTTGCGAGAGGTTGCATACTGGCCACACATGGGGCAGGACCTCGACCAATACTTGAAGGGGTGTCTTGTGTGTGCACAATTTCATCCAACATCACTCACACACCGTGCTCCCCTCCAAAAGAGGGGGATGACACTGCCTTGGTCAGATTTACAAGTCGATTTCATCAGGCCCATGATTCGCTCCTCTAGGGGGAACAAGTACATGTTGACCGTAACATGCTTGATCACTAAATGGGTGGAATGTCTCCCGGCCCCAAATTGCAAGGCAGAAACAGCAACTGCCCTGATGATCAATCACATCTTCTCGTGTTTTGGACTACCCCCAAAGGATTGAGTCAGACCGAGGTAGCCACTTCACTAGCGAAGTGATGACAAAGATGTGGGAGATACTTGGGGTCAAAAGGAAACTACACATTGCCTACCGACGAGCCTCTAGTGGTGGAGTTGAGAGATACAACAAGACTATTGTGAGCATATTAAAAAAGTTTTGGCAGATTCTGGGCCAAGTTGGGATATTCGATTGCCTTATGTCCTGATGGCCATCAGATCTACCCCTTCTTCTGCAACAAAAATGTCTCAGTTTGAGCTGATGACTGGACGAATGATGGTGCTTCCCCAGCATCTGCTCTACAGTACCCAAGAGCAGACCTTGATAAATGCCTCCACAACTCATGAGTATGTTGAGAATCTGAGAAAACACCTTCAACATGCTTTTGCCTATGCTCAGCGGAATCTAGAAAGATCTGCAGACAGTATGAAGACCCACTATGACCTTAAGACAACTAAAAAAGAATACCAAGTAGGAGACTGTCTACTTGTACAATTTCCAAAGGAACCAAGCCAAACAGTGCAAATTCCTCCCTACTTGGCGGGGGTCCTTTTGAAATTGTAGACAGAATCTCACCAGTCGCCTACAAAATCTGCATCCCCAAGGGCAGTTTGGCAGAACGGGAAGACAAGTGGGTCCACATCAACCAGCTGAAGTGTTGCCATCCCAGGCATGCTTTGCAGCAAATAGAGGAGCCAACCGGAAACCCAGAGGGGAACATTCCGGATACCTAGAAGAATTGTTAAAACCAATTGTTAATCCAGGCAGGGAATATTGTAATTTGCATGTCAAATGTATGCATCTGCTCCACTACATGGATAGTAGTGGGGAAATTTCCATAACCATGCTTTGTTCTGTCTCATAGCATTGGAACCAAGAATTTTTAATTACCAAGGAGGACCACTCGGGGACCGGGAGGAAAGACCCAAGGGGCCCGGAGTATAGCTCCATACTCCCATCCAGAACCGGCGAGGAGAGCATGTCGATCCAGCAGTGATGGGAGAAGCAGTCGACTTTCTCACCTGGACCAAAGAAAGAACATCCCAATCTCCCGACTTCTCCTTGACAGGCGGTCAAACTCAAGTCGTGAGGGGGGGCTCTGTGGGTTGTTTTAACATACTTTTTGCTCTGTCATGCGGCATCACTGTGTTATGATGGTGCCAGAAACGTGAAAATGGCCGCAAAACCCTTGTGCGTGCCAAAACCTCTGGAAATCGTGCTTTGCAACGCCCAAAAAGATGGCTGCCCAATCTGCCATGCATGAGGTCAGTGGTGGAACAGAGATCTCACTCCTGATATATGTCACTGGGCTCTGCAACATATGAAAATGGAGTACAGAAGGAAAAAGCAGTGATTTGCTAACTGAAACCTCAAAATCTTGCTTTAAACCCTGTTTCTTTGTGGCTGAAACTGCAGAATGCCAGTACAAAACACCCTCTAACATCCAGAATTCTTGCTGGGTGCTACAATTCACTTAGTTTAAGAAATCATTGTAAAAGCTGAAAGCATACAGGGAGTTCCACATCAAAAGTGGTTTGTCTGTGAATGTCAAAATCTCTGTGCAGCAGAGGGCTGCAGGGATGACAACTGTCAGAATGCTTGTCTGATAAAACTTTAAACATGTATATAAACTGAAATCAAATGTTTGCTACGAGGCCTGTTACTGAGAGTAACCTATGTTGTAATTGTTTAATCCCATGGTTTAAAACATAGAATGAGAATTCTAGCTGCTATTTTGAAATCAAAAGTTAGTTTTAAGGTAAGGAAAAATGCAACATAATTAACATTTAAATTTAAGCCTGGCTAAAGCACCCAAACTGGAATAACAGGTTTCCTCAAAGAGGCCTTTTCCTCTCCAGCAGGAAATCACACCTAAGCGGTAATTATAGGGTTTGGAAAGAACCTGGGCTACAGAGGCATGAGCAACAACGAACAGCTGCTCCTAAGGAAATTTGAAGTGCAAAGACAGTCGTAAATGGCCTCTGCCAGGAGAAAACAAAGGGGGATGGCTCCTGGGTCCCACGGAGAGACCAAAGGGGTGGAGCTAAACAACCATTTGTTGCTTAACAAGGACAAAGAACACATTTTAAAAAGACTGATAACTCAGTATGTAAAATTGTGCAAAATATAGAAATAACAGCATTGTTAATGTAATTTTTGGATGCACGGGTGAAAAGGCGCCAGAACTCTGTTACATGTTCTGGAAAGAAACGGCGGAAAATGTGATTTTACACAAAATGTATGTCTGCTAGAAGTATGAAACTTTATACACTTATGCCCATGGTAAACACACACACACTTGTAGAAATTTGCTCATAAATTAGACATTGTTTTCCGGATGAAAAGGGCAACATTCTGTGAAAAGCAGAGCCACGATCCCACGGCTATGGGGTTTGGAGGGATAG
Organism: Ambystoma mexicanum; assembly: GCF_040938575.1. Classification (NCBI taxonomy): domain Eukaryota; kingdom Metazoa; phylum Chordata; class Amphibia; order Caudata; family Ambystomatidae; genus Ambystoma; species Ambystoma mexicanum. Next base: position 870,523,749 of record NC_090936.1, read on the forward strand.
CTGCTATATAAAATATGTAATCTGGATATGTGATTCTTATAGAGGTTGCACATGTGTAAATATGGATTGCGCCAAAAGTAGATTTTATGTTTAAGGGGCTAGGGGTGTATCCTCAGCCTCATAAAATCACACCATAAAGGTGACACCCTGTTTTTCTCCTCCTATCAAGGCAGAGAGGAAACTCTGACCAAATCGCCTGTCAAAGGGGCGATCTTAGGATAAACCAGCACACACACCCCTTTATCATAGCATAAATAGAGACAGCTCACCACTCAAAAGGACAGACAGATTCACCCACTATCCTGATGCTGGCGGAGCACCCTGTTGCAGAACTCTCCATCTTCCTTGCTCCAGACTCCAGAATCTTGGCAAAGCAGAAACCCATTGCATAGCTGAACCATTTTCAGCTAGGCCTCAAATTCCAGAACCAGAACCCCACAGACCTAAGCGGAGCATCACAATACAGCCGGGCTCCGCTGTACTGCTTGCCTGCTGAAATAATTATCAGAACCAAGAAGGGCAGATCCAGTCCAGTCCTGTGCCGTGCTGTGACCAGAGCGCCTTGCTGTTTGCAGATCCAATCTGATGTGCCAAGCTGTCTACCTTAGAACCAGATCTAATTCCCTGGCCAGAATTTTGACGGACCAGAATCCTGACGGTTCCATTTAAAAACATATCTAGTGAGTATCTATAGATAGAAATGTATCACTAGCATATGTACCTTGTCTAGTTAATCTCTATCTTAAACCCATCCTATCTTGTATTCAGACCCATATTGTTAGGAGTATTTTTGAATTGTCTAAACTCTCTATCCTACCCCTCCTATCTTCCTCCTGTACTAGTATTGCTAAAACTATCTTTGCGCTGATCTTTTCTCATCTGAAGAAGGCGAGTCCCGGGCAGGCAGTCATTCTGATCAAGTGGATGTGTTCTTGTGGGGATTTGTTTTGTTCATAGTCATCCTCTAGTGTTAGAAATCCCATTTGTCATTTTAAAAGCGCATTCCCGTTTTCCATTCTTGCGCCTATCTCGAAAAAGCGACCTCCACTAAAACGTCCAGAACTTCCTCAGTTTTTGTGCTAGAAACAAAATGTAGCTAACGTCCACATCTTTAAATCGCATCTAAAACCGCATCCTAAATCCATACAGTTTTCCCGTTATCGCGATTATCGCGCAGTGAAACGTTTGCCGCGAATTTCATTTTTGGGAAATTCTGACACATGTAAAATAGCTTTTGATTGCTCCCGACTTGAATTTTAGGATTTCAAATAGTTTCTTGGTATTGAATCATTGCTTGTCTTTGTGTGCAACTATCCAAAGCGGCTCCCATAAGAATTTATAGTAATTTCAGCAATTTTGGCCATATTTGGTGTTTTTGTCCAGTTCATTCTAAGGATAACTTTAAAAGCCATTCTGACAGCTTGACAACCAATTCTGTTTTTCTCTTGTGTTTGCTGGGGGAAAGTGGGATTGATATTTTGTGTGATTCTGCCATTCCTGAATACCTGCTCTCTCCTCCTATCTCTTTACATTGCCTATTGGGGGGTTCAGGGGCGTGCAGGGGGAACCTCTAACCACAGTGCTATCTGATCTACACACACACACACACACACACACACACACACACACACACACACAAAAGTATTATTTCTGTGCTGAATTATTTAGCTCATTATTACTCCTTGTGTACTAAAGAGACTATTCACTGTTATATCACCTCATTGGTCATTATTGTGCACCCATAAAAACAGTGTGATTAAATTGTAAATACATAAATAAATATTTTAACTTTGTAAACCAGCCTGATTCCTTGTTCAGTGTGACCGGGGGTGGGGGGTTCCAGGAGAGGGGTGTGATATGAGTGGTATATCGTTCAGAATAAAGAACATTTGGACAAAAATAAATAAGGATTTCAGTTGTGCATTACACACTAGGCATTCACTTGGGTGTGTGCCGGATTGAAATCACTTACACAACCTAGTGCCCCAATGCTTATTCAAGGTGAGGGAGGATGACTCCATAAACATGGAAGATATGGCATGGAGAATGAAGCGCGCAGAGACCATATGTAAAAATGGAAAGGCAATCGCACAGCAGTGCGCAGAACAGAGGTGGAAAGAGACATAGTAAAGATCTGTCTGCCGCTCAAGGACCACATGATAGGGTCCAAGTATGGTCCACCCATCAAGGTGGTGCAAAAGGGTACCAATGATGTGTGTACGCAAGATGGAAAACGATGGAACTTAGAGAGAGTGGCAATGTTTGAAAAGAGACTAAATGCAGAAACAGGCCCAGCGAGACACACACACAAGCAACACAAGAGAAAAGTACAAATAAGGAAAAGGAAGTAATCCCAGGAAAGGCCAATTGCATGAAAGTCCCTATATATTGCAATGGGACTTTTTTTTTTGGTGCCAGGGAACCCAAAAGGCAACGCCCCTGCAATGAGGGGAGTGGACAAGGAGTGAACAGCGAGTCGAGCAAAGTGGGAAAGGAAATGAATGAAGAACAGTTTCTGCCAGACGAAGGGGATGTCTCGACTTTGACAAGAAGCCGATATGGAGGTGTTGGAGAACCGTCATTTGGAGAATAAAGTGAGGAAGGGCGGCCACATCGTGAGAGAAGGTGGCCTATGAGGTACAGAGATTTTGTGATGGGGCAAAGGGAGGGTCTGGGGCCAGCCTATTTAAGACCAAACCTCCTGACTGTTGGCGCTTCGCATTAGTCTGCTTTCTGCAGCGTAAAGCTTATCATCGCCTGCAGAGTTCTTACCTGTTTTCCAGCTTATCACTTCGACGTGCATCCTCTGGTTTCCAGTCCATCGTAGAGAGTGATATCACCCAGCTCCAGCTACAACATCGCAGAGAGCGCATTTTATCTGGCTCCAGCTACACCATCGCGGAGAGCGCATCATACCCGGCTCCAGCTACATCATCACGGAGAGCGCATCTTACCTGGGTCCAGCTACACCATTGCGGGGAGCTCATCTTACCTGATTCCAACTACACCATCGCTGTAAGCACACCTTACCTGTCTCCTGCACCCCATCGCCTACAGCACATTGCATCTTACCTGATCTCCATAGTCATCGGAGTTGGAGCGCATCCTCACCTGTTCCAGACATCCAGCTACGCAGGAGCTTATCTTCCATCCATCATCTTCACGGAGTCATCCATCCTGCAACCGCGGACTGGCCTTCGAACAGCCTCTGCTCACTTGATGCCGCCAGGCCTTCCCTGCAAGAGAATAGCACACACAAGGTTAGAAATTGCACAAATAACGTATGCTTGGCCATGCAACACCCAAGCCTTGCGTTCTACCCATAAAGGCGAATTACCATCTATTTGAAAGCTTCGCTATCCTCTGGGGCATCTTTGGGGCTCGCTCAAAACACTGCGACTCTGAGCAGTCATCTTCACACCTACAGGGGAGAGAAAAGACATTGCAAGAATTACAAAGTATAATCACGGCAAAAAGACATTGCATAAGAATACGGACCATAATCATTGTTAAGAACACTTACCTTCCAAGTGGTTGGTCGCAGCAGTTCTGGGCCGCCACATCCACGGACCAGTGGAGCAACAAGGTCCATCCAAGGCACCCCTGCTAATGAGAAGCAGGACGGAGAGCTCATCCTTACAAGAAATCAGGTGAGTTTACATGGGCAAACGCTTGCTCAATTCATTTTGGAACTAAGGGTTTGGGGAAATCACGATACCACCACACCATTCTCATTGCCTCTCGTATTCCCTCAGAGGCAGTACCAGCAACCAGGGCAGTTGACATCGCAGCAGCTGGGGAAGAAAACCGATCCTGGGGAGCCAAGACCAGGGAGGGCTCCAATCATGCCCCCAATGTCCCCGCAGAGACCAGGTGAGCGTAACAGAACGCAAAGCCTCTCTGAATCTCTGCCTGGGCATTATGGAGACCTCGGAAACCGACCAGTTGGCCCAATTACTGGGGGAGCTGCAGGCTGAAGTGCATAACTCTAGACAAGAGACCAATGCCTTGAGGAGACACCTTATCGTAGCCTGTGAACGGATGGATGATTTGGCAAGACAAATACTTCAGACATACACAGGGCAGGTTCCGTTACCCGGAATTGCACCAACTCCTTTGCCGCAGCCATCACCACCAGTGCAAGTGGTGCTTCCAGGGGCAGTCCCAGTGGCCCCACCAGAACGTTTCACCGGCGACCCCAATAAATATGCCATATTCATAAACCAGTGCCGCCTACACTTTTTGTGTTCCCCTGGGGACTTCCCTAACGATAGCGCAAGAGTTACCTTTGTACTTTCATATTTGGGAGGCAGCGCAGCTGACTGGCCCATACCATTAGTAAATCAGGATGATCCAATACTTCGAGATTTTGGGGAATTCCAACGGGAATTTGAAAAATTGTTCGCCAGACACACCAAAGGACAAGTCTTAGATAACGAACTCAGACAAGGAAGCCACGATTTGTTAACTTATATTGCCACCTTCAATCATCTCGTAGCACAGACCAATTGGCCGGAGGACAAAAGGACCACACTATTTTACCGGGGGCTACGTGCTGAGCTAAAAGATGTGCTAGCTCAAGTGGTCAAGCCTCCCGAGTGTTGTGGGGAGTATATCAATCTGACGGTGCACGAGCCCCTATTTCCAAGGCTGAAAGGGAAAAAAGGAGGCAACAACAACTCTGTTTATATGGCGGACAAACTGGACATTTCCTCCGAGATTGCCCCATAAAACCCCCTAAGAAAACGGTAGGTGCAACAGACAACGGCAACGAAGAGAAGGAACAGATTCCGTTAAACTCTGATGCCCGGCAAGTGTAGGGGTCCACTTGTCAAGCGGAATAAAGACAGTTGTACAGACCTCACACCTGATCATCACGGTACTTCTGGTCCACCACCAACAACCATGAAAAAGGTACACGCCCTAGAAGACTACATTGATAGTGGAGCAGTGGAAAACTACATTGATCAGAATCTGGCCGCACGGATAGGCCTTCCTCTCCAGCAAAAACTACAATCAGAAAACGTCACTGCAGTGGATGGCTCTCAGTTGTCTTCCAGCCCAGTAACGCAACATACCGACAAGGTGATGCTAATGTGTCAGGATGGTGTCATGACCCTTGCACCTGGCCCTCACTGGCAAGTCAGCCTTCCAGTTAGGGCCAGGTCAAAGGCCATAAAACCTCATCCAATACTCTCCTGGAGTCAGTCCTGGCGCCTTTGGCGCCAGGCTCATAACCATCATGAAGACCAACATTAGAATGGGACTATTTACTTGGGACTATTTAACTTGGGGGAGGGGTTCAGCCAACATGGAGGCACACACATAGCTCAGTTACAAGCAACTGAGCTATGCGGTCTAGTCTATTGGGTGTGGCAGGCCTGGGACTACTTTACCTGGACAAGTTTGGGTGTGGTGGGCCTGGGACTATTTTACCTGGACTACTTTACCTGAGTCAATTTAAACCGCACCCAAACAGCAGAACATGCTTTGTGTTATTCTGCTGTGGGCAGCGTAGCGCTCACCGTGTCCAGTTCTTTGATGCCAGTTTACCTGAAACCAAGGACCAGCAGAGAGAGAAAGAACACTACGAAACTTACCTAGAACAGTACCCGGTCTTCAATCCATCGCGGACTTCAGTTCCACTCACCTGAAGGTACTAACTCCATCATCCGGCACCACATGCATCCTGGAATACCATAACCTGGAAAGAGGAGAAAGAAAGACAGCATTAGTAAGCGTTTACTCACGTGTCCTCCCGAATTAAGAAAGCCACACAATTCTTACCTGGGTAGTCATCTCCTGGTCAGTATCATTGCTGGAACATTACAGCGCTCGGCGAGGAACATGGCAACCTGCAAGGAGAGAAAAGACACAGGTTAGCAATATAAACGGGGAAACAGCGCCGCGCATCGCGCATTACTCGCTTTCGCCTGCCGGCCCATGCTCCTCTTCAAACTGCATGACAACACCAAAATACCTTTCCATACCTAAAAGGAAAGAAGCAAGACATTATTATTCGAACTAAGAGGAACATAAGAACTGCATATAAAGACTGTAAAGCAGCAAACCTACAGAGTCGCAGCAGGCCTGGATTCCCACAGGGGGGCTTGCACCAGTGAAGTAACTTGGTTGCTGCTCGCCCCCCCACATCTACGTGCCTCTGCCACGAGGAGCAGGATAGATAATCCACCTTTTACAATATTAAGGTGAGGAGAAGGCCCAAGGGGGAGGAAGGAGTTGAGGCCAAGGGAGGTGGGAAAACATAAAGACAATCTCGTATTGAATCCAGCTCTCCTATATTGCAGACCCATCTTTAACTAGAGGCCTTACCAAGGGACCGGGAGAGGGTTTGAGAGTGCAAATCATCCAACCAGGGCTGGGTGGTTTCCCCGTGGATACCAGGTGAGCGTAACAGATGGTCATCGAGATGACATTTCTTTCGATCTTATTGGGGCCCCCAGTTCCAAATGATCCTAGGAATGCCGTGGCTAGAAACCCATAACCCCAGGATTCACTGGCGCACAAGGGAGCTGACCTTTCCTCAAGAATGCGCAAAGAGTTGCTACCACAGAGACGTGAGGAATCTACAACTCAAGGTGAAACCAATCCTAGGAGTCTCTGGTTCATTACCCCCCGAATATATGGACTATTTGGATGTGGTCCAAAAGGAACAAGCAAACGACCTGCCTCCACACAGATCTTACGACTGCCAAATCGACCTGGTTCCTGGAGCACAAATCCCTCGCAGTCGAATTTATATTCTGACTGAGCAAGAAAATCAGCATCTGAGGATGTACCTAGATCAGTACCTAGCCAACGGATTCATCCCCCCATCCATGTCTCCTGCCTCCTCAGCTCTCTTCTTCGTACCAAAGAAGGAAAGGGACCTTAGAACTTGTATAGATTATAGGACATTGAACAAGATCACTGTTAAGAATAGATACCCTCTGCCGCTCATCCCCGAGCTACTTGACCAGGTGAAAAATGCTCAAATCTGAACAAAATTGGACCTACGAGGAGCTTACCATTTGGTAAGAGTGAAAAAGGGCAGCGAATGGAAGACAGCATTCCGAACCAAATACGGGCTCTTCGAGTATCAGTTTATGCCCTTTGGGTTATGCACCGCACTAGCAGCATTTCAGTTCTTCATGAACAATGTATTTCACAAATTGTTGGACGTCTGCGTTCTTGTTTACATCAATGACATTCTTATTTATTCAACGTCCAGGGAAGATCATGTTGGCCATGTAAGGGCAGTTCTGTAAAAGCTTGGTAAGCATCGGCTGTTCGCCAAATTGGAAAAAGGCTTTTTCCATGTCACGGAAGTCGAATTTCTGGGCTTCATGCGTACCACACGAGGAGTGCACATGGACACTCGCAAAGTGGATGCTATTCTTAAGTGGCCATCACCAACATCAACCAAGGGAGTGCAGTGTGTGCTCGGATTTGCCAATTTTTAGAGGTGATTTATCCTGGAGTTTTCGCCGATCGTTCATCCAATCACTTCTCTACTAATAAAGAATAAAAAGTTTTCCTGGTCCGCCGAAGCTGAAAAAGCCTTCCTGGAACTAAAACTGGCCTTCACCTCAGCACCAGTTCTCCGGCACCCCCGACCTGACCTGCCCTACGTAGTTGAAACAGATGCCTCCAGCGTGGCCATGGGGTGGTATTATCACAAAAGGACCCGGACACGGGACAATTACATCCTATAGCCTTTTGGTCTCGTAAGTTTACTGCACCAGAAATGCACTATGCCATTACTGACAAGGAGTTACTGGCAATTAAAGGAGCTCTTAAAACCTGGAGACACTACCTTCTAGGAGCAAGACATACAGTCACGGTTATCACAGACCATCGTAATCTGCAATATTTGAATACTGCTAAGGCCCAATTTTCGCGTCAGCTTCGCTGGGCTCTTTTTTTTCACAGAGTACGATTTTGTTATCACTTACAGACCAGGAGAGCGCAACGGAAAAGCCGATGCTCTGTCACGCAAGGGAGAGGACAAAGATGCGTTTATTCCATCTGAACCAGTACCCATCATTCCCGAGGAACGGATTCAAAACCAGAACGCAGTGACCGCCTGCTGGGAAGACTTGAAGGTCGATCTCCAATCTCAAATGGACCAAACAGCCCAACAAGAGTGGTTGGCTAAAGGGGACCAGTACTCCATCAAGGATAACTTACCTTATTTTCAGGGAAGACTGTATATTCAAAACAAGGAAATACAAAAAAAATTATAGCAAATTACCACGAGTCATTAGTAGAGGGACATCCTGGAATTACTAAAACTCGGGCCAAAATTTGGAAGAACTACTGGTGGCCAACGTGGAGAAAGGACGTGGTCCAGTTTATTGCAACCTGCAGTGTTTGCACGCAACAAAAATCTCAAAAGTTAAGTCCCGCAGGGTTATTGCATCCGTTACCTGTACCGCCAGCACCATGGCATACGCTGTCCATGGACTTCATTACCAATCTTCCACCCTGCGACGGCTTCAACACAATTCTGGTCGTAGTAGACTTATTCTCCAAAATGGCACATTTTATTCCACTAAAGGGGCGTCCCACTGCTGCAACCCTGGCCACTGTATTCTTGGAGCAAATAATCAACCTACATGGCTTTCCCTCTGTACTGGTTTCAGATCGTGGAACTCAATTTGTTTCAGCCTTCTGGAGGAGATGTAAAGTAGCACAAATCGATATTCGCCTATCCACAAGTCACCATCCCCAAACCGATGGTCCAACTGAAAGGACCAATCAGACACTACCTGAGATGTATGTTGCAGCAAACGGAAGGGTCTTGGAAAAGCATTCTCTGGTTTGCTGAATTTGCCTACAATAACTCCATTCACACTAGTACTGGACAAACCCCAATCTATATCATGAATGGTCGGCACCCTCGGACGTCCTCCTTTGATCCACTTGATGAACTAGAGATGCCAGCGATCACCTCCTTACACCGACCATTACTCAAACTCTTAAGGAAGCAACCAAGAACCTAATCAAGGCCAAGGAACAACAAAAAGGTTTGCAGATAGGCATAGAAGGGAAGCCCCACATTACCTAGTTGGTGATAAAGTATGGTTGGCATCCAAGAATATTCCATTGAAGGGACTGCGGGTCTTCCGTCCAAGATACCTCGGACCTTACCCCATCAAAGCCATCATTAATCCTGCGGCCATAAAATTAGATCTACCAGCCAATATGCGGATCCATCCAGTATTTCACGTTTCCCTTCTAAAACCTGTGAAAGCAGAGACTAGGATAAAAAAACACCTGAGCCTGAGATCATAGAGGGAGAACCTGAGTATGAAGTTAAAGACATACTGGACTCTAAGTACGATCAAAACTGTACTACTTGATCGACTGGGAGGGTTACGGACCTCAAGATCGCACATGGGAACCCGGTGAATTTGTTCATGCGCCGAGACTAATCAGGCGGTTCCATCGTGATAACCCCACCAAACCAGGACCAGGGAGAAGAACGCCCGTGAGAGCGGCCTTGAGGGGGAGTGCTGTCATGGCCACTGGACAAGGGCCCATGTTTTTGCCACCTACAGGGTCCAAATGGACCCAGTCCTGGTGCCTCTGGCACCAGGCTCATGAAAAAGTGTGCTTTGCACACTTTGTGCCTAGGGCATGTGCATCCAGGCCGGGCGTGGCCATAGGAGAACATTGGGGATCACGTGCAAGAACCTCTGGGAGTGGCAAGGTGGAGCCACAAGGCGGGGCCAAAGGGAGTGACAAGCCAGCCTATTTAAAGCCAACCCGCCCGACTATTGGCGCTTAGCATTAGTCTGCTTTCTGCAGCGTGACGCTTACCGCCACCTGCAGAGTTCTTACCGGATTTCCAGCTCATCACCTCGACACGCATCCTCTGGGTTCCAGTCCATCGCGGAGAGCGCATCTTACCCAGCTCCAGCTACACCATCGCACAGAGCGCATCTTACCTGGGTCCAGCTACACCATCGCGGGGAGCTCATCTTACCTGGCTCCAGCTACACCATCGCTGTAAGCACACCTTTCCTGTCTCCTGCACTCCATCGCCTGCAGCGCATTGCATCTTACCTGATCTCCATAGTCATCGGAGTTGGAGCGCATCCTTACCTGTTCCGGACATCCAGCTACGCGGGAGCTTATCTTCCATCCATCATCTTCACGGAGTCATCCATCCTGCAACCGTGGACTGGCCTTCGAACAGCCACTTCTCGCTTGATGCCTCCAGGCCTTCCCTGCAAGAGAAAAGAACACACAAGGTTAGAAACTGCACAAATAACTTACGCTTGGCCGCGCAACACCTAAGCCTTGCATTCTACCCTTAAAGCTGAATTACCATCTATTTGAAAGCTTCGCTATCCTCTGGGGCATCTTTGGGGCTCGCTCAAAACACTGCGACTCCGAGCAGCCATATTCACACCTATAGGGGATAGAAAAGACATTGCAAGAATTACGAACTATAATCACGGCAAAAAGACGTTGCAAGAATTACGAACTATAATCACGGCAAAAGACATTGCATAAGAATACAGACAATTATTTTTAAGAACACTTACCTTCCAAGTGGTTGGTCGCAGCCGGCCTGGGCCGCCACATCCACGGACCAGTGGAGCAACTAGGTCCATCCAAGGTGCCCCTGCTAATGAGAAGCAGGACGGAGAGCTCATCCTTATGAGAAATCAGGTCAGCTTACATGGGCAAACGCTTGCTCATTTCATTCTGGAGCCAAGGGTTCGGGGGAAATCACGATACCACCACACCATTCTCATTGCCTCTCGTATTCCCTCAGAGGCAGTACCAGCAACCAGGGCAGTCGACATTGCAGCAACTGGGGAAGAAAACCGATCCAGGGCAGCCAAGTCCAGGGAGGGCTCCAACCGTGCCCCAACGTCCTCACAGAGACCAGGTGACCGTAACAATTAATTCTGCACCTCTCAATGGTCTTGAGGCATGTGCTATGCTTTCCTCTTCTTCAGAACTGACTTGGGACAAAATTGCCCCTAAACCCACACCACTAGCATCAAGAGTGAGAGTACTTCTCCTCCTTGTTTCAAATGTCTTCAATGGCACTGCCAAATCTATCTCCTCCTTAATCTTTTCAAACTCCCTTTGACACGCATTATTCCACACAAATTCTTCTCCCTTCCTCAGTAACTTCCTCATTTCAGTAACCCTCTCAGCATAATTCTTCATAAACTTTTGATAAAATTCAAGCATACCAAGAAAGTAACGTAACTCCCCTTTACTCTTAGGTTCCATAACCTCTGATTGTGCTCACCATTGAGCTCTTCGGCCCAAGGTATAAAGCCTAAATCTCATGACCCAGATATTGTACTTTGTTGACATGAAACACACACTTTTCTTTGCTCAGTGTTATACCTCTCTCACCCAAAATCTTCAAAACATCACTAAACCTCTCATCATGGTTCTCCATATTATCACCTGAAACTAAGATGTCATCCTGAAAACAGAATATACCATGTATTTTACTAAATAATGTATCCATAATCTTCTGAAAAACAGAAGACACAGGTACCAGGCCAAATGGCATCCTCCTGTATTGAAACACATCCTCATGTATAATAAAAGCTGTTAATTGTCTGCATTTCTCTTCAAGTTCCACCTGGTGGTACGCAGATGCCATGTCAAGTTTTGAAAAGATTTTTCCTTGTCCCACCATCAATAGCATTTCACTCATATTTGGTAATGGATGTCTGTCCACCATGACCGCTCGATTCACTTCCCTTAAATCCACACAAAGGGCCTCATCACGAGTTGGGCGGTAACGTCGGCGCTATTAGCACCGGCGCTAATAGCCCTACCGCCAAACCCCCCGGCGCTATTACCGCCGGATCACAGGTCTGGCGGAAGGGTTATTGCCCATTCCCCATTGGGCCCAATGGGGAAAATTTGCGCTATTACCGCCGGCCGATTTCCCGCCGGTGGTCATCACGCCGAAAATCGGCAATTTTGCCACAGATTTCCCCCCAGCTCAGAGCTGGGAGAAATCACCAAAGCCATGATCTGGCGGACCCTTAAATGCGGTGGTAATAGCGCTACCGCCGCATTTAAGGGTTACCGCCAGACTCGTGATGAGGCCCATAGCGAAAAAGCCATCAGGGGATTTGAGACTATCACTAATGGGGGAAGTCCATTCCACACCTCCAGCTCTTTCAATTATACCCATCTTCAACAGATTCCCCAATTCTTTCTTCACTTTCTCTCTCTCTAGAAAATGCAGCAGGTCTCAATTTCGCTCTCACGGGCACACATCCCTTCTTCAACACAATCTGATGTTGCATCCCCCTCACTTGAATGCCTTTTGTGAACACTCCCTCATATTTGTCCTCAACACATACTGAGGTATTTCTTTGCAACACCGGTTCAGCTTTATTGGGATCTAATCATACCATTTCTCTCTTTTGGTCTCTCCAACCAAAGAAAGTCATTCCTTTTTAGTGATATAAACCTCTCCTCTGGCACATCTTCCCTTCAATTCAAAATCCGCCATGAAATATCCTAGTAAATCTATCCGGTCTTGATTAATAACCCCCAGATTTATATCTGGCTTGAGTAGATTTCTGACATCACCATCCATTTGCTCTTCAAATACCCTCCTAGACATCAGGGAAATCTTAGACCCCAAATCTGCCATCATTCTTGCATCCCTACCATTCAGTTTCACAGTAGCATAAGGATGCTCACACTCACTTGCATCATTGTCATGAATCACATTTACATTGATATTTTCTACATTGGCATTTTCCTCTTCTTCTGAGTACCCAATTCCATCTTCATCATTCACCACCATAACTCTTCTTTAGTTCGTTTGGTAGTTTTTACAACAGTTGGCAAAAATCCCATCTTCTTTTGCATTTGCCAGCCTGCCTGGTCATGCCAATGCAGCGGCGAAGTGTGTGTTACTGGCACACCTGAAGCATAGACGCTCCTTCTCATCCCTTCTTTCATCTTTCCATACATTCTTCTTGAATTCAACCTTCTCCTTACTACACAGTTTATGCCTTCCGTTTCTCTTCTGCTTTGACTCAACCACATTGGGAACTTCTACCTTTCCTTCATTGTTATCTTTTTCTGATATCTTGGCCACACAGGCCATGGAATGCTCCACTCTTTACGCTATACACAACAGCACCTCTAACGATGGTTCATCTCTCAACCAGAACTCTTCACGTATCTTGTTGCTGCTGCTGCAATTTATCATAAATTGGTCCCCGATATGTTCATCGAATGAGTCTTTGAACTTACAAGATAGGGTTAGATGCCTCAAAGTTGTCACAAATTCTTCTACACTTTCACCAGGTTCCTGAACTCTAATTCTAAAGTTATATCTTTCGAGTATTGTACTCGTTTTAGGATCAAAATGAATATCCAGTTTCCTCAGTGCTATGTCCAAATCCGACATTCCATCTCTGCCTCCTGCTTCTGATTTATCCGGCAGCGTTTCATATATTCTCTGTCCTTCGTACCCTAGAAAGTGCATGAGCAAAGCAACCTTTCTGTCCATGGAATAGGAGTTACCACATGCAACCCTGATATAATGCTGAAACCTTTTCTTCCACTGAGACCACTTCACCTTGGGATTTCCCGGAAATGCCATAAATAATGCAGGTCCTGGTATGTCTGTCATTGCCATAATGCTGTTAGTATGCATGTGCTTCCTTGTATGCAAATAAAGGAACTGTTCTACTCTTATTTCTTGTTTTGCCTTTTATTTAGTGCTACAAATGTGAATATAGCACACTCTTAAAGTTCAGCTTGCTGGTCGGTTCTAGTTCTGTTAGCTACTCTGTGTCCTTGTCTCACTTCACTGTGTATTCTTTCTCTTTGTTGCTGGTGTAAAGTATCAACTGTGTACGTCGCTCTCGTTTCCATGGTGGGATACATATTGTGTCTTTTACACTTTCTTTCTTGGTTAACGAAATGTATAGTGCCCCATGTGCTTATTTTATGGATAGTGCAGGCACAAAATTCTTGTTTTATTTTTCAACCCGCGTTATTGATCAACGCACACCTGTGTCTTTCACTCCTCGCACATGCGCAGTACTTTTTCAATCTCAACAGAGATCAGCTGCGCGCGTGCTTATTACTTTTACACATGCAGTGCGGCTCGTGCACATGCGTGTCCCCTCCTTGGACATGCACATATGTCGTCTGTCTTGAAGGCAGTCAGGCAAACTTTGTAAGACGCAGTGTTGATTTCTCATTTTTTTGCAACTGGTAAGCTTTTACCAACTTCTCAATCTGTGTGATGAGCACTCCGGCTGTTTTATTCCCAAAACGGACCTCTCTCCTGTACTCGGCTACTGTTGGCCGCTGCAGACACCTCAGAGGTAAAAGGCAGAGCGGCTCCTATTTCTCTTTGCTTGGAGAAACAAACTTACAAAGGAAAGCCTCTCCTTGCTCCCACATCGGCCGCTGCGAACGCCGGATGGCCGAGCAGCTAAGTGATGACTGCTGCAGTGGAAATGGATTGCAAAATCCATTGGTCTGCAGTGCCGGGGACCTGTTTTTAGATCCTTGTCACCAATGAAAGATAGTCAGTGACAATTCAAGCAGTTACACCAAGTTTAATCCAAGGCATGCAGTACAGAGCCTCAGCACAACCTTACACCAGGCTGGGCAACACAAACTGTAATAGAACCAGCATTGAACTAAACATTATCTAGATCTAGCCAGGCTGTGGCATTCCACCCAGAACTATATCACAGCATGGTATTCCACACAGAACTATATTACATCATGCATATTATACATTCTATATTCTCTATATAACAGGCCTGGCAACAACTATGTACATACAGTGAGACAACATCATAACAGGAACAGTTCAAAGCTGTATATATGTCTCATGATTTTCACAAATGTTGCTGCATGGCGACTATTTCCAAAGGATTCCAATCGGGCGTCACACACCGGCCCAGGACTCTGGCCCTTAGCCTAGGAGGTAGTGCTCAATTTTTAAAACCCTTTGCAATTGCATAAAATGACACTCGGAATTGGTAAATAATTTTAAACGTGCGGTTGAATAAATGAGGTCAATAGGATTTATCACAGTATCAGGGATGTAATATTACTAGCAACTACAAGATGGATCTATGTGATTATTGCGACGACCGAAAATGTAGACTTTTTTTAACCCCCCTTTACACCGAATATATATGTGATCTATAAATATGTCTCAAGCTGGAGCACAGACACAAGTCTGACGAGCATGTGAGATGCATCCTCTTGGCCATTCAAAGTTTCCAAGGGCAGAAAGTAACACGTAGGTGTCCCAGAAATGTATTGTGGGTCCTTTTGGGGGGAGGCCACTCCTGTTGCCAGCACACAATTGCCCTTTGAAGCCATGCAGGAAACCTGTTTGGCTGGTTCCCCGGTACAGCCAATGCATTTATTTACTTGTTTATTTATTTAGTTTTCCTGAGCCCAAAAGGCAAGGCTGTTAAAATAAAACATCAAATTATATTTTAACCAAACCCCCTTAAATTTCTAGGCAAGGAGAAGGTCTTATTCAACGTTACACTTTTAAAACAGATATTTTTCTTGTTTACAAAAGCCCATTTTGACACATGGTGAATTCTGCTGGGATGTTCCTTTCAAATTCGTGTTTTTCTTCCCTCTGGATTCCAAACATTGTTTGCAGCCCTAGTCAGTTTCCCATTAGAGAAATGGCCCTCTGATCTGCAGAGGCAGAAGGGTCCTCTCGTCTAATGGCAACTAGCCCATTCAGACTGAAGCAGCTATTTCCCATTAGAGAAACAACCCTCTTACCTGGCGAGGCAGAAAGGTCCTCTCGTCTAATGGGAACTAGCCCATTCACACTGAAGCAGCTATTTCCCATTAGAGAAACGACCCTCCGACCTGCAGAGGCAGAAAGGTCCTCTTGTCTAATGGGAACTAGCCCACTCACACTGAAGCAGCTATTTCCCATTAGAGAACCGGCCCTCTGACCTGCAGGGGCAGAAAGGTCCTCTCGTCTAATGGGAACTAGCCCACTCACACTGAAGCAGCTATTTCTCATTAGAGAAACGGCCCTCCAACTTTTCGGCCTCTCCAGGTCGGACGGCCGTTTCTCTAATGAGAAACGGCTGCTTCAGTGTGTGTGGGCTAGTTCCCATTAGACGAGGAGACCTCTTGATCTCCTGTTGATCATCAACCTGTCCCGCATGTACTCCGTCTGATAATGTTAAAAAAAAAAAAACACTTTATAGCCAACCCTCACAGTGCTGTAACAAACTCCTCAATGGTCTCAAAATATTTCTGTTGTCTGATGGAAAATTGATAACAAGCCAAAATGTTATTACCCTTCACCTCATAATACTTGTCCATCTTGGCTATGCATTTATCAAACTGGTTGCCCATCTTGATGCATTCAGCTAGTTTTAAGAAATTGTTGTCCAGCCCGACGTCGACAATGAAACAGTGACTCTTTCTTTTTACTCAAATAATTAGGACCATATACTGCGAATATATATTTCTGGAATCTTTCTTTCCATTTAATAATCTAGGAATAACCCAGTGCCTGGTATATTTACCATAATCTTTGAATTTGTTTCTGTTGCTTCCCTATTTTCGTGCTATTGATATTTGTCACCTTGTTCACAGGAACAAATGTCTGCAATCTCCCTTTTAAGGTGCAAGTGTTTCTTTTGGTTGCTACACTGCATGTGGGATGGGCACACACGGAGTGCAGTGCCCGCGGTGAAGGCCTTCAGCTTGTTACATAGCTAAGCAACAGACATGTCAACTCCTTATGTCTAAAATTGCCAGGTAACAACTTGCAACAACGGACAATGCATCCTTGGATCATGTGTTCTGTCATCTACATGCACAGCTATGCTGCTAGGGTGCTTCCTGTGTCCTCATAGGCTCACGCACAGCCCAGATAATCCCCAATACATTGCTGGAGAGTCCCACTGAGCCACCATTCGACTGTCCAACAAACCCTGTACCTGCTCAGCCAGGGCAACCACAATCAACGGCAAGTGCAGGCTCTTTGTCATTGCCGCAACTCATCACCAGTTAAGGAAGTGAACCAGAACACAGCCAGTATGTGTGACTTAATTTCTTTTAACTTCATCTTTATGCTGTAACAACTCTCTCTGTCCTCACCCTTACACCAACCACCATACAACTTGCCTTGCATTCTCTTCTAGTGTTCTCTGTTCACATTCCACACCCATAACATTCCCTCTGCTGACATTCCTAACACTGTAAGGAATTCCTTTTCTTCTAGAGGACTTTATTCCCATGGCCACTTTCCGTATTCTAATATTGCTCAACCAGAGTTGTATTGCCAAGTGGGAATGGTTCAATTAGTCCCCCTCTAGTGCTCTATATGAGCATGGGTTGACCCTCCTCGGATTGACGACACATTGGCCCTATTAGGCATGCAGATTTGTTTGCTCCCCTGGCCAGAAAGACCATTTGTCTGTCGTGGGCTTGAAGATGCGCTGGCACTCCTAGACTTGAAGACAAAGATGCCTTGCAGGGCCAGAAACCAAAGAGAGGCCCACTCAGCTTGGTGTTGAGAGTTAAACCACGGTCAAGTTGGTTTACCCAGGGTACTGCACTCATCCGCATCTTTCCAATACCCCTCTCTACTTTCGATGGGCTAGTTATTAGGTTAAGATGTACAACCAGGCACCAGCTAGCATACTTCTTAATGGACACAGGCCTTCTTCCACAGCATTTACCTTATTTTCAGGGTCCACCTTCTGCACTTCTTCCTTCCTCCACCTTCCTTTTCTTCCTCAGTACCTCTCCCAAAATGTTCCTCCATCGGTGGCCCTCATCATCCTACACCGATTTTGTCTGTACCTTTTAAACAGTTCTCCAAGTAATTCCTTTATCTTGTGTCTCACCTTCCATCACTCCTTTTCCCCTTGCTAGTTTCCTCTCTTTACGCTGCTCT
Source organism: Ambystoma mexicanum (assembly GCF_040938575.1). Lineage (NCBI taxonomy): Eukaryota > Metazoa > Chordata > Amphibia > Caudata > Ambystomatidae > Ambystoma > Ambystoma mexicanum. Next base: position 870,541,684 of record NC_090936.1, read on the forward strand.
CCCCTTTCCCTTATTTTGATGCATCTTCACCTTCCTCTCCCATCCACCTCAAGTCTTACTCCCCTTCAACTCCCTTCTTCCTCCTTTACTCCGCTCTTTACTGCAACGCTAAAGCTGCTTTCAAGGCCTTGTCCACTGAATAGAAGACCGCCATCATCAAGGCCAAAGCCTTGTCCTTCACCAAAGAAATCTTCGCCATTCTCAGAGAGTTGGAGACCCCTACCTCCCTTCCTCCCACTCTTGTTAAAGACGAGGCTTGGTGCAACAAAATTCAATCGGCCATACTCATTAAATCGGACACTTTGCACACCAAGATCCTTGCCCACCTAAAGGCTCTTACCAATATCATAGCCAAGAGCCACAGCTCACCCTCACAGGCTATTGACACCGACCTACCCCCTTTATTTGAATTTAAGGATATTACTGAATCTGAAGTCATTGCCCTCCTTAGTCTAACTGCAAAGGGGATGCCTGCCCAGCACAGATCATCAAGGACTGTGTACCCTCCCTTGCCCCCTTTATCACTGCCTTCATTAACGCCTCTTTCCAGTCTGGCCATGTCCCAGCTGGACTTAAGGAAGCGTGGGTCCGTCCGCTCCTTAAAAAACCCGCCCTAGACCCATCGGTCACTGGGAATTACAGACCCATCACCACTGTCCCCTTTTTACTAAAAATCCTGGGGAAAGCAGCATACTTGCAAGTGCAAACATTCCTGGAGGACAACCACCTTCTTGGTCTTCGGCAATCAGGCTTCCGGCCTCGACATGGTACCGAAACGGCCCTCCTTGAGCTCAAAAACCAAATGGACGACCTCAGAGATGCAGGCAAACCTGCACTACTTCTCCTTCTGGACCCATCTGCTGCCTTTGATTTGGCAGACCATAAGACCCTCTGCCACCGCAGCTCACTTCTCCCCCAGTGCCTGTAAATGGAGAACCTCATTCCTGCAGGAAAGAGCAATGAATGTTTTTCCGACTCAGCCTCTACCAATCCAAGCCTTATCCAGTGCCGCGGTCCGCAGGGGTCCTGCATTGCCCCCACCCTCTACAATCTCTTCACAGGGCCCCTTTTCAAAATCCTGGACGCCCTGAGCATCTCATACACTAACTATGCTGATGACACCCAGGTGCTCATTCCCCTCTCTGGTGATTACATGTCTGACCTTAACACCCTCAACTCCATATACTCTACGATCCAATCCTGGATGGCCGAAAATTGGTTATGCCTCAACACTGAGAAAGACAAACTTCTGTTGATTGGATCCCCGTCCACCTTGGGCAGGCTGGACAAGAAATACAACTCCTTCACCGTTGACAACATCCCCATCTCTGTATCCCAAACAGTCAAGACCCTCGCTGTCTATTTGGATCCTAACCTGACCATGGATAGGCAGGGCAATGCCATAGCATCCTCCTCAGCCTATCACTCGAAACTTCTTAATGCTGCGAGACCATACCTCTTCCCAACAGAATTGCCTCACCATCGCCAGGGCAATAATTGGTTCGAGGCTTAATTACTGCAATGCCCTACTCATAGGAACCTCAGGCAAAAACCTTGCTAAACTGCAACTAGTTCAAAATAATCCCCTTCGGGCTGCCACCGGCCTATCATGCAGGGACCATATCTCTGGTCTCAGAAGACAAGTCCACTGGCTTCCAATCAAGTAAAGAATCATCTTCAAAACTCTTGCCTTGGCGCAAAAGTGCCTTCACAACCTGGCCACTCTTTACCTTGTCCGAAGGATCTCTAAACCCTGTGCCGTCAGGGCAGCCAGAACAACATACTCAAACATGATTACTGTTCCCAAAACTAACAAAGCTTGTGCTGGAGGTACCAGCTTCCCCACCATGGCTGCCACCCACTGGAACGCCCTCCCAACGCACCTTAGGCTAAATGAATCTCATGGCGCCTTTCGCAAGGCCATCAAAACCACGCTTTTCGTGTAAACCTGCAGGTTCTCCTTTGCTTCCCAAGTAACCTGTATTTCTAAAGACTACTTTCTGTTGGGTGGCTTTTCTGTAACCCTTGAATAAACCTTCTTACGCTCCGTTTACAGAGCCTCGATGCCCACGGGCTGTAGTGCGCTCTACAAATGTAAAAATAAATACAAAATACTAGGCCTTCTACCAAAGCCTCCCTGTATAGTCCTGCCCCTTTTGATACTGGAAAAGGAAGGATGTTAATTAATGTGCCCAACTCCTTGTGTGTATGTGACAAAGTGATTGGCTCTTCTGAGTAACTCACCATCTTCAGATCTAGTGATTTGTATCAGTTATAAATTGTCAGCTGCCAACAAGTCAAGCAGAGCTGCCATGGAAGCTGCCTGACCCCACCACGGTGCCTCCTGCAGGCAGCTGCACAATAACTCTGCCAACTTTGGACCTCCTCATCTGCCAACTTCATTGCATACCCAAGCTCAAGTAGGTCTTTTCCACAGTCCATCCTGCAGACTGTGTATTCAAATGTACTTTTATTGTGATCAAAGACGATACCCACAGATCTTTTGGTCTTCTAATGCAGAGTTGTTAATTCTTCAAAACTCTACCAGGTCTTGAATTACAGACTGGTCCCTGGCAAAGGATACAGTGGATAGGGTAGCCACCTTGGGAATACCTTATATACTTGATATTATCTTTCTGAAGGTACAGGCCCTCCAGGGTCTCATAGCTCCATTCCCATATGTCCACCTAGAAACATGCTCACAGTTCTCTCCCTTTTTATGCTGTCACTCAGTTCATTGTTGTACTCAATATGTATTATTTTCATTTACAGTTTCATATTTTGAGTCATTTATATTCCATGGAAGTTTTTATATTGTTAAAGTAGGCCTTATTTCCATTTATTAGATTATTCGAGTTATCAGTTCATGGTTCTTACATTATCATATTCAAGATTTATTATAACCATTTAATTGGACCAAAGTGTGAACTATTTTAGCAGTTGTCAAAATTATGGATCTATGTGTTCAAATTGAACGTGAACTAGTTGATTTTTTTCCAAATGTTTTGTACCAAAAAGTAATGTGTGTCAGATTTTGGGTTAGGTCACCCCAGCACCTCCAACCCCTTACGCAATCCAATATGGCCTGACCCCAACCCACCATCTACCATCAGTGGTATAAAAAAATGTCAAGAAATTGAGGGGAGAGGTCAGGGGATTTTCAACCAGTTTGGAGGTTGGGGGGGACCGACCAAAACCCATAAACCTATAATTATATTGTTAAAGGGTGTTATAGTCACTAATGGTCTTAATAAAAAAAAAACAGCCCCTAGGAAGGGGCAAATGTGTTTTTACCTGGGTATGAGGGTCACTAGACCATCAGCAATGGCTTGAAAAGGGGGGAGGGAGGTGATTGGAGCGTGATAGTTATGATTTGTTTTTGCTGGCCTGAACATAGGTAATGAATGTTTGTTTTGTTTACAGGTTTCTGTACGCAAGGAGCTGCAACATTATGCAAGTCGTTTTTTTTATTCTACAGGATTGGGCAGTCTGGGGGAGGTATTTTGGTGGACTGGGACACAAATGAAGGGTCAGACCACAAATTCCCACCATGCCAGCAAAACATTGGTGTTTCCCTGGGAGCGTCCGTCTCCCATGTGGGTTGACTGTCCGCAAGCCCAGGCTGCACTTCTGGCTGGGCTGCATTACAGATTTCAACTCTGGGGAAGAATGGGGACCCTTTGCCTCCGAGGAGGAATGGAGACCCCGCCAGGGCTCCCCAGAACTGCAGCTGGACTTGGGGACAGTCACCCAAGGCCAGGGGCATCAGCCCCACCTTCCTGGAGCTCTGTCTGGCCTGCATTACAGCTTCTCCCTCCTGGAAAGGACAGGGACCCTGCCCGGGCTCCCTGGGACAGCCACTGTGCTGGAGGACGGTAGACCCAAATGGGAAACGAATGCCCAAGGCCAGGGACAGCAGCCCCAATCGTGCTGGAGCTCTGTTTGGGTTTTGTTGCAGCTTCCCCTTCTGGGAAAGACGTGGACCCTACCAAGGCTCCCTGGAACCGTTGCTGGGTTTGTGGACAGTCAAACCACACGAGGGACAGCCACCCAACGTCAGGGGCAGCACCCCTGACCATCCTGGAGCTCTGGGCTGACCTGCATTATACAATTTCTCTCTGTGAGGGGGATCCTGCTGGGCCCCCTTCGGCAGCCACTGCACTTGGGGATGGTGGACTCACATGGGAGACAGATGCCGAAGGCCGGGGACATCACCTCCAGCCGTCCTTGAGTTTTGGCTGGACTACATTACAGCTGTTCCCTTCGTGGAGGTATTGGCACACTGCCAGAAATCCCTGGTGGGGGAAAGCTGTAACAGAGGCCAGCCAGAGCTCCAAGATGGTTGGAGGTGATGTCCCCAGCCGTGGGCGGCTGTCTCCCATGTGGGTGGACCGCCCCGCAGCCGAGCAGGAGTTCCAGGATGCCTCAGAAGGGTCCCACTCCCTCAGGGAAGGTGACCCTGTCAGGGCTCCCTGGGACAGCTGCTGCACTTGGAGATGGTCACTCCATATGGGAGACAGCTGCCCAAAGCCGGGAACAAGCTATCCTGGAGCTCTGGCTGGACTGTGTTACAGCTTCTCCCTTTGGGAAAGGTCGGGGACCCTGCCAGGGCTCCCTGGGAGGGCCGCTGTGCTTGGAGATGGTGGACCCACATGGTAGTCACCCAAGGCCAGGGACATCACCCCTGACCATCCTGGAGCTCCGGCTACGCAGCATTACAGATTTTCCCTCAGGGAATGGATGGAGACCCTGCTGGTGCTCCTTGGGACTGCCGTTGGACTTCGGGATGGTCAACACTTTTTCTTTTTTACCCAGGTAGGTACACCCACACATGAGGTACTGTTTTCATCCAGACACCGGTGGGAAGGTAGGCCATGTGTTGTTGGCAGTATGTTTCAATAATTTCCAGGTTGGAAATGTCTCAAAATTGTGTTTATGTTCCCTAAATTTCAGACTTTGCCGGGCTTTTGTGTAATAAATTCTAGGCCAGTTTGCACAAGTCAGACCTCTGTGGGTTCCTACGGGAGTCTGCTCTCCTGAAACACATGGGTTACCAGCGGTTTAGCCTTTTCCATTTGCACCCAGGTATGTGCACCGACACATGCGGTACAGTTTTCGTTAGGACACATGTGGGAAGGTAGGGCATTTGTTTTCTTCTCTTGGTTTACCATTTTCAGACATCTGCTACTGCACTGTGTTACACAACCCTTTAATTTCCCAAATGTGAACTACATGTAGTTGCTGATTTAGGCACTGTATGCTTTTGTAACCTGCTCAAGTTACCTACTCTTCAAAAGGTCTGCCTGTGCTCTTTCAAAAATTGTATGCGAGCCATTCCTCACATTTATTTTCTTCATTTACACATGCTAAGTATGTCTGTTTAGGCTGTCAGCATAAAATTCCTGTGTACTACGGCTCTGTTTTTGGCTTGAAGTATTGCTGGTTTTGTGAAAAAATACAAAAAATATGCAATTTCCTAACTGGAAAAGTCAGGGGAATGTAGCAGGGCATTGCTTTTCTCAATATTCACAGAAGCCATTACCTTACAGGTCCAACACATACCCTTTTTAACTGTCATTTTTCAAATCATTCCCCAAACTAGGGGCATTTTCCCTACATAGATGTTGCCTGACCTGCGCAAACCACCCTTTCCTAAACTTGGAATTGTGTCTACTTTTCAGAAATATATGCCTTTGTCTTCCCTTTTAGCTTTCTTACCCTCCTCATCCATTCCGTCCACGCATGGACTATTGGGGGGGGGGGGGGTGGAGGGGGGCGAGGGTAAGGGGTAAACTTGCATAGCTCTCACAAAATTGATGGTAACCTTTTTTATTTTGGTTCTTTAAAGCCTGGAAAATGTCAAATTCAGCACAGCAAACCATTTGTTCCTAGCTCTTACAAGGAAACAACCACAGGCTTCTTTGCACATCATTTTATCAGCATTTCTGAAAAAACACGAAACATGCTCCTTTTTGGTTATTTTCTCTCATCCCCCCACCCATACAGCAAAGAAAGGGGGACAAATTTGCGCAAGATATCACATGCAAAAAGAAATGTTACAAGGGATGGAATGGCAACATACTGAAACCACGCACGAGGGCGGGGGGGTTTTTTGGGCGTTGGGACATTGGCAGTTAAGGGGTTAAGAACAAATAACACATTAGCTTAAGGAAATAGACAATTGGGTAATTGAAGTGTTTTTATAATGACAAGTGCTTACACTGTAAAGCAACAAATACATATACAAACCAAAGATCAAATTGGTGGAGACATAGGGAGTGAACCTGCTTTACCTGGGGGATTGGAAGAAAAAGCAGCCAAATAGTGAAACAATTATGGAAAAACAGTTTGCATGAATAGCTGCAAGAATTAGATAACAGAAAAAGTAAACTGTTATTATTGCAATGTTCACAATCTTTTTTCACAATATTTCCTGGAAGGGCTCAACAGATATCACGACTTCCCACCTTCAGCAGGGGCACACTGACACACAATTGCGTAATTAGCTTTTCATAATGGTGCTGTAGTGTAAACAAGTACAGGTAAACAATAGACAACTAAAAGTCGCAGAACATTTCCAAGTTAAAAATGTCACTCGAAATATGGATTTATAGGACAGTGGGTTAAAATAACATGAAAAGCAACTCATACTGCCTAAAATTAAAAATGCAATTAGAGTGGAAGGAACTCACTTGACACTTTTCTCAAGCGCACCAGGCTCTTTTTGAATCCATTGTACTCTTTGCACTTTAGTCAGGTATTTCCAATAGTGACGATTTGCCTTGAAGTAATAGGGTTCTGCTTTGACTTTATGACGCATTTTGCACACAGCACTTTTATATGGATGTATAATGGATTTATATGTACAAGGCAGTTTTGTCAGTATTTAATATCAGGCATTTACCAAGCGGAGTGGCTGAGAAGGAATGTACAAACAGAAATTGGCCCGTTGATATTCTGCCCCAGTTCCATAAAAAAGCACCATGATCTAGACATTAGCCCTTGAACTGAATGGGCTTGGCCATGGGTTTCCAATGAAGATGGTCCACACGGAGTAATTTGAGCACAGCTAGGTGTGTAAGTGGCTACTCTGGCTGCAGAGTTCTGCAGGACCTGAAGGTGCCATAAGACGTAGACAGTTTGTGCCAGACAAAGGGCATTGCAGTGGTCCATGGAGGACATAACAAGTAAGGACACCACAGGGGCACGTAACTGAGAAAGGAGTAAACAAAGAACCTTACTCTGGGGTTTTCAGTTGAAGATAGCCCCTTTGACATACTGGACTTATCTGAGATTCCGCAGACAGAAAAGCGAATATATTTATCCCTAAGGATGGCCAAAAAGAGGGAGTCCAAAAGGCAGTAGAGGAAGGAGGGCCCACCACCAACATCTCCCCTGAACCAGCTGTTACACATCCATGCACCCACAACTTTGAGACAGGCCCTAAATCGGGTCGCTGTCTCGACAAGAGAGATCTAAACGGACCAGGATCTGTGTCATCTGTTAAGAATAACAGTGAAAGCCGTAAGAGCAGATAAGCTTGGTAAGAGGTTACATGTACATGTTAACCAAAACCTGTAAGATGGAGGAAACCTGAGGGACTCCACATCTCAAGGCAGACGGTACAGAGTGAAAAGGGGGGGATGGAAATTGACAGTTCGGTTAAAGAGAAACAAAGAAAACCAGGAAAGAACGGCACCAGAAAGGCCAGCCCAGACGAGCAAGGCGGCATGGTCAAAATTATCAAAGGCGGCAGATAAGTCAAGTAATAAGCACCGACACTGCTCGAGTCGTGCAGCCAAGCCACATCGTCAACGTTGGTGACCAGCATTCTCTCTGTGCCACATCCTGGACGAAAAATGGAGTGAGAAGTCTGGAAGAAGAAAGATTACTCAAGAAAGGGCAGACAAAGGCTTTAAAAAGCGTCATAAAACGATGGCTCCCGTGACCAGCCCACCCCGAGGAGCGCGCTCCTCCCTGGCCACACGAAAAAGGAGCAATAAGCGGCGTTACAAGACCCCAGTGCGGCAAAAGCAAAGGGGACGACCCGTGAACCGACGGTCCCCAAGAAAACTCCAACTGAAGCGTTTGGGGGCAGAGTGAGTGGACCTGAGACCACCACCAGTGATGCCTGTGTGGGGACTGGCAGTTGAGCCAGAGGAGATCAGAGAACCCACACGAGTGGTGCAGAAGACACAGGGTGCCCATTCAGCCAAGGCAACATAGGCGATACTGGGGAGTGCGAGCGGGCCACCGCAGATCCCCGGCAGCCGACCTGGGGGAAGACAAGGATGCCGGACCAGCGCACCTACCAGGACACACTGGCGCAAGCAGTGCAGCGCGGCCATACAGCAGAACCAGTGCAGCCCGGACAATGAGAGAGGGCGGGTAGTATTACCATGAAATCCTGAGCCTCCCTAGCCCCATACAGCAAGCCCGGTTCCACGCAGCGCCTCCACGAACCACGTGGCGCAGGGCCCCCATGAGCTGTGATACACCCCAGCTGGCACAGGGTAAGTAGGCATAATTCAGGGAGTTGGCAGCCATGAAGCAGGCACACGCAAGACGCTCCCCTCCCAAACAACGGACATGGAGGTTTATGAAAGCATCTGCCCCAGCGCATCATAACCGACACTTGGAAGGGGACCCCCTACGGCAGGAGACCCACAGCATACTCAAACCCAGGAAAAGGCCCAAGCCCATAGCATTCAGCAACATCAGAGGCAAAATGCAGTAATAGAAGGGTGACAGCACTAAGTCTCCTGCAGCATCCCCCCTGCTAACGGCCAGGGAAGGAACCCGGGGTCGAGGGGTGGCGCTTGCTCTCAACCCCCAGCATTTGACTCCGCAGGAGAGCGCTGCTTCGCTCCACCACCCACCCTTATGAAAACTAACCCTGCCATACAAGATTAACCGAGAGGGAACCTCCAGGGGTGCAAGAGCATACTTAGAGGCTCAGGAGCGGTGGGAAGAAATTCAAGAAGCTCCTGGGCTCCGGGCCAGTGACACACACCGACCTTGACCACTTTCACCTTCGAGCGTACTAGCCCACAGCCCCAAGGGAGCAACCAACCCAGGCTCTAAAGGGAAGCTAAACCCCTGCTGCGCAATGGAGGGAGAGAGAAGCATCCCCTCCATACAGAACAACTGGCCAATACCCCGGGGTCAAGAGGAACCTCAGAGGCCTGGGGAGAAGCCCCCTACAGTAAGGTGCAGGCAGGCACTCACCATCACCAGGCAATGTTGCGTAACAAGGCCAAGGACGCCAAAAAGGGCCCCTCAAGGACCAAGATCTCAAGAAAACAGGAAGGGACCCTCCAAAAGCTATGGAGAAATGAGGGGGAAGCCCCAGAGGAAGAGGATCCAGCGGTGACAGAGAGGCAGCAGTCAGAGGAACCCCCGACGCTGCCACAGGGGTAAGAGGTCATGAGCAAGGTGCTCCAACAGTGCTTTAAGGCATTCAGTGACCAAATGACTGCTACCCTTCTGACACAATTAAGCCTAATACACACAGAACTTTCACAATCCGTGAAGGAAATCAAAGGCGACCATTGAATTGATGCCATTCAAGAACTCACCCGGAAGATAGATGTATTAGCGAAGCAGCAGGCGGTAGCAACACAACCTGGAGCTCCAAGCCAAGGACTTGGAGAACCGCTCGGGAAGGTCCAACATCAGGGTGAAGGGGCTGCCAGAAAGTGAGAGCGATGCCGACCTCATGGAAACAATGCAGCACATGTATAGATCAAAGGTCCCCAGCGAGAAGAACCCAGGGCCAGGACAAGAGAAGTGGCAATGGCTTTACAGCGATACGACCAAAACAAATGGATCCTCCAAGCAGCGAGGGAAGCAACCCTAATAAAAGTGAAGAGCGCCGTCAGAACTTTTCCAGGACCTGGCCAAATCCATACTAACAATGAGGCGGCGAATGGGCCCGGTGACCAAAGCCCAGATACGATCCAGGTGGACATTCCCCTTTAGAATGGTCAAGTGGGAAGGGGGCCAACACCACATCACTATATTGGATGAGGGACCCAAGAACCTAAATATTGAAGAAGAAGGGGATGCAGGGGGAGGACATAATAGAAGGCCAGAACATGAAGGCCACCAAGAGAAGCCATGGAAGCGGAGATGAGTAGAGAAGTCAAAGACAAGATGGAAACAATTGCGGGGCACGGAGGGTGGGTAGGGGGTCAGCAACCGAAGCCCCAGGCTGAATAGGCTGTCCACTTAACAGCAGTGGTGGGTATCACGAGACAAGGGTTAAAACCCGGTGGAGTTACACAGGGAATGTCAGCCTAAGGGTCGGCTCCGGGAGATGGGGGGGGTGACAGATCTTGGAAACAGGGGAGAGCAGAGGAATGGCTCTCCCCGCACAGTTATTCTCTGAGATGGGAACGAGATCCAGCAACCTAGGATGATGTTACAGCCTGGGGAAGGTGAGCCGAGTCTAGCCGGAGGGGGCAAGAAGCAGGGTGTGGGGCTTAAATCTAGGGGGAATCGCTTCAACATGATTACTCTCAGGATGTAACAAGGTATAGGTAGCAGAAAAGGGATCCAAATACAAAAACTCAAATGTTAGAGGACTAAACACACCGACTAAAGAGACTGAAACTGGAAAACCTCCTCCAGGACACCAAGCCTGACATTGTGACGCTCCAGGAGATCCATATCCGTAAGCAAGACAGGCAGCGAATGCAGTCGAGAGGGTACCCCGAGGTTCTGCAGGCCAATAAGAGCAAAGCTTAAGGGGTCCTCATAGCGATTAGACACCTAACTGACGTCGAAATAATAGGCACAAAAGCCGACAAGGAAGGTAGATTCCTCTTTGTCCAGCTACAATGGGGGCTGGCCTTTCAAAATCGCCACAGTGTACGTCCCCAACTCAGGGCAGGACGGATACTTGCAGGGGGTTTTGGAGAAGCTAGACCAGTTAACAACGAGCCAGCTAATACTGACAGGGGATTTTAACGGACAGAAGCGCGGACAGGACACCCACATCTAAAGGCCAATCTAGTAAACTACAGGCTAGCATAACAGAATGGCATTAGCGGATACATGGCATGAACTAAAAGGGGACTCCAAGGGGTATACTTACTACTCACATGTGCACCAAACCTTCTCAAGAATTGATTACATATGGGTTTTGGTGACACTGCTTTCCCATGTATGGATCATAGAATGGGAAACCATAGCCCTGCCTGACCACACTCCCCTGCAGCTAGAAATCCAATGGGGGTGTGGGGGGAGCCCTCTGGGAGTGGCGGTTCCCCAGACATCTGCTGAGAGATGCAGTAATTTGTGACGAGATACACAAGTCCATCCCCAACTTCTTTGGGGAAAATAAGACCATGGAAGTGCAGGAACACATAGAATGGGACGCCTTTAAGGCCACCATGCGGGGGATGCTCATAGCAAAGCAGGCATCTCAAGCCAAACAGAAGGCCCTCCAGGTGGACCTAGAACAGGGGTAATGGTGACCGATAGGGGGGGTAATGATCAGGAGGGAGTATAGGCATATCAAAGGGCAAATCAATATCCTTCTAGCTAAACAAGCAGTAAAATCGCTCCTATTCTTGAGGCAGAAGTATTACCTCCAGGCAAACAAGACAGGCCGGCTCTTAGCCAGGTAGGTTAAGTAGAAGGAGGCTGCAGGTACAATACGCCACATTCAGATGGTGGAGGGACAGGCAGGCGTTCACAGACTTCTATACGAGCCTCTACTCTACAGAGGCACCGGAGAGTGACCTCCAAAAGGCATTCTTAAAATCTTAGCCAGCGTGACGCTTTAGAAGGGACAATTACCTAAGACGAGGTGCGCACAGGGATCCAATCGCTACAACCAAATAAAGCACCATGCCCGGACGGGTAACCTGCCACATTCTATAAAGCATTCCATACCACATTAGTCGCGTTAATGGCATCCCTGTTCAACTCATTCTCAGATACAGGTCGCGTCTCCCAGTCCATGAGGAGGCCAAGGTAATCCTCTTCCCTAAGCCAAACAAGAACAAACCCTCTGTAGCTCCTACCTCCCTAATAAACCTTGATGCCAAAATCTTTACAAACATTCTAACATCTAGAATGGATAAAGTAATCACCGACCTGATCCACCCGGATCAAGCAGGCTTTGTCAAGGGGAGACAAACGTTTGACAACATTAGGCGAATATCCCACCTGATAGAGAAGTCAAACAGGGCAGTCCTGAGGGCGGGGTGTTAGCACTAGATGCAGAGAAGGCATTTGACCGAGTCAAATGGTCATTCTTGTTTGCTACCATGGTGGTTAGGGGGTTTGGCCCGGGCCTTCTCCACCTGGTCAAAGCCAACTATGGAGCATCACTTATCAGGCTAGCTATCAATGGGCATGTCTCCCAGGCGATAAGGATCACTAGGGGTACTAAGCAGGGCTGCCCATGTCACCATTCCTGTACGCAAACTTTATCGAACCCTTCCTAGCTAGAATTAGACAGGAGAGGGGAATAAAAGGGATTACATTGGGTGGGGAAGACCATAAGGCAATGGCCTTTGCCGACGACCTCCTAGTCATGCTAACAGACATGGACACTTCCCTCAGAGGTTAACAGCCCTCCTAGGGGAATTTGGCAGACCTGAAGACCAACCACCAAAATTCTGAACTAAAGATGCTACAAGAAGGCTAGCCCTCAGAAACATCAGATACAGGTCAATTCACACGAGCAGAGGGATCCCTTCGATACCTGGGGGTGACCATAACCAGTACCCTAGAGGATATGTACCAAGCAAACTATCAAGACCTAGCTGGGAGAGAGGAGGCTTCTTAACATATCATGGATGGGCCACATCAATGTCATTAAAATGATCATTTTCCCCAGAGTGCTATATTACTTTCAGGCTCTCCCCCCTGGCGGACCCCCAGAAATTCTTCAAAACCCTGAATGAACTATGTAACTACATCTGGCAAGGGAAACGACAGGGTGGCCTTGAGAGCCATGTCACTCCCACGGGGGCATGGGGAATGGGAGTTCCGAACTTTCAAATGTACTACCAACGAGCAGCTCTATTGAGGGTCATGCAAAACTGGTTCAATGGGAATCCCGACAGCATCTGGCGAACGATGGATAGGGCAGTGGTGGGAAAGGCCCCTAGGCGAGGTCCTGTGGTGCCCAAGAGCGGACAGCCCCCCAGCCCACCCACTCAACATATTCAGAAGCCAAATTACAGCCCTGGTGGGGGATACATGGGATGCTATGGTTAAAAAAGCAAAGATCATGTGCTACCCATCTCCGTTCACCCCCCTATTCCACAGCCCATAGTTTACCCCAGGGCTAAAGAAAGGAGAATATGCCAGGTGGGAAGAAGCAGGCAGCATTTGTGCAAGGGACATGAAGGGACAGGAGGTCAAGTCATTCCAGCTCTGCAAACAAACCATGGGTTTGCAGGAGGAGGATAGGTATCTCTATCTACAATCCACCACCAGAGAATTAACTCTGCTAGAAAAGTACTTGCTAACAAATTTTGGTGATAGACAAATGATTAGTAAAACGTACTAATTATTCACCATGCCAGAGGCACAGGCCCAGTGGCCATATATGAAACAATTGGCAGACACGCTGCCCCTCCTGATCTCCGAAGAACAGTGGTGGGAAGTGTGGCAGGGAATCCCCAAATTGATGAGAGGGGTGCAGATCAGGGAAATGTGGACCAGGATACTAGTGCAGTGCCACCCAACACCGGAGAAGCTACATAAAATAAACCCCTCAGTATCACAGATGTGTTGGCGGGGCTGCAAAGAAGAAGGTACGTGGCTCCATGTCTGGTGGTACTGTCGCATCCTAAAACTGTTCTGGGAAGTGGTCAACAAAGAAATTAAAGCCATCTTTGGTCCCCAAATATGGACAGAAAATGGAGAAGCTATGCTGGGCCTGAGTGACATGCTGGACACACTCCCGACTAAACCACAGAGGAAAGCATATATGGTCCTAAGCATGGCGGCCCTCTCCCTAATTGCGCAAAAGTGGAAATAAACCACGATCCCCAGCGAACGGGAATGGATAGCAAAAATGTGGCATTACACTTCACTGGAATGGGTAACATTCACTATCCATGGGGATTACGCTACATTCAAGAACCAGTGGGATGACATTTTGAACTTCCTGCACAAACACTACCGTGAACAATGGTGTCGTCATTGACAAACTATTGGATATACTATAGACTACGACCCGTTATGCCATGTACATTCGCCTCAGAAGATATGCAGCGCAGTGATCCGGGGGGAGGGGAAGGGGATTGTTAATGTTCAAATCTTTAAAATGCCAATAAAAATAACAAAAAAAAAAAAAAAAAAAAAAAAAAAAAAAAAAAAGAGAAAATGTGACGAAGAGAGGCCAACGTGGAGGCAGCGCCAACTTTCCCGCCCGCCGTGGCGAGACAGCTCAGCTCCCCATCTAGCTTCCCCACTTGGGAGTCGGCTGAGACCATCAGGGTTTTAAAAGGAAAAAATCCTGGCGATCAGCCCGGGCAGCCTGCCCACCACATGCAGCAGCACGGCGGTAGGGCTTCTCACGGCAAAGGCAGGGTGCTCTGCCGCCGTCCCACCCGGCCCGAGCACTCTCATCCTTCCCCGGCCCCCCTCTGTCGCTCCCCTTTCAGGGGTCGGGTGGAGAGGCGGACCAGAGACAGCACAGGCGGTGGGGTGGAATTTAACCAGACAAATCGCTCCACCAACTAAGAACGGCCATGCACCACCACCCACAGAATCGAGAAAGAGCTATCAATCTTTTCCATGTCCAGGCCGAGTGAGATTTCAAGATGCAGGCTCCACTCCTGGTGGTGCCCTTCCATCAATTCCTTTAAGTTTCAGCTTTGCAGCCATACCCCCCCTTCTACCCCCCCAGAACCCAAAGACTTTGGGTTCCCAGAAGCTGCTTCGTGGGTCATGGGAATAACACTGCCAGATCGCTAATCTGCATCGTTTATGTTTGGAACTGACAGTAGATTAATGAAAACATTATTGGCTAATGCTTTCACTTTGGTTCGTCTTGCGCTGGTCCAAGAATGTCACCTCTAGCGGCACAATACGAATGCCCCGGCCGGCCCTCTTAATCACGGCCCCAGTTCCGAAAAACAACAAAATAGAACCAGTGTTGTATTCCATTATTCCTAGCTTAAGTATTCAGGCGACCAGCCTGCTTCGAACATTGTACTTTTTTTTCAAAGTAAACGCTTCAGACCCCCAGGACAATCAGTCAAGAGCATCAAGGGGGCGCCAAGAGGCTGGGACAGGAAGTGGTAGCTCGCCTCGCGGGGGACCGCCACCTCGATCCCAAGATCCAACTACGAGCTTTTTAACTGCAGCAACTTTAATATATGCTATTGGAGCTGGAATTACCGCGGCTGCTGGCACCAGACTTGCCCTCATATGGGTACTCGTTAAAGGATTTAAAGTGTGCTCATTCCAATTATAGTGCCTCGAAAGAGTCCTGTATTGTTATTTTTCTGTCACTACCTCCCGGAATCGGGATTGGATAATTTGGACACCTGTTACATTCCTTGATGTGGTAGCTGTTTCTCAGGCCCCCCTCTCCAGAATCAAACTCCGATTCCCCATTATCCGCGGTCACCATGGTAGGCACAGAAAGTACCATCGAAAGTTGATAGGGCAGACATCTGAATGCATCGTCACAATCACATGGATGTACAATTGGCCTGTCACCAAAGCGGCCGGGCGAGCCCGGATTGGTCCGATAAATGCACGCATCTCTGGAGGTCCAAACACGTCGGCATGTATTAGCTCTATAATTATCACATTTATCCAAGTAACAGATGGAGCGATCAAAGGAACCATAACTGATTTAATGAGCCATTTGCAGTTTCACTTTACCAGTCGTTTGTACTTACGTACATGGCTTAATCTTTGAAACACGCATATGCTACTGGCAGGACCAACCAGGTAGCCGCACCTGCTGAAGGGTGGCAACGGGGGGAGCCGTGCGACCGCCTCAGAGCCAACCTTTGCACCCTCTGGGGCTGTCTGCAGGACCCGAGTGCCAAAGAGCATCCCTAGACGTGTGCGGGTCAGGTGGACAGTTTGGTCACCGGCAGCAGGGCCTGCTCTGCCATGCCACAGGGTGGGTGGGAGAGGCCAGGCCCAGGCACAACTTGAACCGGTAGGAGGGGTTCGCCAGCACGCAGCCACTGGTATGGCGACAGAGGGGGTCAGCAGCCGACATGCGTTCCGAACTGCTGGAGAAACATGCTTGGTGGAGGAGGGGCCGTGTCGTGGCTTGCGAGGGGCTCCCATCTGATCTGACCACTGGGGAGTTGACGGGCTGCTCGGCCTTTGCTCAAGAGCCACCCACACGAGGGGGCCCTCCCCAAGGGAAGCACACCTTTGACACTGTCCCAAGGCAGGTGGAAGCAAAGTGCTTGAAACAGCCAAGGCTGGCCAAGTAGTCCAACCCTAGACAGACTAAGTGCACCAAATTGATCCCATGGAGTGCTCGGAAGAGCACCCCCAGCAGGCCAGTCGCTGCTGGGGCACGCCCCCCGGCCTGCCTGGTGAGGTGCTGTGGTTTCGCCATTGAGCCGGGTTGGGCAGCGAGAACCAAGAGGAGCACAGACCGGTCCCTCTCACCCAGTCTATAGTAATCCGGAGGAAGGTGACTAAGCTCTGTCATCTGTGTACCCAGAGTGACAGAGTGGGACCTCTCGGCAAAAGCGTTGGGCTCCTTATAGACCCAACTGGAGAAAAATGTCAAACTGACACCCATCAGGACTTCCGGAGCAGCCCAGCCACCTGGTCCTTGCAGACATTCCTCTGGCCAATGACCAGATGGCCAGGCTCGGAAAGCGGCCATCGGGTAGGTCAATGCATTCCAACAGGCCTGGAAGGGAAGGGCCTTTGGCCCCCCTGCCTGACAAAGGTCAGGGGACCCGTAAGTGCCCAATGGCATAGGCCAGCACCAATCATCCTCAAGCTCTGGCCAGGCCACCTTAGTTCCCCACCACCCCCTCCATGTAAGAGGTTTTTCATCCACCTTGGAGCTTATCCCTCTGGGGAGGGACAGTCGACCCACATGTGAGACAGGTACCCATGGCTTGGTTCTTGGAGGGGGGTCAGCACCCACCCAGCCAGCCTGGAGCTTTAGCAGGGCCCCTTTAGAGCTTCTCCCTCCGGGGCTCCCCCCAACTGGGCAAAGGCTTGGGGACTCTCGACCCACAAGCACAAGGCTGGCACCCAAGGCCAGTGGGGGCAGAAGCCCCGGCCACCCTGGAGCTCTGGCACGGGCCACCTTAAAGCTTTTCCCGCCACATTCGAGCTTTACCCTCCGGGGAGGGACAGAGCTCCAAACAATCACCACCGGGCTTGGAGACAGTCAACCCAGACGTGAGACAGGTGCCCAAGGCCAGGACCATCTCCTCCCCCCGCCAGCCACCCTGGAGCTTTAGCAGGGCCCCTTTAGAGTTTTACCCTGTGGGGAGCGATGGGAACCCCACCAGGGCTCCCTGCGACTACCACTGGGTTCGGGGGATTTCAGCCTGGAGCTCTGGCCGGGCCCCCTCAGAGCTTCTCTCACCATATCAGAGCCTTTCCCTCCAGGACTAACCCACAAACACTGTGAAACTCAGGGCCGACCACTGCAAGCACATTTACCCCCACAAGGAGGAAAGAGACAAGTTCAGGGCGCCCCTTGACACACGCACCTCGTCTTGGACCTGACCACACATGGTTGATACTTGGCCGAGGACCGGGAGCAACCCAGGAACGCCATTGAACTGAAGCAGGTAATTGCGCCACGGCCGCCCTGGAGGCTGCAGGGTGGTACTTCCATGCCAACCGGAGACAAATGCAGGAGTCAGCCGCAGCAACCACAACTCAGGCCACCTGGGCCTACTCCCCGGGCCAGATGGCCCGGCAGCCGTGCCTGCCCCCACCGTCCAGGGGCACAGGCTTAATGTACCACCGCTCGTGCTCTGGGGTGGGCGCTTAAGCTGCTACTTCCCCGTCCTGGGATTAAGGCACCACCTCCGTGCACTCGAACCGGGAGACACTTCCACGCCGACTATTAAGCTTACGGAACCCGACCGGAGACAAATGCAGGAGTCAGTCACAACTCGGGCCATCTGGTCCGCCAGCCACAACTTGGGCGATCTGGCCAGTTGGCCCAGCGGCCGGCTGTGCCTGCCCCGACCCCACCGTCCAGGGGCACAGGCTTTAGGTACCACCCTCTCTTCCCCTGCCCTGTCCGGGGGCTTAAGGCACCACCTCGAAGGCCTGGGTCCGAGGCCATGAGAAGAGTGCTCCCTGCCCAGCCCGCACACCCCCGCGGGTGTGCAACTAGGGTGGGTGGTATTTTCTTGTGCGCCACGCAGGCCCCAGGAGGAAGGATGGAGAACCTTGGCGGCAGTGCCACCTTGCGACAAAAGCTTGGCTCAGAGGATGACTTCCAATAG
This sequence comes from Ambystoma mexicanum, assembly GCF_040938575.1. Lineage (NCBI taxonomy): Eukaryota > Metazoa > Chordata > Amphibia > Caudata > Ambystomatidae > Ambystoma > Ambystoma mexicanum. Next base: position 870,560,121 of record NC_090936.1, read on the forward strand.
ATGCAGCGAGGCAGCTGCCCTGCTACTTACGAAACCCTGAACCAGAATCAGGTTGTCTACGAATGATTGCTGGAGCAGAGAGCCACCTGCCCCCTGGGGCCTTCCCAGCCGGTCGTGGTGCACCGCCACAGAGGAAATGTGCCCTGCTGGGGCTGGATGTGCCCGGGCCGCAGACCTGCAAGGGCCTCCACCGTTCCAGGTGACCAACCTGCCTGCCGTGTTGAATTCTGTGGGCGGACTGCACAGACCCCACCCATTTACCTCTCAACGGTTTCACGCCCTCTTGAACTCTCTTCAAAGTTCTTTTCAACTTTCCCTTATGGTACTTGCTGGCCATCAGCCTTGCGCCCGTATTTAGCCTTAGACAGTTTACCACACGCTTTGGGCTGCATTTCCAAGCAACCTGACTCCAAGAAGACCTGATCCCGGTGTGCAAGAGGCTGCTACCGGCCTAACACCATCCCTGTGCTGAGACTCGATCAGAAGGACTTGAGCCCCCTGAACGATGCCGGGGAGTCTGTCTTCTGTATGCCACATTTCCTACGCCTGCCACTGAATGGGGATTCGGTTCTGGGCTCTTCCCTTTTCACTGGCTGTACTGAGGGAATCCTGGTTAGTTTCTTTTCCTCTGCTTAGTAATATGCCTAACTTCTGCAGGTCACCACTTCTGATCTGAGGCTGTGGAGCACAAGGCTCAGGGCAGCTGGCCTCAGGCATGTACGGGGGGTTGACACAGCTCCAAGCCTGTGCCTCTGGTGCAGGCGAGTGTGCTGTGTCCCAATCTGCAACTGAAGCCCACATGGTCACGAGGTCCGTGCTCCATGGTCATCCTGAGTCGGCAGCCATGGGATGACCAGGGTGAAGGTGCGCCAGGCTTTTTTAAAGCCTGAAACCGCTGCCACCACCACATCCGGGGCGCGCCGGTCACCCGGCCCTACCGAAACCAGCATGAGGCTGGGAAACTGGGGAGGCCAGGATGCGTCGGCAATGAGCTTGTGCACCAGATCCAAGAATGCAGCAATGGTGTGGATCGGGGTCTGACCTTAGGGGGATGAATGGAATGGGTTCCCTGCGACAGCCCCAACCACGCCCCTGGGAGGGAACCCTGGGGCGATTTAAGTACAAGCGACCCTCAGACAGGCATAGCCCCGGGAAAAACAGGGCCACATGGTGCTTTCGAAGTGTTGATAAATGTGTCCTGAAATTCACACTAATTCTCGCAGCTAGCTGCGTTCTTCACTGATGCACGAGTTGAGAGATCCACTGCCACGAGTCACAGGCAACTTTTTTTTGTTCCTGACGTCGAATGACCCTGCCGGTGTAGGAGAGGTCGCAGCAGCACAGCACTTCCCGGGGGGGGGGGGGGGGGGGGGTAGGCCGCTCCGCTACCTGCCCACCCAACCCATTCTGCTTCCCTTTTGGGGGGGCCTGGGAGATGGACAGCGAGGCAGGCCAGAGACAGCACAGACAGGGGTTGGGTGGGACCGCTACAGTCTTGAAACCCCAGCCCGGCCGCATTAGGCCCAGCTCCAGGTACCTGCCCCTTCTCTCCCTACAGAAACGCACCGATGTGCACCATCCCTCTGCCCAGATCCACACCAGTGTGCCCCCACCACCTCCCTCCACAGCCACACCAATGTGCCCCAACCACCTCCCTCCAGAGCCACACCAAGAGGCCCCGTTCCACTTCCCAACCCACACCCAGATGACCCATGCAACCCTCCAGACCCACTGTGCCCCATCTCTCCCTCCAGAAACACACCCATGTGCCCCCACCACCTCTCTCCAGAGCCACACCAAGATGCCCTGTCCAACTTCCCAGCCCACACCTAGATGACCCATGCCACCCTCCAGACCCACTGTGCCCCTCCCCCTCCCGAGCCACATCAATGTGCCCCCACACGCGCCCCCCAGAGCCACACCAATGTGCCCCCACCACCTCCCTCCAGAGCCACACCAAGATGCCTCGTCCAACTTCCCAACCCACACCTAGATGACCCATGCCACCCTCCAGACCCACTGTGCCCCATCTCTCCATCCAGAAACACACCCATGTGCACCATCCCTCCGCCCAGATCCACACCAATGTGCCCCCACCACCTCCCCCAGCGCCACACCAATGTGCCCCCATCAACCCCTCCAGAGCCACACCAAGATGCCCCGCCCCACTTCCCAACACACCTAGATGCACACTGTGCACCATCTCTCCCTCCAGAAACACACCCATATCCTCCATCCCCCCTAAACCACACCAATGTACCCCAACCATCCCCCCCAAACCCACACCTGTCCCAATCCCTCCCTCCAGACCAACACCACTATATCCTATCCCTCCCTCCAGACCAACACCACTATATCCTATCCCTCCCTCCAGACCACACCAATGTGCCCCCGTTCTCCAGATCCACACAAATGTGCCCAATCCCACCAGACCCACACCAGCATGCCTCTATCCAACCATTTGGACCCCACCAAGATGCCCCATCCCTCCCTCTAGTCTAGACCAATACCATAATGCCCCATCCTCCCTCCAAAAAGCAAGATGCCCCTTCCCCCTTGCAACAGATGCCTGTGTGCCAATCCCGAATCCCACGCAGATAGCCCCAGCCGACCCGCTCTAAAACCACCCATCCTAATAATCAAACCCTCATGAAACATTAAATCACTCTATTAGCCGCATTTGATCAGTTAAACACCATCATATACTGTTTCCGTTCCTTTTCTTAGCCCTCCATACCTTTCATGTTGAATAGCTGAAATTATTTTTAAAGTAAATGTAATTTCCCACTCCCCTATCGAAATATCGAAATCGGGTGTCTTGCAGGAACGTTCACGGTATCCGGAAGAAAATGCAAATTGTATTTACAGCCAGCCAAGAGCACACGGGTTGCTGCTGTTCCTGCAACCTGGTAGCCAGAGCATTGCCGCTCAGAATGCTCCAGGGTCTCGTAGAAACGTTCCGGTATCCCAAGGAAAATGCCCAACCAAACGTTGCAAGTCAAAGGCAGGCAGGGTCTCCTGAGAAGACGCCCACCCTATCCGCTGCCAGGGTCCGGTTGCACTTGCACCGGCAGACAGGGTGTTCAGAATTCCCGCTCAGCCCCGGGCCGCTCACTGAACGTGCCCCGGAACCGCTTAATTGCTCCGGAAATCACATGGATGACATCAGAGGTCACGTGAAGAAGAGTGGGCGGGCCGTTGCTATGGTCCTTTCCTCTGATGGGAACTAGTCGCTACCATTCCACTGAGCACCGCCTGGGCCCGGAGTGAGGCCGGAGTTACAGTCTGGGCAACTGCAAGGACCCGGTAGCGACCGAGCCCACCAAATCGTTCTGGACTATTTAGCATCCGTGACCAAGTGTCTTTGAGGGGGTGAGTACTGTAGAGGCTGCAAGCGGGAGGATTCCGCACTGTGCTTTCTTTGCGGAGCCCACTGTTTACATCCCAATCTTTGAGGTGCCACCGGGCCGAAACTCCGCCTCTCGGCACCCTTCTTGAGGGGGAGTGCTCACAAGCCCATCTTTGATTACCGGGGCTCCGTTATGCGCCCTTTCACCGCAATATGTATGTATTTCCCAAGTAACAACATATTACAAAAGAAGACCCCCCCCCCCCCACCAAGACATACAATGTGACCTAATTTTTTTACTTCGAAAGTTTGCCCTCTCATATCTTACTAAGTCCTGATTAAGAGGCTTGCCCCTCCGCTTATAATCGATCTATTAACAGGTCGAGCTCCCTCAGCCTGGCAAGCCGTGATGATAGACCCCACTCTAACGTTCCAAGTTGTAGAGGATGGCCCCGATCTCGTTACCTTGAAGGGTGTGATGACTCCTGTCCCAACACCCATTGTAAAACCTCCCCTTTGTTTATGACAGATGTGAATACATCCCTTTTCAAACACCATGTGTTGAAAGCTGACCGCGCTTGCTATGACTGGTCTTAATAGTATCTCGGAACCCCTTCTCCCATTCTTGCCAACCATGTTTCACAATACGATCGGTCAGCTGCCAATGCTCAAGCAGCAGGGATGCTTGCCCTTTGGTTTCCACCAGGTTAGGGTTTATAATGCAACACAGTTAACTTTTTAAAGCTTCACCCCCACATGAAGATGTATGATCTGTTGGGGGTGGGTTCTCCATCATTTGTTATAGGTGTTTGGTTTCAGACCAGAACGATCACGTACAGCTGACCAAAAAGCAGTGCAATGTGCTTTTCGAAGCCCACCTGTGGCACTATTTGTGGGGTGTATATGCTCTGCAGGGATGGAAATTAAGATTGGGTGAGCAGGAGCTAGAGCCAGATCCAGGGTGTCCAGCGTTAACTTGTGACCAGGAGCTACCTATGGGTAAAAAGGAGCTAGTACATGGCGTTCGCAAATCTAGCATTTGTATGAGATGCAAACATTTTATTTTGTCCATTATTTGACTTCTTGTGCTTTAATTGTCGTTAAGATGTGTCCTAATGTGTGTTTATAGATTGTCCTAAACGCACAGAGATAAATTCACATAGGTAGGTTTGTTTGGCATTCATGTGCCCAGGGAGACACCATTAGCTCCTGGTGGCTGTTGGTGCCAGGCTAACCAGGCTCTTCTAGGTTATAAACTGGAGCTGAATAGTTCACAGCTCTCCACAATTTTGAACCATGCTCTGTTGTGCGATCGTGTTCACTTCCTCTGTTTGAAAGATTATATGGCGCGTCACACACTCTTTTCAAGTGATAATGAAGAGACTTTGTCTTTGTGTCGGAGACATCCATAGTACGCTGGCCCCATTGTGTTGCAATCAGTGGAAGTAATGGGCAATTGGAATACCAATGTCATCCTGCAATGGAAGAAGTACTAGGAAAAATACAGTGACGAAAGTGATTACGGGACTGTTTGAAAAGGCATTGTGAAGCGTATTAACTCTTGGAATATATGCTAGGTACCCAATATTTATATGCTTGTGATCGCTAGTTTTTATATCGACTTAAATGGCACAAGGTGCTAGTTATGTTTACAGCATACCCTACAACTATGCATTAATCTTAAGTAAACTGTCAAGAAACGGCTTCTGTTTTGGAACTTTCGGGTACCATTAAGCAATCCGTTCTTTTTAACATAGACGCTATGCAGCTCTAGGTCCGCATGTCAAGATGCTAGTTATTCCATTGTTCGTTCTCGGCTACAACACTTTTTCTGCTGTCCCCCTGTCTGAGTCCGTTAGTTAACTGCTCTTTTTGACTGCGTTTGTAAATATCCCTTCCCGTCAAGGGAGTATTCCTGACATTTTATGTACAGTGTTGCTTGTTTGGGGTTCTTATTTCAGTCCTATCAAAGAAAATGCAATAATGACTGTGACGCCCAAGAGTTGAGATTGCTTGCTCGCTCGCTCATAATTAAGGACTGTTTATGGCTTATTTACCTAAATATCTAGGCGTAAAAAAGAACAATTTCGTAGAACACTGCTGTCCTCTCATTCTTTTAAATAAGGGTTGGTTGTTTGTTGTTCAATAAATAAGATGAAATTGTCAGCATATCACACGTGCTTCGTTGTTCGCCATTGATTTGGCTCATTGCTGAATATTGCGGAGCATTTTATTTATTGGAAGGTACACTTCGTCTAAAAAGGAAGCCCTTTATTTCACCACAACGTGTGCGTTAGGCTCAGTAAGAGCTCTTGGCAGGATAGCAGAGAATGCACTCTCATCCCTTCAGCAAAGCATTTTTTTACTCGAATGAAGAGAATCAATCATTTTTTTTTGTTTCACAATAAAATACAGTCCCATCATGTATGGACAGCAATAAGTCAAGTTTAAAAATTCCGAAAAAAATATGAAACACATCATTTAGAATCATATACTCCTGCTATAGCCTTCATCTCATAATATCGCGTTTGTTCCTATCAATAATAAAAAATGAAACCGACCCATTCGATATGAAAAGTGCTGGCATTTGACTGGATTTTCCCAGATCCTGCAAAACTGTCTCCTCGGATACCGAAAAATAATTCATTTGCATACTAGTTTATTTTACTGCGCTGGGACCTATTTTTAAACAAATCTGAGGTGCCAAAGTCCAGATTCCAAATGTGGTTGTTGGGTTGAGGCGCTAGACACTTACTGTATTAGAACATTTGAAAATCTGATCAGGATCCCTCTGAAATCTTTTTAAGATCCCTGCAGGAAATATATTTAAGTTCTTCTTTTTAGGCTTAAAAGGTGTGCACCTTCTATACTTGGCTTGCAACATGTTCGAACCCCACTTTAAACTTATTTTCCAGGTGTTCTTGATCTTCTCAGGAACAAAAGTTTGTGGGGTGGGTGAGGACAACACCTCTAACCTCTCCTCTCACAACTGGTGGGATCTGGCAGTTAAAAACATTCCTATTACTGAGTATAAAAAGTTCAAACCTTCAGCACACCTACTTTTTTCCACTTTAACTTATTTTTTAGGTACCCAGTCAATTTATCGCAAACAGTGTTACAGAAAGGACTGTACAATGGAAAAAGCACTGAAAAGATTAAATATGTTAAGAGTAGTGGGGTTAAATGGGTCGGGGTGGGGTTGGGTGGCATTATAAGGGTAGCAAATCGGGGGGGTTGAGGTCCTCCAAATGTAAAAAAAAAAAGGTGTTTTGACCGCGATTAAATGTACCACTCTGTAATGTCCATCAGTAAAGTCACATATAACCATTTTTTATTGCAAGGCTATGGTAGTGTGGTAAATCCCACAATAGAGCTTGTGCTGGGATAAGCTGCAAATATTTTTAAAAAAGCTGTTATACAATCAAGGATTGCTTCCTGATTTTACTTTATTTGGGGCAAAATAAAACATAGTTCATGCTGGCCTTCATATAATCCTGGCAAAAACGGCAAAGGCCCCGACAACGAACTTTGCCGGACAATCTTGCAAACATGTTTTCAATGTGTAAAGAATGAAAGATATTGCATGATCTTTTTCGTAGATTTTGTTCCCATTCCTCTTGCCCCTAAATGTAAATGTCCCAGCAGTGATTTAATGACTGCACTTATTTTCTTGGTTATTGTCAAGGATGTTAAAACATTTTTGCCAGTTTAGCTTTAGCAAACCCATCTCACACAGTTAGCCATTGGAACCTTGTTAGCTTGCACCTATGTTTCATTAGATATCTCTTGCTAGTGTAGGTGCCTTTCCCCGGCTTACTACGTGTGAGAGAAAATAAAATGAACAACCCCTTTCGGGGAAGAAGGCACCGAGACCCGGCTGCAAGAGTTCAAATGATGGTTTATTTCTCCAGCTAGGAAATAACCCAAAAACCCTCCCAAACATTTACATCAAACTTGTGTGTATATATATCAATTAAAGTAACTCTAACAAAAAGTGCTAAATGGACCCGATTGGCCAGGCGGTGTGATACTGTAGGTGTGGGTGGCATCTCTTCCTTCTGGTTGGCTGAGTGGCTGACGAGATGACGGACGTCAAATATCTTGTGTTCCACGCAGGTCAGGGTCCGGTCACTGTGGTCACTACCTAAGCTAATATGTTGCAGTCGAAAAACACTAAATAACAAATTATCTAAAACATTTTATGCTACTTTTCATATTTCTACACAAGTTACACATAATAATTATTGTCAGTACAATTGGGTCATTCGTGGCTTTAATTAGAGGCCTTGACCTTTATTGTGCATGTAAAAAGAATCAAGCTGTGTTTCACATATCTCCTAAACTTCAAACCTATTGGTATGAGAAAAAACATATATTGTACTAAAATGCTTAAGGTTAGTAGTGGGTCTGTTGGGTGGGTTTCGCAGCACAGGCGAGGGTCTGGTACTTGAAAGAAATACCTTACAGGGAGCGCATACATTGTTCTAAATGGGAGTGGGTGGCTTGCACGTTTATGGGGACGAACGAGCAGAAAGTGCTTAGCTCATCCTGGTTCACATGCTGGTTCTCATGCTAGCAGTGATCTCGGAGGAAGAAAACTCTTATCATATTGGTTGTTGCAACTTTCTCCGGCTTCAGCGTGAGAATGGGAGCGCAGAGCTTTCCTTCGCAGGGAGAGTGCAAGGGTGGGGGCTAGCCAGCTGCCTGCGCGCCTTGTGTGTGTCTCTGTCCTTGGCTGCTGCGGTGGAAGGGGAGCTGAGCATTGCTGTACTATCGCAGTGAGGCCTGTTTACCCACGATGGAGTCGAAAGGGGGCACAAAAGATGGATGCCCCGTGTCCTGCTCAGTAGTCCCATCTATGTAGCAGTCAACCGTGATTAACTTTACATAAGGGCAAGGGGCAATCCCACTACCGGAGGCACGTGGTCCAAGCCTTGTACTGAGCAGTGTACAGCGCGAGGGGGCCTGGGGACCCCTCGCTCCCATACATTCCCCCCTTTCGTTACATCTAAAGTAACAAACTACCTATCTCGTTCTTTCCGTTCTCCCTTAGGTAGCGCTCGGCTTCAGCCACAGCCTCATCCCAAGCGGGTGTACCCTTTATTGGCATCCATGCTTTGCACACACTTCTTAAGCTGTTACCTCTTCTTGCATATTCTTCTGGGGTGACCATTAAGTATATACCACCATCCCCATCTAAGTCTATCCAAACCTCGTTATACCACAGCAAGTTCTTTGATTCTTTAATGGTAGTGTGATGTAGACTATCGACCACGTCCCCATACTGCCTATAGATGGTAGTCATTCTATACTGCGGTGTGGTGTATTCTCCAGTTTGTACTTGGACATCTATCATAGTAGCCACCGTTGTCTGTCGGCCCACTGTTACCATCATCATCGCTGAATTAGGCATATTATTTTCACAGCATCTTAGTCCCAGTTGGCACACATAGAATATTAGGAGAAGAAAGACAATAATGGGAATGAGTATCTTCGCTGCTATGTTCACCCATGATGGTATCCAGCTGAGCAGATCGTCGAACCATGTGTTGTTGTCTGCTCCACCTTCTGCTCTCATTCTTTCTCCTAAATTATGCACTGCTGTTATCACGTGTGACAGTGTCCCGTTATCAGCATCTGAAGTTGGTACGAACGTGCAACACGCCCCCCCCCCATTTTTTTGCAAACACCGGCGTCCATCTCCGTGATAAGATCTAAGACATATCTGTTTTGCATCGTCATCAGGAGCTCTATTTTTATGATGTTGAATCCTTCTTCAGTGTCGTTAACGCGCTGGGAGCTCATCCAGCTGGCTATCTGCAGCCATTTCGTGTTTGTCCTTGCTTGAACGCCTGGTGCTAGAAATGATGCAAAAAAAGTCTCTGCAGATGAGAAAAGCTTGTACTGTTGCGGGATTTCAGCAGGAGTTCTGACGATTTGGACGACATATAATTGGATCTTTTGCTGCACGACAACTTGGTTCTCAATGTTTCTTCTGACAATAGTTCGTATGCTGGGGGCTCCACGATTGTCTCATCGAGCGCTGTCGATGGTTCAGCCGATTGGCCTGCTGTCGAACTGTCAGCCGAAGGCCTTGCTGTAAACTGAACGTGCCTCTCTGGTATCACCATTAGTGCTGAGTGAAGTGTGGCTAGGGCACAAGTGCCCCTCCAGGATGCTGGGAGATGCAGGTAAGCTTGTTTGCCACAGATCCAGTATATGTCCATTAATGCAGCCGTGCCTTTTTTCATATCTGGTATTATTAAAGTCTTATTGCACTGCTGTGCGGTTCCCATATTCATCTTCCCTTCTCCATGGAAGCAAAGTTTGTGCTCTATTTCCCTTTGAATCTTTATGGGTCTCTCCAGGGGTGTGACCCAAGTCAGCTTGGTGATATGCTGTGACCTGATGGGGATGCACGTTTCTTTTGCCCACTTGTATGTTTCGACTGTCAGCCCTCGAAGCCCCTCAGCTTTGCATTTAATCGTTTCATCATGCCACTTGTCTGCATACCTTGTCCCTTTTATGATGAAAAATGGCTCTTGGAGGCAGATTACTCCATTTCGTCTGCTGGTGCATGTTTGTTCGTTTTCCAATTTTTCCATGGTGACTGTATGTGCCTGAAATGTCTTTTTTATTCTACACAGCATCAGATGAATCAAACATTGGGCCTCAGACAAGGGTACTTTCTGTGGAACTAACATTTTTGGGGTTCCAGTTGCATGAGGAATAAGTGAGCACATGTAGCAACTTTCATTACTTGCTTGCTTTGCTGCGGCGCTCTTGTCTGAATACCATTTATTTGATTGGTCAGGGTGTCGGGGGTCCTCCATTTCATCTGACCCCAGGTTGTGATAAATATCATATCTGTTTTTTCCCGCCCCCCCCCCTTTTCTCCTTCTTCTTTTGTTTTTTTAATTGGGTACCAACTTGTTGATATTGCAGCGGGAATATTCTGGACCATGCATCATTGTGTGTGTGCGTGTGTGTGTATATTTCTGGAGTTAGTCAACCAATAGTAATCGTCATTTACATTCCATCCAAGCTCTATTTCCTTAGCCATAGTATTACTCAACAATGGAATAGCAGTTTTGGTAACGTGCAATTGTACATAGGGTGGTGTTGCATTTATGCTATTTGATTCAACATTATAAGTGTTCTTCAAAATGGTTGTTACTCCAGTCCATATTAGTTCAGACCTTGGTTTTGTCAAACAGCGTTATACCAAATAAAATAAAACATCATTATTGCGAATAGTATGGCAGCATATTTTATAATGCATTCCACATTACTTAATCTACTGGCCCTAGTGGCATCCCTATTTCTATCTAACATTTCAGCCTGCTCAGCCGTTTCATCGCATTGGCTCATGTTGAACTTATGTGGGTGAGACAAATTCGTTAAGTCATCATGAAAAGAAACACATTTGCAATTGTTCATTCTTTTTCATCTTTTTGCTCAATTAGGCATTTAACAATTTCTTTCCATTGATCATGTAAACAATGAAAAAAAATAGAATAGAACATGATTCGTATGAGAGAAAAAAGATAAAAGAAAAGAGAGAGAGAGAGAGAGAAAGACAGAATATATATATATAAAACACATTTTGCTTTCTTACTATTCTTTCCCTGTCTTAGTTGCAGTTTTCAACGTTTCAGACCGTGTTAGCAATGCCATCCACACAGTCTGTTTCATTTTGGGGGAGTGCGACACTGCACGCCCTTCTCAAATCTGAGAGGTGCACCCAGTATTTCAGTCCCTTCACTTTAACTGCAGTTGGGGTGCTGTATACCACTATGTATGGACCATGAAATCTTGGTGAATTCCACCGTCTTACAAAGCTTCTAACATAGATGTGTTCCCCTGGCATTAAAGGCCCCTCTGGGCTATCGACTATCGGCTGCTGGCATGGAGGTGTCTGTTGCTACATCTTCAGTAAATGCTGCGTACTGCGCGCGTTAGTTGTGCTAGGTATTCCTTAAACTCTTCCCCCAGCACTGTGGCAGCCCTGTGTGCATCAGACGCCCTCCTAACAGGAGAGAGCGGCGTGTGCATTCTTCTCCCCGTCACGATTTCGTGCAGGCATAAATGGTGGTCCTTGCACGGTTGATTTCTGAGTTGGAACAGTGCTAGGGGCAGACAATATACCCAATTTTTTTTCACCGTGCTGCATAATTTCGATACATTGCTTTTGAGCAGCCTGTTAATCCTTTCCACAACTCCATTGGCCATTGGATGATAAATCGAACATAGTTTATGTTTCACCCCCAGAAGGGAGGTTATTTCTTTGAAGAGATCATTCACAAAGTGCGTGCCGTTGTCTGAACGGATCACGTCACATATTCCCCACCGTGAGAATACTTCTCGCACAAGGAACTTGGCAGCACATTTTGCATCAGGATGGGGGCGGGGGCCCGCTTCCACCCACCGTGAAAAAGGGCATACCACCACCACAATCAAGTATCTCGCTCCATTACATCTTTCTCCCATATCGGCGTGGTCGATATGTAGTTCTCTGAATGGTCCTGTAGGGCATGGCAAAGTCCCGCGCAGAGTTCGTAAAGTCATTCCTGAATTGTAAGTTTGGCATGTAGTACATTCAATCACACATTTAGGCAAGTATTCGTGCAGATTGGGAACAAACCAATCTTCCTGAATGTCTGAGGCGATGTGCAGTTGTTGGAACGCTACTTCTAATAATTCTACAGGCATCACTACCTTGCCTGTCGCTTCCTGTCTCCAAATGAGATCTGTGGCTGATTGTTTACATCCTCGTTTGCCCCACAACTCCTGCTCTTCCGGTGGGGTCCTTCTCTGGGGTTCTATCTATTGTGCTATCGGTGTGTTACTGTATGCTTCTGCTGGTTGTTCTGCTGTGGCTGTTTTTACAACGTACTCTGAAGTTGGTGTTTTATTGAAGTACGCGGCTTCCTTCGCTGCTGTGTCGGCTGCCGCCGTCCCCAATGAGACAGCGTCTGTGTTATTGGTATGGGCTTGGCATTTAACCACTGCCACTACCGATGGCTCTGCTAAAGCTTCTATTAGTTCATTTAGCAACGTGGTATGTTGTACGGGGGGCCCGTCTGCTCTTCTGAACCCTCTCCTTCGCCAGCGTGATAGCCCTGAGTGAACTGTGGTGGTGACGTAAGCTGAGTCTGAATATATTGTTACGGCACAATCTTTGGCTGTATGTAACACACTGATTAGTGCAGTCAGTTCGGCTGCTTGTGCAGAGTAATGTGAGGGGAGGCGCTTTTGAACAATCACTTCGTATGTGTCTTCTTCCATGTGCACTACTGCCATCCCCACATGTTTCTCTCCTGTCTCTGAGTTTATGGATGCTGACCCGTCTATGAAATAAATTTCTCCTTCTGTAAGGGCATTTTCTCTTGCTTTGGGAATGTCATCGCCCTCTCCCTCATACGTGCTACAATCATGTTCCTGTAAATCCTCAGTTGTGCATGGCTCTGTAATGAATGTGGCCGGGTTCACTGTCTTGCATCTGACCACATGTACATTTGAACTTGATATTATTATTTCATAAGCAGATGCTCTCTGTGTTGTGAGAGTAGATTTTGATCTTTCCAAGATAGCAAACGAGTGTTCCGCACATAGCGTCACTGAACATCCCATTACGATCATGGCACTTTTCTCAATGGAGAAGGCCGCTGCAGCGAGGGCGGGTTCGCAAGCAAAATGTCCCTGCATTACTGGGTCTAATATTCCACTGTAGTACGTTAATGGTTTGTGGCCTAGTGATGTCTTTTGTGTCAATACTGCTGTCATCAATGTTCCATTGCTTTGTGAAAACTGGAAAAATTCCCTTTCATAATCTGGATTTGCAAGGACTGGGGCGTCTGCAATAAGGTCTTTTAATCGAGACAATCGCCCAATTCTCCCTTGTGTCCATTTTATTGGGGCCCTGTTCTTCTGTGCTTCCTTCAGTGCTTGTAGCATTGGCCGCATGTATGCCGCATAATCAAGGATCCATGCTCGGCAATAGTTACATATGCCCAGAAATTTCTGCATGTCCTTCACTGTTTTTGGTATGATAATGTGTCGAATGGCAGCAGCTTTGTCTGGTAGCATTCTTTTTCCATCTTTAGATATTTGCTGACCGAGATATACAACGTCTGCAAGGCAGTATTGTAACTTTCATTTGTCCACCTTGTATCCATTGGCAGCCAATATGTTAAGCAGTGTTATCGAGTCTTCTCTACACTCTTCTTCTGTTTTGCTGCAGACGAGTAAATCGGCTACGTACTGTACAATGGTGCTCCCTACATCTATGTTGCCGATGTCTTCTCGTAGTACTCTGTTAAAAATGCTTGGGCTCTCGCAATACCCCTGTGGGAGTCTGCGGTGTTCATATCTGCTGTTTCCTAATATAAAAGCTGTGAGGTACTGCGATTCTGGTGCAAGCGGCACAGAGAAAAAGGCATTTTTCAGATCAATGACAGTGAAACAAGTTGCCTCTTTTGGTATACTGCACAATATTGATGCCGGGTTAGGCACTAATGGGAACTCTTTTTTGGATGACGTCATTGAGTGGGCGGAGGTCCTGGACCATTCTCCACGCCCCTCCTTTTGCTTTTTTAATCGGAAAAATCGCTGTGTTGCATGGGGAGGTCGATGGCACTAAGATACCTTGGCTTAGGAGTGCATTCACTGTTTCTCTAATACCTTCCTCTGCTTCTTTGGATATTGGGTATTGTTTCACTCTGGGTGGGAGGGCACCTGGTTTCAGTTTTATCTTTATGGGAGTCACCTCATGCAACAATCCTACATTGTGTGGCCCTGTAGTCCAAATTTCAGGTGCTACCCTGGCCAGGTCTTCCTCAAATATTGTCAGTGGGGCCTTTATGTTAGCCATGACTGGGTTGTGTATTTCTCTGTATTGGATCATAATGTCACATGGTATGCGTATTTCCATTATTATTTCTCCATCCCCTTCGTAATCGGTAAACAATTCTTCATCAGTTATATCTTTTAGCATTATGTTTGGCTCTATGCGTAGCACACTTCTCCACTCGCGTCCCTGCCCGTCTAGGCCTATGACCACAATGCGTTTGTTGGAATCTTGAACTGCCTCAATGTCTATAGATATAATTGTGCCTGGCACTACATCTGTTGGTGTGATTGGGCGGAATATGAAGTCTGATGGTATTCTCCACTCTTTTTGTGTTATTTCAGTCACTACTCGGGCTAATACCTGTATTCCATAGACAAACATGTCCATGAGGATCCCTCTTACTGCAACTTCCTTTGTAATCGTGCTTATTATCAGGAGTACTCGTACAGGGCATACCCCTGGCGTCGAGCACACTATCCCTCTTTCAGTAAAGGCTATGGTCATGTTTAACTTACTGAGCAAGTCTCGTCCCATCAAATTGATTGACGCGTCTTCGTAATACAATAAGGGTGCACGCACGGTTTTTCCCCCTACTGTTACATCAAGATCTTTTGTATAAGGAACTTTTAAAATAGCCCCAGAGAACCCCTGCGTCTCCAAATTTCTTCCCGAGCGCTGAAACCGCCCTTCTCTGAGACATGATTTTTCTGCTCCAGAGTCTACCATAAAGATAAACTGCTTGTTTCCTATCTCTGCCGCCACTAGTGGTTCCTCATTTGCACTTTGTGTGGTGGATAGGACTGGACACACAAGTACTTCCTGTGGGCTGTCCTAGTCTTGGTAGCTTTGCTGACCTGGCACTGAAAAATCATTGTCACCTACGACCGTTACGCCACGGAATGGTGCAGGGGCACTGTTTGCGGCCGCTGCAAAAGGGTTATTGTTTATGTTCCCTACTGAGTTTTGTCTTGCCATGGGCTGTAGTGCGTTTTGCTGTTGTGGCTGCTGCTTCTGTTGTGGGGTTGGCTGTCTTTGTTGCATTTGGGGGTCATAGCAGTACTGATCTTGTTGTCCCCCCCCCTCCCCATTGGAGCTCCACAAGGGCTACCTGGGTGTGGGCAGCCCCATCCCTGTTCATTGTTCATGGGCTGCTGCTGTTGCTGCTGAAAATACCCTGATGGTCGCATTCTACAATCTCGTGAATAATATCCCCATCTTCCACAATTCCAACATGACCCTTGTTGTCCTCCTCTTGGTCCTTGTCCACCATACCCACTGTTTCCCATTCCTCCATATCCTCCCCACTACCCACGGTACCCACCTCTTCCTTGGGCCAGCCTGTTCTGCCACTGTGATCCTTGGCATGGCTGTTCCTCTCCGTTCCACTGTCCTTGGTCCTCTCCGACCCACTGCGCTGCTATCCCAACAGGTCTTCCTCCTGCGTTTTCCTCTTCTTCGTTTCCTCTGTCTGCGGTTACACTGGCAGTAATGGCGGCAACCTTCACTAATTTCGTCTGCACTAATTTTGCTTCGTCAGCCAGCCTCTTTTGCGTGACCTCCTTTTCTTTCTCTTTGAACCTCCTCCAATGGTGTACAATCATGCTCTAAATTTCAGGCCACCCTTTGGCTTCGATCCCAGCTATTTTGTGCAAGGCCTTCTGCACCTCTTTCGGAAACCCCTTTTTAATGATAAAATAATATAAAGCTGTTGATTGATTCCATGCCGTACCAGTTTCGCTTCTCCATAAGTCTTGCACTCGCAAAATGAATTGCGCAGGATCCTCGTTCTTCTCCATCGTGCACTGCACGCCGCAATGCATCCCACACTTGTGCTCGAACATTATTGAATGGTGATCCATCGTGGCGATCACAGCTCATTGTTACTCCCGGGAACCCTGCCCTTTCCCAGATTGTGTCTGCTTGGTCCTCGATTGCTGATACTAATAAGCTTTTCACATCACCTATAGCTAACGGCACGCCTGCCGTGTTCTTTTCAAATACATGTATCCACTTACCTACTCCTCCCGTCAGCGGGGGGAAGAGTTTTAATAGGTTGTTTTTGTCCATTTGGGCCCACGGAATATAGTTTGGCCTACCTGCTCCTTTTATGTATCAGTGGCATTTGTAGTTTGTTTCTTTCCTGTTTTGCTCGTTCTCCCCTTTTTTTTGTTTTACTTACTAGTATGCTCCCTGTCCTCCCTGTTCGTTGTCTTAATCTACCTTGCCATAATGGTGGTGATAGTGTGTCTGGGTAGCGGCAGTTTGGCAGTGGGGAACCCTCTGGGGCAGCTGCCTCTTCGTATTCATCGAAATCATCCCATACTACTTCTATCTTGACTCAAGCTCGTTATTATCCTCCCAGTTTTCCTTGGGTTCGCTTCCTTGTCTTTCACCCAGATCTCCACTTTGTTGAGTGTGTGTTTGGGTGTATAATTCTTACTGGCTTGTTATTCAATTGGAACAGGAACTGTCCAGACTGCCACTCTTGTTCTCGTCTTTGCTGTGATGACGTCCCTTGCGATGCTATAGATTGACCTGATACCGAGGATGCTGGGGTTGCATTGCTTACTGCCCCTATCGGGGGGTTTGAGATCTACCAGTGACAGCGGGGGTACCTCCCCTCCCCCTGGCAACATTTGTCCTTTGTCTCACAGAGCTCTTAACTGTGTTATTTCCATTTGTGCGTGTGCTAGCTGGCGATTTAAATCGCCTGTTAAACGTGCTATGTCCACAGGAGGCACACTTGTGGGGCCGTACAGGCCTCCTTTGTCATATGGTGGAGGCTCGGGGGCTGTTGCCCCACCCTGAGCAGTGGGGGTGGGTGGTATATACAGGGGTTCACTAAACCCTACTGCTGGCCTGGCATTAAGGGATAGAATTTTGTTACTTCGTTCTCGGTTGTTGTTGTTGAGCACTCCCCTTTTGGTGTCCCGCTTACTTCTTCAGGTATTTTCTGCTTTTCTATCATTCGGCTGGTACCTACCTCTGCCGTGGGGGTAACTTCCTCAAACATTCACCATAAATCTAATACTTCTCTCCGGTTCTGTAACTGTTTCCCTTTGTATCGTGCTAGCAAATGTGTTGATACTAGGTCCAACACTCTTTTGTCAAATGACCCTCCTTCTGGCCAAATTGGTATAACCCCATCTCCTTTTATCTCAGTGATCCACTGATCTTGATAGTGGAAGGTGCTGGCAAATATGTGCCAGTGGCGTGTCATGAGCACTGCTCCAGAGAAGCCAAGTCAAGCCCAGCATCCCTGGAAGCAGGCTCACGACCCTCGTCCCCGGCTCCAGCAAACCCCTATTGGGGCCCTTTGGACCATGTCCTGGTGCCTCTGGCGCCAGGCTCATAAGGAACCTCAGCCCCGGCGCCAGGGGCGCCGGGCTCATAATTCTTGCAAAGGAGCTTGGGTGGACCTACCTGTAGCAGACCATGCTGCATACTCACCTTTGCAAATGCTGGCAGGATGAAGTCCCCAGCCTTCTGCTGGGAGGAACTATTCCCTTAACTGGGACTACTTTCTTACCTGGGTGGGGCTGGTGCCACTCCTTAGCTCTGGAACACAGGAACTCTTTTACCTGTGCGAGGCTGAGGAAGAAGACACCCAATCACTCCAACACTATTTAAACCACACCCGATTGGGAAAACGTGCTTCGCGTTATTCTGCATCTGCAGCAGGACGCTCACCGAGTCAGCTCCAGCATTCCAGTGACATCTCCAGCTTCAGCTCAGCAACCTGTGGAAGAAAGACACGAGAACTATACTTACCATCCAGGAATCCAGACACCGGCAGAACCTGCACACAAAAGAAACATAAGGTTAGCAAGTTGCAACACGTTCGCAGCCACGCTCGCTTACCTGATCCATCTGTGCTTTCACGGATTCTTCGCGGCCTTCTCTTCAGCAGCCTAACGGCACCTGTAAAGACAAAGAATATTGTTAAGTAGGAATCGGGTGAAGGCGGCCGCATTTACTTTTCTTACCTGCTTTTGTGCGCGTATTACGATCTCTTCAACCGCAGCAGCCCGGCACCTGAAAACAAGAAAAGACATTATTGAAGTGGCATTAAAGACTGCAAGAAAGCCTAACACTTACGTGTTTCCCCATGTGCATCCGCGACTGGGAAAACGCCCGCAAGGTCCCGACACCTGCAAATAAGAAAAGAACATTGTTAGAGGTGCTATAATAAGGTCACAGATCATTATACTCAAGTACTTCGCACGTGCAACGGCAACGGACGAACAACGCCCTCAGCATCCAGGCACCTGAAAAAGACAATGCAAAGACTTCATTAAAGGTGCCCATCTCTTCAAGACTATAAACTCTTTATACCTACTGGCATCCGCTCGTGCAGTAACGGCGGCATCACCTTTTCGCATCTCATCACCTGTGCCACTTCTAAGGCCACAAAAGACTTTGAGGATCTCCAGTGACGTAACTGGAACCCACGCACCCCTGCATAGTCGCAGGATGGAGAGCCCAGCATTCATACGCCTAAGGTGAGAGCTCACCAGGACATTGGACTTTCGGAGAGTTGGCGATTAGTGAGGAGGAAGTCCAGCCAACGGTCATTAACCCTTTTTTCTTCCGCCTGCAGAAACCTTACCCTGCAAGCCAGACGGTCAATAAGAGGAAGCCCAGTCCAGAGAGTCATCCGAGCTCTACGCTTCTCAATTGAAGAGACTATAACAGTTCAGCCGGGACCAGCGCCTCCGTGGGAATCAGGTGAGCGTTACATGGCTTTACTCCCCACATGGCAATGCCTCTTTTCCTTTCTTGTGTGTTCTGGTACCCTTGAGTTCCTTCCCACCTCTCACTTGGTATGCCAGTTAAAATATGTGAAAATACGTTCTTTATCAATGCTCGCAATTATGGTATGTCACATTAGCTGTTCTTCTTGAGAGGTGTTACCTGGTCACCCCTCACAATTTATTTCTTTGCCTATTATTCATTAATCACAAGTTACTTGTACTGAAATACTTTGGTGTGTTCAACAAGACATATACACAAAGCAGACCGACAAACATATAATCATGCAACATACACATGCACTGCCTGTGCGCGTTTGTTCTTTCACTATTCCCGTTACTGTCCCTAATTTTTCTTCTTCCCTATTCTACCTAATATTTTGCATTCACTCCCTACCCCTTTCACCTTTATTATGTCTCAAGATTTCTTACCTCCACGGAAAAAGAATATTCTAAAAACTACTCCGAGGCTACTCAATATACGAGACCCCTACTATTTTTCTCTTTATCTCTATTCTGCACTTGGTCGGGACAAATGCTGTGCGGCGCCGCCTTCTACCCCGTACGGGCTAGGATACCACATCTCTTCTTCTCACTTCTTACAACACCTAATGGCCATATAAAGGATAGATCAGAAAAGCCTCACCATCACTCACACAGACCCTATTCTTAACTACCTTCCCTTTGTTTGCTAATTCCCTTCTTCCCGTATTTTCCCCTTACCTTCCTTTGGGGTCTTTGCAACCAGGACTCCACGTGTTCAGTCAGGTACTCCGAGGGTCGCCGCTCACGGCCGGACCTCGCTCAGGTCCGTCCCCCAACCAAGCCGTGGCCTGCCTTGGCGAGCAGCCTTTTCGATCGGGTATTCGTCAACCGGGAACCCTTGACCCTTTCTTCTTGGTGTGCACAGTCTGGTCAACCGCGGAGGCGATGGTTTTGCTGGGGGCGCCCTGGATCTCGCTGCCGGGCGGTGCAGACCTTGAGGCACCGCTTACTACGCGTGAGAGAAAATAAAATAACCAACCACTTTCAGGGAAGAAGGCACCGAGACCCGGCTGCAAGAGTTCAAAGGATGGTTTATTTCTCCAGCTAGGAAATAACCCAAAAAACCCTCCCAAACATTTACATCAAACTTGTGTATATATATATCAATGAAAGTAACTCTAACAAAAAGTGCTAAATGGACCCGATTGGCCAGGCGGTGTGGTGCTGTAGGTGTGGGTGGCATCTCTTCTTTCTGGTTGGCTGAGTGGCTGACGAGATGACGGACGTCAAATATCTTGTGTTCCACACAGGTCAAGGTCCGGTCACTGTGGTCACTACCTAAGATAATATGTTGCATTCGAAAAACACTAAATAACAAATTAGCTAAAACATTTTATGCTACTTTTCATATTTCTACACAAGTTACACATAATAATTATTGTCAGTACAATTGGGTAATTTGTGGCTTTAATTAGAGGCCTTGACCTTTAATTGTGAATGTAAAAAGAATCAAGCTGTGTTTCACTTATCTCCTAAACTTCAAACCTATTAGTATGAGAAAAAACATATATTGTAGTAAAATGCTTAAGGTTAGTAGTGGGTGTGTTGGATGGGTTTTGCAGCAAGAAATACCTTACAGGGAGCCCAGGGTCAAGATGGCAATAAATTGTTCTAAATGGGGGTGGGTGGCTTGCACGTTTATGGGGACGAACGAGCAGAAAGTGCTTAGCTCATCCTGGTTCACATGCTGGTTCTCATGCTAGCAGTGATCGCGGAGGAAGAAAAATCTATCATATTGGTTGTTGCAACTTTCTCCGACTTCAGCATGAGAATTGGAGCGCAGAGCTTTCCTTCGCAGGGGGAGTGCAAGGGTGGGGGCCAGCCAGCTGCCTGCGCACCTTGTGTGTGTGTGTGTGTGTGTGTGTGTGTGTGTGTGTCTCTGTCTCTGTCCTTGGCTGCTGCGGTGGAAGGGGAGCTGAGCATTGCTGTACTATCACAGTGAGGCCTGTTTACCCAAGATGGAGTCGAAAGGGGGCACACAAGATGGATGCCCCGTGTCCTGCTCGGTAGTCCCATCTATGTAGCAGTCAACCGTGGTTAACTTTACATAAGGGCAAGGGGCAATCCCACTACCAGAGGCACGTGGTCCAAGCCTTGTACTGAGGAGTGTATGGCGCGAGGGGGCCTGGGAACCCCTCACTCCCATACACTAGTTCCACAAATGTTAAGCCAGAAGCGAATAGGCTTTGCTTTTATTGTGTCCACTATATATTGTTGTGCCAAACCTTCATGCCAAGCTTGGTGCTATCTTTGGGAGGCCCAGCAACTTCATAAGGCATATATTTGCTGCTGTTTAAACCCGATTGGCCATTTCAAAGCCCCAAATCTCACCTCCATAAGCCCATATGGTACTTCTTTTTACAATAAAAATCGTAGAGTGGTACATAACAGAGCGGGCTATAACACAGAGAAACACTGAAAAGATTAAATAAATATGCAACAGGTAGTAGGTTAAAATGGATCAGGATGGGGTTTGGGTGGCGTTATGAAAAATCGGGGGGCGTGGAGGGGGTGTTATATATGCACAGATACTTTGTACAAGGGGATTGTCAGCCAGCCTGACAACACTGGGTTCTAGAATGGGTTCTGCAGTGGAGCCCATTGGATAGAGTAGTGATCTATGAAGGTAGGGTGGTTGAAGAGGATGGGGCTGCTGCATGGTTGATGCTTAAAGGAGTGTTAAACACTGTACTCTCAGGCCCATTATGAGTGGGATAGGCTGGGCTATCAAAGGGATTTCACAATACTTAGACAATGCGCTGAAACAATTTGCTATCAAGATCCCATCATATATTAGAGATACTACTCATGTATTACAGATGTTATCAGACATAGAGTGGGAATCACATTACTTATTGGTATCATTGGATGTATCTGCTCTGGCAGTTGATACAATAGACTATACCTATCGCAATGAATCGGCATCACATCATACACATTATGATGCTTTAAAATGTTTCTGAAATTCACCCTTAACGTTTTTCTGTTCAATGAACAGTACTATTCTCAGATCAGAGGAGTGGCTATGGGAGCTAAATATGCCTCATCCATTGCTAATTTGTTCATGGCTCAATTGGAGGAAACTTACATTCTGAACAACACACATTACAAACATAATATTGTTCTTTGGAAAAGATTTGTTGATGATGTGCTCATGATTTGGTCCGGCTCAGAGACAGATTTTACCCAATTCATTTATTACATCAATACTAATCATTTCGGAATTAAATTTACAGGAGAATCCAGCAGACATTTTGTTGACTTCCTTGATCTCAGAATCTTTATAGAGGACGGTAATATCAGTACAAAAACCTTCCGTAAAGCTAATGAAGTCAACTCTACTTTGCACTCAACTAGTTGTCATAGGGCTTCTACAAAACAAAACATCCCCAGGGGGGAGTTTTACAGAGCACACAGAAATTGCAGCAACAATGAAGATTTTGAAAGGGAATGCCAGCTTGTATCGGACAGATTCATGCAAAGAGGCTATTCAGAATCTACAATTAGAAATAGTCTCACCAGATATTCTACAATGGACAGGTCTATTACGCTAGAATCGAAACAACACAAATCCAAAATACAGAAGTATGTTAATTTCATTACCATATACTCAAGGGATTCTGCCTGTCTATACAGGCTACTGCGCAGGCATCGGGATATTCTTCTATTAGACAAAGATATCAAACCTTTATTGTCAGATAAACCTAAGTTTGTATACACTAGAGCTGCCACTATATGTGATAAGATCAGTCTTTCCTTTTTAAAACCAATGCATCGCACACCAGACAATAACACTACGTGGCTTCCTACAGCCAAAGGATGCTATAAATGTGGAACATGCACATAAACGTACAATCCAATACAAACACCCCAATGGGTATACAATCCAAATACGAGATTTTATTAATTGCAAAAGTACACATGTGGTTTATGCAATACAATGTGTTTGTAATAAGTACTATGTTGGGTCTACAATTAGACAATTGCGCGTCAGGATTCGGGAACACATGGCTAGCTTGAGCAGCCAAGACCCGAAACTTCCTCTTGCCATTCATTGGCAAACTGAGCACCAGACAAGTAATAAGGAAAACATACGCTTTATTGGTTTAATGAAGGCCAAAAAAGGTGTAAAGGTGGTGACATTGTACTGAAGTTGAGACAATTGGAAGCAAAGTGCATTTGCTTATTACGCTGTACACAAGACGGTCTTAACACGGACAATGAAATGTATGTATTTCTGTGATTTAGTCCTTTTGCACATATTATAACAGCTGGCACATGTTCAAGTTTGTCTATGATCACCAGTTCAATTTTTCGAAATTATGATACAGATGCTTAGAATCCAATTTGTTTAATGAATTGCAAAAAATGTTTCTGTCTGTATAGGAACTGAGCAGCCACTATGAGATTATATTGTGCTCGAGCCACTTGCAATCTGAGAATGTGTATAAACACACATTTATATATTGTCATTTAATATATATCAAGTACTTATCATTTAAATTATATATACTAACTCTTAATGTAAAACATCAAATCACTATACAAACACACTCATTCTAACTCGAATTGTGCATTTGTATGCAAATATTACGATTTTACGAGCGTATTGAACAGGAGAGACAAGGTTAAAAAGGATATGCATTGCGCATGCTCTTTAAATCAGTGCGGACTTGGGGAGACTAGCAGTAGCAAGTAGTGACCTTTTTTTGGAGCATTAGCAATATGCTGATCACATTCACAACACGCATATGCAAGTAAGTAGTGGCTCAATATGGAGCATGTGCGACTCAAGCGTCCATGCGGACCAATCACAATGTTTGAATTCTGGGCCAGTTCGGTTAAGAATGATTGGATTGAATACCCGCGTTTCTTTATACTCACGGCCATACAGGGATTAAGCCCATACAATAAGGTAAGCGCATTATATCGTGCTGGTGCGTAGACTCTTGTAATTGAAAATATCTACTGAAAAACTTAATTCACACCAGTAAGAGTGGTGTTTCCGTGTCCATAGTGCTTCTTTTTTCTGTGCCTCTAATAGATTGACTAATTAGGAAGCTTAACGCCATAACAGCGAGGATCCAAGTAGCTGTCAGATTCTGCTTCAACATATACACAAGAATACAACTTATTTGGTCACCTGACAATTAAATAGGTGAGTCATTTCTTCTTGAATCCATCTATACACAAAATATTATGCAATAGGCATTTCCCACCCGTGCCAATCTTTTCAATCCACATAATCTTTCTCCATATTATAGCCATTTACAAGGCACAATTCTCACAGCGCTATCTCAAGCTGAGATGACATATAACTAAACAACATAAGAAGATAGGTGAGACCAATTTTAATTTCACCCCTATGATCCTACATTGTCATGCATGGAATCACAAAGTATTGAACAATCTATGTGCACATAATTACACTTACAATTATCCCTCATCACAGATTTTGGGTGCTAGTGATGTGCATGATTATACACATAGAGGAGATGATCCTATACTTTGATAGGTAAGACAACAACCTGGGATTCTCACTTAGGCAATAATATATAACCAATAGTGACAATTTATGTCCAATCGTGTTTGCACATAATGAGGGGGCGACTCAATACTAGAGGTCTATTATCTGAACAAATCTTTACCCATAATGGTTTAAGACAGGGATGTAGATTGGCAGCTACATTATTTAACCTTTATGTATCCCAAGCTGGAAAATACTTAGATTCTAGTGGTTTAGCTTCACCAAAAATAGGTAGAATTAGTATAAAATGGATCGCGTATGCGAACGATTTTCTTCTATTCAATGGTACTAAGGTTGGCTTGCAAAGAACGATTACAGCTTTTGTAGGATTTAAAAAAAAATAGGAAACTGTTGATAAATCCAAACAAAACAGTAATATTCTATACAGGTATAAAATCCCCCCAAAAAAAATCCTTTGCGGTATCTTGTGGAGATGTAAAGCTAACACATCAACCTGTGTTGAACTATCTAGGCTATATCTATACCAGCTTATATACACTTGGTTTCATGAAAAATTATCTTAAATTAAAAGCTTCTGTTATTGCCAATCAGATGAAAATAGTGGAGAGAAGATACGGGAGATACACACTAACCCCATGTATATTATTTTATCGTACCAAAGCAATCCCACAACTGTTTTATGGTTTGGAGTTTTGTTCAGAAGATTTGATACCTTTTTTGAAAATAATTGAAGCACAAGTGTGGTGAAGGGTTCTAAGCCACATCCCTAAATGAATGAGTTAGGCTTGCCTTCTCTAAAGAGTATCATGTACTGGAAAAAGCAATCACTTCTGCGTAAATGTCTTGTTTCCGACATAAACACCATTTTTTGGGGACAGATTTAGAAGGTGTACTTATGTCTGACCTCAAAAGAGAATGTGCTAGAGTATTGTGTGATCTAGGCCTATCAATGGAGATTCTTATAGAACCCGGGTAAGGTTAAAGAATTGTTGAAAGCTTCAGACTGGTTGGGAAATAATGTGGTGATTTTAAATTCTCAGTTGTACTCCCAGGCAATATCCTTCTGGAAATGGAAACCGGTCTCAGGGAAATATATTGAAAAATATCCAACTAGAGCTTTTAGAAATTTGACTGAGATTTCGTTTGAATGTTTTAAATAATTTTGAAATTCAGAATATAAGGAACAGAAATGTTGTGGAAACTAAGTTCTGTAGACATTGTAAGGTAAATGGGGTTATCGAATCATTAATGCATTTGTTATTGATATGCCCGGAACTTATGCAACACAGAATTTAATATTTTGCAGCTTTTGTAAACAATATTTCTAATGTGAATAGAGTTAATTTATGGTATGAGATGCTTCATGGTAATTCCATGATTTTAAAAATTCGCATTAATGAATTCTTGAGTCATATGTGACTTAGTGTGAATACGTTTTTGCTATGTACAAGTCTTAACGATATAGGTAACATTTTAAATATCTTGGTAGAGATGTTTTAGTTAGAAAAAAAATTCAAGATTTGCCAAGACGTTTTATCTTTCTATGGTAATTTAGGTTTTTATCTAGAAATAAGAGTATTAATGTGTGTAATCGTATATGCTTGTCCGTTATAGTTTTTACATAACAAGTTTTGTACTTTTGTAATCCTCTATTGTATTGCTCTTTGTACATTTCTTTGTAAAGGTTTATATAAAGATAATAATAATAATATCTAATTTTGGATTGTGAATATCTTTATCTCTCTACTCTCCTATTCTCCCTCCTCACTACCTTGTGAAATCAACTGCCAATTGGGTACGTGAATTTTGTATTATTTCACTTCTACATGTATGATTTCTGATATGTTTTGTGTATATATATTTTTATCAATATTGATTTAACAGTATGATACTGTCAGCCTTGAAAACGACGCTATAGTCAAAACATGTGTCGGCTGACGCTGCAATATAATAAAGAATTTCCATTGAAAGCATAATATCAGTTTAGGGAAGAGCGCAAAGCATGTCACAACTTTAAACTACAGTAAAAAGGCGTTTCACCTCACCAACCTGTCTGTTTAATACTGGCGACGAGGATGAAGTGGAGCAGCCCCGGCCATAATCCCTCGATTGAGCTGTGAGAGCCGCACCACAAGGAGCCCAGTGTGCAGAGCCTAACCAGAGTTCCCTGGAAGATTAAGGAGTGCGATTGCCCAAAGGCAAGTGCGCAGCAAGGGTCCAGTGGAGGGAGGCCGACTCGCAAGCACCCAGGGGCCTCTGCACAGCTGCACATCACAGCTGACATGGTGCACATGGAGTGGGGGACAGCAGCAATCCGCGCTGCATAGCAGATCAGAGGGAGGAAATCGGGTCCTCAGCTGATTTGCGAGGGGACTGTGCAGATGCAAGAGCAGGCAATGCAAGGACACTATAAGATAGAAGGCTTAACAGCATTCCGTCAACGTTCCACAGCACACAGCGGCCACCATTTTAAGGGCAGGCAGCTTGGTGAGCTCACAAACAGGAAAGATAGGAGACGCTTGGTCGGGCAACACCAAGCAATATTGCAAATCTTGCTGCAATGAACAAGGCCAATGTTGTTCCTGCTCCAGCCAGGGCCATCAAGCATGAAGTGGGATGACTGGGATTAGAGATTTACAAGATACATATGTGGTGTGTATGGTAGCAATTTTGCTAGTGATCGGAAAAGACTCCTTACTGTACCATTGCTGAGGGCAGGAAGGTCAAACAATTAAAAATACATTACCAGTTCTATTGGCACTCGAAGTGGAGGGCTGGTCAAGCTTTGGACAAACATTTTATTGTAAGAGAAAACCTGTTCCTGGCAAGGTATCATTTTGCAGTACGAGAACTATGAGAAGAATTTGTGACTGTGCTTCGAGGATTAGCGCTAAAATGTAACTATGATCACTGCAGAGATGAACACATCCGGGACCAATTGATGATTAGGTGCAGTGATCAGAAGGTTAGGGAAGCCATGTGGCGTGAAGGAGGATGTGTTGCAGACGTAACTTTGGAAAGACCTATTGAGATTGCAACAACTGCTGAACATACAGAAAAGCTAATAAAAACACTGGACGCGGAAGCTGGAAAACAGGCGTCAAGTGTAAATGTGGTGGAGAAGGTGCAGCAAAGAAGACACCAAGTGAATAAAGAAGAAGATAACACAGCGGCGAAGAAAAAGCCAGATGTGAAGACAAGGTTCGAAGGAAGGACTTTCAGCAAGAGTTGTTATAGATGTTACAATCTGGACCATACTGCAAGTGACAAGCAATTTTTTGCTCACCACATAATGTGCACGGAATGTGGAAGAAAGGGCCACGTAGCGTGGTGCTGCAAGCACTGGAGTAAGCCGTCTGGAGGGATCAAAACTGTTCAAGACAGCACAAGTTATTGGCAGCACTAGTGATGAGGATGAAGCATGCATGGTCAATGCCATTGATGCAAGGCCTAGAAGAGTGAAGCCTCAAGCCGAGATTGGTGTAAATAGTGTTCCGGTTTAAATGCTGATAGATAGCAGAGCAGACTATACATTGGTTAACATAGATACCCGGAGAGAGAAGTTCAATCTATGTGAACTCCCAAGAAGCCTCGGTGAAAGCACACGCTTATGGAGAAATACCCATAAACATTGTGGCTGAATTCTGGGCAGAATTTAAGTACAGTGAGAGTTGTGCTCACAGTCGCTGCCAAATGTGGGAACCAGCTGTCATGGGATGCGCAAGCAGATTTTGGACTGAGACTGGTTCCGGATCATCCAACTCAAGTGATGGTTATATGGAGAAAAAAAAGTTCAGGAAAAGTGGAGTCGAAAGAGGAGAAGAATGAGATCACTGAATGGTACCTCAAAGTATTTGGAAAAGAAACGGGATGCTTAAAGGTGTTTGCTCATCTGATAAGACTAAAACCGGGTGCCAAGCAGGTGAGGTCAAGGGTGAGCACCATACCGTTGGCTCTGTGTGGTGACGTTGAAAAGGAGTTGGAATGGATGCTTAGCAAAGGGGCAGAGGCTGCAGCGTGGATTGGTCGGATAATGGCAGTGTGCAAGCAAAATGGCAGTTTGAGACTATATGTTATTTTGCATTTGTATAGCGCCTTATGTATCATTGGTATGATCTCAAGGCGCTCGTAGGTTGAACACCCTCGGGAACCGCAGTTAGTCAGTTGATGGAGAGAGTCGTAAAGTGCGTGGGCGCACCAGGTATGTGTGCAGCTGGTGTGGTTATTGCATGATAGCTGCTTCTTAGCGGTAGGTGTGGTGCTGAGATCAGTTGAATGTGTTCAGTCTGGAGGGGGACATCCAGACTGATGTTTGGCTGCGTTAGGCCTGAGGAGACGCCTAAGCTAGCTGGTATGTGCTTGCTAGCTGTGTTTTATTAGGATGATGGGTAGTTTGATGAGTTATGTTAGTATGAGAACAGCTTTACCAAATTTGTCATAGTACCACTGTGTTCTAGTTGAATGGTGGTGTATAGGAGCGAGTAAGCGTAGTAGTGTGATATTGTGGTAATCAGTAAAGTGTATGCGACCAGGCACACTCAATGATGTTGGAATACCGTCTAGATTCAATATCGGCACAGTGACGCTATTAGGGCACGCTTTCTAGATTCAGCATTAACACAGTGACACTATTAGGCACGCTTTCTAGATTCAGCATTAACACAGTGACGCTATTAGTCATGCATTCTAGATTCAGCATTAACACAGTGACCTAATTGGGCACACTCAATGATGTTGGGCATACCTTCTATATTCAATATTAGCACAGTGACGCTATTCGGGCACATGCTATTTATGATAATTGTATCTAAATGTGCCACATTTATCTTTCGGAATTCCGTCTAAATGTGGTGCGGTAGGCGTTCCAGAGCAGATAGCAGTCTGGCCACTCCCTCCTGCATCTGCCTCATTGGATACAACATCCACACCCTGAAGGGACTGAATAAAAGCACTGATTGAGCCATGGCATACACTGGTTAGTCCCAGACTTGTGCTCCCTCTTTGTCCCACGGAAACCCAGGTAGACTGCTGCATCATCCGAGGAAGGGGTAGTGCCCAGGTACCAAACCTCTACAGTCAGGAAGTTGGTATGACCCATGTATCATTCACACACAGGAATAGCGATGCACCCCTGCCCAATCACCACAGACACTGATGTGCCCCTCAAACTTTTGTTTCTGCTACCCTGTGGAGGTAATGGGACTGCAGATGCTGCCTTCCTTCCCTGAAACCTAATGGGGGGGGCATACACCAAGATACATCGACCTCAAAATAGAGACCGGTCGCCAATCGCTGAGGAGGGGGCTGCAATCATGTACCACTAAAGGAGGGACAAGGCCCTCAAAAGGTAGCTCAAAGCACCATACACCCGCCGCCCCCACCAACAGAGGTATCAGTGGAAGTTAATTCCCAAAAGGAGGCAAATATAAGCACACTGCTAGCTTGGAAAAGCCACATGAGGAAACTACAAACCAGAGCTGCCTAACCACTGGGTTCGGTCCAGAGATTCAGGATTTTCTTGACACTCTCCGGGTCTCCAGGAGATAGTGAAGTGATCTTCTAACTTTGGGGCTGGCCCGAAGGATGTCCAGAGGGGGCATGAGGTTCTTCCAAAAATAATTATGGTGACTACTTCGAAAATATAAGCAGATTTGGCATCTGGGGAGCACAGTCCTCATGAAACTGTTTGACTTACAGGACACCAAACTGTTAACGAGCACTCGGCTCCTAGGCAAAATTTTTGTTTTCAAAAATTGATTAGCTAACATTTTCTTCAGCAAACAAACGTATTTGATGTATATATTTCGAAACTGTTATGTGACGAACCAGGAATGAAACGGCAGTAGTCATGGTATTGGTTAAAGACTTATTAAACAACAAAGGGGGTTGGGAAATGCCTCACTGTCCCTAACCTAGGAGGCATTTTCCTTACCTCATCAAAACTGAAGGTCTGTCCTGTATCAAGATGTCCAAAGTAAAAATGCCGTGTGTCCGAAATCCTATCCTAGCCCTTACATTAAAAAACTAAGGTGCTATGGGTATTGTCTCTGGCTAGAAAATGCACCAATGTTCAAGTTCAACAAAGATACAATCCAACACAGTTCCAAATGGATAATGTTCAAAGTTCATGGGAATGGCTTCCCTTCACCGAAAACAAGTTCCAAAGAATAAGCCAGTTCTTTAAGCTCCAAGTGGATGTCTCTCCTGATGGGGTCACAATCCACGCCAGGGGAAAAAATCCCATCTCCAAGTCTTTTCCACAAACACTAACTCAACCTTCTGACACACCATGGTATGACTTTTCCTTGGGATTCTCTTTTCAAAGAGACACAATTTGGGTCTGGGTCCTAGACTCACTAAACACCTGGTATACTCTCCTGCTATGCTCTCTCGGGTAGCTCCTGTACACAATTTGGGTGCAGGTCCCAGACTTGCAAGACACCTGGTATACTCTCCTGCCATTTCCCTCTATATTCTGGTTCTTGTACTCACACAGTTCCGATATTCAGTATTAAGTGCCTGGGTTCGAACCCCCTTTCATTCAGTTTGTGTTATATGTCCAAGTGACCCATCCTCCTTGCTCAGGGGGTCACCGACTCATGTGCCGGGCCCTTATCGGTACTTGGTGGAGTTTCCAAGGCGACCAAGCTCCTCTTTCAAGGACTTGCCGTATTTCTACTGGCTTTTACCGGCAAACACAGAAGCGCCCCAGCTCCACAAGCTTACTGTGCTTCCATGTCCTTCATGGCTCCCATCTCACTGCTGAGCCCTTCTCAGTGTTCAGATGGTGTAGGCCCTGCTTCTCGGTTCCCACGGTAGCCAGAAAGGATCTTCTCTGGCTGAGATTCCAGCACGGCGAACGAGCTGCAGACCTTCTCTCGCCATCTCCCTGCTCGCCTCTGGGCTTCTCCAGTCGGCTCCACCCGGCAATAACAAACTAGTTGCAACTCGCTTACATTCAGCAGTCCCATCTTTAAACTCCTGCTTTCTTGAAGGACGTTGCTTGGAACTAATCGGCTTCCTCCAAACACTAGACTGCTCCTTCTGATTCTGGCGAGTATTCTGCATCTCCCAGCCCCTCTTCCTTGTCTCAGTCTTTATTACTCTGTTGGTTACAGAATATTGAGGGATACGAACAGCAGGCTTTAAGGGTTGTGGGAGTGGGTGATCACAATATGCCATTAAGAAAAGAGGGATGGAAGGGGTATCCTTAAAAGAAAAAGGGGAGATGCCATGGCTCATCTGATGATGCCACGCACCACCCCGAGTGTCGCCTCCCCTTATGTGATCTTTCCTAAAATAGCCACCCCCAGGGTCGGGATCGGATGTCATCTCCTGGCCACGGGAGAGGCTACATCATCAGATTCATCATAGTACACAGAAGTAAAATAAGAAACATAGCATATGTGTGTACCTCTAAAGAAAGAAATAAGTGAGATCAGTGTCTGTAAAATGTAACAGTTTGCTGCATGAACGGACATAAATAGTAAAAGACTGAAAAGAGTTTTCAGCGCAAGTGTGCAGTCTGTGTTGCATAGTGCAGTTTCCCCCGTGACACATCGTTTGCTGTGTAAGAAAAAGTTCTGAAGTTTCATAATCAAAAAGTTCGCAATGTTAAAAGGTAGTCGTAGCCTGAGACCAAGTAGTTTTATTTATTTATTTGGATTTGTGTAGCACACATCTTCCCAAGGGCATTGTGGCGCTGAAAGCAGGCTTACTTGTTACATAGCATACATGGTGTATAGATGGAGATAGCACATAGCAAATTTACATACAGTTGTGACATACAGTAGGATAGGGTGGAGTGGAGAGGGTTAGTTGAACAACGTGGTTTTGAGTAGTCTGCGGAAAGCATGGTATGATTTTATTTGTTCCTTAGTATGCAGTATGGTGTTGCGACAGGCATGGTGAATGTCCAACTTCAGATGGACAAGATGGCTTTCGACTGTCTTTGATCGCTACTGTTTTCTATATAGTGTTAAATGCCACTTTTGGGGTGAGGGCAGAGTCGCCGACGGTCCACAAGCCAGCTAGGGCCAAGCGTAGCATTACACCTCTGTTCACTGATGAAACAGCATGTATTGCTAACACTCAGAACCCCCATCTAGAATACTCATACACTTGTTTTGCGCAATTAATGCTTCCCTTAAATTAAAAATAAAAAATTAAAAAAATTAACCCATATTTCCACTATCGGAAATAACTATTTCAGGGCCCGGAGGTAAGCCAGAAGGCATGCAGGTTAGTGTGCATTACTCAGCCTGGGGCACTGCTACCAAAGACAGGGTGAAGGCAGCTCAGAGGCTAAGTGTGGAATGCAGGCAGGTTCTTGCAGATTCCCCTTGAGTTTCTGGCCTCTGGATTGGCCAGCTCTCTCCCGCAGGAACGAAAATATAATGCAATCATATATAGCAAAGCGAGCTCTGGAGGCCAACTAGAGTTGATCACTACTTTGTGTAAACATCTCGCTTTGTGTATTCATTTTGTAGGAGGGGGAAAAAAGTAAGACTAAGCAGAGTGGATGGCGTAGCAGGCAGAGAACTGGGCAAACGGTGGGATATTGTAGTTTGTGGCCATCTCACGTTCAGGGTAGCTAGTATAAAGCAATGGGGACCCCCCTCTTCCTTTCTGCGCTTGCACGTTCTAATTCTCAAAAGGCATAGTAGGCTTGTCCTTCCTCTCCACTCTTAATATTGTGTTGTAACTATTTCCCACCATCCCTCCCTGACCTGTGAGTGCTTTGAAACAGTATATGTTAATTGTACGTGTGCCTAACGAGCAAACAAAAGCGTTCAGTCATCAATACAGCAACCCCAACAAAACTAAATCTAGTTGACACTGAGATTTAGATACATTAACCTAAACTTTACTGAAAAACATGGAACGAGCAGTATTCAACTGTAGCAATACTTTAATTATGCATTATGTAAACTATATTTTTGGGAATGGAATTGCAGGACCAATTTTATAAAATTAACACATACTGGTCTTTGCCAAACTTGATTTGGTTGCTTCAAGTAGCATCCCTATTACTTTGGCACAATTATTTTTCAAATAATTGCAAACCCAATCGCTCCCATACAGTCCTTTGGCAGAAGAGTGGAGGAGAGGATTACTGCTGCACTCTCCCCATTAACACCTTGGAAATTGCAGTGAACAGAGAAAAGAGGGGTGCGAGAGCCAACAAAAGAAGAATGCAGTATGTGCTGTGCTTTCATTGAACAGGGTAATTTAAACAGCAAGCTGTGCTACAAAATTGTCAATTTAATTAGCATACCTACAGAATTGCATAGCCAATTCCTGCACAACACTGATAATTTTATGTCACATTGAGCAATCCTGCAAGTACAGAATTTGGTTTCACAAGACAAATGTGCCCTTCGCTGTCATAGCATTATAGACGTTTTGTATAGGGATTTATGCTTTTGTCAAGTTGCTATATTAAGAGGATTTGTAGTCTCCACAAATCTCCTTTAAAACACAGGATTCTTGAAATTGACTCCTTAGACAGGTATGCACCAATTACACCTGAGAAATGTGGGGTCAAGTCCCTGTGTTGCAAACTGGTCTAAAGCGTGTGACCCTGGGCAAATCGGTTTATCCTTTTGTGCCTTATCCTGAGGGTACTATAATATAAACTACACAACCCCTGATTTTTGCATCAAATTGAGGATGATATAACGGAACACGTGCGTGCACCGTTTTTTAATTATGCAGAGATACACACGCACGCACACGCACACGCACACACACGTGAGGCAGTGGCAGAGTCTTGAATACTGAAGGTCGGTGTCAGGTTAGGTGTGCACCGGGAACTGCCGAAATCTCACGGTTTTTGATTTTGAAATGTAAGCAGGTGTGCTGAAAACGTCATGGCTCGCCCACCCATGCATGACTCAGCAGAGCATATAAAAGAACATTCTTAATACCTTGCTCTCACCCTCCAAAATGTTAATCTACCTGATTTGAACATGCAGTCCCAGGTCAAGGCATTTAATGGCAATCATAACGAGTGGGTAAGGATAGATTGATTTAATGGGATTGAATAAGTGTGCAATGCCAGACAGATTACAATTTATTGGCGGAAATTGAAGGTGGGAAGGTATTCTCAACGTTGGATTTAAAGGTGGCATATCAAGTGAAACTACACCCATCCTCCATAGATTTCAGATGCCATTTGGCTTAATCTCTGCATCTAGTGTGTTTCAGAGAGTTATGAACAAGCTGCTTAAGGATATACAAGCGGTGGGTTATCAAGACAATCTTTTTGTCTGGGGCAAGGATGTTGAGGAGCATGACAAAAGGTTCAAATGTGTTTTGGAGAGGATGGCGGATACCAATTTGAAGATTTCAGCAGATAAATGCAAGTTTAGGGTGAATATAAGATATCCACATTAGAAGTGATTAAGAAAATGAGTGCTCCAAGAGACGAGAAAGAACTGTCGTTTTATCTGGGTCTTATAGAATATTGCAGTACATTTATAAAGAACCTGACTGAGAGGACCAAATCAATAAGGATGTTGTCAAGACAGGGGTGAAATTTGACTGTTGTGAGGAATGTTAGAGAGAGTTTGAGGATGTGAAGGACAGTCTGGTGGGAGCACCCATTTTGAAAGGGTTGTAGGAAAATTGTGATTGTGATTGAAAGGGTTGTAGGAAAATTGTGATGACAGCGAGAGCGGTTTGGGGGGTGTTTTAATGCAGGAAAAATGGAACAAATTAGAGACACTGGCATTTGCTTGGAGGGATGCAGAGCAGCTGTATTCGGTGATAGAGAGGTATTAGCGTGCGTGTGGGGAGTGGAAAAATTCAAGCAGTATTTGTGGGGGAGAACATTTGTCATTGTGACAGATCACAAACCTTTGAGTGTGTTCAACAAGAGGGGCTTAGATGTCATTTCCAGGAGGATTGCCAGGTGGATGACTGCAAGGGTTGGAGGTGAGGCATGTGAAGGGTGAATTAAATGTGATAGCGGATGCGTTATCTCGCAATCCCGCAAAGGGGAATGAGGAGTAGAATGAATGTGCACAGGTATTTGCGAATTGTAAGGTGGCAAATGAAAAGGAGTGGAAGGAACCGTGCAGGCAGGATGTTCTCTACGACATGGTTGTGAGGTACGTACAGGAAGGATGGCCAGTGGAGGAACTAGGATCGAGGCAGTTATAGGAGGGTAAAAAACAAGGTGAGTGTGGCAAAAGGAATTTTAACTCTTCACGTATGGTGGTAACGGATGGAATGAGGGAAGGGGTAATTGGAATCACCCATGAAGGACTTATTGGTGTGTCTAAGACAAAAGGGCTGATGAGCCAAGATTTTTGGTTGCCGGGTTTGGATGAAGATGTGGAGAGGTACTTGAAGGAATGTGACAGTTGTAGGAACAGTGATAAGGTTCTTGTTGCCAGGGCACCGCCTATGAATGTTAGACCCATCCTAATCTGAATGTTCAGCCTCCCAATTCAGATTGGGATGTGGTTGCAGTGGACATATTGAGAATATCGGCAAGAGGATAACAAAGCGCTTACGTGATGGTGGTGGTCGACTTGCTATCCAAGTGGCCAGAGAGGTCTGTGTGGTAAAGGACATGCGTATACCAATAATGGGTGAGTGGGGTGTCCACCCAGTGGCTCCCTTACCCATTACGGAGGAGCTGAGGAGACAGCCCAGTGAAACCCTGAGCACTCTCTCAGCTGCTTTTTCCAGCTGAGGGAGTGCTCCTGAGCTGACTGAACTGTCAAAGGGAAGCTCTGTTCCCCTTTGACAGTTTCAAAGGGAAACACTGTTTCTGTGACAGTTCAGGTCCCAGCCGCGCATGCTCACTGAGCCATGCAAGGCTGGGGGCGTTTTTGCTTCACCAGCCTTGCATAGCTCATTGGAAATGCTGGCTGAGGCACTTCGTCTGTATGTGCGACGGGGAGCTCCTGCACCTCCTCGCACATACGGACAGAGCAGCCTGGAGAAGGGCATTTCAGCACCCACGCGCAGGCCCCTGCAGAAGGTATGTTTATGTTCATTTATTTTTTTATTTAAATGTGTATGGATGCATGTATGCTTGTGTTATGAGTACGTGTATAGTGATGGGTGCTTGTGTGAATGATAGTGATTGCTGTGTGAATGTGTGTTTTGGTCCATTGAGCTGATTTTGGCGAGTGGGGGTTTGAGGGGGGGAAGAAGGGTTGTACAACAAAGGCATTTAAAAATTCCTTCATTGCACAATCCCCCTACCCACCTGTGCAGCCCAGGGGACAGGGATGGTATCTATCTATCATAGATGTCCAGTCAAAAATATCATGTTTTCTCCCCTGGCCCTCGGGCGCCTTGAATACACACATAATCATGTTGATTGTGTTAGGCTCTGTTGGGCCCAGGGGACAAGGATGGTATCTTTTTACTGGACATCTATCATGGATGTCCAGTAAAACATATCATGCCTGCCCACTGAGCCCCTCAGCGCCAATTGCAAACTGTTTTGCTTTTTACCAATTTTTTTGTTGTTGTAAAATTATGCTTTAAAATGCTACATTTGAACCCATTCTTTTTAAAAAAAAATTCACAGGGGGTACGCCTTGAATACACACATAATCATGTTGATTGTGTTAGGCTCTGTTGGGCCCAGGGGACAAGGATGGTATCTTTTTACTGGACATCTATCATGGATGTCCAGTAAAACATATCATGCCTGCCCACTGAGCCCCTCAGCGCCAATTGCAAACTGTTTTGCTTTTTACCAATTTTTTTGTTGTTGTAAAATTATGCTTTAAAATGCTACATTTGAACCCATTCTTTTTAAAAAAAAATTCACAGGGGGTGGGGTTTTGGCAACCCCCCCCCCCGAAATCTCCCCCCCCCCCCCCCGAACTCCCCTTGATTGGCTCGGGCCCCCTCGCTCCGCTCGGTCACTATGGAATATCTGGTGGAAACACTTATGCCCCTCCGCTTAAAAAAATCTCCACTCACCACTGGCTCTGGGACTGTGCTGGGAGCAGGGTGAGGGAGCCCAGGGACTGTGCTGGGAGCAGGATGGGTGGGAGCCATGGGATAGTGGTGGGAGCATGGTTTGGAGAGTCCATGGTCTGTGGTGGGGTGGGGAGAGCACAGGGACTGGGCTAGGAGTGGGATGAGGGAGTCCAAAGACTGTGATGGGATCAGGTGGGGGAGCCCAGGGACTATACTGGGAGTAGGATGCGGTGACGACGTGCAATAGTTCACAGCCATTTGGACTTACTGTCCATTTGGCATTTTTGTGGGGGCCCACCTGCCTACAGTTTGCTTGTGGGGGGCCCAGGCCTAAATAGTTTGAAGACCACTTTGTCTAGTATTCATTGCGGCCATCATTGTTGCACGTAATCACTCTACAGGTATTCTAACAGCCTCCCCACCCCCCAATTGCACCTGAATTTCTCTGCTTCTTCTCCCTGTATCCGGTATGTGATCCGCTATGTCCAATTGTTTATCTAGCCAATTTGTCACTGTGGGTGGATCTGTTCTGTTTGTTTCCAATTTTTGGCTATCGCCAGCTATCGCCAGCGTCATCAAGGTTCTATTTAGTGGTTTTGAAATTGAAGGCCCTTTTCGGATCAAAAAGTCCACATGTGCTTTCTCCCAAAGAGGGAGTATGTAGTCCTGGTATTGTGTGATTTATCTGTCCCATTATGTCCTCCCAGAATCTTTTTGATCTTTGGTCCACCATATATGCTTCCAGTTCCCTTCCCCTTTACAACCCCTCCAAAGTTCCTGGGAGACTGTGTTAAACATTCGATGTATTTTTCGTGGAGTGTAGTGCCATTGTAGCATCACCTTGTAGCAAGCCTCTCGTAATTGTATGGACCTGGCCAGTTTCGGAATGTTATGAGCCAGATATAAAGAATTGAAGTACTAGATCTTACTCAAGACTAAAGGAGAGACCACTGGGGCTCGTAGAGGAACGGGGATGAATTGAAAGACCTTCCTAAGAATCTTCAGTTGGTAGTGGCCTGGTTGACAAACCGCACCAATCTGAGGTGGCTTGGGCGAAGAGGCAGAAAATTTTACACACAAATTCCTGATTGTTGACACAGCTACAGGAAAAGGACCAAAGGAGGCGGTCCAAAAGAAGTCACCGGAGAACAAGCAGAGGAAGAACCCACCACCAGAACCTAAGTCTTATCTCTGTTTAATGTAAGCCAATTTTCAGCCATCCATCAGCCCACGGCTAACAAACAATCTCGCAGCTGAGTGGCATGGGTAGAGGCTGAATATAGATGTTAAAGAGGGAGGGGGACCGCGGAGAGCCCTGTGGAACCCCACACAACAGAGCAGAGACTGCAGAAAGAAAAAGTTGAAGAAAAATATGCTGTGACCGATCAGAGAAAGGGCCTCATTACAATTTTGGCGGTAACCATGCCAAAATCGGGTCTGGGTTCCCAGAATGGGGAATTATCGGGCCATTCCGAGTTCGGAGGGCCCAGTAATTCCTCCCTCCAGGAACCCGGGCCCAGACCTCCCCATCCCCATTTCAGCCCCCATAGGGCTGAATGGGAATGGGGGAGGAAGCTAACAACGGGCCGATAACGACGTGAAACAAGACTTGCAGAGCGGGTCCCGCGAGGGGAACTCGTAATGTGGCGGAATGGTGTTAATGGGTCTGCATCCCTTGCGGCACCCGTTAACCCATTCCGCCACTCTTGTAATGAGGCCCAAAGAGTGAAACCAGGCAAGAACCGGTCCAGTCATGCCAGCAGCTTCTAGACAGCTGATCAGGATGGAGTGATCGATTGTGTCGAAAGCGGCCAACGGATCTAAAAGAATCAGAGCCGCAACTCCACCCTGATAAGCGATCAACGTGAGATCGCCGAGCACCGAGACCAAAGCTGTCTCGGTGCCCTGGTCAGGTCTCAAACCTGACTGGAAATAGTCCAGCAGAGATGTAACTCACAAAACTTTACCAACAGTGGAGAAACCAAAGATTCCAGTAATTTTATACCAAAAAACAGAAGAGAGATGGGACTGAAATTAGCAGAGACCACAAGGGATCAAGAGCCGGCTATAATCTATTGATGTAAGTGAATTCATTGTTTTAAAGAATTTCTGCAGGACTGCAATTGGGAGGGTTTGAAATTTTATACAGAAGTCTGGGAAGAGTTACCATCTTAACCGTTGTTATATGTCCCAGCTATGAAATTCGGAGGGGAGTCGATCTTGAGAAGTCTTCTTGTGCTTTCTTTATTAGGTCTGGGTAATTTGTTTTATATAGGAGTGTGATTTTTTTTTTTTGGTTAGTTTTACCCCTAGATAGGCGATACTACCTCCCGCAGTTCTGAAAGGGGAGTAATTCTGTAGGGCAGTTGTGTGCTCCTTTTGTAGGCCTAGTTCTAGCAGTTCTGACTTGGCCGTATTTATTTTCAGCCCTGAGATTCTTTCCTGATCTCTCAATAATTCTACTAGTGCAAGGCTTGATGTTTCTGGGTCCACCAATGTCCTCGGCATGTCGTCTGCATATGACAGTCTTATGAATCTACCCTCCAACGGGATTCCTTTTTTATATTTTGATGTTGTCTAATCGAGGCTAACAATGGTTCTAAATA
Organism: Ambystoma mexicanum; assembly: GCF_040938575.1. NCBI lineage: Eukaryota > Metazoa > Chordata > Amphibia > Caudata > Ambystomatidae > Ambystoma > Ambystoma mexicanum. The sequence continues at coordinate 870,600,166 of NC_090936.1, forward strand.
GATCGTCACCACTGCCTTGCCCCCGCTCTTTTTGTATTGTGTTGGATAAGTGTGCATTAATGGATAGACTTATTGAGGGGTCCTTAAATTTGCTTCTACCATTCTTATAAAATTGGGTCCAAACCCCTTGTGTTTCATTGCCACAAACAGGTAGAGCCATTCTACCCTATCAAATGCCTTTGCGGCATCTAGAGATACAAGTGTAGCTGGGGTCTGTTTGATTTCCGTTTTCTCTGAGGTGTATGACCCTTCTAATATTGTCCCAGGTTTGTCTCCCAGATATAAAACCTGACTGATCTTGACCCATCACATAGGGAAGTATAGCTTTCAATCTGGCCACCAGGATCCCCATGTATATTTTAGCATCTATGTTTAGTAACGCTATGGGCTGATAGGAGCTGCAACTTGTTAGATCTTTATTCGGCTTCCCGAAGAGTATCACCTTCGCCTCAGACTCTGAGCGTGTCCTACTCTCCGTGTGCCGCTGCGAGTTGCATAGTTTTGTTAAAAACGGTGTACAGTATTTACATTTTGTAAAAAAACGCTGGATATCCATCTGGGCCCAGCGTTTTATTGTTTGGGAGTTGCTTTATCATCTTTTCCACCACCTCCTCTGATATCTCGCCTTCTAGGTTTATCCCATCTTCCAAAGTAACTTTTGGCATCTGTGGATTGTTTAGGTGTTTAGGTGTTCCTGTATTATTTACTGGTCGGACCCTCTGAGGAGTATAGCTGTTTATAGTAAATCACGAACGAGTTTATGATGTCCTCCATTTCTGTTGACACTGTGCCATCCATTTGCCTTATTCCGTCTGTTACGGTTAAAGGTTTGTTTCAATAGTCTCGCTAACAGTTTATCTGCCTTGTTTGCCTTAATGTACTACTGCTGTTTTAGGTTGAGTAGTGTTTTCTCTGCGCTGCCTGTCCAAATAAATTCTAACTGTTTATGTTGAGGTCTTTTTATAGTTCTCACTGTTATTTGCTGCTAATTCTCTTTGGGCATCTGTCAATTGGGCCTCTTGGTCCTTTTCAAACCTTTCCCTTTTTTGGACCTCTGTGTTTCAAATGAGATTATTTGACCTCTAAGCACTGCCTTAAAGGCACCTAAAACATTGTCCAGGGTTGCACCTTGTGTATTATTTATTTCAAAGTAATCTCTAATACTCTTACGCCCCGCCCCCTTTCCTCCATACTGTATGGGCGTCCCTTGTGAGGGACGGGAGACAGAACCTTTTTTCACCATAAACATCTTCTTCCCCTTTAAATTTAGAGGCGTGCGGGGGCGCGCCCTGGGATCATGCACTCGCCTGACTCTGCCCACTGGTGCCGCGTCGACGGGAACGGGCCGAATTCACCAGCGCTCCTGGGTTTGGTTTAGGCAATGTAATACCACACGCTCTTCCCCGGATTTTGTTCTATCTTTGTCTTTTTCTTCTCAATTAGGTACTTGGTCCTCCGACGCCACGCTCCTCCCCGGCGCATATCGACTTCAGCGGGCTTCAGTAGGTGTCCAGCCTGCAAGGGGCTCTTCCCTACATCCGACCCCATGCCCTTTTCCTCCTCTGCCTTGGCCCGACTGCAGCTGGTAAGGTTTTTTGCGTGCGACACTCTGACTCTACATGCACTGAAGAACAGGGCAGCTAGGTGGAGGGAGCCCTTCCAGAGGGCGTAAAAGACTTCGTCAAACATCACTCGAGGCTGAAGTTAAGGCCTCTATTTACCATTGCATCCCGTAAAGGTGACTCCTTCCCAAAGAAGCGCCCGACCGGGAGGAACCCTTGGGGTTCGAACACCAGCACATGTACAGAGGCTAGTCCAGCTACCAGCCTCACAGCCAAGGGGTCTTCGGATCCTTCCGGCGTCAGTGCTGAGGGACCGCAAGGTTCTTTAACCGGGCTTACGCCCCAATACTGGCATGTCCGAGGGAGCGCCTTCACGCCGCACTGCTGGCCGCACCGTCAAGGGCAATGCGCCTGCCAGGTCACGACCTGAGTTGCAGGATAGGCCTTACACTAAGCGTCTTGGACGGGGCTGGTTCCAGCAAGCCAGGCACCACGACTTAGGTACGTGGCATGCAGCTAGACAAAATGGCAGCCGCACCAGACAACACGGCTGCCCGCCCATCCGATACCCCCTCTGGCAGAGCGGGTGGAGGAACGAGTCACAAAATGGGACTGGTTTCAACCAGATACGTGGCCTACAGTTTATCCATCAGCAGCGCATGGCAGGTTCCCCCTGCACCGTAGGCAGTGTGCCTCGGCCCCAGCTGCCGTTAGCCACTCCGTCTATCATCTCTGCAGGACAGTTTCTTCTAAGGGTTTCTAGGAGGGCTGATGCGAACCCCCCAGATGGCGGTCATCCTCTGGGATGCCATTCAGGGACATGCTCCCCACACCTCAACCAACCTCCCACCCCCACCCCCAGGGCACCCCACTGGCACCCATAGTCATTCCTCCTATGGCTCCCGAGCGCAGCCTACACTGCCCGAGCCGGCTCCTCCGATTCAGACTTCCCTGCCACCCACAGTGGAGGCGGCTTCGGACCCTCTAGCACCCTGGTGGATACAGACGAGGAGGAGGACACCAACATGCCATCTTCAGCAAGGGCCTTCCACGAACACCTTGCAGGTTTGGCAGAATATTTGGGCCTTCCTCAGCCCAAGGTAGAGCAGCCCGAGGAGGGGCTCTTGGCAGAAGTTCTCACCCTAAAACCCCCTACCAAAATGGGGATCCCGATGCAGAAAGCCGTAGTAGCCCTGGCCAAGAAGGGGTGGCTCAAGCAACTCTCGTCCCAGCCTACCAATCGCCGCCTAGACGGCAAGTATAGGCAAATGGAGGGGGATCTTGCTGTAGGAGCATCCTCAACGGCACTCTTCTGTAATCGCTGCGGCGCCGCTCTATTCTAAGCCTCAGTCGTCCGCGACCACCTTGTCTTCGACACTGCTAAGCAAGGAGGAGAAAGTCTTGGAGACGTATGGAAAAAAGCTGTACTCCAACGCCTCGTTGCACCTGCATCAAGCCAACGCGGATGCCATGCTGGCAGCCGTTAACCAAAGGCTCTCAGAAATAGCGGACCTCCTCCCGGAACTACCGGCACAGTGCCAAGCGCGCTTCAAGACGCGCCTAGGAAAAGCCAAGATGGTAGCGCAGGACATCATGGAGTCCACTGTGGCCCACCTCGATACCTCTTGCCGGGCCATCTGCATTGATACAGACATTAGGATGGCCTGGCTCCGGGCTACTAAGTTTAATCCCATATTGGACCTTCCATTCGAGGGTATTGACTTCTTCCGCTCCACCATGGATGAAGAATTAGATAAAAAGAACAGCTCGCAAACCTCAAAATCTTTATCTGTTCTTATGAAGGCCACACCGAAGGCCTACACCCAGTCGCAGCAATGCTCTGACAAGGGGCTTGCGTTTGGCAGATTCCAGGGCTTCCAAGAACGCAGGTCCAGGCAACCCGATCGTTCTGAGTCCGCACCGGAGGAAACCACAAAAGGGGGCTGGGGGCAAGGTTTTTTCCAATCGCCCCTCCTCCGCAGCCGCCTCAGAGGGAAAGAAGGCATGACACGCCCCTTCGGGTCCACGTGTGTCCAGTGGGGGGCAGGCTTGCCTTTCACGTGCAATTTTGGCACCAGAATCTTTCGGACACCTGGATCCTATCCCTAGTCTCCACAGGGTACTGCCTAGTGGTACCTTCCTATCCTCCCTTCTCCCACAGATTGGGACAACCACTCTGCTGACGGAGAACCTGTCGCTCATCGAGAGCCAGACAGTGGAAGAAGTCCCAGCCTCCCAATGAGGCTTGGGCTTCTATTCCAGGATTTCCACCATACAGAAGAACTAGGCTGGCCTGAGAATTGTGTTGGACCTTTCCACCCTCAATCTCTTCCTCCCTCTGCAAAAATTCAAGATGGTTATGCCAGCCCTTATTGCGGAAATACTGGACGGGGAGACTGGATGTGCTACCTGGATCTGAAGGATGCCGATTTACACGTCCCGATTAGAAAGCCCCATCGTTCCTTACTGCGCTTCAGGATCATGGGCTGCCATTTCCAATACAAGATGCTACCCTTTGGCCTCAACTCTGCGTCAAGGTATTTACCAGGTTAATGAATGCAGTGGCAGCCCTCCTCGGGGCTCGGGGCCAACACATCTACACATACCTGGACTGGCTCGTCTACGCCACCTCTACGGAAGCGGTCCATAATACTGCCTCTGCACTGATGAACACGCTCCACGACCTGGGGTTCACCATCAATCTCAAGAAGTCTCAGCTACAGCCCACGCAGACCTTGACATTCTTGGGCTTCATCTGGGACACATGCTCCTTGAGTCTCTTTCCCTCGGAGGACAAGATTGCGGCCATCAAAGTCACAGCTCACTTCCTTTTTCAGGCCAGTCACCTCGGCCTGGTGGTACCAACGCCTATTGGGTCTCATGGCAGCGGTCCTGTTGGCCGTACCCCACACAAAGAGATTAAATCTGTACTTTGCAGCTTCATGGAATCAGGAGAGGGGCTCCAAAGCTGAGACTGTCAACCTTCCTCCCTCTCTCCACTTGGAACTTCAGTGGTAGTCCGCGGACTTCAACCTGCGGCAGGGCAAGCCCTTCCGACAGCCAACCCCTCAGGTCAGTTACTACAGGCTCTTCCATGGAGGGCTGGGGAGCTACCCTGGACAACCAGTGTTCATGTGGGTCTGGACTCAACAGGAGCAGGAGTCCCACATCATTTGGCTATAATTGAAGGCCATTTGGCTGCCTCTCCAGGCCTTTCTCCCTCTCATCGAGGGCAAGACAGTTCTTATCCAGACAGACTCCTCCAACATGTGCTATGTCAACAAGCAGGGGTGGGGGGTACCAGATCACCTCCCCTGTGCAACCTAGCAGTCAGCATGTGTGAATGGGCTCTGGAGGACATCTACCTCAGGGCTGTCCAGCTCCTGGGAGAATCCAACCTGGAAGCGGACAGGATCAGCAGATTAGGGGGCGGATAATTACGAGTGGCAATTGAACAACCTGGTACTCTTCCTCAGGTGGGGGCATCCCCAGGTGGATCTGTTTTCCTCCCGGGACAACGGGAAATGCCAGCAGTTTGCCTCCTGGCAGGGACAGGACTCTGGCTCCCTGGGTGACGCAACAGTGAGTAACTATTAATTTTTCTCTCTCAGCATTCTCGTATAGCTGTGTCATCATATATAACATTTCCCTTGGCATCCTCCATGACCACAATGTACTGCTGTTTCCCTCCCCTTAACTCTTATGGGAGCATGATTGGATAGTGAGATCGGGCCTACCTCTATTTCAATTAGCGACCCTAGCACCCCAGAGGTCCCCCAAACATAGTCTATCCTAGAAAAAGTATGGTGTACGTGGGAGAAACACGTATATCCCACCTCACTCCCTTTTTTAGCTCTCCAGAAATCCTTCAGCACCATGCCAGTAACCATTTCCAGTAGTATGTTCCACTGACCCTGGCCTTTGGAAGTCGCATGGCCACTCCTATCCCTCTAGGGGTCCCAGGCCAGGTTAAAGTCCCCCGTCGGGAGTATCTCCCCTTCCGCGAATCCTTCCAGCTTCCCCAGGACCGAGTAAATAAATGCTTCTTGTCCCGAGTTGGGGGCATATATTGTTCATATGGTTAGTACTCTGCTTTGAAGAAGTATTTGAATGAATATCTTCAATTTGGGTCTAGCTTGGTGCAGGGCACCTTAGCTCCCAACGTATTTCTGAGGCCTGTCGGACCCCAGCTGTTTTCTTTTTTGCATTAGCTTGGTCTATTTGAGGCAACTGGTATAAGTGTAGTCTTGACCTGTCTCCCCTCCTAATGTGTGTCTCTTGTAGCAATCTTAATATCCGCTGCCCCTCTCCTGATTTGTGCTTTCCATTTTATTCTGCTTTATCGGGGTGTTAAGGCCCCGTACGTTATGTGATAGAATTTTCAAAGACATTGATCCGATATATGCATTTCTGATTGTGCTCGCCTTGCACCTGATCCATCTGATGCCACCCTAAACTTGGATCCTGCGTCCCCTCCCTGAGCCGCCCATTTGTTACCTCCCCATCTCTGGTCTAGGCACAGTATCCAACGATTCATTCCTATAAGTTTGGAGACCAGCCCATGTTTTGTACTGTATGTGCTAAGGTTAAGTAACCTACTGAGGGTGCCAAGTGGTACATCTGCCTCCGACTAGGCAAGGTTGTATCGACCAGGCTCTCTGTCCCTCTCGCCTCTCCACCTTTGGATGCTATTCCTTCTCACCTGTTTATTGATGTACCCCTGGTGCATTTTACGACGTCTGTTTCTCGATTCATCTGTGTCATTTTCTCCTTTCTGTTGGTTGGGAGGGCCTTTTTAGTATTTCTCCTCTTCTCCCACTTGCGACCGACCAATCCCATGGCTTAGTTCATTGCCGGGGGGGGGCGGGTGAGGCCCTCACCATTTCTCTCTAGAGTCTGCTTGCACCTTCTTCATCCCTAGCATTGAGGCCTTCAGAGCAAGTAGTGGCCCTTTGTTGTTTCCCGTCCCATGAGAACAGTATGACGAAAGGGAATGTTCACTTTTCTGTAGCTTAGTCACCACCAGGTTTTGAAACGGTAGAACTTGTGATCCGTTTATTGTTATGGACATATGTCCACATGCTGAGGATTCTTTCTCCTTCTTCTCGTATGAGGCCAGCGCTGCCAGCACGTCTCCTGTTCCGGACCTTTTTGGGCCTACTCTGTGAATGCAGTCTAATTCAGTATCCTCTGGAGGCGGTTCAGACAGGAGGTTCACAAAACATTGTTGCACTACTAATTTTAGCTCTGCGTCTGTGTTTGATTCTGCAAGGCCCTTGATTCTTATGTTCAACCTTCTGGATCGATTTTGGAGTTCCTCCGCTTGAATTTCCAAATGATGCGTTGCCGTAGCAATTTGTTCAATTTGTTCTAATAAGTCTGAGTTCTGCTGTACATCCTTTGAGATTTCAGACATGCCTTGTTTCCGTGACATCTGTTCTCCAGAGTGCTAATTTCTTCCTTGACTTTCTTCCGGGAACCTTTTAGTTCTTCCTTGAGGCTTGCCATTTGGTTTTGAAAGGTTGCCGTCATCCTCTCTTCCAGCCGCTTAAGGCAGTTCTTAAGATCTTCTTTATTGAGCACTATGAGGCTAATCACCTGGCGACTCTCTCCTCCTTTGTGTTGCTCATCTGTCCCACTTGCAGGGTTGTCATGGAGATGTCGCCAGCAACGCTCCGGTTGACCCCATTTAGCCACCGAATTTGCTCCCTGAGTGCTTGGGTGAGCTTTACCTTCGTCCTTGGCATCCGAAAGGGTTAAAGGACAGTCAACTTCTCTTTAGGTTCGTAATGTACGTCCCGTGGCCGATCGTGCTCCTCTTGCGGCGCTATTCTGGGGCGTTCATGGGTGCTATGCTTATTTGACTGTTTCTTATAACTGCTTATTATGGCTGTTGTTTTGCCGCTCCCTGCTGTGGTCTCCCTGGTGCTTGCATACATCTCAGCGCTCTCAAGTGTTGGTTCCGGGTGTGTGGCGCAGATAGCTTCTCGCTCTCTGCGTGGCCCTATATAGTCCCATATCTGTATCTCTGGGCTTTAGTGCTCTTGCCTTTTTCACCCTTTTGCTCCGCTGACTGCCACCCAGATTGAACATCCCTGCCTTATCTCTGTAGTGCTGAAGCTCCGGCTTCTCTCTTGCAGGAAGAAGAGGAGGGTGCGGCGTGGCTGTGTTCACCTAGTCGCAAATTATTCGGCTCTTCTTCTCGGCTCTTGGGGGGCCTATCAGTTATGTACAGAGCTGCGCTAGGGAAGCCCGGGCCTCCTTTTACTGCCAGTGTCTCCTATTCCTGCATTAGTAGCCCCAGGGCCTCTCACGCACAACTGGTGTTCCCGGCTTCGCTTATTTCACCCAGTATGGGCGTATGGGTGCCTCACTGCACTTGGAATTGTCGCCCTCTTGCTCTGCTAACTTCCTCCCAGATTGATCGACCTTCCGGTGTCTTCGTAATCCTGGTTTCTCTTGCGGGAAGTGAAGGGGAGAGGTGGATGGGTCGCAGAGTCACAGGAAATGTTTACTCTTGTCGGCGCCTGGGGGCGTGTGTCGTGTTATCTACCGAGGTGCGCTCGGGGCACCAGGGCCACCTTTTTACTGCCAATGTCTCTTTTTCTTGAATTAGTAGCCTCAGGGCCATGCACTCACTAGCACTCTTCTTGGTGTCGTTTACTACACCCTGTGTTGGTGTATGATGCCTCCACAGCTCACCCCCTCCTCTTATTTTGTCTCTCTCCGGCGGCTCCCCTTCTTCTTGTTGTCTTCTTCCCGATCCGCCGCCTTTGTTGCATCCGCGGTGGCCCGTTACTTCGCTGGTCACCCTTCCCAACTGGGGCCTGCAGACCATCTCTGTGAAGTGGCTCTTGTTGAATCTGGAGTTGCGGCCGGCTTCTTTCTTCTCCGGAGCCCCTGGAGAACGATTGCTTACGCAGTCTCCTGCGGGGGGTGAGGTGTGTGTTAAATCTCTGTGCTGCTGTTCTCAGTCACTCCTTCCTATTTTGGGGAAGACATTCTGCATTTTACAGCTCATTCAGCCTGCTTTGTCTGCTTAATGTGGCCTGGCCCAGAGCTCAGCTCAGGGAAGTGCGTTTTCGCACTCTGGCCATCTTGGAATTCACATTTTAACTTTTTTTAAAGTCAATCTTTTTGCAATCTGTACTCCTTTTAGCAACTGGTAGTTCAGTTTTATCCTAAGGCTTCGCATTCCACTTATCTGTAGGGTTGACAGTGCCTCATTTACTCTCTCTGTAAAATGGATATTCAGCTAGTCTATCTAATTCCTGTGCTCTAGCACCTTAAAGCATCTGTGTGCTAGATGGAATTACCAATAAAATATCTCAGACCAAATAACCGGACAGACTCAAAGGAGATGGTAAAATACAGCCTTTAATTTTAAAGAAGTAAAGCAGGGCGAATAAACACTCATGTCGATTCATTCAGGATTACTGTCTTTTTTGATCATACTTAGTTGATGCATCATCTATGACATCATCCTACGTGGCAAGTTGCAAAAACCTATTGAGGGGTGGGATTGGATTAGGGGAACATTTGTACCTATAGAATATACGCGTTTTAGTCCCTCATTGGTGATCTCTTATCTGTAAGACACACCCTGAGCTACTTCTATACACGTTGTGTGGCAGCAGAATAATACTTTGCAGCGTTGTATGTAAAAGTGCATGCCAGGCTATTTTAATTGGTTGGCAACCCAACTCCAACCTGGGACATTCGACTTGCTAGCAGCACGTGCACAAACGAAATCCAGGTGCTTGGCGATACGTCAGTCTTACCCTTTTTTCCCAATTAGTCTACCCTATCTCATCGGTAGGCATCATGGCATTGTCTTCTGTTTGAATGCTGACCATGCCAGACTGCACTGTCTCAGGACATTCGAGGGAGTGTAGGCACATCATTATATTAGCTTCAGGCTTAATTAATAGCCCTTGTTTGTGAGTTCTTTGTCTCATGTTACAAGACTATGAAATTGTCCATATCGACTGTGCTTTTAACACCATTTGATTTAATTATGTTGGGTGCAGTTGCTCCTTTTTGGGTTTTAGAGATTTGCTTGTTCTATCCCATATTAACTTCCTGCCCTTTTAATTGTCCAATATTTGGCATCAGTAAATGTTCTTGTTCCTCCTAATCTTTGGGAAATATGTGCTTGCGCATGATCTGCTCTTAAACTCCCTTCATGCTTTTCCTTCATCTCTCGAAATCACAACTTTGGTTCCAAGCCAATGTACTCCTTATTCTGCAATTGAAAATAGATTCTGCCTCATCTTTGCACGTTAAGATCCTCGGCTTGTATTTTGAGGTAGCTATGTTGATTGACATAAGCCGCCGTCTATCTTCTTCTAATGGTCGTCCTAAACGTTCAATATATACCTCTCATAAGCAAGCTTCTACGCATTCTTTCTACCATGCGTATTTACGGTTATTGACCAGTGGGTCTCTTCATTCTTCTTTGTGTTCATACATACTGCATCATGGAGCACATATTTTTCTTAGTACTCCGGTTACATTGTCGTTTCAACATGGATTCATATATTTTCTTTGGGACATTATTTTGCTGTTACTAGACTTTGTTTAACGTTCATCCATGTCGTGCACCATTCTATTCATGGCTGCATTCGAGCAACTCGGCAAGGGATATCCTTCTTCGTAGCTTTCCTCCACTGTTTCAACGCAAGGGTATCTTCTGAATGGCTGCCTGAGTGCATAGTCAACGTTGTATGGACATGTCGCATCCACTTGTGCATGGGTTCCCAATTGTCGCTCCTTGTCTGTCATTCCAATAGGGTAGAGGTGAGGGGGCGGTGACTAGGGAGAATGCATCCACTTGCTCGTCTACATTCCCATACCCATACCAAGCGCTTTATTTTCAAAAGTACCATACACAAGCTTTTACCTTTTTGACCCTGTAGCCAACATTTGAGACTTAATAACTGGTTGATCCTTTTGGTGTGTGTATGTTAATTAGAAGTTGAAACGCCCTAGGTTTACTTGCCATAGGGACTGTGTCATTGGCATAACTTTAAAGCAGCATTTTCCTTTCCCGATCCAGGAGCAATTGATCTGTGAGAGCATTCATATATGTTGAGCAGCAATGGGGCTCGTACATATCCATGGCATGAAACTGACCAGACTGGGAAGGCCTTGGCTATCTCAATTGTCGCCGAACCACACCATTGCAAAGTTTTCAACATTGCTGGGTAATTAAAGTAAATCCTCTGGACCATCTAATTCCTTAAGGCACATCCCAGTTGGCCGTATTCAACTTATTTGAAGCCATGATGTCCACTAATGCTAAATTAATGGAACTATTGGCTGTGACCTACTGGAAAGCCAGCAGTGCCAAATGGAGGGCTTGTTTTGAGGTGCCAACACTTGCTCTAAAATTGGATTGGATTTCTGAAAGAATTGGATTTTTAGATGCCCAATTTGTGGGTTTTGGCAAAGTTCTTCGCATACACCAGAGACAATTTCAAGAAGTGAAATTGGCTAAGTTCTGATCTTCGCCTCCTCCTCCTTTGTTAGATTGGGTCTATCCTTGCCAGGTGCGTTCATTGTCAGTTACCATGCATCAAATACATTGTTAGTAGAATGGCACTATGGGAATGGCATCAATGTTGAAACGCTTATTTGATATGTGACGGTATAGGTTTAAGTATTTCTGAGATTATATAATCCCCAGCTATTTGGGCAGATGGTGTAGCTAGAATCCAATCTCCTTATGTGCGCTCATGCCAGGTCAGCATACATATCAGTGTAATATTTTACATGTGGAATCCCTTCCGATTTTGGGCTCCCTACAAACAATGTCTAAAACTTCTAACTCTATGTGCAGGTGTAAACATTTCTAGTTACAAACTACTACTAGCCAGCCATAAAAAGGTAACTTGCCACCTCAATTCTACATATACACACAGGCTGACGCAGCACGCCATTTCTTTCTCACCAAGAGCAAGCTATCAATAGGCAATGGCTGGTGGCAACTGAACATTGGCAACTGAACATTTTGCACCCTGTTTTTGGTCTTGGCACTCTCTTCCAATTCTTTGCATGTTTCAAAAGATTGCTTGGTCTTAACCATCCCCTATGCAGCAATAAAAGTCCTCCAATATTCTTGGATTGTACACGAATCACTAAATTGATCTTTCAGTACCCTCAATATGTTCTCCTTTGCTTTCCTACGTTTTTATCAAAACATGTAGACCCTTTTGTAACCTGCAGATTTGTCAAATTTCTTGGAGTATTTATTTGTTTTTTAAGGGTGGGGGGGGGGAGAGGGCGCAGATATATTCCAGGAACTTCACAAATTTATTTTTAATAACCAATGCTTTCAGCTTAGACAAATAGGAATGTTTAGCTCTTGATACAGCAACTATCAGAATTGTCCCATGGGAGATCTTCCCACATTGGGTGTCTCCTGTTTGACTTAATTACCAAACAATTCACCATTTATTTGTATTATCCTAATGGCCCAAAGGTTGTACATATTTCCAACATGAAAAGTAAATGGCCACTTTAACCTCTGCCCAGTGTCTCTAGATCCTTGATCCTGTTCTAGTTGTTTAATGTGTCATGAAGTAGTTGTTAGATTTGCCCTTTTTCCTAACCTTTCTTGGGCTACCAGGCTTAGTGTTTCCATTGACTGAGTGTACGTCCCATTCAATTAAAATGAATGCAATTGGATTCCTTTTGCTTCAATTCTTTTATCTATCATTACTGTGCTTGGGATATTGTGCCTCAAATCTTCATCTGGTAACCCATTGACCTATGCTGATGTCATTCCCTCCGAACACTTGTAATTCTTTGCTGATGGTTCATGTGTCACTTCAATTTTTTTCAACTGGTCAAAGGGGGTGTTTGAAATTCGGACTTCAGAGCATTATCTAAAGTTAAACACAAGCATCGTCGGTCATTAACATTTTCAAAACAGTTATTTTTACCACATGCAGAAGACTCCGGAGCCTGAAATGTAAGAATGGGGTGTCGCAAGAGTGTTGCCTGCTTTTGAGATAATGTAATATCTGTGTAGTTTGATATACAATTAATTTGGATCTGCTTATTGTGACAAATGCATTTGTTTTTTAGCAAAATGTAAGGGGCTGTAGTCAACGTAACTGCTAGTCAACATAGTTATTAATGCACACATAAAGGGTAAGCATCTGCTGTAGTGCTATTTCCAAAGAACACACATTCCTCAGGATTACTGCACAGTTAACCCAGAATGAAGGCAAAAGTAGATTAATGTATGCACATTTTCATATCCCTATTAGCTTTAGTTAGTCCTAACAAAAGCTAAGTTTAATGATCTAAACAGTGTTTGGAAGCATCGTAAGGTAGCTCAGTGGGTTCCTGGCCTCCTGAAATCTATGCACATCTCTGCTTCTGTATTCAGCAGCATCAAATCCACATTGAATCTCCCCGTGGGAGATTTTAGATCTTGGCAAACATTATTTAAGCACCAAAAGTCAAGGTGTTCTGCACCAATTACGGTTGTCTTTCACACAAGTGTTCAAAATTGATTGGAGCAATTTAGCTCCTCCTTGCTTAGAACAGCATAGTTAAGTTAACACCAACCCTTTTCCAGTGCTACCTTTGACAGTCTTGACAAGCTGGTGCCATGCACACATTCCTTTATGCTACTAATGCTTTGAATTAGGGAATGTTTATAAAGGAGTATTGAGACACATCTAGCAGAAATTGGAGGCGTAACTTGTCAGCTTCTGCTTATTGAGTGATGCTGGCTACCCAGGAAGTGGGTTTTAATGCCTGCTCATTACTTTATTTAATTTCCTGGAGTTCACCGGTAAAAAGTGACTTGCACATTTCCAGTAATTGCTGCAGCAGAGGGTGCTGTGCTCAGCAACAGATTTGTTTTTTAATTCAAAGCACACAAACCAGAAATATTGATACCAAACTTCAGAGGGTGCAGGACAGGTAAAAACAGCCTTGGCACTGTGCATCAAAGAGTAAATGAAAGTGTCTTAAAGTCGAAGACACTTGTGTCCCCTGCACACCCATATACTGTATGACAGTTGTATAGATATCATTCAATGTAAATTGCAAAAGTTGAGCATAACGGGTTCGGAATTGTGATTCGATGAGCAGGGGCTATAACCAGCTCCTGTGTGTCACATCACCCTGTAGGCGGGAGCTACCACAGGGGAACCAGGAGCTACCAGAGATGTCCATTTTGTATGAACCATTGTGTTTAAATGTGTATTCGATGTGTTCTAATAAAATTCTCAAACACTCGGATAATGTCACATGTCAATATCTCAAAATCTAAACCATTGATTCTGAACGCAAAGTGGAAAACCTTTAAGTGGAGAATATCAACTCAAATCTTGGAGGTTGTCACCAGTTTTAAGTCCCTGGGAAGCTTTACACTCTAGCAAAATAAAAGTGACAATGCATAAGGCTAATAGAGGAACATTTTTGTGCCTGCTTCTCAGTTGTCCCAATTTGACTACTAGTTTGTCAGATTCTCAGCTTTGCCAATGGTTAAAAAAAAAAATATTCCCCAAACTCGTTTTTGGCGCAGAGAACCTTAACAAGGACACCCCATGGTCTAAATTAGAGGCACTGTTATGGAGGAAGGTGGCGTGTCGGTCGAGCTGTGTCCCAATGGATGGAATTCGGTACGAATTGGGCCTACTTTCCCTGGGAATGTTTGTTGAATAGAGTTTACTGCAAATGTATGCCTCAATCTTGTTGCCCCTTCAAGCAACTTTATATGTTAATATGAAGCTAGAACTGAATAAGGGCACTTTCGAGCTGGCAACATAACTGTGATGACCTGTGGATAAGATGGTCCTCTCTTGAGGAGCTTAGTACTAACCCAAACAAACTTAAACTAAAACTGTACAGATATGAATGTATTAAGACTAGGGATTTTTTAATTAAGTATTGCTGTTTTTAAGATCATTTTAATTGGATTCTAACATATTTTAATGCTTTGGCACCCTAGTTAAAAAACCCCTTGCGGGTTTAGGGGTTTAAGATTAAAATATAATTTTCTGCCAACACTGGATGTTCTAGGTATGCAATGAAGTCTCAGACGGGTCAAAGGTTATGTCGTTCTTGTGGTATTGGTAGAGAGACTAAGGCATTTATGTATTGAGGGCCCCGTACTCATGGATCCATGGTATGAGAAATTGGGCAGATGTGTGTGTATATATATATATATATATATAACCTTGAGGGGGTATCTGTAGAACAGTTATGGATTGTTGTGGATTCGTATTTTAAACACAAATGAAATCTCATTATCAATTGCGATTTTCGAATTTGTGAATTTGATTGTATAATGTTACATTTTTTTTTTTTACTTGTCTTTTTAAAAAAAAAAGATTTTGTTTTATAGCTCTGGCAATGTTTTGTAATGATGGTGATGAATTGTATGTAAAAAGGTTCTGTTGTGTAACCAAAACGCACAATAAATAAATGTTTGGAAGGCGCCAGTTGGCCCTAGAAGCCAAAATTAGCTCCTCGTACCAGTTGGTTTCAAGCTAACCAGGCTCTACTATGCTAGAAGCAGGACCTAAATAGCTCCCAGCTCCCCTCAATTTCGAACCATGCGGTAAGATATTTTAAGAAAAAATGACTTGAGCATAAGCAACAGATTCATAATAAAAAGAATATTAATAAAAGAAATCATACAACAGTGCTTTTTCAAATGCAGCAGCACAGTGTCCATTTCTGTACAGCTAGATGCATTTCAGGCAACCGCCATTCATCAGGAGCTGAAAAACAAGTAATCTGTAAATATGTTAAATCACAACATCAATATTCAAGCCATTCACTTTGATACAAATCTCAACATCACATATTTGATGAATTCATCCCGGTTGCCAAGTAGATCATAGCGTTGTTTCAATATCTCTACCTCAGAATCTAGATGAATAGACCCCTCATAGTCCTGTAAGTGCATTAGTTACCTATAATCGTGATTTCAAAACTTACACCAATATTAATCATAACAAATGTTCAGAGGCCAATGAAGATAATTGAGGAAGGGAGCTCAACACAACCTTTTACCTAAATTATTCACCACAACCAAATAGGTCTCAGCCGTGATAGGTAGCATTTTGACTTTCAAGAGATGTGCCCCTCCCACAAAGGGAAAAAAAAACTGCAGCATATAGCTACATACCTATACATCTTGAACCCGCTTGTTGTGGGATCGGAAGCTCTGAAATGTATACTGTTGAAAGAATACCTGTTCCAAACATCTAGAATCTTTACCATCAAATTGGCTAATATGATCCTTGTTAACAACTTTAGGTTTAGTTTCACATTCTACCTATAAGCTGCTTATATAAGCTCATCTATGGGGTAAGCAAGGTCCCCAGCCTATACTAATATTTTCATGTTCTATTTTGAGTCCATGAACAGTCTTAATCATCGGGACTGGGCAGACAATGTCTTTTTATGGAAACGCTACAGTGATGATATTTTTGCAATCTGGACAGGAACTGAAGTTGAACCCGATACATTTCTGAACTACTTGAACTCCATACATTGACTTATTCACCATGGATACATGTTGACCCAAATTGCATTTTTTGGATGTGGAAATTTCAGTTTCAAACAACACTGTTAACATTTTCATTTTCAAGAAACCTACAGATGTAAATTATACACTAACTTAGCTTCCATCCGCTCCATCTTAAAAATAATTTACCATACATTCAATTTCTAAGATTGAGACGTATTGTATTGGAAGATGAATACTTGAGAGTATCTGGTGGCATGGCTAAACGATTCCCGGACCGAGGATACCCTGATAAAATATAAAGGTAGCTAAGCAAAAGGCGTCTGCCAAAACCAGGGGAGAACTTTGGATACCCAAATCAGATGCGGTACGTTTTCTTTACTCCATGAAGTATTCAGCACAAAGTCGCCATATCACGAGATTGTGTAAGAAAAATTGTAGTTTGATTAAATTAGAGTCACATCTTTCTAAACTATTCCCTGATCCACCAATGATGGCATATAAAAGATGGAGAACCTTTAGGGACTCTATGGTAACAGCAAAAAAGGCGCGGTCCAGAAGACCGACAGTGTTAGCAAAACAACAACATTTTTAAAATTTCCCGGTCTTAATTGTAACCATTGTAGTAATTCAATCAGAGGGGATTACGTGAGACACCCACGATCAGGTCGGAAAATAAAACAGACATTTTGCAATTTGCAACACGCGCTCCAAAGTATATGGACTTTGCTGTCCTTGCGGAATATTCTACATTGGGCAAATGACAGATGGAATGAACATAAGTCACATCGGGACCCATAATGTTAAATCTTCGTTGGTCAGACCCTTTACACATCATAGACATACAGTAGCACAACTAGAGTGTATTGCCCTTAACGTAGTTTGCAAGCCTCCCCGGGGAGGTGAATTGGCTAATAAACGTACACAACGTGCACTATACTGGATACACACACTTGATGCTTTATATCGACATGGGATGAACAAGTAATTTTACCTGGGAGCAGTCTTTTAGATAATGTCGGGAGCATGATAGGTGATCAGTGATTGCACATCATAGACTAACATAACTGATGTGAGAAATTAGGTATTTGGTTCCATTACAGATCACTACTTACATCTGAGCATATCAAGTGTATTAACTACAGATCACTATGTACATCTAGTGAGCACATCAAGTGTATATGTGTGGTGTGAGACAGGCATGATATCAAGAGAGACACAGACTGAAAAGGGTTAGTTTGAACACCTTTATTTACTAAGGTTCCTGGGTTGGTGTAATGCCTGACTGGCCCCAACTCTAAAGGGGTAATTCCCTTTACTGATGTTTCTAATGGCCGTCGTTGCCTAATTGTCCAAAGTAAAAATCCCTCTGTGTATAAACCTATGCTTGCCCTCACTCTGCCCAAAAATGTAAGTCTTTTAAAAAGGAAAAATAGTGGTTCAACAAAAAGGGGGAAACGAACATTGGATTTCAGGTGGTCTTATCACCAGCTGCTGTTTGGTCAATGTCACACAAATGATCAACCTACACAGCTGCTCGTAAGACCTCTACAGAGCCCTTCTCACTAACTTCAGTGTTTTCGACTTCCTTGGGGTTCCCTTCCCCAAGCTTCAGCTTGTACCAACTAAGAAAATGTAACACCTGGCTCTTTGCTTTTCCTGAGCGTGACCACTCTGACCCTTTGCCCCTCTGTTTTCTTCCTTTCACTTCAGATGCTTCCTGCACCCCTTTACTACTACTTTCCTCTCCGCTCACACTTGTACTGTTTATTCCTGCTTTTCTTCTTGAGCCCCTGGTACCTGTCGTTTACTCTCCTCGTGCTACCTTGCACCCTCTTTTCTGTTTTCCTTTTTATCCTGCCTCTAGACTATTCTCGTGCCTCTCTTCTCCTTTTGTTGGCCACTCACACTTCTGCTTTTCTTGGCTTTCTCTCTGTGTCCGCTCCGATCTGTCTTTTGCTCCCTTCCGATCTACTCTGCTTTTCGCTTTACTTTCTGCTCCGTTCTGTCACTTTTACACTTTCTGCTTCGCTTTGCTTTCAGCTGCAATTTTAGCCTTTATACTTTCCGATTCGCTCTTGCTTTCAGCCTTTACACTTTCCTTTCCTTGCAATTCCGTGCCCCTTTTACTGTCAGTGCCCTTCTCTCGCTCCGCTCTCATTCCAAACGCACATACCTGGGTTTTTCACATTCTGCACAAAACTCACCGGGCAGCGCCACATTGAGAGGCGGCTCCTCCAGGTAATGCAGGGTTTGAGAGGGTCTCACCACCTTCCCCTTAGGCATCCTTTGGGTCGGCACAGGCCTCAACGGAACAAGCTCTTTCCTGAACGTGGTTGGCAGAATTCAGGCTGCGCTGCTTCCGCTCCTTGGAGGGATGGCTTCCTTGCCACGCTGCAGCTCTAATTCACACAGGGCCAGCTCTGCCGCACGCCGTCCTCCAGTCTGCAGCTCCTGCTTCTCTCTGCTCCTGGGCTCCTCCGGTCCAGACTGCATCCCCAGCTTGGTCACTTTTGTGCAAGACCACACCTTCTATAGTGAGAAAACTAGTCAAGTGAAGTCAGGTGTGAGTAGTTACTATTGAATGCCTGACTCTGTGTGACAACCTGAGCTCTTTCTAGGGAAGGTTGCCATATTATTCCTATGGGTAATCTTTACTGATCTTAGTTGCCTCCTCTCCATCTCAGTATTTGTTTGTAATGGGGAGGGGGAGAAGGGGTGAGATTGTAAACGCCCCATTAGGGTGTTTTCAGGACTCGGGGAATACCATCTCACCCCTTCTGGTATCCTCCTCCCAATCCCCTGTGACCCTACACTGAGGTGATCCTCCCTCGCTTGTTCACCCCCAGGTTCAGGATTCAAAAGCAATGGCCCTTCCCTGACCACCTGAATGGAAGATCCTGAGGGAGTGGGTGGGAGAATACGTCAGATTTCTTAGTGCGAAATGCCTCTCAGATGCCAAATGGCTTAGTATGATAAAATAGATACTTTATTCACATACTGAGTTAGACCTATAGTAGACTTAGTGAAATATACATTGGTTTAATGTAATTGGGTAATGGCATCTGCTCAATCTACTCTGTTCACTTTTTTGCATGTTAACATGAATAATTACTACTTTAGAATGACTTCATTGCATATATAAAATAATATAAAGGTGAATTGTGCAGAAGGTTAATTAGGACCACTATAATTATGTCAATTGTGCAAAAGGTCAATTGTGCAAAAGGTCAATTTGGGTAATACCCGCCCTGCCAACTATAATCTAACTAAGACACACAGGGGTCTTTCACGCGATAACATATGGATGACTCTTTAGAAACTAGATCCGCTGATTGAAAGATCCAATTGGTGGTACATATCCTAGAGCACTAAAGCGGCAGCCATTTTTTAAGGGTGTTATTTGAGCGAGTAATTTCCTCAAGTGGAAACTCGATTAGAGTTCAAGACCTCACTTTGGATGGGGATTTCACTATTTGTCTCACTCATGGAAACTACACTATATATCAGCACCCACCCGCTGGATTTTGAGGGAGGACCTAGTTTATTGTGACTCTCGCATATAAATGGCGCCATTTAAACACTGTTTTCTGACACACCGATGATTGGGTGCTGACTACCAACCTGGTTAACCAAGGAAGTTCTGTGGCGTTTCCAGACTCTGCACCTGTAATTGCTAGATGCTATTGATCCACCAATTGGAATGTTATGCCCATTAGCCTGCCATTATTTCACAGGGTCTGCCTGCCCTGTACTAATACAGAGTGTTGCTTCATGCAGATCGAACGTTGGGTTGATAGCAGTTGGAATCGTAATGTTTTCAGAACTCCTGAAAATATGATCAAGTCATTTATTCTCCACCACTCACAAGGTTCCCCATTGCTGCGCATGGTTCAAGGTGCGTGCATGATAGTTTCCTGAGGTTTTAAAATCTATTTCTAGTGTAAGTGTATTAAGGGTGGATGCCTAACATCTTTACTGTCCCTGACCAGTAACTGAGACTTCATTGACAATGGGCTTGTCACCCCACAGGTGAATTGATTGAGAGAAGACGGTCGCTATTATTGTCCCAGACTGGCAAGGACTAGTGAAACATCGTTCTCTTGCACAGAAACAGTTAGTTGGACAGACGACTTGAATTAAAGGTGTGTGTAACTTGCTCCTTCATAGATTCTAGTTGTGACATTTTTTTAACTATAACTTTGTTCTATTACAGAATTGAACTGCTATATCTTTGGAAGAAACTTGAGTCCACTAGAAACATTAAGTGCTTTCACGTGTTTGTGGGGGTATGGTATGTAGGTATATGCTGCATGTTTGTTATCCCTTTGTCTTTAAAATCACCATGGCTGAGATATGTTTGGTTGTGTTGAATAATTTAGCTAACAGGTTTGTGTGGACCTCGCCTCAATTTATTTATTTTCTTCACTGGTGTCTGAACATTTGTTATGATTAATATTGATGTAAGTTTTTAAATCGCAGTTATAGGTAATTAATTTACTAACATTATTGTGGCAACCTATTCGTCTAGATTCTGAGGTAGAGCTGTTGAAACAACGCTATGATCTACTTGGCAACCATGATAAATGAATCAATTGCATCTTATATCTGATGTTCAGATTTGTATAATCAATGTGCTTTCCTTGAATTTTGATGTTGTGATTTAACCTATTTACAGATTACTTGTATTTCTGCTCCTGGTGGACGGTTACCTGAAACGGGTCAAGCTGTACATAAATTGACACTTTGCTGCTGCATTTAACAAAGCATTGTTGTTGTAGAACTTCTTTTGTTTGAATATACATTTTTATTATGAATCGATCAATTGTGCATTAGTAAACGTCTTACCCTCAACTTTTGTAATTTACGTTGATATATAATATTTATATTTCTGAGGCTTGTAGAATCTGCCTAGATCACATGCTGTGCATAGTCTGACATCTAGTGGAAGATGCAGTGTATTAGTTTGTTTTTCGAAACTCGAAAATGGGCGTCGACACAGGGCATGCCAGTAATACTATCCCTAGTGTGACGTCCACTGTACCCATGATCCCTCGCGCGTCTAGGACCCTCAGATTGTTTTTTTCCGCCATACTGGTCGGAAGCATTTTACGGAGTTCCCTGGCCTTAGCCATACTTTTGCTAACTATTGTTATATTTACCCATTTCTCCACCCCAACGTCGAGTCACCGAACTTCCACACTCGACGCCGGCCTGGAGAAGAATTCCACCGTCGACAGCTGCACGACGGATTTGGGCCTCGGAAGGCCTCCGGCTTCGGCCCGGGCCTTGGAAGGCCTCTGGCCTCGGCCCTGCAAGTAGGGAGAGTGGGGGGTGGACATACTCTACACTCTTTTGGTATATAGGTACATTCTTATATATTCCTACACTTATTAGACCACTGCCACAAGGTGCGTATGGAGGGTACCCCTTTCCAAATTCTGCCCCAAGTGCAACCATAAGTACCCTTGGGTCGACAGGCACGCCACGTGCAATCTCTGCTTGCCGAGGGACCACCCCGAGGTGAACTGCAGAGCGTGTATTAGGTTTAAACCAAAAACACTTAAGGACCGTTCGATCAAGCGTTGGGCCCACCACGACAGGCGTCGGGAGGCCATGGCAGCGAAGGGCGCCTTCAGCGAGGGCAACGTGGCGTCAAGAGACAGCCGAGCGCAAGTCCCCGACCTAGGAAGATCATCCGGCAGAGCGGCTATGGGGAAGACCCCCGGCGGCACAAGCGCTACCCACAGCACTTCCATAAAGCACATGAAGTCCAACCGAGACTCGACGCGCACGTCGAGTTCTCGGAAAGAGACACATAGAGAACGGTCCGAATCGGTGTCCTCTGGGCGTTCTTGATCTAGATCGCTGCATGACTCCAGGCAATCATCCACTGTTGCCAAGAGTGCCTTGCTCCCCAAGGTAACGGAGTTCGATCGTCGGAAGACGAAGCTGACTTCCATCCCCAGACCGCACTCCAGGAGTCGGCGCCCGCAGACCGCGTAACGGCGGCTCCCGAGTCCCTACCTCCACGTTCTAAGGATAGGGACACTACCACGAACCTCGACGCCAGGCGTCGGAGGGCTCTGTAGGGGCGAAAAAGCAGGGAAAGCACTCTTCCGCCCACGGGGAGGGGGGAAAACAACAAAGGAAACAGTATCAGCCTCCTTACACACCAACACATTTCCACTCCACATAGACAGACCAGTCCCAGTCTTCTGTCATCCCAAGGACCCCTGCTAAAACCAGTAAGTCTAGTCAGGATAAGGCGGAGAAAGTCCCAGAAAGGGTCATTCCCAGTTCTAGAGAATGGTCTAGTGATGACCTATACAGGGTTATGTCAAGGATGTCATCATTGGCAGATTTTTACACAAAAAACCCTCAACACTTTCTCTCCTATACTCCCGACGGGTCAGCACCCTCAGGCTCTAAGGATCCAATACCTCCAAGTAAAAAGTCCCGGTTTGAAACACCAACACTGTCTTCGGACCCCTTCTATGTACAGCCATACTCTCAGTATCAAGGAGAGACATCCTTTTGTGAGGATCCATATTTGGGCATGTGGAAGAGCAAACTGGTACGGGCTACTATGGGGATGATGAGGACCAAGAAGAGGAAGAGGAAGACCCTGAAACTTAGTGTAGATTCCCTGGTAGAGAAGGAACCCCCGGTTACCGACTCCCCTGTCGACAACCAACCTCTCCTGAATGAAGTTCTGTCTCGAGCAGCAGAACATTTCCACATTGACACCCAGGGTGCTCAAGAGGAGAGGGACTTCGCCGAGGAGTTAGTGGGAGAAAGGAGGCCTGTTGCTCAGGCCATCCCTATCCTTAAGTCTATTCAGAGAAGAATACACCCTTCACTTGTAAATCCTAACCTCACCAGGGCAGTGAACCCCAGGATTGAGAAACCTTTCAGGGCAGCCCAATCAGACCCACTGTATATAAGGGAACATCTGAAGCCGGACTCCTTGGTTGTTACAAACACCCGCAAGAGGGCTGGAACACCCTTGTCATCGTCCGAGGCCCCTCCCGACAAGGAGAGCAAGAAACTGTATGGTTTGGGCAGGAAAGTAGCCTCCACTTCCGCCTACCACGCAAGGATTGCCAACTCCACCACCCTGTTGGCCAGCTACAACTGCCATCAGTGGGAAGAAGTCGCGGCTCTCAGACTCCGCCCCAGAACCCTTAAAGAGCCAGTTGGCACGAGTTTCGGCGGAGGGAAGAGCCGTGTCCGGTTACATTCTAAAAGCAACCTTTCATGCCGCGGATAACGCCGGCAGATTGATAGCAGAAGGAACTGTTATCAAGAGACACGCTTGGTTATGGCAGTCTGGATTCAAGGCTGAAACTCTAGCATCATTGCGTGATAAACCAGTGGAGCCGGATCTGTTGTTTGGTAAGGCGGTCGAGGGCGCGCTGAAAAATGCCATGGACGAGTATGAGGCACTCAAATCCCTAGGCCAACTAACCAATAAACCCCCTAATCGGAGAGGGAATGGCAATTTTTGTCGCCCACGCGGCCAAAATTCCCAGAGAGGATCTAACTATTCCCAGGGGCAGGGTACACCGTGGAACAATAATAACCAACAGTCTACCCAGGGTTACGGCAGGGGTAATAAAATAGGACGTGGTAAAGGTAGAGGCAGCCCCAGTAGAGGAGGCGGCACACCTCCACCAAAACAGTGACGCTCCGTTCAGGGTCCCTTCTCACGCAACCCCAGTAGGGGGACGCATTTCCAACTTCACCCAAGCTTGGGAAGGGATCACATCAGACAGATGGGTGCTGTGCACAGTATCCGCAGGGTACAGCATAGATTTGTTAGAGCGTCCCCGAAAACCATCCTCCACGACAAAAAATACATTATTTGGACCACCAGAAGATCCTCCTCGAGGAGATCGTCAATCTGCTAGCAAAGGACGCGATAGAACTCGTCCCGGGACACTAGGTAAACAAGGGTATTTATTCAACTTACTTCCTTGTGCCAAAAAAAGATTTAACAATGCGCCCAGCATTGGACTTATGGCCTGCAAACAAGTATGTCAAGCCCCAAAGGTTTTGCATGACTACTCTCCAGGAGGTAATCCCTCCCCTAAAAAAAAAAAAAAAGGGTATTACATGGCAACATTGGACATGAAAGATGCCTATTTTCATATTTCCATGTTCCCAGCGCACAGAAAGTACTTGCGCTTCAAGGTGGACAGTCGGCACTACCAGTTCAAGGTACTACCCTTCGGGATAGCTTCGGCTCCAAGGGTATTCACCAAGGTACTGGCGGTGGCGGCAGCACACCTACGCAGGGAGGCAATCCCGGTGTACCCTTACCTGGACGACTGGCTCATCACGGGGAGACCCCAGTAATTTGCAGAACAAACATTCAAAGGACAATCGACCTCCTCTTCGAATTGGGCTTCTCAATAAACAAGAAGAAGTCCAGTCTGGTGCCAAGCACCTCCAAACAGTTCCTAGGAGCTATCCTAGACACTCAAGAGGGGTTGACCTTTCCTTTCGAAGAAAGAATTCGGAATATACTGCTTCAAATTCCGCAATATCAGTCCGGTCGCCAGATAACGGTACGCAAAGAGATGCGTTTGCTGGGCATGATGGCGTCATGTATTTACCTGGTCCCTCACGTACGCCTGCGCATGCGCCCCATGCAGGAATGGTTGGTGAAACAGTGGTCTCAGGCAAGTGGTCAGTGGGACGATCTAGTGGTCGTTTCGCCAACACTTGTACAAAGCCTTCACTGGTGGATGAGAGAAAATTTGTCCAAGGGGAAACCCTTTTACGATCTGGAGATTCAGGCGGTAGTCACAACCTATGTATGCCTGACGAGGTGGGGAGCTCACCATCTCCACCACACAGCTCAGGGTCTCTGGTCTCACTCAGTGGCAAAGAATCACATCAACCTGCTAGAGCTTCTGGCAGTATTCAGAGCGCTTCAAGCGTTCGAGCCCTACCTGCTAAATCTGTCAGTGCAAATCCGGACGGACAGCACTACAGCCATGTTTTACCTGAACAAGCAAGGAGGGACTTGTTCGCCAAAACTGTCCAAGCTTGCCCAGAAAATTTGGATATGGGTACACGGATGGAACATCTTCCTGTCATCGCAACATGTTCCAGGGGATCTCAATTCTCTAGCGGATGCTCTGAGCAGAGATCCCCTCCCAGAGGACCACGAATGGTGTCTACACAGAGAAGTTGTAGAAGATATCTTCTCTCAGTGGGGTTTCCCCACTATAGACCTATTCGCCACAAGCGAAAACACAGTGCCCAGGATTTGCATCCAGGTTCCCCCAACCAGACTCCCAGGGGAACGCCCTGTGGATGAATTGGTCAGGAATGTTTTCGTACGCTTTTCCATCAACTCCTCATCAGGAAGGTGGTCAACAAGATGAACAGAGAATCGATGACGCTCGTCCTGGTTGCTCCCATGTGGGCGAGACAACCATGGTTCCCACACTTACGCAGATTAGCGGTGTGCGAACCCATCAAACTTCCGACCTGGTACAACCTACTGCCCCAGCACCAAGGTCAAACAGTGCATCCTCAACCCAACTCAATGAACCTGGCAGCATGGCTCCTGAGGTCATAGCGTTCGGACATCTCAATTTACCACAGAGGTGTATGGACATCCTAAAAGAATCTAGGAAGCCAAACACAAGCACTGCTACTTTCACAAATGGAAGAGATTTGTTATCTGGTGCCAGAATAAACAAATCAACCCAGTTGATTGCACTCCTTCCACTATTGTTACATACATGCTCCACCTGCTGGATGCAGGACTGGTTTTTAACTCGCTGAAGGTACACCTGTCAGCATACACCACTTCCCATAACAAGGTGTCGTGGTGGAAAGCACCAGTAGTTAAAGCCTTGATGGAAGGAGTAAAGAGACTTCACCCTCCTATTACAAACCCACCACCAGGATGGGACCTTAACGTGGTGCTGTCTAAACTCATGGGCCTCCCATTCGAGCCCATGCATAAAAGCAGTCTCAAAGACCTGACTTACAAAACGGCCTTCTTAGTAGCAATTACATCTATAAGAAGGGTCGGTGAAATTCAGGCTCTGTCAGTGCAAGATCCCTTCTTTACTGTCCTGAAAGATAAACTGGTTTTACGCGCACACACCCTAGGTTCTCATCTAAGTTTATTTCCAAATTCCACGTGATCCAGTCCATCGAGCTTCCGGCTTTCTTCCAAAATCCACAAAGCTCGGCTGAGGTGAAACTACACACCCTAGATGTGCATAGGGCGGTCCTCTAATATGTAAACAAGACCAGACCGCTAAGGAAAACAGATCAACTGTTTGTCTCCGTAGCTACAGGCAGAGAGGGGGGATCACGTCTCTAAAGGTGCCATCTCTAAGTGGATTATTAACTGTATCCAGCTGTGTTACTCCCTTTCTGAAAAAACTCTGCCTTTCACGCCGAGAGCCCACTCTACAAGAGGCATTGGGGCCACTCTGGCTTTCATTGCAAATGTACCCCTTGACACCATTTGCAAAGCAGCTACTTGGAGCTCTATTCACACTTTTACTCAGCACTACTGCATTGACACCCATTCCAAGACACTTACACAAGTGGGGCAAGCGGTTCTAAGACACTAATTTGCTCATGACCCTTCTCACATCCCACCTCCTTCTTCAGGTACTGCTCGCTAATCTATGCACAGCATGTGATCTAAGCAGATTCCACAAGCCTCAGAATGGATACATTACTCACCGTAATCGTATTTCTGATGCTTGTATCTGCTTAGATTCACAAATGGAAGAGATTCGTTATCGGGTGCCAGAATAAACAAATCAACCCAGTTGATTGCACTCCTTCCACTATTGTTACATACATGCTCCCCTCTGAGAGAAGGCGCATGGATGCTTGTAGTCTTACCTTTCAATCTATCTGCTTGAATTATCTGTACTACCGCTACTCCTCATGTCAGAAAAAATACAATCTGAGGGTCCTAGACGCGTGAAGGATCATGGGTACAGTGGACGTCACACTAGGGATAGTATTACTGGCACGCCCTGTGTCGATGGCCATTTTTGAGTTTCGAAAAACAAACTGTAATACTCCGCAGCTTCCACTAGATGTCGGCCTATGCACAGCATGTGAATCTAAGCAGATACAAGCATCAGAAATACGATTACGGTGAGTAATGTATCATATATATATTATCAATGTTCGTTTGTCCAAGTTCTTCACCAATTGCTTTGAAATTTTGACACAACGTTGCATTTGAATACGCGTGTGTTTTTATATACCTACCATACATAGATGTCACACCTGTGACGGGTAACAACATGCTCTTTCCAAAAAACGGTGGTGGTCTGTTGGGCGTAAAAGCAACACACGCTATACTAAATATTTTATGATTCCATTTAGAATGGCTCAAATACGTGCAGAGCGACTTGCAGCCAGACTTCAGGATGCACTGTTGCGAGCACAGCGATCGTGTTCTGCAGCTGCAGATCTGCTCCGTTCTGAACAGAATGAACGTGACAGGCTGAGAGTGGCTAAAAGAAGGCAGCGAGAAACAGCAGATCAGCCTCAAACACGACTCTGTGCTCAGCAATCACACGATTACAACCAAGCTGATGATTATAGTTTGAGCCGGCATGTTCTCATCGGCACTATGACTGAAGTGTGTCCTTATTTCAAGGCTCTGAAATTTAATGGAGAAACGAAAGGAATGTGTTGCACTGCCGGGAAAAATTAAACTGCCTCAACCTTGAGAACCGCCAGAGCCATTAAAAAGTTTGCTTGCTGGATATATTGCCGCATCAAAGCATTTCCTATCTAACATCAGGAAATACAACTCATGCATCCAAATGACATTGTTCGGGGCAGGAATCTTAACGGCTCAATTCATGGCAACTTGCATTTGCAATCACCATCAACAAAGCTAAAGGCCGATCTTTACAATTGTGGGGTTTAGATCTTGACACGGATTGCTTCTCCCATGGACAATTATATGTTGCGTGTTCTACAGTCGGCAAACCAGACCATCTCTATCGGCACAGACAATGGAACAACTTAAAATATTGTCTACCCACAAGCATTGTGAAATTAAACATATTAGAAACGTGCGCTTTCACTTTTCTTTCTTTCCCATTTAACCAGACGGAGCCACAGCAACACGTGGCCGGGGGGGGGGATATATATATATATATATATATATATATATATATATATATATATATATATATATATATATATATATATATATATATACAACCGACTGTCATAAAATATATGGGTGTACAGGGTACGCAAGTGTCTCGGACTTAAAGACACTTTTTTTTGTTTCCTATTCCTTTAAGGAATGTCAGTCTACATCATGAATGATTGACATGTGATTGATTTTGCCTCATCCCTACTGGCCTTTATGAGGACATTGACCTACAACTATGGACTTCGCCGTACTATTAAATAATGGAAGCAAACTAAGCTGGATTAAACCTCATGCACCCCTAATGCATGACGGACTCTTCCCCAGCCGAAGGCTTTTCAGCATTCTATGGCTGTTATGAGTTCCCTATATTGTAATACTATAAACCTCAATAATACACACTGTGTCGACTTCTGAATGATGAAAAGCAGACTCTGGCATGTCTGACATGTGACTGACTCTGCCTGTCTGGCGTGCAATCTTACAATTCCACAATTCAACTTTACTAATTTGATCAACTTCAGAAGGATGAATGGCTGAGTTCTTCTTGTCCCGATTCAAACGGGGGTCGCGGGAGTGCAGTTTACACCTGCATCTCTGCAGTAGGTGCATTAATCTACTGGGATCTTTTTGCAGCATTGTATGTACTGCAGTAAGATCTGCACAGGGCTCCCTTTCCTCTTCCTAACCCCTTGCCACCATCACCCACTGATCCCTTCCCCTGAATTCTTTCCTCTAACGTTAATTTTCCTGATGCGTTTTTAAGATATTTTGTGTTTTAGCCCCTTATCTCACCCACCCCCCTGCTAATCAGATGTATGGCTCTTTATAGGAGATTTGGGCTGGCAGAAAAATCTGCAGGAGCCTGAGAATCTACCAGAAACTCACTAGGAGATTTGCAGGATTTAGCGTATCACTTTTAGGAAACCGGAGCTGGGTTAAATGAGAGGTTTCCTTTATTTGACCAGCAGCAAATCATTTGATAATTGTGACCTCAAGCCTAGTTTCTCTGTGTTGATTAAATTGCTTTGATAAGCACCAAATACGTCAAACCTGTGATTTGTTGTAAAGGTATTTGTTTGACATGACGCTTCCTTTTCTGGGGAGTGGGGGTAGTGTCCTCTTTTTAAAGAGGACATAAAAATATTCTAATAATTATTTAATTATTGTGCACGGTCTGCTGCAAGGTTGAAATACCAATGGAAAAAATATCTGACAACATACTGAGGCGTGCATTGGAAAAGAAAAGTTCCCAATATGGGAACTCGTGTCCCCTGCACACTATCTAGGGTCTGGAGAGCCAGACTAATACCTTTGGTAATAATTTTAGTATTTTTTGTTAAACACATTATCAACAATGTTGCATGGTGTTGGAAAAAGCCCAACGCGTTTCGAGTAAGAACTCTTCTTCAGGGGCATAAATGATTCCATAGACAAAATGCATCTAAAACACATTCAGTCAACTTATGATTACTTGGTGTCTATAATTGACACTGTCTCAAGATTTACTGAGTTGCATGTTTTTTTAGGTTCAAATCATTACTAAGAAGCCCAATGTTACAATGTAAGCATCTGTTCTCAAGCACCTATTCACAACCAATGAAAACAGTCTATCAACCTAGAGACCTGAAACCATTGATTGTGATCCAACAATTATATCTTGGGGCAAATTTATCAGCTAGAGACTATCTAGAGTATTCTCAGCAATATTTTACACAATTTCTATTGTTGTACTTCTTATTACTAAGGAACATATTATTCATGATTGTTCTGCTTGATAAAAAGAGAAGGGGTTGCTAACCTTGTGATGCGTAAAGAATTGCTTCTGGTACAACAATGGATATTGGCATCCGATTAACTGAATAGTTGTCATAGTTGATGTATATGTGCTAATGGGTGTCTAATCGGTGTCTTATCAGAGTTATGGATAGTACTCTTACCCACTAATGTGTCGTCAGTTTAAATAAACAGATGTCCTGGCATCTGATTGGGTTCAATTTCACCACCTCTCTTCTGGTAACTGGAGACAGTATCTTCCTTAAATTATCACCAATAATTCTACATGAAATCTGGAAATATGGACGGAATTTATATTAACTCGAAAAGATATAGATCACTGGTATGGTTCCCAACTCTTCCTGACATTCCAAAAATATTTAATGAAAGGGGCCAATGACTTACTTGTATTAGCTAAAGGAACTGGTGACTAATGTAGTTTGCCTATTTATCGTCTTAAGATGGCCTCCAAGAAATGTAGTGGGCTGTGGATAGAGGCTAAGGATCAGCACAACATTGGCGGATTAGGAATCTGGTGAAAGCAAGGATTAAATATTTACACGCTGGTAAATTTGAAATTTCGATCGTCAGCAAGGAACGGGGTAGAAATATATATATCACAATTTACTTGTTCTAGTTGCTTGCTGTCCATGGAAAAGGATCAGAAGCCCTGCGTAGTGATGAACAATCCAGAACATCAGACTCCATTTTATGTTCTTGGGCATGTTTTATATACGCTACTTGATCGTGATGTCACAGCCACACATGCACGTGTGACGTCACTGTTTCCCCACTGTTTGCCCCGCTGTCGTTATATATTAAAAACCTGGCGGAATCATTGTCTTTCTTGTCTTCTGTCTAGTGATACTCCCTTAGGGATGTCACCATGAACTAGTCTCCATTCTAAGAATAAACAGTCTTTTTACAGTGAAAGTCAATGATGTAATAGCGCGCATGCGCGACTTACATCTTTATTGACCCGACAAAGATTGTATTAATATTCTTATTCAGCTCAAGGAATAGGTGACTCAAGTGACACGCATGCGTGAATGACGTCATCAACAATCTGACAAGTCTTTCATGGTTTTTCTGCTCCATATCAATTCCTGTTGTTGAGCTTGAATGTAAGTTAACTAAGTGTAACCTCTGCTGTCCGCGAAAGAAAATGAGATTTACAAGCTAATTGTTAACTCATGCGACTAGTTGGCTAATCTTATGTGTAGCCACCTATTGGTAGAGATGACCGGATAATGTGAATAAGCAAGCTCATTATGTAAAATGAGCTCTATGTAACCTGAGTTGGAATAGTAAGATTGGGTTGGTATCTGCTGATGGTATATGGCCCGTCTACCTAAAAGCCAGCAAGGGAAGATGTCAGCCAGATGTTTGAAGTTAGGTGGACTAATCAGGAAGAGCATGGATTAACATAAGTATAAACACATTTTTCCATAAGTGTTATTTATGTGCCAAAAGATAAATCTATCCTCAGCATTTCAATTTTACCTATATGCAAATACTAGGTACCAATTCGGGTTTAGCATAAACTACAGTTGAACAGTATTTGCTCTTTCAAACAATTAGTAATGACCATTCCTACAATTGTTTAACACATCAATGTTGCTGTCCCCTAACGGGTTCACAGTCTAATGCAGATTGATGTAATAGAGTACACATTTGGAGAAATTACAAATGGCATTCTGTTGCAAATTGGAAGACTTATAAACCAATTCTCACTAAAAAAAAGGTTAAAAAGGGGGAAAAAAGGGAAATGCACTGGGTGTTTTTTGAAAATTCAGAGGAATGGGCCTAGGTAGTAATCTTCGTTTAGTCCTAAGGGTGTCTTGGCATCCAACCTGTGGATCCACAACCATTCCCGTTGTGCCAATATTTTGGGTAAGTTGCCTCCCCTTGGCAGAGGATGTACCACTTCCAGAATGGCTCTCGTTTGCAAGATATTATGACGATTGTCCCTAAAGTGGCGGAACACTGGTGATTTTATGTTATAAGTCCTGATCTGTAACTTGTGCTCAGTCCACCGATCTTTGGCTCTCCTTGCGGTTTTCCCACATATTTGCCACATGGGCAGCGTATGGTGTATATTATGTTCTTGGTGTCACAAGTTGCATAATATTTTAGGGGGATCTTTTTACCAATATTCAGATGCCGAATATGGTCACCTTTGATCACATTAGAACAATGTTGGCAATGTAAGCATGGAAATGTGCCAAATTCTTGTCTACTGAATCCTCTTTGTAGTGTTTTTTCAGTCATCAGCTTTAATAAATTTGTCACGTAGGTTGTTTCCTCTTTTGTATGCCAGCATGGGTGGCTGAGGGAAAAGACGATTAAGGTTTGGGTCAGATTTTATAAAGTCCCAATTTTTGTTAATAATTCGTTTCATTTGGAAACTTTGACTTGAATGCTTGAGTGTGCAAATCAAGTTTGATTTGTCTCTTGCAACTTTAGCTCCTAGTAGATCATCACGGTTCTGTCCTTCAGTTCGGAGTATAGCTTTATTGAGGATTGCTTCTGGAAAACCTCTATTCAAGACTCTTGTTTTCATAGTATAGTATTCATCTTGTAATTTCCCTGCGTCAGATGTCACTCTTTTCAATCTCAATAATTGACTATATGGTAGATTCTCTTTCAGATGTTTTGGATGAAAGCTATTGTAGTGAAGAGAACTATTCACATCTGTGGGTTTTCTGAAGATGGTAGTGTTAAACCCAGTCTGTTAGTTCGATTGTCACATCCAAGAAGTTGATTTTTGGTTTCCCAATCTCAATGGTAAATGTAATTCTTTATTACATTGGTTGATGTATTCCCATAATTGTAACAATTTCGGCTTCTGTTCCATCCCAAATACCAAAAATATCATTCATGAACCTTAGCCAACTTTTAATCTTGTTCCTCCAGTGTTGATGTTCCAGGACAAGGGTGTTCTCAAAGTAATACTTGAAAATGTTAGCATACAAGGGAGCTACTGCTGAGCCCATTGAGGTCCCTGAAGTTTTTAGGTAAAATTGACTGTTTAACCGAAAGTAATTATTGTACAAGATAAGATGTTTATTAGTTCTATTGCAAATGTTTTGTGTATGGAGATTCCTTCTGCTCTTAATGTAAACCATTCCAGAGCTGTGATGCCTTCATCATGAGGTATGGACGTATAGACTGCTGACAGCCATAGTGAATAGCATTAAGTTAGGAGAGTCGATTAACAGGGATTTGATGGTTTGTAAAAAGCGTGTTGTGTCCTTTAAATAGGTTATCTTCTGTACCAAAGTTTGCAAGGCTGTGTCCGGCTATACAGCTATTGGCTGAAAGATACTGTTGGTACCAGAAACTATGGGCCGTTAAGGTGATCTGTTGTACTCTTAATTTTGGCTAAGCCGTAAAAGACTGATGTCGCTTTGTTGATCAGTAATTCTTCTGTTTTTTTCTGATATCCAGTCTAGTGAGCTGGCTTTGTCTATTACTTGTTTGATCAAGTCCATGATCATGTTAATGGGAACACTATCCAAAGGTAAGTAAGTATGACGATCATTCAGTAGTTTTAGACAACCAGCATTATATAACACTGTGTCCATCTGGACCAGGGGTCCGCCTTTGTCAGCTTGTTTAATTCAGCTAATTCCTTTATGATTTTCAATTGGTGTTTTCAAATGTTCTTACCTCTCGTACTTTAGTCTTCTTAGATCTTTTGTGGTTTTGGATTTCAATAAATTGATCAGGGGGTGGTTAAC
This sequence comes from Ambystoma mexicanum, assembly GCF_040938575.1. Classification (NCBI taxonomy): domain Eukaryota; kingdom Metazoa; phylum Chordata; class Amphibia; order Caudata; family Ambystomatidae; genus Ambystoma; species Ambystoma mexicanum. The sequence goes on from NC_090936.1 coordinate 870,633,919, forward strand.
CTGTGGGTCGAAACTGCTTTTGTTCTTCATTTCCAGATAGTGTTGAGATTTGGTGCTCGGTATCACATCTTCCAGATTTTCAAAGAACACTGAGATCCATCTTACGAACCAATTTGAACAAGTTGATTTCCTCTTCAAATAAACTCGTGTTTGATGGTAAAGGAAATTCCAAGGTTTAATGTGTCCATTTGTGATTGTGTCAGTTGTTTTGATGAGATGTTGTTCACTATAGGTGATGTTGTTTGTTTTTTTGCCTTGGTTTTCTTTTTCCCCTCGTCATACTGAGGCCAAACACAAAATGAGAATGCTTTTCCCCCTGAAATGATCTGCAAATTCCATTGTATTCTATGCTCCCTCCTTCATATTATGGAAAATAGACCTCCACTTGAAAATCTAAGTTTGGAGGGTAAAACCAACACTTGTTCCATAGAAAACAATCTCTGCTTTCTAAATAATACTTTTAAATTGCTGGTTAGCCTTTTAAGTCTTTTCTTCCTGCACAATTGCTACCTATTAGTTGGTGTCTTTGAGGTGTTTTGTACTACATTGACACCATTGTTAAAAAAAGTTATCTATTAATGGAAAATCATTCATCGTGAAACTTTCCTCTTTTATTTCCGTATCTTTGGCCACACGTTTGTGCTACTGGAATTCCCACATGGTATGGTGGAATTCCCACATGGTATGGGCTTAATGATATTGATGCCCAGGATTGAGTATAATTGTTAGGTGAACAGGTGCAGCAGGTTATTGGGATTGGTTTCAGTACAACAGGGGTAAAAAAAGACTGTTGGTTTGTGTTGGGAAGGGGGCAGCCTCAACCCACCGGCCTAGGCCCTTCAGAGTGAGGTGAGATGCATTTGAAACACTATGATGGGGCGGTGAGTGGACCACCTCCCAGTATGAAAAGACCCCACTCCAATATAACTAAATATAGTGTAATATAGAGCCGCATTTCTATTTTGCGTAGATATTAGTAACCATAGGTAGAAGGGAAGGCCTGTGCAGTAAATGCAGCATTGCATGCATTAGGCCCAAATCGTGAGAAATCCCCAGCCATGCCTGAGCTCCCATGGGGACAGCCCACACCCCCTACCACCACAACGCCTATTCTTGTTCTAACAGTGTTGCAAAGATGCTTGAGAGGAATGTCCCCTACAAGGCTTTGATCACAGACTAGCGCCTGGGGTGCATGCTATGCTATCTCACACTGGCCAAAGCAATATAACTAACTAAAACTTAAGACCCCTGAATTCCATGGCACCAGGTGCCCCTTGATCACCCACCCCGAAATAAGTCTTGAAATGGTCAAAGAGGATGGACAGGGCACACTGTTGAAGCGATTATCATGTGATTTGTATTGCGAGGTGCTGGGAGTGATAAATTATAGTTCAAAACGAGGGTGGAGACCTTGGAGCTGGAATGGCACGTAAGGGAGTGAGTCAAATGTGAGTGCGTGAAGGTTGTGGCCCAGAACCTCCATTTTGCCCGTCTTGAGACCTGCCAAGTGCAGTGTGAGTGATAAGGTAGTCGCATGGTAGGAGTATAATTAATTTGTTCATTGGCCTTCAACATGAGAAGATGATGATCGCTGCAGCAACCACGTGACAGAAGACGGACGGATTGGGCTAAAACCAATGGCCTGGCATCCCTTATGGCGCAGGCGGATCCTGTATAGGCGCACACCAACCAGCCGCACAGGATTTTACCCTATGTATTGCATCATGTATGACACTGTTTTTCTTCAGAAGATTTTGCTTGTACTATTTTTTGGCAGAACGTTCTTAGCAGTAGAGTTCTTTGCTGTTGCTCTCATCTGCGTGTGAGATTAAAACTTTATCCTTACAAGATCGACTTGAGCCTTTCTTCCCTAGCAGGTTGTATTCTCTCTGGTGTGAGCATTCAGGGACTTGCCTTCAATTGGTGACCCTGACGGGATCTCCACACCCCCCTTTTTTGCAGAGGCTTCCAGTTTGCTTCTCCAGAAGGAGCCGTGCCCACCCACAGCAATCGGTCCCAATCAAACACGTGTTCCGAGTGGTTTAGGAGGAGCCATTTTAAGAGAAGTCCTCTCTGCTTTTTGAGCACGCACATGTGAGTAGACTCTTGTAAGCGATAACAAGTAGGGGACCGATGCATGGGGAAGTATGAGAGGTGTGAGCAAGTGAAGAGCAAGGTTGTTAATGTGATGTGGGTGAGGTTGGGATTATCTGTTGTTAAAATTTGTACTAGGAAGAGAGTGGTAAGGTGCCCCTCCTCGGAAGGGAAGGGAAGGGGATGGAAGGTGGTACCACGAGATAGTATACTTTTTTTTTTTTTAAACAACTTTATTTTCAAAGGAGGCATGAATCAAATAAGTTATACTTTGTTCCATAATTCAGTGCCAACGACGACAATCTTATTCCAACAATATCAAGAGCAAAGGAGAAGTCTCCAATTTTCCATAATGTTGAACCCCCAACCTCCCCCTGTTCCGATAGTATATTATTTAAAGGAGGAGTATAGAAATAAAACTAGTGGTCTCTTAATAGGCCTGGAGTAAGTAGTGGTTTGTTATTTTAGCTTTATTTTATCGCTTTATATTTGTGTTTTATTGGATAAAGAACAGGCCCTAGAAGGAGCAGAGTAATTGTGTGTGTTGCAGTGTGGTGTGGCATTGGATGGTTTCGTGGAGTGGTGTATGTTTGCAAGGAAGGGGGGCAGAAAAGGGTGGGGGTTGGTTTTTCTTTTTTGGTCACAAGCAAGCGGCAGCGTGAGCGCTGCACATTAGCGGGACTGCGGGGTCTGCAAGAGATAGACAACACTAGCATGGGGGAGAGGCACACCAATAGAACACATGAATAAGGCCTGCAACTGTATCGTGACAGGGTGGAGAAATGTGAGCAGTGGATTGTGGAGACTGGAGGAGTGGGATGCTCTGCCCATGGCCAACGAGAGCATCTTGGAACACATGTCCACATTTTTAATAGCTAAATATAAGGGGAAGCATATACAGAAGAGAAAAGAAATTCTATATCTCTGGCAGATGTTCAAAGATGCAGACGATCATGGGAACAAAGTAGAGGTGCAGAGACAAAGATGGAAAGTGCAGGAAGGCAGAAGGAGATGGCAAGGCGCCAGTGGAGTATGGTGGTTTATATCCCTTGACAGCATATCCTGCAGAAGGGTACACCAATACAATCTTATGTACCCGTTGTGACTGGGACCCCTACTGCTGTAGTAAGGACCCCTTCAGTACTGGTAACCCCGCAGACTAACTCTTCCCCCCACCCACAAACGCAAACTTACCTAAGTATCGGCATCTGCGGGTGTCGGGTCAAGAGAGTTTGAAAACAGGTTGGCGGCTTGTTAACAGAATTGAACAGGGCACAAGAATCCTCAAACAAGGCGAGTGAAGTGGGCACCCCGGAAGATGGATCATGAGAATGGAAACTGGGAGATTTCTTGTTTAGAATGAATCGGGGAGGAATAAATAAGTATGTGTTGAAAAAGAAGGTGGAGGTAAGTTGACATATTATGGATGAGATGAGGGGAGGATGGTAGTGGCTCGTTCACTGAGGACCAGGGTGAAGAAGAAGAAAGGGGTGAAGTGGCGGATGAGATACCCCCCTGAGCAGTAGCCACGTGGGGGAGGGGCAGGTTGAGGAATAGGAACGGCCTGATGGCGACAGTAAGAAAAAGGAGAAGTGTGAAAAAGGGCATGAGAAGTGGGGTAAAGATGCAGATTCCCCTAATTCATAAGGGGGCGGGATGAACACAGTATGTGCCCTGGTCCCAGATGGATAAGAATAATTTAATTCAGACCCTCCCACCGCTCGCAGCAGGGGCGACCAAGTGGAACTATGAATTTGAAAAGCAAACGGCAGGGGTGCCCCTAGCAATAGGGGATTTTTAGAACTTGATGGTTGCTATAATTGGGGACCAGGGTGGGATGTGTGGGTTAAAATGCTAGTGGCCTTGACACTTCACCTGAAGTGGATTTTGGAAGACCAGACCCCGCAGATCATGCTGATCCTAGTTATAGGAATCTTTTGGGAAGGGTCATTGGTTTTATGGATTGGAAGGCAGCTTCCCCAGGTTTCGACCAGGATGACATGACAGATATCTTGAATGAAAGTCCTCTCAAAGATCCTGTTCTTCCATTCCATAAAGCACTTCAGAAGAGGGTGATGGTAAATTGAATTACTCCTGATTCTAGTAAATAAGACATTTGTACTAAAATACAGGCCATCATTATCAGATCCGGAATATCTATCTAAACCTCCCTCCCCTGAAAGTCTAGTGATTCAAGCTGCAACCTCCACTAGGCAATCAGCTTACCCATCAATACCACCAGACAGGGATAATTAAAAAAGTTGATGTTTGGGCCCGGAAAGTTTTTACTTCGGGCAGCATGGCCCTTAAATCCACTAATGTCACTAGCACTCTAGCAAGATTTACATATACCCTGTGGACTGCATGACAATCACGGCTGAACGCTTCCCGGAAGGCGAGGAACGGGATGGTTTCCTGGCTATAGTAAAAGATGGTAAAGAGGCTATGGAGGAATGTCTTCAGTCAGGACTGGACACTGCGGATAGTGTAAGCAGGTCCATGGCATCTAGCACGGTCCAACGCAGGTTTGCATGGCTAAGGAAATCTGTCTTTGCACCTGATGTAAAGTCTAGATTTCTTAATATGCCCTTTGACAGCTTGAGGTTGTTTGGCCGCAAGGCGGACGAGAGCTTGGAGAAGCGGCAGACCTCAAAAGCGGCAGCAAAGTCATTTAGCGCTGCTATAAAACAGCCTCAACAATACTCTAACGCAGGCTCATCTTCCTGGAAGAGTCGCCCCTTTCGCTTCTACTCCTCTTTTTGGGAAAGGGAGGGAGCATACCAAAACCCTTTAGTGGTGGTAAATGGAAAGGTGCTAGATCAGCCACAGCAGCGGCTACTACCTCCTCAGCCACTGCAAAGCCAATTTGAGGTCTTCACCCACAAAACCCCGGTGGGAGGCAGAATCACTTGTTATCTGGACGAATGGCGGGGCATTACGTTGGATGCCTGGGCACTAGAGATAGTGACCCATGGTTACTGCCTTCCTTTTCATCAAAGACATCAAGATCATCCACCGAGTCAGCGCTGTAAAAATGTCAGAACCACTCCTTGTGCAGGAGATTTTAACCCTGCTAGAGAAAGGTGCAATAGAACATCTACCTGTAGCGGAGAGGAACAATAGTTGGTACACTCCTTTATTTTCTCATCCCCATAAAGGACGGAGGATTGAGACCCATCTTTGACTTAAGAAACTTGAACAAGTTCCTCAGGAAGGACAAGTTCAAGATGGTGACCCTTTCTCAGATCTTCAGGCTCTTCAGCTTCAGGACTGGCTGGTCTCATTGGACCTTCAGGATGCTTACTTTCATGTACCAATCTATCTCAAGCACAGAAAGTACCTGAGGTTCGCAATTGGTGGTTCTCATTATCAGTTTGGGGCTCTACCATTTGGGCTGACCTCCGCCTCGAGGGGGCTGAGGTCAGCCCAAATGGTAGAGCCCGAAAAAGCCTGTAAGCTTTTTCAATCTTCTTTACAGAGACCAATGGTGTGTGCACACAGTTTTGCAGGACTTGTTTAAAAAGGAAGACATTTTGACAAACATAAAACCTATGTTTCTTACTATTGTTTCCACGTCTGACAGTTTGCCAGCAACCTAATGGGTTTTGATTTTTTCGCAAGCATTATTTCTTTCACTGGGGTCTTCAATTTTGTCAAGTCAACTGCCTTCCATTTCTGAAAGGGCATCGGATACCAGGATGAGGCAAGTGCAACCTCCAGAGCAACTATAGAAGCCAAGGTGCAAAGTCTCTGCAAACCGATTTACACACCAATTAATCCTGCACAACCCTCAGTACAAGGACTCACAATAGTTGGTGTGTGTGCCCCTTGCAACCTTCGGGATATACTTTGCAAGCCTTAATCCACCTCCCATTAATATGAAACCCTGGTGTACCTGTACTGTGAAGCCCATTAATAATAAATATTAATATTACTACTAATAGGTTGCTGGCAAACTGTCAGACGTGGAAACAATAGTAAGAAACATAGGTTTTATGTTTGTCAAAATGTGTTCCTTTTTAAACAAGTCCTGCAAAACTGTGTGCACACACACACCATTGGTCTCTGTAAAGAAGATTGAAAAAGCTTACAGACACATCCGATGAACCTAGTAATGGTAAACCAAATGGGAAATATCAACTGCTAAAGACAGGTCCCGAGCTTGTTTCTCAACCCAACACCTTTACAGGTTCTTTATATACATATGCTGCTATGAGGATGTTTTGAGTGTTCCGATCTTGAGTACCGCTAGCTTTCTGGGGACCTGCAAAGCCTTTCTATGTTTCGGGATCTCAGTAAGGAAATGTGATGTCTGGTTTTCCTCACATAAAATCTCCTTTTGCGTCTAAGCCCTGGATATTTTCTATACTCCATTACTGCTGTCGCTGCCACACCATGTTTTGTTTCTGCACCTAGCCATCTCATTGAGAATCTTTTTATGCCATTAAGATCTCTACATGCAGTTCATGTCTAGGTATGGACTTTTTGAACACATCCCATGAAGTAAATGTATGTGCCTTCTGCTATTACCCTTGCACTACTTTGTTGATCTATTGCCCTTGAAGGCACGCCCCTGCACGCTCACACCAGAAAGAATACAGCCCGCTACGGCAAAAGGCCCAAGACACACTTGCAAGGATAGCAAGTATTTATTTCTACAAAATAGAAATGCATCAGCAAAGAACTCTGCGGCCGCCGAAAGTTCGGAGTTCCGTAGGGACGTGCAGCACATTATAAACACAAAAGATATCACTAATGATGTCATGACAAATAGTACAATTCTACAATATGGATTGGAGCGGCCCCATACGTGTAGGGGCCTGCTCCATATGGGATTCCAGGCCATTGGTCCATCTATTTCCATTTGGGCACTGCTGGGCTTGTCATCTGAGGTGAAGTTGGCTAAACAATTGGCTACTAACACAATGTTATTTTATCTTTGCAACAAACACCTAGAAGATACAGTGGTGGGCTTGTGGGGAGAGCCGAGTTTGCACTAACTCGCATGCTTCACTTGCTTCTCAGACAGTTCAGCAACTCCCAAGGTCCTCCACTTTCGTTTTTGGCTATAATTTGTTGCCACCATGCACCTTGCTGCACAAATCATGTGACCCATTTTATTAGGGCACGATGGCTTTGCCTGCTGATCTTACTGATTTATTGAGGGGTTTACAGGTATACAAGTTTTATGCTCTGTGGTCTGGGTTTGGATGGTCCTGTGGCATACAGGGGTCGCGGGATGAGACAATTGCAAAGCTCTATTTCTTGTGGGGGATCATTGGGGCAGGAGGGCCTTACTACCTGTTCCGTGGGATGGCACTGTCAAGAGGCGCTCTGCTCCCTTCTCATGACCTTGCAGGGCGCATTCTTCCCAGGGCCTGTAACTTCTGGGTCAATGGAGGATCTTTTAGACTCTGAGATCTGGCATGGTTAGGCGGGGGGGGGTGGTTGGACGCACTCATGTAAGGGATCTAATAATAGCACATATAATGTTATCCACTGCGATTGGGCCTCATTTCTAAGATGGCTGCTGTTGGCCAAGATGGCATCCACACTTACATCTGCCATATGGCTTGTAATGCATGCACTAAGGATTGCGCACACCCTCCTCTATGTGCACGACCCTCCCCCTGCTCCATGGATGCGCTCTATTGGCATTTAGTTTTTGTTCAGTATCGCCTAGGGGTGTTGGAAGACCCTCTCTCCTTCCCAACATTCCCCCCTTTCGTTAATCCTAAATGAACATTGACCGCAGTGTCAGTGGCAGCTAAGTTCCAGTAAATATTCGCGCAACCCACTCCTTTGAACACTCTAAACTTTATGCTTCCAAATATGGTGTGGACCCGTCCCTTGGAACCCATGCTCTGCAAACATCTTGCAAACTCGCTCCAGACTTGGCATATTACTCTGGGGTATAAATCATGTGAATAAAATCCCCAGCCAGATGAACCCAGTGCTCTGTATAATTCTCAGGGTCAGGTGGGGGTGTGGTGACCGTGCCACAAGGACATAAGGGATTGGAAATTCTCTATCATGCGTGATTTGATTGGGTCGTCTGTCTGGGTACCGCTATCTGTGTACCACAATGTGCTTTGGTTGTTCCCCCCAATTGAGACCATCATTGCGCTACTGGGCACTGCTTTGGCACAACATCGGAGTCCCATTTGGCACGTGCACAAAATGACCAGGATGAAGACTGACGGTTACTCGCATTTTCACACTCTTCCCCCAGCCAGGATGGAGCCCAAGAGAACGTCTGATGGAACCAGTCTTTATTTTGCATTCCAGCTTCTTTCCTCATGCGCACTCCCTGGTTGTGCACAGCTACGATTATGTGTGACAGAGTGCCATTCAAAGCATCTTCGGGAGGCATGAACGTGCAGCAGGAATCCCCTATTTTTTTGCACACTCCTCCTTCCATCCATTGCAGTAAGCATATCTTGGACGTAGTGGCTCTGCATCGTCCTAAGCCTCAGGACGCAGAGGTCCACTTTGATGTTGAACCCTGGCGCTGTGTAGTTGGCCAGCTGTATTGGCTTCTAGCAGACCATCTGCAGCCATTTAGCATTGGCTGTAGCTTGCACACCAGGCAGGAACAAGGATGCAAAGAAAGTCTTTGTTTTGGTGAAGAGCCTGTATTTGTCTGTCATTTCCTCGAGTAGGTTTGAGTCCTTGGACACAGAGTTCACGCTTTTCTTCGTAGTGTTAAACCCTTTTCTTTCGCCAGAAGGGTGTGGAACTCTGGTGCTGGCAATTGTGTTCTTGTTTCTTCTTCAGAGATGGAAAGGTGGTAGGGGCAAAAGTCTGTCGGCCCCCCTTGTAGATGTACCTCTGGGATTACAATTAGGGCTGAGTGCTGTGAACAATAGCCCCTCCATGATGGGGGGAGGTGCAAGTACACTTGTCATCACACACCCAATAGTAATCCATCACTGCCGATGTGCCTTTCTTGATCAGGAATGAGCAGTCTTATTGCAATCTTTGTTGGACCCTACAGATATCGTTCCAGCACTGTAAAAGCAAAGTTTGTATGTTTCCTCTGTGTGCACCTTTATCGGTTTCTCAATTGCTTCAATCCATGTTAGCTTTGTGATGTGTTTGGTCTAGAACGGTGCACAAACTGCTTCCACCCGGGCCAGGACCCCTTCTTCATACCCCATCAGACCCTCTGCTATGCAGCTTACTGTTTCTTGTTTGTGTATTCTAGTCATTGGATTATTGTTGCATTGCAGGCGATCTGGATCAACAAGTTTGAGCCTTACGTTGTGTGCCTGGAAAGTGCTCCTAAGCCTACATAGTGCAAGATGTACTAGGCATTGTGCCTCTGGAGTTGGTACTTCTGTTGCACTAGAACCGTGGGTGCCCCTGACACATGTGGTATCAACAAACGTAACAACTGCCATGCACTTTGTTCCTCCCCACTGAGCTCATGTCCGTATACCAACTATTAGACATTTTGGGTTGACTCACATCTTCTATGGCGTCAAGACCAAGCCTGTGGTAGGCGTCGTATTTTGCCATTCGTAAGTTTGGGTGCACCTATAATAACAGTACTAATATTATAGGTATTTCCCAAATTGTTTGTACACAATTGTTCGAATGACCAAATTGACCGAATATCAAGGCTCCGAATTGACCTTTGCACAATTGACCATATATATATATATATTGTGGGTTGCGGGGGGTTTCCCCCTGCATATATGTAACAATTGACCTTCACAATTCGGTCAATTGTGCAAAGGTCAATTGTAGTTCGAACAATTCGTATACAACCATATTATCTACATGGGCCAAGTTTGTGTTAGAAAATCTTGGAAACAGTAGGGACCTTGCAATATATTCTAATAATCCAGTACGAGGGGGTACATTTTTGTCATGTACTGAATTGTTGATATGTTGATGCGTAGAGTTGGGTTTAGGGGAAAATAAATGTTCAGTTTCAATTTGTGTGTGTGTTTTTGATCCATTATTTACAGTGATATTGTAATTCATTCCTCCCCCACCCCCCTTATTTTATATGCCCTTTTAATATAAAAGAAGTTCCTACATAAATCCCTAAAATATAAGCATTGAAATGGTAAATCTACCTGCTATAAAATGCATTGCACACATAGAACTATGAAAACCTAGGCACAATCCTATAGTTACTTTTTTCTAACATATAAGTTATTTGAGAGCAAAGGATCCATCTTTGTGAGAACCACACCTGCCCCTGTGCAAATGTGTTCAGCCCTCCCCTCAGCACCACTATCGGGAACTAACGAGACATCAGTAGGGTTTGGCGGGAAACCTATAGTGACTCTGATAAGTGGAGAAATGGAAGCGGAGATTGAAAGGGTCAGGTGGGATGGTAAATGGTTGCTAACAGAGAAATGTCCCGAAAACGTACTAGGTATCGATTCTTTAAAAGCACTATATGCTACCATTTATTGTTGTCCGGTTGAGGCTCGCATGACTATTAATGATCCAAAGAACCGCATTATAATGAGTCTTATTAGACCCTTACTAGTAGAATTGCAGAATTTACCGAAACACTTATGGGCGGCACATAGTAATGATGTAGGAACTCTGCTAATTGATCCAATTATGATCAAATTGAAGGAGAACGCGAGACTCCCCAGAGTGAAACAGTATAAGATATCGGTTGAGGGGGAGGAGGCACTAATCAGGATTGTGGGAGATTTGGTGAACATAGGGGTGGTAGAAGAATGCAATGATCGCCCTTGCAACTCCCTGGTGCTTCCGGTCCATAAAAAGGGAGACCCTGCCCTACAGGTTTATTATTGATTTGAGAGACATTAATAAAATAGTCGCCGTAGTGCCTAGTATTGCTAGTGTTTTGACCTTAATACCAAGTACGGCTGAATGGTTCAGTGGGATTGATTTGAAAAATGTATTTTTTAGCCTGCCCATTGCTCCAGAGTTCATTTTTGTTCATTTTCACTTTGGGGCAACGGCAGTATTGATTCACGAGAGCTCCGCAAGGTTACACGGAAAGCACAGCTATTTTTAGCTAAGCATTGAAAGCTCAGTTAGACGAGCTCATGCTACCAACAGGGACATCCCTGGTCCAGTATGTGGATGATATATTGATCTGTGCAGAGTCAGAAGAGGGATGCAAAGAAGCAACTGTCTTGGTATTATTTCATTTGGCAAAACATAATCACGAGGTGGCCCTGGCAAAGATACTGTATGTACAACGGAAGGTTGACTGCTTGGGATATGGTTTGTCAAAAGAAGGAAGGTCACTGACAGTCGACCACATAGCACTGGTGCAATCTATGCCCTGTCCCAGAATACACAAAGAGCTACGGAAAGGGTTAGGGGTACTGTCGTATTGAAGACATTGGATACTTGAGTTTTCTGTAATAGCAAAACCATTGTTAGTGGCACTAAAAAGGGAAAAGGAAGGTGAAGCCTTCCTCTGGACGGAAGAGATGAACGGGGCATATGATGCATTGAAAAGTGCTTTGTGTAACGCACCAGCTCTGGGGACACCCGATTATGGGAAATGTATTTATTTATTTGTGGATGAGGTGGATGGGTGTTGTCATGGCCACAGGGCAAGGACCACAAGCTCCACTACATAAAGGGTCCAGTTGGACCCAGTTCTCGCGCCTTTGGCACCAGGCTCATGAGAAAGTGTGCTCTGCACACTTTTATTCTGGTGCACGTGCTATTTTATCCCCTACAGGGCCTCCACGTGCCTCCAGGTTAGGCGTGGCCATAGGAATGCATTGGGCTGCACGTGCAGCATCTTCTGTAGCAGCATAATGCTCACCGCCGCCTAAAGCGCATCTTACCTGATTCCATCAATAACCATCGCCTGAAGCGCATCCTTACCTGATTCCAACAGCAACCGCAGTCGGAGCGCATCTTACCTGATTCCATCAATAACCATCGCCTGAAGCGCATCCTTACCTGATTCCAACAGCAACCGCAGTCTGAGCGCATCCTTACCTGATTCCAGCAGCAACCGCAGTCGGAGCGCACCCTTACCTGATCCCGACTCCAGCCTCAAACACTTACTCGGGAGGCCATCTCCAGCCAGCATCATTGCAGTTCCTGGCATCCTTCATCCGCTGGCATATCCTCGCATAACAGCATCCCAGTCCGAATTCGCTGGGCCATCCCTGCAAGAGAAAAGGACCAACGGTTAGAAAAAACTATAAAAACATAACGCTAAGGTCACACACAAATCAATCCTCGCGCTTGTCCTAAGGATCAAATTTACCACTTATTGGGACATCGAGAACTCTCTTCTCCATCGGGGCTCGCTTCTTGTACCGCGATTCCGCTGGGCCTCATATCACCTATTGAGAAAGCGGAAAGACATTACAAGATACGGACAATCGTGCGAAAAGACATTACAAAAGAATATGGCCAATAATCATCAACGAAGGATACTTACCTTTGAAGTGGTTCAGCCACAGCCGGTCTGGGCTGCCACGCACATGGATCAGTGAATGTCTATCGGACAGCGCCCCTGCAGTGAGAGCAGGACGGAGAGCTCGCCATCATAATTAAACAGGTGAGACTATATGGGTAAGTGCATGCTCGCCGCTTTCTGGGAAAATGGATTCTTGGGAAACCACAGCCATACCGCAGCATACTCCAACGTCCCGTCCCCTTTCCTCCATACTTATTGGACATTCCTCCATCCTGTGGGACGGGACCGGAGCACTTTGTAAAAGCATCAAAATTTTGCAAACAGTTTAGTCCTTCCTCTCTTTCTGCAGGGTACTGCACACGGCCATAACCCCGCACATCTACGCTCCGGCCCGCGCATCGCCCATCAGTCCTTTTCTCCGCTCGTTCGAGACTGGACGCACTTAGCATCTGTGGAAGATTTTTTCTTTCAGCTTCCTCCTCTCTGGCTCTCACTTGCGATCACGTGATATTCTCTCTATGCCTTTTCAGCTAGACTTTCCGTATTGTTCTTCCTGTCAGCGACACTTCGCTAGGGTGGATCCTCATCCTCTTTGATTAGTGTTTGGGTCCTGACCAGCGGTGGGACTCGTGTTTTTATTGCGATTCCCTTTCGGTCCGGGCGCTCCAACGTCGGTTAGAGCGGTGGGAGGAGGTGTTTCAACGCACTCCTCCTACGCATTTCCAATCCTTCAACGACGAGAAGAAACGCCCTGTAAGTTCTTTGCTTTTTAGGGCACACCAGCCGGGGGACTCCTTTCCTGGGTCTTCCCGCTCTGGGAGGAGCGTCAAAGGCTCTGTTACCGGGGAGTGCCCTGAGGTGCCGTCTAGGCCTAAAAAGTGTACCGGAGTTTTCTCTGAGGGTCTCCGTAAGGGGTCTGTTGACACCGGATCACAATCGGAGGCCCCTCCTGTGGGGGCTCTTTGTAGACCTAGCTCTACTGAGTCGTGGGTTACCGGAGCTCGCTCCGAGTCCTCCGTGATTGGAGCTTCTCTCATTTATACCGGGGTGTGCCCCGAGGCCTCAGCTGGGCTGGTAGGTACCGAACAGAAGTTTCTACCGGACGCAGGTCCGAGGTCCCTCGTTTAGAGGCTAAAGTGACCAACAGTTCTGCGAGGCCTGTTAAGGCCTTGTCGGTGAAAGGTGTTCCTCATCGTTCCCGCTCTTGCGGTGACCTCAGAGCTGTTGGGAGGGTGGGGGGGGGGCAAGGAGTGAGGTTCCGGATCATAATTCCTCCTTTACCGGCAGCGCCGAGGTCCTTCCTGCAAAGGCTAGTTTGGCTATTAGCATGTCACAAAAACATTCTAGGCCACACAGTAGCAGCTCGGCCGAGGTTCCTTGTGTTAAGGCTAAAATGAAGACCCCTGACCCGCTTGTGGGGACCCCTGCCTCACTTCCACATGTGTTGCAATTCTCCTCAGGTGCTGACAAAATGGCAGCCGTTCCCGCCAAGACCACGACAGCCATTTTGGATACAACCCTTACAACTACGCCATCGGCTTTAGGTGTAGGGGGTGCTCTTGCAGCTGAACATCGGTTTCCGTGTGCACATCCATTTCATCCAGTTTATGACTGGAACGCTGGAATGCCTCTACCCCACAATGTCTCGCTGCCGGCGGCATCAGCGCCCTTGATTAATGTGGACAACAGCGGGGAAGGGCCCTCTTGGCAACCCTCTCCCTTGCACCCTTTGAATTCTCATGAGGCCTTCTCCTGTCGCGCCTAAGACCTTGCCGGAGGACGCCTTTTTTTCGGCAAGTTCCAAAAACATATGCGTTCCGACCCCTTGAAGGAGTACTCTAAGGGCCTGTTTAGGGAGATATGCCCGCCTGTGCCAACGGTCCCGGCTACTCTGCCTGTGTCTCCGCTGGTGCCGCCTTTACTGACTGGGTCTCCCCCCTACTCTTTCACCCCCACCTCCATTGTCCCCAGTGGACAAGGTGATGGAGGCGCCAGATGTGACTGAGCCTGATCCAGACTTATCGGATGATCTACAGGGCAATCAGGACAGCGAAGACCAGCCCCGCTCTATCAGAGCTTTTCACGACCGGGTGCTGGAGATGTCTGTTGGATGTTCCAGTACCCGAGGCACCTGCTCCGCAGGAGGGTGTGCTTTCTGGGGCGTTCACCTTGTCTCCTTCTGAGCGTACCGGCTTGTTCTTACAAAAGGACGTTTTGACCGAGGTCCGTAGAGTATGGGAGAAACCACATAAAAAAATTGACACACGCTATAGGTTTCATTATTCAGAAGAGGTGTCATTAGCGTTGTGTTCACCCCCCCCTCCCTCCCCTCCTCCACGGCCGTGGCTGCGGTCATTTGAAGTCCAGACCTGCGGCATACTCCACTTCGACGGCTACACAGTTCCTGGGCCAAGCGGATACACTTCTTGACTCCCTTGGGAGTAAGATTTTTGCTAACTCAGCCCTGCAATTGCAGCAGGCCAATGCAGAACTGGTGTAAGCGGGGCGAAATGAAAATGTGGAAAGGTCTGTCGGAGTTTGAGGAATTTATCCCTGCTGAAAAGCTTGAGGACTTTAAGGGGGGCTTGTCGGATGCCAGGGTCCTGGCTCAGGATCTGCTGGAAGCTGCGGCTCATCACGTCGACACTTCGGGCCGAGGCCTTATGCTTGGCGTGGATACTTCTCGTCAGGGTTGGCTGCACGCCAGCAAGTTCTCTAAGGAGGTGCAGGATAAGGTTTTGGATCTGCCGTTTGACGGCAGGGAGCTTTTTCATTCCACAACGGATGTGGAGCTGACCAAAACAAAGGATAGCACCCAGACCGCCAAGTCCTTGTCTGTCCTGGTGAAACCACCTTTTAGGACACAGATACCATTGTCGCAGTCCTGGCTCTCTTCTGACTTCAGGGGGTTTCTGGACCGAAAATCCCGCAGAGTTGATACCCCTTTGGGGAATTCCTGCCGGAGGCAGCAACGGAGTCGATTATTTCTCCCGCTCATCAGCCTTCTCCTCAGGTTCAGGTGGTGCCGCCACCAAGAAACTAGCAAAGTGAGGGTTCTCTGTGCTCGCACGAGATCCCGGTGGGAGAACACATTGCGTCTCATTGGTAGGCATGGCAGACCATTACCAAAGACCGGTGGGTTTTGTCAGTCGCTCGGGTGGGCTTCCGCTTACCCCTTCCCCTCTACCCCACCCATCAATCTTCCTTTCCAGCAGTCGGCGTCGGTCTCCCTCAAGGCAGAGATCCAGAACTTGCTGGATCTCGGAGCTGTGGAACCCGTTCCCCTAGGGGAGCGAGGGGAGGGCTTCTACTCCCGACTGTTTACGG
The DNA here is from genome assembly GCF_040938575.1 of Ambystoma mexicanum. Lineage (NCBI taxonomy): Eukaryota > Metazoa > Chordata > Amphibia > Caudata > Ambystomatidae > Ambystoma > Ambystoma mexicanum. The sequence goes on from NC_090936.1 coordinate 870,649,730, forward strand.
TGCCCAAACCCAACTCAGCTGGCCTGCGCACCCTTCTAGACCTTTCCCAGTTCAATCTTTTCCTACTCCAAGAGAAATTCAAGATGATAACGCCTGGTCAGATAAGGTCCTCTTTACAGGTGGATGATTGGCTCAGCGTGGTGGACCTTCGGGATGCATACATGCATATTCTGATCGGGAGTCCACACAGGAGATACCTGTGTTTCTCTGTGGGAGAGGAGCATTTCCAGTTACGAGTGCTTCCTTTTCGCCTCAGCTCTGCTCCGCGTGTCTTTATGAAGATGATGTTGGTGATTGCAGCTTATCATTGTCTGCAGGGTATCCATGTGTATCCCTATTTGGACGATTGGCTGTTGCACAGCCCTTGCTCGCTGAAAGCTGCGTGTAATCTTCAGTCTCTCCTCCAGCTCCTGTTCCATCTTGGGCTGTCGGTGAACTGGCATAAATCTTCCATGACGGTCTCTCAGGACTTGATCTTCCTGGGTTTTCAATGGAACACGTTAGACTGCAGAGTTTACCTGACCGGGGACAGAATGGCGGATCTGTTGGCCACGTGTCAGATATTTGCGCAGTCGGAGAGCATGTCGGCCTGGTGGTTCCAGAGGCTTCTGGGCCTCATGGCCTCGTGTGTACTACCTCTTCCTCGACTCAAGATGAGGCAGACTCAAATGACTCTTCGGAGCACTTGGCGTCAGGCGGTGGATCCGGACTCAAGATGGTTTTGATTCCGTCTTCCATGAGAACAGACCTGGTGTGTTGGTCGTCTCTCAGCAACCTGTCAGTAGGTGCAGGGTTTCAAGACCCCGCACCGATGGTGACTGTCACAACGGACTCCTCCCTCCTAGGGTGGGGTGCGACGTTGGATCTTCTTCCGGTCTCAGACCTTTGGTCGCCCCGGGACAAGCTCCTTCACATAAATCATCTGGAGCTTCTGGCGATTTTCCTAGCGCTCAAGGCATTCAGGCCGGTCATTGCCAACAAGCTGGTCCGTATCCGCACGGACAATGTTGTGTCAATGTAGTACATGAACAAGCAGAGGGGCACAAAGTCTCCTCCTCTTGTGGATCTGTCCATCCAGCTTTGGGAGTGGGCAGTTCAGCATGGTGTCTGGCTGGTAGCAGTACACATCCCCGGTGAGCTGAACGTCGCAGCGGATGCCCTCAGTGGGCGGACAATGGTCAGCTACGAGTGGGAATTGAAAGCGGAGATCCCCTCACAGATATTCCAGTGTTGGGGCACTCCGGAAGTGGAACTCTTCGCAACATCGGCAAACAAACTTCCTCTGTATGCCTCCAGAAATGGTCTGGGAGCCTCCTCTCTGGGGAATGCTCTCGAGATTCCTTGGCACAACATGAGGGCCTATGCTTTCCCGCCTCTGCCTCTGATTCATCGGACGATTTGCAAGCTGAGGAACACGATTAACTGTTCTCTCCTGCTCTAATACTCCTGTGGTGGCCGGCCAGGTTCTGGTTCTCAGAGCTTCAGCATCTGTCAGTGTGTCCACTGATCAGGCTACCGGTGAGTCCCGATCTGCTTCACCAGAACGAACGTCAGCTGTGGCACCCCTCCCCCACAATCATTCAGCTTGGCGGCATGGTGCCTGAGTTCAGGTCTTTAGAGTATCTCAACCTGTTGGCTGATAACATGCAAATAATTCAGGCAACCAGGAAGCCCTCGACGAGGTCTCAGTATAAGAGCAAGTGGCTTCGGTTCCGTCACTGCTGCTTAGCCTCACAGCTGGACCCCAGGGTAGCTACGATTGACACGGTACTGTCCTCCGTGTCTCACCTAGCAGAATCGGGTGTTCATGTTCTGTCATGCAGAACTTATCTTTCGGCGATAGGTGCCTACCTGTCTACGGACCAGTGCTCCTATTCACTGTCAAATCCGGTGATTAAGAGGCACTTTGCAGGCTTGACACGTCTTTATCCCCCGGTTCGCAAACCGCATCAGACGTGGATCTGAATGTGGGCCTTACCGCGTTGTGCCATAAACCATTCAAACCTATGGCTACGGTAGACCTTAAGCACCTTTCATGGAAGGTGCCTCTTTTGGTTGCCGTTACTTCGGCAAGGCGTGTGAATGAGCACCAGGCTCTGTCGGTGGAGCATCCCTTCTTGGTTTTCCACAAGGATAAGGTGGTCCTACAGACAAATCCCTCTTTCCTGCCAAAGGTGGTTTCTAATTTCCATCTAAATCAGTCATTCTCCCTACTGGTCTTCTTTCCAAACCCTGCTTCAGAAGCGGAAAGGGTTCTACATTGCTTGGATGTTAGAAGGGCTCTTAAATTCTATACATCTGAATTTAGGAGCTCTTCTCAACTTTTGGTGACCTTTGGTAACCCACAAGGTAAACAGGCCTCTAAGGCGACTATCTCCAGATAGATTGCGGCCTGTATTACGGAGGTTTACACTGTTCAGAGTCTGTAGCCTCCTGAAGGTAATCATGCGCACCTGGTGCGGGGCAAGGCAGCTGCGCTTGCCTTTCAGAAATATGTCCCCTGGGAGACCATTGCAAAGGCGGCTACATGGACCTCCCCATCAGCTTTTTGTAACCATTGCCTAGACTTGAACTCCAGATCTGATGCTTAGTTTGGCCGGGCTGTGCTGAAGAACCTTTCTCAATAAGGGGTTTTTCCATCCACCCGTAGTCCTGTGAGGAGTGCTTGGGAATCTCTTATAAGTATGCAAGAAAGGGGATGGGACGTAGAAGTATAACCAGATTACTCACCGTAGTGACCACCTTCCTCCTAGTCCATAGTCCCCTTTCCTCCATACGCCCGCCCGCCGTCCCCTCTAATAAGGTTCCTTTATTATTGCTTAAAGGTCTCTGAGCTGGCGATAGAAAAGGACTGATGGGCGATGTGCGGGGTGGAGCTGAGATGGGCGGGGTTACGGCCACGTACAGTACCCCAGGGAAAGAGAGAAAGGCCTAAAATGTTTGTAACATTTTTCTGCTTTTACAAAGTGCTCCGGTCCCGTCCCACAGGATGGAGGAATGTCCCATAAGTATGGAGGAAAGGGGACTAGGAGTAAGGTGGTCACTACGGTGAGTAACCTGGTTATTCTCACTGCCTCTCGTATTCTCGCAGGAGCAGTACCAGCAACCAGCGCAGTCCACAACACGGGAGCAGGGGAGAAGGTCTGACCAAGGGGAGTCAGTTCCTGCGAGGGCTGCAACCGTGCCCCAACGTCCCTGCAGAGACAAGGTGAGCGTAACAGGTGTACTGTGTCTGTATTAACCCAAGAACAAGGTGGGAGGCAAAGGCCTTGTGCCTACTTCTCGACTGGATTGGATGCAATTGCCCGAGGATTGCCGCCATTTATGAGGGCGTTGGCAGCGGCAACTCTAGCTCTGAAGCAAAGCGCAGGAATAATTCTAGGAAACAATAAGAGTACCACATGCCGTGGATGTGCTATTAAACAGAACCCAGACTCCGCACCTCACGGCAGCCAGATTGACACAATATGAAATGCACCTATTCAGTAGAAATGTTAAAATTGAACGATGCAATGTGTTGAACCCAGTTTCTTTGCTACCGGTGCAAACAAATGAGAATGTAGTGGTGCATGACTGTGATTAGAACGGAAGAAAGCACCAAGGGAAGAATTGATTTACAGGACAGGCCTTTAGAGGAAGGAGACAGTGGGCCTCATTACGAGTCCGACGGTAACCGTGGCGATAAAACCGCCTGGTTACCACCGGACTCGTCTTACCATTCCGCCTCCGTGATTCCCGTAATTAACGGGGCATTACAACCCCGGTTTTCCGGGAATCACGGAGGCGGAATGGTGTTAATCCCCATTCCCATTGAGTCCTATGGGACTCGATGGGGATCATGGAAACACCAGCAGCATCTCGTAATGCTGCCGGTGTTTCCTTGTCCGCCTGCAGGCGGGCGGTGTTAAACCCACCAGGTCAGACCTGGCGGGAACATCAGCTCCCGCCTGCAGGAGTCGGGATCAGGCGGTCCGGAAACAACGGTGGCGGCGGGTTTACCGCCAGTTATTTCCGGACCGCCTGAGTTATAATGAGGCCCAGTGTGTTATTCTGTGATGGGTCTTGCTATCAATTGGATTCAGGAGAAATGGTAGCAGGGTATGCGGTAACCGGAGAAACCACAGTCGGCATGAGGAGGGTACCAGAAAAATCTGCACAAGCAGCAGAACTGTATGCTGTGATAAAGGCATTAAAACATGGTGAGGGCAGATGCATAACAGTGTATACTGATTGATATGATGTGGCATCTATAACACGCCTATACACAAGTGTTTAAAGGCGCGACGAGGCAAGGGAGGGGAAACTAGGCCCGGTGTCATTCAGATCGCGCGTGCAAGGGAAGGGGGGGGGAGGGGGGGAAGGCGGGAAGGAGGAAAAGTGCGGGGGTTAGGGTGAGGGGACCGTGCAGTACATGGGATACATAGAATAAAATGAACAATAATAAAAAATAAAAAGAAATACGGCCAGCTAGTGGCAAGGGTAAGTGCAGACATCAGGTGGCAAGTGCTGGGAGGGGGACTGTAGGGATACAGACAAGTCCCCAGCAGCATATGCACATGGGGTGGTGACCAGCTTTGGGAGACTTTGGGTTGAAATGGGTTTTTTGACATCACAAGGTACAAAGGTAAAACACGCAGCATTGATATGTGACCTAAATGCTCTGACGCATGTCGCTTCAGTTGGTGCTCATGTTTTCAGCAAGATAAACCCTTCTCGGAAACCTTTGACACTTTCGGAGGAAGGGCTTATAGCTTGTGACTAAGACTCTTGGTATTCCAAGAAGAAGAGCTGAGCTGGGGTGGGACGCATGTCTGTAGCAGAAGATATGCATTAGTTATTCAACCACACAAGCAATTTCCCCGAACTAGGCCTCCTGAGGTTAAGGCAGACGTGGTGTGTGTGTAGCTGCAGATATAACTGTTAAATTACAGGAATGAGTTTGCAAGAAATCCTTTGCACGAACGAAGACGTGAAACCGGGCGTGCAACCAGCTGCCAATGACCATGCAGATTTTTGTCTTGACTACGTGGCAGCTATTGAATGCAATGTTAACCGAAATGTATATAAGCTGTATGAACTTGAATGCTTAGCTGACTCCTGTGCAGTCTTCTGAGTGTACAGGGAGTCCTGCCATTTCGCGAATGCTTAAATTGAATAAATGGATGACTTGACTTATTTGGTTTGAGTCTTATTCGTGGGGGGTCCCTTATACCAGGTTGGGGTGAGCAAAAGGTGTATCCTCAATTTACAACTTTGTGTAGACAATGTTTTAGCTTTCCTTTGTCAGCCTTGTACCCTTTGCGAGACAGGTGCTGTAAGAGTGCAATCGAGTCTTGTCTGCAATATTGCTCAGTGTTGCTGCACACCAGCAGGTCGTTCACATACAGGATGGTCGTACTGGACACTTGGATGTTCCCTAAATCAATCTGCGTGGAGTTCTCTGTTAAAAATGCTGGGGCTCTCACAGTACCCTTGAGGTAATCTTGTGTGTTGGAACCTCACTAGTCCCCCTCCCCCCTACACCCCCCCCGCCCCGCACCCCAATGTGTAAAAGCGGTGAGGAACTGTGAGTCTGGGTGCAGTTGCATGGAGAAAAATGTGTTTTTGAGGTCAACCACTGTGAAGTGTGTCGCTTCCTTGGGGATGCTACACAAGATCGTGGCAGGGTTAGGAACCAAATCAAACTCTTGCTGCTAGATAGCTGTTTGCTGGGTAGGTAGATGGTACAATTATCCCTTGGTTGAGTAGTGCACTTATGGTGTCCTTAATTCCTCCCTCTGCCTACCTGGAAAGTGGGTATTGTTTAACTCTGGGTAGTACTACTCCTGGTTTCAATGTTGCGTACTGGGGTCACTCCCTGTAAGGAGCCCTATGTCATGGGGGTTAGTTGTCCAGTCTCTCAAGCACCTGCTCAAAGTCTGCCTCAACGAACTGGGGTGGGGCCGCAAGGGCCATCATGGGACTCTGGACCTTCCGATACTGCACCATTATTTCACAGGGGATACATATTGCTAGCACAATTTTTCCATCTGTCCTCAAACAATTCTGCGTCAATAACCTCCTTTAAGAGGTATTGTGGGGTCAGTGAAAAGTACTGTGCACCACTCGCACCCGTCCTGGTCAGTCCCTATCGCAACAATCCTTTTTGTCAAGACCACCAATCCTTGGAAGTCTAGGGACAGTATTGTGTCCCCTGAATTGGCAGCGGGTACAACAGGGCAGAAAATTAAATCAGTGGGCACTCGCCAACACCCTTTGTGAATCTGAGGCACCGTCTCCGCAAGCACCGTGATTCCATTCACAAACAGGAATTTTGGGAATCTATGGGAATTTCATGAACCACCACCTCTCCTCCCATTGCATGAATTATCAACATTGCTCGGATGGCGCACATCCATGGCGTGGCACACACTATGCAGCTGTCTGTAAATGATAGAGTCATGTTGAGATTGCTGAGCAGATCCCTGCACAAGTTCACTCGAGAGCTTTCAGAATACAGTAGTGGTGCCTACACACCCCCACCCCTTTTTTGATGACAACCTCTTTAGTTAGTGGAACCGGTGAGACAGCCCAAGAGAAGCCCTGCGTGTCAAGAGTGTGGCCTGATAGTGGGAAATCTCCCTCAATGATGATTTTGTGGCACCTGTGTCAACCCGTGCAGACCATAAAAATGACGTGTTTGTTTCCCATCTCGGCACCCACCAAGAGTTCCTCATTAGGGCAGACTGCCATAGATCTGATTGGGCAGGCAAGCCCTCTGTGGGCTGTCCTAATCCGGGTATGTGTTAATTCCGGGAAACGTGAAGGGTTTAGTTCCCATCATGCTCATCCCTCGGTATGGCACTATGGTGCCATTTGGCACTTTGTTGGGTGTGTGCATGCTGCCATTTCCATGCTGGGGCATATCTAGTTGTGGATGCTGCTGTTGTTGTGGGTACTGCTGTTGTGGGTGCTGCTGTTGTACTTGCGCCCACAGGGGCCGAGGTGGGAGCTGTGTGTGCTTGGTGTATTTCATAGGGTATGGACATCATTCTTGGTGTTGGCACCTGTTGTCTTTTTTTCGGTGGTGGGTGATAATTATTGTACGTGTTGTAAGCAAGCCCTGGCCTGCTTCCACATTCTTTTGAAAAATGTCCCCACTTCCTGCAGTTCCAACACTTAGGAACCCATACCCTGCCTTCTCGTTCCCATTCCTCTAAAGCCGCTTCTCTCCCACACCCCTAAATCTACCCCTCCTGTACTGCTGACCTCCTTGCTGCCACTCCTGGTTACTGCTGTCCTCCTCCCCACTGCACATGTACTCATTCTGGCCAAAATGCTGCTATTCGGATATCTGCGGACCCCAGCACGCTCCCTGTCGCCTCTGTCTTTCCACCTGTGCACACAGACCCTTCTACAGCTATCTTTGCCAACTTCCTCTGTACCAATTTTCCCTCATTTGCTGCTGTGCCATCTCTCTCTCACATTGCTTTATTCGTTTGCAGTGGTGTATTATTCTACTCTGAATCTCCACCCATTCTTTCACTTCAATGCACACAATTTTGGCTATTGCCTTCTGCACCTCGTTTGGTAAGCTCCTTTTGATAACTAAATAGAAAAGAGGAACTGGTTGGTCCCACTGGTCCTGCGTCTCGGCCCTCCTCATCTCCTGAACCTTAATAATGTACTGTGCATTGTCTTCGTCATTGCCCATAGTGTTTTCCATTGCATGATCGACTGTAAATCGGGGGTGTCTGGGTACGTGACCAGTAACGCACCGCCCACCTATGCTCTGATGTTGAACAGTGCACCGTCATGCGCATTGTTGTTCATCCTTACTCCATGGTATCCTGTATACTGCTTTAATCCACACATCCTGGCCTGCTTTCCTGCTATCTCCACTAATATGCTTTTCAAATCACCTACGGCAAGGGGTACACCTGCAGTCTGCTTTTCAAATGCGTATATCCACTTCCCTTCCCCGCTGTTAATGGCGGAGCACTTTGTTGAAATTGTTCTTGTCCATCTGCTCCCAGGGTACTTATTGTGCCCTACCCGCGACTTGGTTTATCAAAGGCATCTTTAATTCTACTCTCTTCCCTTCCTTTCTTGCGGCACTTCCCTTTTTCCTCGCATCTGCCATCCGGCAAAACCTCCTTATCCTCTCCCACAAACTTCCACTAGGGGTGTTATTTCCGGCGCCTGTTGCGCTTCCACCTCACTGTCATCCCCAAACTCATCCACTATACTCTGCCCATGCTCACCCGGATCTCAACCTAATCCTCTGTCGGACCTTACAGTTCCGTACCCTGTGCTGCATGCTCGTTCGTCTCCTTTCTTCTCTCTATGCAAATCCTGCAGAACTCTCCAATCTGAACAAAATGTCCCATGCTGTCCACTCGTCTAGTTGGCTCCCTTTTGCCTCATTCTGTACTGTTCTCAGTCGTTCTAGCTATCTTCGCACCGACTCTAGTGCCCCTTCGAATTCCCTCTGTCCTGTGCACTCCTGAGGTGGAGCGGTTGCTGGAGTGTAGGTATATATGGGGGTGGCGGGACCATGGCCCCGGAGGACACATAGGTAGAGTTAATGTACCCTGTTGCTGGGAGCGCTGCCAATGGATAAACCCCCTTGTATTCTGCTCGCGTCCCACCTGCTTGCGCTTCATGGGTGTTCTGTGCGCCTCCCTCACTGGAGTCTTCCACGTTCTCAATCATTTTCCATAAGTCCGACATTTCCTTTGTATTCTGTAACTGTTTACCCTTGTATTTTGCTGCTAGGAATGTAGTCCTATGGTCCAGAATTCAATTGTTATGGGTGCCCTGCTCTGGCCTGGAGCGCGTGGCTTCCACCCTCGTGGTTCTGTCACCCACTGTTTGTGGTTCTTCTCGATCTTCTCCCCGGACAAGGACAAGGCCTTGTACATGTACTCGAAAGGTGTCTTCTCCTCCCATTGCAGTGATGTATACGCTGTAAAGCGTCCCTACGCTTCCAGTCGCGCGTTGCAAATGTCACGACCAAAAAATCAATTTGTCGTTCCCTCCTCCCTGTCAGCCCATGTTACTTTCACTCCCCTAGCCCCTCACGCGCACTCGTTCTGGCATTATATGCACTCAAAACGCTCCACTACTTACACACCGCCTTTCCTTAGGCCTCCACCCTATACAACAAACACAAAAACAATAAGCTAAAATGAAAATCTAAAATAACAACCACTACTGAACCAGAGCCCACTAATTATGTGGGGCTCCTATATATTTCCTTTTCATCCGTTAAACAATATAAGTGGTACCACCTTCTCCCTTCACTCAGGGAGGCTTCTTAACACTCTTGTTTTCCTTTCTGTAATGTCCTTTTAAAAAATCAATAACAATACAAACCTAAAAATCACACCCACAACATACAAATAACCTCGTTCTCCACTCCCTCACAAACCAAACTTCCCCATATACCCTTCCCCTACTTAATCACTTGCAAGGGTATACTCGCATATGCGTGTTCACCCAAACTCGTTACAGGGTTCCAACAATGGCCTGCATTCTCCCTGGAGCCACGGCCCGCTCCAAAAAGCAGACAAGAATTCTGCAAAGACTGCTCCTGCATGTGTCTTGGCCTGGTCACGTTAGGTGGTCACAGCCCCTTCTGAGAAGTGAAAGAATGAACACCGACAGTTCTCAGTCTCACTGTGCTGAACAGTGCAATAGTGATAGGTGTTCCAAGTAATTCAAAGAAGGAGGGATTTCTCATGAGTCCAATGAGTTTAATAACGAAGTAGCCTGACACGTGTTTCGAGTCATCACCGACTCTTCATCTGAGGCTAAACATAATGCACAACACAATGATGAACAAAAATAGTACAGCACAACATAAACAGTTTGAATGAAAGTCGTCCATTGTGAAAAAAATCAATGAAAAATTGAAAAGGACATTAGTAAGGGCATTCAACCAAAAGGGCAAACACAAGTGCAGGTAGGCCAAAAAAGAACAGCATTTGCAGCATATATATTAAGATAAAATCAAATGGCAAATAATAGATAAGTAAGATTTGCACAGTACCATATTAGGAAAGGATTGAATTGAATGGAGAATCCATAGGTTACGGGATGCATGCAAGAAACACGGGTAAAGAAACAAACAAATTGCAAGGAGTTAGTTATAATGCATCCACGGAACAGCTATAGCAGCGCAGTCAGAGAGGCAAAAACCCCAAATTGGAATCATAAATAAAAGGTACCTGAAAGTTTCAAGAGCCAGCCTAACCAATTGCGTATATCATGACCAGTGTCAGATGCACTCTCTAAAAAGAAGAGAAGAAAAGATTTTTATTTTATATGAAGTGTGTAAATACGCTGTTCAAGCAAAAATGTGAAATTCAGGCAGAACAAGAGAGTGTGAAATTAAATGGCAAATCATACCTCACTGCTTCGCAATTGCGGAACTCTGTAAGGGAAAAGAAATTCCCTCAGCATCACTTAAGCATGAACAAATTAAAGTAACAACTGTGATTGCTAAAATGCAGCTACCCAAAGTGCCAGAGGAAACCCAAAACGCAAAAGCATGGCGTGTGTGCGCTAATAAGAATGGGCAAAAGCTAAAAATGGACTTTCTCTAAACTTAATTGAGATGTGCTGATGCACTAATTAGAAGTATCATAGTGGCCAGGGGGCCGGGAAAAAGCGTCTTACCTGTGCAATGTTGCTGAAGTGAATGAAATGAAAGTAAGCCCAGACCATGGAGATAAAAAAAGGACTATTTAAATGCGCAATGTATTTTAGAAAATGGCCGATTAGGTCGGGAAAGAAAACCGCCATATTGGATTGATGGAAATGAATTGAATACCTCAGGTGTGAATTTGCCCCAAGAAGTAAGGAGCTTACCAAACGCCGCAAAAAGGCAGAGATTAACCTGTTTAAAAATTAGCAGGGCTGAACTTCCACAAAAATGTATATAAAGTGCGTTGCATAGCAAAAAATGTACTAAATGCAAAAAATTGAGCCCCGGAAGGTGCCAAGATAAATATATACTAGTAAGGCCTGAGAACGAAAGAAAATTGCGCCTCGTGCACCAATTGCTGTTCAGCAGCCGATCACTATTGCACTGTTCAGCGCAGTGAGACTGAGAACTGTCTTGTGTTCATTTAGGTTCTTAACTGTGGGTGGCATCTGGCAGTGCTCCCACACCCCTCAACCACCTGCAGCTTTAGTGCTTCACTAATTTCTTCAGTGTACAAGCGCTGTGGACTTTGACTTGTTCTGCCAAACCTGTGTGTTCCCCTTCTGAGAAGTGGCCCGGAAGCCTCCGTTGGTGCGGGGGCTGCTGTGATCATGTTGGGGTCACCAATTAAATGCACGCCCCTGCACGCTCACACCAGAAAAATACAGCCTGTTAGGGAAAAAGGCCCAAGCCACGCTTGATTGGATAACAAGTATTTACTTCAACAAAATAGAAATGCATCAGCAAAGAGCTCTGCTGCCTCCGATCGTTCTGAGTTCGGTAGGGACGTGCAGTACATAAGCACAAAATATGTCACCAATGACGTCATGACATATAGTACAATTCTACAATACGGATTTGAGGGGCTCTATACGTTTAGGGCCTGCTTCATATGGGATGCCAGGCCATTGGTCCATCTTCTCCTGTCCATCTCTTTCCACGTGGGCACTGCTGGGCTCATCATCCGAGGTGAAGTTGGCCTAAAAATGTATTGGCTACTAACACAAAAAATGTTATTTTATCATCGTAACAAGCACTTGAAGATACAGGGATGGGCTTGCCGGGAGAGCCGAGGTCACACTAACTTGCTGATCTGTCTGAGAAGCGGGTGAAGCGTGTAACTCCGAAGGTCCTCCCCCTTCGTTTTTGGCTATAATTTGTTGCCACCCTGTACCTTGCTTCACAAATCACATGGCCCATTTAGGCAGGCGCGATAGCCTTTCCTTCCGATGTTGATCGATCGAGGAGCGTAAGTTCTATGATCTGTTTGGATGGTCCTGTGGCATGCAGGGATCTCTGGATGGAAACATTGCAAAGATGTATTTCTCATGGGGGGATCATTGGGGGCAGGAGGGCCTTAATATCTGTTCTGTGGGATGGCACTGTCAAGAGGCGCTCTGCTCCCTTCTCATGACCTTGCAGGGCACATTCTTCCAAGGGCGCAAGGGCCTGTAACTTCTGGGACAATGGAGGATCCTTTAGACTCGGACCTGGCAGGGGTGGGGCTGGTGTTCGTGCTCATGCAATGGATGTAATACAAATGCATATAATGCTGTTCACCGGGCTTGGGCCTGCTTTATAAGAGGTTCACACCTACATCTGCCATATGGCTTGTAATGCATGCACTAAGTTGATTGCGCACCCTACTCTATGTGATTCCATCATCCTCCTGTTCCTTGGATGTGCTCCATCCACGTTTATCGCTTAGGGGGGTGGGAAGACCCGCTCTACTTCCCAGTATTCTACATACGTGACCACAAAATTATACTGCATTTGCAGAATGCTTGCTACAGCTGTTTTGCAATTTGGTGTATTACATGTTTGCCTCATTGGCTTAATCCCCAAAATATTTTCGAAGGAGTTGACAAGTTGGCAGTCAGTGTGTCCTGCCCCGAGATTCTACTTGTGAGAAACATCTGCATTCTTTCTGGCAGTTTAGCGTCTCGGAGGTTTGTGTATGCAGTGCTTTGAGCTAAATACATTGGGATAGTCTTGCAATGTTCATGGCTGAGCTATCTAAGAAGACTAGCTACTCTTCGGAACCAGATGGAGAAGCCGAGGCTTACAGTTCTGTCTTTGGTATGGTCCTCCAGAGGTTGCAGGAGTTTACGCTTAAACCAGTGTTAGTCTGTGCTACTCCCTCTTTTAGGACATAGTTGTTGATTTTGATGCATGCTTCCCGCTGCCGCCCTAATCCTAGATGTTGCCTCTCTGGTCATAACTGCCTTCACTGTGATTTTGCTGTCAGCCTCTTGCACTTAGCGGTTGTGATGTCTGTTTAGTGCACTCCTCTCTTCTGGCATCGTGCCCTATGACAGGGAACACTCTCATTTGAAATCTGCTACATCATTCTACTTGTATTACTGGCTTCTGTGGAGCACTATTGTCAACATGTGCACCATGAGTCATGATTGATCTCTTTGAGCCCGGGCTAGGACCTAGTACCCAGTACACTGCTGCACACCCCTGAAGGACATGTGTGATGGGAAGAAAACAATGTAGCCTTTATTATCCAGGTCAGCAGTGTTAACCGCAAACTGTTACGAAGGTGTTTGCCGGTTATGCAAAGGGTTTATTTCAAGGCCAATTGTGGGGCTATAGCACTGAAACTGCCAAGATTGAGAGAATTATATATTTATTTCTCCATTCTACTTCAAAAACCTGGGGCTAAGTATTAGTTTAAACGTTTCTGAACCTGGCAAATATTGCTCTTAACTGGAGTGCAACGGTTCTGACTTCAGTATACTGTTTTGGAAGATAATGGAATCCTTGGACCTTTGGCCCTTTTAAAGATCTATGGGGATGCTGCAAAGTCTTGGATCAGAGGATTGTTTGCAGACTGTAATGTAATGCAGTGGCAATAATGTTGGCCTTGCTGCGCATGGTTCTGACAGAAAGGAGGGCAGGGTGTGTTAGTTGGATAGCAGGAAGGCAGATACAGAAACCTTTAGTGTTGATGGATTCAGGTTGGAAGTACCAGTTTGTTTGTTTGTTTTATTATTTATAATGCGCAGATGTACCCAGAGGTATCAAGGCGCAGCATTTACAAGAATATGCAAAGCTTAGTTCCAAATATAAAATGTAGATGTTGACAATGAAAGTATATACAAAGCATAATGAGGAGAACAAGCAATATATACAATATAAACAAGAGTGCAAAGTGGGCGCACAAGGTTACACAGTGTGCAGATAGCATGGAGTGATAGCCTTGGCACTTAGCTATCTTGGTGGTCCCTCGCTTTCAGCCATGAGACTACCATGGATCGGATTTTCAGGTAGGGCATGTCTACTCTAAGGTTGGGAGGCAAGGAGTTCCACAGTTTGGCTGCTTTACCGGGAAACTGTTACCTCCTATGGTGGCAAGTTTGACATTTTGGACAGAGAGGCAGTCTTTGTATGCCGTTCTGAGGGGTCTCGAGGATGCTTGTCTGTGGAATCTGTTGATCAAATATATCGGGGCGGCATTGTTAAGAGATTTGTAGGTAAGTGATGCCGTTTTAGGAGAATTTTTTCTCTAGTGGATAGCCAGTTGTTCTGTTGGCTGAGTCCTGTTATGTGCTCTCTTCTAGGGATGTCTAGGGCTGCTCTCAGGGCGTTATTCTGGAGGGTTTGTAGCTTGTTGGTGGTAGCCTTGGAAGTTCCCAGGTAAAGGGCGTTGGAATAGTCAAGGCGGGAGAGTATAAGGGCTCTAGCGAGTGTGTGGCAGCTAGTGTCCGACAGAAATTGTTTGGCTGAACGGATTAATTTGCACGTGTATGCGGTTGAGGATTCCAGGGAACTCGGTTGTCTTTTGAAGGAAAGGTTAGAGTCCAAGTAGAGACCCAGTGTTTTGACCTCCTGTCCAACTTTGATATTGTTCCCATCTATCATGAAGGAGTTGTAGGCAGGGCTAAGTTTCTTTAAACTGGACATAGTACCCAGGATGATGAGCTCTGTTTTTTCATCATTCAGGCATAGTCCATGAGTGGCCATCCATGCCTGAATGATGATGTACACCCTATTTAGCAAGGCCAAATCCTTTTCATAATCTCCAGAAAGCGGAAGGAGGATCTGGGTATCATCTGCATAGTTAGTGTAGGTGATACCGAGATGATCCAAATCATCGAAAAGGGGCTTGGTAAATATGTTGTACAGTGTGAGGGAGACGCAGGAGCCCTGTGGGATACCACAAGTGATGGGGGTGGGGTCTTCTGCAGCAGTGGGAGGGAAGACCCTCATGGTTCTTCCATTAAGGAATGAGGTGATCCATGTGATGGCCTCTGGAGAGAAGTGTGCTGCTGTATGAAGGTGTGAGCATAGGACAGAATGGTCGACCAAATCGAAAGCTGCAGATAAGTCAAGGAGGCGGAGCAAGGCAACTTGCCCTTTGTCCCTGAGTGTATCAATCTGAGCTTTCAGGTCAATAAGTGCAGTTTGTCCCGTGTTAAGGACGGAACCCTGATTGTCTGGATCCTAAGAGGTGGTGTTCTTCCAGGTGCTTCTGTATTTGTACATAGGCGATTTTGTTGAGGAGTTTTAGTAGGAAGGGAACAGTGGTTATGGGTCGGTAATTTGTGGGTGTGGCTGGGTCCAGAGTAGGTTTTTTTAATAATGGAAGTACCCAGGATTGTTTTAGGTTGGAGGGCTTGGAGCCAGTGTTGAAGGAGACATTGATCAGTTTAGTGATGAAGGGTGAGAGGTCGCGGGCAGCATATTTGATGTGCTGTGCTGGGCACAGATCTCCCTGGCAGTTCGATGGTTTCAAAGACAGGATCATTTTTTTCTACTTCAAAAGTATTGACTTTGGAGAACTTGAAGCGGGCGGGATCTTTGGCCGTGTGCTTATCCTGAATTCTGGAAGGGAGAGTGTCTTTTAGGGCAGCTTTTTTGCTAGAAATTTTGCTTTGAAGGGTCGCGATCTTCTTTGCCAAGGCATTTTGAATTTCTGAGCACCAGTTTTTATATTTGGTGCAAGTATCGGGGTAGTATGGGGGTTTCTACTTCTTTAAGCATAGAGAAGAGTTCTTTCATATTCGATTTACCTCGGGATATGCGAGAGTCAAAGGAAGTTCGTTTAGCCAGGTAGATTTCTTTTTTTATAAAGTGCAGTTAGTTTGGAGAATTTGAGTTTGTTTGCGGCTGAAGGGGATTTTTTCCAGGTGGCCTCGCAATTTCTTTTTTGCTCCCTTAGGATTTTGAGGAATGGAGTGTAGCATTTGTTGAGGTGTGTTTTCGGTTTTCTAGGTCTAAGTTTAAGTGGGGCGATGAGGTCCAACGAGGATCCAAGTTGTCGGGGAGTGTGTTTAGTGTGGGGAGTAGGTTCAGGATGAGTCTTTCTGGTGTAATGTTGTTCTTGTTTCAGGTGAGAGTAGGAGGGACCGTGGTGTTAGGCGGAGGTGGGGGTCTGTCGGTGGACAACAAGAACGATACCAGGTGGTGATCGTCCAGACTAGTGGTGAGGTATTTGTGATGTTCGCTGAGCAGTTGTGGTCGGCCACCCAATCAAGTATTCTACCTTTCGAATTAGTGGGTGACATACTTCTTTGCGCAAAGCCTAGTTCAGCAAGAGTGTTAGCTATAGTTCTGGCTGTTTGGTCTGCCGCGTCGTTGTAGCCCATGTTAAAGTCCCCCAGGGTGAGAACTTGAGAGGAGCTTTTAAGAGTGCTAGAAAGAATGGCGTTGAGGTCTTCATCAAAGGTGCCAATAGGGCCTGGCGGGCGGTAAATCAAATGGATATTGAGGGTTTGGGTATTAGTGAGTGGGACTTTGACTGATAGTGTTTAACAAGAGAGGACATTGGTGGAGGTAGCTAGTCTCATGGACAGACTGCATTTGTGTATAATGGCGACACCCCCTCCTCCGGAGTTGGGGCGATCTTGCCTCAGGATGGAATTGTTATCTGGGACTGCTAGCATGAGCATATGGCCTGCTGTAGGCTGTAGCCAAGTCTCAGTGATGGTGAGGAAATCAAGATCTTCTTTAAGGATCAAGTCTGCGATTTCTATGGCATGAGCTACTAATGATCTGGTGTTGATCAGAGCTCCCTTGATTTTAGGGATGGCTGTGTTTTTAGTAATAGTTGTATGACGTTTGTCCTGTGTTAATTCGAGAATGCCCTGACTGGGGAGGTTGTGAGGAGGTCTGGGGGGTAAGGTTGTAGGGAGGATTAAAAGTTTCGGTGGAAGGACTGGATCGAAGAGGCTGCTCTTTGGACTTCTGTAAAGTGGGCAGTGAGCGGGCAAGAGGCTCATACATTTTGGCTAGTCTAGCTCTAAGTCCTAGGTTCCTATCTATGGTAGTACGAGGGAGACTGGTGGGTAGTAGCTGAGGGATGTTTATGTCTAAGTGTGGTGCCTGGTTGATGAGCGTGGATGGAGAAGGCATGTTGGGTAAATGCGGAGCCATTTTAAGCTGAGTTACGCTGTTTAGGACGATGAGGATGCAGGCAAACAAACTAGTAGTAGATGGAAGCATACTAAATAGTGGTGAGAATATTGGTAGGCTAGGGAATAGACTTAGTAACGCTAGTTAGGCCAGTGTGCATTTATATTATAGACCTAGGCCATAGGACACCAACTAGATTCAAATATGGCAATGAGGCTAAAGTGCATAGGACACCATCTAAATTCAAATATGGCAATCAAATATGGCAATGACGCTAAAATGCATGGAACACCATCTAAATTCAAATATGGCAGTGAGGCTAAAATGCATAGAACACCATCTAAATTCAGATATGGCAGTGAGGCTGAAATGCATAGGACACCATCTGAAATCGAAATATGGCAATGAGGTTAAGATGCATAGAGCATCAACTAGGTTCAGATGTGGCAGGAGGGCTAGAATACATAAAGCACCCTCTAAGTTCGAGATTTTAGCGGGTTGCAGCCCATCAGGTAGGGCCTAGTCTAGGGGGCACATGGGCAGGTGTAATAGGCTGTTAATTAGTATGCAGAGGTTCGCATGCAGTGTTTACGGTTACACAAAGGGTTATCTTGGTGCAAAAGTCGGTTAAAGGGAGAGCAGGTATGCACACTTAGGCAATGTGTGCCAATATGACAATCTGTTTGCGGTTGGTACTGACTGTGCATGTTAGTCATATGTACATCCCCAAGATTGTCTAGTGCAAAAATGAACCCCATGGCCGTTGAAAGGAGATGGATAGGGTCTGAATCTGTTAAGTACACTATAGACCTAAGAGGTAGTCTGTAGGAATGTGGAAGACGTAAGGATGCACGATTTTAGTAGTGAGGGGTTAGTGGAGTGGTGAAGGGGATGGAGGTGTTTTCACTTCCTAGCTCATGGTGGTAGATTTCACTGAGATTAGAGGTGCAAACCATTGTCATAGGGGAGAGGTTCCACAAGTCTGATTGGTTTCTCACAGATGGTAGTCGTGCTAAGAGTTTCGGGAAAAGGTTGTCATGTTTGTGGTACAGTTTTATTAGTCGTTGCCATTATTTTCCTTTCATTTAAAGTGGTTGGTTGAAAAGCGGGTGGTTCTTCAGACTTAGAGGTTTGGGTAGGGTGTTTGACAGTTTTGTGGCCATTACTGAAAAAGAGGATCCTCTTTGCCGTTTGTTGTTGAAGTTGGGGACTAGTATTAGTGCTGCATTGCTGGGCCCAAGTGTTCTGGAAGTAGTGTAGCGTTCAAAATTACTTCTGAAGGACGAGTGCCTCCCCCCACAGTGGTATGAACGATGGGGGATACACAAGGTTTTGAAGCCAGTGGAGAGAACGTAATGCTGGCGTGATGTGTTCAAATCGCTTCATTCTGAGAAGTACACTTGCCATCGCATTTTGATCTTTCAAGTTACCTCATTTGGAAGATTCTTTTGCAATGGGTTGATTTGTAGTTTGTACTTTACTCGGAGCCCACAGAGACCTGCATCTAGAAAATTGATGGGCCTGATCTTCACTGGAAGGGGCGCTCATTAACTGCTTACTCTGGTTCACTTTATTTGGTTCTTTTGGAGGCGACTGAGTGTTTGGTTTATTATACTTCACCAGGTTGAGTAAATTATGCTTTGTTGCATAATGCAATGGACTTTTATACTGCACAACATTGCCATTATGGTAGTTTTCGAGGACATAGAGTTGTCCTTGGGGCAGTATGGAAACACGACGAGCAAGGAAAATATAAGAGGATGGCGAAAGCGGGATATAGGTGCCACAAACAGAGGGAGGAATGCATTGGGGAAGGAAGAATTTTATGAAACTGCTTTACTTCTATTTATGATTTAACTTCTTCAGGTTTTTATGAGTGTGCTGTGGGTGTCGTGACAGCCTGTCAAAGCAACACATTTTCAGACTGCGCTTAGGACTGGTGCCTAGATAAAGATAATTTTTTAAAATTTATTTAATAATTACACAATTGTTCGTTTTCTTTTTCTCATGTCGTAGGTCAGGATCTTTGTGGGAGTGGTGACCTGTAAATGTATTTTTTTTTCTGCCATTTTGGTTTTACAATTACGTTTGAGGCTCTCCCATGTGATTGGCCGTCTAAAAAATGCATACGTTTATTCATGCTGAGGGGGAAGACTACACTTCCATCACTAGTTTGAGGAATGCAGCTGGTTTAAAATTTCAATTTGGATGCATCCCAGCAGCTTGAAGAAATGTAAGCTTTTATATATTTAAATATATTCTGGCTTGTGGCGAAATCTAAGTGAGATGCTGTATTTATAAGGGGTTGTTTAAACAGTTCTGCTTCAAGGCTGCTGTGTGCCCAATGTTTTCCTCAGGCCTGTCGCATACTGTAGCAATTAGGGATTGTTGCTGCTAAAAGCCTTCAGTCTCTGACCTTGTTGCTTTCCTTCCACGAATAGATCAGGACGCTATGTAATTTAACACTTTTGAGAGAGAGGGAGAAATGCATTAGAAAATGCCTCCTCTCCTTGCAACTGGCATATAGCTGTACCTTTGCAATGCGCTGCTGACTTAGCCTTGTTAGGTTCAGGTTCACTGCATCGCCCTAAATGGTCCGAACAATAATATTGCACTCTTGAAGTTGAAAAACGTTTGTCTGAAGAGAAGAAAAAACCCTTCAGAAGAGAACCCACTTTCCATAATGAGTTAGAGACATTTGTTGACCTGAACTGTTTTTTCACCTGCACACCGTCGTCTTAATGTAATTGTAGCTGTATGGACAGCTGCTCTTCGTTTTCTGCCTACCAGAAACCACTTGAATCGCTGAATTGTAGAAGACAACTGTAGCTGCAGTTCATGCACGCGCGGGCCAGGGATATTTTGTCTAGGGGAAAGCAGGAGCGGTGGATGAATGGGAGTGACGGAGGTTGTGTGAATGTATGGGGATACAAATTTAAGGGCATATTATAGTGTGAGGGAGGGTGTATGGTCAGATAAATGTAGATGGAAACGGGAATGAAAACGCACCAGCCGTTATCACCTACTTTTGTATATATCTGACTTTGCGATTTGCTGAAAGGTGAGATTTCTATGTGTTTTACTAGTTGGAACTGGAAGCTGCGTCCCAGATATCTGACGTTTGTTGGAGCATGGTTATGCTCTGCATGTTTTGCTTGAAGAGTGCCCCTGTTTTGTGTTTAAATACTTAAATGACTTGGATTGTTGACCCACACCTAGCATGGTTGCTTTCCGGTTTTGCCAAAGTGCGAAGCGAGGCGTCAAAGTCTAATCATACCAGACATCCATGATGGTGCAAATAATGACTAATCTACAGTCTCGCCTTCACCAGTCACAGGGAGGGATTTCCTAGATTCATTGCTTGCCACCTCTGAAGTAGGTGGAACAAGAAGGCTGAGTGAGGGATGCGATTGTCACATTTATTTAAGGGAATTGGGCCCACAAAAAAGTAATGGCACAGACCCATCCGATTTCCCAGCCAGCCAATGTGACTTGCTGTTCTTTTAACGGGGGATGTGCATGACCTCTATGGTCTTGCCTGCATTTTACAGCTGCCACAATGATTTTCCATGGATTTCATAGCAATATGATTTATACTTCACCTCACCACCAGCAGAAAATCCCTTGAATAGCTAGTCACTACTTAAAACAGCCGGCAGTCTGCCTTGGTCAAACTCCTGCAGTAACCAAACACAGGTAAGGGGGCAACTGATCTCTGTAATGAGAAACAAGCTGAACCCGGCTGTCAGCTGAGCGCCCTGGAAAATGACAGCCCGCTGGTCTGGGCAGGAGGAGCTAGAAAGTAAATCCTTTGAGGAGTTTCTAGCAAAGGGAAAGCATTGGAAAACTACAGCTGAGAGACCATGGGCTGCATCAAGTGCCCTCTTGTTGGTTGGTGGCAGAAAGATTCCTCATCCATACTATTTGGAAAACACAGAAGCAGCTGTAGTCACTCCCCTGGGAGGAACAACTCCAAGGATACATATTAGCGACACCAGAAGCAATGACCGACCGGCAGCAGTTGTGCAATGCATCTGTAGGCAACCAATAACTTTATTCCCCTCCACCCTCTTCTGTGGGAAACATGCCTTACTCTCCTACGTCCCGTCCCCTTTCCTTCATACTTTTGAGATTCTTTTCTTCGGGGTGGGACCGGAGCAGTTTTTGGTAGCATCCAAAAACCTTTTTTTTTTTTTTTAATTTAATTTTTTTTTTAGCAGGCTTTAGCCCCACCCAGCGCATTGGCCTTCAGTACTTTTCTCTGTGCAGTTTGGATCGGATGTGCATTGCATCCGTGGGGGGAGTTATTTTCTTCACCCTGCTCTTATCCTTAAGTTTGTCTTCCTGCCTCTGGTCCGCAGTAGGTTTCTTTTCCTCCGCCTATGCCAGAGCGTAAGGGCGTTGCGATCGTGTCACCTGTGTACGTCAACACGCGGCGGCAGACCTGCACAATCCTTGCCTCGTGTGTCTAGGCCCAGATCATTGGAACTCGCGATTCTCTCTGTCTGGGCACTCAAAAGAAGACAGGCAGGTGGCGCATGTGTTCCACAGCGTACCTCTGGTCCACATAAGGGAATTCAATGGGGGGGGGAGGGATGGGGAGGGAGAAGAAACCGCTCAGTGAGTACCCTTCTTTTCAGAGCACCCTGTCTGGATGACTCCTTCTGTGGATCATCCTCCGGTTCAAGGAGGAGTCGTCCTGACTGTAGCGTCACCAGGGCTCGCCCTAAGGTGTCCCACTCACGGACTAAACTGGATACCAGAGTCCCCTCCAAGGTTAGATTCCCCCCTCTCCTCCCCTTAGGGGCTAAAGGTACCGGGGTCACCCCGCAGGTTCCCCAGAAAGGGGTGAAGACATCTACCAGCAAGGCAGAGGATCCCTGTTCTGGGGCTAATAAAACCGGATTATCATCTGAGGTGCTAAATATTGTACTGGCCATGCTGAGGGAGCAAAATGGACAATTGCTCATCTAAAGCCCACATATCGGCTCAGCCGATCATCCCCCAAAAAGGGTCCCAGAACCATCCAAACCTCCTAAGATATCAGCAAAAACCACTATGGCTTTAGATGAATCTATGACGCACATTACCACAGTATCAAAATGGCGGCTCCTCGGGTGCCGAGAACTTCTGCCATTGTCTTCGCCTTCAGCTGCGACATGTTCTGATGCCAAGGCCAAGTCTTTGCCTTCTGCATCCTTTTAGAGAGACCCTTACAGTTCAAGAGTGGACTGAACTCTGCATACGAGAATGCCATTACCACATGCCCCCTTCCTACTACCGTGGTGACAGTGGTTACTTTACACACAAATCTTTTGTCATCTTCCTCTTCCGTATCACAAGTCTTGGCAAAATGAAGACAAGATTTTAAAGGGCGTTGGGAAGACAGTTTTTGCAAACAAAGCTGGCCATCTGGATAAGTCCTGTGTAGAAGGCCCTGTTTGCGCGTCGGAGCGCGTTGCCGGTACCATAATCTCCCTATGAGCACCCCTCTGCAAGGTAAGCGCCACACAAGTGAGCCCTTTCCCCTCTTAGGTGATTACGCCCGCTCATATTCACTGAACTTCCGCCCCTCAAGAACTTGCTGCATCCCCTATGCGATGCCCACCAATCGCTTGACCTTGCCCCTCTAGTAACACTCCTCCCTCGTACCCACCTCCAATCTAAAATACCTCTTGTGCATACCGCCGAGAAGATGGCGGCCTGGGAAGACCGCCACCAGGCAACTTGGAACGCGGGCTACATCTGGAGCATCGGCCCGCGTTTCCAGCTTTCTGTGTGACGGGTGCTAATACATGTTTTACAACTTTCAAAATAAAGCGCTGTGTACTTTACTAATTGGCTGCTGCATTTAGTTGCACAACAATCCTGGAGATTTTAGCCTTTGTTCCAGAGGCAAAATAGTAGTTGCAGCTAAACTATATTTTTCAGAAAAACTTTCATCTTAAAAATATTGATTTATACTGTGTTCCTCTTAAGAAATGGTGTGTTTGGTTTACATGGAGGATTTTCAAAAAATCATGTAATTTAAATATTGATTAAAACCAATTTTAATTTAAATCCAATCCGCCCTGCCAACATACATACCTTTTTGAAGAACCTGGTCTGGTTTTCATGGGCTGTGGCATTTCTAGCATGGCATACTGTGTATATACTTTAGAATGAGAAAAACATTTCTCCGTCATAGGGTCTGGCATGGATTCACATGCTCATGAATATTCCCCGTCGTCAGGCTGGGAATCCTCAGTAAAGAAAAAATCAGTTTTGTTTCTGAACTGTATTTCTACTAGTAACCAATCACTGGTCTCTGGGTCATACTGCCCCAGCCAATGACTGCCCTCTACCTAAGCCTCTCCTCTGGCAGCCATCTTCAGATTTTTACCGCATGTTCAAGTGTTGGGAGTCCTCGTGCTTTAACTGCGTTTTGCGATTTTTATCAAAGAGTTTACTCTTATTTTTTTTGGTCAATCGAGCCACAAGCTCCACCGATTCTACTTCAGATAAACAGGGACCCGTTTCTGAATTTTCTACGCCCCTCAAGGGTGAATTTTCATCTAGTTTTCACTTCTTGGAGGATTCCGGAAGATCTGAGGCCTACCCCATGTGGACATGGCCCAGGACAAAGGAAACACAACGCCTGGATCCAAGCTATTCAGGAGCTGTCCTGGATGCGGATTACAGAATGTGTTCAAGGAAGGTGAGCACTCTCGGTGCCTCTACTGCCTTCACAACGACAAAGTGCACGTGGAAAAGGACTGCATTTTGTAAGCATATCTCCGAATGGACAATGAAGGATCGTCGCATTCGACTCACCAACTGGCTGGAGGGGAAAGCCCAGCAGCAGGTGAGAAGTAGTCATCCGAGCGGTCTTCTAAGACCTTTGAGGGCGCTCTGGCGACAGGGGCCCAACAAAAGGCAAAGAACCGCGAGTCCGCGGGCACCGGGAGCGCCGATGGTTCGGGCGCCTGGGCTGCCAGGCAGGGCGCAATGTCACCGACGCCCTCAACCACGAGCCAACGCTCTGGCTCAGTGAATAGGAAGTCGGAGAACCCGGGTAAGCTTCGGGAGAAGCCCTGGTCGATCCCGACAGTGGCAGCCAAGTGGGAGCGAGGCAACGATCCTCCCGAAAAGGTGAAGTCCTCAAGCGCGCCCAAAGTCACGAAGGCCCTAATTCACCCGGCTAAGGCCTCAATCGAAGGAGTCGTGGCAGCCCTGGCAAAGCATGTGGAGGCTACTCTAGTGGAAACGACTTCTGGGCCAAGAGTTTCCTTGCCACCCCGGAAGGAATACTCTTTTCAGCCTATCGATGAAACCCCGGGTGAAGAAAGAGGGGTGGGCACGGTAGCCATTAAGGACACAGATGCCACCTCCTGAAGATGACCTGGCTGGCGTCGCAAAGATCCTGGACAAGGGGTTCGAGTAAGTCCGTACCTAGGGGAGGGATCCCCAGGAGTCAGACGTAGAAAGTGACGTGGAGTCGACGAGGAGCCGCGGACTGTGAAGGAGACGGGGGACCCTACTCCCCAGCCGTCGCTCCCGTCACAACCGGCACCTATGGACATCTCAGGAGCGATCTTGATGGCAATCCAGGCCCTGTGTATGGAGATGAGGACAAGGTTGCCCTTACCCCCAGCCGATGATCCAGTGGCGCCTGGACCGTCGGAAAGCCCACTGAACAAGCAGAGGTGAATCCATCTTCCCCCTCCTTTCCAGCCTTCACTTCCTTCCCCCTCCACCGAGGGATGAGACGGGAACAGACGATGGGACGGATCTCCCGTCACCCCCTGCCGGGCCTGACCCCCCCCACCGACGAAATTGGCTCCTTCCATGCCATGATCGCCAGGCCATCGGAGCTCTTCCAGCTCTGCCCCGAGGAACAGAAGGAGGGTTTCCTCTACCAACGGCGAGAGGCCAAGAGGAAGACTGTCCTTTCAGTCCCATTACTGGGCGACATATGGGATAAAGGACTGGCGTTGCTGAAGAACCTGTCCACGGCTCCTGCTAAGAGGGATCAGTACGAGAAGAAGTACCGGTTCCCGGACTCCGCCCCTGTGTGCCTCAGAGCACAATCGTCCCTGGATTCGGTGGTCTCCGCAGCGGCCAAGAAGAAATCGGTGGGGACGGCGGCATAGACTTCCACTTCCCCACCAGCCAGCGAGGGGAAGAAGCTGGATGCCATGGGACAGCGGGTCATCTCGTCGGCGGCGACGACCATGAAAGTGGCCAACGCCCTTGCGATCGTGGCACGATACGACAGGGAGCTGTGGTTTAAGATCGCTCCCCTCCTGGATTCCCTTCCAGACGACAAGAGGGCAGAGGCCCTGGAAATCCTTCAGGAAGGCGAGGTGGCTTCAGACCACGCCATCACGGTGGCTTTCGCCAGATGGGCAACAGCGTTTGCCTTCGCCGGCGTGGTTGGCTCAAGACCACCGATTTCCGTCAGGCCGTGCAGACTGGGGTACTGGACATGCCCTTCGACGGGAATAATCTGTTTGGCAAGACATTGGACAATTCACTGCAGGCCATCAAGGCGGACACCGAGATGGCCCGGGCCTTGGGTTCTCTCCAGCAACAACGGCTGTCCTTTCTGAACTCCGGAGGCAAGCAAGGTGCCTCCAAAGTATTCGGCGGCGGTTCCTTGTCGTACCGCCAAGCGGCCCGCTCCTCGTCGCAGGAAGCCTACAGAGGACGTGGCAAGACCAGAGGATCCTGTCGTCGTCAAGGCCGCGACAAAACAGGACTGACATGGCTGTGGCGTTGGGCCCCCACCGAGTACCCCGGTGGGAAGCCGGCTGGTGAAATTCATCAGCATGTGGGAGTCCATCTCCACTGACCGTTGGGTGCTGGACGTGCTGGCCAGCGGGCACACTCTGGAATTCCAAAGAAAGTGTCCCCGTCTACCACCTGTGGCCAGGAAGGAAAACCATGTCCCACTGCTACTTCTGGAGGTACGAGCAATGCTGAAAAAGGGCGCGATAGAACTCGTCCCAGAGGCTCCGGGGCTCCGGAGTGTACTCTCAATACTTCCTCATCCGAAAGAAGACCGGCAGTTGGCGACCCATCCTGGACCTTCGTCGTCTAAACAAATACATCAAGTCCCAGAAATTCTGGATGGTCACCCTGCAGCGCGTGCTGGGACAGCTGGAGGAAGGCGACTTCCTATAGTCGCTGGACTTGGAGGATGCCTACTTCCACATCCCCATTCTCAAAGGACATCGAAAGTTCCTACGATTCGTGGTCCAGGGACGACGCCATCAGTTCAAGGCCTTTCCCTTCGGATTGAAGTCTGCGCCCAGGGTATTCGCCAAGTGCCTGGCACCGGTGGCGGCGCCGGCTGCACCTGCACGGGCTACACGTTTACCCCTACCTGGACGATTGGCTCATCCGAGCAAAGTCAAGGGAACTCTCCATCGATCACACAGCGAAGACCGTCCAACTGCTCACGGATCTGGGATTCTCGATCAACTTCGCGAAATCCCAACTGGTACCATCGCAAGACGCCCTGCTCCTGGGAGCCAGACCCGACACAGTGGCGCGATTGGCTTTGCCGTTGGAGGAAAGAACAAAGGCCATCCTGGTCAAGGTACAACGGCTGTTGACCATGGACATGGCCAGGGTGAGGTCCATCAAGTCCCTACTTGGCATGATGTCATCGTGCATCTACCTTGTGTGCCTATGCAGGTTGCGGATGCGACCACTGCAGAAGTTCCTCGATGCCCGTTGGATGCAAGCGGCGGGCAGCTTCGAAGACAGTATCTCACTCAACGAGTCTTTCTGCCAAGCGATCCGGTGGTGGGGCACCCGCGCGCATCTAGTGACGGCCATGGACTTCCAGACCCCGACACATCAGCAAACTGTGACGACGGACGCCTCCCTGGAAGGATGGGGAGTGCACACCAGAGATCTCCACGCAAGAGGCCTCTGGCTCCTGGAGGAGAGGTCACTACACATCAACGTCCTGGAGCTCTGAGCCGTGTTCTGGGCCCTCGGGTCGTTCCTTCCGTCCAAGGCAAGGTCGTAAGGGTCTTCACCAACAACACTACTGCGATGTTCTACATCAGGAAGCAGGGGGGCACCCGATCGCCAGCCCTATCCAAGGAAGCGGAGGATCTGTGGCACTGGGCCGTTGCCCAAGGGATGTTCCTGGTACCCTTCCACCTGGCAGGAATAAAGAACACCATTGCCGACTCACTCAGAAGGGAGCTGCGCTCGTGCCACAAGTGGTAACTAGGGCAGGATCAAGTGGATCACCTATTCTGACGGTGGGGCAATCCCCAGATAGACCTTTTCGCGACGGCGATGAACGCCAAGTGCCAGAGGTTCGACCAGCAGGTTTCCCCAGCTGGGGAGCATGGGCGATGCCTACTTGTTCCCTTGGGACGGCCTGTTCCTGTATGCGTTCAGACGGTCCTGGTGCAGGATGATCCTCGTCGCACCAGCGTGGCCGAGGCAGATTTGGTTCCCGGACCTTCTGGACATGTCAGCGTCCACCCCCCCCTGTCGCGCTACCTGTGGACACAGATCTCCTCGCCAGGGAAGGAGGCGCCATCCTCCACCACGATCTAGGGGTCACTGAACCTACAGGCCTGGCTCCTGCAGCACTAGAGATCAGAGGCTACGATATCCCGGTGGACTGCAAGGAGGTGCTTGCCAAGGCCAGGGCGTCCTCGACTCTCAAGTGCTATGGACACAAATGGAAGAGGTTCTCTGTCTGGTGCCGTGCACAGAAGATTAACCCTCTGCGGATTACGGCCCCTCAAGTGCTGCCGTACTTATTGTCGCTGGCCAAGGCGGGGCTGGTGCATGCCTCCATCAAAATCCATCTGGCGGCTATCTCCCGCTACACCAGAACCTTGGGGCGGTCGTCGCTGTGGTCGCACCGCCTGGTGAAGGAGTTCATGAAAGGACTGTTCTGCTCGTTCCCGCCGGTGAAGGCTCCGGCCCCAGCCCCGGCGTGGGAGCTCAACATAGTGATGACCAGGCTCATGGGGCCGCCATTCTAGCCTCTGCATTCGGCGCTGCTGAAGTTCCTATCGTGGAAGACAACGTTTCTTGTGGCCATCACCTCCGCACGCCGAGTGGGAGAAATCCAGGCCCTCTCCTGTAAACCTCCATACCTGACATTCCACGAAACGAGGGTAGTGCTGAGGACGCACCCCTCTTTCATGTCCAAGGTGCTGTCGGACTTCCATCTCAACGAGCCCTTGGTGTTACCTGTTTTCTTCCCGTCGCCGGCTGAGAGGACTTTGCACTTGCTGGATGTGGCTAGAGCGCTGAAGTTCTACGTGGACCGCACGAAGAGTTTTCGGAAGACATCACAGCTGTTTGTGAAATTTGGACCTGTGAACCAAGGGAAGACCTTCTCAAAGGCTTCCATTTCCAGATGGCTCTCTGTCTGCAACATGCACGTTCACTGGTTGTCAAACCGACCCTTGCCTAGCCGTCCAAGAGCCTAATCAACCAGAGCGATTGCTGCTACCACGGCGTTCCTGTCTGGTGTGCCCATGCTGCATCTGCAGGACTGCTACGTGGAGGTCGACACACACCGTCATGAGATTCTACTGCGTCTACCGGGATTCCAGGGAGGAGTCCAGAGTCGGCCAGGCAGTGCTGCGCACCCTGTTTGCTTGAAGGTGAGCCTGGTGAGGAGGTAAGAGATGCTTAATGTTGAGTTGTTGAAATGCTTAATGTTGAGCCTTGCCACCTCCTGTGGTTGTGCATGTGTGTACTGCTATGTATACTTGTATTCATGAGCATGTGAATCCATGCCAGATCCCATGCTGGAGAAGGGACAAGTTACTTACCCATAAATGTTCTCCAGCATGGATCTGGCATGGATTCACATGCAAACCCTCCCTCCAACCCCTCTGCGGCTCTTCTCTTGGTCCTACTGCCACTTTATGTGCTACCAAATCTGAAGATGGCTGCCAGAGGAGGGGCTTAGGTAGAGGGCAGTCATTGGCTGGGGGCAGTGTGACTCAGAGACCAGTGATTGGTTACTAGTAGAAAGACAGTTCAGAAACGAAACTGAAACTGATTTTTTTCTTTATCGAGGATTCCTAGCCTGACGGGGAATATTCATGAGCATGTAAATCCATGCCAGACCCATGCTGGAGAACAACAGTTAAAGGTAAGTAACGTGTTCCTTGTTTGCCTGTTCATGTTATTATTTGAACTTGTTTGCATACAACAGTTTGAAGTTTTCTTCACCCATTTTGGCCAACTGAAATGTGGAAAAATAATTTCTTTAAGTATTACTATTGTTTGGGTTGAGTGGTGGGAGAGCTGACCCTGTTAATGGCAAGCTTCGAACATGAGTGTAGTAAGACTAGTATGCTTTTTAGAAGATGGGTTTTTTATGAAACCTATTTTTCATTTGTTTCAATTAATGCTACAGTGGCAAAGTTCTTGCTGTACCTTGTGGAAACAGATTAAGAAATAAATTAATGTCAGTGTATTTTTCGTTTCAGGAATTGGATTTTTACAATATTGACTTCCCGTATCTGGCCATGATTTCAATGTCTGGTTGCTGAAAACATTGAAAGGAATCTTATGGGCAAGCTGAACTAATTGAACATTGTCCTTCACTGCAACTGTATGTAGAACTGTTTGTGACAGCCTCTGATAAACCTCTCTTCGTCTTTTCGTGCAAGACATTCTCCAGTGATACCGGGTCATGTCCAGGTAAAATTAAACCATAGATCTATGAATTTGTGAACATTTTGCAGTTGCATTTTTTCCATTGAAGCGTGCAAGTGACATTAAATGGGAGGAAAGAAGTACAGAACTTTCAAAGGTTAAGTCTAGGACAAAGGAATCTTCAGGTTCTCTAGCCGCCCACATGGTTTACCCATTTCACAGGAAATTTTGGTTGTTCAAAATAATGTTTTGCTTGTTTTGGATTCACGCGAAGGAGACTTCAACACTTATAAAATGAAAGTTCTTAATCTCTACCCATCCCACAGCTGCACCCATTTCAGGAATAGTGAGATCCTTCTTTCGTGTGCCCATGTAAATTTGCGGTTTATGGCACCCACATAAAGGCTTCCATTCTTATTGTGAAAAGTGGACTATTTATTTTCTCTTGAATCTGTTTTTCATGTTGAACACTCTTCCTCTCATGGAGTAAAACTCCCTTTTGATGGCCCTCCCTTTGCGCGATGGCAGCTGCAGCGTTGCTGACACCATGTCCACTCACAGCCCAGGAAATCTAGCTGCTGGGTATAATTTGTTTTATCATGAAATCTAGGTTCTGCAATAAATGGATTGCTATCTTCACTTGTTTCACCACATCCAAGCTTCCCGCTACGTGAAAAATCATGTTTTGAACTATTGCCATCCACTGTCCCTGGTTCCGGAGAGCTGCTGCCACCACATTTTCCATAGTTGTTGTGAAACACCAGGGCCAAGGGTTTTTCCCCCCAGTGCCAAGGCCATTTTTGGTGATTTCGGTATGTCGCCATTCAATCCCTTGTAACTTGTTTGTTACATGAGATATCTCGGCCGAATTTGCCCCCCCCCCCCCCCCCCCCCTCCCACATGTAGGTGGTCATAACGCCACCAAGGAATCCTAGTTTACTGCAGGGGAATGAGAGAAAATAACCAAAAAGGGAGAAAATGTTGGCCATTTTTCAGAAAATGGCAAAAAAATGATGTACAAAGAAGCCTGTTTCTTTCCTTGTAAAAGCTATGAACAAATGGTTTGCTGTGCTGAATTTGTCATTTTCCAGGCTTTCAAGAACAGATTGAGTGGAAACCAAAAAAACATATTTTGATAAGATTACCAGCTGTTTTGTGAGAGGTAGACAATTTTGGCCTTTTTTTTTTAAATAGGACATGCGTGGACGGAATGGAAGAGAAGGGTAGGAAAGCTAAATGGGAAGACAAAGGCATACATTTATGTAAAGTAGACAAAATTACAAGTTTAGGAAGGGGTGATTTGTGCAAGTCAGGCAACAACTATGTAGGGAAAAATTCTATAGTTTGGGGAAAAATTGTGAAAATGACAGGAAAAAAAGGTATGTGGTGGACATGGTTGGCCCGGTAAGGCAAGGGCTTTTGTGAATTTTGAGAAAACCAATGCTCTACTACATTACCCGACTCTTCCAGTTAGGAAATCACACATTTTTTGTAATTTTTCACAAACCAAGCAATACCACAAGCCAAAAAAACAGAGCCATGGTACACAGGATTTTAATGCTTACGGCCTAAACATACGCACTTAGCATGTGTAAATAAGGAAAACAAATGTGGTGAGGAAGGGCAAGCATACATTTTTTGAAGGAGCACAGGCAGATCTTTTGAAGGATAGGTGACTTGTGCAGGTTACAAAAGTGTATAGTGCCTAAACTAGCGACTAAATGTAGGTCACGTTTGGGAAATTAAAGGGTTGTGTGACAAAGTGCAGCAGCAAATGTGTCGCAACGTTATGAAAATCTAGAAAACGTAACAAATGTCCTACTTTGCCGTGTTCCCACAGGTGTCCCGACAAAAACGGTACCTCACATGTGTGGGTGCCCCTACCTGGGTGCAAAGGGAAAAGCTAAATCACTGGTAACCCCAAGTCTTTCGGCAGAGCAGATTTTGAGGGATTTTGCTCTTGTGGACAACCTACCTTGGGTCTGGGGTGTCGCAGCCACTAAGAAAAACGGGGAACCCCATACATTTCCGAAAAGAAGATACCCGCGGGAATCAAGAGGTCTGGCATGCACAAATCGCCTCTGAATGTATTACCCACAATCCCTGGCAAAGTCCGAAATTTGGTAAGAAAAACACAATTTGCAGACCATTCACTCTTCCAACCCACCGAAACACGCTGCAAACAGCACATGTCCTACCTTCTCGCGTTCCCACAGGTGTCCTGACGAAAACGTTAGCTCACATGTGTGCGTGCACCTACTTGAGCGCAAAGGGAAAAGGCTAAGCCACTGCTATCCACCAAAGGGTTTGGGGAGCCCAACCTACAAATTTGGGCTTGGGGTGTCACAGCCACAAAGGAAAACGGGGAACCCCATGCATTTCAGAAAAGACACCCGTGGGAATCCACAGATGCCCGACATGGCGAATCGCCCCAGAATTTATTACCGACAAGCCCCGGCAAAGTCCCACATGGGAGACAGCTGCTCCTAGGGAAACGCCAATGTTTTGCTAGCATGTGGGGCAATTTGTGGCCTGCTCATACAATTGTGTCCTAGCCCACCAAATTACCTCCCCAGACCGCCCACGCCCACCCACACCACCAACAATCGAGCCCCAGTCCCACCCACCCCACTGACAATGGGCCCTAATTGTAGAATAATAAAAAACAGTACTCACATAATGTTGCAGCTCCTTGCGTAGAAAAAGCTGTAAACAAAAAACATTTGTTACCTATGGTCACCCCAGCAAAAACAAATCATAACTACTACTCTCCGATCACAGCCACCCTTTCAACCCATCCCTGGTGGTCTACTGACCCTCACCCATCCCCCCCAGTAGAAACACATTTTTTGCACTAGCAATCTGCCCCTAGGGAGGGCTAGATGAGAGCCCCCATCCACTTGGGGTGTGGGGCGAGAGGGCCACCCCTCTTTCATGATATAAAAAAACCTGGTGGTCTAGTGGGCACCTCCCCCACCTGAAATCATTTGATTATTATTTTTATTTAGGTCCCCTTCCCTAGGGGCAGATGGGCCCAAACCTGCAGCACCATGCTTTGGGGCTGGGGGGGGGGAGGACCATTACATAGTAGTAGCCCCCTCTCCGCAAACTTCACAAACTGTTCCCTGCTTGTCTAGTGGCATTGCTGGGCGCGGATAGAGAGAGCGCTCTGTGCCCGATCCGCGCCCAGCAATGCTCCAAAAAAGGTGTTGGAAAGGGGAGAGTCTCCCCTTTCCAACGACACCTCTCCCGATCTGAACGGCACAATAGTGCGCAGATTGAGGGGGAGAAAGGTCGAGACTCGCCTTTCATTTTCACCACGGCAGCTAAAAATGGCTGCCGCAGTGAAAATAACGGTTTCAGGTCGCCGTGCATTACACACGCCGAAGTGAAACCTGAAAGAAATCCAACCCCCGGGCCGTGAGGAGGAATCTCCTCCTCACATAGCCCAGGGGTTGGATTTCAGCTTTGTGTGATCCCTACTATGCTACTTTATCACTAGGGACTTCAAGTCCCGTAATTCCCCAAGTACTGGGACAAGGAAGAGGGCTGAAGAGGTTCAATGTTGCAGGAGTAGTCAAATCATTAACACAAATGACCCACACCTGAGGGAGACTGGCTTAAAAAGCCCCCCTGAGGTGCAGGCCAAAAGAGCAGAAGAGCAGTAGCTTGCTGGCACTCTCAGCCTTGCCCGCAATTCACTTCATTGTGCACCTGCAGTACACCGGACTGGCAAGGGCTTTCCAACATGGCTGCCCACGCAGTCCCAGAAACATCTGATCCTTGCTTCCCGCTGCCCACCCGCTTGATTGGGTGAGCCTTTCTTTCATACAGAGGCAGAGCCAGAAGGTGATCGCCGGCCCCCTAAAGGGGTCCTGGACACCCCTATCTCGGCATGGGAGGGCCCCTGCGCATCCGAGCGGCCTGAGGCACTAAACTGGGGCTCCCTGCTGTGATAAGCACCCTTTTAATCCCATCTCACCTGGTGGGACCTATAATCTGTTGGTTACACTCTGATCCCTGTGTTCTGTCAAGCAACCATCGCCCCTTTCCCTCGGAGGCAGCCCTTAGTCCTCTGTCTTGTGCTGGGTCGCCCCTCTGCACACAAAGCTTTCCTCTTCTCTCCTGAGCAGTTACTTCTCCCGGAGGCCCATTCAGCACTTGACCATTTCTTCAGGCCTTGGCAGCCTGCTCCCTACTTCTTTCTACTGTTTTCCTGTGCAGAGATGCACCATCCTCCAAATACTTGCTGCACAAGCTACGGACTGGTCCGTCCAACCCCTACATGTGTTGCCCTTGTCTAAACTCTACTCAAAGGACCTTATTCATCTGCCTGTTGGCTGCTAGGCTGCTTGGTGAAATCCCCCTGCACAGTGCTGTCCTTCTTCCTGACTCCTGACAACCCCCGCCCCCTTACCCCTCTGTACTCATGGTGCTCTGTCCCCCCTATCTACTCTGTTACTCTATCACTTATCCTACCTCTCTCACGATGTCTGGAAGGAAAACGTTTATAAGCACGCTCCTGGCCTCCAACCCAGGCCCCTTCATTGCTGATACCTACGTCAATGCTTCCTCCAGACAGACTATCACAGACATCCTCTTCATTGTCCCTTCTCCTGACCTATGGACTCCCCATACAGTCTCTGTTCTATCCCCTTTTTTCTCCTTGCCCATGATGGAACCAGATGGTAAATTCTCTTGGCGTACTTCTCATCTAGGTGCATCATTAATGTCTACCAAAACAGCGCTATCATGGCCCAGGGCTCTTGGCCCAATCTCCTCTTGCTGGACAGGCATCTCTCGTCTCATTAACATCCTCCCCTCCCATGCAACACCTCTGGCCTCTGTCCCCACTGAGGGGTGTACCACGTCCCCGTAACCCACCTCGGAAAAACCTTCTAAAGGTGGCAACCAGCTTCACTTAGCTACCCTCAATTCTAGCTCTGCTGTTAAACACTCTGACATCTGTCACCTCCTTGAAGACTTTGACCTTGAGGTCCTCGCTTTCATTGAAATGTGGTTCAATGCCAGCTCTGTCACTGCTTTTGACACTCTCCTTCCTGAAGGCTACAAGATCCTCTGCAAACCCAGGACTAATCGGTGTGGAGATGGAGTTGCTCTTGTCTTCCCTGAATGGATTCCTGCTACTATAATGCCCAGTCATTTTTACTCTACCTTTGAATGCCTCGTCTGTAAACAGGGTGTCTCTCCTACCCTCTTCCTCACTTTCGCCACCATCTATAGGCCCCCGGACCTACCTCCCTTTTCCTCTCTGAATCTCCTCCCCGCCCCCAAACGTCTCTTGCTTGGAGACTTTAACCCTTTAAGTGCCATAGGTATTTCTCCCCAGTGCCAGGGCCTTTTTGGTGATTTCGGTATGTGGCCATTCAATGGCTTTTAACTTTTTTGTTACATGAGATATCCCGGCCAAATTTGGCTCCTTTTTTTCCCACATGTAGGCGATCGTAACGCCACCCAGGAATCCTAGGTTGCTGTAGGGGGTGAGAGAAAATACCCAAAAAGGTGGAAAACTGTTTTTTTTTTCAAAAAATGCCAATAAACTGATGTACAAAGTAGCCTGTGTTTTTTTTCCTTGTAAGAGCTAGGAACGAATGGTTTGCTGTGCTGAATTTCCCGATTTCCTGGCTTTCAAGAACAGGTTGAGTGGAAACGGAAAAAAATTATTTTGATGTGGTTATCAACCGTTTTGTGAGAGGTAGGAGATTTTGGCCATTTTTGCCAATTGGACATGGATGGACGGAATGGAAGAAAAGGGTAGAAAAGCCGATTTGGAGGACGGAAAGGCAATATTTCTGAAAAGTAGTCAAAATTTCAAGTTTAGGAAGGGGTGTTTGCGTAGGTGAGGCAACAACTAGGTAGGGGAAACTGCCATAGATTGGTGGGAAAAGCGGGAAAATAACTGAAAAAAAGGTATGTGTTGGACATGGTTGGCTTGGTATAGCAATGGCTTCTATGAATTTTGAGAAAAGCAATGCCCCGCTACATTCCCCCCGACTCTTGCAGTTAGGAGAGCACACATTTTTTGTAGTGTTTTACAAAACCAGCAATACCACAAGCCAAACACTGAGCCATGGTACACAGGAGTTTTACGCTCACGGCCTGAACAGACGCACTTAGCATGTGTAAATCGGGAAAACCAATGTGGTGAGGAACGGCAAGCATACATTTTTTGAAAGAGCACAGGCAGACCTTTTCAAGGGTAGGTGACTTGTGCAGGTTACAAAAGTGTATGGTGCCTAAAGCAGCGACTAAATGTAGGTCACATTTGGGAAATGAAAGGGTTGTGTGACAAAGGGCACCAGAAAATGGGTCAAAACGTTGTGAAAACCACACAAACAGAACACATGGCCTACCGTCCTGCGTTCCCACAGGTGTCCCGATGAAAACGGTACCTCACATGCGTGGGTGCACCTACTTGGCAGCCAAGGGGAAAGCCTAAAACACAAGTAACCCCAAGTCTGTTTTCAGACCGGAATTTCAGACTCTCTGCCGACCGGCACACCATACAGATAAGGGCCTCGGGTGTCCAAGCCACCAAGGAAAACAGGGAACCCCATGCATTTCCGAAAAGAGGACACCCGTGGGAATCCGCAGTGGTATGATTTGGGCAAATCGCCCCAGAATTTAGTACCCAGACACCCCCCGCAAAGTCCGAAATGTGGGGGAAAAAAACGCATTTTCCGCACATTTCACTCGGCTCACCCATCAAAACACGCCCCCAACAACACATGGCCTACCGTCCCGCGTTCCCACAGGTGTCCCGATGAAAACGGTACCTCACATGTGTGGGTGCACCTACCTGGGCGCCAAGGGGAAAGCCTAAAACACAAATGACCCCAAGTCTGTTTTCAGACCGGAATTTCAGACTCTCTGCCGACTGGCACAGTATACAGTTATGGGCCTCGGGTGTCCATGCCACCAAAGAAAATGGGGAACCCCATGCATTTCCCAAAAGAGGACACCCGTGGGAATCCAGAGGTCTGCCTTGCGCAAATTGCCCCAGTTTTTATTAGCCACAATCCCCGACAAAGTGTGATATTTGGTGGGGAAAAAACACAATGTTCACTTTGTCTGGGGTTCTGGGTAATAAATTCTTGCCCGCTTTGTGCATTTCAGACCTCTGCGCATTCCCACGGGTGTCCTCTTTTGGGAAATGCAGAGGGCCACCACAAAAGGTGGGGCAGGACCCCCAATGCATGGGGCAGTAGGGTCTGGGCACCCTGGGGCCAGATTGGCACACTAATGTGCCCATCTGCGCCAAGCGAAGTTGGGTAAACAAAGAAAATACAGAATCATAGGCTGCTTTTTAGGGGGGACTGAGGGCCACCCTAAATTGGCAGCGAATTTTGTACTGCAACGGGGGGGGGTGGCACTCTTTCCCCTCCCCCCCACCACAAATGGATTGCCCACCTTATGCATCCCTCCCTGGCGTCAGATAGGGAGGCCCCACCTCATGCATCCCTCCCTGTGGTCAGATGCCCCTTCCTAGGAGCAGATATCTGCTTGATTCTGTGAGGAAGGATTTTAGCGCTTTTAAGGCAGTCTTCTACACTGCATTCCTCTAGTATTTCAATTTAGAGTTGTGTGATTAATTGTGTTGAACACCTCTGATGTGCCGAGGAGTATGAGAGGAGATTGGGCGATATTGTCTGCATTTATTTTTAAGTCGTCCCATATGGATAGGAGTGCTGATTCTGTTACTCTCATGGGTGTGAAGCCGTCTTGGTCGAGTATTCAGTTTGTTTCTACGAAGCGAAGTAGAATTTTGTATACATAGTTCTCAAGTATTTTTGCCAGGTAGGGCAGGTTGGATATAGGTCTGTAATTACCGGGGTCTTCTGCGCTTCCCATTTCATTTTTTTTTTATCAGTGGCTTGATGGAAGCCAATTTGAATGATTTTGGTACTATTCCTGTGTTTAGGGATGTGTTCATCAGAACTCGGAAGTGTTATTCGGATGCTTTGGGTGAGGACGACTTTGTAGATGCCAGGGGGGCAAGGGTCGCTTGGCGATCTGATAATGTTGGTGTCCTTTATTAGTGTGGAGGAAACCTCTTCTTCGTCTGTTGGTTCAAATTAGACTTGTGCTGTGGTTGGTGGGTTGTTTGTGGTTCCGTGGTTGCGTTTGCAGTTGTGCCGCTTGGTCTGTTGGATTGTTTCAATTTTTGTTGTAAGGTAGTTGGTGATGTTGTCACATAGTGCTTGTGATGGGATGACACCTTTTTTGCAGGATGTATGGTTTTTGATCTTTGATTCTGTAGAGTTCTTTTTGTGGATTTGTTGCCGATTGGTTTCCTGTGGTGTACCCAGGAAACGCTGAGTGGGCCAGACCCATCACAGATGTTGTTAACCAGTGTGAAGGTAAAAAAAAGATCCTTGGTGGTGAATTGAGGGCATCGGGTGCAGATAGAGATCCTTGGTGGTGCTTGATTCACCACCAAGGATCTCTATCTGCACCCGATGCCCTCGAACACTTTGCTTACTGAATTCAATTTTGGCCATATGAAGAAGAGGAAAGTATCCTCGAAACGCGTTGCCACATGAATTGGATTCCACCATTGTTTCAAATTTATTGTGACCTACTATTGCACTGCTTTGCTTCTTGAATTTGTAAATGTTTCTCCTTTTTTGAAATATTGTGTATTTGACACTTTAGATATAAACTTTTGCTATAAAAACACACAACTGAATTCTTTGGTTTATATGTTTTTTGTATTAATATGAGAAAACAGTAGTGGACTTAGTCCGAACATCCTAAAGTGTGCAGGGGACGGGAGGGTTCCCTTGTTGAATCCTCATTCCAATCGTCTCTTGTTTGTAGGGGTCTTGTGCCATGGCCTTAGTTCCTCCCCCGCACCTAAAATTAATCTACAGCATCTCTTAAATGTATGTTTCATTGCCATTTAATTTGAGGTGTGCATCAATAATCAACCTTTTTCTGTGTCCCTATATATCACAAACCTGGCGACGAGGATGGCCAGATTCCCCCGAGGCCCGCAGCCGCCTCTGCGCAGTCTTACCGGACTGTGCTGCTGCACCGACCACAATGAGCTCATCAGGCCCAACATTAAGG
This sequence comes from Ambystoma mexicanum, assembly GCF_040938575.1. Taxonomy (NCBI): domain Eukaryota; kingdom Metazoa; phylum Chordata; class Amphibia; order Caudata; family Ambystomatidae; genus Ambystoma; species Ambystoma mexicanum. The sequence goes on from NC_090936.1 coordinate 870,688,515, forward strand.
GGAATGTATCACTCTGAGATCCCCTGCAGCTCTTTCAGCTGAGCGACCCCTATTCGGCAATCCCCCCCACCCCTCTTTCTATATGAATATTGCCTGAGCTTGCACACAATGCCACACAGCTCAGCAATCACTACTGTATTGCAGTGTATAAGGGCTACGCAATACTACACTGCAAAGGAAACCACAGTAACGCTGCTACTATATCCTCCTTGCAATTAACTATCGAGCAGCTGTTACAAGAATTAATCATTTAAAACATATTAAAACTATACCTTTCGGCACATTGAGTTAACCAGTACCCTTTAGACCAAGTATAAGTCAGTCTGTGTTTGCAAATACCACCACTCATCACTGCACTGCCACCTATTCATCCATTTATTTCAACCTTCCTGTGCCACCCACCACCACGACAATGGCGTTCAGCAGCATTCCCCCACCAGCTTTCTTTTTACCAGAAATGGGGGAGCCCTGTTAAGTGACTCCAATCAAGCACTCCTACTAAGTCATTGCCTTGTCTGGGATTGCTCAAGGGAAGCCCTTATTTATATATTTTCATAGAAAGTTATACCCTGGATGATAAACCCTTGTATAACACCACACTCTATGAATCCCCCTGATCTCACTGAGCCAAGACGTAGGTTTGTTTTGCAATTTAAAAGATTTATTGGAAAAATTAAACAATATTTCTGATGTTTGTTAATCTGCTTAGAATCACATGCTGTGCATAAGTCCGACATCCAGTGGTCACTGCGGAGTATTGCATTTTGTTTTTCGTAGTCGAAAAGGGGACGTCGACAAGGCGTGTCTGTAACACTATCCCTATAGTGACGTGCGTTGTACCCACAATCCCTCACGCGTCGAGGTCCCTCAGATTGTTTTTTTCCGCCCAGCTACTGGTCGCCTTTATGGGGAGCTCCTAGAGAGACATTGCAAAATAGTTTCTTCGACCTTTGGTCGTTTGTCATTAATATTTATATCAATAACGTAGATCCCTCCCTCGACGCAGAGCTGTTTCTCCGCCGAGCAGACGGCAGGACGAGCGGAGGGGATCCTTCGGCGCTGCCGAACACGTGGCCTGGCCTCGCCGGCCATACACAGTAGGGAGAGTGGGGTTTTGTGGTCTTTCTTTCTTCTCTTTAAGAATGCCTTTCTCTTTCCCCTCCCTCTCTTTCGAGGTTGTAGTCACACTTCTTTCCCTCAGTTATGGAGAGGACGCCATTTAGGTTTTGCCCGCTTTGCAAGGGTAAATATACCTGGAAGGATAAGCACAAAAGGTGCAAACGTTGCTTACTCCTCGATCACCAGGAGGACGGCTGTGCAGCCTGTAAATTACTAAAGCCCAAAACTCTAAAAGACCGCAGGGTCAAAAGGTGGGCGGCCTACGCCATGTCTAGGGCTGACTCCTCGCCCGCTGCCTAGGCCGCCGAATGTGACGAGGACAGTGACTACACAGCCCCCGTAACGGAGGCTGTAGACCTCTCAAAGGAGCGTTCACGCTCCTAGTCGTCCGTCCCTGGCCCCGACAAGCCCGGCTCATGCCCAGCTTATGGGGATGAACACCCCGGCGACAAGGATGCACACGGAAAAACACCAAAGCACGTACCCCCCGGCACGCATTCGTCGAAGACGAAGGCAGCCATAGCGCCAACGGGGACACCGGGCCCACTGGCGTCTTCCGCCGACCGTAAGGGTCGTCAGCCCTTCCCGCCACCGCGACTGGGCATTCTAAAAATAAGGGCGCTAACACCAAAACCTCCGGCGACGCGCATCGTAAGAGCGCTCACATTGCCATCAAGGACTCGACGAGCAAGGACTCATAGCGCGACGGCGACCGAACCCTCGGAAGAGAGAATGATCGCCGAAAGCCTCGCGCGCATAGCATCTAAGGACGGCCAGAGACGTACGGCGAGTGAGACGCCGAAAACCGCGCACAAGGCCAAAGATACGCCGAAAGCGCCGGAAAACAGACCAGGCCAGTTCCCGACGCCGACGGAAGGCCCTAGCCAGCGAGAAGGCTACTCAGAAGGCGAAGGCTCACTTTCTTCGACGTTATGGGACAGAACCAGACAACCACAGGAGGAATAAACTCCTTTTTCATTCCCAGACATGTCCATCCCAGAAGACAGGGCACCCTGAGACCAAGGGAGGCACCCCTGGAGAGTCCAAGGGCTAAATACCAGTTTTATAACCCCATACAGGAGGACATATACTCTTACAATCTCACTGAGGAAGACACCTTCTTCCAGGAGGAAGATGAGTTCACCTATGTTGTAGATCAACGAGAAGAGGAAGGTTTTCACGAGGACACTAAGCTAGGTGAGGAAGAATTCCAGGAGGACACAGGCGAGGGCGACCCAAATCCCTCACCAGCTAGGTCGACAGACACAGGCAGTAGCAGTATAGTCATCGGGTCTACTGAAACTACACCAGTCAGGAACCCTTCGCCTGTTGATGATCAACCCACCTTCAGTGCACTGCTGAAGAAGGCAGCAGCACATTTTGAAATTGAAACTGGGGAGGTCACCCCAGACACCGATTTTTTTTTTTTTTTTTTTTTTGGTAGAGGATTATCAAGGAAAAAACCCCCACTAGCTAAATTATCCCCATCCTCGCCTCAGTTAAGAGACATATTACCCCTTCTCTTTCCACTCCTGCATTGGTGAGAGGGGTCAATCCGAGGATTGAGAAACTGTTCTCTCCCTCTCAATCAGACCCATTATATATTAAGGGTCACTCAATCCCGGACACCCTGGTCGTGACCAACACCAGGAAAAGGGCAGGAGTCCCACTATCTTCCAGCGAGGCACCCCCAGATAAAGAGGGGAAGAAGCTCTATGCCCTAGCCAAGAGAATCGCCACCTCTGCAGCATTCTCTACCAGAATTGCCAATAATAATACCCTATTGGCAAGCTACGCTGATGCTCAATGGGCAAAGCTCAAACAGGACATCGAAGAAGTTCCCGAACCCCTAAGGACTTGTTTGCTGGCTACAGTTAACGAGGGCTCTCTGGTCAACCAACGCATCGCCAAGAATACCCTCGATGCAGCAGAGATGGCTGGCCGCACTTTGGTACAAGGAATTTTGCTGAAGCGTCACGTCTGGCTTCGCAATTCCGGATTTAAGGCGGAAACACAAGCATCCCTTATTAATAAGCCCATAGAGGAGTCCAACCTCTTTGGGAGAGCAGTGGGTGACGCGCTGGAGAACGCGAAGAAAGAATTTGACACAATAAAGACCTTAGTCCAAATTTCAAAACCCCCTAACAGGCGGGGATTTGGTAATGAGTGCTTTTTTCGTGGACAACGCCAGCAACAAAACCAACAACAGTATTCTGCCAGCAACTACCAAGGTAATAGTGGCCAGTACAATCAGAGGGGTCAACGCCGTGGCAAAAGGAGAGGCCGGGGTTCCACCCCCAGAGGCTCCCAAGCCACCAACACCACCAAGTGACGCGAAGATTTGCGTCCCCTCCCATGCAACACCGGTCGGGGGCCGGTTAACATCCTTTCTTCCAGCATGGGAGGGAATAACATCAGGTACTTTCCACCGTAGCCCGCGGCTACTGTATAGAGTTCAACAGTTCCCCAACATACAGACCCCCGAGGGGACGCCGCATGACACCAGAACACCTCGCCATCCTTCTCCAAGAAGTGGACCAACTGCTGGAAAAAGGAGCCATAGAGGTCGTGCCTCTAACCATGCGCCCTGTATTAGATCTGCGCCCAGCGAACAAGTTTGTCAACCCCCAAAAGTTTCGTATGGTGACCTTACAGGAAGTGATCCCACTGCTATCACAGGGAGATTACATGACAACACTGGACATGAAAGATGCATACTTTCATATTTTAATGTTGCCAGTGCACAGAAAATACCTCAGGTTTATGATAGAGGGCAAACACTACCAGTTCAGAGTGCTACCCTTCGGCATAGCACCTGCACCAAGGATATTCACGAAAGTACTGGCAGTGGCAGCGGCCCATCTGCGCAGTTTATCCATCCCAGTATACTCTTACCTCGACGACTGGCTCATAACAGGGGATTCTTACGAGACATGCTTCTCAAACACCCAAAAGACTGTAGACTTTTTGTTCCAACTGGGCTTCTCCATCAACAAGAAGAAGTCCAGCTTAGACCCCAGACAAGTCAAACAATTCCTAGGGGCTCTAATTCGAACAAAGGACGGCCTTGTCTTCCCCTCCAACGAGAGGGTCCAAAACATGCTGTTTCAGATCCCCCAATATGTGGCAGGTTGAGAGGTGACGGTGCGCAAAGCGATGCGCTTGCTAGGAATGATGGCGTTGTGTATTTATTTGGTACCTCGCGCGCGCCTGCGCATGCGCCCCATGCAAAAGTGGCTCAACAGCCAGTGGTGTCAGGCCAGCTGACAATGAGACGATCTAGTGGTGGTCTCGCAGGCCTTGGTTCTCTCGCTACGGTGGTGGACAAAGGAAAACCTGATAATAGGGAAACCCTTTGCGTAGCATCCAAACACATAAACCTACTGGAGTTGTTCAAAGCACTAAAAGCCTTCCAAGAACACCTACAAGGGAAGACAGTGATGGGCCTTACAGACAGCACCACAGCCATGTACTACATCAACAAGCAGGGGGCACCCACTTTCCAGGACTGTCCAAGCTGTCCCAGAATATATGGAAGTGGGCTCTCAGACACAACATGTTCCTACTGGCACAACACGTACCAGGGGAACGCAATCTGCTAGCAGATGAACTCAGCAGAGACTTCCCCCCCAGCCCGAAGAGTATGAATGGCGATTGCACGAAGACATCGTTTTAGACGTCTTCACGCAATGGGGATTCCCCGAAATAGACCTGTTCGCAACTCTGGAGAACTCACAATGCCAAAGTTACGCCTCCAGGTACCCCCAGAACCAGTCCAAGGGGAACGGTCTGTCGATTCAGTGGTCAGGGAAATTTGTTTACGCCTTTCCCCCGACTCCCCTTCTCAACAAAGTTGTGCACAAGATGCACCAGGAACAAGTTACCATGATACTAGTGGCCCTGATGTGGGCCCGGCAGCCATGGTTCGCTCACTTGATGGAGATGTCCCGATCTCCCCTAGTGAAACTTTCCTGCCCGTACAACATGCTGTCACAGGACAAGGGCAGGACACTGCATCCATGCCCTCAGACCATGAATTTAGCAGCCTGGCTCCTGAGATCATAGAATTTGGACATCTACAACTCCCGCAGAGATGTATGGACAGCCTCAGGGAAGCCAGAAAACCTAATACTCGCCACTGCTATTCTAGCAAGTGGAGAAGATTTGTCATCTGGTGTAGAGGAAAGAGCATCAACCCGGTTGACTGCTCTCCCACACATATTGTACTGTACTTGACCCATTTATTGGATTCAGGTCTAGTGTTCAATTCCTTTAAAGTCCACCTGGCGGCACTTTCTGCATACACCACTTCCCAACTTAAAGTGTTGTGGTGGAAGATCCCAGTTATCAAGGCCTTCATGTAGGAGGTAAAGAGAATACACCCTCCGATAGCTAACCCAGCTCCCAGATGGGACTTAAATGTGGTACTTTCCAGACTCATGGGCTCGCCATTTGAACCCATACACAAGGCAATTCTTAAGGACCTCACTCTAAAGACTGCTTTCCTAATAGCTATCACCTCCATTAGGAGAGTAAGTGAACTACAGGCTCTTTCTGTTCTAGACCCCTTCGTAACAGTTCACAAAGATAAGGTGGTTCTACGCACACACCCAAGGTTTGCACCGAAATTCATCTCGAAATTCCATGTAAACCAGTCAATAGAACTACCAACGTTCTTTCAAAACCCTTCCAAATTTGGAGAAAAAAAGTCTGTATACACTGGATGTACGCAGAGCTGTCATGTTCTACATGGAAAGAACCAGGCCACTGAGAAAGACTAATCAGTTCTTTGTCTCGGTGGCATCAGGAAGAGAAGGAGATGCAGTCTCCAAGTCCACTATATCTAGATGGATTGTTCAATGCATCACTCTCTGTTTCTCTCTTGCTAAGAGAGAACTACCCTTCAAGCCAAGAGCACATTCTACTCGAGGCACTGGCATCCATAGCGTTCATTGCAAATGTTCCCCTTGAGTCCATCTGCAAAGCGGCTACCAGGAGTTCTGTGCACACCTTTACAAAACACTACTGTCTAGATGCACACTCTAGATCTGACTCCCAGGTGGGACAGGCAGTATTAAGACATATTTTCTCTACTGTTCCTTCTCATAACCCACCGCCAACTCCGGGTACTACTCGCTAGTCTATGCACAGCATGTGATTCTAAGCAGATTAACAAACATCAGAAGACAATGCATTACTTACCGTAAAAGCATTTCTGATGGTTGTATCTGCTTAGATTCACACGCGCCCACCCTTCCTCCTCGCTCGGATGGAAGGAACATAGACATCTTTCTACATCTCTCTCTTTTCTGTACTCACTCCCATATAGAGGGCTCCCTCAGGGCAGAAAAAATACAAACGGAGGGACCTCGATGCGTGAGGGATTGTGGGTACAACGCACGTCACTATAGGGATAGTGTTACAGACACGCCTTGTCAACGTCCCCTTTTCGACTACGAAAAACAAAATGCAATACTCTGCAGTGACCACTGGATGTCGGACCTATGCACAGCATGTGAATCTAAGCAGATACAACCATCAGAAATGCTTTTACGGTAAGTAATGCATTTTCATATATCACACTTTTATAATAAATTAATATTTGATATCACACTTATGAATATAATGTTGATCAACCATACATAATCTGACACTAGCACACTTCTTTACAATCAATGAGGAGTTAGTATAGGAAGGATAAGGTAGCAGAAAATACTTTTATGGTTTCAAGGAAAAGCAATGAGGGAAACATGCAGCACAGAAATAAACTTGATATGATTTCAACAAAAGATAATATGATCACTTTTTCTTTGACAATTCCCTCCCCCCTTTGCAAGATAAGGAGATGGAAGGAGAGCACACAATTCTCAGGAATACAAAATGCAATCCAAATTTCCAATTCCCCCAGCGAGCTTAGAGGAAAACGGGTATGATTTTAAAGCAGGCAAGAGCCTTTTAAATGTGGTGGTAATGAAGTGAAAAATAGGCTGAAAATGCTTTTAATTCCCTCTAGAGGTTCAGGGTATGTGAGAGATACTTAAATCAGTTCAAGTCAGCCCTACCAATGATTCAGGGATGGTTATCGGGTTGAAAACGGGATTCATTAATGGAAGCAAAAGACAGATATTTTTACACGTGGTTGAAATGAAGCAAACTGTCAATTCGCAGCACTTTTTCCCCGAGTGCGTCGATCGCGATCACGGAGGAACTATAAGGAGTAGCAAGTCGGTTTTAGGCTTGTCGGAAAGCTTAGAATCTTAGCTTTAAGATGAAAGATATAATGGAGGTAGATTCTCAAAATAAAAGTAAAGCTCAGAATGACAGATGACAGTTTTGCAGAATGGACACACGATTTCTTATGATGCAGTTCTAAATAGGTTAAAATAGTTTGAATTAGATTATTTTAAACTAAGAGATTGGTTTTGCACAGTCCTGGCTGAGTACTCACACTATGAATTTGAAATAGGCCATCAGGGTCTGGTCAGCAGGTTTGGATTGGACTCCGGGCGGGTGGTTCTGAAGTCACAGCTCTCTGGGTCAGCTCTGCTCTGCACTTCACAGCGGTTTGGTCTGTGGTTCTCTGGTTCTGGTCTCTCTGGTTCTGGTCTGTGGTTCTGCTGTCGGCACTTCTTTCTGGGTCTGCTACCGGTTCTGGCAAAAGTTCTTGGCAAAGAATCCAACAGCTCGCCCGGCTGTCGGATAGTTTGGTTGGATTGCTGGATTCTGAAGGCCTGCTGAGATAAGTTCTCAGCTTGTGGGTTAGGTCTTTGCTTTAAGTTCTGTAGTCTATCTGGAGTCTAAGTTCTGGATGTTCCTTCTAGATGTTGTGTGGTCCGGCAAAATGCTCCGCAAGAAAATGGAAAATGAATGTCTCTACCTGGGTTTTGGTGTTCCTTTATGTCTTTAGAAAATGGGTGTGTGCGTGGCATAACTAAGCCTGCCCCTCACAATTTATCATTGGCCAAGTTTTCCTCTCTCCCTTGATTGGGGGACTGAGTTGTGGGTCAGGATGAGTCAGAGTGATGCTATTTTTATGGCTGGCTGAAATCCCTCCCCTTGTCAAATTGCACACAAATCTATATTTGATCCAAATACATATTTATCTATGTACCATTTTTCTAATATTCTATGTCCAGTTAACACATTTTCTGTAGCACAAACCATCCGATCCCTGTCTTTGTAAGATGTCGTGTCCACTTATGACAGAATTCTGCCCTTTCCATCAAGAACACAACCTCTAAACTTTTCCCGAATTTACACAAACATGCACAAGGAATATGGGCATTAGATGATCGTGTCAGATTTTTAACATACAGACATTCGGAGTAATACCTTTATTTTCCGCTACTACCCCCCAGAACATACCACAGAGTCCTAACACCTCTTAAAACGTGCACAGAAAAATCACAAGACTAATTATATTAATTATATATTTTTTACAAGTCCGCACTATGAAATATCCATCTTTTTAAAATTATGCTCTGGCCCAGAGGGGTGTGGTTTCCCAAAGCACATGGTGGAATTTCTGGTTGTTCACTTCCTCCAGCTCAGCTTGCTTCCAGAGGCACTGCCCCTCCCAGTTTCTCCCAAGAGGAAGCTATTTTACGACCCCCACCCCCCAATATAACATTTGCCTACCAAGGAAAGTACATTGTTCTGTTTCCTTCCAGTCCTAGGTGCCACTCCCCTGATTCAATCAGAGAGGTATCATCTCCTTTTGGTGGGGGCAGCAGAATGCACCCAGGCCTGGGAAGAGTTGCTGGGCAAGTTTTAACTCCTGCGGGGGTAGTTGCCAGGCAGAATTCAATCTCTTTAAGCCAGGCTTCAGCTAAATGTCACTTTTGTTCCAGTTTTCTACATCCAAATCAAACTTACAATGTTTACACATGCAGCTAGAATGCTAATTCTAAGTTCAAAACTATGACATTTAACAGTTGCAAACTATGTGACACTCAACAGTAGGTCACTCATTTATTTTAAACAGTTAGATTTGAGTGGCTTTGAGTCCAATTTAACTTAAGCTGCTGACATCCACAGCTCAGCCAGTTTCATTATGAACATTATTTTAGGCTCTTTCTTTTCCCAGATTTTGTATGCAAACAAGACTTCATTCTGCCAAATGTCTGCTGGTGTTCAGTGAGATTTTTGAATATCTTGCAATGTTTGAAATAGGCATTTTGAGCTTGCATTCAGAGAAACAAAGGTGATTTCAAAGTGTTTTTGAGCTAACAGGCACTGCTGTTTTTCCTTTGGCACACATTCCACTCATGGCACTCCTGGCCCATCACGCTCGCACTGGTGGGTGGCAGGTTAGGTGACCATTTTGGTGTGCGCAAAAACTGCACGGTTTTCCTGGATTCTGGCGCAATGTGGGCTTTTCGTCCATCTTGGATTTTCTAAGCCCACAGCACCAAATGTTGCAGCATAATAGCTCAAACGTGGGTCAATACACCTGACAGCCCGCAATACCCTGGAAGAGAGGGATAGTCATTAGAGCATTATGCTAGCCTGATTTGTGGTACCAACTATAGCGTTGACAGGAGAAAATCTCTCCTACTATATTGCCTAGGCCATGCAGGACCGGGGAAATTCGAAGATCTACCAGACCTTCCAGGAAATGAATCTGAGAATCTATGCAACGAGGACAAGAACCTCTTATTGAGCTGGACACATCAAAGGAAACTCAAGGTGAAACTAGATACCAATGCAGAAGAGGCAGTACTGACCATTGAAATTACCAGCAGTAGAAGGAAAGCAATAGATGAAATATTTTGAGATAAGGTAGGCTGTCTACGCCGATTTATGCATAAAATAAAAATGAAGGACAACTGCATGCCAGTAGCACAAACTGTGCAGTTTCCCTTTGTCAATGAGGGAAGAATTCAAAGGCATCAAAGAGAGCATTAATGCAGTATGGTCATCGCCTCTAGTTGTTTTGAGGAAAAATCCAGAAAAGCTCAGGATTTGCGTGGACATCGGAGAACTCAATAAATGTGTAGTTTCAGAGAGGCACCACTGCCCAACATTCAAGAGATCATGTTGAACTTTGGTCCTGCAAAATATTTCTCAACTTTGGACCTCGCATCTGCCTGCCATCAGGTGAGATTACATGATGAGTTCAAGTGTTACAGTGTTAATCGCTCCTGAGGGGCTATTTCAGTACAAACTGATGCCTTGCGGCCTGGTGTCTGCTGCCTAAGTTTTCCAAAAAGTCATGCACAAACTATTCAATGGAGATGAGGGAGTCGTATGCTTCCAGGATGACATCCTAGTTTATGTAGATAGTCTTAAACTCCACGACGACAGATTAATTGGTGTCTTCAAGAAACTGTATGCTGCAGGCATGACTTTAGGTCAGGAAAAATGCAAAATTAATAGGCAAGAGATTGAATACCTAGGACCATGTTATCTCTGCTGAGGGTATACGTCTCAAGAGGCAACTTGCAGAAGCCATTGAAGACATGCTGAGATCCGTTTGTCGTGAAGAAGTTTGTACCTTCCTAGGGATGGCGGAGTACTACTCCAAATTAATTTGTGATTTTGCGAAACATACTGCATCCATGCCTGAACTAATTAAAGTGAAGAGTATGTTTGTTTGGAGTAGAGCATGCAAGGAATAATTGGAATTCATTTAAAAGACCTTGATGAGGGCTCCCGCATTGCGGAACTTCAGAAGTAGCAGGAAGATGGTTATCACAGACGCCAGTAACGCTGGTCTAGGCGCTGTGGTGACACAGGAAGAAGGTTGGAAGGAGTTTTTCATAGCCTTTGCCTCTAGATTATTGAAGGGGGCAGAGACGTTTGTATGCTACAATTGAAAAAGCATTGGCGATCAAGTGGGCTACAAAAAAAATTAGGAACTTTATCTGGGGCACAAGTTCAGTAACGATCACAAACCCCTTGTAGAAATAATTACTTCACAAGGTTTGGACAAAGTTTCAACTCTTATCAGGAGGTGGGTGTCCCAAGTGGTTTTGGAAATAGCCTCCATGCCAGTACCAAAGGAAGAATGGGAAGAAGCCATGAGGCAAGATACAAGTTTAAGTAGACTAAAACAAGAATTGGCGGAGCACAATCCTTGCAGAAAAAACGTTCTCGATGAACTAGGACTCTCGCCTTTCTGGAATGTGATAGACGACATGTGCGTCCAGTATAACCTCAATTTACGAGCTTGTAATAGGCGTCTCCCAAAAGACCAACCAGCTGTGCCCAAATGGAAAATCAGGATTGACTATGCAACCATGCGGTCGTGTGATTGGCATTGTATTGATGATTTACAGCTCATTGAGTGACATGATAGCGATCATAGGCTCATAGTATTGACGCTAAAGTCTGCAACTGCGTCAAAGGCACTAAATATGCGTGAAACAACTGATATAATCATAAGGTTATGTCTGTCGATTCATAAAGGGTGAACCTAGAATCAAATAACTGTATCCCTGACATCTATGGGATTATTGACTTTTGATAAGATCACCAAGAGCATCCAACCGTAGGTTAGCAGCACCAAACCTGTTATCAAGGAGAGTGCTAGGAGCAAAGAGGAGTGGTTTGATGGTCCATGTAGTGAAGCTACGAAAGCTTTATTCCTTTATTTAAAATGGAACCAAGAGATTGATGGGGGTCACCTCTGAGCTTTAGGGTGTAATTATAAAAAATAAATAAACACATGAGGGACCAGAAATAACAATTCTTGATAAATGGGATAAAATGCTGGAGGTTGTTCAATTGGGTGATTCTGCAGGTGTTTGGAAATCAGTTGGTTATAAAGATCTAAAAGGTGAAACTAATTCAAAGTTGCACTGACCAAGAGGTATGAAATGATCACTTTGAGGCATTGTACAAGGAACCCGAGGGAGAGAAAACTGTTTATACAACATCTGAATTAACAGAGGAGGGAAAGTGTCAGTGCCTACAGTACCCCCTAAAGGAGGTAGAGGATGCCATCAAGATCCAAGCAGATGGGATAGTGGCCGGACTGGTAGATTTTGGGTTGATCTGTTGAAGTGAGAACTTGAAATCTGGGGTCTAGTGTTGCTACGGACCTTTAACGCAAATTTTGGTGATGAACATGGTCCCCAGCTCTTGGCTGACCACCAAAATGGTGCCCTTCTATAAAAAAAAGGTGGGAGGGAGAAGTCTGCAAATTACTGTCCAATATCTTTATTTGACTCCTCAAGGAAAATCTGTGCTAAAGCACTTTTGCAGCATGTACAGGACTGGGTCGACTCTGAGGGTTTTTGCTGAATCATATGCAGGCGGGATTCCAATAAGGGTTGTGTACATTGGACCAAGGGTTCCGCTTGAATATGATTGTTCAAAAGTATAGACTATTAACAAAGACAAGACTATGCAGTTTTTGTTGATTTTTAAAAACTGCTTTTGACAGTGTCTCCAGGAGGTTATGGCAGGTTCTGAAAGCAAAGATTATCCCAGAAAACCTGCTGAAGCCACTCCCAAGTTTGTATTCTAACAACTCAGTTGTAGTGCGTTGGAGCATGGCCGGGGATGTAACTAGATCTTTAGATGTTGCGAGAGGGGTAAGCAAAGATGTGTCTTAGAGTGCCTCTCTTGTTTTGCATATACATTAATTGTATTATTGAAGAACATGTGGCATCTGTCCATGACCCACCCCGTCTAAGGGGAGAAGAAATCCTTGCACTATTTTATGCAGACGATGCCGTACTTCTGTCAACTACCCTGGCAGGCCTAAGAGCAAAATTGTTCTTCACTTAAGTGTTAGGGGTGTTAGTATGGAACAGGTACTCGGGTATTCGGTTTACAGGAAAGTCTACTTGGGGGCCACTCTGCTCAAGGCCATTACTTCCCTTGAGAAATACAGCATTGCCTTGAAAGTTTTTTTTTCAGTGATTGGGAGGGGGCAGTTACGCCTGTTTTTGATGCAACCGCGTCCACCCTTTATAGCTCTGATATTTGGGGCTGTATTAACATATAATATCTGCGCACGGCTGAACAGATTTTTGAAAGGTTCTCTTGCTCCTACCAAGGGCACCAAATGCAATGGTACGAGAAGCATGTGATCGGAACCTAATTGATGAGGAGGCGCTGTTCAGGTCAGTGTTTTATTGCAAAGAGTAACCATTGTTGGTCAAGTTTCACGATGCCATGGAGCACGTGATGTCATTAGAAGGGGTCGCAGTAGTCCATGGTTTGCACATATCAGACAGTGGATTAGCACCCTGAACATTTGTTGTTGGGACGATCCATTATTGATCACCCGGGAAACCAAGTCCAGGGTGAGGTTACCTAGCTCCCTCCACAAGAGAACTAACATGGAACGTTCCTGTTCTGTTTTAATGCAAGTCCTCGATTATTTAATACATGAAGGCAGTTTTGGATATGAACGCTATCTTGACATTCTAACCCCTCCTTTTGCACATTTTGTATCTGGAGTTTTGTTTTGGATGTTTAAAGACACCGACATTTACAAACTGTTGGGTGAACATGACGGACACCACCTGTCCGATATTTGGAGCTGAGGAAGAGTCTCTCCCACATTTCTTGATCCTATGTAATGGACTAAAGTGTTTGAGAATCATTTATCTCAAGCTGTTGTTTACATTCTATGGCATCCACACAACGAATGAGGCTATGAATTTTTGCAAAACATGCAATTTGCACTTGGTATACTTTGTATCAAGGTTCCTGAGGCTTGTGGATCTGCTTAGAATCGTATGCTGTCCACTATATGTCGGACTATATGCATGTTGCATAGTATTGCATCTTGTTTTTGAAGTTTGAAAAGGGCCATCGATGGGCGTGAATGTAACATGATCACTGTGACGTATACTGTACCCATAAGTCTTCATGCATCGAGGTCCTGCAGATAATTTTTTCCGCCATACTGGTCGGTCTCATACATGTAGAGCTCGTAGCTTGCTACGCTGCTATATTGCTTAATAGCTCTATATTTTGATGATCATCGTGTCTGCGACGCTCGCTTTCGATGAACCGATTACCTCCCGAAGACTTCAACAACTGAACTCTCGACAACAAGTTGTTTGCGTCCGCCTTCTCAGTAGGGAGAGTGGGGGGGGAGGTTTCTCACATTCTACCGATCATTAAATAATGTCTTTTTCTTTTTCTCATACTTTCATCTACTTTCCTCTACTTTCCTTTGTCTGACTGCCATTTCTGCTTCTGTTAAATATGCAAAGAACGATGTTAAATGTTGTCCTTCCTGTAACAAGAAGTTCCCTTGGAAAGAAACTCATGACAAGTGCAATTGTCTTCCTCAGGACTACAATGAACGGCGTTGCAAGGCCTGTAAACTCCTTCAGCCCAAAACTCTTAGACAGGCGCACTAAGCGGTTGGCAGCCTACGTCATGCAGGCCAAATCCGTTTGACCCCACTGGCGCAGTCACTTCAGATGTGGAAGACTACGGCAGCTGCGTCTCCAGTTGGGATGCCAAAGACAACCCAGTGGCGTTGTTGTACTCTCACGTGTCCATCCCCAGCCCCACTAGGCGTGCTGAAAGCCTTTCTATGGGGGTGTCCTCTGGCAGCAAGGCCACTGAAGGGTTTGTGAAACCTTCATGTAAACCCATAAAACGTCCAGGTTCTGAGCCATCAACCCTTTCGCAACCGCGACGAGTGCATGGTTCTAAATCAGTCTCATTGCAGGATGCCTCCTAAGACTCCTGGTTCAGACATTGTCTAAATGTATGTCAAAGCAGCATTCTCATCCCATATTAAGGGTAATACACAAACACTTCAGCCGGCTTTTAAACAAACTGTGGGTACTGGTGCCCAGCCTAGTTCCCAACCTGTTGCTAAGGGCTATGTCCAGGCTACTGATGACCTTTCTCAGTCCCTGCGGAGTAGGCACAGTCCATCACACCTAGAATGGGGACAAGGGAAAGATTTCAACATGCTAGGGACAGCTTGTCTGAAGGGATACTTTTCTGAAAAAGAAATCCAATTAGGAAGAGAACCCTTCTGTTAGAAGAGGGACCTCACGTACCCAAGTCTCTTAGGCTTCAAGCCTCTCCTGTTCAGCCTGTCACTAATATTTCTGAAGACCCCACTAATATTTTTCAGGATGATCAAGACTATTTGTATACTAACCAGGACCAGGGGGACGATATCCAAGATCCAGATGATGACTTCAGGATTTTACTGATCTGAGTAAATGGCCTGCTACTCCTACACATGTTGACACTGAGCCAAATATAGTGTTTGATGAACTGATCCTTCTAATCAACCTGGGGATTCTTCCCCAATATATGATCAACTGTCGTTAAAATAATGTTCTTAAAAGGGAAGCAAAACACTAATGCACACAGAGGAAGCAGTGCCTGATGCTGATATCGTAGAGGATATTTTAAACAAAAGGAAGCCACAATCAATCCATTCTTTTACTAAATTCTATTAAAAAGAGGGTGGCTCCTTCCCTAGTCGGGCCCTCTCTCACACATGCAGTTAATCCACATGTTGAGAAGATGTTGAAGTCTGCACGGATGCACTATACATTTGGCGACATGATCATGTCCCAGATTTATTAATAGTCGCCACTACCTGGAAGGGTGCTGGAGTTTCTTTGTCCACTGCAGAAGCACCACCCAACAAAGAATGCAAAAAAACATTATGCCCTGGGGGAAAAGGGCTACAGCTTCAGCAGCATATTCTACCCGTATGGCAAACATTACCACACTGCTCGCAAGCCATAGTGATGTGCTATGGCGTTTACTTAAAGCAGGTTGAGACACAGTTCTGAATGTACTGAATCTCTACTACCCATAGTAAGAGGGCAGACAAGTCACACAAAATATTCAAAAGAATATTCTAGACTCTGCGGAGGTAGAGTTTTAGCAGAGCGCACACTACTTAAACGCCACTCGTGGCTGTGTAACTCGGGTTTTAAACCAGAGAGACAAGCAACACTCATCAATAAACCTAATGAAGAGTCAACCTTATTCGGCAAGTCAGTGGATGAAGCACTAGAGATGGCTATTAAAGAGCACAAGGCTCTTAAAACTCTTATCCAAATCTCTAGTAATCCGTTGGTCCAGCAGTGTATTCAACACCCGTCAGTCCTTTCCGTCCCAGACTTTCTCAATATAGTTTTGCCTGTATTAGCTACCCTTGTTATTCACCACAAGGATCTTCCGCCACATATCAAACCGAGGATTTCGCTGTGGCAAAAGTAGGGGTCGGAGTGCATCCACTAGAGGCTCCCCTGCCAACAAATGACTTACCAATCAGGGTTCCCTCCCATGCATCTCTCTGGTAGATGGTTGAATAACATCATTCACCCACTCGTTGGGAGGGAATTATTCAGATCAGCGGTGTGAAGACTCTGGTCGAGGGGTACTGTATAGAATTCCTCCAAAGCCCCCCCAATACCATTGCTGAAGACTGTCGCCAGACCATCTCCTCAACTTGCAGTCAGAAGTCGAAAGCCTGCTTCAAAAGGGAGCTAAAGCACTCATCAGAGTTATAGGGGTAAACAAGGGTATTTATTCAATATACTTCCTTGTACCCAAAAAGGATCTGCGTGCTTCCTGTTTTAGATTTGCACTCTGCAAACAAGTATGTCAAACCTCAAAGGTTCAGGATGACCACTCTGCAGGAGGTAATTCCTCTTCTAAAACAAGGGGATTACATGGCAACACTGGATATGAAAGATGCATACTTTAATATTTCAATGTTTCCAGCGCACAGGAAATCCCTAAGGTTCAAAGTGGGAGAAACTCACTATGTTAAAAGTTCTCCCCTTCTGCACACTTGCGAATGTACATGGTTTATTGCTAATGCTCTGCTTTGTTGTCCATGCTCTAAAGTATGTAACACAGTTTGTTGATGTAACGTGTAACGCACCAGCTACTGTTTCTTGCCAATAAAGAAAAGTAAAAAAAAAAAAAGTTCTCCCCTTCAGCATAGACTTAGCGCCAAGAGTGTTTACCAAGGTTCTAGCAGTATTAGCGGCACACCACCGCAGGCAGTTCATTCGGGTGTATCCTTATCTGGATGACTGGCTCAGGGTTCGAAATGTAGCGAAGCTAGGAGCTATTTAGCTCCTGCTTATAGCGTAGAAGGGTCTGGTTAGCTTGAAACCAACATTTACCAGGAACTACTTTTGGCTCCCCATGCCATTGGATGCCTAACAAACACAACTATGTGAATTGAACTCTGTTCATTTGGGACAATCTATAACTAAACATATAACACTTAAAGCATAAAAGGTAATACATTGACAGAATTATGTTTTGCTTTTTAAGTGGAAGTTAGATTTGCATTACACTATGCACTAGCTCTTTGTTGCCCAGTGGTAGCTCCTGGTGACTGGTTACTGCTGGATACTCAGTAGCTGTTAGTAAATCCTTTTTATCTAATCCTAATTTCGAGCCCTGTGGCTGATAACTGGAGACGCGCATCAAGCATGTCTACAAAATGCCCAAAAAATAAAGACCTTCTTTCAATTTGCATTCTCCATCGACGAAAGGAAATAATCTATTTACCAGCCAAGTAAAGCAATTTCTTGGGGCTCTGAGTACCTTGTCTTCCCCTCCAACCTGAGGGTACATAACATGCTGTTCACATCCCTCAGTATGTAGCCAGTCGGCAGATAACCGCAGAAAAAGCTATGCGCCTTCTAGGAATTATGGCTTCCTGCAGTTATCTAGTGCCACACGCCTTTCTGTGCATGCGCATGATGCAAGAGGGGCTCTCAAGTCAATTGTCTCAGGCAAGTGGACAGTGTGACGATTTAGATCATACTATCCCTCAGGTGGTGAACAATGGAAAACCTTTTGAAGGGAAAATCATTCACCACCCGCTCCGTGGTTGCTGCTTTCACCCCAGACGCATCCCTGTCAGGGAGGGGAGCACACGTTCTCCACCAAACCGCACACAGTACATGATCACAATCCGTAGAAAACAAGCACATCAACCTGTGGGAGCTACTGGCAGTGTTCAAAGCCCTAAAAGTGTTTCAACAGCTACAAGGGAAAGGAGTCCTAGTCTTAACAGACAGCACCACAGCCGTGTTTTATGTAAAAAAAAAAACGGGGGTGGGCACTCTTCATGGCATATGTTTTAGGCTAGTTTGAAGTGGGCACTCAAGTACAATCTATTCCGCCTGTGGCAACACGTTCCAGGGGAACACAATCTTTTGGCTTACATGCTCAGTAGAGACGTTCAACTGCCTGTAGAACATGGGTCGCGCTTCCACACAGACAGGTTGTCTTTTCAGACTTGGGGCTTCCAGAGATCGACTTTATCGCAAGTCAAGAAAATGCACAAGGCCCAGACTACGCCTCCAGGTATCCCCAGACAAAGTCCAAGCGGAACGGTCTTTGGATCAAGTGGTCAGGGAGATTTGCTTATGTAGTCTCCCTCTCCAACCCCTACCCCCAAACCTCTTCTCAACAGGATAGTTCACAAGATGCACAAGGAACAAGTTACTCTAATCCTAATAGCACTAATGTGAGCTCATCAACTGTGGTTCTCACACGTCAGGAAAATGTCACTTTGTCCTCCAGTCAAACTACCATGCTCCTATCCTACAACATGCTCTCACAACAGCAGGGTAGAACACTACATCCATGTCCGCAAAAACTGAACTTAGCAGCCTAGCTCCTGAGGTGATTGAGTTTGGACAGCTTTATATACCACAAAGATGTATGGACATTAAAGAAACACGGAAACCAAATACCAGACACTGTTATTTCAATAAATGGTAACACTTTGTCATTTGGTGTACTTCTTGTGACATCAATCTAATTCATTGAACTCCTCTCATGCAGTGCTCGATCTAATTTACCTTTTGGACTCTGGGCTCGTCTTTAATTCATTAAAGGTTTATCTTGCTGCCCTTTCTGGTTATACCACCTCTCGGAGTAAGAATTCTTGGTGGAAAGTCCCTGTAATTCAAGCCTTCATGGAGGGAGTCAAAAGAATTCACCCCATATCTAATCCAACTCCCGGATGGGACTTAAATGTTGTCTCCATTGCCGCTGATAAAGGTGATCCTGTCTCAAAGTCGGCAAGCTCTAAATGGATTGTTAAATGTATTAAAATGTGGTACTCTTTCCAAGAAAACTTTGCCTTGGTCTACTCTAGCTTTCATTGCAAATGTACCTCTAGATGCCATTTGCAAGGTAGCTACTGGAGTTCTGTTCATACCTGTTCACATCTTTACACCTATTGCTTAGATACTCATTCTAAGACTGATTCACAGGTGGGTCAAGTGGCATTAAGACATCTTTTTGGTGCTGTACCTTCAAACATCCCACCACCATTTCCTAGCACTGCTTGCTAGTCTATGCACAGCATGTGACTTTAAGGAGTGCCACAAGCCCCAGAAACTTTGATACAAAGCATACCACGCCCAAATTGCATGTTGATTTGCAAGATTTCCTAGCCTGATTCGTTGGGCGGATTCCTTACAATGTAAACGGCTTGAGATGCATGATTCCATAATCTTATTTTTGTTGCTTGTATCTGATTAGATTCACATGTGCCCGCCCTTCTTCCCCTTTTGGAGTTGAAGGTACATAGACGTCTTCCACCTTTACTTTATTTTCTGTACTCGCACATTCTCTTCAGGCTCCCTCATGATTGAAACAAACAATTGGTGGGACCTAGACGTGTGAAGACTCATGGGTACAATACATGTCACATTGGGGATAGTGTTACAGCCACGCCCAGTTGACCTCCCTTTTCGAACTTCGAAACTAAGATGCAATACTCAGCAACTTCCACTAGATGTCTAGCTACATGCACAGCATGTGAATTTAAGCCGATAGAAGCATCAGCAATAAGATTACGGTAAGTAATGTATGTCAAATACACTGGGCTTGGTTAAGGAGGCATCCTCTGGTGAAGATTCAAAAAGATATTACTCACTCTGGCAAGTGAACTTTATTCCTATGTGTCTTAAAATGTTTTATTAATTTACCCATTATTAAATTTGTTTTGGTTGGATTTTTAATTAAAAATTATATCAGCAACTGTAAGATTCTAAGATTTGATTGTAATAATATGAATAGATCATTGTCTAATAATTTTAATCTTTGTAATATCGTATATAATGTTTTGTTGCGCCTGAAGACTTAGTCAAATAAAGGTTTATCACAAGTTATTTTTTTTTTTTGTCTTTGGTATTTTATTTTGTCCAGTTGATTGTAAAGTTTTCTACATATTTTTTCCAGTTTGTGGTTTATTTTGAGTTCTCGCAGCTCTTCAGTGAATCGCCTTGCTGCCATCTCTTTTGCTGTGGCTTTGCAAGGCTTTGCTGGTGCTAGCTGGTCAGGGCCTCGGAGATCCAAGTGTTAGTATTTTTTCCACTGATTCAGGGTGCATTCTGTTCAGCTCGGCAATGTTCAGTTTAGTCGATGGATTCCAAGTACAGACTCTTCAGTTTCTTTTCCTTGTGGCGTGTATTATTGTGTTTCCAGGCAGTATGCAGGTTTGAAGTTTGATGGAGAATGGTATCTGGTAGTGATCGCTCAATACCCTTTGGTATTGGTGGGGTGGATGCACAGAGTTCATCTCTGCAGAAGATTGCGTCCAAGGTTTGTCCAGCATTGTGGGTGAATCAGTTTACTATTTGCTTGAAGTGGAGTGTTTCCAGGAATGAGTTAGCTGTGGTTCGTTCTCTTTCAAACCAGATTTTGAAGTCTCAGGATGGTGAGGTTATCATGATAGGTGGAAAGGTTGGCGATGGAGTAGGTGAGTTTCGTTGCATAGTTTGGGTTATAGGATGGCGCCTGTAGATCAGAAGGAACACTGTTGGCTTGGTTTGACGAGGAGAGATTTTCAGTCTTCTATGTCATTTGAGGAGAGTGGCCTGGTGTAGATGCGCTATTTGTGCACCATTGTGATTCCGGATCTTTTGGTTCAATTTGCTGACATGATGAGATGGATGCATATGCCTTCCATCCCATTCTGCTGATTCACTGGGCTCTTTAGAAATTCAGGGAAGTAGTGGCATTCTCGCTCATTTTCGTGGCTCCTAGGTGGCTAGCCAGGTTCTAGTTCTCAGACCTGGTAATCCTTTCCAGGGAATCTGATTTTCCAAGCTCATGAGGAAGCAGGCCAGTTCCCCTACCCCTCCTAAACAATTTTTAAACTTGGCAGCGTGGTTCCTGAGGTCGAGTCCTTAGGACATGCAGGCTTTTTGGTGGAGAACATGCAGATTCCCCAAGGAAAGACTTCCGAAGGGCTCAATATGAAAGCAAATGTCTCATGTTTCGGGACTGGAGTCTAGAGACATAACCCTCTGACTTTGCAGGATATCTTCTTTTTCCAGTCTGACTGCCTCAGGTATTGTGGTTGAAACATAAACATGCAGAATGTACTTGTCTGTGTTGGGCGCATATTTGAATTCTTCCAATTTGCTTTTCGTTTCTAACCTTGTGTTAAAGCTTCATTTTGACAGCCTGAGTCATCTTTTTCCTCCAATTAGACCACTTTGCCCCGAATTTAACCTGAATGTGGTGCTTTCTGCATTCCGTCACAAGCCCATTGATCCAATGGCTACATTAGGCTAGTCTCCCGGAATGTCGCTTTCGGTATAGCAATAACATCGGCCAGACTCGCACGTGAAAAATCCAAGCTCTCTCAGCTGAACTGTTTCTCGTCCTCTACAGAGACATGGCAGTGCTCCTCACTCTTTCGTCATTCTCAACGAAGGTGGCATTGGAGTTCTATAATCAATCAATAAATATCCCTTCCGGTTTTCTTTCCCAACCTGGCCCTCAATCACTGGACCTCACAAGTGCCCTACAGTTCTATTTAAACAGAACTAAGGACTTCAGGAAATCCCTGCGGCTCTCTAGCAACTAAAGCGGTCCTCTCCAGGAGGATTGTGTCGTGTATCATACAGAGTTGTACAACTCAGAATTTGCTTCAACCCAGACACCTTTATGCTCATCTGGTGAGGGCTAAGATATCTTTGGTCGCTTATCAAAAGCAAGTCCCCTGCGACTCCATTGCGAAGGCAGCAACTTGGCCTCTCCTTTTGCTTTTTGCAGACACTATTGTCTCTGTACGAGATTGAGGGCAGACACCGAGTTCAGACAAATTCCGAGTTAAGATGGGGATTGGGACCTTTCGCCCAAAGATAGATGTTTGCTTGTGAATCTCCCTGGAGTGAAGGGGACTGGACATAAGTAAAGAAAACTTACTGCCCAAAGTGACTACACCTAGTCCAGAGTTGTCTTTCCACCATTCTCCTGCCCTTTATCCCCTCAAAATGCCTTTAGCTTTCAGTCGAAGGCTGACCTCGGCAGCTGGAAAAGGACCTAAGGCTTAAGCCCAGAGGCAGGGCAATGGGTGGCGGGCCTGGAGCCATGCATGCACTGGGCAACTAATAAAACTGTCTAAAGGAGCAAATTTGTGGTGCTAAAAATAAAAAAAATAAACTCCTTTCTCCAGGACTAGGAGTACAGTAGTCACTTTACGCCCTGAACGACATACACTTGTATTGCCCATGTGGAACTTGGTCTCCAGTATTTTACTGATCAACTTGTGCAGCCTCAACATTTTTGGATCGACATTTTAAATATAGAATGGGCATAGTTTAGTAAATCAAATCCAATCAAATTGAAGCGTGCTTGTTTCCACAGGGATAGTTGGCAGTTAGACAGTGATTGGCCTGCGCTTCATTTCCTAGCAGAGAATGCATTATTAATTTGCAACCTTTTGAATGCTGTAGATATTTAAAAACCTATTTAGAGATGGCAGAGAACTTGAAGTAATTTCTATTTCCAAAATAATTATGCAAATCCCATGCCAACCCTTCATGCTGAAATTGCACTGCCATATTCATATAGGAGGGGCATTTATATCTGTTCAATGCAATCTTTAAACGATTCTCACAAGTTGGGGGGGGTGGACTGAAATTGCATGCATTCTTAATCTTGGGCACTTTCCCGATCATGAAACCTGAAGGGGTCTGAGGCTATTTATTGTGCTTTTTTATTTTTTAAATAACGCAAACATACTAGAAAACCTCTGCACCATATTTACATGTGATGAGGGGTGTGCAACAGTTTCTTATAACCGTATTGGTTGGTAATATTTGGGAAAGTAAAAGCCCTGTGTAATATGTGAATTTTCTTCAAAGAATCATTTTAATGTTACAGCCCATCTGCCATCTTGACTGGTATGTGGCATCTTAAAACTTATTGGCCGGTAAACATTACATTTAGATTGTTGTTATTCAGACCTCATTGTGTATACAGAATTTATTATGGAAATTAATGTTTGTGTGGGAGATATGGCGAGCTAAATGCAGACAGGTCTTCTTTATTTTGTAGACTAGCTGTCTCTGATTTTGCAACTGTGTAAAGTTGGGGACAACCTTTGACTTGATTTTTATTTTAATAAAACAAAATATTGACTCGGAAATTAACCTGTTTCTTGATTCCGGAATTGTGGGGTGGCACTGTATGCCGGGGGTATTAGATTGGGATTGCACACCTGATTTACTAGCCATACATTAATCAAATATATCTTGGCTCTAAAGCCACATTTTTGCTGGGTTTTTTGCCTGCCAGGTTTGCTTGGCCAAGTGCCTGGTGATCCCTCCTTGATGAACATGCGCGCAATTGGCACAATTTCCTAATAGTCTCCACGAACACTTCAGAGTGGTGTGCGGAAGACAGCAGTAACAGACCCCATTCTGAAGGGTGCTTCGGCTTGCCCTCCTTTCTTGGATCTCTAGTTTTTGTTGTGGCATTGCTACACTCTGTTATATGGACCGCACCTTGTCTTCCAATGTTTAGTGCATTCTCAGGGCCTCTAGTTTTGGGCTCTTTCCCTCTCCATGAGGTCTTTGAAGCGTTGTTGCAGGAGGTTGCACTGATGTTAGCTACTTTTCTCTTGCATCAACCTAATCTTCACAAGCGCTGAAATTAGCCCCAGAGACTTGCCATCACATGCTGAGGGGTTTCCAGGGTCATCATTCCCCTGCCTTCATGCTCCCACCATTTGGCTTCGGCGGTTTCTTTTCTGTTAAAACTACTGAATTGATTTTTTTTTTGTCAGTGGTCACTTTTTTCCTTATCTTCAGTGTAGCCATGGTGTTCAAGTTCACACATTTTTTAAAACGTTGGGTGTCCCGCAACATGGCAAACTTTGACATTTATCAATAAAACAAGCAGGGCTCCTTCACTGCTACCCGGCCATAGTGGTACACGTGTGCCCCAGTCATTCCCACCTTCTTTTTCACATTTAATCTATCTGGTTTGTTGTTTTAATAAAGCTCCACCTATACAGATCAACAGTCTATTTTTTGTTGTTTTCATTGACCCTTTCCCAGCACATCTGTAAGACTTGCTCTGGTCTTCTCAATGCACCTTAAGCTTGGGTTTGCAGATGTTAAATTACTTAACGGGCTTCTGTCACCATTTCATGACTTCCCTGAAGATCTCCTACTTTCCATGTTATCGATTTCTTTCACCAACTAACTCCGATTTAAAATGACCATCTACCCAGAAGAGGGGTGTAGGGTTGCTATGGTTACTGTGTCTGTTGGAAGGAGTATCCTGCCGAAAGATCAAGGGTGCAGGCAGAGGAAGGAATTGTGTGTGATGATACATGAGCCGTCTTAATCACACGCTCAGAGCAATGTGTGGGCGGCATGTAACTACCATTCTGTGGACTGGAGTTTGTGGTTGTTTTTTTCTTCTTCTTTTCAGAGAAGCCAGAGGGCTTATGGTTTACAGTGTTTAAAGGCCAAGTTTATTTACTTTTGTGGGTGCTAGGCGTAGGCGGTGGAGCTGTGTACAGTCAGCGATTCCAACTGAATAGTTTTCAGTCTGCAGTGAGGCAGAGCAGATCTACTTTTTCTAAATGGGGCTCTAGTTCAGTTTGCAGTAGCTTCATGTGACTTGGCCAGTGTTTGTTTTTTTACCTTAAAATAGTAAAACATGGATTAGATGAGGCCAGATTGCAGCATTAATCTTTTCATTTCTAATGTTAGTTAAATCGCTGACCCAATAGTATTACAAATAACACCTGAAGTATCTAAAAGCTTGACTTTTTTGTTCTTGTTTCCTTTAAAAGTCAGCTACTATACTTCCCGCGGTTAGCTCCTGCTTACTGGGTGATGGTTACCTAGGAGCTGCCTTTAACTCCTCCTAATCAAATCCTTATTTTGATACCTGCTCAAGTCATAAAAGGCCCACTTGTTAGTTTACCCAACTTCATTTCTCTTGCAGACCAGGTTTGTTAGGCTGTCAGTGCTGACATTTCATTTGTTCAAAAAGGAGCGTGGCAAAACTTTGTAGCAGGTCTCCAATGGGTAACTTTGAACCTTGCACTATCCTAATTGGGCAATATGGACTACGCTAACTGGGCTTGCTGTTAACAAACACTCAGCAAAACACTCATGCACGCTGCTGCGCAGACCACTCACCTGTGTGTGTAGAGAACAGTACAACCTGGCCTCACTATTACCTCTGCTCTCCCTCACCAATCCATAGCTCACCTACTTAAGGACACAAAGCGCCAATAGGCCATGCAAATTACAAATGACAAGACGTGCCGTAGCAACACCCATTACCCTAAGCTAATAATATACTGGACTAATGTAACCGGTCATTGCTATGGTAACTGTCCATGTTCTTGATAGTGCTGTAAGCAGCTGGCCATTTGAAGGTAATTCTAGAAATACCTGGGGTTTTGATAACCATATCTGCCATTGGTGTCATAATGAGGTTTTGATGACAAAACCTGGACATGTGAGTTGCCTGGATTTTTGATAGCAATACCAGTGAAATGAGCTGACAATGCAGATTTTGACATTAGCTGATGATGGTGAGAATTTGTGTATCTTCAGGCTGGTTTTCTCCCAATTCTAAGTGCTCCTGCTGGGTTCAAACTTAAGTGCCTGCTGCCCTATGTCTGATCTGAGCAAGTACTAAAGGGGCAAGCTATCCACCTGGGCAACTCCCTGGCATATCATGGCGAAAGCTGACACATTTTGAGTACACTCTGATCTCTGATTTAGATTTTTTGTATTTGTAACGCGCCTAGGACAGACTAAACCCTATAGGGGTGCAGTTGGGGTTAAGACATTGAAATGAAGATAAGGCAAATCACTCGATACTTTATTACTATGTCCCTTTGCATTGTGGAAATAATTAGATGACTACCGAAACAAAAAAGATTTCAGATATTTCCTCAACTGAATAATTGTCTGGCATTCCCTAATTGTTTGCGGTATGCTGTTCCATAATTTAGATCCGAAGACTGCAAATCTCCCATCTCCACTGGTAATGTTGACCTGGGGTTACTTAGCAGTAGTTGATAGCTTGACCCAAGGGTCCTCACTGGATTATAAGGTAGGATTTTGTTGCTTAGGTTCTCCAGGGTTAATCCTTTTAGGCACTTAAAAATCATTCAGGCAACCTTAAATTTAACACAGTAATCGACCATTAACCAGTGGAGCGACCTCTGTAAGGGAGAGACATGGTCTGTTTTCTTCAAACTACCAATCAGTCTAACTGCTGCATTTTGGGCCTTCTGAGGTCTATGCAATTGTTTGGCTGGGATACCCATCAAAAGACCATTACAATAGTCTAGACGGGTATTTGTCATAGCGCCAACCGCTACAGCATGGTCTTCTTTGGGAATGTATGGAATGACGCGTAACATTCTCTAGCACCCGCCCCCCCGCCTCAATGAGACTACGTTTTTGCAATATATTTTATATAACCTAGATCATGACAACGATTTATCCAACCCACGCCATAAACCATGACCAGAGACCTGGAAAATCAGACCCTCAGGTTTGAGTACCTGCCAACTGAGCAAAGATAACATACCCGCACCATCCAGAGAATCTGACTCCGAAATAGTCTGTCACGAACCACCAGTACTGTCAAGGCATGCACATTGGGCTCTGAATGTAATCAGAATCGGAGGCCTCCTACCAGTAAGCACAGTCACTCATCATTTGTACCAATATGCTCACTCTCCACTTTACACCAACAAACAATAGAGCGCAGCTATACCCCTCAATCAGTTTCGGCCTGCGTACACTGCTCCATGAACACCTCAACAGCCTGATAGAAAGCGGCTATACCCCACACAAAAAGCGGCCCAGCTGCACACAAATCTCTTAAACATGCCACGGCCACAATGCAGACTCAGAGTCCATCTTCCTTGCTGCTCACATTCCACAGATCTCTCACAACCACTGCACCTCGTGCTAGAATGCAACTGCCAACATGCCAACCGCACTAGCTGCTTGCATACAGTGTGCACCCAAGCACTGTAGATTACCCTAATCTCTCCACTGATCTGCACTACGGGGCCAAGGGCGTTCAACCCACAAGCGCTTTGAGATCATACCAATGGTACATAAGGCACTATACAAATGCACAATAACATAGCTGTATATTATGCCAATAACAAATAAATGACCACACAGCTTACAAATCAAAAATAGTTGGTTTTGCGAATGCTTGTTTTTATTTCTTATTACTATTGCCAGATGTTGTCTCATCTCCAATATGTGTAGCGCAGCCAACTATGCCAATATGAGCCACACAAGTTTCTGGAGCTTGTGAATCTACTTAGTCACATGCTTTGGATAGGCTGAAATCTAGTGGTTGGTGCAGAGTAGAACATATTGTTTTTTTTTTAATTTGAAAAAAGTGGCGTCGACAGGTCATATCTGTAACACTTTACCTATTCCACCTGTACCGGTACCTATGATCCTTCACGTGTCAATATCCTCACATTAGTTTTTTCCGCCATTAAGGTTGGATTCTAAACGCAGAGTCTGTTGTTGACCGACCACCAGAGGCCAAGGCCTTAGCTCCCCGAATTCAGCAGCCAAGCACAGACTAGATCAACGTTGCATCAGACCAACGCCAAAAGGCGCAACACCCTGAAAAGGAGATGCAGAAGTGAGAGTGAAGGGGTGCTTAAACTTCTTAAGCTCACAGAACATTTTGAGAATGCTTTTAACCCCAATTGCAGATTTACATGCACCTGTAATGTTTAGCTTGCCCATTCCAAGCTATTTTTTTTGTTGTTGCCCAAAGTGTAATACTAAGTTCACTTGGAAGGGCATGCAACGTGTGTGCAACAGTTATTCAAGCCGAAAAACATGAAGAGTGTCGTTCGAAATGGCATACAGCTTACATTATGCAGGCGGAGAAGAAACTGGGTGAGTAGACTGCTACCGCAGATGACTTCAAGGTGGAGGAAACTGGCACTGGCTTCAGAAGTAAAGCCGAAGAGCAAGAAATGGAGTTGTCGAACGTTTCCTTGCAGCCGGCACCCAGCTCCGTAGGGTTGTGTTGTGGAGACAACACTTGGTGTTTGCAAATATCCCTGAGCAGCTCATCCATAGTGCGTTGCATGGCGTGCCCAGTGTTGGGAACATGGACGCGTAGTTTTTGCATTTTTTTGTTTTTTTTGTTTTCTTTTGTTGCAAATGCATTTACTGTTGGGTAACCCCATGTTGTAAATATCTGTTTTGAGTGAATTGGTGCAGACTTCCCACTCGTGTTCCAGTATTAGGATCCTGCTTAGCGAGTCTGCCAAACAGTTGTGAACCCCTGGGACATGCTGTGCTTCTATGGATATGTTCTTCTGTATGCACCAGTGCCAATTGCTTTGTGCTAGATTGGACATTTGTTTTAAGTGAGTTCTGCCCAGTTTGATTATATAGAACATTGTGGTTGTGTTGTCCGTGTCAGAGGTTGTGCTTTCCTTCTAGAACATTTTGGAAGGAAAGCCAAGCTGTTTTTAATCGCCAGAAGTTCTAAGCAGTTTATGTGGTATGCTTTTTGTCTTGCTGTCCATTTCTCCTGGGCAGTGAACTGTAGACCATGTGCCTCCCCCATGCTGCCAGTGAGGCATCTGTTATTGCTATTTGTGGTTGGAAGAAATTAAGGGTCATCCTATGCTCATGTTGCTTGTTGTGCACCAAATAAGACTTTTTGTTTACCGTTTGCAAAACCACCAGTAGATCATCCCACTGAGCTGTTTTTTTGTGACCAGTGGTCCACCAGCCACTGTTGTATTATTTGCATTTGGAGAGACGCATGGGGCATTATAAATATGCAGGATGCCATCATACCTAGGAGTCTCATAACCATTCTGACTGATAGCATCTGACCAGGCTTGAAAAGGAGGATGATTGCTTGCAAAACCTGCACTCTTTCTGGTGTTGGGTACTCTGTGGCTGTTTGAGTATTAAGGACTGCCCGCAGGAAATCCTTCTCTGCTTGAGGCGAGACTTGAATTTTTCCTCGTTGATTGAAACCTGTAACAAGTGTATGGTTTGCTGGGTGTGCGCTAGACACTCTTGTGCATCCCTTGCAGTTATTAGCCAGTAATGTAAGTAGGGGCAACGTAGGTGTGCCGTGAACACTGCAAGAACCTTGGTGAATACACAAAGTGCTGACGCAATTTCAAAAGGGAGTACTTTGAATTGTCAATGTTTGTTTAGTATTTTGAATCAGAGGTATTTTCTGTGACTTTGGAATATTGAGATATGAAAATATGTATCTTTCAAATCCAGTGTGGTCACGAAAATTCCCCCTTTTAGCAGGGCTGTGGCCTCCTGTAGGGTTGTCAACTTGAATGTGTGTGGTTTGACATATTTGTTGCTTAGATCGAACACTGGTCTCAGATTGGCTCTTTTTGGGCACCAGAAAATAAAAAGTATACTTCTGTGTTTACCAGATTTGTTGCTATTGCTCCCTTTCGTAAAGAGTTCTTGCATTTCCTCCAGCAGAACCTTTAGGTGTTCCGGTTTGATGCTTCCCTTTCTGGGATGATGATCACTCAGCTTGGTTAGCAGCTCGATGCAATACCCTTCCTTTACTGTACTTGGAACCCACTTGACCGATTGTCTCCCCTCCCATGTGTGGGTGTAAGCAGATATGCAACCTCTTTCTGGGGTTATATGGGAGGAACCCGTTACTGATCAGTAATTTATTGGCGGGGCTTGCTCTCTGCCACGTGCTCTACCCCAGAACGATGTTGCATGGGTACATATCCACCCGTTCACTAAGCGTAGCTGCTTTGGAAAGCAGAGCTACCCTTTTGTGTGCGTGTCATTTGCCTGGCGTGTTGTATGGGGTTTGTCTGAAAAGGTTGTATGCCTCCAAAATGTCCCCCATGTGGGTAGGTTTGCCCGAAAACTGTTTTATTCTTTTTATGGTGTTGTGCTCCTTTCTAGCCTTCGAGTGCTTCGTCCACAGCTGTACCGAACAGACAGTGACCACCGACTGGGTTGTCCTGTGTTTCGGGTCTGACTCCCGAGCCCCTAAGCCAAGTATGTCTTTTTATAATTGTAGCCCCTGCTGTCTGTGTGACATAGTGACTTTTTAATTATTGCATTGGGTGTATTTTTCCCCTCTTATTATTTTTAACATTTCCGATCTAGTGGATTCTACTACTTGATCAGCAAGCTGTACTATCTCTCTCGTCCCATCGATCTCTATCATATCTTGCTTTGAGTGCTGTTGTGTTGGCAATTCCGACTTCGTGGGAGGCGGATATTGATATTCTCCTCCTGAAAGCAAAGAGTTGTTTACTTTCTTTATCTGGTGGGAATTCACATGTAGATAAAAGGTGCCTTGCCCCTCTTTCTAGAGGTTGTTGCTACTAGGGAGGGCACCCTTTGCTGGCACCTTATGTATAAGGGATCAGTAGGTGATCTTTACTTTCTTCCATTCTAGGGTTCATGGGTCTGGTCTGTATTGGTTAAATTATGTATTTCTCTTAATCAAGCTTTGTAACACTGGGGTAGACTGCGAGGCATACCTCCTTTCCTTGAAGACATCCTCTAAAGTCTCTATGTGGTTCCTCTATTTGAACATTAAGTCTTGCTACTCTTTAATAGGTCAGCATACAAGATTTGGTCCTCTGTAGGGGACAATTATGTAGGGGTTTCTGTCATCTATGGAGCTAGGAGGGTGTAATCCTCAGGATCAATCCCTATCCTCTACTTCAATAATCTCCTATTCAGAGTATCTCTTCTTCCTCCACTAGGTCACCCTCTTCTTTTATCTCCTCTATATTTTAACCTTTGTTGTAGCAACCTCCAAGAGAAATCCGCCCCCTTTCTCTTAGTGGGACGCTTGTTGCAGAAATCCATGAAGGATTCCATCTTACCTAAAAGATTTGGAATCTATCTTCTGATCACGGTGTTCCCTGGGTTTGTTGTGTTGAGGTCCAATGCCTCCTTAAGAGTCCAAATAAACCTGTGGCCCCATTCTTCTGCATGGCAGAAGAAAGAGTACCCTTCCCTTCCCTTCCCCAGATGTATGTGTTTTCTTACCCATCTGTGATGTTTGTTATTTATGTTTTCTTTGGCACAATGTGCTTCGAAGTATGGTTTTCTCCACTTGACTTCGAAGCTAGGTCTGTTGTCTTTGGTTTCGGCCTAGAAGTGGCATCGAATGATCCCAATCCTTTGTGTTTGTGCTTCACCCCGGCTTGTTATGTCAAATGGCCTTGATTTAGGCATTGTTCTGGTTTCTGCCTTCGGTGTTGAAGTGGAGACGTTGAACGAATGTGCGTGTTTGTGTTTGTCCGGTCTTTGCTGCTTGGGGTCATGTGAAGCCTTATGGACACCAAGTGTTGTCTCCACAACACAACCCTACGGAGCTGGGTGCCGGCTGCAAGGAAACGTTCGACGTTAACTCCATTTCTTCTCGGCTTTGCTTCTGAAGCCAGTGCCAGTTTCCTCCACCTTGAAGTCATCTGCGGTAGCAGTCTACTCACCCAGTTTCTTCTCCGCCTGCATAATGTAAGCTGTATGCCATTTCGAACGACACTCTTTATGTTTTTTGGCTTGAAATTTGCTGCCCCCAACGCCACTCATTCGCAAGATAATTCACAAAATGCAGCGAGCTTAACAATTATACTTATTGCATCAATGGGGGACGAGACAGCCATGCACTCACACCTGATATGTCTCTGCGCCCCCCAATCAAGCTTCACTCCAAAACCTATTAACACAAAAGACCAAACAATGCACTAGACACTTCAGACTGCCAACATGGAAGCCTGGCTCCTGAGGTCATAGAGCTTGGACATCTCCATCTCCCCACAAGATACATGGATATCATTAGAGAAGCGAGAAAACCTAACACCAGACACTGTTATTTCAATAAATGAGAGATTTGTATTCTGGTGTTGAAGCAACCAGATCAATCTCATAGATTATTCACCTTCAGATGTGGTACAATATCTTATGTACTCATTGGACTCTGGTCTTGTGTACCATTTTCTTAAAGTTCACTTAGAAGCCTTAGCAGCATACACGACAACAGGAAACATTGTGGAGAGTACAAGTAGCTAAATCCTTTATGGAGGGTATCAAACACATACACCCACCAGTGTTTCACATCCCCACCCAGGGTGGGATCTAAACACAGTTCTTTCGCGGCTCATGGGACCACTTTTACTTTATTGATTTGTATTGCGCACCACTGACCCGAAGGCTTAAGGGCGCTAACACAGGACATCGACAAAGACAATACACGGCGGGATTCCATTAGTCAGGCAAGAGGTTAACAATGATAAAAATAAGTGTGAGAACAGGAGATCTAACTAAACGGGTAGGTCTTTAAATTCTTCCTGAAACCGGATGTAGACATTTCCTCTCTAAGGTTCACAGGAATTGTGTTCCACACAGAGGGGTCTACCACAAAGAAAGCTCCTTTCTTCGTTCGAGACAATCTGCAACCCAGGATTTTTAATTGCATGGTGTTGTTGGATCTCAAGTTGTGTGAATTAGATTTCACTTCCAAGACTTCTTTTAGATAGACTGGTGCTGTACTTTTAAGGCATTTATGAGTGATTTGAAGGAGTCAAAAGATGATTCTGGCTTTCCTGGGGAGCAGTGAAGGCTCCTTCTCGCATCAGAAATAGGGTCCCTTCTGTTGAGATCCATTATAATTCTGACGGCGTAGTTCTGTACAACTTGTAGCCAATTGACTTGAGTTATGGGTAAGCCCACTAACCAGCAACTACAATAATCAAGTCTGGATCCCACAAGGGTCCTGGCAAGTACCTCTCTATTTTTTCTAGAGATATAAGGACGTGCATATGCCAGTAGCTTGATGTAATATGAAGCGGATGAGACCTGGCTACTAACCTGTGCTTTCATATTCAAGCTATGGTCTCAATAGACCCCATGGGTCTTTCCCTTATTTTTTGTTTTGATCTCGTAGCCATCAATTTGGAATTGAGCATGTTCCCTCTCTTCCTACTTAGAGGGTTTAGCTACTGTGACTAAAAGCATCAACTCAGTCTTGATTGTATTAAGTGCAAGCCGATTACTGCACATCCCCCATTGAATCAAACCATGTTTCGAATGGATTGTGTCCTCCCACGTATTCCTTATCTTTGATATTTTCATATTCAGCTTGCTCCTTCTGATTTATTTTTTTCCCAGTAGAGGGCGCTGCGCGTCAAGTCTATGTCCCTCGAAAGGCCCCTGTCTCGATGTTATCAGTGGTATAAATGGTCACGTGCAGCGTCCGTTGCTCAGTTCTGTTTTTCCGCGCTTCATATGCTTTGGAAAAATGACGCTCTGTTCTGTGAAGAAAACTATTTCTTCGAGTTTTTGTCAAGAAAACCTTCGATTCCTCGATACGAGATGGCCTCTGTCGGCTCCACTTACAGCCCGAGCCAGCTTCAACAAGTGTCGGTTGTGGGGCAAAGATGTCCTTGACAGACCCCCACAGGGTCAGTTTATGGTGCTTTGTGGCAGAGCATCCCTGTTCAGAGTGCGAAGAGTGCCTATCGATGACGGCGAAAGCTTTAAGGGAGCGCAGAGGGAAGAAGGGGTAGGCCTAAAAAATCCATTACCCCAACCAAATTTACCTCAGACAAGTCAAGACCGCTGTCTCTTCGACAAAAAATACACTCCCGATCTAGATCTCAGAGCAGATCGCATCACTCATCCGCTTCGAGGCACAGCAAAAAAAAAGCATTGCAGATCGCCTTCTACATCATCCTCCAGTTCACCGGAAAGAGTAACATGCCCTACCAAAAACAGCTCCCTGGCTCAGTGGGAGGAATTTCATAAAAAATGATGAAGGTGTTTGAGAACGCAGCCTTGCCCCCCTCGGAGACACCTAGAGGCGATACCCCAGGAGCAAAACCTGGTAGAGACAAAAGCCGTGAGTCATCGGCCTCGGCAAGACATACTTCTCGAGAGCATGACACTGTCGACTCACACACATCGACGCTGATAACTGCGTCATCGACGCCTTCGGCCCCGCCGTTGAAAGATCGATCTTCGCCTCGCACGTCGACCCCAATCACTTCGATCCCCTCAACGACTTAGTCGAAAACATCGAAGCAGTTGTTGATTCTATCGACGTCATTGAGGCCAATTATAAAATCCCCTGACTGTGACAAGTTTGAACCCTCCTGTAATGACCGCTATATCTCCTTCCTCATTGAAAAAGAGCTACACACCTCTACCACGCACTGATTATTTCAGAGCTTTATCCTCCATTTATGAGGAGGGAAAGGATTCAGATACAGAAAGATCCTTTGGTCTAGAATGTGTTAGACCTCACATTCCAGAAGAAATAATGCCAGAAGAAGTCTGTTTGAAAGATCTGCAGGTGTCACGGCTTCAGTTTCCAGGCTCAGGAGTGGCACGAACCAACCAACCCCTCCACGGTCTAGGTGCCTGCAAGTTGGAACTTACACAAGCCTCCGAGACCCTGGCGGAGAAAGAGGGTTAGGATCACGATGGTTGGATGGGTTTCAAAGCAAGGGTAACCGGTGAGAGGACTATGATAGGGGAGGTGGACAGGGAAGGGAACATAGGGTAACACAATGAAACATACGTACAATCACTAGCATGCACAATTACCCCCCACACCAAGGACTGAGAGCCAGAAAGAGACTTATCTCTGGGGTGAGTGCTGGCCTCCTGCCTGCGCACTCTCGGGTCCGGGGTCCGGAGCAGTATTATTGTTGAAAAGAGAGTAGGAATTACTATTTATGTTTCTTCACACACCAAACATTTGCATGCTTTCATTCACACAAGAGGTTAGTTGCACCCTTATGCGTTCTCAAAGGCGTGCCATGCACCCATATGTTAAGCGCGTGCATTTGTTCTAGGTTATCCCCAACACGTGCGGATTTGTAGCCGCGCGTGACTCTGCAAAGGTTGCTTGCCAAAGGTAGAGGTTTCTGTTAATGTGAGCCTCAACGTGGAAATGACCCGTGCTGTTAATCCCATGTGATGGGTTGCGGTTATTCTGCAAGCTGCTTATTGTTAAGTGTGATAACTTCCTGCATCTCGGCACATGGCTAATTGGTATGTTAAACACATGCAATGCTCTCGCACTGCCGCCCACTAGGATCTGCGCGTGGTTAAAGGTTGCCTTAGAAGAGACTATGACGCTGGAAATTAGGGTGCAATAAACTTAGCTTTCACTGGAGCAGGGGGAACGTGAGAAACCTGGGCAGTGCCCCCTGCGTGTGCCCCTTGCCGCAGATGCTGGAGAACTTGCTTGCTTCCTTTCTTTGCTCCGCAACGGAGCACACCTTCCCCCCGTGCTGCTTGGGCTCCCTGAGGTGGGTGGTGCTTACCTTTAACAGACGAGGGGCATGGGTGGAGGATCTCTGGGGCGTGGCCCCTCGTGCGCTTCCTCTTGCTCAGATCTCCGGAGAACATGTCTTCTCTGTTCGAGTGTCTGAGCACAAGCCCCGTGCCTTGGATGTTCTTGCGCGCACACGTGCCCCGCCCAACGTGGGCTTACTTAAGTAGTTCTTGGCACGGGGATACCTGGGAAATGTAGTCTGCAGGCTATTTCTCCTGCAAAATGGACGTAGGAGCCTTTTATAAGGCTGGATTCTCCTTCCACCTGCATGTTACTTTAGTTTACTGGCTATCAGTATTCTATGGCCCCACCAGGAGCTGGCACACAGTGTTTACTGTCTTGTCCCATGACAGCAGGGTTCCTTGCAGGAAGCAAGTGGAATAGATACCTCCCCAGGGATAGATTTTAGCAAGCCTGAACATGGGGAACATGCCGAGAGTAACTATAGGTCACTCATGAACAGGGTCATGGAATATATGGCGTGGTCTAGGCCTTCACCCGTATATGAACAAGATGACCTCACGGACATACTTGATAGAGGATCACAAGAAGATCCTATAGTACCCTTTCACAAGGCTTTACAGTCCACTAATGTCATATGTACCCTGGCCTTGATTTCTCATACTCTGTGGGACTGTGTTAGTATGGCGGCTGAACATATTCCAGAAGGGGATGAAAGGGATGGCTTTCTGAATCTTAGTTAAGGATGGCAAGGAGGCGATGGGACAATGTCTTCAATCAGGACTGGGTACTGCTGACAGCATTAGCAGATGCATGGCTGCAAGCACTGTGATACGCAGATTTGCGTGGTTGAGAAAGTCTGGGTTTGCACCGGATGTGCAGGCCAGACTACTCAACATGCCCTTCGACGGCTCGAGGTTGTTCGGCAGCAAGGCAGAGTCTAGAGAAGCTGCAGACCTCCAAAGCGGTGCATACGTCCTT